>NC_065450.1:118558903-119898876 GCF_917563875.1 Diabrotica virgifera virgifera
AACTAGAAACGAAACATGATTTTTTTAATACATATAGACTGATTTCAATAAAAGGAGAGTAAAATATGTGAAAACTGAGGTTTTTAGGGAAATCTGCATAAAATGGAATTTTATTTTTCTCCCTTATGCCATTTTACGAATTGATAGAGTATTGATTCTATTTTTAAAAATATTGACAAAAGGGCTACTCTGTTGTCCTCAAATAAAACGCGGTATGTGCAGCCCACTTAAAACCGAGAAATCAACCCTCAGTTTTTTTCTCAGGACTCTATGTGTTGACGGCATATTCAATTTGTTTATTTTGGTAGTAAATAAAATGATACAGCTTTCAGACATTGCAGGAGCATAAATAAGGTCACAAGGAAACCACATTAGCAAAAACTCGATTTTCAGTTTTTTTTGCAGATACCTCGTTTTAATCGAGGAGGGCAGTACTGGTCGTTAACGAATCTCCATGACCTGAAGAAGTGTATGTGCCTGAAATATTGAAATACCCTGAAGTTATAGAAAATGAAATGTCATAAGCAAAGAGTTTTATAACTAGTGTGACCAACTCCAATTCAGTCGAATCTGGGACAAGGCTGAAAAAAATACCTGAAATCCGGGACTTTTCAATGAAAATCGGGCCATTGTTTTTTTCAGAAGACGATCATTATAATACTTCTTCTCGTTGACCTTATGCCCAAGAAGAGCGTCAGACTTTGCTATCACCTACCTATCTTTTACCCATTTCTTCCACGCCTTCCGGTCTCCTGCCATTTCCTTCATCTGTTGCACTATTTTCCCTCTCTTGGTCCCGATTTCCTGGATTTGTTCCATCCACCCCTTTCTAGGTCTGCCCCTTCTTCTTTTCCCCTGTTTTTTCGCATCTTTTTTCAATTTTTTTCTCTATTGCTTCCTGTCTTAGCACGTTTTTGATGTTTTCGTTCCTTTCTCTGTCCAGCTCCATCTTTCCAGCTATTTTTTAAGCTGCTTCATTTCTGCTGCATTTATGGCACTTTCATGTCTTTTATTTGTAACCCATGTCTCGCTTGCAAATAGAAGAGTTGGTACTGTGATTGTATTATATACATGTATTTTTGTTTCCTGGCTGATTTCTCATCTTCTCAGTATCATATTATTTATTTATTTATTTACGGGATCCATTTACAAGTTTTACACACAACAAGACTTTTACAAGTTACACCTCAACAATAATAAATTATTAAAATAATAAACACATCAGAATAATACAAACAAACATATTGTAAGAACAATACAGAACTACAACAAACTTATTGTAAGATACCCCTTAGTTGTTTTTTGAACAAACCAATTTTGGAGTCAAAAATATCCATTTGTCTTGATTATTAATCGCATAATATATTTTCGTAGCTTTCTTTGTCCTATTTGCAATTTCTAAGTCTAGCTTGCCGTCGTTCGATAAAAATTAAAATAAATTAAAATACAGAAACGAAAAAAAGTCCACTGTTTTAGTGTTCGTAGAACTATAATACCATGATATAAATTGCATGCATTTTGGATATAGTGTTAATATTACACTCTACAAATTGTCGACTTTTTTTCGTGCCACCAATTCAATTTGCTGTGAATTATTTGAAGAATAACGTATTTAAAATTTCAAAATAGAATTTTACTAAAACGTTGAAAATTCGGATGGCCCGGAAGACTTGTCCGGGATGCCGGAACACGACTTTTTATTTCGGGCCATGTCCCGGATTTTTCGGACTAGTTGGTCACATTATTTATAACCAACGTGTTTTGTCCAAAGTTATGGACCAGAGAATTTAACTCTGATGCAAAGATTCTCAAACAAACTCGAGGAGTTACAAAATACGCCATGAAACATGCAATTCTGAGCATGAGCCTTCGAGACCACATTACAAGCCAACAAATCAGGCCATTAGGCGCTCAAGACGCCGACACCGAGCTAGAACCAAAGATGAATGGTGGACAAGACGAATAATCAAATGGAGGCCCAGAAATTATAAAAGATGCCGAGGATGACCACTGAGTAGATCGACAGATGCCTATGTGGATACTATGGATAGAGGCCTATGTCCAGCAGTAGAGGAGATTGACTGAATGATGATAGAAAATTATGATCTACTGATAATTTTGCAGATTTTAGGTTAATAAGCCTTATAAGTCAAGATCTCAAAGTTGGTGGAATGGGAATAGATGTTTTGTTTCCTTTCGATAAGTACATACTATTCTAGAAGGGTCACAATCGAGAAAATAATGTTTTACTCTGCTTTACAGTCCCTGGCCATATTATTATGACCACCTATCAATTTTTACAAAAATCGACTATTCCACTAGGTACGTTTTGTTTAAAATATGATTTTTAAATTTAATTTTGTTATGCAATGTTAATGTTATGCATTAACTATTATATATTTAATAATAAACAGCAATAAAATATTTGAAAATATTACATACTTATATTTTTTTAATATTTTGTTCAACTTCTGACTTTAATCAGATGGAAAATATTTTGGAGCTTTTAAAACGAGAAATTTCGGATGAAAAGGTCACTAACGAAATTGTTTTGATTAAAGGACTAATATATCGTTGAAACAACAATGACAAATTGAAGCAAAAAAAAATTAACTGCATTCAAAGTATGCCAAGACGGGTACTAGCGGTAATCAAAGTTAGAGGGGGCTCAGCAAAATTTGAAAAAATAAAAATATGTGATATTTTTAAATGTTTTATTGGTGTTTTATTATTAACTATAATACGTTTAATAATAAACAGCAATAAACCATTTGAAAATATCACATATTTGTATTTTTTTAATATTTTGCTGAGCCCCCTCTAACTTTGATTACCGCTAGTACCTGTCTTTAATACCTGTCATACTTTGAGTGCAGTTGAATTTTTTTTGCTTCAATTTATCATTGTGGTTTCAACGATATATTAGTTCTTTAATCAAAACAATTTCGTTAGTGACCTTTTCATCGGAAATTTCTCGTTTTAAAAGCTCCCAAATATTTTTCATTTGATTAAGGTCAGAAGTTTATCAAAATATTAAAAAAATATATGTATGTAATACTTTCAAATATTTTATTGCTGTTAATATTAAATATATTATAGTTAATGAATAACATTAACATTGCATAACAAAATTAAATTTTAAAATCATATTTTAAATAAAACGTACCTAGTGGAATAGTTGATTTTTGTAAAAATTCATAAGTGGTCATAATAATATGGCCAGGGACTGTATGTATTATGTATCATGGTTGTTAGATTAACTATGAACTTAAGCTAGAACCAGGACTTAAATAAAGATTTGTTCAAGCTAGAGATAGTCTTTAAACTACTTGGTTTACTCTGCAATACATATTTTGATATTAAACTAATATTTAAACTTTGGCAAATGTTAAGTCTGTTTTAGACTATAACATAAAATGATATAAGAAAATGGTATACTAAGTTTTGTCACAATGTAAAACAGGAAACAAAATCTGTTAACAGAAAATGTTATACAAATTAGAGCATGTCCTATTTGATAACAATTTTTAGTACATAGGCATGCGCAGTTACGTTATTTTCGTTATACTGTCATTATTATATACACTGTTATATACATTGGTTCTTTTAAGGTTAACTTTTCTTTTAAGAAATGTTGCAATGGAAGCAGCTGATAATAGAGTTTTCTTATCCATCATATAACATATATCTTTGTAATATAAAATATCAAAGATAAAACTAACTAGGTTAAATGTTGAGGAAAATGAGGTTAAAATATTCTTAAAAGAAAATAAGAAGAAGAAAATTGAGGTTAACAGTACATGTACCATCACAAAAATATAAAAAAGTACTTTTTGTAATGTAATGCGCAGAATCACATAACATATTCTAATAGTAAAAAGTGACAATGAAATACACAAAACTTCTTGTATTAATATTGTACACAATCATTCTATGTAAGTTTTTGTTATACCATTTTCTGTTAACAAAAAAGGTATAGTCTAAAACAGACTTTAAATTTGGCCTGTTTGACACTTTTCGTTAAAATATGGAATCTTAGGAGGAAAGCCTAAATAATATAGGGCAATTTAAAAATACTAGAATAATTGATTTAATAAATAGTGTTCAAAATTAAAACATCAATTTTCAATTGTAAATATTCATTTTCAGTTGTCAGAAGTTTTTGAGCAAGAAATAGATCCTGTTATGCAATCAATGGGGTATTGTTGTGGAAGAAAGTATACTTTTAATCCACAAGTTTTATGCTGTTATGGAAAACAACTTTGCACAATTCCCAGAGATGCTAAATACTTTAGTTATCAGAACAGGTAAGCGATTTCAAGTTTACACTACTTTTTTTTGATTCAAATAAGTAGGTTATATGTGCCTGTGTAAAAGTCACTGAAATTTATTCAATAAAATAATATAGTAAAACGAAAATGTTTGTAAGTGATATTAGGTCACATAACCCTTCAAATATTTTATAAGTTAACTAAACAACGAATCATTTTTATGAAACACATATTTCGTGGTAATAAGTGAATTGCCTCTAATAATATTTTGTGAATTTTCTTTTTGTAAAAACACATTTTGTAACGATAATGGGTTAATTTAAAAATTTCTATTTCAGTAGTCTGAAGGCGTATGGGCTAGCATCTGACAGGTACACTTTTTGTCAGAAGTGTTTCAATGAAATTCAAGGAGACACTGTTACATTAGGGGATGATCCTACTCAGGCCCAAACGTAAGTACATTTTATAATCAATTAAATATTAGATTTTACAGTTTTGGTACCAAGATATCCTTAATTATTATAAAAAAAAAAAACAACGAAATACCAAATATCCTTATACAGTGATGAGTGCACTAAGAACCGGCAAAATAATGCAAAAGTCAGAAGACATAATATGTTGTGAACTAAAAAGAGATGAAACTAGTAGAGGTGAGAAATTCATCATTCTCTTTGCCTTATCCCTATGCGGGGTTGGCTTCCCTAATTGCATTTCTCCACACAATTCTATCTTGGGTCATATCAATGTTAATCCCCTTTACCAACATGTCCTGCCTTATCGTCTCCCCCAGGTCTTCTTTGGTCTTCTCTCCTACTCCTTCCAGGAATCTGCACTTCAGCTATTCTTCGTATTGGGTGATTAATGTCTCGACGTTGAACATGACCAAACCATCTTAACCTATGCTCTCTCATTTTGGCATCAATTAGGGAATCCATCGACCTGTCAAAGTTAAATCACGTGATCTTTGGTTGGCACACAAAACTGTTCTTAACCTAAACTCAATGTAATTATTGATTTTTCTTATTTGTTTTTTGTCGTGATTTTGAGGTAGTATAGTATTTAAAGACATTCATTAGATTAATTATTTTATAAACTTTACGTTTTTGGTGATTTTGAGTGCTGACAACATGCCTGTGACTTGTATATTAGTGAACTGTGGAAGTCCAACTGATCGGGATAATGTTAATTTTAATTTGTTTTTTGTCCTGATTTTGAGCTAATATAGTATTTAAAGACATTCATTAGATTAATTATTTTATAAACTTTACGTTCTTGGTGGTTTTGAGTGCTGACAACATGCCTGTCACTTGTATAATAGTGAACTGTGCAAGTCCAACTGATCAGAATAATGTTAATTTTAATTTGTTTTTTGTCGTGATTTTGAGCTTAATATAGTATTTAAAGACATTCATTAGATTAATTATTTTATAAACTTTACGTTTTTGGTGATTTTGAGTGCTGACAACATGCCTGTGACTTGTATAGTAGTGAACTGTGGAAGTCCAACTTATCAGAATAATGTTAATTTTAATTTGTTTTTTGTCGTGATTTTGAGCTTAATATAGTATTTAAAGACATTCATGAGATTGATTATTTTATAAACTTTTCGTTTGTGGTGATTTTAAGTGCTGAAAACATGCCTGTAATCTGTATAGTAGTGAACTGTGGAAGTCGAGCTGATTGGATAATGTTAATTTTTTTCGTGTTCCCTCTATAGGGCTTTTCATTCACAGTCATTTGTTTTGAGCTTCTGTCATATGTCGTATAATCCGTGTATAGTAATCGGTGAAAAGCCGTATTATGTTTCCTCACCTTTTTTTTTTTTTTTTTTTTTTTTTTTTTTTTTTTTTTTTTTTTTTTTTTTTTTTTTGGGAAGGAGGAAATCTTCATAAGACCGTCAGGGTAGACCGCAGCACCCCAAGAAATTAGTGTTCTGCCCTCTACCCTGGTGTGTGGGATTCAGTCCGCTTGCCCGATTCAGACACCCGTGAAGCCGAGCGAATCAATCGTGAAAACGCAACTGCCTACCCACTAAAACCCCCTCATTCCAGCCGTGGACACCCGGTACGTATTTTTAACAAACGTTACTTCAGATGCCCCGCTGCTGACCCTATCTCTACTCCATGTCGGTGGAGCCGACTGTGAGGAGTAGTTATTCTTTTATTTGTTCTAGAAATAAAACATTGAGTACTGTGTACAAAAAGAAGAGTATATGAAAAAAGTTAAAATAATACGAAGTTTACACAACTGAAATAAAATAAAGTAAGATAAAATAAGTATTCATAAAACATTGTAAAGATAAAAGTGTATAGATAAAGGTGTATAAGTAAAATAAATGATAAAATGTCCTTGACGATGTCTTCTGTCACTCTCTCATCTCCCATCTTGTCTCGCTCTCTCTCTCTCGTTTCCTTTTTTTTTATTATCTCTGTTATTAGGTCTACTATCACGTTGAAATTTTCTTTGCTTTGCATGGCTACATTCATTATAGTCTCTGGTGTTATCTCACCTAGTTTTCTTCTCATGTCTTGTTGTTTATCGTGGAAAACATTGCAATGGAATACACAATGCTCTGCGTCGTCACGCACTCCACATTCTATACATAAGTCATCTTCAGTTTTCCTTATACGATATGTGTAAGACCTGAATGAGCCGTGCCCGGTCAGGAATTGTGTAAAAAAGTAATTTATTCTTTTAAACCTACATTGGTACCACTCTTTCACATCTGGAATTAGTGTTTTCGTCCATTGTGCTTTTTCTATCTGTTGCTCCCATTCTTGTTGCCATTCGTTTAGCATTTGCTCTCTTACCTCGGCTTTCACTCCTATTAGGTGACCGTTATCATTTTCGTATATAATCTTACGCTCTTTTGCTAGGAGGTGAATGGGGAGCGTACCCGCGATCACCTGTAGAGCTATCGTCGATGTAGTTCAGTATGCACTTACTACCTTCAGGAGGGGTTTTCTTTGACTTCTCGTTAATATTTCCTCATATTTTTTGTATCTCAACGCTTCAAGCCATACAGGTGCCCCATATAGGAGGGTGGATTGTACTACCTGGAGATACAATTTTCTTTTATAGTTGCTAGGTCCGCCTATATTTGGCATAATCTTTGTCATAGCAGCAATTCTCTGTTCGGCTTTCTGAACTGTATTTATAAGGTGTTTAGTGTATCTCAAACCTGAATCAAGGTGTATGCCCAGATATTTAGCACAGTTACTCGGTTCTATAATACTACCATTTAAATCAAAGCTCAAAGTTGGTCTCTGTCTTGGTCCCTTTAATATTACTATGTCTGTTTTACTACTTGCCAACTCTAGGTCATTCTCTGTCATCCACCTGTTGACTTTTCTGTAACAACTTATCACCTTTTCTTCAATATCCCCGTTTATGTTAGACTCTATTAGGATTGCAAGGTCATCTGCATATGCTATGGCGTAGGTGTCTTGCCCATAGTCTATTTCCAATACCCCGTTGTACAGTACATTCCATAGAGTAGGTCCCAAAACGGACCCTTGCGGTACTCCTGATGAGAGTTTCATGTCTGTATTATATGCCACATTTAAATATCTGTTTGTCAGGTATTTATTTATAATATTTATGATGTAGTCTGACACTCCTGCCACTTCGAGCTTCGTTAGTATGTGATGCCAATTTGCAGAGTTGAAGGCGTTCTTCACGTCGAACATCACAAGAATGGCCCATCTTTTTTCTGATCTTTTTACAGTATCAGAGATCTTCTTCACCGCATCTATAGCCGATCTGGATTTTCTAAAACCGTACTGTCTATCTGAAATTTTTCCCAGAATTTCAAGTTCGTCTTCAAGACGTTTCTTTATAAGACCTTCATATAATTTTCCTATGCAATCTAGTAAGCATAGAGGTCTATATGAGCTGGCTTCGTCCGGGTTCTTTCCTGGTTTTGGTAATAATACGAGTCTCGCCAACTTCAGTTTATCTGGGAATTCTTGTGTGTTCAACAATTCATTGAATACTTTGCGCATCACTTCAGGTTTCTCTTTTACTACCAGTTTTATTGCTTCTGGCGTTACTTTATCTGGACCTGGTGCTTTTCCTGGCTTTATACTTTCTGCTGCTTGTATGATCTCTTCAGTAGTGAACTCTGTAGGTCTAATATTATTGTCTATCCGTAGGAATGTGTTGTCGGGCTTCCTTGGAAATAGAGTGTTCGCTATTTCCATCTTTCGTTTTGCACAAAGGTTATATGGGGACTCGAACCTTAGACTTTTCATGGCGATCTTATATGCTTCGCCCCATATGTCTTCTTCCAGCGCGGCACACAAATCCTGCCAACATGTGCGTTTAGCCCTTTTAATTTCACTACTTAATTCTTTTTTGGCTCTCTTATATGCCTCCTTATGTTCTTCTTGGTTTCTATGCCTTTGTGCTATTCGCCTGCGTCTTAAGCATTCCTCTCGCTTATTTTGGATTTGGTCATTCCACCAGTAGGGTATTGTATATGTAGTGTGCCTATTTATGGTACTTCTTCTGTGTGCATTTATGATATTTTCTCGGAGCTCGTTAAAGTTGGTAGTTTCTTCTTGTAGGTTATTTATTTCTCTTTTAAATTTTTCCTTGTCGAATACTGCTCTCTTCCTGCCGTATTTCGTGACCTTGGTGCCAATTTCGTAAGTAATGTACCTGTGAAAGGTGAAAAGGTTCTCGTCCAGTACGTCCCAATCCCTGATCTTTTTGGCAACACCACCGCTAGCTATGGTGACATCTATGTGGCTTTTCGATGTACCTCTCACAAAGGTTGGTTTTCCATTGTTTAGCACTATGAGGTCCGCCGCGGAGATCCACTCATTCCAAATTTCACCCCTCTCGTCGTTTCGGGGGGATCCCCATAAAATGGACTTTGCATTTATGTCTCCCGCTACTAAAAAATGTTTCTCCCTCTGTGTCGTGTCTATTATATTCTCCGCGTGTTGTCTGTAACGCTCTCTAGTAATATTCGGGGAAATATAGCATGCTATTATGGTTATTTTGTCGATTTTTATTGTTACATGCCCCTCTTTTCTTACTATTTTATTGATGCACACGTTTCTATTTAGTATTTTTATCGCTACGTCGATGTTATTATCATATATCCAACCTTTATTCGTAGCTATTCTCTTATTAGGTTCTGGGACGATCAAGAGATCTGCCTCTATCTCCAAGGCTTTCGCGTGAATTAAGTCGTGTGTTACCTTTGCTCTTCCGGCGTTGACTTGTAATATTTTTAGTCTCTTTGTCCCTATCGAATCCATTTTTAATATCTACCAGTAACTTATTATGTCACTTAGATGGGTGGTGGTGTCTGCTATTATGATTATCCAATGATAATTTTCTGTACACTATCCGGCGACAGTTCATCCACCTTCTGACTTACAGCTTCAGGTGTTCGAGCCTCGCTGAGTGTCATCTGTATTTCGTCGCAGGCTTTCGAAAACTCCATCATAAGAGGGTCTTCGAGAACTTCGGCTTTTTCAGTAGGTACTTCGACCTGTCGCACTGTAGATACGTCGCCGGCCTGGTCAAACTCGTTTAGAAGTGAGTCCTGCGCAGTTTCTGTATTTTGCGGGGGTTTTAGAGGATGCGATTCCTCGGCGAGGGCTATATCTTTTTTCTCAGGTTCAACTGAAGGAGAAGTAAAGCGGATTAGGGAACTATGTCCTTGTTGTTCGCTCTTTCTTGCCCTTTTTAGGGCGGTTTTGAATTCTGGGCAATCCATGCTGCCCGTCCTGTGCTGTGAGTCACATAGAACACACCATTCGACATCATTGCACTCCTTTATATTGTGGCCGGTTTTTCCACACCGGTAGCACGTGCCGCTTCGGTCTGGTCCTTTACAAACATTTGTGCTGTGGGTGTATCCCCAACACTTGCTACACCTCATTACCTTGAGTCTCTTTTCTATTTGACATCTTACGATGCCAACTCTAAGGTAGCCTTTGTCTGCCATAACGTTTGCCACTGGTACCGGTACTACTACCGTCGTGGCCTGGGTTTGTCCCTTAAGGGGGCGGAGGTCTCCCATCTTGTAAAAATCCTCCCACTTACCGAATTGTTCCTCGAAAGCATTCTTTATTTCATCTGAGGTAGCATCTAGTGCCATCCCACGGATGTGCAGGGTTACTGTTTTGTTTTCGTCACCAAGCTGGACAGCCCTCATTCCTCCATCCTGGGCCCCTATAGCAGTCTTGATCTTTTGCAAGGCTGCTCTATCTTTGTCCAGTGTAATTAGAAGTTTGCCGTCCTTGGTACTCCTAAGAGAGCGGACTACATCGGAGGCATCCGTACTCCTCACAGCTGTCTTAACAGATTTTAATATGTCTTTATAGTCACCATCTTTTTTGGTGACTATCATACCGTAGGTTGGTCTTTCTCTTTTCTGGGCCGTTGTATGGATCAAAACGTCTATGTTTGTGTCACGGAAAATGACCTCACACATCTTTCTAAGCTCTGACACAGATAGGCTGCTTACATGGTGCAAAGCAACCTTCCCCATTTTTTCCGGGTGATCTTCTTTCACCCTACAGATCTTCTCCCATAGATCCACATTCTGTCCACTGATTTTAGCCTTAATGATTCGGTTTGTCACAGTTGTGCCTTTACTGATTAGCCTAACCCTTCGCTCCAGTACTTCGTATTGGTCATTTAGTTCGGTTAATTCAGGGTATCTATCTCTGTAGAGACGTTGGACACTGAAATTCATTGCCTCATCTTTCGGCTCCACAAAGACCACCTTTGTCACTTCACTCGATGTCTTTACCGGGTCTCCGATTATCACCTTAGTACGCTTAAATAATTTTTCGTCCCACTCCTGGGATGAGATCTTCTCCCAGTCACCAACAGTCTTTACTCGGTCAATATTTGTAATGACCTGTTTTGGGCCCCCATGCCACGCGTCTGTTTGCGTTTCTATCTCCATTGTCATCTTCTCTACTGGCTCGTATCGGTGTTTACTGAGCCAGTTGACAACGGGGTCATTTTTAAAGGTAGTACTTGTTTTCCTCAGCTGAATAGCCACTTCTTTAATACCTTTATGAGTATTTGGTACATCGTTTATAAGCTTCTGTAGCTCACTTACAAGCTTTTCATACCTATTTAGTCCTTCCATAATAGTGAAATACTCACAACTTTCTTTCCTTTTATATATGGTCTGGTCTCCATCTTGTTCTACTTTCCTCTTTGTACCCGTGTTAACAGGTACCAGGCTTGGAAGAGAGTTTATCCTATTCCTCCGTCTACTTATGTCTGGTATCTCGGTTGGGAGAGAGTTCACTCTCTTCCTGCCGCCACTACTTATGTCTGATTGACTCGGATTTTGTGCACCGTCCGAGTCGCTGTTTATATTTATGACTTGAATGTTATTCCTTTCCATTTAAGTCCCACGAGTAGCTAGGGAAATATTCGTCCTCTACTGCAGAGCCCCGCATGCAGCAGTAAGGCCATATACAATGGGGTTTCGCCCGGTTCCCCAAGGGCTCCGTTTGTGACCGTCTAACGCTAGGCCATTCGCCACTTTGGCACGGATCGCTGAACACCGTGTGGTTGCGGATTTTTTATCGAGGTTTACTCCTCTAGGCTTTTTATCACGGTTGCCTCCGGATGCAGTAGCAGTCTGTATTCACAGGCTGCTTGGAATTTCCGCGTAACTGCTGCCTTCCCTGTTACGCGGGATTTGGAAAGGATGTGCGGTGGGAAAAGGTATTTAGATGGGGTAAGACATGGCGGCTACTCACGGTGGGTATGTCGAGAATGTTCTCGAAAAAAAAAAAAAAAAAAATGAGGTTTGTGATCGGAGCCCAGCGGAGGGGCCCCCCGCCCAATGCGTAGTGCCCCTGCGCCTGCCTCCGGCCAGAAACTCCGGGGTGGGCGAGGTTGAATTTGGGGGTTAGGGTAGCCGCAAGGGAGTTGGGAGGTGATATCCAGCTGCTGAAGGCGAAGGCGCCGCAACTACTCGCCTTAGTTGCGGCACCTTTTAGCGTCCAGCGGCGGTGTCCGGCGGCCACCCGGTGCACAGTCGCTGGACGCTGGGACCGTTCTTGGTTTCACCGGTCGTGCTCCCCTCACAATTTTAGGGACCACGACCCATTACTCGGCCCTCCCACCGTCGTCGAGGTAAAATATACAGTCCCAGGGAGGGCATGTTTCCTCACCTAACTAAATTGTCAAATAACAGGACGCACTCACGCTAGGAATTATGGTTTTTATTAATATTATTACAATTATGTATTTATATGTGACACTAACGCAACTAGTGACATTCATTTTTAGGACCAATGTGACAAACTTTATTAATAGTACTAAATTTTAACATTTATCCCCTATTTTGTTAAAAAAATATTATTTTGTTTTTCATTCTATTCAAAATAAATGCAGTTTTGACAGGGAATTTGTTTTGTTATTTATTTATTCCATATAGACCTGGATCCCGCGTACCAAAAAAAAGTTGATTAATAGCAAGCTGAAAATTTATTAATAGCTTAATGGTGTCTAGTCCGACAAACTTTGATGTACGGGAACACTGGAAGTTTTAACTGTGGAACAGGTTAAAAATTTGGAACGTCAAACTACGAAAATGTTTATGTAATTTGTCAGATAAAACTTCCAATTGATTTGCTACCAATTCATTAAACTCTCATGCAAAAACCAGACTGGTGAAAAAATCACCAACTGGGCATTTTAATGATAGAACACGAAGACCATGTCAAACTACAGGAATCATGTTGGTTAGTAATAGCAGTCTGATTTTTGCATGAGAATTTAATGAAAGGATAACAGATCAATTGGATGTTCTGTCCGACAAAATATATGGGATGTTTTTGTAATCTGATGTTCCAAATCTGAGTTTACAAACTGTTTCACAATTAAAACTACCCCTGTTCCAGTGTCACAATACATCAAAGTTTGTCCAACTGGACACCGTTAAGCTATTAACAAATTTTCAGCTTGCTATTAATCAATTTTTTTGGTTCACGGGATCCAGACCTAATAGGTTTGTTCCTAGTACGACACAAACGATTAGCAACTGCTGCCAACCATCAGATGCATGAGCAGTTAACAGTTAGCGTTGTGCAGTTAATAGTTAGCATTCATAGACTACGAATGCACATGTGTCTGATGGTTGGCAAGAGTTGCTGATCGTTCTACGAACAAACCTATCAGTAAGCACAATTTGTGATATCCATGGGTAGTTACTAACAGAAAGAGGCAGGATTCGATTTTTAAAACATTTATTTTAGAGTCAAAACATAGTCATACCTTAAACGATAAATGTATATTATCATTACAAGTTGATACTAATTACAAAAATAAATACACATTTAAAAGACCAATACATAATTACTCATGATGAAGAAGAACATTATAATTAAAAATGAATAACCATTTTCATATCGCTGCAACACAATGCCAAAGCCATCTTATATTTCAATTCGTTTAGTGAGCGCAACAAGCACTCTGACTGAACAGTTTCAAAACTCATTAGTTTTTCATCAGAGAATGCATATGTTGCTATCTCCAAACCATGTAGCTGTAACATATGTACATACATTGGGTTCTTCTTCGTGTGTCTTGCCCTGAGCATACTAAGCTAAAAATAGGATTGCTGCAATATGGCTGCAGACTTCACTATTACCGGCCATACGCATACAATGTAAATTTGCTATGTCATCAGAACTGGCTATCACCCCACCCAAGCATTTAGTCGTTTAGCATTAGATTTTTGGAAATGCTTCACCTAAAAAAAATATTTTATTTTTTTGGAAATTCTTCAACTACAAAAATTTATTTTTATTAGAGTATTTGCGTTCTTTACAATGATTGAGAATATTTTATTTAAAATCAGACATTCATATAATATAATTTTAGAACAATCATGACAGTAATTCGAATATATAGCAGTAATAAATCATTTTCAGAGAATTATGGAGTTCGCAGTTTACAGATTAGGACGATGATATGTCTGGTTTCATACAGATATATAAACGTAAATAAATCTAATATTTAAAACCAATTTATCCAAAAGACACTAATACTGTTATCCATATATTTCTTAATGGTGAATAAATAAAATAAAGGCATACCTTTCCGACAATAATATGGAAATCAGGAAATCATTAACAATTTTTACTCCATTCAAAACAAATCCAGCTGTAAAATATTTATGTGCCTGAAGGCTTTTGTATGCTTTCATCTGCTGCTTAGAGTAGCAACTGTGACATATCAGATTCCACCAGATATGTATAAATATCTATAATAGTAGAATCTTGATCAGGAACTCACTTGGGAACGGCACATACTGAAACTTTCCCAAAAGCTCTCAATCCAACTCTTTTTATTTAGAAACCTATCTAAGGTTACCTCCCTTCAAACCCTTCTTACATCATATCACAGCAACTTTCACTCACGACTAACTTACGCAATCCTTTCCTGGGGACACTCTTGCCATATAGATAAGGTGTTTGGTCAGCAGAGAAAGTGTATTCGCATAATCACAGGTCAGGGTTATCGGGACGATTGTAGGCAGTCTTTCAGAAACCTGAGGATTCTCACACTACCGTCTGTGTACATTATGCAGTGCCTGTTGTATGTTCATCAAAATGTAGATCTATATAAAACACAACAGCATACTTATCAGACTAGAAATCATGATGCCCTTGTACCAGACTTCAGTCGACTTGAGAGGACCAGAAATGGAACCAGATACCTAGCATTGAAATTTTATAACTGTATACCAATATCTATTAAAAGTCTTGATTTTAACCAATTTAAGAGACAAATTAAAAATTATCTTCTGATGGGTGCTTTCTACTCATTTGAGGAGTACTTCAGATCTAAATTTTGTTTTGTCCTGTAATTTAATTAGTGTTTAGTTTTTAAATTTTAGTAATAGGTTTTTTTTACTGAAGTACTGTCAACTTTTAATGTAATTTTAGACAATTTTAATTATTGCTGACCTGTAAAAGTACATTTGTACATTATTACCAATAAATACTCTACTCTACTCTACTCTAGTAACTTGATGGACTGCACTTTACTGTAAAATCCAATTCTGACTGAATTGCGTATGGATCTAAATCCCCAATTATTTTCAGCTTCAATAAATATCTAGAACAATAAAAGAAATAATGTTATTGCTTGCAAAATTCATCATTATTGATAAATATCGGGGCAAAATGAACAGTAAAAAAAATTGTTTCGCCTACCTTTCTCGCAACATCTGGAGTTTCCAATAATAATTTCCTTAAATAATCAGTTTGCATTGTGGTAAAGTTTATAAAGTTCACAAAAACAGGAAACGAAATCCAAATGAATCCAAAATACGACGATAAACAATGAAAAATCATTGAAAAATAGATGCAAACATAACCTCTTTGTTAGTTTGTGTGCCAACCAGAGGTCACGTGGTTTGGATTGCCTAATGGACTGTGATAGTGTGACGTCAAAACGTCAAATTTTTTCCAAACACGTTGTGTCTAGGTATACGCTAACGTGTACGCAAATAAAAAAGTTAGGTAGAATTAAACGTCATAACAAATATTTTTCTATCAAACAAACACTAAACATATCAAAATAGCGTGTATCAAAATATACAGTCACTGCCCACGCTAAATAGTCACTAGCTTGATGAAGTTTAACTTTTTTATTTGCGTACATTTTAGCGTGTACCTAGACATAACGTGTTTGGAAAACTTTTTTTGACGTTTTGACGTCACGACTATCATGGTCCATTGGTGCCACACCTAGACTTCCCCTAATATACTCATTTCTAATTTTATCCTTCCTTGTCACTCCACTCATCCATCTAAGCATTCTCATTTCCGCCACATGCATTCGTTGTTCCTCTTTCTTTTTCACTGCCCAACATTCAGTTCCGTACATCATAGCCAGTCTTATGGCTTTTTTATAGAATTTTCCCTTCAGCTTCATTGGAATTTTTCTGTCACACAACACATCACTCGCTTCTTTCCACTTCATCCATCCAGCCCTAATTCTACTGCATGCATCTCCATCTATTTCTCCATTATTCTGTAATACCGATCCTAGGTACTTAAAACTATTGCTTTTCACAATCATTTCACCATCCAAAGATACCATTTTATTTGTAGTAGCTCCATCTTTAAATGAACATTCCAAATACTCTGTTTTTGCCTACTAAGTTTTGAACATTTTCCTCCAGAGCTTGTCTCCACTGTTTCAGTTTTTGTTCCAAGTCTCTTTCACTATTTCCTACTAACACGACATCATCAGCATACATTAAGCACCATGGAATGTTACCCTGTAGTTTCGCTGTTATCTGGTCCAAAACTAATGAGAATTAATACGGACTAAGCACAGAGCCTTGGTGCAATCCTACTTTCACATGAAATTTATCAGTCTCTCCCACACCTGTCCTAACACTAGTCGTTACTCCCTCATACATATCCCTCACAATCTTTTCATATTCACCAGGGACTTCTTTCTTATTGAGTGCCCACCACAGAATCTCTCGAGGAACTCTATCATATGCTTTCTCAAGATCAATGAATACCATATGAGCGTTTGTTTCTTTACTCCTGTATTTTTCCATCAACTGCCTTATAATGAAAATTGCATCTGTTGTTGATCTACCCTGCATAAAGCCAAATTGATTCTCAGATATTTCGGTCTCTTCACATATCCGTCTATCAATTACTCTTTCCCATATTTTCATGGTGTGGCTAAGCAGTTTTATAGCCCTGTAGTTTGTACATTGTTGTATATCTCCCTTCTTTTTGTAAACAGGTACCAGTATACTGCTTCTCCATTCGTCTGGCATTTGTCCAACTTCCATAATTCTATTAAATAGACCTGCTAGCCACCTTGTTCCTGTCTCTCCCAATGCTTTCCATACCTCCCCTGGAATATCATCTAGTCCTACCGCTTTTCCTTTCTTTATTTTTTGAAGCGCTTGAGCCACTTCCTCGTTGGTTATTTTGGTGACCATTGCTGCTACTGTCTCCGTTGACTCTACAGGCTGTCATGTCAAATTCTTCATTTAATAAGCTGTCCAAAGTACTTTCTCCATCTCTTTTTGACATCCCTTTCGTGAACTAGTATTTTATTATTTTCATCTCGGATACATCTAATCTGATTAAAATCTTTTGCTTTCTTTGCTCTCTGTTTGGCTATTTTATATAGAGGTGAGAAATTATCAGTAGTAATTGCACAAGAGCTCTAAAATTATCGAATTTTTCCCGAGTGACACTTTGACAGTTTTAATTTTACGACCCGAAGGGGAGTGAAATTATGTCGAAAGTGTCACGAGGGCAAAAATTCGATAATAATTTTAGAGATCGACTGCAATTTGCTGCGATTATTTCATTAATAAAACTCTTCAAAACCAAAATTTTATTGAATTTATTTATGTAGGTATAAATTAGTACAATTAAATACACAGTTGTTATAAATATTTGACGGTTGAAAGTCATCGCTTTTATAATTTTTAAAACATTAATTGTCATTAATGTCACTGAATGTATTTTTTCGTAGCAACGAAGGGCATCTGACGTAATATACTTGACGACGGGATATTAATCAAAAATTATCACTTTCATTTTTATTTCTGTAGCTTTCTATTGGTCAGAATCTCCTATGAATGAAATAATCAATAGAAATCTCTAAATTACATTGTATTGATATTTCCCCCCCCCCCCTTTAGAAGTATCAGAGGAGTTTGGCAATTGCCATTGTGACAGGAGAATTTTATAAAATTCTACTTGTGACAGTTTGACTCCGATACGTCTAAAGGTGGGAAACTATCAATATAATGTAAATTTATAGGTTTCTATTGATAATTTCCCACTACTACAGGGTTCATCTCTTTTTATTTCACAACATATTATGTTTTCCATCTTTTCCATATATTTTGCCGGTTATTAGCGTACTGTATAACAGTTTTTTAGTGGAAAGTTGTAGTTTGATACATATATTAAAAACTGTTTTCATATGCTATAAAGCCAAAGAGGTCATACTTGGTATTTTGTATTTAGGAATACTGAGCTGCTGAACATGGATTATTTTTACAAAATTGAACTCACAAGAACTCTTTCCACTTTGGTGGTAGTAATTTTTAAATGTCTTAATACTGAAATACAAAGAAGTCCTAACTCTGGACTTGAAGATTAGCTATACCTACATTATCAGAGTTTGGAATATTCGTGGACAGTTTGTTTAGAGATAAATAATTTTTTATTGTCAAGATATTAATAATTCTGCTCATTTGCAACTGTTTTGTCGTTTTTTAAATAAAGGAAAAAGGATGTAATGGGGATTTTAAGTGATCATTTGGATTTTTTATATTTCCTTTTTAGAATCATTGTTTTAAATCTGTACAATCGGTGGATGTATTAAATCTATAAAAAGGTTAAAAATTATATATTCATTCAGTAAGCATTACAATCTCTAAGGATTATAGCTAACGCCATGGCATTCAAAATCCTATTCTTGCACTGAACATTCCAGTCTTCATCATTCATTGTTCTTATGTCTTCTTCATCTTCTTCAACCAGTCATCTTCTTCATCCAGTAATCTGCTAGGTCTTCCTCTACACCTGGGCCCTAGTGGTGTCCAGTTCTATCCTTCTCAGCGTATCTGAGTGTAGGTGTCTTTTTATATGTCCTATCCATTCTGAGTGAAGATATTTTATGTATCTATATTTTCTCCCTTTCACCATTCTTCAATTTCGGCATTTGTTTTCATTCTTCTTCCTCCATTTCTTGTTACATTGTGGCCCAATATTGTTCTTATTATTTTTCAGAAGGCTATCTTCCCCTTTCTTGTCAATTGTCGTTGTTTCCATCCCATTTGTAACAACAGGTTAATTAAGGTCTAATATAGGTTCATATTTGATTTGGTTCATCTCTTACTTAGAGTCTTGCTTCTCAGTAGATTTCTATTATTCATTCCATATGTTTTTTTTTGTCATATGTTTCTTTCCTCTGTTCGCTCTTTTCCGATTTTCCCTATAGGGGAGTGCATTTAGATTTTCACTTCGGAAAAAATCAAACAAGATAAAACTTTTTGTAATTTCATTAAGAAATGTTTAATAAACAACATATCAAAAAGTTCTACTCGAGAAGTGGGTGCTTCATTTTTTATTAAACAAATTAACAGCGAAGTTAGATGTTTTTTTAAATAACTCCGAAAATATAATTTTTAGAAAAAACTGACTTAACCATTGAAAAATTCAGAAAATTTTACAAAAAAAACCTTATATAAAGATTTTTCTAAAATTAAATCTCTAGCTTCTGTAATTTTTTATTGAAAACGCTAAAGTCACCCTTCTCACACACATTGGCGCACTGTAAACTAGCGAAGAAGTGCACGGTTGAGTTTTTTTAATGTAATTCTTTAACTAATGGATCAAAAGAAATTTTACAAATTGGACATGAAAGAAGATGAAATAAGCTATCTTATGGTTGTAATAAAAAGAAAAAAAATGTATGGACATAAGTACGGTGTGGGCGGAAAGTGAGCCTTACATAAATTTTGTTTAAAAATGATTTAAAAATGTGTAACTAATACAATTTCACTTATAAAACTCTCAAATTTGCACAACTTACCTACCAATCATCTTACTAAACGATGTTTCATTCAAAAAAAATCTCAAAAATTTAATTCAAATAATACGATGTCTCAAAAAATGTAATTTTTGAAAACTTCGTAGTTTTACAGAATTCCCACCACTTTAAGACAGTATTACTCAAGTTTGAATAAATCTAATACAATTTTTTTGATATTTTTTTAAAGCTTAAGATGTAATCTTTAAAAAACACTGAATAATTTTAGTTTAAAAATGAAATAAACAATTTTTTTTGAGAAAACTAAGAAAGATAACAAAAATGTAATACAAAAACCGAAAATTACCAGCTGAAAAAATGTATATACAGAGTGATCAAAACTTTTTCTGTAAAACTTACCTAAAACACATTTAATAATAAGCTTCAACAATAACAAATGTTCAACAAAAAAAATTTTTTTTAGCTCATACAGTATGTCTGCGTAACTTGGAACCTATTGATAACTTTTTTAATATCAGTTTTATGAAAAAGAGTTATTCATTATAAAATACTTTGCATCGTATATAACATAAGATGCAACCATCAAATATTAAATTTTGCTAATTTTGTACGAGGTATGTAAAAAAAATGAATTTCACTCAAGAGTAAAGTACCTTTATATTTCACAATATCGAAAATTTTTATAAAGGAAAGTTGTTTGGAATTAAAAACTATGTTCCAATATGTAATCATATCCTTCTAATCGAAAGTTTGTTTTTTTTAAATATTGTTTCAAATTAATTATACCCAACATCATTAAATTTTTACTTATTAGGTATTTATGATAACTGTTTTATTATTAATTTTATGACGAAAGTTATTCGTCATAAATAGCTGTGCATGGTCTAACACTTAATATGCAAATATAAAATATTATATTTTATCAATAATATACGAGGTATGTAAAAAAATTATATTTCGCGCAATAAATATGTACCTTTATAGTTCACAATATTTAGACTAAAAGAGTGTAATTGCATATTGACACATCGTTTTTAATTCTGAACAACTTTCCATAATAACAATTTTCAGTATTATTATGAAAAATATAGGTATTTTTCAGTATTTCAATATGAAAAATATAGGTATACTCCTAACTGAAATTTTTATTTATTGACATCTTCTACAAAATTGATAAAAATTGATATTTTATGATTGCATTTAAAGTTTTAGAATATGCAGAGCTTTTTACTAAGAATAACTTGTTTTATTTATGATCCCCATTGCAACAATTTTTTGAAAAGGTAGAAGCACAATTTTCACATCATTACGAGTAAGGCCGAATTTAATTAAGAGCGAACGAAACGATTCATATTAAGAGCAAAAAAATACATATTTTGTTCATCAATTGAAAAATTATTAAGATAACAATTTGTTAACGTTTAGTTATCCCCCATTTTGGATCTGCCATTTTATAATTTAAATTATCAAAATTTGATTCAGGTTCAGCAACCTCTCAAAAATATCCACATATATGTAAACAAACACGTTTTATAAAAAAAAATCGGATTTTACAACTACTTTTTAAGGATTTTTAGGAAAAAATCCGCCATTTTTAATTTGCAAATTGTAATGTCAGATTCGGGTTCAGCATAATCAAAACTAAAATAAAAACATTTTTTATCAAAATAAAATGTTGAATTCACCCATATTCTTAACATTATTTATACAAAACAATTGTTATTGTTTAAACAATTAATAAACAATTAGCGGCGAAATATGTGAGTAGAACTTTTTACTTTAACATATTTATAAACTAACAAAAGAAGTTTTAGAAAAATATAACCTTGTTTGATTTTTTCCGAAACATTGTATCTTTTCGTTCTAATTGCACTCCCCTACTATTGTTACTCCCAAGTAGCTAAAGTTGGATTTAGTTTCAAATTTATGGTTCTGTGTTATTCTGATATTTCTGACTTGTTGTTTCCTCTTTCTCTACCTCATGTATTTTGTTTTTTGCTGGTTTATTTCCAGCCCTACTCTCTCTCCTTGTTTCCTTATATAATTTTTCAATTGCTTTTATAGTCTCATCTTCGTCTTTGCTATTATGACTAGATCATCTGCATATGCTATTAGTTGAAGTTGATTTGTAATATTGTTTTTGTTTAAGAAGTTTGTCCTCCTTATTATTGATTCCAATATCAGGTTAAACAGTGTCGGGGAGAGAGAGAGTCATCTTGTTTCGTGCCTTTTTTTAGTTTGATCTCCTTAGAAGTTGTTCTGTTGAAACTGATCTTTGCTGTGGTGTTCTTTAGGCTCACAGACATTAGCATAATATGTCTTAATTTTTCTGGGATTCTAAGGTGCTCTAGAGATCTTCCACAATTTTCATCTGAATAATTGTATTAAAAGCACTTTTGAAATCTACAGTGCGTCCATAAAGTAACACATAAATTCATTATTTCGTAAACCAGCAACTTTCTAGAAAAATCCCGAAAACAGGTTGATTTTTATTTTTAAATTACTTAAATTACTTTCATTTATTTTTTGGCATATATATCATACTAGTGACGTCATCCATCTGGGCGTGATGACGTAATCGATGATTTTTTAAATGGGAATAGGGGTCATATTATGATAGCTCATTTGAAAGGGTATTCAATTCTCTATTCAATAATATAAACATTGACATAATTATTTATACAGGGTGCCCAAGAATTTTTTTTGGATTAAATTAATTGAGACAAAAAGAAGAATGTATATAATTCATTTAATTCAAAATATGTTTGACTGTTGTCAAAAAATAGGAAACAATGTTTATTTGACAAAAAAATATTGCTTTTCGCTTAAATTGGATTTTTAAACTACCAAGAGGCAGGTGGGAGGCAGCTTTAAGATTATTTATTTACCAAATAAACATTTTTTCCTGTTTTCTGAAAACTGTAAAACATATTTTGAATTAAATAAATTATATAGATTCTTTTTTTGTCTCATTAATTTAATTAAATTTTTTTTTAACACCCTGTATAAATAATTATGTATGTTTATATTAGTGAATAGAGAATTGAATACTCTTTCAAATGAGCTATCACATGACCCCTATTCTATATATTCTATATATGCCAAAATATCGTAATTTAAAAATAAAAATCGACCTGTTTCGGGATCTTTTCTTAAATTTGCCGGTTTACGAAATAATGAATTTATGCGTTATTTTATGGACGCACTGTATACATATTAAATGTGTTTCTCTGTTGGATTCTCTCGGTTTTTGAATTTTTAAAAATTATATATAGTTTTAGTTTATTTTTTATATTGTATTTTTATTTTATAGAGCAATAAAAAAGGATCAATTCAAGGAGATGAAGAATGATCATCTGGAAATGGAGGACTTTGTAAATTGTACAGACTGTGGGCGTAAACTCCATCAAATATGTGTTCTTCATATAGAAGCAATTTGGCCGCAAGGTTTTACTTGTGACGAGTGCAACAAACTTAAAGGACAAAAGAAACGAGATAATAAATTTACCGCGAAACGACTACCTCCAACAAACTTAGGCACATACATTGAACATAGAGTGAATATATTTTTGAAAAAGAAAGAAGCCGGCGCGGGTGAAGTGTCTATACGTGTAGTGTCTAGTTCGGAAAAAGTAGTCGAAGTTAAACCTGGCATGCGCGGTAAGTTTGTCGAAAGTGGTGAACTCGCCGGGGAATTTCCGTACCGTGCGAAAGCTCTTTTTGCATTTGAAGAAATTGATGGGATTGATGTATGTTTTTTTGGTATGCATGTGCAAGAGTATGGTTCGGAGTGTCCGCCGCCTAATACGCGACGGGTTTATATAGCTTATTTAGACTCAGTTCATTTTTTTAAACCAAGACAATTTAGGACTGCTGTTTACCACGAGATTTTATTAGGTTATATGGACTATGTAAAACAATTAGGTTATACTACGGCTCATATTTGGGCGTGCCCTCCTTCGGAAGGTGATGATTACATCTTCCATTGCCATCCTCCGGACCAAAAGATACCAAAACCTAAGAGATTGCAAGACTGGTATAAGAAGATGTTAGATAAAGGATATATTGAAAGGATAGTGTTAGACTATAAGGTATTTACACATTAATATTATTATCTGTTTTCGATAGTTATTATTTTTAGAATTCTTCCTTTTTTTGTATGGCTCCGTTTTGTGTTTTTTAGGAAAAAATATTGTCCCTTGAGAAAATAGAAGCTATAAATATACAGTTATAAAAGTAATTAATTCATTGATTCAAATTATTATTTACTTACTATTTTGTTGTATTAGTTGGCTTTAATCTTCGGTAAGACTCAAATGTAGTATCTGTTTCGAGTAGTCTGTTCCCTTTTATTAACATAGACTTCATGTCTATGTTAATATTGATATGTTTTATTTTTAATTTTTATCAGATTTAAAATGTCATCAAAAGGTTATTAAAACCTTTTTAAGTAGCTAGTTTCAATTGATAACTGGACAGCGTTATGCATCACTAGCCAAGCGCCAAAAATTAATTTTGAGATATTTAACACGTTGACGACCAGTGCGTCAAATGTATAAGCTACATCAATGGAAATTAGACGTCTACAGACGTGTTAACTTCAAAGTTTTCACTCTATTAAAATTCGACGGCCAGTGCGTCAAATGTATAAGCTACATCAATGGAAATTAGACGTTTACAGACGTGTTAACTTCAAAGTTTTCACTCTATTAAAATTCAGTTTATGTTTCAATTGTCATAATTTTTTGTTTTCGAAGACAGTTTTTTATGTTTTCTCTAAGTGCGAAATAGTAACTTGCTAATGTTGAAGAAAGAGGCAAAAAAAATAAAAAGGCATTTGGCCGATACATCAATAGACCAAGCGACATGGAGGTCGTTTGGTCTAGTGATGAGTAACTAAAATACCACTTTTAGTGAATTAATAGTAGGTCACAAGCTATTTTTTGTTTTTGGGTATGACAATAAAAGTCGTTGTTTTGAACATTTTATATTACTTAAGAAATTAATCAAAAATATAAAAAACCTAAACTATAAAAAAACTACTAAGTGTTAACAGTACTATTTTCCGAATATTATGATAAGTAAACATTAATCATCTTGAACCTCAAAAGTCCGTCAATGTCATCTTCTACTGTATTGTTACTGAATAAGGAGCGGTACAGAGGTTTTGCATCATTTGGTATTGGATGCATTAAATATCTTAAGAGGAAACAGTAGCGATCAACAGGTAGCGAAAACGGGTTCCAAGATTGCGGCTGTAATTTTGAATATTTTTTCGAGATATTTGGCACACATATATTCGTAATATAATAAAGAATAGCGGTACAGAGTCCAATTTGAAAAATATATTAATATGTGGAAATTACTCTGTAATTAAATACAATATTAAAAAAACGAGCCTGTACCGCCATTAAGAACAAAAAAATACACTTTCTTCAAATAAACTTTTTTATCCGATGCCTAGATTTTGTGTCATTTTGGAACTACTAATGAAATAAAAAATTTTAGTAGTTCCAAAATGACACAAAATCTAGGCATCGGATAAAAAAGTTTATTTGAAGAAAGTGTATTTTTTTGTTCTTCTTAATGGCGGTACAGGCTCGTTTTTTTAATATTTTATTTAAATACAGAGTAATTTCCACATATGTATTACTATATTTTTCAAAAATTGGGCTCTGTACCGCCATTCTTTATTATATTACGAATACGTGTGCCAAATATCTCGAAAAAATATTCAAAATTACAGCCGCAATCTTGGAACGCGTTTTTGCTACCTGTTGATCACTACTGTTTCCTCTTAAGTCGTTAAGCTTAATACAAAAGGTTTCCACTTCCGGTTTATCGTTGCTCATCTTCATGTCTAGCTTTCTTCTAGATTGTGCATTTTCCGCTTCTTCTACATGCACATTTTGTCTGCCTGTAACTTGCTTAATTTTTCGTTATCTGAGCAATTTTTAATTTCTACTTCTAAACAATCACATCTATTACAGGTATCTTCTTTCAATTTTTTTTTGAAGATTAAATCGTGTTAAAAATATTTTTTTGTAAAATGAAAATTTAACAGGATCATTGTGTGCTTCTTCAACAACTCATACATTTTACTTAAAGTTGCGTCTTCTGTTAGCTATTCTCTTTCTGTGTTAGCTCTTCTAGACCTTGATTTTTGACACATCGCTTCGTTATTGAACGTATTTACTTCATATCTGTTTAGTGTACAGATAGCGAATGATCGATAACGAAGCGAAGGGTCAAAAATCGGGGTCCTGTAATGTGACTTGTACTTAAGTAATTTCATTATGTGCTCAATTACTTTTTGCACATGATTTTCGTTAATTTTATTATGACCTCCACTTTGACCACGACAATCTCGAACACCCATTGGATGTTTCATAGCTTTCAATGCTGCATTGACTTTGCAACATGATATTCTCAAGATCTGTGAAAAAGAAAGGTTTAGACACTGTCACAGCGGATATTCTGTCTATCCTGGTAGTATTTCTCGCGTTACTTGTTTTTGCTCTTTTACGCTTTATTGGGACTTAGGAAACATTTTAGGCGCGTTCCAAGTGACATGAAAACCGTCCTCCATACTGCCCTCGTCATGCGCATTATAAAAAATGCATTCCAAGCGAACATGAACGATGATTGGTATTGTACACCGTGTTGTTCCGAGCGATCCATGTACCGCTTCGAAATCGGTAACTGAACGGTCCTTTTGATACATGCCTTCAAGCAGAAACTATTTGTACTGACTTGCGCAGTTAGGATTGTTTTCATTTTTACTGGTCACTGTGTGGTCACTGCTATGAGATCAGCTGATGATTCAATAATAGAATAATCCACAATTTACGCTATTAGTACCTGTGAATCTTGATTTCTGTTTAAATAATTATTAATTCTTTTTTTTTTCAAATTAATTTTATAAAAATGGATAATTTATTATTTTTTTTCATAGAAGACAACGATTTAATGTCAGATATCGATTCTGAGGAAGATTTTGAAGCTGAAGTGATGTTTAATGAACATGTTAGAAATATTAATTTCTATAACCATCTAGCAAACTACTAGTGGTACAGTGGTAGTGGTACTCGTACTAAAAATGGCTCAGGCGCAACTCGAACTTGAAATGGTACACCAATACGTTACAAGAGGGTTACGTGTACCGGTAATTGGTTCAAGATCGAAAGAAAACCGTTCAAGGGCGATTCTGCGCATTAAAACAGTCCAATCGATTTCGTGGTGGTTCAAGGGATCGTACAAATGTGTCGTCTTGGAACGAACCTTTTAAGGATACATCTTAAGAATATAAAGAAAACCAATATATAGAAAGATAAAAATAAAAAAAGTATGAAGGACTGGGTTGTACTCAGTGATAGGTATAATATAATATTTAGTGTGGAAACCACTTATGGGATATAATTATTTCTGTCTTTGTTTTAAAAAATTATAAAAAACGCTGGGACACGTCAAGTTTTAAAATCAAATGTGTTATTTTTAAACGTAGATTTAAATGTACAGGGTGATTCACGCAACACTAGCTTACTCTATTATCATTATTTTTAATGGAACATCCTGTATATTTTCTGTTTTTAAAAGCTCCTAAACTATATTATTAAGGGGCTATTATGAATGATACAAGGTGAAATTTTGATATGTATAATTTTCGTCCAGAAATTAAATACAAAACCCAATGTATTGATACTTGAAAATTGATGTACATATTTACATATCTAGGCTAAAAAAAAATACAAAAATTATTAATTTCAAAATTTCACCTTGTATTATTCATAACAGACCCTACATAATATAGTTTTTTTGAGATGAGGTTGTTAAGTAGCTTAAGTAACTACTTAATTCGTGACTTATTTCCCAAGTAAAATAGTAATTTGCATAAGATACACAAAGAAAAAAAGCTTCAGGACAGTAAGAAAACTGTAAATTTTAATTCAGGTTTAAAATGCGTACATTTGAATATAAAAGTTGACATCCCAGTGTTTTTATACTTTTTTAAAATAGGAACACAAACAATTTTATTTCATCGGGTTTCCACATTTTATAAAATTTTCGCCCTCTATGAAGTACATTATTATTCATAGTAGGACTCTACATGATATTATAGTTTGTTGAAATCAGGTTATCAAGCAACTTTTAAAAATATACAAATATACAGGTATGATAGAAATAATTTTATTCCATAAATGGTTTCCACACTGAATAAAATACAGAAGTTGTGGTCAACAGATTATATTATAAAAAATATCATTGGTACCACTACCTTTAAAAGATAGCAACACGTGTAGCTATTGTATTTAGTTTTTAATCATTGTGGAGTTTTTAGTTGCTCCTGTTAAATTGTTCATCAGTATATTGATTACCAGAATATTTTGATTTATATCATTTTTATTTTTTGTACAGGATATTCTCAAGCAAGCCATGGAAGATAACTTAAAATCAGCAGCAGATCTTCCGTATTTTGAGGGTGACTTTTGGCCAAATGTTTTAGAAGAAAGTATAAAAGAGTTAGATCAAGAAGAGGAAGAAAAGAGAAAACAGGCTGAGGCTGCAGAGGCTGCTGTAAGTAATTTGATGTTAAAATAATCATATATTTTATAAAATATTAATATTTTTGGGATAATTTTTTTTAGATTTTTTCATCCATGGAAGAATGTGAAGTTGGTCCCGACGGTAAAAAGAAGGGACAGAAGAAAGCCAAAAAGAGTACAAAGTCAAAAGCAAATCAAAGAAAAAATAGCAAAAAATCTAATACTCCCCAAACAGGCAATGATTTGTCTGCGAAAATTTTTGCAACCATGGAAAAACATAAAGAAGTGTTCTTTGTCATTAGGTTACATTCTGTACAGTCTGCTGCTAGCTTAAAGGTAAGATATTTTTTAGCAAATACATTGGAAAATTGATCTTAGATGTTAAAAAAGTCTACCATTATCAACAGAGTACCAGTATGAATTAACATTAACGATGTACAAAAAAGGAATTGAAATATGAAATCTAATCTAATTTTTAATTTCCATATTTCTGAGACTACTGACATTCTATTTTTATACATTGTTTATATAAATTTGTTTTTTGTGTTTTTTCGGTATCTTCTGAAGAGGTAAGTTCTTCTATTACACAAAATGTTTATAAATTCCAGGGATAAAAATCAACAACTGAGTAGTGCTAGTACCAGCGTTGCTTTCATTAAGTGCTAGTGAAAACATACTCAAATTGTGGACAATTTTCTTTAATGTATTAAACATATTAGTTGATAGATTTTCAATACGTCGAACTATTGTACATGCAGACATGCATCTTCAAATGTTTTACTTTTTTCCATTATTCCCACAAATTTAGTTAACTGGAACTGGATGTTAGGAACTGTGTTCCTTACATTTTTTAAAAAGTTTTGTTGTGCTTCTAATGATTTTTGTATTTTTATTAATAAAGAAATAATCAATAGTCTACTTTTCACTAAATTCTCAGTTTTGCTCTTTAATTTTTCTTTCATTTGGTATTTTATCCTTGGAATAGGTTTCACACTATTTTTCTCTTAGCGTGCATTTTTTGCACCCTGTCAGTTTTTGAATTTTTCCTAAAATTTAATTGGTGCTTTGGTGGGCCGCACAATAAGTTGCAAAGGGCCGCATGCGGCCCGCGGGCCTCAGATTGCCGACCCCCTGCTATAAGAGATAAATTTATTAATGAGTAAATGGAAACGTTTTGGGACATCAAATTTTTATTCCTTAAACCAGATTATTCATATAACTGGTATTCCAATATCACATTGACGGTTGAAAGGCAAAAGTTACCAAACGCCAATTTGGACGATATTGGGTTATATATATAGATCACTGAAATTAGAAAATTTTTCTGTGTCGATTGATTCTATCCTCATGTGGCTACGATGAATTTTTTGTCGCTTGGTAATTTAAAATAATTGACATTTTTAATAATTTTCTGCGACCAAGATATTTAAGAACAACTTTCATTTGGCGCATATTTCATTTTAATCCTTTACAGTTAGTAAGTTTTTGTTAGATGGTATTTTAAATGTTTGATCGCGTAGTGATTTTTTACAAACAATATCCAGAGTTTTTAAAATGCTTAAGAAATTTTATCCTATCCAAAAATATTTTTTTTATCATTTATTACTTTTTTTCGCATATTAATTCAATACAATTTTTTGTTTAGTTAATTATATCTAGGTGTAACTTTCTTAAACAAGATAAATAGTTCTTTTTTTCTACCTAAAATAGGTGGAATTTGTCGCTTGGTAATAATTTACGTGCCGATTCTTTTAATGTTTTTGTTGCTTAGATATACTTAATATATTTCTTTGAAAAAGAAATTTTAAAAGGAAGCTTATCATTATTGCACGTAACCTGTTCCGCCGTTTAGAAGGACTTAAGTCATAGTTTGATTTGTACTTAGTAACAGAATGTCGGTAAGTGTGCTCCGAATTGTGGAATAGTTAAAATTTATATTTTTTATTATTAGGTATTACTTATTATTATGTCATTTTTTGGATCAACGTAATCATATTGTTTTGTTAATATAATGGGATGACCTTTGGGATCCACGGGGATCCCATAAGTACAGTTGAGTCCGCGAATCTTTACCCGTGCGTCATCATTTAAAGCATACGAAATAAGTCGATGATAAGTCAGAAATTGAAATTTACTAAACGCAACAGCAAGTGACAGTAAGTAACTTGCTGTTGCGTTTAGTAAATTTCAATTTAATACTTATCATCGACTTATTTCGTATGCTTTAAATGATGACGCACGGGTAAAGATTCGCGGACCCAACTGTATGTATAATATTAACAGGACGTTTTTAATTTTTTTACATTTGACAGGATTTTTTGTCCGTTATATCCGAAGTCCGTTAAATATAGGTCCGTTGTATCGAGGGTTTACTGTACATATTTCAAATAAGAAATTTATACATTTCACTGATCAAGCATGTCGTATAGATAAAGACCACACAATTCAATGTAAAGCCTGTTGTTAATATGATAATTACTGTATATTATATTTTTTAGTTTTGTAGTTCAACCATTTTACCTGTTACAAAACATGAATGATTTTTGGATAGGTTATATTTCTTAAAATACAGTCAAAAATGTATCAGGTTTAGTCAATTTTACCAGTTCCGATAATAAAAATCAGTCACCTTCTGTATTTTTTTCTAGTCGAAGATAAAAAAATATTGTCGGTAGGTAACTTTTTCCTGGTTGCGATTTAGCAGAAAATATTACTAACCAACACTATTTCATAAACTATTAAAAAAATACATAGTCTACAAAGGGTAGTTTATAAAGTATCTAAACTGCATTTAAAGTTCGATGGAATTAGGACAATGAAATCACTAAATCATGTTTTACGAATTTTTTTTCAAAATTTCAAACTTTAAACCGTTTTAGTGTAAAGTTAGCCAAATGTCGCTTGGTCATTTTTGTCTTTCAGCCATTGATATTGAGCTACCAGTTTTAATTCCATTCTATATATTAATTCAATCAGTTTAACTTTTATATCTCTGATTATGATCTAAACTGTATTTAATATTTTTTATAAAATTGCTATATTTAGGTTTTCTTTTTTATTTCAGCCAATTCAGGATCCTGATCCTTTTATAAACTGTGATTTAATGGATGGTCGAGATGCATTCCTAACACTCGCCCGTGAAAAACATTATGAATTCTCTTCTTTAAGAAGGGCCAAATATAGTACTTTGTCTATGTTATATGAATTGCATAATCAAGGTCAAGATAAATTTGTATATACTTGTAATAGTTGTAAAGCCCATGTGGAAACAAGGTATCATTGTACTGTGTGTGAAGACTTTGACTTGTGCATCCAATGTTATGAGAAAGAAGGTCATCCTCACAAAATGGAGAAACTTGGATTGGATATTGATGATGGAAGTTCACCTAGTGATAGCAAAGCCAATCCAGGAGAAGCTAGAAAATTATCTATACAGGTAAACATACAATTATTGTATTTTTTCTATTTTCTTCCAAAGAGTAATTAGTTTCAGATTATATATTATAAAAATGTATTTTTTTCAGCGTTGTATCCATTCTTTGGTACATGCTTGTCAATGCAGAGATGCCAATTGTCGGTTACCAAGCTGTCAGAAGATGAAACGAGTCACAAATCACACCAAATTGTGCAAGAGGAAAACAAATGGTGGTTGCCCTATTTGCAAACAACTCATCGCTCTATGTTGCTATCATGCCAAACACTGCCCAGAAAACAAGTGTCCTGTACCATTCTGTTCAAACATAAAGCACAAACTAAAACAACAACAATTGCAACAAAGGTAATGACATTTGATTATCAATGTTTCTTCAAACTTTGCCTAAATATGAATTCTTCTTCTGTAACTTATACACCATACATTACACAAGGAGCATAGCGATTTATTAAAAATTTATAAATGGATCAAAACTCCATTTAAGTTGATATGGTTATCCTATATGTTTAATTGGGGATATTATTTTGACATTAGATAATTAGACTCAGCAACATTTTATTAAGCCGTCTCTTGTCCAACAGCCATATTGTGGTTCAAATAACCTGATTCTTGTCTATGTCCCAATAGTTATGACTCCACCGTTTGTTTTTTACATCACATTGTTGCCTGTGAGGAAGCTTGTTTTAAATTAATTAACCAGACTTTTTGTATTGGGCATATCATATTTTGAAATTTTTCTGATTATAACATAAACTATATTGAGAGATATAACTATACTAAATTTACAATCAAAATGCAGTAGAAATAAACAAACCAAGACACGTTAAATGCTATTAGGAGCACTCCCGAATAATAATTTACAATGTATATACATTGTAAATCCGAAATCATGATTTCCAAAGTTTATACATTGCAAATTATGATTCGGGAGTGCTCCTAGTAGCATTTAATGTGTCTTGGTTTGTTTATTTCTACTGCATCTTGATTGTAAATTTAGTATGTATATCTTTTTCAATATTTTAATTTTCCCTAAGATCATAACATTTCAGTAATTTATCATAACATCAGTGTAAAGTTTTCATTCACTATTTCTTACTTCATCTGTTCCTTTACTTTATTTGGATAATATATTATATTACTTCCTGTTTCGTCTCTACTGTCTCCACTAGGTTGTGTTAGTTATTGTACCATTTAATTTTCAATTATTGTTTTCAATATCATGTTCTGCGATTTAGAAATTTCTCATTAGGAATATATCTGTGGCTTAATGCTAAAAGGGCCAATGTCAATTTTTTGCGGTTTTGTTTTGTCAATATTGAATTAAAAAAAAGCTGTACAAAACAGCAAAAAATTGACATTGGCCATTTTAGCACCAAGCTACATATGCGAATTGTTTTGTCAATATTAATTTCAAAAAAAGCTGTACAAAAAAGTAGACATTGACATTGGCCCTTTTAGAACCAAGCCACAGATATGTAAATAGTCTTTTCCACAGATCAGTGATTTTAATTTCTCTGTTTTGCTGTTAAGCTTGACATAGGTTTTCAAATCTGTCAAGAGAGCAAAATGTAGTCTTTAACTTGTTATGGGACATACTTTGGAACTGAAAATAACAAAGCATTCAGCTTCCTGAACATTTACAAATATAAGTTACAAAAGCGTTTCAATCATATTTGACATATATTATAATAATACATAACTTGTGATATTTTTTAGGTTGCAACAGGCGCAACTACTTAGGAGAAGAATGGCTGTTATGACTAGAACAGCACCAGCAGCGAATCCTATACCAGGTGGTGCTAATGTCACTATGGGTGGTGCTGGTGTGCAATCAGTAGTACCAGGTGCTGTTAGTCCTGCTAATTCAATGAGTACAGGTATGTAATAACTTTATAATATATCATACACAGCAACAATTTGGTTTTATCCTATGAGTACATTTAAAATTCTGTTTTCAATAGGTTTGCCAAATCCTCAAATGGGAATACCATCTCCTCACCAACCTGGAATTGGTCTAAAACCACAAACACCGCCAGCCAATGTACTTCAAGTAGTTAAACAAGTTCAGGAGGAAGCTGCAAGGCAACAAGCACCTCACGTTGGTTATGGCAAAGTCAATCCAGGTCAAGTTCCTGGTCAGAATATGCCTCCACCACAAATTAGGAATATGGGACATCTTGGAGCAGGACAAAGTAAGTTTCATCTTTCTAGGCTATAGGCTGTTTTTTTTTCTTTCAATACTTGGTTAATAATAACGCCATGATCCTCCATAGGGATTTAACATATCGGAAAAAAACGGGAAAATTGGGAAAAAACAGATTTTTTTCCGTTTTTTCCAAAGTCTTGGAAGAATTAAAAAAAAAATAGGAAAATTTAAATATTTTTCAATTGAGACTGAAAAAATACCAATTTTAAAATCTATTAAAATATTTAATATTGTGTCTTTTATACACTTAAAGACAAAACGCACTTCTGATAATATAGATCTATGCGATTCTACTAAATTTATCGATTTTAATACGGGATGCAGGATATGTTTAGTATATTTTTTTCCTGTTTTTTTTTTCGGAAAAAAACCTATTTTGAGCTAAGGATATATTGTACCAGTGATAAACAGGAAACGCCAATTACAGTGAAGTTTTGTTTTGCGGGTTTTAAAAGGGTCCTTTTTGAGAATTGGCAAAGTAAATTGAGGCAAAAAAGCAATGTTGAACACAAGTTTCAGATTGGTTTCATCCTCATTCGTGAATAATTATTGGTGTTTCCCATGGGCATACCACAATTGACTTCATAACCTTGTAATTAGTAACTGCACATTTAAATGAGGTGGTTTTTGTGGAAATGAGGTTCAATCCAACTTGTCACTGGTTCAAGCTTTGCCAGTATTCCCTCCGTGCAGGACCATGGTGGGGATACATGAAACGATGCCAGTATCATTGTTTGTATAACAAATTTTATCAAAAATGGTAAATCAATGTTGTGTTGTAGAACTTGTAGCAGAAAAGAGAAGAGCTCGACGCATATGGCAACAAACAAGAAATCCATTAAATAAAACCTATCTTAATAGGATAAGTCATAGACTAAATAGAGAGCACTACATGAGGAAAAAAATGACTCCTTCCAGTTTTATGTTTCGAACCTCTCATGTGAAGACCACTCTATATAGAAAGCTGCAAAAAAATTTAAACGACTGACAATAACAAATTCACCTTTAAGAAAAACAGATATGACCTGGGCCCGCACAAATGAAGAAAAAACCACAGTATTTGTAAGATATGACTTAAATCGAATAAGCATAGGAATCAAGACTAATAGTACTTTATTAAATCTATCATTATAAAGTTACAACCGTTACTACAAGCTATTCATACATCTGTCATCAATGAAGTCTCTGTCAAGGTCAAGTGGCTAACGGCATCCTGGTGACAGCCATGCTGACTTGTCACTGTCATGGCTATTACTATTCAGCCACCTTAACAGTACGCAGTTATGCGTAACATATTACAGTATTCGCAGAGCATCTTGCAACTGTATTCTCAGCACCAGAAAACAATGACGATGAAGATGACGATATAAAAAGGTACCTCGAAACTCCATGTCAACTATCTCTTCCTCTGACAACATTTACTCCGACAGAGGCTCGACAACAAATAAAAATGCTAAATCCTCAGAAAGCTCCTGGCTATGATTTGATAACAGGAGAATTACTTCAGAAGCTACAAGTGTTATTAACAGTAATATACAACAGCATACTATGTCTTCGCTACTTTCCAATACAATGGAAATTAGCTCGTTACTATGATTCCGAAACCTGGTAAACCTGCAACACAAGCAAATTCATATCGCCCGATAAGCCTACTCCCAATAATGTCGAAAGTATTAGAACAGCTACTATTACATAAAGTCAAGCAAGTTGTCCCCATAAACGAAATTATACCACAACACCAATTCGGATTTAGACGTGAACACTCAACCATACAACAATGCCACAGAATAGTAAATATAATTAATACAACTCTTGAAGAGAAAAAGTTTTGCGCTGGAGTGTTTTTCGATATACAACAGGCATTTGATAGGGTATGGCATCAAGGTCTCCTCTATAAACTGAAATTACACCTAACAGACCAACTATACTTTATTCTAAAATCATATCTTACTGACCGAAATTTCTAAGTCACAATTGAAGACAACTTTTCAAATTACCACATCATCCAATCTGGCGTACCACAGGGTAGCGTTGTCGGCCCATTTCTATATCTGATATTTACAGCCGACGTTCCAACCAGAAATGATACTTTCTTAGCTACTTTTGACGATGATACGAGAATCTTAGCAGTGGATGTCGACCCTAATGTAGCATCACAAAAAGTTCAAAATCATTTAGACCAATTACAAAACTGGCTGAAGAGATGGAAAATAAATGTTAATGCCAGCAAATCAGTACAAATTACTTTTACAACGAGAAAATCTACATGTCCTCAAGTTTCTATAAATAATACTCCGATTCCCATCAAGCCAGTTGTCAAATACTTGGGATTACATTTGGATGAATAACTCATATGGAAAATGCACATTAAAATTAAATGTAAACAATTAGATCTTAAACTAAAAAATATGAACTGGCTATTTAACAAAAAGTCTCAGTTATCTCTTGAAAATAAACTGCTTCTGTACAAAGCTATACTTATACCAGTTTGTTCTTACGGAATAGAACTATGGGGCTGCAATAAACTTTCAAATACGAAGATACTCCAAACATTCCAATCCAAAATTCTCCGTATGATAAGTAAAGCTCCATGGTATGTATCCAACCAGACACTTCACAATGATCTGGACATCCCACTAACCAAGGACTTAATAAAAAATCGTTCAATAAAATATAAAAATCGCACCACTGACCACACCAACGAATTGATAAATAATTTATTCACCCAACCACTTGCTGAAAGAAAACTAAAGAGAATATGGCCAGACGACCTACCATAATAAACAATAATACTTAGAGAACCGTCACTGGATGGTATCTAACTCACCTTAATTTACTTTCAGACTATTTACTTATTACTTTGTGTTTAGAGTAGATTGTAAAAATGCAGTGTATCAAAAAAAAATGTTGCGTATGTACCTAATTGTGCTACTAGTAGCTAAAATAGTAAGTGTAGTTTTTATAGATCTCTAATAATTAATATAAATTAGAGAAGCGATTTAAACGAGGAGGAGTAAACTCAAAAAGACAGATTCACACCCAATAATGTCATAAAAATCACCAGATTCATCTTCTTTTTTGGTGGCCTTCGGCTGTAATCCAATAATCAGTATCAGACAACTTATAAATAAGACTAATAACAATAATACGTCGATAAAGAGTTCTAAAAGTAACAGTTTTCTCATAAAAATACAGACTAAAAATCTAAAAATTAAAGGAATAACTCAGAAAGCATAAAAATTGCCGATATAACTTAACCTATGAATATTTAATGTCAATAGTGTCAAAATGTTATAAATGTAAACAGTGTCAAAAATTATAATTTCATGGAGTAAACTTGCCTGCGGTTGGACCAATTACAAACAAGCATCACAGCGCGGTAAATTTGAATTATTCCTCCTAGTATAAAAACGAGGATAGACTTTTCCCTTTCTGATCCATTTGGGGTTGAAAAGATAAATTGTGATGACTTTTTAGAAACCCATTTCTTAATACTACATCCATTTTATACATAAATTGAAAAAATATCGTTAAAAACTAATTATTATTATTAGCAACTTCACAATATGTATTTATCATATTCTTAACTTCAAATTGTGGTGGCCAAAAATGTCAGGTGCGAATAACATGAAAGAATAGGGAACTTGCACATTTTTTTATTACATAATAATGTTCAGTTTTGTTTAAAAATGAGATTTCCAAAATTTCACGCTTCAAAAACTCATAATAAGAAATACAAATTTAAAGTCTTCTGCGGTATAAAATAGTTCAAACGACCCGTTACGTCACATAGTTTTATTATATAGTTATGATTCTGGTTATATTTAGGTATATTCTTCTTCTCATTCTTTAGTTTATTGGCCTCCACCTACTTGGGTATTTGGCCAGCTCATCGTCACGAAATAAGGGAAAAGTAATTTATATTCTAATGACATTTATCGTATGTCATTGTAATAATAGTTTGTTGAGATTGGAGTTTGATACAGTTTTTGAAGGAAAGGAAAGAAGTTTTACTATGGAAAATAAAACCATTTTGTAAAAGTACAAGTTTTCTATGAATAGTTCAAATGATCAAAAACACTTGTGACGTCACATAACTGTATTTTCTACTGACGTTTATAATGTCTAATTTACAATTACATATATACAATTTTGTTTACTTTGTTGGTGCAAAATGTAAACATATAACCGGATGACGTCACGATGCGTTTTGGGCTGGCTGGTATAATTTGAATTTTTAATCGTCTTTAGGGGCCAAACGAAAGACAAAAAAAACTTTTTTATCTTTGATACATGTTTTTAATTATGTTCTGTTGTGATTTATAACATTTTTTTCGAATTTAAAATTTTATGCAAATTCCCTATTTCGAAATCAAGTTTGTATTGAAAAATTATAACTTATAGAATTGAATCAATAATTAAAAAAAATTAAAGTTAGCCTCAACAATGTTTCTCTTATCGAGGAGCCAGTACACATGCTATCATATGTGTGAAATAATAAAAAGAACGAGATATTTGTCATGAATTTGTGGAAGGTCTATCAATTTTGAAATGAACTACATCAAGAATATAATATATTATATCAATGTATGATAGGCGAATATTGTTGGCTTTGTTGAGATACAACTAAAGGGTCGGATATTTTTCATAAAGGTCTACCAATTTTAAAAACTTTTTATATACTTGGCTTGGTTGGTGTCACGGACTCCGCAAATTTTGTAATCCATTTTAAAAATAGTTCTAGGCTACCTAGATACCTGAAATTTTCAGGATAGCTTAGAACTAGCTAACAATGCAATATTTAACTGCTATTATACAGGGTGATTAATTATATAGTGGGGTGAAGCTCCGTAGATCCGTTATAGTAAATAGCGATAAAAGTTAATATCAAAAATTTTAGCGAACTTTGAGCTTCACATTACAAAATTAGTTAGAATGTTACAGGGTGTTCGATAACATATAGTGGCAGACCAAACTTATGTTTTTTTAAATAGAACACCCTGTATTTTATTTTATATTCGAAATCTTCGTAACTTTTCGATTACAAAAATATAAAGGTTTGGTATGTTATAGGGGAATTTACAAAGTTACAACTAATTTTATATAAAAATCGTAACAAGTTTAACTACCTGTATAAATAAAAGCAAGCACAAGGTCAATGGCTTATTGACGTCATATTTTTTTTATTTATTGTCAAAATTGTCGTAAATGTTTGTTTTGCTAATTTTCTTTATATTGAATACAGGGTGAGTCAAAACGCAAGTACATTATTTTCTCAGTAATTTTAAATAGAACACCCTATATTTTATATCATTATCAAAAAGTACCATTACCATACTATAATTTTTGTATAACATTCCCTATGTACAAATTTATTAGTTTTCAAGATATTTTCATTTTTCAGAGCAAAATTATTAATAATTACGGGTCTAAATCTTTCCAAATTTTAAGTAAGTCATGACTGAATAATTGTCTAAAACTTACAATTTACAATTTAGTCCTGTCGCCAGGGGGGGTACAACGGCCTCCTTTATTCAGATGGACTTACCCAAGTTTTTTTCATGTATTTTGACCCGTAGAATACGAATTTTTTGGGTAACAGTTGATCCGGATGTCGATAAGATTGTTATAGACAAAGAACTTGAGGAATTACATAACAGCGATTTGTAGCAAAACAAAACATTTGTTTGTATTTTTTGGGTCATTCTAAGCAAAAAATTTTCTGGCAAGTTTTTTCGTAGGATGCATAGTTTTCGAGATAAACGCGGTTGAACTTTCAAAAAATCGAAAAGTTGCAATTTTTGAACCCGAGTAACTTTTGATTAAAAAATAAAATAGCAATTCTGCTTACCGCATTTGAAAGTTCAAGTCAAATTATATCGGTTTTGATTATTTGTATTGCTAAACATTTATTTTTTTATTGTTAAACAAAGCTTTAAACACCTAGTGCGTGAGTGATGTTTTCAATGATTCCTCATTTAAAATCGAACGAGTAGGTAGAGAGGTACAAGTACAAGCGAGGCAATATCTACGTAGCATGCATTCAAACGCATGTATTAGGCACGGGAAACACTACGTGTTTATAGCTTTGTTTAACAATAAAAAAATAAATTTTTAGCAATGCAAACAATCAAAACCGATATAATTTGACTTAAACTTTCAAATACACTAAGCAGAATTGCTATTTTATTTTTAAATCAAAAGTTATTCGGGTTCAAAAATTGCAATTTTTCGATTTTTTTAAATTTTAACAGCGGTTATCTTGAAAACTATGCATCCTACGAAGAAACATTTTTTGCTTGGAATGACCAAACAAATACAAAAAAATGTTTTGTTTTGCGAGAAATCGCTGTTATGTAAATCCTCAAGTTCTTTGTTTATAACAATCTTATCGACATCCGGATCAACTGTTACCCAAAAAATTCGTGTTCTACGGGTCAAAATACATAAAAAAAACTTCGTTAAGTCCATCTGAATAAAGGAGGCCGTTGTACCCCCCTGGCGACAGAACTAATTACTGATTATCAATTTGTAATCAAAGTTGGCTACAATTTTTGTTATTAACTTTTATTACTATCTATTACTTATAACATAACGGATCTACAAAGCTTTACCCCACTGACCAATCACACTGTATGGATAAATCGATTTTTTTTTAATTTCAAACTATTTTAAAAATGTGACTAATGCAATGATATTTTAAAGTACGTTAATAAATCGATATCTACAAATTGATGGTGCCTCAGTGGCATTAGACTGCAGATCGAGAGGTCCCCAGTTGGAACCCGGCTGTTGCATATCTTTTTTTAATTGTTTTAATAAATAATTAATAATAAATAATTAATAATAAATAATAAAATTATTAATAAATAATTAAAAGTATATACTTAAAATTATATATACCATTTTAAACAACCGTGGTATTATAAAAAATACTATTTTATACTAGTGTAATTTTTGGAATCATAATTATAAATAACAGTTAATACACCTACTAAAAATTCATCTTTTATAAGTTAATTATTCTTTACAAACATGTTGTGTCCTACATATGTACATGTACAATAACAAAACCGTGATATTATAAAAAGTACTTTATCTACTCTATGTCATATTATGTATAAGTTTTTAGTTTGTGAAAACTGTTATTATAGATAGCAGTGCATGAAGTAACAATGTATTTTAAATGGGATTTACTTTTTCGCACACTTTCAATGGGTTTTTTGGCACATTTTGATATAATCAAATATCCTTAACTTTCACGTTGTCATGGTGATGACAATATGAGCAATGACTGACAACAAAATTTTTGACAGTTTTGTGGTTTGAAAGTACATAGTTAGGATTTTTAAATGCCAAAGTTCTAAAAATTGTAGAATAGAAATGAATTCCAGTGACGAAGAGTTACAGTTTTTATATTTGTTTATCGTAGATAAAATATTGTATGAAACTGTGCGTGAAGTACTTTTTGCGAAATTACACGATGTATAGCACTCGCTCCGTCGCTCGTGCTCTAAATATCACGTGCGTTCGCAAAAAGCTTACTTCACGAACTGTTTCATAAATAACTATTTTTATTAGAGTGTAATTTTTGGAATTTTAAGCATTTTATCGTTAAATCGTTTATCATTAAATTATTTTATACATATTCTTTCCTATAAATAATAAAAGGTTTTATTATAAAAAAGTTATTTTTTTATAAAAGTGTAATTATTTCAGTTATGAAAGGTTTATCTATTTTGAAAACAACTATATCATAAATATGCAATATTGTAGCAGATTGAGCTGCAAGTATGATATAGAAAATGTTACTCAATTTTTTTAGAAATGTTAAAAATGAAATAGATATTTTCAACAAATTAATTATTGATATCTGGGGCCATATTAAAGATTTCCACTAACAAGCTAGCTCATTTCCCATTTTATGAGGTTAAATTCAATTGAAAAGATATTTTTAGTCTGCCTTTTAATGCAGGCTGTAAAATATAGAACTCTGACCTTCAGCTTGAATTAATTAACTCATATTTAATAATAATCATAGGGAAATCAGAGAAAGAGGCTTGAACGAAGACATGTGCTACGATAGAGAACAATGGCAATTGGGAATTGGAAGATGTCGTAGAACGTTATGAGAGAGAGAGAGAGAGAGAGAGAGTAAATCTTTATTTGCATAAATTTTTAACATAATTGAGCAAATAACGTCACATTACTAATAATCACATATTAAAAAATGTTACTAATAATCACATATTAAAAAGATATATTAACAATACACTAAAATATACAAACAATACAAATTACATATATGCTGATCAAGGCTGATAGGCCAGGTACTCCACCACAGTATACGGCTCAATGTTAACCAGGTGTTGAAAAACCGTTTTTTTAAAAGCTTTATAGCTTGTTTCCCGTTGAATGTCAGATGGTAGACTATTGTAAAATTTAACGCACGCATACAAAGGACTTCTCTCTGTTAGGGACAATCTGTGAAGTGGAATATTCAAATTAAGGCTTCTTGTGTTATATTCATGATTTGGTTGTAGGTGATAAATAAAGTAAAATTTTTAAAGAGAAACATAATACATTCATATATATAGATAGCTGAGAAAGTGAGTATATTGAGTGATTTGAATCGGCCTCTACAGGATTCTCTCGCCTTTAGTCCTAGGATCACCCTGACTGCCTTTTTTTGGACTATGAAGACAGTTGAGCTATCCACCGAAGCACCCCAGAAGACTATTCCATATCGCATAAGAGAATAAAAGTTTGCATAATATACCGATAGTAAGATTCCCTGGTCTAGATAGTTTTTCAAAACTCTTAATGAGTAGCAGGCTCTATTTAGTTTTTTTGTCGCATTTTTTATTTGTTCTCCCCAATTCAAGTTCTGGTCAATATGAAGACCAAGAACCGATATGAACCGATTATATACAATAATAATCGTAAACAATTTTTTCTAACTGTCCTCAAATTAGAGTTTTAAAAGGACTTATCAAAATCCAGTTTTCCAAATTTAACATGCTTAGAGTATTTGTGGAATGTTTTTATCACTAAATATTTATAAGCAGCAAAGCAGCTGTTTTCAATTTGTTCACTATTACCTACAATGATTAACTTTTATATTGTTTGTTAATAAATAAAAATATTCTATTTCTAGGTGGAGGTAATCTCTTACCAATGGAACAATGGCAACAAAGGTATCCAAGTGGTGTAGCACCAGGTATTCGACAGCAAGGTCCACCAGTAATGCAGCCAAACCAGATGGGTCAAACACCCATGCAGACGAACCAAGCGGGTGTCAGGCCGGGTACTGCGCCTATAAGTGCTCCTGGAAGTATGATGCAGAAACAAGCCTTACAGCAACTTATGCAAACTTTAAGATCGCCGCAGTCTGCTGAACAACAACAACAAATTTTATCAATACTTAAATCCAATCCACAACTTATGGCTGCATTTATTAAACAAAGACAGGTATTTATATTTTTTTTTAACATATATTTGTGAATTTAACTCATAACTTTACGATATAAGAAAAGATCATCTTTCCCAGGCTCAGTATCAGAAAAGTTCTTCGATGTACACTTTACATGTGGCCATCTTATCCTCAACTGTTGTCGCCAATTCCCTGCCTTTGTCTATGATGAGGGTTCTGGGCCTTCTCTTGTATTGACCAGTGGATTCTCGAATCATTCGTTGGACATTTATATGGTCAGGTTTCATTTGGAGCTCCTTAATTAATTTATATTCTTCTTGTATCCATAATCTCCTTGGCTCCCCTCAATTCTTTGTTGTTTGTTCTGGTAATTTCTTGTACTACATGTACTACATGTATGTTCAACACATACAGTATGGCTGTACCATACTGTAACAGACTGGCTGTACCTTACTGTAACAGACTGGCTGAGTAACTAAGAGTCAAAGTAAAAGCAACTTTTATCTTTGGTTTGTTATGTTGTTTACAAAAAAAAAAGAATTATCCTTATATAAAGTTTATTTCATTTATGCCAAATAAACATTAGCTCTAAAAACAATCTCTAATTAGCTGTATAAAGTGTGTCATAATACACATTTAGAAAACATTTATAGGTTCCGCTGAACAGTTTTTATTTTAGCCACGCAATCTTCAGTTTCTGGATATATCGCACCATCAGTGCAAGACTGTTGTAAGTCAAAATAAATAAGTTTCGGGATAAAGACGGTTTTGTTTATTTTCGTGCCTTTATCGCTGTGCTAATGTCGGTCTGAGAGTTGTGATATTTGACCGGTTGATTATTTGAAAGGTTACTAAAGTTTAACACAGGATAGATATGCAAGTTTACAAGCGATTTCCTTCATTTTCATAAAATTTTTGACTTACAACAGTTTTGCACTGAGAGTGCAATATATCGCTTCTAATTGTTTCCAAGTCTTTCTTGGGTTGCCTCATGAGTGGTCTGAATCCAATATTTTTCAGCGATTCTTTGGATATCATCATTACCCGGGTTTTGTTTTTAATTTCGTAATTTCTATTATGTCAGTCTTTCGACAGCATAGCTCATTGTGTTGTTTAAAGCTTGTTCGCAGGTTTACAAGTCTTGGATATGTGAATGAAATCCAGTTTGTCAAAGGCTGCTCAGTACTGTACCACTCTTTTGTCCACCCATTTTAGAACTCTGCCTTCCTAAAATCATTATTTTAGTTTCCATCAACGTTGGATGGCAGACAATAAAATCCACTGTGTATCTGAATTACTGCCACGTTATTACTTACTTTAACACCTTGGCTGTGTTACGAGACAAACGGACCTCATATTACACCAACGGTTGGCTGTATCAACTGTGTCATAACTCACTGTGGTAAATGTTCACTATATCACTCATAACATAAGTCATATATCACTCAAGACATATATCCCTCGTAACGCACTCAACTAAGTTTATAAATATCTCTAAAGGCAGCCAAGGTGTTAAGTTGCCTGTATATGGTTCTTTTCATGAGCATTTTTCAGTGCGTCACAAATGATAGAAAAAAAAAGGTTAGTCCGTGATAAATACACATTTATGACATTTATTCCAACATGACATTTTAGTTAAATCTGACAGTTGTCACATTTTATTTGCAATTTGGTATAAAAACAAATCAATTTTGTTTATTGCATTTATAAAATGGTATTTTCTTTGATTAGTATAGTCTTATAAATTGTACAGATTAAATTTTTTTATATAGAATAATATAATATTATTTAATATTATATTATTAGCTCCATCTATTGACAACTATATTAAATGTTATAAATGTCACCGACGAAATGTAATCAGCGACGTGCGTTTTTTTCTGTCACATACAATTTAATGCGTTAGAGAGAAAACGAAAAACTGACGCACTGAAAAATGCTCATGAAAAGAACCATATAGTTCAAATATAGCTTCCCTGTCTTTTAAGTGAGTAATATGTATACAGTGCTAGTCAAAAGTCCGTACCCCCCTCGTATCTTTTGAACGGTTATACCTATAATAGTGAAATTTGGAGTGAGGAAATAAACGGACGTAAGCTTCTTAACTAGTTATGACAGGTGACGTAATAGTGACAGATGACGTTACAGAGCCACTGTGACCGATAATTTTAAATGGGACCTTATAGCAAGTGATACCTCGTTTGAAAGGTATTTAAAATACCTATTCAGTCATACTAATTTTTTTGGGTTTAAGTTGATTTTGATTTTGGTGAATAAACTAAATAAATATAATATTGTAGTTTCGAATTTAATTAATAAAAATTCAAATGTCCGCCTATGGATTTTTTGTCAAAAAAGTTGACCTTTTTTAATTCTCTAGTAGTTTTTACGTCAACGTCAACCTGTTTGACAAGTAATCATAGGCGGAATTTTGAATTTTTATTAATTAAATGCGAAACTACAATTTTATATTTATTTCATTTATTCATCAAAATTTGCTTAAACCCAAACAAAGTTAGTATGACTGAATAGGTATTTTAAATACCTTTCATACGAGGTATCACTTGCCATAAGGTCCCATTTAAAATTATCGGTCACAGTGGCTCTGTAACGTCATCTGTCACTATTACGTCACCTGTCATAACTAACGTCCGTTTATTTTCTCCCTCCAAATTTCACTATTATAGGTATAACCGTTCAAAAGATACGAGGGGGGGTACGGACTTTTGACTAGCACTGTATAATTATATCTTTTAGCAGGCACAGCAAATCCAACAGGCAGGCGGTGGTAATCCTTCCCAACAACAACAACTGCAACATATCCTTAACCAACAGCCAAATGCCAATCAACAGCATCAAAACCGAATGCAGATTCAAGGAGGTTTAATAAATCAAGCGCAAGCTCAAGGTCTCAGTCAAGGCCCTGGACCTAGCCAGCCAATGACGCAGCAGCAACAATGGTACAAACATCAACAGATGCTGGCAATGCGGCAACAACAGGTAAATAAAAGAAATAACTTACATGTTTCTTATATAAATTAAAATTAACCTACGATAGACTCCCTCTATAACGAGAACTGAAATGGCAGACTAATTACTTCGTTTAAGCGGATCTCGTTATATCAGACAACAATAATTTTTTTATATAAAAAAATTATACAGTATGTCCCTGTAAGTTGTATGCATATGGAAAACTTTTTTTATTAAAAATGAATAACCATTTTCAATTTCGTTGCAAAACGAAAATACAGCCGAACCATATTCCAGTCCAATCAGAGAGTGCTGCAAGCACCTCTACCGGTTTCGAAACTCATTAGTCTCTCATCAGGAGGCACATATGCTGCTCTCCCTGATCCAACCAAAACAAACCCCAGCGTGCAGTCCCGAATTGCAACGAACGAAATGGCATAGATGCCCTAGCGGCAACTGCTAGCAAAAGACTAAGTTTTCACTCTAATGGCATATAACATATCCCAACCAGAGAAGGTTCCCATTGTTTTCATTCTGGTGGGATATGTTATATGCCATTAGAGTGAAAACTTAGACTTTTTTTATTATTCATTTTACGAAAAAAAGTTATTCTTCATAAAAAGCTCTGCATGGTCCAAAACCTAAGATTTAACCATCAAATATCAATTTTTTTTAATATTATACAAGGTATGTCAAAAAGTTTGAATTTCACTCAAGAGTAAAGTAGCTTTATTTTTCACAATATTGAAAATTGCTATTATGAAAAGTTGTTTGGAATTAAAAACTATATTCTAGTATGCAATTACATCCTTCTAATTTTTTTTTTTTGAAAAATTATGGATAACTAACATTATTTTCAGTTATTTTAATTCAGATAACTGTTTTATTATTAACTTTACGGAAAAAAGTGATTCTTAATAAAAAGTTCTGCATTTTATACGAGGTATGTGAAAAAATATGAATTTCGCTCAAGAGTAAAATACGTTTATTTCTCACAATATCGAAAATTGTTATTATGAAAAGCTATTTAGAATTAAAAACTATGTTTCAGTATGTAATTACATCCTTCTAATTGAAATTTTCTGAACTATAAAGGTACTTTACTTTTGATTTAAATTTATCTTTTTTGACATACCTCGTATAAAATTGATAAAATTTGATATAAGATGGTTGTATTTTAGGTTTTAGACCATCCAGAACTTTTTATTAATAATCACTTTTTTTCATAAAATTAATAATAAAAGATTTATTTATCAGAATTGAAATAACTGAAAATAATGTTGTTATCCATAATTTTTCAAATTTTTTTTCAATTAGAAGGATGTAATTGCATATTAGAATATAGTTTTTCATTCCAAACAACTTTTCATAATAGCAATTTTCAATATTGTGAAAAATAAAGCTACTTTACTCTTGAGTGAAATTCAAATTTTTTGACATACCTCGTATAACATTCATAAAATTTGATATCTGATGGTTGAATCTTGGGTTTTGGAACATGCAGAACTATTTTTAATAAGGATTAATTTTGTTTCGTAAAATTAATAATAAAAAAGTTTTACATATGGATATTACAGGGACATATTGTATATATCTATTACAGTTTTTCATCAATTATCATATACATTACTTTGTAGTTGTGCACATAAAAAAGGGTAAAAAAATAGATTTTTTTGAAAAAAGTTATTCAAAAATAATTTAATAAGAAAAAATTGACGATACTTTTGCATAATTATTTATTACTAATAAATGCATTTTTTATTCACTTTTTTTAAACCAATTTCAAAGTTTAGCTCATGCTATTTCATTTGACACCTGTAGAATGGCTCTAACATTATTTTTTTCTGACTTATGTTATTGCAAAAAAAAGCTTTCTGGGATAAACAATTTGAATAAAATTTAAACAATTGAATGAATCGCTTTGAAATTTTTGTCACATATGGTAGGGGAGCCCAAGCGGGGATTTTTGCAGTTACTCGAGCGCATCAGATTAGCATATGTGGAGAAACCTGGTACCCTGCAGATGTACCTCTACCATATATTGGCTCTTAACACAGGGGAGTTCGTTAAGGGGGGCCCGAAAAAAAAATCTATCCTTAAAAAAACTCGAAATTGTCAGATTAAGATAAGGTAAGTTAAGTGCATGCAAAAGAGTGTATATTTCAAAAATCTGACTATTTAAACCGGGCGTAAGGAAATGGGTGAGTCCCAAAGTTTCACGAGAAAAAAGCGAATATTTCGCGAAATAAATGACAGATCGAAAAACTAAAACATATGTGCCCAATATTTTTTAAAAATCTATCGAATGATACCAAACACGACTTCCCAAGGAGAGGGATGGGGGGTAAATTAAATATTTTTAATACGAATCCCGCGATATTTCGCGAAATGAACATCAGATCGAAAAACTGTAAAATACACTTATTCAATATTTTTCAAAAATCTATCGAATGGCACCAAACACGACCCCCCACGGAGGTGGGGTGGGGGTTACTTTAAAATCTTAAATAGGAGCCCTCATTTTTTATTGCAGATTTGGATTCCTTACGTAAAAATAAGTAACTTTTATTCGAAACATTTTTTTGAATTATATGGCATTATATATATCTATCTATATTATTCGATAGATGGCATTATAATCGGAAATAACGATTGTTGGAAATGGAAAATTAAATAAAAAAATGGCAAGCGCCCACTAAAATGGAAAACTTTACTTAACTTTTTTTGATTTTAGGACCTACTCTTCACAACCCAATTGGTCCCCAAAGCGCTCGAGTGACTGCACATTTAGCATACTTTTCATGGCATGGGGGGTAAATTAAATATTTTTAATACGAATCCCGCGATATTTCGCGAAATGAACATCAGATCGAAAAACTGTAAAATACACTTATTCAATATTTTTCAAAAATCTATCGAATGGCACCAAACACGACCCCCCACGGAGGTGGGGTGGGGGTTACTTTAAAATCTTAAATAGGAGCCCTCATTTTTTATTGCAGATTTGGATTCCTTACGTAAAAATAAGTAACTTTTATTCGAAACATTTTTTTGAATTATATGGCATTATATATATCTATCTATATTATTCGATAGATGGCATTATAATCGGAAATAACGATTGTTGGAAATGGAAAATTAAATAAAAAAATGGCAAGCGCCCACTAAAATGGAAAACTTTACTTAACTTTTTTTGATTTTAGGACCTACTCTTCACAACCCAATTGGTCCCCAAAGCGCTCGAGTGACTGCACATTTAGCATACTTTGCTCCCCTACCATTAAGCACCAAAGAGCCCTAATTTGGCAAAAATTTCAAAGCTGTATACTTATTTTACAATTATTGCGAAATTATTTTTTTTTTTAATTTCGACCTTTTTTTGGCAATTATATTAACAATAAATGAGTGTTAAACTTTGTAATACGCTATTTTAAAGATTTTTCCATTCTCTCGAAGATGTCTGTACTAAGAAAACCTGTTCTACTGTTTTCCATTAATTTGAAAAAAAAAGGAAAAAAGGCCGTTTTTTACACTAAATTGTTTATAAATAAAAATGGCCGACAGATCCTATGCAGGAAATAGTTGCAATTTGTTCTTATAGGTATTACCTGTTAACGCTTCAGTACCCTGGCTGTTGAAGTGTCACGAACAGGGTATATTTTTGTCTTATTACCCTGGCTTAAAAAGCAGCAATTAAGCTATACAATAACTGTTATGAATAATCTAGTACATGTGTATAAAGATCTTCTATTTTCTTATATAGGCAAAATGTTAAATCGTCTAAACAGTCTTACCAGCATTTTTTAGGTTGTCCAGTGCTTCTTAAACCTATTGACGATTTGGCTTGAGATATTCTTATATTCTATCAATATGTTCATTCCATTTTATTCTTTTTTCTATCCATTTGTTAACTGGGACTATTTTACATTGTCTTTGAATGTCTTCACTTATCAAGGCTATTGTATAAAGTTTTGCCGATTATCCTTTTTAATATTTTTCATATCTTTTGCTTCAATTATTCGTTTTGTTTTGCTTGTGTCAGACTTTGCTTGTGCCAGGCATTGTTTGTGCAATATACGCCACAATGGGGCTTATTGATTTCTTATACCCTCTAGTTCACATATCTTTATTGAGATGTTTATTTCTCCGTATAATGTTATTTAGGCAGATTGTACTTTATTTGCATTTGTAGCTTGGAGTCTTACTTCATTTTCGGTGTTGATCGATGTTTTTCGACAGACCTTAATTTTTTCATTTGTTATATATAAATTACAAAACATCCAGATATCCCATGTTTTAGGTATTTTTATCTGACCCTCGCCCTTGAATACAGAGCCTTCACAATGTATGCTATTCTAAGTAGTTTTATTCAGTGATTCAAATGGCCATGAATATGATTAGTTTTAGTAAATTATGCTCATTCTAAAATAGGAAAGTGTATAGTGCACTTAAATTGTTAAAAATCGCAACAATAATTTTTATTAATTGACAATTTTAATAATTAACCATTGTTGTAACAGGCGGCAGCACAACAGCAGCAACAACAGCCTAGTTTTCAGCAACCTGGAGCTTGTCCGACCTACCAACAGAGGTTACCAGGTATTAGGCAGCCACATATGGGTTACAACAATTCATTTGGCGACCAACAATACCCACCAATGCAAGGACTTAAACCAACACCACCACCTGTACAGTCACCACAAGGTGTAATGGGACCACCTCAAGGACAAGGCATATCTGTTCAACAGCAGCAACTGATGCAAAGTGTGAGAAGTCCGCCCCCTATTAGGTTTGTATTATTTCCTCTATAACATTAACTTGTTTTACACTGAATAATAACTTAAACGAATAAAACTGTGATACATCAAATTAACACCTTTTGAAGTTATTTGGTAGAGTTCAAAAATCTCTTAACAAGACCTGAGAAATAGATAAAGATGTACACCAAAGTTGATCAAATTGTTTACCTTGGATATCAGTTAAATTATAACGCAGAGATTCACGGTGAAATTAGATTCAAGATAAAGCAGGCCAGAGCCGCTTTTAGAAAGATGTCCAAAGTATTATGTAACAGACCTAAAATTGGCATTGAGGATCCGTCTACTTCTTGGACTACGTCACAGTCTTGGACTGTGAATAAAATCGATCTAAATCGCCTTGAAGCTTTCGAAATGTGATGCTATAGAAGATTTTAAAAGTTTCTTGGATATAGAAGATTTGAAACTCCACAATACTAGAACGTCTCAGCAAGACCACTGAGATTATAAAAAGCATCAAGAAGAGAAAGCTGGAGTATTTCGGACATGTAATGAGAGGTCCCAAATATAGGTTGCTACAAAATATTATTCAAGAGAAAATAGCAGGCAAACGCAGTCCAAGACGAAGAAAAACTTCATGGTTTAAGAACTTGCGAAATTGGTATGGTGTTGATACAAGAAGATGTAGTGATATCATTAAGATTGTTGTAGCTGACTAGCATCAAGCGGCGAGATAGGACCAAATGGAGAAATAATGTTAGGATGGTGGAGGCTCAATTAGGGCATAGCCCTAGACATGAAATGTACTAGGGTATAGTTATGCGAAGAGGAACAATAAAAAAGCCAATTTTGTTTTGTATATAATTTAAGAGTTATGTTATGACGAATATAATTATTTTTTTGTTATAATTATTATTTTTACCTGAGCTGGTGGCCCGTAGCTTAGCAGCTTTGTTACTGGCATAACAAGCTGGCGAACCCGGGTTCGATTGCCCATACTGTTGTGGGTCGCACAAGGAGCACTGGTGTAACCTTAAAACCCTAAGTGGACTCTTACACCAAGGCGATATTCAATATGCAATATGAAACACGCAACAATAAATATCGCCGGTTAATATGTATCGCTTAAACGCATTTAAAACTACCTAGGATACCTGGAAGGGTACTATCATTCACTGAAGGAACAGAGATAAAGATTGTCCAACCAAAATCACATAAGATACTCAGTGCATATCTTCTCGCTATGCACGTTGTGCGATTTTTCAGATATTTACTGCCAAAATGGCAGTAACTTAGATGACATTATCCCATCTAGACCTGTTTTAAAATACTTAGTGGCATTTGATACTCCTGCTTATGTGACAAACGGATGAAATCAGCTGTTAGGTAGAAAATATGTGAGCTTACACAACAATTATTTATCTTCACGTCGCATTGTAACATGTAATGTATATACTGATACTATAGTTTATTTTTTAACTAGGAGGAGTAAACTAAAAAGACAGATTCACACCCAAGAAAGTCACTAGAAAAATAACCAAATACATCTTCTTTTTGGGTTGAGCATGTCATCCCTCAACGGTAACCCATAAATATTATATTATATTAATACGTCACTAGAGAGTTCTACAAATAACTGCTTTTTAATATAATAGAAGACTAAAAAACTAAAAATAAAGGAATAACACAGAAAATACAAAAAATCGCCGATAAAACTTAATTAACCTATGAAGTGTCAATCGTGTCAAAATGTGATAAATGTCATTAGTGTCAAAATTTTATATCGGTGGAGTAAACTTGCCTGCGGTTGGACCAATTACAAACAAGAATTACAGCGCAGTAAATTTGAATCGCCTTTTGGTTTAAAAACAAACCATAGAAAATTGAAAGGCTGGACTTATTACAGCGTGCCTATCATGTTTTATTTAAAATGAAAAAAGAAGGTCATGATGAAGCTCTATTTTTTATGTATTTTATCAAAAACTATATTTCAGATTTTTTTCATATTGTCCCGTAAGGTGTCACCCCCTTATAGACTTCAAAATAGATCCAGTTTTTTGAGTTTTTGAAGGTGGCTCGCCGCAATATCTTAAAAATAATCAGAAATATAGTTTTTGATAAAATACATAAATTAAACATTCGAAAAAAATGGGTTTTGAGGTTGTACACTCAACCTACAGATCTATAAATAATATACATGTTTTGTATAAGCCTCAACTATGCACATGAATTTTTTGAAATTTATAAATTGATCGCGTCCCTCCTAAATAAACTGCAGGAGATCGCATCTCCCCTAAAAAATAAAAACGAAGATAGGGGAGGGTAAGGGGGTGGCGGGTTTGTGCCCGTCTAATTTTCTAATCACACAGAACCTAAGTAAATCAAAAACCTGAATTCTGGGTGTGAGGGCATTTTGAATATCTTAACGGGGGGCACCGTTTCTGCATGTGTTAATGTTATTATTTTTTTTTTATATTAGCCAATATTTAAAATTTATAGAATTGTAGTAAATAATCTTTATGTTGCAGAAGTCCGCAACCGAGTCCTTCTTCACGGACGGCGCCGAGTCCTCGAAACCAAACAGTAGCGAGTCCACGGGGCCCTCAACAATCTCCGCACGACCTCGCCGCAGCATCGGAAATGCTGTTAAGTCAGAATCACTCGAATGCTCTTCATCCGCATGCTTCACCAGTTGCCACACCAAACCAAGACTCAAATAACGAAGTGCCGACCATGACTCCACAAGACCAGTTAAGCAAATTTGTGGAGCAACTTTAGTGGTGCAATGTACTTCTTTCGAGACGATTATCAGACTAATAAAAGTGATAAAAAATATATTTATATATCTATATATTTGTAAATACTGTAGATTGTGAAAATATGAAAGTGATTATGTATTGATTATATATACAAAATGTACATATGTTTCATAGACAAACTGTATCATATTATACATATACATATTTAATATTTAGTGAATTAATTGAGTGAAATTGAAGATACCTTAAAGTATTTATGGCTTTGCGAGGCTGTGTTTAAATTAACGGATTGTTACCTAGTGAATGGTAGACTTTGGCATAGCTACGCAACTGTTAATCGTTTTTTCTTTTTATTTTTATTTACATTTACATGACTTTGTAAAAAATTAATTAAAGAATTTTTACCGAAACATTTTAGTGTCGCGTCGGTAGCTATTGTGATGGCGGTCCTTATAAAATGGATCTCCGTTTGTTTTTTATATAATATATATTTATAATTTATATACCTATCGTCTTGTTTTCGTATGTTACAACATTCCACAAAGTGTGGGGTGCGGTGCTGGCACAAATGACAATCCTGAAGCCCACGCCAGTGCAATAACTTATTCAACATCCCTCCTCTAATTTATTACTGAAAATAAAACAACTAGATTACTTAGTGTTAAGAATTATATAAAAGAAAATAAACAATAATTCTCAATATTACACAATTATTTTCTTTCAAAGGTTACCTTAAGTGTTTTGTGTTTCAAAGTTAACGTGTTTGTTTGATATTCTTACATAGCTAACAACACACTTTCATCTCATTTCATCCTTTAACATACGAAAATCAAAACTTAGTTTAAATCCGGGTTCTCAGTTAGTAGACTTAGTATATTTGTATCAGTAACTCAGTTTGGCAGATCCGGAGACCCAACAACGATTTCAGATTGCATTTAACTACTGACGTGGATGTTTCAGAACGTAGACGTTGACATGTGGTATGTCATACCGTTGCCTATTCTCGTTTGTTTTCAATATGAATTTGTGTTATATGTATTACTGTATTTGCTTTTTTACATTAACTACGAAATGATTATTCACACTGCTGTAGAATAAAGTACTGCTCCAACTAAAAAAACTTCATTTTTTCAAGAAAATTATTAGCGCATGCATAGTATTAAAAACACAGGAGATTCTTACAAAATTCTGTAGAAATGAATTACAAAAAAACTAGCATTGGTAACTAAAAAATAGTAAAATAATGAAGCACTGGAAAGTAGAACAACTAGATGAACTTGCTGCCATACTAATAGCGAAAAAATACACTGGACTGCTTTTAACTATAGAAACGTAAACACTGACATGCGGTACGTGATACCGCAAGAAAACTTTACGTCAACTTAGCTCAGATACTAAACCATACTAAAACTGCAGAAGTTGGGAGCAGGTACAATTACACACCACTTGAAGGTACACATCGCACATCTAGATGAAGAGTAGCACAACTCAAAATATCTCTTTTTTCAGGAATGGCAAAAAACGTATAATTCCATTTCTAGTTGTCCTGTTCAAAATATTGTTGCATAGTATTGCATAAATTATTTTACTAAGATATTTATTTGCATAATTACTTCCTTCAATACTCGCATCACTTGTTAATTCATATTTTTTGTGTTATGTTAGTATTCGTGACTAAATCATTCTTTACTAATTTATTAACTCAAATTGATTGAATTTTAGTGAAATATTTTGAGTTAATGCACTCTTAATCTCCATATTTTTTTAATGATCTTCACAGAAAGAGTGGCGTGTCTAACTTTTGTATATTTTATAATTAATGAATTAAAACAATTTTTTAGTTCAACTGAATATCTTTATTTAGGACTTAGGTAACAAACAAATAATCTAAAACAAAGCACTAGTTTAAGAAATGTCTCTAAAAATAAAAGGAATCATGGTATTCTATTCTAATAAACTTAAAAAAGGTTTATAAAACATTTCAAAAAGTATAAAAGAAATCACATTATTCTATTCTATTAAACTTAAAAAGGTTTGTAAAACACAGCGCTACTTTATAAAACGTCTCTAAAAATAAACGGAATCATCAATAATACATTTATACGTTTTCAAGTTATTCTATACCTAGTGCATTTTTGTAATAAGAATCAACGTAATTCTGTGGAATAATTTTCTTATCAATTAATTCCATAATGTCCCGTTTCTTATTGTCACCCAATGGTATTTTTTGTAAATACGCTTGTTTTAAAGGAGAAAATTTGTGAACTTCTGTTCGCCTTTGATTTCTTACAAATACTTTTTTAAAAACAGTCTCTTCATAAGAAGTTTTATAAAAAAATGTCATCGGTTGCTGCTTTTCAACACGCAATTGTTTAATGTCGTGCCATTTTACTTGTTCTCTATTATCATTAACAGTGAAATTGTTTCCCCATTCTTCTTGAAGAGTTTTAATATCATAGAACTTGTCATGTGTAAGTTCTTCCACATAATAAGGTTTTCCAGTTTTTTTAGCTGTTCTTATTAAAGTTGCGTATTGTTGTGGACAGTATATTGGACCTGATTTAGTATATCTTTTGATTTGTTTCTCGATAACACTGTGCACATTATCACCTTCGTTTTGTGAATGTCCACGGATCAAATATTTATGAGTAATTGAGTTTATTCCCATAGTCGCAACAGCAAAGGCGTAGACACTGAGCAGATATTTATTTTTTTGTTGGCCACAACAGTTGTCACTGTAAAATATAATATTGAGTTCAGTACCTGATATATTTTTTAAAGCTGCTATTTGTAGATATTGCAATACACAGGATCCAATTTCCACAGCACCGCGTTTACCTTCAGTCTCATCCCAAAAAAAGCATCTTACATCTTGTGCGAACAAATCACTAATCGTAAAATTTAGGCAATTAATTCTTGATTTATAAAAAAACAAGGATACTTGCCCTTTAGGCACCTGCATTACGGCTTGAAGATCGTAAACTGCAACAACGGCGTCTGTCCTTTTCTTATCTGCTTCTTTTTCTGATCTGGACAGCACTTTCTCTTTCAAATGTTGGTCATAAGCTTCACGCAATTTTTGTTTTTCTTCTTCTGTAGAATTTTTGTATGTTTCGCACTGATCGCAGGCATCTTTTTTTGGGATGTGAAACGAAATATTAAACTGCGTGTTAAAAATTCGATTAAAAGTTGATGCCGAAGCAATTGGTAAACTTTGATTTTCGCGTAGATCTTTATAATCACGGTATAAATCCGCAAGAGATTTTTCACTTGGAATAAATTCCCTTGTGGTTTGTGCACGGAGGTAATGAGATTCTATTCTAGGTATAGACCTGATAAATACGACTACACTTTCTTTTACTTCATTATCTATGGTCGAGTGCTGTTTGTGTTTACCCCGCGGTCATCTTCTATGAAACCGCCGTCTGGTCGTTTTAAAAGAGCTGTCCTAATACATTGATCGCTTATGTTTAGAGTAGCTTTAAAGAAAGTCTTGCAGACTCTAATAAGAATGTTTTCAACGTCAAAGAAAAATGCAGAATTTAATGACCTATAATTTTGGGTACTACTGTATCTGTATTTAGGCTTAATAACTTGAGTGTGCCTTACAATGAACTCTCTTTGCCTTTGAAGATCGCCCATTTGCCAAAAATTTTCAAATAAAGTTTTGCGTAATATTTCTCCTATTTTTGTTTTGCATTTCAATCTACACTTATCGTTGCATGGAGGCTTGATGGCTCTTTCAGGAACACTTTTATTAGTTGAACTGACATAGGCCTTTCCGGTATTTCGATGCAATTTCTTAATATTCGATGACCAACCAGCAGGGTTTCTAGTCCTTTTTCTACCCCTTTGATGGTTTTCAGGATCAGCAGACTGATCTATGATCGATTGAGAGGTGGAAGTTTCAGGAGCAGGAATCTCGTTTAAAAGATTGGCAGAATCCAATATAACGGATGACACAGACTTACTACTTATTTCTGTGTTACTGCTGCTTGAAGAGCTGCTAGAATTACTAGATGAGCTGCTGGAATTACTAGATGAGGAGCTGGAACTTGAGGAACGAGATCTTTTTCTTGAATATATGAGAGGTAGACGTCGAGTTCTCGTTTTAGGAGATGGGTTGAAGTGCGGATCGGCATCCGAATCGTCTAAATTGCTACTGTGACTGTTAACCGGTGAAATGCAGTATGATGGTTTTACCTGAGCACTAGTTGATGGTGATGCTAACTTTGTTGGGTTCTTCTGTAATTCCATGGTATTATTAACTAAAATTTCTTCCGTCACCTTGGTGCTCATCAAAAGTGTTGTCGAGTTCTCTCAAAGCTTCTGTAGAAGTACAAGGCCACGACCTTTCATCATCTATAAGAAAAACATACGAAGATAAGATAAAAGATAAAGGCAGTTTATGTTTCTATTTGATTCAGAGTTGGACCATCATCTCCATATAGCTATTTCAGCATCTTATGCATCCTCAGTGAAGCTGTGCAGTCACAACTCTAAACAAAATATCAACACCCTGCCAATTTAAGGGAAAACATCGCGATGCAATGATTACACCTTTTGAGACGCAATCCAACGACATCTCTCGTAAAACGAGGGAACAAAAAGCCCTAGATACAAAGTTTACTACTTTTAAACAATTAAAATAATTGAAATAAAAATAATAAACAATATTTTAAATCCGAGACTTTTCGTTAAGAAACTGCTTTCTGGCTGCATCCTATATCTCCAGTTTTTACAATATATAAGCACAAGAGACGACGAATATAGAAGAAAGCAAATAAAGGACCCTTAGGCCACGTATTTACCTTCTTTTCGTCTAGGAAAAAAGGACCGAAAGACAGTTTCAGATACTCAAATCTGAGTAAATCTGATTAAAAAACATACGAATTTATTAAAATTCAAGAATACTATAATAACTCAAAAAATGTTTCTAAATTGACATTTCCTTTTATTGAAAAAATAGTAGATAAAAGTCATTTTCAAAACTGCAAACATCTCTAAATATTTCTTTATTAAAATAGACAATAGATATTATTGTTTTAAAATAAGAGCCGATTTAAATTTAACCAGCAATACCCAAATATCTCAAACTATGTAAAATATTTTCACCAATACCAGACTATTTGTAGTTATTTTATAAAAAAATACTCACCTTTGTAAAAAACAACCGTGTAAATGGAAATAATTTGAAGAACGTTCGAGAAACAAAACAGGTTGAATCACAAATACCAAAGTAACTCAAAATAATTTAAAATTAATAATACAATTAATCACAAATACAAAAATAAGCCAAAATAATCCAGTCTTTGTGCGTGTGGATATATCTTCTCCTACAGCCGGCGTTGTCGTAACTAGTTATGCGTTACTATTGTTGGCGGCGGTATACTGGGAACAACTCAGAAAGACTAACTTACAGCGTCATCTACATGTTATTGATGGAGATTTTTACACAGGTGTCTTTTTCACTCGTGTAGTTTTCGACACAGATTTCGATAATCGCAATAATTTTGGAATATTTTGAGTTGTGCTACTCTTCATCTAGATGTGCGACATATGGTTTTTTAGGAATCTTTTATAAAACAATTATTCTGAATGCCACAATAAGTCACAATTTAACTAAAAAAATGACGTCCAAATCGGACGTCGTTGTCAAAATACTTTAGTTTTGGACGTCGAAACGTTAATAAAATAATTTTTTTTAGTTAAATTGTGACTTATTTCCCATTTATAATAGTTAATTACAAAAATGCCACAAGGAAATAGCTTCAGAACAACATTTATAAAACAAGTTTTACAACAAAATACCGCATGTCAGTGGTTAAGGGTCAACCCGGGGAAGCTAGGACAAATAATCCCCGGACAAAAAATCCCCACAAATAATCCCCGGACAAAAAATCCCCACAAATTTTTTTGGACAAAATATCTCCACAAATAATCCCGGACAAAAAATCGCCAAGAAAAATTTTTTGCTACCGAATAGTTCTCTAAAAGTTTTCCCGTGAATACAATCGACGCAAATGTTTTTCAGCCTCAGTGCATGAGAGTTATAGCAAACACATACTTTTTATCTAGCATCATTCTCTTCCACGCATAAAATTAATGACAAACCAGCTGCCGCCTGTTATTAAGTAAAAACACATGTTATTTTTATGGACGGTTTAGACTTGGTGCTTTGAAAAGAGATAGGTACAAAGAAAGACGATTGGGGATGTTTTCACATATTTTAAGTACAATTTCTGACGTTTTGGTTTGGTTACTTTGTGGCTGTCAGTTTGTTGAATTTTTTGCTGTTATTTTTTCGAATTTTTGCGTTTTGAAGTTTTTTATAATATACAAACAGTTGTTTTCACAACTAATTTTATATTGGAGTTAGAAATTTTGTGATAAGTTTGTGTTATTTTACGATAAATTTTGACAACGTACAAAGCTAACCTCATTGTTGACACAGTTACGGAATGCTTGTGTTTAATGTTCCGCCAAAGTGAATAAAATAAAAAGAAAATGTTACTGAATTTTTTTATGAATTGTTTTATTTATTTATTAATCAATGATAATAAAAGAATTTATTAAGCTACTTCAAATGTAGCTGTAATTATGCACCAAAATTTTAAAGCAAAACTTAAATTTGACATTTTATTTATTTGATAACTGTCAAATTTTATACTATAACCCGTGATCGGAATAATACCCACTTTCTGCCGCGTTTAGTAAATTTTGGACTTATTTCGTATGCTTTAAATAATGACGCACGGGTAAAGACTCGCGGACTCAACTGTATTTATTGTCTATTCGTGATGATAACTGCTGGTGCTGAAAACGATAATCTTGATTGTAATGCAAAAAAAGTCTGTCCCTTTTTGTAAATTTAACGTCAAAAATATTTAGTCATCATTATCAATTGCGTTATAACTTTTCTAGAGTCTTTGTCGCGTTTACTATTTCCTTCCATGTTTGTCGGTCCTGCGCCACTATTTCTCATTGTTTCAGTCCCATTTTCTCCAGATCTTCTCTGACTACATCTTCACCTTTTTCTAGGCCGCCCTACAGACCTCCCATCTGGCCTCACCCCGAGCAGCTATGTCTGGTTTGATTTATGGATAAATTTTTAAAGTTTTTTATGGATGCACACAGATCCTCAATTAAGTTTTTAAAAACCGGATATCGAATAGTAATGCCCATAAATTTGTTCCCAAAACCATCAAAACAGTCAAAATAATCTAAAAGCTTTGTATAACTTTCCTGGCGATGCGTGGAACGGATTTTTAGCATTAGTATAATCAAGATTATCGTTTTCAGTATAGTTACCAGTTATCATCACGAATAGACAATGTTTTGAACAGAGTTATTCAAAGCAGAGTTAACAAAAGATTTAAGCCAATTACAACATGATTCCCACAGTCTTAGCTTATTCCCCATATCTTCCACCATTCACGGGAAAAGTTTTAGAGAACTATTCGGCAGCAAACATTTCTTGGGGATTTTCTGTCCGGGATTTTTTGTGGGGATATTTTGTCCAATTTTTTTTTTGACATTCATTTTATTGCAATCTATTTTATAAAAAATAATAAACAATACATATGAGTGTTAAGAGTGTGACACAGTCAGTATTCACCCAGTGGTGAATACCTAAAAGAGTACAATAATGATTGAATTAGTAGTTATTAATAAATTAATTGAATTAATTTTAATAGTACAATAGTAATAAGTGGGAATGATTAGTTAGTGTTGAGGTCAAGAGTGTCTGTTCTTTTTAGTCTTCTGTTCTGTAGAGGTGTCAGGAGATTGGTGACCAATATGTTTGGGTGAACCTGTAGTCTATTGTGGTACTTGGAGCACAGAGAAACAATTTCTTCTTTGACGGTTTGGACTTGGAAATGCCTATGTATATTATCGTTTGAAATGTACCAAGGAGCTTGGCACAGTTGCCTTAGAACTTTTGATTGAAAGCTCTGTATCTTGAGTAAATTTGTTTCACTGGCAGTTCCCCAGATTTGGATGCCATACGTCCAGATGGGTTTCAGTACACATTTGTAGATCAGAAGTTTATTGTCTAGGCTTAGGCGTGATTTTTGATTCATGAACCAGTACATCTTTCTATAAACGAGTCCCAGTTGCAGTCGTTTGTTCCAAATATGCTTTTGCCATGGTAGGCGGCTGTCTAGGTAAATCCCCAAGTATTTGACGTCACTTCTTATTGGCAGTGGTGTGTTGTTAAAGGTTACAGCTGGATTGATCCCCTTCCTTAGTGTAAACGTAATGTGTGTTGACTTGGAGCTATTAACTTTGACTCTCCATAGTTTAAACCATATTTCAAGTCTATTTAAGTGACTTTGTAGTATCTGTGAAGCTAGGGTCGGAACGTAGGACAGTGTCATCAGCATATGTTGCAATTGTTGTACGATCTGAAGTTTGTATATCTGCTGTGAACAGGAGGTACAGTGTGGGTCCAATGACACTTCCTTGGGATACGCCAGAGTGGATGGGATGTAGAGTAGTGAGGGCCTCCTCTAGTTTTATCTGATACGATCTGCCGGTGAGGTATGATTGTAGGAGCATGAAGATTGGATGAGGCAATTGTCTTTTAGTTTTGATAATAGACCTTTATGCCATACCTTGTCGAAGGCTTGGGAGACATCCAGGAAGGCTGCTGTACAATATTTCTTGTTCTCGAGTGCATCTCTTGCGGTTCTGACTACCCTATGGACCTGTTCGATTGTGCCATGTTGTCGAAATCCGAATTGGTAATGAGGTATTAGGTTTTTTTCTGTAATGACAGTGTCTATTCTTTTCAGGAGAAGCCTCTCGAACACTTTGGAGGGTAAAGGCAGAAGGCTAATAGGACGATAGGATGAAGGTTGGGTTGTGTCTTTGTTGGGTTTATGAATTAGAATGATTTGTGCTACCTTCCATTGGGAGGGGAAGTAGCACAATCTTAGGACAGCATTGTATATGTACATTAGTAGCTTTATTGCTTCTTCAGGTAGTTCTTTGAGAATTAGTCCTGTTATCAGGTCGTATCCAGGTGCTTTTTTTGTATTTAGGTTTTTGATTACTTCTTCAATTTCCGTAATTTTAACTTTTCTGGTGGGAAGACACATCTGGTAGGGTTTATCTGCTATATCTGTAATAAATTTCTCTTCGTTCTCTGGAACCTCTCTCTTGTGCGATTGAAACACTGACTGAAGATGTTCAGCGAAGGTGTTAGCCCTCTTTTCATCACTTCGAGACCAGGTGCCATCATTTTTTCTTATCGGTGCTTTAGTTTGTGATTGTGCTTTGAGTTTTTTAGACAATTTCCATAACGAGTAGTTCTTTTCTTCAGAGCTAGACAGATTCTCTAGAAAATAGTTTATTTCTTGTTCTTTGTGTTCCTGTAGGACCTTTTTTAATTGACGGGTTGCTCTGTTGTATTTGGTTTTGTCATCTGGAGCACGGGTGGTCTGCCATCTTTTTCTTAATTGTCTTTTCTCGTATATCATGGTTTTTATATAGAGCGGGTATGAGCCCGGTCTCTTAGCATATGCTATATTAGGTGAAGCTTCCCATGCGGCTTGTTGAATTTTTACAGTTAGATGTTTGACTGCTTCTTCTATATCTTGATCAGATTTTAGTGGTAAGTTTAAATTTATACTATTTTTTATTATATCTCTGAAGGTATTCCAGTTTGTCCGGCTGTTGGATAAAACTAGTGGTTTTGTGATGTGGTGCACCTGTGTAATTAGGGTAATAATGAACGGAGAGTGATCAGATGAGAGATCGAACAAAGGTTGAACTTTCAAGTAGTTTAGAGAGATACCTTTGACAATACAGAAGTCGATGAGATCAGGCACTTTTTGTGTGTTGGTTGGCCAGTACGTCGGTTGACCCGTGGATGCCGTTAGTAAATTATTGTTTTGGACACTTTTTAATAATTCTCTACCTCGAGAGGTTATGAGTCTTGATTCCCAATGAAGGTGTTTAGCATTATAGTCACCAGCAGCTATGAAGCGATTTCCGAGCTCGTTAAAGTATGTCGTGAAGTGTTCTTCTTTAATAATTTTATTTGGTGGACAGTAAACTGCAGATAGTATAAGCTGGCTATTCCAATCAGTTATTGAGATAGACGTGGCTTGTAAGTTTACTTCACTATGCTTGATTATTTCATGGTGTCTAATGCTGTTTTTTATAATTATAGCAGTGCCTCCATGGGCTCTTCCTAGAGGGTGCTGAGTTATATATGTTGAGAATTTCGGTATATTAAAGTAGCTTTTGTCTGTCATATGTGCCTCAGATATTAACAACGTCCAGATCATGCTCTGAAATAAAGGCTTTGACTTCCAGACTATGATTAGTCAGACCATTGGCGTTCCATGTACCAATTTTTAGTTCAGTGTTGAAGGCTAAACTTTGTGACCAGTGTCATTAGGATGTCGAACATTTTGTCCATTCTCTCCATCAATTTTGAGACGACCTGTTCTAAGTTGTTTGTTGGTTGAAATGACATAGGTGGTAAACCTTGTTGTTGTTGAGGTGGGTTAAATTGTTCGAGTATTGAAATTTGTTGCTCCTGCAACTTGAGCATAGTGTTTGTTGTGGATTTTGCTGAATTGTATCATTTGTTGGCCTCTCTGATGCTTTTGCGCGTAATGGTGGAAATTTACTTTTTTGTAATTCTTTGTAAACTGAGCAACCTCTGTAGTTTGCAGGGTGATTTTCTTCGAAGTTTACGCATTGGACTTCATTATTTCTGATTTTTCTTGGGACATTCTTTGGTTGAGTGAGCGCCTGTGCATTTGACACAACGGGGGCTTCTATGACAGTATTGACGAGTTGCTGACATCTTTGACATTGTGGTATCTCTCTTTTCGGGTGGAGAGGTTCTACTTTAACTACGGTGTTAAGTATTTTAGTTATTTGGTACACCTCTTTATTATTTAAATTTCTTTCAAGTTCGATACTAAACAGAGGAAGGCATTCTTTCGTGCCTCTTTGTCTTATGTTCGAGATATTTATGACTGAGTGTCCGAGCTTTATGAATACCTTTTTTATGTCTTCCAGATCAGTAGAGGGGTGCAGGTTTCTAACCATGAATCGGAATCCTCGGTTTTGTTTTAGCTGATAAGAGCTAAGGAACTGCTTTTTTTCGGTTAGTGCTTGTAACAGTTTCTTTGTAATGTTCTTCTGCGTCTAGCTGTACTTTAACTTGATTGTTATTCAGGCTTTTTAAGGTGTACTGTTTGGATGCTGTTTTGTCTAGTAAATCTTGCGGAGGTTTGATAAATGCTACATGTTGAATGAATATGGGAGGAGGCCTCCTTGATTCTCTGCCAGTTGTTCCGCTATTAGCTTCTTCTTCCGGCTCTTTGTTAGCTTCTTCTTCAGGCTCTTTGTTAGCTTCTTCTTCAGGCTCTTTGTTAGCCTCTTCTTCCGGCTCTTTGTCCAGAGTTGATAATCTGTTTTCTGTCGCAGCTGGTTTTGTTAGCCAGTAGTATGTTAGCACTGCTTGCTTTTTAATTCGATTGTCAGGACTTTATTATTGTTTCGTAGACGCTTTTTGTACTGTACTGTCTCCCATACTTTTTGATCTTTTGAAGTGCTGGGTTGTATTGATTCAGGTGCTATAATTGGGTTAGATTGTTGTTGATAATTATTTAAAGGTTGGGATAATTGTAGTGGGATTGTAGGATAGGCTGTGTTTGTTGCTAACATACCTTGAGAGAAGCATGGCATTTGCCCTGGTATTTGACTGTAGATCAATGGAGTGTTGGCACCTGGAACGTTTTGGTAGATCGTGTGCTGCATGTGATTTTCCATTTTACGACAATTTCCTAGGTTACTTTCCATTTTACGACAATTTCCTAGGTTACTTGTTCTCGTAGATCATGTCGCAAAATAGTTTTTAGTTCCTGGACTATAATTCAAATAACACTGTTTTGTTGATTTGTACAAATAATTAAACTGTCATTACGTTTTATTTTTACATTCTAAATCACTTTCACATTAAAGAACGATAAATTAATTTAAAACGATGATGGTTTTGTTTCTAATTTAAAACACCTATTATCGAAATCAAGTTTTTGCAATTGATAACGGAGAGCCGATAATGACTGTCTCGTTCGAATGTTGAAGAGCGACTCTAAAAAAAAATTGTGGGGATTTTTTGTCCAGGAATAATTTGTGGGGATTTTTTGTCCAGACTCCAACCCGGGAGCAGTCGCGCCGGCCGTTTTTCCGTGATAACTCGATGAAAAATTTTGCAACATAACTTTCCACTCGTAAGTGCCTCGAAGAAGTGCGGCAAGTTTTTAATCATTTGAACAAACTTTTTTTTTCTCACCCATTACATTACCCGCCGCACCCTTCCAAACGATCCACTTCGCAGCGTAGCCGCCGTTTTTTAAAAAAGTGTGTTCGTCAAAAACAGTGTTTGTAATGTCCATAGTTTTAAATATTATATAAAATTTCATCAACTTTAATACTTAAATAGACTCCATAAATGGAATTAAGAAGAACGAGACAAAAACAGCTATATCACAGAAAGAAGCACATAAAAATCAACCAGTACATTTGGTATCCTATAGGTGTAAAATAGTTTGATACAACCTGACAACCGAGTGAAAGTGAAAAACATGTTAGCTTGCAACCCTCTTTTGATTGATATATTATTGTTTTGTTTTCAACAACAAACAATAAAACCTCTTGACCTAGAATGGGACCCCACTATTTAACATAAATAAACAAACAAGATTGTGAATACCTATTTGTTTTGTTCAGTTTAAATGCATCCAATGTATAATAAAATGTAGGTAAATTCTTCTTAAAGTTCCGCTCCTATCGGAGATTGGAAATCATTCTGGCAATTATAATTTTGTTGGTTACGCTTACGCGCCGGAATAGTTCAATTGAGCTGCATCCAAACAATTCACGGAGATTGCGTAGCCACGAGATTTTACGTCTTCCTACGCTTCTTCTGCCTTTGATTTTGCCCTGCATTATATTCCTTAATAGTTCGTATTTTTCACATGTCATGATTTGCCCCAAGTATTCCAACTTCCTGATTTTTATGGAATTTAAAACTTCGCATTGTTTTCCTAGTTGTTCGAGCACTTGTGCGTTTGTTTTACGATCTGTCCATGATATTTTCAGAATACGTCTATAACACCACATTTCGAATGCTTCCAGGTTTTTAATGTTGGATTGTTTTAGTGTCCATGCCTCAACCCCATACAAAAGGGTGGAGAAAATATAACAACGAAGCATTCTTATCCGGAGCCTTATATTGATATTGCGATTACAGAAAAGTTTCCTCATTCTGTTAAAAATGGATCGTGCAATTTCATTGCGGCATCTTATTTCTTTTGTCTGATCAGTATCTTCTGTGATCCATGCTCCAAGGTATTTGTACGAAGATATTTGCTCAATTTCTGTATTATCCAGTACTAGTCTAACTCTGATGTTTTGTGCTTTTGTAAATAACATTAACTTGGTTTTCTTCAAATTTATTTTTAGTCCATAATCGTTGCAATGTATATTTAGTTGTTGAGCAAGGTGTTGCAATTCTTCCAGTGTTCCCGCTAGAAGTACGGTATCGTCAGCATATCTTATATTATTAAGTGGCTCACCGTTTATTATTAGGCCCTCATTGACTTCGGCCAACGCTAATTCTGAGATGGCTTCACTATATAAATTAAATAACAATGGTGATAAAATACACCCTTGGCGCACCCCACGGCGAATCTGGATATCCTTAGTCAGTTCATTTTCAACTTTCACTTTTGCTGTTTGATTCCAATAGAGGTTACATATAATTCTAATGTCTCTACTGTCTATGTTTTTATTTAACAAAATTTCTTTGAGACGATTATGCTGCACTTTGTCAAATGCCTTCTCAAAATCAATGAAACAGGCATATACTTCCTTCTTCACTTTCACTTTCTGTAGGTAAATATAAATATGTAATAGAGAAAACATTGATTATGGGATTTATTCTTTTCGATAGGACCTTCTTTAAAATCAGAAACAAATAATTCAAAGATGACGTCCCACGGTTTTCCTTTTAATGACCTATAAACATGCCCTCGGGTTCTTGTATCACATATTATATCCGGTCTGTTTTGCACTTCAATCAAAAACCGTTCCGAATCGAAATTCATTTTAGGTGCTCACCCTATAACCTCTCGTAAACATCTGTGGCGGCTACAAAAGTGGTCCGTCTGAATTGGGTTTGCGACTAGTGGACACCACTAGCGTCTGTGGCCGGCTACACTCGCTCGTGTGGGGTGCGACGGCCACTCTACGTAAGAACCCACGGTGACATCCGATGACGGATGGAATAGCGGATTGATGATGAAGTAACATTTACAAAAATTATAATTTTACCCTTCTGACTTTAACTTTGGCAAACTCGTCAATAAGATTGGAGTAGTTTAGTAGGGATAGATAGATGTAGCAGCTAGTGACAACTCTATCGAAGTATGTGCTAATTTTTTTAGTTGTGTTTGTCTTATGGCTTCGTAAATAGTTTTTAATAATAGTATAAGAGCTGTGAGACATTTTTGAGTAGGTATTTTAGGCAACCTGAAAAATTGTCAGGTGATTCTTCCATGATAACCGAATACAAAAATGCCGGTCTGGCTGGAGGGTAGCGGTTATTTTCCCCAAAAATCCCCCCCCCCCCAAAGTTAAAAAAAGGGTACAAATTGTTATTACAAAAAATATCATTGACGTAACTTTAAGTAAATTTAAATATTTAAATATAAAGGAAATTAACAGGCCAGGCGATTTAAGGGCGATTTTAACTCTGCAAGATCCTTGCATGGGCGCCCCAGGATTATTTTCAGGGGGTGCATCTGAACTTCAGAAGATTTCATCTGAATCTGTACATTACTGTTAACGAGTATAAAATATACAACTATACATGCATAGCTATGTACATTCCTTCCCGACAGGGAGGTGCAATTGTTATTTTGACAGGGTATTTTTTAATATTAAAAATAAATATTCTAAAAAAGACAGGATTTTTTGGTGAAATCTTCCAACTGCCAGCTGATCAAACAAATTACACGTGCATGTAAATGAAAAGCGTTATAGGTAAGCAGCAGTGTGAGAAAGAGCGTATACCGATAGCTGTTTGCGTTCTCTGTTGTAGCTGAGCGAGTCCGTTCGCTCGAGAAAAATAACGTGACCTGGCGATTCCTATGTTGTTGTGCCTCGAAAGGTTAGAGTAATTATTATATATTATAGTTTTTTAAATAACTTTTTATTAATTTTGCACATATAATAGAAAAAGACAAATTTATTATTATAAATATAAGTACAGGTAGAAAAGTATAAAACTAATAAAACTATAAACTAAATTAATTCTGTGTCCGAATATGGTATTTCTTCTTCAAACTCCTCATCTGAGCTTAAAAATTCATTCTCTTCTTCTTCGTCGGACTCCCATCGAGACCCAGATTCCTCTTCTACACGATGTGTAAATAGTTGTAAGATGTATTTAGAATTAATTAATGATTAATTAATTGAGTTAATACGTATACTCTGTCCTTTTATACGGAGTCGAAGCCTGGAAAATCACGGGCGCATCTGAAAAAATCTTGCCATTGTTGAGGTGTGGTGTTATCGAATAATGTAAAAAATATAATGGACACAAAACGTAACAAACACGGAAACATTAGGAAAGATGAAAAAGGCAAAAGAACTACACTATGAAGGAAAGAAAAATGAGCTACTTTGGTCATATACTAAGAAATAAAAAACGTGATGTGATTGGTTATATAAGGAAAGCAAGAAAAAAGAGAACAGGGAATACGATGTCTATCCTAGTTGAAAAATTTAAATTAGTGGAGTGTAATCTAAATATAACAAAAAAATAAACTCAGTATATCACGAGCTGAGTATATCCATGATATTTTTTACATTACTCGATAACACCACATCTCAACAATGGCAAGATTTTTTCAGATGCGCCGGTGATTGTCCAGGCTTCGACTCCATATAAAAGGAGAGAGAATACGTAGCAACTCAATTAATTAATCACTAATTAATTTTTAATTAATTCTAAATACATATTACAACTATTTACATGTAGAAGAGGAATCTGGGTCTCGAGAGGAGTCTGAAGAAGAAGAAGATAATGAATATTTAAGCTCAGATGAGGAGTTTGAAGAAGAAATACAAGATTCGGACACAGAATTAATTTAGTTTATAGTTTTATACTTTTCTACCTGTACCTAACTATATTTATAATAATAAATTTATCTTTTTCTATTATATTTGCAAAATTAATAAAAAGTTATTTAAAACACTATAATATATAATAATTACTCTAACCTTTCGCGGCCCAACAACATGGGAATCGCCAGATCACGTTACTTTTCTCGAGCGAACGGACTCCGTTCAGCTACAACAGAGAACGCAAACAGCTATCGGTATACGCTCTTTCTCATACTGCTGCTTACCTATAATGCTTTTCATTTACATGCACGTGTAATTTGTTTGATCAGCTGGCAGTTGTAAGATTTCACCAAAAAAATCCTGTCTTTTTTAGAATATTTATTTTTAATATTAAAAAATACCCTGTCAAAATAACAATTGCACCTCCCTGTCGGGAAGGAATGTACATAGCTATGCATGTATAGTTGTATATTTTATACTCGTTAACAGTATGTACAGATTCAGATGAAATCTCAGCTCAGAAAGCTCAGATGCGCCCCTTGAAAATAATCCTGGGGCGCCCATGCAAGTATCTTGCAGAGTTAAAATCGCCCTCAAATCGCCTGGCCTGTTTATTTCCTTTATATTTGAATATTTAAATTTACCTAAAGTCACGTCAATGATATTTTTTTGTAATAACAATTTGTACGCTTTTTCTAACTTTGGGGGGGATTTTTGGGGAAAATAACCGCTACCCTCCAGCCAGACCGGCATTTTTGTATTAGGCTATCGTGGAAGAGTCACCTGTAAAATTTTCACGTTGCCTAAAATACCTACTCAAAAATGTCTCACAGCTCTTGGGCCATAATTTTTAATCTTGAAAAACATCTTTCCCACTAGCTACTGAGACAGGGTGTGTTAATAAAATTCTTAGTGATACAACTACATTTGGGTATAAATAAATTAGGTCATTTTGGCACATATAGTTCAAAACCTCTAAAGCTTTCATGGATTATCATTTGGGACATCAAGGTATCATTTGGGATAAATCACGAAATTCTTCTAGAAAACCATGTGAAAGTATTGAATGAAGATTCACACAATATTTTTGTAGCGTTTTATCATCTATTTTATTATTAAGAGGTCAAAGAGGAGCTCTTGGAGAGCCTACTGTGACAGCGTGGAACACATGCCCGCTGCAGCTAGGCTCCATCATGCCCTCTCCAAACATCCAACCCCGGGGGTCGGTCAGGTCCGTATGCCTAGTGGAAGCTTATCTACAACTGACGAGGAGGCCCTCAGAACTCGCTTGGATGCTCACTTTCCGGAGGGTTTGGACGATGATACTGCCTTAGCCGCGGCTAGGCTCCCGCGAATGGGGGACTTCCGGATGGCGAAGGAAGTAGTATCATACACGAAGGTGTGCTGGGCTGTCAGGGGTCTCGCTCCATTTAAGTCACCAGGAGAGGACGGAATTATACCGGCTCTGCTTCAGCAGGGTTTGGACCTTATTGCTCCCACACTGGTCAGGATATTTAGGGCCTGTCTTGCGATAGGGTATATTCCTTTGCCTTGGAGGAGGACTAGAGTCGTATTTATTCTTAAACCGGGTAAAACTGATTTTATCCTTGCTAAATCATTCCGGCCAATCAGTCTTTCATCCTTTCTTCTAAAGGCTCTAGAGAGACTAGTGGATCGATTCATACGTGATGGAGCACTTAGGGGCAACCCCTTGCATACACGTCAATATGCCTACCAGGCTGGGAAGTCTTGTGAGACGGCCCTGCATCACCTTGTCTGCAGGGTGGAGCGGGTGTTAGATCGGAAGCAATACAGCTTGGGTATCTTTATGGATATCGAGGGCGCATTTAGCTGCGCTACTTTTGACTGTGTGATGCTGCAGAAAAGCATGGGGTTGGCCGAAACTTGGCCAGGTGGATCCGGGCCCTGCTTTCTCAGAGGCAGATAGCTGCGTACCGGAACGGTTGTTGCGTTTGGGTGTCGGCATCTCGTGGTTGCCCTCAGGGAAGAGTCTTATCCCCCCTGCTGTGGTGCATGGTGGTTGACGGCCTTCTTCAGCGACTCTCCGAACAAGGTATGTATGCACAAGTCTACGCAGATGACGTAGTTTTACTGATTGAGGGACTCTTTCCGGGAACAGTGCACGAGCTCGCTCAGGTGGCTCTCGATCTCGTTGAAGAATGGTGTCGGGGGCAGTCACTCAAGGTTAATCCTGAGAAGACTGCTGTGGTTCCGTTTACTCGGAGAAGGCTCATCCGATCTACTAGAAATCTTAGATTCTATGGCAAAACATTATCGATTTCCAGGTCAGTGAAGTACCTAGGGGTGATCCTGGATTCTAAATTGACATGGAAGGAACATCTGGACGCTAAGTTGAAGAAGGCCGCTGCAGCTTATTGGGCGTGCAGAAGAGCTTTCGGAGCCAAATGGGGTCTGCAGCCGAAAATTCTATATTGGATATACCAATCCATGATAAAACCTTTACTGACGTATGCGGCAATCGTGTGGTGACCCCGGGATAGATTGTCTTCAGTCAAGGTCCAGTTGGCTCATCTACAGCGGTTGGCATGCGTGGGCATCACAGGGGCCATCAGGACCACTCCCACAGCAGCTCTTGAGGTTCTGCTGGATTTACCTCCTTTACATCTCATTGTAGAGCACGAAGCCATGATGGCAGCCTATCGTCTCAACTGCTTTGGATATTGGTTGGGAACGAATGGGCGGATGAGCCATTGTGACATTTGGAGACAGGCTATCGAATGTTCTCCTGTGCTTGAAGCACGACAAATTAAATAAACATAAAGATATACTTTTTTTTTTTTTTTTTTTTCATCACTAGGTGGGGAATCTGCAAACAGACGACGGAGGTAAACATTTCCGACAGTGCTGGGTTCCTGAGCTGAAACCTCATCAGTGTCACGTCGACCAGTTTGGCCCTAAATCGGACCTCCCTGCCCTCCGTAACTCCGATGTGGCCGGGACCAGCTAAACCCCACCCCTCTCATACTAGGGCATCAGGTTGGAATCGCCCGTTAAGGCATGACTTCTCCCTGATGTCCTTCTTTTACCCGATTCTCAATCACTCGTCATCACGCATTAGCTTCCGTCTCTCGCACTCATCCGACCACTACGTCCTTCAATCATATGCTGTCAACCTCTTATTCTTACTACCTATGCGGGCCCAGCTCTGCCTCCTCGATACCTGCCAGAACTGCGTCTAGCTCCCGCGCTTCCTTCTCTTTTATCGACAAAACCTTTCTCACATAATTGTGGATTTTGTCCCACCATCGCTCATCAATCACCATTTTCTCTACCATCTCTCTCACAGACGCAAACACTCTTTCCAACTCATTCCTTTCCCTTGCCCATCTGACACACTCCAGAAGGGTATGTGACACAGTGTCCGAAGTCCCACAGTACAAGCAATTGTCCGATTCGGTCTTTTTGAATCTGTGTAAGTAGCTACGGAAGCTCCCATGTCCTGTGAGCACCTGCGTCAGATAATAGTCTAGGCGCCTGTGCCCGCAGTCCAGCCAGCCTCGCAGATTCGGTATCAGTGACTTCGTCCACTGCGCCACATGCTCCGTTACATCCCACTCGGCCTGCCACATCTCAATAGATGTGGCCCTCTCCTCACTTCTAACGTTCTCCCCTTGTAGTTCTCTATTTCTCTGCTGGAACATTCTATCTCTCTCACTCACCAACACATGTAAGGGAACACAGCCGGTGATCACCCACAGGGCAGCAGCAGACACAGTCCTGTAAGCACTTGCCACCCGCAGCAAACTAGTTCTGTCCGCGCGTACCAAAAGCCTCTTGTATGCCTGTATTTCCACAGCGGCACTCCAGACTGGTGCCGCGTAGAGGATGACAGATTGAACAACACCGTGTAGAACCCTCCTCCTTTCGGATTTAGGTCCCCCGATGTTAGGCATTATCCTCCCCAGCGCAGCCGCTCTTTCCGCTGCCTTCCGGGTCACCTCCCGGACGTGCTCTCCCCAACCACCATTCGTATGTAAGACCACTCCCAAGTACTTGACGTACTTCTTAGGAGTGATCCGCACGCCCGCACAGTCAAACACCATTCCATCTCTCTTTCTCGGGCCTTTAAGGATTACCGCCTCCGTCTTCTCCGCCGCGAGACTCAAACCATGGTCATTCATCCAGTCCTGAATCAACACACTTGCATGCCATACCCGGAACAGGAGTTCCTCCCTATCCCGCGCTACTGCCAGCACCGCGAGATCATCCGCGAATGCAAAGGGGGTTACCCCCTCTCCGAACTCGCAGTGAATGACACCGTCGTATGCCAAGTTCCATAGCAACGGGCCAAGGACGGACCCCTGGGGCACCCCAGCCGTAACGTCTACAACCACGCCTCTCTCTACCATAATTTTCCTTTCGGACAGATAGTCCGACACGATATTCATCAAATATGCGGGACAGTTCCTCGCCGCCAGAGGACCCAGCACAGAGGACCACTGTAATGAATTAAAAGCGTTCCGAACGTCGAAGAGGAGCAGAACCGCCCACCTGTTGCGATCTCCCCTCCCCTCAACAGCCCGAAACACCTCCATCACCGCATCTACCGTGCTCTTACCCTTACAAAATCCGTACTGCCTTGGGGACAATCCCCCGGATCTCTCTATCACCCCTTCGATTCTCTTACGCAACATCCTCTCGTACAGCTTGTTTATACTGGAAAGAAGACAAATAGGCCGATACTTTCCGGCACCTTTCGGCAGGAGTACGAGCCTAGAGATCTTCCAAGACTCGGGAAACACCTGTGCCTCAAGCAGGGCATTTATGTGGCCCAAAAGCCACGCAGGCTCCAATCGCTCCAGACACTTAATCGCCTCTGGCGGTATTCCGTCTAGACCGGGAGCCTTGCGCGACTTGAGGGACTCCGCCGCCTCAGCGAGCTCCTCAGGGGAGAAGGGTACACCCCGCTGCGCATTCACGTCCCTCCGCATGCCATGCCAAATTCCGGGCGGGAATAACTCCCCGACAATCTTAAGTTTCTCGTCCAGCGGCATGTCGTACGGACGATACGCTTTAAAATGCTTCATTACGATTTTATACCCGTCCCCCCAGAGGTACTCATCCAATTTGCTACACAGATCACTCCAGTGCCTCTTCTTCTCGGCTCGGATCGTTCTATTCAAATCCTTCTTCCGAGCTTTATACTCTCTCTCTTTATCTCTCGCTACTTCTTCCTGTCTTCTACTCCTCGCTCTTGTCATTTGCCGGCGTAGCGTGATGCACTCTCTTCTCAGTATTGCAATTTCATCATTCCACCAGTAAGGCATTCTGCTGGCGTGCACATTGCTCGTTCTACTATCACTCAGCGCGGCTTTCATAGCTCGTTCAAGACATTCCACCGTAGGTGGTTGGTCCCGGACGCATTGCACCTCCCACTGCACTCTCTCTTCATATACGTCCCAGTTTATCTGACGGCTTCCTTGAATACCCGTCTCGCGCGCGGAGGACCTTCTTGTGGGAATTCCTGCCCCGCCTATCGCGAAGCCGATAAACCTGTGGTTGGTCCCAGTGTAGTCCGGTAACACAGCCCAATCTTTCACGCATCGCGCTGTCGCCTGCGTAGCGCAGGTGACGTCGATATATGTTCCAGACTCACCTCTCACAAACGTAGGCTCCAGGCCTGTATTTAGCACAACCAGGTCAAGAGCACCCACATACTCCATCATCACTTGCCCTCTGGTGTCGGTGATCGGCGAACCCCAAGCCGCGGATTTCGCGTTAAAGTCGCCGAGCACTACACATCCGTTACTACTCTCTTTCCTCACCTCCTCCATTATTTCATTCATTTTCCATTCGAACTCATTCACTGGTATATTTGGAGAGATATAGCAGCAAACGAGACTCACTCTCTCCAGCCTTACGCACAGGAAGCCCATATGGGCTTCGATCTCTCTCACTCTTAACTTTGAATTCCGGATCCATACAGCGACGCGACCCGAGTCGTCCACATACCAGCCACGATTCCTGACCAATGTAGGGTTTGGTTCCGACGCCACGAGAATGTCAAACATTCCCTCAGCGGCGGAAGCAATGGCTAGATCGTGTGCCAATCTTGCCGTACCCACGTTGGTCTGGAGAACCCTCAACTCAGGATAACGATTTTTATTCGCCATTTCAGACAAAGAGCTCACATCTACCGCACTGCGTTCGCAGACCTACGCCTGGCCTCGTCAACCAAACGCCTGAACTTCGGGCACTCTCTACTCTGACCTCTATGACCTTCTACGTTACAGTTCGCGCACCACAATTTACTCTCATTGCATTGTGTGGCTATGTGACCCTCTTCTCCGCATCTCCAACAACCCTTATGCTCACTCTCTGCCTTACACTCCGCTCTTATGTGCCCAAATGCCTGGCATCTGTGGCATCTCGCGATAAAAACCCTTTCCTTTACTAGACAGGATATTATTCCCACCCTCAGTCTCTCCCTCCGAATCAGTCTCTCTGCTACGCAAAGTTCTACCTCTACCCTGGCAATTTTGCCACCGTGTGACGGTCGAATATCCTTCACCTCACATTCGCACTTTCTCCCTGCAAAGTCCTCTATCGCGTTCATTACGTCTTCCTCCGTGGTTATCAAGTCCATGTCGATCAGGGAGATCATCTTTTTTGGCACTCCACCCTTCGCCACCGCTTTGGTAACACAGGTGTTGCCCGCGGAGACGATCCTCCTGACCTCCTCAGCCATCTCTCTTCCACCGTCCAATTCCAAAACCATGCCCTCATTTTTTGTTTTCCTCATTCGCTTTACCACTACATCTTTCCTCTCTCCCAGTCCCGTGCGAAGCCCTCGCACCATATCAGCAAAGGATTTATCCTTGGCCTTGCTTAGCACAACTACCCCGTTTTTGACAGCGGGTCTTCTCTCACTCTCTTTCTCTCCGAACAGGGTCACCGTCAAGCTCCTGCCTCTCACTGCCAACTCCGACAGCTTGCGGGCTACCTCCATCCCCAAGGCTGTCGGGGCCCACACATTTACACTGCTCCTTTCATCCTTCTCCATTTTTTCCGTCAACAATCTCATCGCTGACAGGAACTTGACAGCGTCCGGTTCCTCACCCTTGCCGAGGATGAGTTTGTGCGCGCGCCTTTCAGTAGACACTCGCTCACCCTCCTCGTTGTCGTGCTGGACCCTTACATATACCGTCCCCACGCCTGCGGTCTCGTTACCGGAAACAGGGGAGCTTGGCAGCTCTGGATAAAGCTCCTTGAGCTTCTCAATCACCCTCGCATCTCCAGCGTCACTCGTTATGGCCACGGCCACGTCGCTCCCAGATGAAAAGGGACTTCCTTCTTTCCGGATCGTCCTCCTGAACAAAGCCTCCGGCCAATCCTCGCTAATCACCGCCATTATATCTTCCGCACTCGCATTCGCTCCCTCGTTCATACTCTTCTCAATCCTTGCCACTCGTTGTTCCTCCGAAAACTCTTCCTCCAGGTTGGTCTGAATTCCAATATCGATACTCGTTGGAGCCATCGATGCAAACGTCTGTGTTCCCTCGCTTGTTGTACAGACGGAAGACTCCTTAGATTTCTTTTTTTTGTTTCCACACATCTCTGCTACCTCTCCTTCCATTTCCTTAAAAGACCGCTCCAGCCTGGTGAGCTGCCAATCTAAGCCCGCCACCTCAGTCTTGATTTCAACTTTGGTGTTGGGATTGACCTTAGTCAACCTCAGCACCTCAGTGATCGTCTCCTTTAGCTTTTGCAACTCTGTTCTCATCTTTTTGACACTCTCTAGTCGTTCTGGGGTTTGTCCTGGCCCTATGCCCGCCTCTCTCTTTCTTTTGCTGGTAGTTACCGGCGTCCCTTTCTGTTCTAGGTCCGTGTGGACCTCCGGCACTTCAGAAGAACTATTAGCCCCCTCACTCTTACTTATTTTTTCCGCCTCACTCTTGCTCTTTCTTGCCGCCTTTTCAGGGGTTCTGTCGGTCCTCATAGATCGGGAGAAAATTGAGAAAAATTCTCCTTCCACCGCAACTGTATTGTCATTATTTTTTACTTCCATTCTAATTCCCACGAGTCGGGCCGAACAACAGTCCAGCGGGGCCGTGCGCCCTTGCCGCGCTAAGGCTAAGTTACTTCGGGAGGTCGCCAGGTATCCCGAAGGGATCGTTTGTGATGCTCTAACCCTCACATCTTTCATACCTTTGGCACGATGCCTTCCACCGTGATAATGGGGATTATTTTATTGAGGTTTACTCCTCTAGGCTTTTTATCACGGTTGCCTCCGGACGCAGTAGCAGTCTGTATTCACAGGCTACTTGGAATTTCCGCGTTACTGCTGCCTCCCCTGTAGCGCGGGATTTGGAAAGGATTTGCGGTGGGAAAGGTGCTTAGGTGGGGTAAGACATGGCGGCTACTCACGATGGGTATGTCGAGAATGTCCTCGAAAAGAGGTTTGTGATCGGAGCCCGACGGAGGACCCCCTGCCCAGTGCGTGGGGTCCCTCCACCGGGCCCCGGCCAGAAACTCTTGGGGGTGGGCGAGATTAAATTTATGGGTAAGGGTAGCCGCAAGGAAGTTGGAAGGAAATGTATAAGTGCTGAAGGCGAAGGTGCCGCAACTGCTCGCCCCAGTTGCGGCACCTTTTAGCGTCCAGCGGCGGTGTCCGGCGACCACCCGGTGCACAGTCGCTGGACGCTGGGACCGTGTTTGGTTTCACTGGTCGTGCTCCCCTCACAATTTCAGGGACCAAGACCACTTACTCGGCCCTCTCACCGGCGTCGAGGAAAAAATTACAGTCCCAGAGAGGGATAAAGATATACTTAGACATGATTGTTAGATCATAGACTTGACAAGATTCGTGCTACATAACTTTTTTTAATACCCCGGTAGCTACAGTCTCAGAGAATTTAGGAAGTGAGTTCTTGCAATAATATTTAATATAAAGAAAAGAAGTTAATAATTTTTGGGCGCCATTAATAGATCAAAATCTATTGCCAGATGTCTATATAAGAATTACAAAAAAAATTACTCAAAATGATATCCCTTTGAATAGCAATCGGTACTTACCATTGGTGTCTGACAGTGGCGTCGGAAGGTAAATTTTGATGGGTGGGCTCAGATAAAACATGTTAAAATAGTATGAAACGAACAAAAATGCTTTATTTGCATATAAAATTTTTACATATAAGTCTACACTCGACCAAAAACACGTTTTCTTTCGTCATTTCTGGAAACGAATTCACGCATTATGTCCTAGTTTGAGTTGGCCTGCCAAGTTTTCATGTACATGTAAAAGCATCACATGAAACTGTATATGCTCATAAATTTTGAATGTACGTTCAATCAACAAAGTCATTGCAATAATCTTTGTTCATTTTAAATTGTACGAGCATTTTTTTTGAAACAGTTTAAATTATATGGAAAAATATTTTATTAACAAAAACATATGGTTGTTATATTTCAATACAAACAAAGTAAATATGTGGAAAATGAATATAAAAATGAATATGTAGAAGAAGCAAAATTTTTATAAAAAAAATTCTCGATATAACTGCATATATTTACATTACGTAAATTTACATGAATTACGAATAATTCGTAATTTACGATAGATCTGACGTAACAATATAATAACTATCTCATTCTTACCTTTGAAGTTGAACTAGCGACGATCTCCATCAAGGAAAAGATTTTACTGAAAACACTCTCTCTTCAGGTTGCTTGGCAATCACTTAATCGACAGTTTATTTATAGGTTATATGATGTGCATATAGCCACAGAGGACTCAGGGATACCCTTCCCCTCTTTGCCGCCGCTGCCCCTCGTCTATGGTTCGAACGTTCCCGACAGAGACGAAGCAATGCGATGTGCGTCGAAGAGAAACTGTTGATCAGGGGCAGCAAGAGAGAGAGAAGGGAGAGTATCCCTGAGTCACGCACACACAGTGAGTGAAACATGAGCGCGCGAAACTGTTTGAAATATGAATGTTGAAATGAAGAGTGATATCAGCTTTATGATATCTTAACTGATATCAAATATTATATAGAAAATGTAATGTAAAAAGAAAAATCTCATGCATTTTAATGGGTGGGCTGCGCCCACCCAGCCCACACTGTTCCGACGCCACTGGTGTCTGAGGTAGTCTGCATGTCCTATTACAATAAGGATCAGAGATGGTTTGTGCAAAGAGAATAAGAAAACATATAAGTTTAAAACAATTATCGTTTATTCATGTAGAAAAATGTTCAGAAAAATAAAACTGATCTGGTAAGAAATAAAAAAAAATTAAGTCTTTCGCGTTTCTTTTAAAAGTTCGAGAACAAGGGAATTATACAGTTTATTACAAATACCTGGTGGCGATCTGCTGTTGTTGTACTGCTGGATCTGGGTAGCTCGTTAGAGCTCTGGGCGATGCGGTGAACTCACTTTCACTTTACAATTTTAGATTTAAAGTACCATTACACAACTGTTATTTATTATATGAAAGATAAAAATTCCATAGTCTTGTTTTATGAAAAAAAAGTAACTGTGTATTTTGATTATTAGTGACACATTTCACTGACTTGATGGTAAAACAAACTTTGTTTAGACAATTGGTCGTTAGTCAAAATACCAGGAACTACATTCCGCGAAGATTGAATTAAGTTATTTTTGCAAAAGGCATACTAAACGGGAACTACATTCCGCGAAGATTGAATTAAGTTATTTTTGCAAAAGGCATACTAACCGCCGTACTAGGAACACTATTTCATTAATATACCGGACACAACACAAAGAATATACCGGTATGGTATTTACGACAACACATCGCACTTGCGACTTTCACTACAGAATCCTCAAGATTCCGTTCTGAGCCTTACTCGGTACAGACAAAAAAAATTGGACGTTTTTACTGCATGTCCTCTGAAACTTAATTGATTCCTCTTGTCCTAATTTCGGACAAGATTTCTTTCTCTCGCCTGAATTCACCTCCCATTCTGACAGTCTTCACTTACTTTGCCCAATAATGATCATTCAAAACATTTCCATACCAATCGGGTAGCGAGAGAATCATGATCAGGACATCCTACAAATGCCATGATTCTTCCTTTCGACCAATACAAAAACGCTATCCTTGCAATAACAAATCTATGAGTTTTCACGAAATCCGCTGACTTATAATCTCACGGCTAGTTTTGAGAACTCAATACTTGAGGGTTTTATCAATATTATCGACTTATTTATGTCGACATTTCCTGTTCCAATACAAACAGTCTACAGACTTCTGTCTGAGAAAGCCATAAAAGCTCTTTATACTCTAGCCGACAACAACAGCACGTGTTCTTTTCTAGGTACTTGAATGTCGACGAAAATTATTAAGTCTTGACTTAGCGCGAGATTTATTGAAAAATATTTCGTGTGCAAACTGCGTCTTACTTTTACCCATCACGACAGGGTCGGACTTGGTAATATTTAGACGGTGAATGAGACTGTTTCATGCTTTCTATGGTACAAGACAGCATGTCCCCTCAATGTGATTTCTCATCCTCCTTCTTGGTCCAATTTCCTGACCGGGATGAATGGGTAGAACGAGAACCTACACTAATCTTTCGGAGTGGGCTCACCTGGTTCACAGATGGGTCCAGAACAGACGAGCGGGCAGGTGCTGGAGTGTATGGAGGTGGAGTCGGATTTGAGTCTAGCCAGGCTCTCGGCTCTCATGCATCAGTCTTTCAGGCCGAGATCTTTGCGATCCTGGCATGTACTCAAGAGATTACAGATAGGGCTTGCTCAGGCAGGACCATCTCTATCTGCTCTGACAGGGCTCTGGAAGCACCCAAGATCAGCTTTAAGCTGGTTCTTGAGTGCAAGAAAGCTCTGGATGATGTTGCTATAACCAACAGGGTTAGGTTGGTATGGGTACCGGGACACACAGGTGTGGAAGGTAACGAACGGGCTGACGCCCTGGCAAGACGGGGCTCATCCTCTCTGCCTGTAGGACCCGAACCTGTGATTGGAGTGCCCTTCAGTACTGGTCGGGGTAGTCTCAGGGAGCTTCTTCTGCGGAGGTTCCAGGACTCCTGGGCCAGTTGTGGAGGTATGAGACAGGCCAGGCTCCACATAGTGGGGCCATCCAAAAGTCTTACAGCCCAACTGCTTCTTCTGGATCGTAGAAGATGCTCCCTGGTGATCGGTATGCTCACCGGCCACTGTAGACTCCGACGGCACCTTCATCTGCTTGGACTGGTGGATGGCTCATGGTATCGTCTATGTAACGAGGAGGAGGAAACCTCCTCACATGTCCTCTGGGAGTGCCCGGTATTGGCCTATCGGAGGTGGCAGATCCTGGGATCGGCATCTATGCAGCCGGATCGGCATCTATGCAGCCGAGCCAGGTGAGGGAGTTGTCTTTCAAGAGATTTGTGGCTTTCTGTGAGGCCATAAGGTTTCAGGGGGACTAGCATCGGAGCTCGGTGCAGCCTGGGCCCCATAAACGCCGAAGACCAGGTTCTTATGGACCTGATCTGATCAGCAAGATAGGGGTGATACAATGGACCCGCCGTAGGAGGTCTAAGTGTCTGAAGGGCTCACAAGTGGGCCCTGTCCCGATATACCATTACCATTACCATCATCTATTTCCTCCAGTTTAAAAATATTATTTAAAATTTTTATTATGAGTTTCTAGAAGTGAAAATCGATCAATCAAAGAATTAACGGCAATGTGTAAAATATATGTAGATCAAAATTTTAAATTTAGCTTAATCTGTTAAGAGCTGGTCCACAGATTTTTCGTAATCAAATAAACTTTATTTTTTCTCCTGGCTCGATTTTCATTTTCACCTGGAACTTATACCAAATTTTCTGCAATTTCATTAAATTTTCATTTCGTCATTAGCAATTTTGTCTGTAAAATTTCATTTTTTCTATAGTTTTTACATTTTTACACAATCTGACATTTTTTTTTGATTTTACTATAAAATATAAATTCCTATTAGTCTAAGAGCTGGGAGCGGATTTTGTGCGTGATAAGTAATATGGAAAAACTATACGGGGATATGTTGAATTAGTTGTGTACATGACTTTCCCCAACCAGAAACCAGAGTGGGAGACGAGAGTAGTTATAAGGGCTCAAAGTCGCGGTTTTTATTATTTCTGTTGTGACGCTCATGATCGAGATAGTGTACCAAAATTTGGAAATAAGTAGGTCATGACGTAACTAAGTAAAATCTCTAGGGGCGGAACGCTGCGTGGCCGGCAAACGGGGGGGGGGGTGTGAATATAAAAAATATAAGGGTTTTTTGCGACGTTCGTGATTGAGATAGTGCACGAAAATTTGGGAATAAGTAGACCATGACATAACTAAGTAGAATCCCCAGAGCCGGAAACCAGAGTGGGGGACGAGGGTAGTTATAAGGGATCAAAGTCGCGTTTTTTATTATTTTTTTTTGTGACGCTCATGACCGAGATAGTGCACCAAAATTTGGGAATCAGTAGGTCATGACGTAACTAAGTAAAATCTCCAGGGGTGGAACACTGCGTGGCCGACAAAGGGGTGGGGCAGAGGTGAATATAAAAAATATAAGGGTTTTTTTGCGACGTTCGTGATTGAGATAGTGCACCAAAATTTGGGAATAAGCCCTAATAGCACACGACGTCCTTTGGACGTCCAAAATAGGTCCATTTTTGGTCCTTACGTCCATGGACTATAAACGGACGTCCTTTGGACGTCCCATGTTGGACGTCCTTCGGAAGGAATAAATATGGACGTCCTTTGGACGTCCGACGTTGGACGTCCTTCGGACGGAATAAATATGGACGTCCTTTGGACGTCCGACGTTGAACGTCCTTTGGACGTCCATACTGGACGAAATACGGACGTTTTATGAACGCTTATATATTATATTGGACACATTATACCAATTAACGGGATCAAATAGCAAAATAATTCAATAAAATATTAACTTAGGCGTTAACTTTACGTTAATGAAATACAGTCAAACCTGTCAGTAACGGCCACTAAAATGAAAGAACTATTGGCCGATATAGAAAGGTGGCCGTTATTGCCAGTTTTTGTAGTCTAGATATACAGTAAAACTTGTGTTACTGGCCACCTGTACTAACGGCCAGTTTAAAAATTCCCCAAACCAATTATATCTAGACTACAAAAACTGGCAATACCGGTCACCTTTCTATATCGGCCAATAGCGTTTTCATTTTTAGTGGCCGTTACTGACAAGTTTTACTGTAATTGGTTTGGGGAATTTTTAAACTGGCCGTTAGTACAGGTGGCCGGTGTTTGCAGGGGGCCGGTAACACAGGTTTTACTGTAGTTTAAATCGAAAAGATTAAATCTTAATTCAAAATTGTATATACAATTATTACAATTATAAACTATAGTTTAATATCCAAAACATGTTTTTGATTTTATGTAATGTAAAGAAAATCTTATTAGGGAATCCATCGACCTGTCAAAGTTAAATCACGTGATCTTTGGTTGGCACACAAAACTGTTGTTAACCTAAACTCAATGTAATTATTGATTTTTCTTATTTGTTTTTTGTCGTGATTTTGAGGTAGTATAGTATTTAAAGACATTCATTAGATTAATTATTTTATAAACTTTACGTTTTTGGTGATTTTGAGTGCTGACAACATGCCTGTGACTTGTATATTAGTGAACTGTGGAAGTGCAACTGATCCGGATAATGTTAATTTTAATTTGTTTTTTGTCCTGATTTTGAGCTAATATAGTATTTAAAGAAATTCATTAGATTAATTATTTTATAAACTTTACGTTCTTGGTGGTTTTGAGTGCTGACAACATGCCTGTCACTTGTATAATAGTGAACTGTGCAAGTCCAACTGATCAGAATAATGTTAATTTTAATTTGTTTTTTGTCGTGATTTTGAGCTTAATATAGTATTTAAAGACATTCATTAGATTAATTATTTTATAAACTTTACGTTTTTGGTGATTTTGAGTGCTGACAACATGCCTGTGACTTGTATAGTAGTGAACTGTGGAAGTCCAACTTATCAGAATAATGTTAATTTTAATTTGTTTTTTGTCGTGATTTTGAGCTTAATATAGTATTTAAAGACATTCATTAGATTGATTATTTTATAAACTTTTCGTTTGTGGTGATTTTAAGTGCTGAAAACATGCCTGTAATCTGTATAGTAGTGAACTGTGGAAGTCGAGCTGATTGGATAATGTTAATTTTTTTCGTGTTCCCTCTATAGGGCTTTTCATTCACAGTCATTTGTTTTGAGCTTCTGTCATATGTCGTATAATCCGTGTATAGTAATCGATGAAAAGCCGTATTAGAAACTCATTTATGTTTCCTCACCTAACTAAATTGTCAAATAACAGGACGCACTCATGCTAGGAATTATGGTTTTTATTAATATTATTACAATTATGTATTTATATGTGACACTAACGTAACTAGTGACATTCATTTTTAGGCCAATGTGACAAACTTTATTAATAGTACTAAATTTTAACATTTATCCCCTATTTTGTTAAAACAATATTATTTTGTTTTTCATTCTGTTCAAAATAAATGCAGTTTTGACAGGGAATTTGTTTTGTTATTTATTTATTCCATATAGACCTGGATCCCACGTACCAAAAAAAAGTTGATTAATAGCAAGCTGAAAATTTATTAATAGCTTAATGGTGTCTAGTCCGACAAACTTTGATGTACGGGAACACTGGAAGTTTTAACTGTGGAACAGGTTAAAAATTTGGAACGTCAAACTACGAAAATGTTTATGTAATTTGTCAGATAAAACTTCCAGTTGATTTGCTACCAATTCATTAAACTCTCATGCAAAAACCAGACTGGTGAAAAAATCACCAACTGGGCATTTTAATGATAGAACACGAAGACCATGTCAAACTACAGGAATCATGTTGGTTAGTAATAGCAGTCTGATTTTTGCATGAGAATTTAATGAAAGGATAACAGATCAATTGGATGTTCTGTCCGACAAAATATATGGGATGTTTTTGTAATCTGATGTTCCAAATCTGAGTTTCCAAACTGTTTCACAATTAAAACTACCCCTGTTCCAGTGTCACAATACATCAAAGTTTGTCCAACTGGACACCGTTAAGCTATTAACAAATTTTCAGCTTGCTATTAATCAATTTTTTTGGTACACGGGATCCAGACCTAATAGGTTTGTTCATAGTACGACACAAACGATTAGCAACTGCTGCCAACCATCAGATGCATGAGCAGTTAACAGTTAGCGTTGTGCAGTTAATAGTTAGCATTCATAGACTACGAATGCACATGTGTCTGATGGTTGGCAAGAGTTGCTGATCGTTCTACGAACAAACCTATCAGTAAGCACAATTTGTGATATCCATGGGTAGTTACTAACAGAAAGAGGCAGGATTCGATTTTTAAAACATTTATTTTAGAGTCAAAACATAGTCATACCTTAAACGATAAATGTATATTATCATTACAAGTTGATACTAATTACAAAAATAAATACACATTTAAAAGACCAATACATAATTACTCATGATGAAGAAGAACATTATAATTAAAAATGAATAACCATTTTCATATCGCTGCAACACAATGCCAAAGCCATCTTATATTTCAATTCGTTTAGTGAGCGCAACAAGCACTCTGACTGAACAGTTTCAAAACTCATTAGTTTTTCATCAGAGAATGCATATGTTGCTATCTCCAAACCATGTAGCTGTAACATATGTACATACATTGGGTTCTTCTTCGTCTGTCTTGCCCTGAGCATACTAAGCTAAAAATAGGATTGCTGCAATATGGCTGCAGACTTCACTATTACCGGCCATACGCATACAATGTAAATTTGCTATGTCATCAGAACTGGCTATCACCCCACCCAAGCATTTAGTCGTTTAGCAAGGTTTTTTGGAAATGCTTCACCTAAAAAAAATATTTTATTTTTTTGGAAATTCTTCAACTACAAAAATTTATTTTTATTAGAGTATTTGCGTTCTTTACAATGATTGAGAATATTTTATTTAAAATCAGACATTCATATAATATAATTTTAGAACAATCATGACAGTAATTCAAATATATGGCAGTAATAAATCATTTTCAGAGAATTATGGAGTTCGCAGTTTACAGATTAGGACGATGATATGTCTGGTTTCATACAGATATATAAACGTAAATAAATCTAATATTTAAAACCAATTTATCCAAAAGACACTAATACTGTTATCCATATATTTCTTAATGGTGAATAAATAAAATAAAGGCATACCTTTCCGACAATAATATGGAAATCAGGAAATCATTAACAATTTTTACTCCATTCAAAACAAATCCAGCTGTAAAATATTTATGTGCCTGAAGGCTTTTGTATGCTTTCATCTGCTGCTTAGAGTAGCAACTGTGACATATCAGATTCCACCAGATATGTATAAATATCTATAATAGTAACTTGATGGACTGCACTTTACTGTAAAATCCAATTCTGACTGAATTGCGTATGGATCTAAATCCCCAATTATTTTCAGCTTCAATAAATATCTAGAACAATAAAAGAAATAATGTTATTGCTTGCAAAATTCATCATTATTGATAAATATCGGGGCAAAATGAACAGTAAAAAAAATTGTTTCGCCTACCTTTCTCGCAACATCTGGAGTTTCCAATAATAATTTCCTTAAATAATCAGTTTGCATTGTGGTAAAGTTTATAAAGTTCACAAAAACAGGAAACGAAATCCAAATGAATCCAAAATACGACGATAAACAATGAAAAATCATTGAAAAATAGATGCAAACATAACCTCTTTGTTAGTTTGTGCGGTGGTTTGTGTGCCAACCAGAGGTCACGTGGTTTGGATTGCCTAATTTGTAAATTATTGGTTACAATGTTTAATAATATAGTCCTGTCGCCAGGGGGGGTACAACGGCCTCGTTAATTCAGATGGACTTACCCAAGTTTTTTTTATGTATTTTGACCCGTAGAACACGAATTTTTTGGGTAACAGTTGATCCGGATGTCGATAAGATTGTTATAGACCAAGAACTTGAGGAATCAAATAACAGCGATTTTTGGCAAAACAAAACAATATTTTGTATTTTTTGGGTCATTTTAAGCAAAAAATATTTCTACAAGTTTTTTAGTAGGATGCACAGTTTTCGAGATAAACGCGGTTGAACTTTCAAAAAATCGAAAAACTGCAATTTTTAAACCCGAATAACTTTTGATTAAAAAGTAAAATAGCAATTCTGCTTAGCGCCTTTGAAAGTTCAAGTCAAATTATGTCGGTTTTGATTATTTGCAGTGCTAAAAATTTATTGTGTTATTGTTAAACAAAGCTACAAACAACTATTAGTGCGTGAGTGATGTTTCTATGATTTCTCATTTAAAATCGAACGAGTAGGTAGAATAGGTACTAGTGCTTAGATTAATGAAAACACCGAGATGTAACATGGTTCATTGCGCAGCGTGCCAAATTCTTCTTTATCCCTACCTACGCCATTCCACCAATTGGAGTGGACATTAGCATCGTATCGTGACGAGAACCGCCGATAATGTTCGAAGCTCATATTTTGTTTCGTGCCGTTGAAGGTTAACGCAAGCAATTAAATTGTGAATATCAAAATAGTTTCTGTTTTTTTTTGTGATTTTAGTGTCAAAATGAGTCGATGTATTGTAAAACAATGTGTATACAACAAATCTAAAGTATGCCGACGTGATAAAAGAAGTATTCATTTGTTTACGTAAGTATTGAACAGTATTTAAATTCAAATGCCGCGCCGGTTTGTTTACATTCGACACCAGGGCCAGGGTGGTATTAGGCCCGATTGTTTGTAATTGTAAAAAGTACCGAGTTACTTATTTTAGCATTGTATTGCTTTGTTTATTTTTTTATATATGTATATGCTCAAGATGTCGTAGTCTGTTAGTTGTTTATTCTAAATATATATTAATGCAATGTAATATAACTTAAAAAAATATTACAAAAATTTAGACACCATATTTCATCAAACTTCTCACATAATCATTATACAGGGTGATAAAGTAAATAAAGCATGTAAACATAAGTTAGTCATTATTACTGATTAATACAGTTACTTTTGATACATTACTTTAATTTGATGGTGTATAATCAAGAGTGTGTGATATTATGGATATGTAGATTATGGAGTTGACTTACAAACGGATTGTCATTCAATTGCCAAGGAAGCAATAGTATTTATGTTAGTATGTATTAATAGCTCTTGGAAACTTCCCGTAGGGTATTTCTTAATCGATTTATTAACTGGCAAACAAAAACAAAATTTAATATTACAATGCTTAAATTTGGTAAATCAATCTGGTGTAGAAGTGATATCACTGATATCAGTAACTTTTGATGGTGCATAAAATAATGTGACAATGGTAAAGGAGTTAGGGTGTAGTTTTTAATTAAATTCATTAAAATCTACATTTACTTCACAAAATTCAAATAAAGACATTGCAGTTCTGTTCGACCCGTGTCATATGATAAAATTATTAAGAAACACACTAGGAGATAAACTAATTTTAGTTGATGATAATGGTGAAACTGTAGAGTGGAAATATATTAAGGAATTAAATAAACTCCAAGCGGAAGAGGGGGTTCATTTACGAAATAAACTTAAAAAATCTCATATTAATTATAAAAAACAAAAAATGAAAGTAAGGTTGGCAACACAATTATTTAGTAACTCTGTGGCACATGCTATTGAATATTCAACAGAAGTTTTACAGTTACAACAATTTAGTAACTCTGCTGCTACGGTCAATTTTATTCGCATCTTAAATAATTTGTTTGATGTTTTTAATTCTAGAAATATGTCACAAAAAGATTATAAAAAGCCTTTAAATACAGAGAATTATATCAAAATAATGACTTTTTAACCGAAACTGCTGAATATTTAAAATCATTAACTTTAGTTAACGGGGTAAAGCTTTGCGAAAGGAAGAGAAAAATGGGAGTTTTGGGATTTCTATTTTGTATTAATAGTCTTCAACATTTGTACAAACAATTAGTGGAAACAAATTTATTAGTGTATATTCCAACCTATAAATTAAGTCAAGATCAGAACTTTTTTTGGGTTAATTAGATCAATGGGGGGTTATAACAATAATCCAACTGCTAAACAGTTTAAGGCAGCTTATAAAAAAATGTTAAAACATTTAGAACTAAGGGATTAGTCCAGAGAAATAAGGTTTTTCTCGTGACACATCCCCCTCCAGGCCGAAACCAAATTTTTTGAGTAGTATGGACATCTATATTATTAATCTATATGTTTCCTGCAGCCGATTTTGATGATATACATAGTTATAAACAAATGAAGATCGAAAAACGGTAAATTATCGCTTTTTTCGTCTATTACCAAAAAGTTAAGCACTTTAAACAAATTTGAGAGTAAGAAACTCATAAATCGTATAAAAAACTTCAATATGGCATTAGCTGAATATGTCCATCCTTATTGGTTGCTTAGAAAATTGCAAAATAAATCATAAATATTGAGTTTTTATAAATATTCATAACTTAGGTAAAAATTAACTTAGAATCTTCTTATTACACGGAATGCCGAGACTTCTTGTACTTAAATTATATTTTAAATTTCAAAGCAATTGGTCAAATAGTTTAAAAGTTATTTAATTTGTTTTTCCCAAATTCATTTTTTTTGCAACACTATAAGTCAGAAAATTATGAGGTTACAATAATACTTCGGACAGTTTATGAAAGAAGAACATTTATACTATTACCTTAATTAAAAATAAATGACAAAAAATAATTTTAAACAGTGTAAAATTATTTTGCAAAAACATGTCGATTTTTTGCTTACTTATAAACAATTAGAATAACTTTTTAACCGTTACCCGTAGAAAAATTATTTTTTCATATTTAGAAAGACTGAATTTTTATACACATTTAGAAAGAAAAACAACTGTTCTAGGAGATTTAGGGACAAAGTTAGCCCCCCCCCATTTTTTTAATTCACATGTATTTGCAAAATTATTTTGCAATATTTATAATTATTTTTTGTCATTTTTTTTTAATTAAATTAATATTGTAAATTTTCTTCTTTCATAAACTATCCAAAATATTACTGTAACTTCATCATTTTCTGACTTACAGTGTTGCAAAAAAAATTAATTTTGGATAAACAAATTAAATAACTTTTAAACTATTTGACCAATTGCTTTGAAATTTAGGGTATGATTTAAGCACCATAAGTATCAGCATTCCGTATAATAAGAAGGTTCTAAGTTAATTTTTACATAAGTTATAAATATTTATAAAAACTCAAAATTTATGATTTATTTGGCAATTTTCTAAGTAACCAATAAGGATAGACATATTCAGCGAACGCCATATTGAAGTTTTTTATACGGTTTATGAGTTTATTACTCTCAAATTTGTTTAAAATGCCCAATTTTTTAGTAATAGACGAAAAAAGCGAAAATTTACCGTTTTTTGATCTTCATTTGTTTATAACTATGTATATCATCAAAATCGGCTGCAGGAAACATATAGGTTATTATTATAGATGACCATATTACTCGAAAAATTTAGTTTCAGCCTGGAGGGGGATGTGTCACCAACACGATATTTTTTTTCCTTATTTCTCTGAACTAGATAGTTTTAAAGGAAATTGTATTCCTTTAGAACTGATTACAGTTATGGCTCCTGAAAAAATAATTAATAAGTCTTGTGGCAGAGAACGAATTGTTGAAGACGGATGTGTTGATGAAAACGATGACATATCCAATACGAATTTTATATCACTTCAATTAAGGAACTTATCATTTACACATTACAAGAGAGAAGTTATTATATACATTTCAGGATATGTCGTTTATAAAATATCGAAAATTTTGAAATGTGAAGACTGTGTAAACGCATTTATAGGAGACCGAGCAGACTTGTTGACATCATTCATCAACCAAAGAGATACATTAAATTTAACTTATCCATCCAACGATGTTGTTATTATTTGCTCTACTGCCGAAAAAGTGCTACAGTGCCACATAAACATTAATAAAAGTATTAATGTTAATATTGTTAATGTCCATATATTAAAAGGATTAACAGAACAATTATTATTTAAGAACTTAAACAACCATTTCAAACATTATTCCTTTTTAGAGTCACATTATTCCAATTTATTAAAATTAATAATTTTCACCTACATTAACGTCCGAATTCATCATTATAATAAAACAATTATAGATACTAGTAAAAGTAAAAGAATTTTTCATAATAAAATGACATTATTCTCTGGACAATGAAAATATTTTTTAGTTTTTGATCATTGATTATTTTTATTGTAAAACTTTATGTTGTTTTTTGTGATTAGTCAATACGATTAGTGTAATTAGTTAAATAAGTGTATATTAATTTGTGTTATTTTCGGAACTAATTCAATAAATATTATTAATTATTCTGAATCCAACTCTGTTTCATTTATGTAGAAGCTCCCCACCCCTGCAATTCTGTTTAGAAACAAGGCAACATTCGCGCAGCTATCTAAATAGGTTCATGTTACATCTCGGGCTTCTTAAATTTATGTACTAGTGCAATCAAGACTATTTCTACGTTACATGCGTTAAAACGCATGTAAAAGCACGGGAAACCCTACGTATTTATAGCTTTGTTAAACAATAAAAAAATAAATTTTTACCAATGCAAATAATCAAAACCGATATAATTTGACTTAAACTTTCAAATGCGGTAAGCAGACTTGCTATTTTATTTTTTAATCAAAAGTTATTCGGGTTCAAAAATTGCAATTTTTCGATTTTTTGAAAGTTCAACCGCGTTTATCTCGAAAACTGTGCATCCTACGAAAAAACTTGTAGAAATATTTTTTACTTAAAATGGCCCAAAAAATACAAAATATTGTTTTGTTTTGCCAAAAATCGCTGTTTTTTGATTCCTCAAGTTCTTGGTCTATAACAATCTTATCGACATCCGGATCAACTGTTACCCAAAAAATTCGTGTTCTACGGGTCAAAATACATAAAAAAAACTTGAGTAAGTCCATCTGAATTAACGAGGCCGTTGTACCCCCCCTGGCGACAGGACTAATAGGAAATATTCAAGAATAAATAAAATAAAAGTTTAATCCTAACAACACAAAACATTCCAGGAATGTAGGTACTACCGTTCTATTCCGTGAACATCTATCTGATTAAATTATGGGTGGAAAGTTACCACAAGATATTCTATGTACAATGTCTTCCTGGAGGGGTAAAATTTTCCATGACCCGTTGTCCTAGGTGAGCGACAAACGCGACAACGCGACACGACGCGACGCGACGCGAAAATATCAAGTAATGGTTGTATTTGTGTGTGGCCTACGTTTTCGGGTTAATCAGTCTACGACAAGACGCGACGAAGTGCGAATTTGTTTTGTTCGCGATTGTTCGCGACGAGACACGACGCAGTGTCAGTGTCAAGCTTGCAGTGTCAAGTGCAAGTTGCTTTTTTCAATTCAAATTATGCTACTCAATAGTTTATTAAATAAATAAAAACTAATATGTATAGTATTATACCAGTGTTTTTTCATTAACATACTTTAAAGCCAGTAACAGCGTCTTCTCAATAGAAATTGGTTTTTGAAAATTACTTATTGACATTTGAATATGTACTGGGTTTAACAGCTGCAATAATATAATCGAAAGTGCATGGTAATAAGCCACAATACATTTTAAACCGACGTGGATTATTTATTAATTTCGAATATAAATGATGAAACTCTCCAAATTTATTTCGCTCTAAATATATGATATTTGTTGTCTTTCGTCTTCGTTTATGGAATTTTTTAAAGCTAAGTATTTAATATGAATTTTACAGCAAAACTGCCGTATACTTCCCCATACTTAAGATTAGGAATGAATTGACATCGTCACCTTTGTCCTGGTTTGAGTGGTGGAAAGCGACGCGATGCGACGCTACATAAGCCACACGTCGCGTGAATTACTGGTCGCATCGCATCGCAACGCATCGCATCGCGTCGCGTCGTTTTCCGTCGCTCACCTAGGACAACGGGTTTTACAAGAGAGGCCATTTACTGTTCAATTTGCGTTCATTTTCAAATTTGCCGCGCGAATATCTATGTAGCGTCGCGTGGTCATTGGTCATCACATTTCATATAATTTCATTTTCATAAGATAACCGATAACCTAAAAATTTAGTAAAAATTTTGATTGGAAAAAAATGCATCGATAAGGGGGTGTGGGAAATGGAAATTAGTGGCTTTTTTGCTGTACTGTGTGCTAGTTTTTGCTCTGGGCTCTGGCTGGATCTCTTGTTTAAACAATTTTGTAAGTATTATAAAATCCGTTTTCAATTTTCTTTATTCTTTATGAAACGAATCATTTATGCATGCATATTATTACCTGTAAATAGTATCTATATCTTTTGATTTTTAATTGTAAAGAATAGAAAAATTACCGTTCATTTTAATTTTTTTTAGAATCAGCTGAAAGTGGTCTACAAAAAAAAAAACAAGAAGGAAATGTATAGCCTTGTGGCTATGATAAAGGCAAAAGAGAGATATAAAAAGTGTATTGGCTAGTTGGAAGAAAGTCCACATTGTCCATGCATAATAAGTTATTACTTTATCAACAAATATCAAGAAGATAGCAGGAAGTCACGAGCAACACGAGCAATTGAACAACTTCATAAGTTCAAGACTATCGAGGAAATCCAGCTCCTCGATACTACTGGGCAAACTAGAAGATTGAAGAGGACAAAGCCTTTTGAACTAGTTTGAGTGATAGGTGATAGTGAAAAACGGAGCATAGTGCTTGTGTGCTGTGCCTGTGTATGTTAGAATAGTGCACGATCTTGTTAGATTAGATAAGAGACGCTATGGGGTAAGCTCTTCATTTTAAGAAACAGTAGTCATTTAGGTTAAATTAAAATTGCTCCTTGGTCAGTTATGACCAGATTGTTTTTTTATGTTTGGCAAAAAAGGACTTAAGTCAGAATTGCACATTGATAATGTTTTGATGATTTCTGGACCAGAAAAAAACTGTTGTAGATGTAAACTGTATGTACAGTAGAATCTACTACAGTACTGTAGAAATCATCAAAACATTATCGATGTGCAATTCTGACTTAAGCCCTTTTTCCCAAACATCAGAGAATTGTAATGTACAATAATTCTCCTATCTGCTTTTTCATGAATTTTGTAGGAGACGAAAAACCATTTTTAGGATCATCTGCTTTCACATGTAAATTTTGACATGTTTTGTAGTAAATAGATAGTTGAATTTACTACAAAACATGTCAAAAAATATATGAAAACAGGAGGTGACTATAAAAAAAGTTTTTAGTCTCTCTTACAAGACTCATGAAAAAACAAATCGGAGGTATGTCACATCTGTGACTATATCCAGGGACTGTCTAAAAAATATACTTTGATGTCCCAAGAACCAAATATAACCTACAGTCCATCTAATTTACTTACTGTTGCACGTCATTATCTACGCCAGAGATCTAAGTTGACATAGTTGCCAAAGTATAAAAAGATCCTGAATCCATTTTAAATCAAATATATCACATAATTATTGTAAACGTGGATTATACAACAAAACAAATTAATATTCAATGTAAATAAGTAAAAACTTAAGAAATAGAGAACAAGAATTAAGTTATAATCTTTTAAGATTTGCAGTGCAAGCGTTTTTGCACTGCATTGTTAATAATTAAAAAAGGGCTCCGAACTCTTGGCAAAAAGCCGGTAGGTTTCTTTGTATAAGTATGTCTACAATAACAACTAAAAAAGTTGTCAGATACCAGGATGATTATTCCAAGTCGTTATAAAATTAGGTGAAATTTATATTTTTATTGTAGAGGATCTTTTTATAGTAAAGTAAATAATAAAGACAGTAAATATAATAAATAAAACAGATACTTATAGTAAAGAATATAAACAAATATGAAGTGTCATCACCACAACTGTCAAATAAATGTTACCAATTTATTCTAAAATGTCACCTTCGTTGGATTACAGTTACAGTGTGATCCGAACAAATCTGCTTTATAATCCATTTATACAAATTAAATGAAACATATTATTGTGTATTTCTTTAGGTTAACATTAATAGAAATCTTCAAATATTATTTCTACGCGTATATAATAAAATATGTCTAGAGTCTGTATTTCCAGTGTACTCAGCAAAGTGATTCTAAAAAAGAACACACCTACCGCCTAAATATGTCGTGTTGGTATCATGCGACCTCACAGACTACGACGCGGATGATGCACAACAGTTAGTAAATTAGACGAAGTATGTAGATATATACAGTATGTAGACCAAAAATAGTTTGATTGGACCTAACTTACCTTAGTACAAATGTGCACACAAGAAAAGTTGCAGCCCTTTGGCTGCAACTATCTTACGAAAAAACTATAGTAAAATTTGGACACCCCATAAAAATTTTATGGGGGTTTTGTTCCTTTAAACCCCCCCAAACTTTTGTGCACGTTTCAATTTAATTATTATTGTAGTACCATTTAAACACAACGTTTTAAAAACTTTTTTGCCTCTTATTGCTTTTTCGAAAAGTCAATTTTTATCGAAATATTTTGAATATTTGTCAAATCCACCACATATTTGTATATGGTTAAGTACGATTATGGAGACTTGGTAATAATATGCAGACTTATTTATGCTTTACATTTTTAGGTATATTTTGAACCATATTAAAAAAGAAGCCAGATCTCGATAAAATGTGCCTTATCGAAAAAATACAAAGAGGCAAAAAAGTTTTAAAAACATTCTGTTTAACTAATGGTACCTCAGTAATAGTTTAATTGGAACGTACACAAACAGTTGGGGGGTTTAAAGGAACAAAACCCCCATAAAATTTTTTTGTAGACATGTTAAAAAAGAAGTCGCAACTGGATAAAAACTGCCTTATCTGAAAAATACTAAGGAACAAAAATATTGAATTTAACTAATGGTACCTACCACAATAATAAAATTGAATTGGAACGTACACAAAAGTTTGGGAGGATCTAAGGGATCAAAACCCCCATAAAATTTTTATGGGGTGCACAAATTTCACCATAATTTTTGTTTAAGATATTCCTGCCATAATACTGCCACATGTCCATTTTCAATAAAAAATCGCTAATAGTTTTCGATATAATCGAAAAAATTGATTTTCATTTTGTAATTTCAAAGGGCTGTAACTTTTTTTATGTGCATATTTGTACTAAGGTAAGTTAGGTTCATTCGAACTATTTTTGGTCCCAGAATATGTGATTTAATTTATGACCTGTATTTTTGTTACACCCTGTATATACAGCCGATTACGCACCACCTTAAAAATTGGGCATTTTTGATGTCTCGAATTTCCTAAACCTGTTGTTGCATCTAAGTGATTTTTTTATAATATTCTAGCCTAGGCCCTAGGCTATAGGTTAAGTACCTCCTTATGCTTGTCATGCACGGGGAGCTATACTGTAATATATATTATATCACATCGCTCTCTATAGTAATGAGTGAGCCTGTACATACGGAACCATTTGTTTCCTGTCTGCAGGCTCACTCATTACTATAGAGAGCGATATGATATAATGTACATATATTACAGCATAGCTCCCTGTGCGTGACAAGCTTAAGGAGGTAACCTATAGCCTAGGCTATAAGATTATAAAAAAATCACTTAGATGAAACAACAGGTTTAGAAAATACGAGACATCAAAAATACCCCATATTTAAGGTGGTGCGTTAATTTCTTGGAGAAGTGTATTGTAATTTAATGTAAATAATGTAATATCCAATAATTGTAATTTAATATAAGATGTAATATAAGTTCCTTAAAAAATATATTTTTTATTTCCCACGACATTAGATGGATGTTCGGCAGCAAGACATTGGACCAAACTGGGACGTCCTATGAAGGCCCAATTGACGTCCACCGAACGTCCCTTCGGATGTTAAGTGGACCTCCATTGGACGTTTGGCAACGTGGCATTTGGACCAAAATTGGACGTTCTGTTAATGCCCAATTCACGTCCCCTAGGACATCCGGTTAAGGTCCAATTTACTTCCGATTAAGGTCCAATTTACGTCCGATTAAGGTCCCATTTACGTCCGATTAAGGTCCAATTTACGTCCTATTAAGGTCCAATTTACGTCCGATTAAGGTTCAATTTACGTCCGATTAAGGTCCAATTTACGTCCGATTAAGGTCCCATTTACGTCCGATTAAGGTCCAATTTACGTCCTATTAAGGTCCAATTTACGTCCGGTTAAGGTCCAATTTACGTCCGATTAAGGTCCCATTTACATCCCATTAAGGTCCAATTTACGTCCTATTAAGGTCCAATTTACGTCCGATTAAGGTCCAATTTACGTCCGATTAAGGTCCAATTTATGCCCTATTAAGGTCCAATTTACGTCTGATTAAGGTCCAATTTACGTCCGATTAAGGTCCAATTTACGTCCCCTAGGACGTCCGATCAAGGTCCAAATTACGTCCGATAAAGGTCCAATATACGTCCCCTCGGACCTTAGATGGACGTCCAATGGACGTTCGGTAGCGCGACATTTGGACCAAAATAGGACGTATAAAGGACGTTCCTCGGACGAAAACGGACGTCCAAATGGACGTCCCCAAAGTCCGTGAAGGACGTCCATTGGACGTCCTTGTGCTATTAGGGAGTAGATCATGACATAACTAAGTAAAATCCCCAGAGACGGAAACCAGAGTGGGGACGAGGGTAGTTGTAAGGGGTGAAAGTCGCGGTTTTTATTAATTTTTTGTGACGCTCATGATGGAGATAGTGCACCAAAATTTTGGAGTAAGTAGGTCATGACGTAACTAAGTAAAATCTCCAGGGGCGGAACGCTGCTTGGGGTACAAAGGGGTCATAGGCAGGGGTGAGTCTAAAAATATAAGGGGTTTTTTGCCGTTCTTGATCGAGATGCACCAAAATTTGGGAATAAGTAGATCATGACATTAGTAAGTAAAATCTCCAGGGTCGGAACGCTGCGTGGGCCACAAATGTTGTGCTGCGTTCGTCACAGGAAAAATAATACAAACGGTCACTTTGCCCCCTTAAAACTACCCTTATCCCCAACTCTGGTTTCCGCCCCTAGAGATTTTGCTTAGTTACGTCATGATCTACTTACTCCCAAATTTTGGTTCACTATCTCGATCACGAACGTCACAAAAAATCCCTTATAATTTTTATATTCACCACTGCCCCACCCGTTTGTCGGCCACGCAGCGTTCCACCCGTGGAGATTTTTCTTAGTTACGTCATGACCTACTTATTCCCAAATTTTGGTGCACTATCGTTCATGAGTAGAGAGCGGAATATATGCAACACAACATTACCAAAATATGCGCATATATATGCATTACTTTTACTACAAATATGCAGGTATTTTTTCTAAATTTGTCTAAATATGCAAATGCATATTAAAAATACTCAAAAATAAAACAATATATTAAGTCGTAAGATCTTCAGAAAAGTTGCCTTCAAAAATACGTACAACTTTCCTCAAACAATCGAAGCCCTTATTTTTTTCTAAAACATTTTTTAATTTATTCCTAATTGTAATCCCTGTATTTCAGGGAATTTTTTGACAATGAGCAGAAAAAGTGTTAACAAGATTAACCGAATCACTTAATTGTAAATTCCTTTGTTCTAATGACTTTATTAGATCTGGTAAAAAACTAAAATTAACTTTTATGACCATAGCAATTTGTACGTTACTTAAAGAACAAAGTACGTTACTTAAGCTGAAGAACAAAAGCGGAATTGTCTACAATTTGATGGATTTTTGTATTTTGATGCTTCTCTCTATGTCGGTCTTTATAGAAGTAAAAGCGAAATTGTCGAGTAAAAACACTCTTTCCAGAAAAATTTCTTTTGTGGGACATGATGCTTTTGTTTGTCAGTTCCTCATTTAAAAAATGAAATGTGAAAATGAATGTAACTTACGATTTTGGAACAGGCCTTGCAAAATAATTTGTCTCCACTTAGTTTTAACTCGGGAAAACACTTTATCCAAGCACTTTTTTGAATGGTAGACATGTTTAAATTTAATATATACCAATCACTTCAAAAGCACTAAATACGATACAACGTTTACTTTAAACAAATGTTGGCCGGAAACTGACAAAATAATTATTAGACCCTTAAAAGCAGGTAGGTACCTACGACTTGCTACGCTAATAAAATAATATTTTTCTGGGAATACCCATAATTGTTAAATTCAGGTAGTAATGGGAAAGTCCAGATGAGCGATAGATAGATAAATAACGAGCTCGTTCATATCGAAGTTATAAAATTCCAACTAAGAGAGGAAAATTTTAAACTTTTATATAATTTATTTTTAAAATATGCAAAATAAATCGTGTTTAGCTTAAATATGCAATGTTGTGTTTGTTGTCTGAAAATATGCAATATATGCATCTATATGCACTTTGCATATATTCCGCTCTCTATTCATGAGTGTCACAAAAAATAATAAAAACCGCGACTTTGACCCCTTATAACTACCCTCGTCCCCCACTCTGGTTTCCGGCTGTTGGGGAAAGTCATATACACAACTAATTCAACATATCCCCGTATAGTTTTTCAATATTACTTATCACGCACAAATTCCGCTTCTGACTCTCCGACTATATCTCACAGTCTCACGTCTATGGGTCAACTATTTATCGTTAGATGACACTAGTGTCATTAAACGATTATCCAAAATCAACGTCGCACCGAACACAAACATTGTCACATATCGACTTGCGCAAAGCATTTGTTCATCTAAGATGTGTATAAAGCGTCGCTTTTCGAGATATGACAGTATATGTCAGAGGTTCTCAAAGTGGGTGACGCGGCACCCTGGGGTGCCTCAAGCACTTGCCAAGGGTGACATGGAACATTTAAGAAAAGTCGAACAACTGGCCGCTGCGCCACTGTCCAATCGAAACATGTTGACTATTTGTACCTTCTCTCGATTTTCTCAAACGAACTTCTTTGAAATTGTTATTGCTCATTTGCAAGGTTTGGAAGAAAGTATTGTAAACTATTTTCCTGACATTGACTCAGATGACTTATATAGCTGGATGATGGACCCGTTTTCGTGTGATCCAAAAAAGTAAACCTGTCGGAATGACAAATGAAGTTTTTCAAAATCTACTTGAGATCAGCGAAGATAGCAGTTTAAAAGTCAAATACCGTGAAGGAAGCCAAGAAGAGTTATGAATGCAGGTATATTCAGAAAATAATGTTGTTGGCAAGGTTGCAGTGAAAAAACTTGTGGGTTCCACAACGACTTATTTCTGTGAGTCTTCTTTCTCCGCATATGCTTACATTAAAAACAAAAAATACAGAAGCAAACTTCAAGCATCAAGGGATTTGAGGGTCAAACTTACAAAGATTCCCATAATTAAATAAACGATATATTGAAAACATCATCGAAAGAGTGATCGAAAAATCAGGGCTTTTCATTCCGGGTGGAATGTTTGCCACTCTTACTTGGAGCTCTATGATTCGCTTATTGCGGTGAATCACTCCGCATTCCACTTATATGTTGTCAAAGTTTGTTGTATGACTTGGCTTTCGTTACAATTTTCTTCCACTCATTTTGATATGTGCATAGTTCCCTCCAGTTTCTCACTTCCAAAATTTTGATATCTCTCATGACCTGGTCCTCCCAGCTCTCTCTGGGTCATCCCCTTGGTCTTTCAGTTGCTGGTTTCCATCTGCTGCTCTTCTTATCAGTATCTTCTATGAATCAGTAGGTCGTTTTTCCTTCTCTCTATGTGTCCCAGCCATCTCTCCCTCTGTGTTCTAATCTATTTTAAATCTCTAATAAATCTCCCTTCATTGTGTCTCTTAGTTCATGGTTCATTCTTCTTCTCATTTCTCTGTTGTCCATTCTTATCGGGCCCATAATCCGTCTGAGGATTTTTCTTTCGAATATTCTCAATTTTTCTTCATCTTTTTTCGTGAGGCACATTGTCTCAGCTGCGTACGTAACTACTGGTCTGATTGAACTTTGTATATTTTCAGTTTTGTATTTCTGGATAAGTTCTTGTCCTTCATAAGCCTATGATATCTCCAGTATTTTTGTTGCCTGCTAGTATTCGTTCCGTTACTTCTTCACTTCTATTGTTTTGGCCATTCACTATTACTCCCAAATATTTAAATTGTTGGACTCTTTTAAAAGTGTAGTATTCTATTTTGATTTCTCTCGTCCTGTTATCTTCTCTTCTAGAGCAGAGTAGATATTTTGTTTTTCCTTCGTTAATTTCTAGACCTCTTTTCCGTGGTTCTTTTGCCAGGATTGTTACTGCTTCTTTTAATTTTGAGTTCATTCATCACATTAAGTAAGGATATTTGAATATCAAATTTACTGTATTTTATTGATCTGAAATAAAGTTTATATTGAAATCAAGTGAGCCTCAGAATTGTATTTTTTTTTTCATTTTTTGTCGTTTCCCAAATCGTTTCAAGGGTTGGTGTGCCTCGAAATATTTTTAGCCCTACAAGGGTGCCGCAACTAAAAAAGTTTGAGAACCGCTGGTATATGTGATTACTTTATTCAAAACAATCTGCGTATGTGCCATGCCCCGCTAACTCTAATAAAAAACATGTAATCGTATTTATTTTCCTTCCGTTTAGTCAGAGGCGCTGATGTCGGCATTGTGATTGGTGGAACATGACTTTTGACAAATCCTGCGCTATCTGTGAATCTGTAATCTGTGTTCGTGTGCGTTCGTTCGTTGTCGTTCAGTTATTTTATTTTATATGGTCTGTTATGTGATGTGTTTGTGTCACCATAAAAAGCTGATATTCAGTCTTGTTTTTTGATATTTTGTAATCGAGTACCTTTTTAAAGGTAAGTTTTTCTGATTGTAAGGTAGAGATTTCCTGATTGTAGGTACTGTTTATCCAACAGTTTTAAAATACACACTTTATTTCGCGTTTTGTTGTTAGGTCTAATGGCTCCGTTCAGCTGTTGTGTGCAGACGGTGGAAAAGTTCAACAAGTAAACATTTATTTAATCTAAATTAAATACTCATATTTCTATGTAAAATGTCACATTATTTTATAAATAAATAAGTAAGAAACAAATGTTGTTTGTGTTTTACCTTTATTGACCACTTGAATAAAATATTAAATATTGGAAGTACCGTATGGAGGCTATGTATGTACCTAGCATGGAGGCTAGATTATGGCACCCTTCCTATCCAATCAACAACAAGAACGTTTAAAATTTCACACCTATCATGTCGAAGCTACAGACCACTTATGTGGAGGCCAGATTTGTAGTATCCTTCCATTTAACCAGGTGCTGAGATGGCGCTGAAATACGTGACATGTTTTTTAAAGAGTAAGTTCGCGTTCTACCAAATCACACAACACTTTTTTTCTATGGTATGTGCTCAAGAAAAGTGACACCATGTATGATATGATATGATTAAAAAACTTTTCGAAAGATGTCTAAATGGAGAAAAAGTACCAGATGAATGGCTATACCCTATTCCACAAACTTACGCCTGTTTTGGATTACTTGGACAACGAATATTTTACTGTGCAAAATAAGAAGAACGAAAGTAAATTGCAAATTACATTGTTGTTTATTGGAATAATTATTAGCGCCATTTACTTTCGTACTTCTTATGTTGCACAGTAATATATTCGTTGTCGAAGTAATCCAAAACAGGCGTATGTTCGTGGAATGGGCCATAACATCACATATTACTCCCATACATAAGAAGGGACCTAAAAATAACCCCAAAATCTATAGGGGAATCGCAGTAATCAGAAACATTGGAATATTATATAGCTTTCTTTTTGTAGTATTTTGTGTTTAATGTTGTTACTTTTACTTAAAGTTACATCAATAAAAAGTACAAGTCTGTCAACCAGATAATAATAATGACATTATATTCTGTACTGCAAGTGTCACTTTTCTGAAATTATCAGAAAATTGGATAAATTGTCAAAAATCGCATGTGCACTTTAAAATACTATAAATAATACCGTTAATAGATAAATATACATGGTATATTTACCCAGTATAATTTAATAATTCGTTATTAATATTAATTAAAAGTAAATATAGCTTGTATATTTATCTATTAACGGTATTACCTACTTATTATATTAGGTGAGGTTAGGAGTTGTCGGCGACAAATTGTCCAAGGTATCCGCTAACGCTACTGTTCTGTTGGAGACGAAAGCTACGAATTCCTTAGACCGACCATATAACAAATAATTCAATTTTAAGAGGGCTAAACGTTAGCCAACGACTCTCCAGTAAAGTCCATCTCCAACAATACTACAATAGAATCCTTTGGACATGTTATGAGAGCAAACACAGAAAACATAGAAAGACTCATTATACAGGGAAAGCTACAAGGCCGAAGATAACGAGGAAGATCCCCAACAAGATGGATCGACCAAATTACAGCATTACAGGAATATGCAAAAGACCTATGCATGAGTTAAAAGAAATTAATAGAGACAGAGATCTTTGGAGACGGACAATACACGACATCACGTCGACCACTACTTCCTCCGGGGGGTCAGGATTGAATAGAGAGATCCGCGAACGCACTTAATATTTCGTAAATTTTTCGTTATTTTATCTGTATATAGTGTTACAACTCAAAAAAAGTTTCTTTTTTTTTTAATATTTTTAGTATACTTAATAAGCTATTTTTAGTCCAGGGCGGATCTGTTTTGAGATGGACGTTGAAAGGTGACTCAATTTTTTTTGCAGAAATTGCTTGAAAATAAATCAAATAATAATATTTGAGTTATCCTCCCTCTCAAAAAGGTCCGGAACATTGTTTAAAAAATCAAAATGTCAAAAATTGAAGGAAAAAATCGATTTTTTCTTCGTTTTTTGATTATAACTTTAAAAGTATTCATTTCCGAGAAAAGTTGTACTGACATAAAAGTTGTGTATTTAAATTTCCTACAATAAAAAATTGGTTAAAAATTTAAAAAATAGTCGCCCTAGTTGCAAAATAGCAATAATTGCGAAAAAAACATACAAAAACAAGTATTCGCATTTTACGTTTTTCAACCATTTATGCTACACTTAGGACCTTTATATTTCACCCAGAAAAACTTTATGATACAGTAAAACAACACTGTAAATTTATTTAAGATCGGTTTAATAGATTTTGCAAAATAAATTTTGCAATCCAGCTTTCGCAAAAAAAATTCATTTTTTCAAAATGTTACAGGACTGAAAATAAAGCAGATAGCAAGTTAAAAATTTTTTTGCTTATAGGAGTGTTGTACTGTACCTTTCATTTGCAATTTTCAAAATTAAAATCGATTAATTACCACGGCGTCAGAAAATTCTTGAAATAAACAATAATTTTTGGTGCTACACGCAGGACAGCGGTGTTCGATTCACACAAGTTGATTTCCGCCAAAATTTCTTCCAATCTTTATCTAATATATTACTTTCTTACTCTATATTTTGTTGTATTTTAATATTTTAATTCCACAAAAATCAAACTAATTTTATTATTGTTTGTGAAATATTGTTTAAACAATTGCATATGTTTAAAAATAATAAACTTTTATTATTTAAGTTAAAATATATGAACAAAGAAAGTTTTTGCTAATAAAAGTGTTATTTCAAAGGATAGAGTATGTGTTTTTATTTTGCAATAAACAAATTTATTTATTTATATCGAAATGTAATAAAAATTAAAATGTATCAATCATTATCGAAGGTCATTGGAATGCCCAATCAGAGCAAACTATCCGCTGTCCTGCGCGTAGCACCAATAATTAATGTTTATTTTAAAAAAATTCCTGACGCCGTGGTGTTAATCGATTTTAATTTTGCAAAATTGCGAATGAAAGGTACAGTGCACTTCTATATGCAAAAAAACTTTCAACTTGCTATCTGCTTTATTTTCAGTCCTGTAACATTTTGAAAAAATGAATATTTTTTACGAAAGCTGGATTGCAAAATTTATTTTGCAAAATCTATTGAACCGATCTTAATGAATGATTTACAGTATTGTTTTACTATATCATAAAGTTTTTCAGAATGAAATATGAAGGTCCTAAGTGTAGTAGAAATGGTTGAAAAACGTAAAATACGAATACTTGTTTTTGTACGTTTTTTTCACGATTATTGCTATTTTGCAACAAGGGTGACTATTTTTTAAATTTTTAACCAATTCTATATTGTAGGAAATTTAATTACGCAACTTTTATGTTAGTACAACATTTCTCGAAAATGAATACTTTTAAAGTTATAATCAAAAAACCAAGAAAAAAATCGAATTTTTCCTTAATTTTTTGACATTTTGATTATTTAAACAATGTTCCGGACCTTTTTGAGAGGGAGGATAACTCAAATATTATTATTTGATTTATTTTCAAGAAATTTCTGCAAAAAAATTTGAGTCACCTCTCAACGTCCAAATGTACTAATATTTTTACAGATGCGTCCTGGTCTATTTATAGAGCTTCAAAAACCATTGTAAGGGTGTGCTCACTACGAAGACCAAAGGATTGTATTTTCGCTCCGACCCTCGCTCCTGGTAGGTATTTATATTCGTGAATTTTCGCATATAAAATAATGTATTTATTTTAAATGCGAGAATTCACGAATATAAATACCAGGGAGCGAGGGTCGGAGCGAGGATACAATCCTTTGGTCTGCGTAGTGAGCACACACTTACTGACTAAAATAGTTATTATTCTAATTTTAATAGTTTTTGAATTAAACCCGAAAATGTTGTAGGACAAACTTTAAACGTCGTTTTCTCGAAACCAAGGAAACCAAAAACAAAATAAGAGTTACAGAAATGGAATTTCTAAGGAGAAGCTGCAGAGTAATATGAAATAACATAGAGATTAAGAAAAGAGTGGGAATGAACTTAAACATAATAGACCACATAGAACAGAAGAGATTAACCAGGTAGGGACATGCCAGAAGAGCAGACAAAAACGTTAGATAAACAGAAGAACGGAGAGGAAGAAGGAAGAGAGGTTGACCCAGAGATTAGACCCAAAGCAATGGAAAGAAGAAATCTGCAGGAAGGGGACAACAGAAAGAACGGAACAATAATTTTCAAAGTTAAACATAGTAAAAAATAATTAATATAAAAAAAACTATTTTATTTTTATTTTGGCGTCCCTCAAAATTTGGAGCTTCTCAAAATTTGGCGCCCCTCAAAATTTGGCGCTCGGCACTTCAAAATTTGGCGCTGGATAAAATAGGGCAAAATGTTACAATATACCCATATAACTTTGAAAAAGTGGAGAGTTTTAAATATCTCGGGGCGATAATCACCGCAGATAACGGAAGAGATAAAAGGGAAAATTCAGGAAGCAAACATGTAAGTATATTCTCCACAACACCAATAAATCCAAGAGCCTAACACGAACATAAAAATCAAGATAATCACCATCATCATTGGTGCTACAGCACTATAAAAGAGCTTCGACCTTCCCAAGTCTATTACGCCAGTCAGTTCTATCCATTGTCAACCAATTGTCAACTGTTTGCTGCGCCTTTTTTTCTACTATCCTCATCTACAATGGATTCTTCTAGGAGGGATAAAAATCAGGATATATGAAACAGTGATTAGACCGGTGCTCATGTATGAGTGTGAGACGTGTGGACGCTGACAAAGGCAATGGAAAGAAAACTTCGGTGTTTTGAGAGAAAAATCATTATAAGAAGGTCAGTTACCAAATGTCGTTAGACACCTACTCCATAAACGTCAGTTGCAATACGGGGATAAGCTCTCGGAGATTCGTCACTTGGGGCAGAGAGCAGCAAACCTACGCCTCTCTGATGGTGACTCCAAATAGAGTCGAAAATCGTCGATTTAGAGTGCTGGTTTGCGCTCTCTGTTATAAGTGAAAAATAAGACAGTTTTGCCTTCGCATTGCAACTGAATAAAAATGGTATACATTTCATTATAAGAAGCTTTGGACTTCCAATTAGAACAAATATCGAAGACAACATGTAAGGGGCTAGCGACGCAGTCCAAGAGATTAAATCCCAACGTCTAATTTGGACCATATTCATAGACTCCCTAATAGCGCCTCGTCAAGTTAATCTGTGAGGAAGCCCCGACAGGAAGAAGAAGAAGACCCTTAGGACGTATAAGAATGCGATGCAGATATGCTCAGATTTAAGAACAATGGAGCTAAACTGACCTAACTATCATGGACGACCGTTCGAGATGGAAGCGAGTTGTGCACTAGGGTCTAGGGTGGGTCGTTTTTATACTTTTTTTTTTAAATTTCAAGACGCCTGTAGTTGAAAAAGTTGCTATTGGTAAAATTATCTTGTACAAATTTTTAAAAAATTTTTTCGTCACTATTTGAGCCCCCCGCCAGCCCCCTCAAAAAACAAAAAAAAATTAAATCAACAAATTAATTTCCCTGTATTATGAAATAATGCAATATGGTTCTCTTATTACCTAAACAAAATATTTTTAATTTTTAGATATATTTAGGCCCCCCGCCTCCCCTTAAAGCTTGTTACGCACGGGGAGCTATACTATAATATAATAGTATATTATATCATATCGCTCTCATAGTAATGAGTGAGGCTGCATACATGGAACTGATGCTTCCGTGGGTACAGGCTCACTCATTACTATAGTCAGCGATATGATATACTATAATATAAGTAGATTATACTATAGCTCCCCGTACGTGACAAGCTTTGGCTAAAAACAATCAGTACTTTCTCACTTTGGAGCAGCTCTTCGCTTATTTTGTGGTTTAAAATATACAAAATAACCTAGAACTCGCTACGGGGAGGTAGCTGCCATCGAGTTCCATCTCTGCCCACCCATCCACCCAACCATATGAGAAATTTTTAATTTTCTACTTCATAGTCTGATTTGCATGTTGCTTCTAGATGCTACAGTTGTACGTATTCAACCATCCCTATTAGTAAACCCACATAGGGCCAAAGATGCCTCCGTCACTAATTTGACACCTCTTTGACCAGCCTGTGTATGGCAGGATAACTTCCATAAATCTCCTTCTGGATAGCTACCAGTTTTAATAAATTCTTGAATGTCTTCATGAGCCATATTTTTCGTCATTAGCGGCTCCGATTATCTGCATTCTTGCCAATTTATTCAATCAATCTAGGATTCCGCTTCAAAATTATTGAACTGGGGAATTTCCAATTTTCTCGCAGTGTTATTCAAATTTATAAGATTTTATTCCGCTTTCGATCTGCACTTTAATATCCTTTTGTATCCTAATTTTCTTATATGACTACGTAAGTCAAAGATCATCGTTAGTAAAATATTTTCAGGATGGCCATAAAAGCCATTTCATTAGACCACAATGTCAACTACAGCTTTTAGTTCGTCACTTAAATATCTGGAATATTCAATTAGGTTCCAAAGGTGAAGACTTCCAAATGTACACACTGGTACAGTTTTTATTAAAAACCAAACATTAGTATATACTCGCAGAATATACTTTGTTAAAATTTTTAAACTAGGCGGCGGATTCTTTACTGCAATGTAAGCCCTCAAGATACGATTCGCCGTAGTTAGCCATCTTCCATGAGATAATTTGCCAGGAGGGTTATTCGCTAAATTATTTGGACAGTTTTCGGAAGATATGGTAGTGCACATCTGGTATAAATATTTTTCATTGCTGCTTATAACCCGGTCTATATAGACATTTCAAATAACAAAAATTGCCGGAGAGCCAAATTTTGGCGGAGAGCTAGGGTATACCATAACAAATAAAGTTTAAAAAGTCCCCATCGATCCCATGTGTGCGTCAAAAGTTATTCAGGGTCAAAGGTCAAAATTTGAGATTTTTTGGATTTTTTTCGAAAACGGTAAGTTTTATCAAAAAAAAACCTTAAACCAAAGTTGTAGATCTTAAAATTCTCTACAAAAATAGTCCTTACTATTTTTTTACTAAGAGTTGCCATTCCTGAGATATCGCGATTCAAAGAGTCACATTATACATGATATGCACACGTTTTCACACCACCTGTGAGGTAGTGTACTCGGCGCGTTTTTTTTACCGTGGTTTCCCCTGTAGGCCTACTCCACTAACTGTTTTGACAATTTTAGGATAATTTAAGGAAACAATACCGGTCAGGTTCTAGATATTACCTTATTATTGATATTGATTATTGATATTGCTATTGATTATTAAGTTAACTATTGTTTTGATTTCTTTAGATATTTTGATCAGATTCATATTCTTGAAAGTCTACTTCAACAGTCAAGTCTTCTTCGATTTCATCTTCTTCCTCTTCCTCTTGCTGGATGTTCAAAAATTGTTCAAATGTGACTGAGTCATTGGTCTCTTCATTAAAATCACAGAAGTCTTCCTCTGTTGTACTAAACTGGACATTTGAGCAAGACTGACCTTGGCAGTTGGTACACACTAGAGAGCACAGCAACCCGACTTTTCACATTTACATTCACATTTGGCACTACAACCTTTTTTGCAATTGCAAAAAATAGTGTTAAGGAGTTTTTCTGGAGCAGGTGGGAGTAAGGTTTTAATCGGTTCCAGAGTATTATCTATTAATTTCCAACCCCAGTCTTCTGGATTCAGTTCATTGCCTAGCCATGTTTGAACTTGATAATATACTCGATACAAATGTTAAAAAGCAGATGCTGATGTTGGAGGAAGACATGATAGTTGTACTTGTTTCTTGTTTCACGTATTTTTTACAAAAGTTAAGTATTGGTATTTATCAAGACAAATAATTTTTTTTGGAGCTCCATAAACCGCAAGAAGAAAGCGAATTCCTTCCGTAATTATTGTTTGCGGTGTAGAATCAAGTTCTGTAAAAACTTTACAGCAGTCAGTCAAATCTTTTTTTTTCGAATAATTTAAGTACTGACGTTTTGCCCCTTCTGTACATTGCGGACGTAGTGTCGCAGCCGGTTATCGCATGTAAAAATAAAATGTACTTTTGGCATTTGGGATAAGCCGATAAACTATTCGAAGAATATATCTCTGTTCGCTGTTGAGCCCTTCCAGGTTTCAGAAAATAAATAACTTTATCTACTGGAGTCCTTGCAGTAATCAGTACCAACAAATCAACATCTTCACCTACTACAATTGTTGTGTTTGTTGCCTTAAATTTTTCAGTTGCTGTCTCAATTATAAGGACATCTGCGTCATTTTTAGCTTGTGTCACTTCAATATTCGCAGCTGTTAATTTGTCAGTTAACATGGAAATGAAACGAGATTTATTATTAATGTTGGTCAAAAATTGTTGTTGATTCGCTGGAACTGTTATATTTTCATCACAGATAATCTCGGAACCCGATGATGTTTTTGTAGTTCGACGACGTTGTTCTGCAGCTTTAATATTCTTTGTCGAGTCATTGTAGCCGCCAAATACCACTGTCACTGTACAAATAACGGTAACCCCACATAACAATTTCATGTTCTTAGTAGATTCATAGAACATACTTTTCAGAAAAAGTATATACTTAGAATATGCGTAATTACCATTGCGAATGTGCAGAGCATATACTGAGTATATACTACATTACAGTACTTAAACGTTCTATGTATATACTTAGAATGTACTACCGCACTTCTTTTCAGTATATACCAAGAACATACTCTTTAGAAGATTCTAAGGAGGTGCTATAAACCTTCTATTTATATACTTAGAATGTACTATCGCACATATTTTTAGTATATGGGAAGAATATTCCAAGGAAGTGCTATATACCTTCTAGTTACATACTTAGAATGTACTAGGGCATATATTTTTAGTATATGGGAAGAATATTCCAAGGAAGTGCTATATACCTTCTATGTATATACTTAGAATGTACTATCGCACATATTTTTAGTATATGGGAAGAATATTCCAAGGATGTGCTATATTTCTCAGAAGTATGTTTTCAACATCACCCAATCTCATCCTAGGTTCTACTAATATATTATATTTACATATTCTAATTGCATATGAGAATGTATAGTTATTACATTCTACAATATTACATAAAAAGTAAGTATAAAATATATAAACTTTAGTTAGTTATATAGGTAGATACCTATGTATAATAAATATTATATGGGTAAGTAGCCTATATATAAAATATAAGTAATATATTTAGTTATTATGTGCACATCAAAATAAAAATGCTGCTTATATAATTATATAATAGCCAAATATATAATATAATATGTATGTAAATTACTAAAATTTATAGGTATCTATATACATTATACATACTTTTACTTACTAGGTATTTAGGAAATATTGAAGTACCAATATGAATTTATTATTTTCAAGCTGCTTTTTATGTTCTTAAAATGTTTTAGTCCTTGTAGCTAGAACTACAATCGCTTCGTCCTCACAGCGTAGACATAAATGCCCCACCCACTCTTCTATGGCCTTAACTGTACCTACTGGAAACTATTTTCATATTTTGCCTTTTTGTTACCTACCCCCTTCCCTTGTGCAGGTATAAAATATGCAATGCAAGGGTCAGAATAACAATGAATGGCCGTTTCCGGATTCCCGAAAATTATAGGTAAAAATATTTTTATGGTATAAACTCAAATAAAAATGGTGTATTCATTTCAATTGAAAACGAAACGAGAATTTCTCATTTTTCTTCAATAGAATTAAGTTTTAAACTTTTTTACCATACAATTAAAACGGTTTAAAAAAATGATGAATTAGATAGTTCAGTAGTACCTACCAAAATACCTAAATTTTATTAATTATTCTTAACGCGAAGTTGATAATCTATAGGCTAACATTATTCTTCTTCCTATAGGTACATACAGTATATTCTTTTTAAGATATTTTAAAAGTATATACAAGTATGTGTTAAGCATATACTTTTGCATATACTTACGCATATACTAAGAATATTCGATTAAGGTATATTCTAAGAATAAACTTTTACGAACATTCCGAGATACTACGTACACGAATGTGCTCAGTATATTCGGTGCAAGAATATTCTTCGAAGCACATGCAAAGAACATGAAATTTAGAATGTTTTTTATGGTACATGTTATGCTTGTACTACGCATATACTAAAAAGGATATACTTCGACGAATGTTGGCAGGATATGCTTAGAACATGATGCGAACATCATTGTTATGTGGGACGGTACTAAATGGTAGACGCTTGTAATAAGTACTTATATTCACTTGAACTGAACCTTTAGCACTAAAAGAAACAGATAATATTATGAACCAGACCTACGGACAATACTGTAGCAATTGCCTATAATAGACAATCTGTTCTTTTTTAAACAATGGTATAGCCAAATGTTTTTCAAGGCCACGTGGATAGAGGAAATTCAGTTTGGGACTGATAACCTTTTGAAGAAATATTTTCAGAATAGTATAATATACTATATAAAAGAGACACAAATAGGCATTTATACTTGTCTTAAGGGCCACGTGGCTTATATGTGCATATAATGTACAAAATAACTTTTAAAATCGCGATATCTCAGGAATGGTAACTCTTAGGAAAAAAATTGTAAGAACAATTTTTGTAGAGAATGTTAAGATCTACAACTTTGGTTTGAGGTTTTTTTTGATAAAACTTACCGTTTTCGAAAAAAATCCAAAAAATCTCAAATTTTGACCTTTGACCCCGAATAACTTTTGACGCACACATGGGATCGATGGGGACTTTTTAAACTTTATTTGTTATGGTATACCCTAGCTCTCCACCAAAATTTGGCTCTCCGGCAATTTTTGTTATTTGCCAAGCATTTTGATGTCTAAGTTGACCGGATTATTAGTTCTTTGAAATTTACCTCGGGCAACTCAACTTTGAATTTTTCGTATAGTCCAGAGAAATAAGATTTTTCTCGTGACACATCCCCCTCCAGGCCGAAACCAAATTTTTTGAGTAGTATGGACATCTATATTAATAACCTATATGTTTCCTGCAGCCGATTTTGATGATATACATAGTTATAAACAAATGAAGATCAAAAAACGCTAAATTTTCGCTTTTTTCGTCTATTACTAAAAAGTGAAACATTTTAGACAAATTTGAGAGTCATAAACTGATAAATCATATAAGAGGCTTCAATATGGCGTCCGCTGCATATGTCTATGCTTAATTGTTGCTTAGAAAATTGGAAAATAAGTCATAAATTTTGAGATTTTATAAATGTTCATAACTTATTTAAAAATTAAGTTAAAACTTTCTTATTACACAGAATGCTGAGACTTCTGGTGCTTAAATTATATACTAAATTTCAAATCAATTGGTCAAATAGTTTAAAAGTTATTTAATTTGTTTATCCCAAGTTAATGTTTTTTGCAACACTATAAGTCAGAAAACGATGAGGTTATAGTAATACTTCGGACAGTTTATGAAAGAAGAAGATTTATGCTATTAACCTAATTAAAAAAAATGACAAAAAATAATTTTAAATAGTGTAAAATTATTTTGCAAGAACATGTCGATTTTTTGCTTATAAACAATTAGAATAACTTTTGAACCGTAACCTCTAGAAAAATTATTTTTCCATATTCAGAAAGACTGAATTTTTATACACATTTATAAAGAAAAACAATTGTCCTATGACAATTAGGGAAGAAGTTAGCACCCTTCTTCTTTTAATTCACAGCAGCTTTGTTTATAACAATTAAGAAATAAAATTAGCCGCATTTGAAAGAACATACATCAAAGTTTTAACCTACCAAGTATACAAAAGATTTCCTTTCAAGGAAATCGTCCACAAAGCTTAAAATTGTGGCCCTTAAAATCGGCCAGCGTTGAAACTTGGGTTAGCGATGAGAGGGGGGAAGGACCTGTTAACTGTATCTCTGGTTCTCGATTATTTATTTCGTTGTTTCTTTTTTTAATTTCTATGTACTTTTTACGTACATTACGGATAGGCGTTATTTAAATAAACTAATTGTTATATACACTATCAAATTTGTTTAAACAATTTTTTTTCAATTTTTTAAATAATATTTGATGTAACTTTTATTGTAAAACGTACATATTAGTTACAGGGCGTAACAAAAATACAGGTCATAAATTAAATCACATATTCTGGGACCAAAAATAGATCGTTTGGACCTAACTTACCTGAATACAAATGTGCACATAAAAAAGTTATAGCCCTTTGAAGTTACAAAACGAAAATCGATTTTTTCCAATATATCGAAAACTATTAGAGATTTTTTATTGAAAATGGACATGTATCATTCTTATGACAGGAACATCTTAAAGAAAAACTATAGTGAAATTTGTGCATCCCATAAAAATTTTATGGGGGTTTTGTTCCCTTAAACCCCCCAAACTTTTGTGTACGTTCCAATTAAATTATAATTGTGGTACCATTAGTTAAACTCACTGTTTTAAAACTTTTTTGATTCTTTGCATTTTTTCGATAAGGCAGTTTTTATCGAGTTGCGGCTTCTTTTTAATATGTTTACATAAAGATTTTATGGGGGTTTTGTTCCTTTACACCCCCCCCAAATGTTTGTGTACGTTCCAATTAAACTATTACTGCGGTACCATTAGTTAAACACAATGTTTCTAAAACTTTTTTGTCTCTTAGTATTTTTTCGATAAGGCACCTTTTATCAAGATGTGACTTCTTTTTAATATGGTTCAAAATATGCCTAAAAATGTAAATTATAAATAAATTTTCATACGATTACCAAGTCTCCATAATCGTACTTAACCATATTTAGAAATATGTAGTGGATTTGACTAATATTCAAAATATCTCAATAAAAACTGACTTTTTGAAAAAGTACTGAGAGGCAAAAAAGTTTTAAAAACATTGTGTTTAACTATTAACTAATGGTACCACAATAATAATTTAATTGGAACGTACACAAAAGTTTGGGGGGTTTAAAAGAACAAAACCCCCATAAAATTTTTATGGGGTGTCAAAATTTTACTATAATTTTTTTGTAAGATGCTCCTGCCATAAAAATACCACATGTCTATTTTCAATAAAAAATCGATTTTCATTTTGTAACTTCAAAGGGCTGTAACTTTTTTTATGTGCATATTTATACAAAGGTAAGTTAGGTTCAATCGAACTATTTTTGGTCCCAGAATATGCGATTAAATTTATGACCTGTATTTTTGTACACCCTGTAATTATTATACACTAATCCTATTCAATTATTCCTAAATCTAACATTTACTTATAATATTGAATTAAAAATAAAAAATCTCAAATAAACTAGGTTTTATTTATTGATAAACATGCTACTAGATATAAACGAAAAATGAAATGTAACAAAATTAGAGAGAGGATACAAAGAACAAAATTATTTTCAGAAATTTTCTACAATATTATAATAATTGTATCTTACAAGATTGAAAGTTATAATTTTAAGATTGCAAAAAAAAACAAAAATTAAGATATTTCATATATTTTGGTATTATAACAAGACTATTAAAATAAAATTAAAGGAGATTTATTTAGGAATACTTGTATTTTTATGAAAAAACGTAACAATTATCAGTTACCCATTTAATATAAGTTATTGTAAAGTCAAGTGCATATGCAAAATATCGTAAAAGAATTTCCAAAAATTGTTTACACAATTTACATAGTTATTTAAATAACCACTTTATTAACAAAAAACATATCCGTAACGTACGCAAAGAGTACATACAGATTAAAAAAAGAAACTCCAAAATAGATAATAGTGAAAGATAGAGGTTTTGGTTATCGAAGTCCATAAACTATTTATATCTCTGTACTAACAAGTACTCGGTGCAACCAGTTTTGCAAGAGCAGATAGTTTATTTTAATAAAATATCTGGTATAAAGAAGATCTTTTGATCGAATCGGTACTAACGGTTCTTAGCTTAATTTTCAACCCCAATCAATTACGTTTATCTCTTGTTTGGTGGTTCTGTAACTTCAGTTTTTCATTCATCTAATAGCATGTTTACCAAAAAAATAAAACCTAGTTCATTTGAGATTTTCTGATTTCTATAGACCAACACTATTTTTAGAAACAATTGAATGGGATAATTTGTTTTTTCATACTTTAAATTATTACTAAGTTTAATAAAAAACTATGTATTATTATATTATTCATAAATATACATGTTTTGTGATTAAAATTACTTCAAATATTATTAAAAAAAATTGAAAAAAAATTGTTTAAACAAATTTGATGGTGTATATAACAATTTATTTATTTAAATAATGCATACTCGTACTGTACGCAAAAAGTACATATAAATTAAAAAAAGAAACGTCGAAATCCGTAGGCGAGAACAAAAGATACAGCTAAGAGTTCCTTCCCCCTTCTCATCGATCTCCCAAGTTTCAAGGCCGGCCGATTTTAAGGGTCACATTTTGAAGCCTTGTGGACGATTTGTTTAAAAGTATATATTTTTTATATTTGGTACATTAAAACTCTGAAGTATGTTCTTTCAAATGTGACTGATTTGATTTGAAAATTGTTATAAAGAAAGCTGCTGTGACTTAAAAAAAGGGGGGCGGTCAACTTCGTCCCTAATTGTGCTAGGACAATTTTTTCTTTTTTTAAATTTGTATAAAAATTCAGTCTTTCTACATATGAAAAAATAATTTTTCTACGGGTAATGGTTAAAAAGTTATTCTAATTGTTTATAAGCAAAAAATCGACATGTTCTTGCAAAATAATTTTGCGATACTTGGAACTATTTTTTGTCATTTTTTTTAAATTAAATTATTAGCATAAATCTTCTTCTTTCATAAACTATCCAAAGTATTACTGTAATTTCATCATTTTCTGACTTATAGTGTTGCAAAAAAAATAATTTGGGATAAACAAATTAAATAACTTTTAAACTATTTGACCAATTATTATGAAATTTAGAGTATAATTTAAGTACCAGAAGTTCCAGCATTCCGTATAATAAGAAGGTTCTAAGTTAATTTTTACATAAGTTATGAATATTTATAAAAACTCAAAATTTATTAATTATTCTGCAATTTTCTAAGCAACCAATAAGGATAGATATATTCAGCGGACGCCATATTTCAGTTTTTTTTATATGATTTATGAGTTTTTTACTTCCAAATTTGTTTAAAATGCTTAAACTTTTGGCAATAGACGAAAAAAGCGAAAATTTAGCGTTTTTTGATCTTTATTTGTTTATAACTATGTATATTATCAAAATCGGCTGCAGGAAACATAATATATATTATTATTATAGATGTCCACACTACTCAAAAAATTTGGTTTCGGCCTGGAGGGGGTTGTGTCACCAACATGATATTTTTTTTCCTTATTTCTCTGAACTAGTAGCACACAACAGGTAATCGCTCATAAGTTTCAATAAGTTTGCCGATAGAACACGAGAATGATAGAGAGCCTGTGGTATTTCCGTCCAGATATCTAACCAAATGTCGCAGTGGCAATTCGTTTGTATGCAATTGACATATTAGGACTTCATTAAATTGCGGGGTCTGAGAAGTTAGCTACAGATACAAGGAAATGAAGGCGTAACAGTGTTGCCATGTGTTCTTAGAATAAATCGGGAAAGAGCATGTGATATGTTTTTATTAATTTATTTATTGACAATAAATGTAAAACATTAACTACATATGTAGATAAAATAACGACAAAAATTTTTTAATTTTTAATGTTTTCTAATTATCTCGAAATACCAAGATTTTAGTATCAATAATAAAGTTAAAAAGTGTAAAATAAGTAAAATTCTGCTGCTTTAAGATTTTACTATATATTTTTTGTTTATTATAATCTATATGAAAATAAAATTTGTAAAATAAAGTGCAAAGTAAGTAAAATTCTGCTGTTTTAAGATTTTACTATATACTTTATTTATTATTATCTATATAAAAATAAGATTTGTATAAATAATAAAGTCACCAATAAAATAATTACAGATCAAGGTTCATAAATAGACAGGTTGCATGGTAACTTTCCACCAATCAGCGTCGAGAATCTAATGGCGGGAGTGACGTCACCCAGAATGCTGCATTCAAATTCATTCACTTCACTCATTGAAATGAACTCGGAAAGTAGGAATGTATTGAAAATGTGTATATTTAAAAAAAATACGTTTGGATTTTTAATGACTATTTATTTCATATATTCTTTAAAAAATGTGGTAGATACCTGTAGAGTTACAAAAATCATAGAATATAATTGCAATTAAATACATGCAGTAGAATAGCATTACTACTTAATTAAAGCAGAAAGAGATTCTTTCTTGTATATATATGGGACTAAATCATTCAAATATCCTAGGTATATTAATAATGGGTTGAATACAATTTACTTTTTTAAATGATTTTGAGTAGGTACAGAATAATTTTGAATTGGGGATAATGCATGTAGTACATTATTATCAATTCCTCCTAACATGTAAACAATGGTGAAAAAGAGATTCAACTAAAGATTTATGTATCAAAATTAGTAGTTTTTCCCTTAAGTTTAACATAAGAGCATCTGATTACGTTAGGTACTGGATTATAATATCCAAACCTATTAAAACATTATGATTCCATTCAATAGGTACCTGTGAAGTTTTACATTAACAGTGAATTATAAAAAAATACAATTTCAGTGCAATAAATTTAATTTTCCCCATTTTATATATTCATTTAGTGTATAATTGTTTATTCAAACGATCTTCAGATGGCTGCAATATGGGTTATAATTTTATATGAAACAATTACATATAATAGATCTATTATCATAGACTTAATTAGATATATTGTTCAATAAGTCTAAGATGTAAACTTGATGTGAAGAACTGCAAGAGACATTACAGAACTGTAATGTCTCTATACAAGAATGTCCTTTACTATACAATACAGCAGAAAGAAAATCCAGTAAGTAAGTAGGTACTTAATACAACCACATTAAAATGTATCTTAACACTTGTAAAAGAGTTTTGGGTTTAAGTTATTATACTAAAAACACTTAATGATTAAAAACACTTAATGATATCTACAGATACATTATATCTCAAGATGTAAACACAAATTAAAACACTAACGATATTTAATAACAAAATATAGCCTCCAAACCACGTATCCTATTATGTTTACAAACAATTCGTAAAATTGATCGTCTGGGTGACGTCACGATGACAATATTTCATTTGTCAATGTCAAAGTTACATACAACCTATGGTATAGGGACCTTGATTACAGATTATCTATTTAATAGTATAGCATCTTTTCAGTTGAACTTATAGCAATCGAAAAAACTCTAACATTGATTTAAGACAAGAATATTAAAAAGCTGTGATAATAAGAGACTCCAGGGGCTATGCTGTATCATTTACGTAAACCGATTACGTACGGTAAACTCGAATTACAGGCTGTAATCTTGTGTGTAAAATCGGTATGCTGTATCAATGATATCCAAGGGGTTGCCTACCTTCGGATGTAATTTCTTTTAGGTAAACGCACGCGTAAACGTAATTTTAAACGTTTCTAAACAAAAATTACTTGCCGTTAATTTGGTTATGTGAAAATGTTTATGTTATATTAATAAATATTGTTATTTTTATTTGTGAAACCAAGTTGTTTGTGTGATAGACTTGTATTTGATTTTTAGTTTAATTGGTTTAGTGTTTAATTTTTAAGTGATTTTTTAGTTGTTTAGTACTTCAATATAATATATCATAAAATGAATTTTTGGTTTTGTTCTAAATAGCTTTCACTATTTCCTACTAATTACTAACACTACATCATCAGGATACAGTAAGTACCAGGGAATGTAAAGTTGTGCTCACAACGAAGCGCCAACCCTCACTTCCTGGTATCCCTCCTACCATATCATGGATCGCCCGATGCATTATGTTAAATGCGATGAGATCGTTCACGAAAATGAAGAGTAGTAGGATACTCTGTTCTAGGCGAGGATACCATCCTTTGGTCTCCTTAGTGAGTGCACCCTTACCCTGCTAGGCCTGGATCCCACGTATCAAAAAAAAGTTGATTAACAGCAAGCTGAAAATTTGCTAATAGGGCTTTTCATCAATTGTCATGAGTTCCTGTCATATGTTATATATAATATTAATATAGGGCTTTTCATTCACAGTCATTTGTTTCGAGCTTCTGTCCTGTGTCTCATAATATTAATATATCTACATCATACATTATTGGCATATACCAATGATACAAACCAAAGACATATGACGTAGATATATTAATATAATATGACACATGACAGCAGCTCGAAACAAATGAGAATCGATGAAAAGCCCTATACACGGATTATACGGCATATGACAGAAGCTCAAAACAAATGACTGTGAATGAAAAGCCCTATAGCTTAATGGTGTCTAGTCGGACAAACTTTGATGTACGCAAACACTGGAAGTTTTAATTGTGGAACAGTTTAAAAATTTGGAACGTAGATTACTAAAACTACCTTGTATTTTGTCAGACAGAACATCCAATTGATTTGTTACCCTTTCATTAAACTCTCATGCAAAAATCAGACTGATATTACTAACCAACATGATTCCTGTCATTTGACATGTTCTTCTTGTTCCACTCATTAAAATGCCCAGTTGGTGATAAACACCAGTCTGATTTTTGCATGAGAGTAATGAAATGGAAACAGATCAATTGGAAGTTCTGTCCGACAAAATACATAAAACGTTTTCAAAGTCTGACGTTCCAAATTTTTAACCTATTCCACAATTAATACTTCCCCTGTTCCCATGCATCAAAGTTTGTCTGACTAGACACTGTTAATCTATTAACAAATAATTTTCAGCTAGCTATTAATCAACTTTTTTTTGGTACGCATTATCCAGGTCTATACAGTTCCCTTGTTTACTGATCCAAAACTAACGAGTATAAATAAGAACTGAGTACTTACTGTGCCTCTCCCATATTTTCATGAAGTGTCGTAAGTAGTTTTATGACTCTGTAGTTTGTTCATTATTGTATTTTTGTTTGTTTTTATAAACGGGTACAAATATACTGTAACTTATTCCACAATTAATACTTCGCCTGTTCCCATACATCAAAGTTTGTCTGACTAGACACTGTTAATCTATTAACAAATAATTTTCAGCTAGCTATTAATCAACTTTTTTTTGGTACGCATTATCCAGGTCTATGCAGTTCCCTTGTTTACTGATCCAAAACTAATGAGTATAAATAAGAACTGAGTACTTACTGTGCCTCTCCCATATTTTCATGAAGTGTCTAAGTAGTTTTATGACTGTAGTTTGTTCATTTTTGTATTTTTTTTTGTTTTTATAAACGGGTACAAATATACTGCTTCTTCATTTGTTTAGCATTTGTCCAACTTCCATAATTCTATTAAATAAACGTATTAGCCAACTTATTCCTGCCTCTTCTAATGGCTTCCACATTTCGCCAGGAATATCCTGATTCCTTTATTTTTTGAAGTGCTTGAACCACTTCCTCATGGTCAGTGCGAGTTGACAGTAAAATCAAGTAGGAAGTATATATCAGCACGTCTCGCAACAAGGATGGAAAAAATACAGTATGTTTAAGATATACTATGTGAAGACAGACACATGTCTCTGACTCATTAGCTATCATCAGTACAGTATAGAAAAGGTAGAATAGGTCTGCGTTAACCTTTCCTTGTTTGAAAAACTCTAAACATTGATTGTTTGAAACATTCCGCATTCCTTTCCTCAGGTAGCTGTAGCTTTCTCCTTGGATGTGTTAGTTGTTGCTCTGGAATCGTTAGGATCTTCTAACATTATTGTCACAAATTGGTTGCATTGCTCCTGTAGTGATCTTTTCCCAAGCTAGCATACACCTCTAGTAGGTATAGCATACAGAAATGTAGATAAACTGATAATGTTGATTTGTAAACAAAACATCTTCACTAAATGGGTGAAAAAGCTGAATTCTTAGTGTCTGTTATCTGTATTTTGAGGTTGCAGTCATTAAGTTAAGGGGCAGAATAAAAAAAAACTCTGTAGACACATTAACGGACACACTTCACATGTAGTCACATCTTCTTAAGGAGTGACTTCATATGTAGTTGTGTCAGTGAATGTATTAATATCAAGCTTTCGCAAAATTTATTTGTTTCATCAAGTCTAAAATAAATTTATAATTCTTTTCTCAGTAAATACAATGAAATTAAGACAAAAAAGCATTGTATTAAAGAAGCATAAAAACTTACAACATGAGCTTAGTCCATTAAATTTTAAACATTATCACTAAACATAAAAAATATAAGATTGTTAATCTAGTAGTAATTACAATGTTTTATTTAATTTTATATCACAGTAATAGTTTTTGGCACTGAAATATCTCATAAAAACGGATTACTGGTTGTCTCGTAATCCATCTCGTAACTGAAGTCACTCTAGATTTAAATTATGTCTTTCTGCCACAGCATTTAAGTACATAAATAACCGATTTACAAAATTCATCTCTTCAAAATATAAACATTAAACTTAAAAACAAGCAAAAAGTTGGGTTAACATGAATTAACTGACAGTCAGGACCATAGATTTATAATACTCTAGATTGCGCCTTACGATCTTAAAATGGGTGACGGTTGCGACAGAGATAAATGAGCCTATTTGGTCGGTAGTCTCTTTCTAATTCAAGGGGAGTATCGACGACGTCACTATCCTACTCTGTCGTCGAGTATTTTAGATGGTTTGACAGTTCGAGCGCATGGCGACGAGAACTGGTCGTTTGTCTTCGGACGTGGATAATCCTGGTTCGAATCCCATACCAATCATTACTTTTTTTATTTTTTATTTAATCAATATTGCGTTTATTAGATATTATTACATCTCTAAAATAAATATATGCAAAGAAATATATAACAAATAAGAAAAACTGTGTAGGTACCTATAGATTTTTAAAAATATAAAAGCCAATGTTATTTTTTTTAATAAGTTAATGGTAGAATAGTATAAAGTAATTAAAAATATTCGTAAAAAATTACCAATAATTAATATCAACATAATGTACCATCGATTTATTAATTGAATCGGTCATTTCAAAAACAACACGAGTCACATATTCCTAATTTTACAGAAGAGCAAAGAAAACTTAACTATATAGTCGAAAGATGGATGAAATGGATGACATCAAAATTCAGAGTTATATTGTAGTTTTGTTCCTAATGTTTTTACTGGACTGGTGTCGTTTTTGCACACAACGTTTATCTTAAAGGAGTCTATTCCTCTCAAAAAGTTAGTTTCTCAAAATTGTGGACTTTGCTGTTTTTGAAATGACCGATTCAATTATAAGTAATTAGACATTATTTTTATTTATGAAACTATTGTTACAATTTTTTAAAAAAGTAGAAGCAAAACAAATATTGTTCACTTCACATCATTCGAATAAGGACGAATTTATATTAATAACGAATGACTTATTTTACTATGCAGTTCACAAATTATGTATTCCAATATTAACTTACTATACATACGTACATTTATTATCTGCTAGATTTACTTAGGTCCATTTTTCAGATGTAAAAATATCTAATAAACGCAATATTGATTAAATAAAAATAAAAAAAGGTAAAGTTGGTATGGGATTCGAACCACGATTATCCATGTCGGAAGACCAAAGACCATTTCTCGTCACCACCCGCTCCAACTGTCAACACATATTACTCGATAAAGTGGGATAGTCACGTCGTCGATATTCCCCTTAAATTAAAAAGAGACTACCGACCAAATAGGCTCATTTATCTCTGTCGCAACGGTCACCCATTTTAAGATCGCAGGGCGCAATCTAGAGTATTATATATCTATGGTCAGGACATGACAGAACCCTAAATAACATGATACGTAATTTTTTTTGATAACATCATACCACTTTATACACTTATGGTCCAAGAGCTGTGAGACATTTTTGAGTAGGTATTTTAGGCAAGCTGAAAATTTTTCAGGTGACTCTTCCATAATAGCCTAATACAAAAATGCCGGTCTGGCTGGAGGGTAGCGGTTATTTTCCCCAAAAATCCCCCCCAAAGTTAAAAAAGGGTAAAAATTGTTATTACAAAAAATATCATTGACGTGACTTTAAAGTAAATTTAAATATTCAAATATTAGGAAAATAAACAAGCCAGGCGATTTGAGGGCGATTTTAGCTCTGCAAGATACTTGCATGGGCGTCCCAGGATTATTTTCAGGGGATGCATATTAACTTCAGAAGATTTTATCTGAATCTGTACATACTATTAACAAGTATAAAATATACAACTATACATGCATAGCTATGTATATTCCTTCTGGACAGGGAGGTACAATTGTTATTTTGACAGGGTATTTTTTAATATTAAAAATAAATATTCTAAAAAAGGCAGCTTTTTGGTGAAATTTTCCAACTGCCATGTGATCAAACAAATTACGGGTTCATATAAATGAAAAGCGCTATAGGTAAGCAGCAGTGTGAGAAAGAGCGTATACCGATAGCTGTTTGCGTCCTCTGTTCTAGCGAAGTGAGTCCGTTCGCTCGAGAAAAATCACGTGACCTGGTGATACCCATGTTGTTGTGCCTCGAAACGTTAGAGTAATTGTTATATATTATAGTTTTTTAAGTAACTTTTCCTTAATTAAAGGAAAATAATACGTACTATACAATAGATTTTGCAAATATGATAGGAAATGACAAATTTATTATTATAAATATATAGGTAGAAAATTATAAAACTATAAACTAAATAAATTCTGTGTCCGAATCTTGTACTTCTTCTTCAAACTCCTCATCTGAGCTTAAATATTCATTCTTTTCTTCTTCGTCAGACTCCCCTCGAGACTCAGATTCTTCTTCTACATGAACTGTAGATAGTTGTAATATGCATTTAGAATTTATTAAAAATTAATTACTGATTAATTAATTGATTTGCTACGTATTCTCTGTCATTTTGTACGGAGTCGAAGCCTGCACAACCACGGGCGCATCTGAAGAAAGACTTGCCATTGTTGAGATGTGGTGTTATCGAATAATGTAAAAAAATAATGTACACAACACGTAACAAACGCGGAAACATTAAGAAAGATGAAAATTAGACAAGAAATACTCAACACTATGAAGGAAAAAAATGAGCTACTTTGGTCATATACTAAGAAATAAAAAACCTGATGTGATTGGTTATATAAGGAAAAGTATTAAGTATTGGTTTTAAAAGAAAGAATACGTAGCAACTCAATTAATTAATCACTAATAATCTTTTAATTACCTCTAAATACATATTATAACTATTTACAGATTAGGTAGAAGACGAATCTGAGTCTTGAGGGGAGTCTAACAAAGAAGAAGAGAATGAATATTTAAGCTCAGATGAGGAGTTTGAAGAAGAAGTACAAGACACAGAATTAATTTAGTCTATAGTTTAATACTTTTCTACCTATATATTTATAATAATACATTTGTTTTTTTTTCTATCATATTTGCAAAATCTACAGTGATGAGCGCGCTAATAACCGGCAAAACAGCTCAAAAGATGGAAAACATAATACATCTCGAAACAAAAAGAGATGAAACTCTTTTTGTTTCGCAATGTGTTATGTTTTCAACCTTTTGAGCTATTTTGCCGGTTATTAGCTTGCTCATCACTGTATTGTATAGTACGTATTATTTTCCTTTAATTAAGAAAAAGTTACAACAACATGGTTATCGCTAGGTCACGTGATTTTTCTCGAGCGAACGGACTCGCTCAGTTAGAACAGAGGACGCAAACAGCTATCGGTATACGCTCTTTCTCACACTGGTGCTTACCTATAGCGCTTTTCATTTATATGCACCCGTAATTTGTTTGATCACATGGCAGTTGGAAAATTTCACCAAAAAAAACCTGTCTTTTTTAGAATATTTATTTTTAATATTAAAAAATACCCTGTCAAAATAACAATTGCACCTCCCTGCCCGGAAGGAGTGTACATAGCTATGCATGTATAGTTGTATATTTTATACTCGTTAATAGTATGTACAGATTCAGATGAAATCTTGTGAAGTTCAGATGCATCCCCTGAAAATAATCCTGGGACGCCCATGCAAGTATCTTGCAGAGTTAAAATCGCCCTCAAATCGCCTGGTCTGTTTATTTTCTTTATATTTGAATATTTAAATTTACTTTAAAGTCACGTCAATGGTATTTTTTGTAATATCAATTTTTGCCCTTTTTTTAACTTTGGGGGGGATTTTTGGGGAAAATAACCGCTACCCTCCAGCCAGACCGGCATTTTTGTATTAGGCTATCATAGAAAAGTCACCTGAAAAATTTTCAGGTTGCCTAAAATACCTACTCAAAAATGTCTCACAGCTCTTATACTATTATGTTTTGACGACTGTAATCTGATGTACGTAATTCTGAACTTTACACATGTACGTAATCACTTTACGTAAAGGATACAGCATAGCCCCCATTATTTTCCATTGCAAGGGTCGTCGTTTATGACGTACTCGCAATTCCATAAAATAGGTCTGTTCCTTTGTTTTAAGTGTAACACTAGTTCTTGAAAAGTGTAAAAGTGTTACACTTTCTTGTTTCTTTGTTTTTCTAGTGTTTACACTTTTTTTCACGATACACTCAACTTCTGTCGTAGAACGCGTACAACTCGTTTCTTTGAAATGCTGTAGGAAAAAAAGTGTAACACTTTTCTACACCTACCTCCGAGACGGTGGTGGATATTACACTCGTCCTGCGCAGTATCATCCAACCGGAGCCAGCTGTTTAGCCGTTAAATGTGTTTGTTTACAAAAAAGATATATTTCTTTTTAGTTTAATTTAAACTAGATTTATAAATTGAAAAAACTAAAGTAGCTACAAGTTTTAATTTAATTTTGCTTAACCTCCGAGTGGCACTTTCCTGTAATTTTAAAATTATCACTTTTCAGTGATTTTTTTAATATGCTTTTATGTCCTTAAGTTCAACAAAGCATTTCCTTTAATTACAATTAAGCCAAAACATCGCAAATCCTGGGCCCTGGACTACTAAAGGTATCCGGTATCCGCATATCAGCCATGAATATGCGTTCACTACTCTACATCAAGAAATTTACTTTCCAATGGCTCTGTCACTGAATATATCAGCAAGTATAGGAAAACCTATTTAAAACTTATAAAATAAATAAGGCTAAAAAATCGTACTATCAAAATTGTCTGAGAAGCTCTAAAAGTGTTGCAAAAGAAACTTAGTCCATAATAAACGATCTTCCAAATAAAATTCACCCAGCTTAAACATTTTTCCTTTCAGACCCTGGAAATCTAAATGAATACTTTGTTAATGTGAGTAAAAATATAACATCAACAGCTTCGTGCAATTGTACTTGAGACACTGTGTCAGGTGAGGTGTTTGAAAATTTGAGTAACTTGATTCTGGGGTGTGAATTTCTAAAACTTTTAAGTGTGGTTTTTAACCGTTGAGAATAATTATTTATTTAGTGTTGTGTTTATAATTTAATATATGTTTTAAAATGAGTTTTGTTTTATTTTTTGAGAAAAAATTAAAAATACAGCATACTTACAGTACTTTTTTTGAAATGCTATTTTCCAAAGTTTATAAAATTTCTTACGCTCGATTTTATATTAATAAAGTTAAAGTGGACTTTAAATTTAAAGTTTTCTTTAACTGTAACAATTGCTTTTTTTAAGGTAACACACACTTTAACTTTATTATGAAATCGAGCGTTAGTCAAAATTCTAAATGCTCAGTAAATAATAACAACAATTAGGTACTTGTATTGAAAACAACATATTTTGTAATTTGAAAAAAAAACAACATATTTGCAACATAGATAACAAAACAACATGCTTTGTTACATATTTTAAAAAACTCTCCATCATGCATGCTCCATGAGAAAAGAAAATATAAAACTAATTTCATCCTTATTGTGTCTCAGATGGCGTAGCTACTTTTGCTATAACTACTCAATGCTTTGCTACTCTACCTACCTACATACAATTTGTATTGTTTTATCAAAAAACAAGCATTTACATACTCTGCAAATTGTATATTTTTTCTTTGCATTTTCATATGAAAAAACCGCGGTATTTATCTTGAACTTTTTTTGAACAAGGTGCAATACTTAGGTAATATTATTATTAATAAAACAAAGTATATTAAAATACAATGTTAAAAACTTTAATAATATTAGCAATATTTAAAAACTTCAATATATTATAGTATACATATTATGAATCAGTAGAAACGATTATATTTAAATTTGGTAAATTATAACTCCAATCGACCAGAGCACGACCACACAACCCAAAACACAAGTACGCAAATATGGTTGTGTGAAGCGTGGCTCGAAGCCGTGCAATTTACGAGACTCGCTCGACCTGTAGATCCTTGTGTCCTCATCTCGCCAATTAATGATTCTTTTGAGAAAGGTAAATTTCCAGAGTACCTAAAGACAGCTATCATTATTCCTCTTCATAAGGGTGGTGAAAAATCTAATTCCTGCAAGTATATACCTATTGCATTACTACCGGTACTCCAAAATTATTGAGAGACTCATAAAAGCATGACTTATGTCCTTTCTTGTTAAAAACAACATTTTATTACAAAAGTTCGGCTTTTTAAATAATAAATGTACTGCTGATGCCATGTTTTCTGTACTACATGAGGTTTATCAAGCACTGAGCAATAATCTTCACACTGCCACTGTTTTTTGTGACTATGCCAAAGCTTTTGATTGTGTAAATCATGAAATTTTGATAAAAATAACTAAATTTCTATGGAATTCGAAGAATTTCTTTGAATTGGTTTCAATCTTACTTGGATAGTTGGAAACAACTGGTTAGAGCAAATAATACAGACTCTAGTCTCCAAAATATTGTATGTGGGGTCCTCTACAAACCACAAGGTTCAGTATCAGGTCCTCAACTTTTCCTTACGTTTATTAATGACATCCCTAGTTTAAAAATTAATGGAAAAAATTTTCTTTTTGCTGATGATACCAGTATTACTTGGAGCAACTCAAATATTACTACTATACCTTCTGATCTACTCACGATAAAAACCTGGTCCGATTCTAATTTACCTTTTTTTAACATAAAACAGTAGCATTATCCTATACAGGAGCTCGTCAATCTTTACCTCTTAACACATTCACAGACACAACTGCATATGAAGCCACTTACTCCATAAGATGTGTCTACATCTAAAGTGTGTCTGTGAATGTGTTAATAACACCCAGATCAGTATCGTTGATTCTGTAAAGTTTCTTGGTATTTTTTTTAGATAGCAATCTTAAGGGTTAAAAGGGTCTAAAGGGATAAACATTCACTGAAAGCGATATTATCTTTAATACCCGTGGTGCCTTCAACATTTAATGTCTGACTAAATTATTCTTTATAGGCAAAAAAATTTAAGGAATTTTGAATTAATTAGTTTTTAAATAAGTACATTTACCAGCAACAGTTGTAACGTAATTGTGTCAACTCGACAGTATTTAACTAGTTATTTGAATTTAATACCCTAGCTAGGGCATTATTTTTCAAAATAAATATTGAAAAATAACGCCCTAGGGCATTATAATATAACTTACTTCGAAATCATGTACAGTGGAACCTCGATTATCCGTCTCTCCATTAACCATCACCTCTGTTAACCGTCAGGGTACATACAGAAGTTGTATTGAGTTATACATTAGCAATCATTTAAATGCAAAAAAATAAAAAAAAGGTAATTTGATTTGTGATGAGGACACAAACGGCTATCCATTGCTGACAAATAAAGAACTCATTGAAATGGCAACAAAGGCGGACCAAACCTATTCGGAAGCTGACACAGTAGCTATATTGATGCTTGGACACAAGGAAGCTTGACTGTAGCTATATTGATGAACCTATTGTAACTGACAAAGATTTGCGTAAATAATCTAGAGAAGCTGCATCGCATATGCAATAATTCATCGAGTGGTATTCTCAACAAGAAGAAGCCAATAAAGTAGATTGCATGATCTTATGCCGATTAAGAAATTCAGCCGTCACAAAATATGAAGCAGCAGTAAAACAAACACAAATTTCAGAATATTTTAAATTGATTCGATTGTATGAACACAAATCCCTCTTATATTGTCAAACAAACCATACAAATGAAATTTGAGAGTTGTACTATGAATTTTTATTTTTTTTTAATGTTCTGTTAACCGTCTTTTCGATTATCCATCATACCCTTGGTCCGGTGCCCTGACAGATAATCGAGGTTCTACTGTAATAATATTAATGTCCGACTGGTATATTATTTGACAAATAATGACATGATTTTGAAGTCAGTTTGATAAATAATGACATGATTTCGAAGTCAGTTAAGTATGATATAATGCCCTAGGCTCTAGGGCATTATTTTGAAAAATTACGCCCTAGGGTATTAAATTTAAATAACTAGTTAAATACTGTCAAGTTGACAAATAACAACCCAAGTAAAACTATGGTTACCACAATTACGTTACGACTATTGCTGGTTTGAAAACTAGACTGAAGACTTATTTGAAAACTAATTAATTCAAAATTCCTTCAATTTTTTGCCTATAAAAAATAATTTAGTCGGACATTAAATGTTGAAGGCACCACGGGTATTAACGATAATATCGCTTTCAGTCAACTTATATCCCTCAGGCCAAAGGCCCTCGGTATATACACCATTGACCTCAAGTGTTATTATCCTTATAATACCCTTGGTACCTTAACTATAATCTCACAATCAGCCCATAGAAGGTGTCAAACAAATAAAATATTTGGGAATCATACTTGATAATTTATTAACAATTAAACGATTACTTTATTGATTACAGTTAATTTATTTAATGGAAATTAAGGTAATAATAATAATGTTTATTCAAAAATAATCAAATATAAAATCTTCCTGAGACTAAAAACATATTTAAGTGTATAATTAATAAGAATTAACATAGGAAGCCACAAGGAAATAAATCTGCACTTAGCTATAGCCCAAAGTAACTCCTGTTATTTATCCAAATCTTTACTAGTCAAACACATTTGTTTTGAAATTCCAGCAGTTTCTTCTTTTTATACCTTTTAAATATCTGGTGGTTGTTCCTAAAACAAAGACATAAATAAAAATTCTACATTGTGTACCATAAAAAAATCATAAAAATGTGGAAAGTATCACAAGAATAAAGAAAAGTCCCAGATATAAAATTCACTATTAAAATAAAAATAGTAAATAATTATTTATATCTGACACTTTTCTTATTGGAACTTCTTTCTGGTAACATCCTTAATCTCTGACTTTTACAATTTATAAGACAAGAGATGATGAATAAAGAAAGGGAAAAGGACTCTGCAGTATACAGTTACATTCTGCTTTCATTAATCTAGAAAAAAGATCAGAAAGATAATTCAAAGTCCGAAATTGTAAAAGTCAAAAAGAGATTAAGGATGTACCAGAAAGGGGTTCCAATAAGAAAAGTTTCAGATTTAAATAATTATTTACTATTTTAATAGTGAATTTTGTATCTGGGACTTTTCTCTTTTCTTTAAGAGATATCGCTGAAGCATCCTAATAGTTGATAACTATTTTTGAAATTCCACTTAAATAGACAATCTGATTTCGTTTTGATTCAGAGGTGTGCAGGCAGCTCCACTGGGGACGCCGTAAGGCAGAAACAACTGTCTGGAGATTGTGTATCGCCTCTGGATCGAAAGGAAACATAAACTGTCTCTTCACTATCACAAGAGTATTTTAATATTTTTATTGAATAAAAGTAGTCAAAAAAAAAGGACTAGTTGGTGGAGCGAAGAGATAAAAATAGCTGTGAAAGAAAAGAAAGTACCATGGAGAGCTTATCTAGAAAATAACAGTTAATAAGCAAGGAAGCTTGTGAAAGAAAAAGTTAAAAAAGCTAAATTGGAACAGTGGGAGAGATTTGGAGAAAAGATGGAGCAAGACAGTAGTAGGACAAACCAAAAATTGTTCTATTAAGGTCTGAAAAAATGAGAGGTAAATCAGGTAGTACTGTCGTGCAAATAAAAAAAAATAAAATGGAGAAACACTTACCCAACCACAAGATATAGTTAATAGATGGAGTAAATATTCCAAAGAGTTGAGTAATGAAATAACAATGGAAGAATTAACGGAAGCCATTGCAAAAATGAAAAATGGTAAAGTGGCAGGAATAGATAATATCAAAACACGATTGTTGAAATATATGGGGGAATCTGCATTACACTACTTACACAAATTACTGATAACAATTTGGAAACAGAAACGCATCCCAGAAGATTGGGCAACAGCAGTAATGGCTCTTCTGGTAAAGAAGGGAGGTAAAAAAGTAATGTTCAAATTATCGAGGTATTTTCATGCTAAGTGTACCGGCTAAGATTTATGAATGAACACTGGAGATGAGACTGAGAAAGAAAGTGGAACATCAACTAGACGATGCACAAAAAGGTTTCTGACCAGGCACAGTGTCCAAGATCATATCTTTACTATAAGACAATGGAAAAAGCCTTTGACAAGGTACCCGGACATCACATTTGGAAAGGGCTTGAACTGTTCGATGTTGGAGGAGAACTAATTGATGCAAGTAAAATTTATGTACTGGAACATTGTGCGATCATTAAACTGTGAATCAAACAAATTTGCTAATACACAAGGAGTAAGGCAAGGTGGAGTTTTAAGCTCACTGCTATTCATTATATTATATATATATGAATGAACCAATAAAAAAAATGCAGTAGAGTCCCGAAAATTAGATTTAGGTTAAAATTGATTAAAAAGTATAACTCTGAGTAAATGTGTATCTGCAGATGACATTGCATTGATACCAAGTTCAGAGAAATCTTTACAAAGCAACCTAAATTTATAGACGAGAGAACTTGCAGACAAAGGAATGAAAATAAAATTAGCAAAGACTAAAACTTTACTTATTTCCAAGACACTGAGAGAAATCCATATAAACCTCGACGGAAATTTAGTAGAACATATGAATGATTTTGAATATTTATAAACTATAATAGACAAAAAATGCAAAAAAAATGAACAACAGAATTGCTAAAACATCACGATTATATCATTCCCTCACTACAGGTTTCATTAGCAAAAGAGAAATTAGTGAGAAGACAAAAGGGACAGTATATTATATACCTCCCTTCTCTGCTTCATGGAAGTGAAACATGGCTGGCTTTCCTAATAATTAAGCTTGAATTATCACATCTTTATTATTATTGTAGACATTTAAAATCCTTATTAATTGAATTACATTAAACTTACCACTTATAAAATGTTTACTTTTCATATTTTAATTTTAGTTCCCTTATATCTCTTCTTCTTGTGGCTTTTATCCATTGTCCCCAGCTTTGTTTGAAAAATTCATTTAAATGTATTGCATGGGGAGCCTTGGGAACAGTACAAAATAAGACTTTTCCCTGTCTGCCCTACTCCCACAATTTACAACAATACAAGTTACATGTATAAGCTTCCCAAGAAAGAAAAACTGATAACTGCTATGGACTAATTCAGTTCTGTAGGCGATAAACTACTTTATATTTGATTGGCTGCACACAATTTCGCTGCACAATCGACAATAAAAACAAACAGGATATTCTTTACAAATGTAAATATTAGGATTAGGTTATGTTATGTTATGTGCCCCCAGTTAGGCCATATTCGGAAGTTCCTTGTCCCTTTGCTTGATTGGCACACCGATAATTTTCGTTTAATACTGTCCGCTGTCATGAGCCGCTGTCACATCCGCTGTCATTTTACACTCAAATGTCCATAGAATTTCTTACACTTACACTCAAAAGTGTAACACTAAAAAACAAAGGAACATACCTAATGTATTACACCACCGTGGGGCCCAGTGTTAACGACAGTACCACCCACTCTTCTATGGTACCACCGCAGCCGTCCGCAGCCAACAGCAGTCAACTTGCTAATAGGGCTTTTCATCGATTGTCACTTGTTTCGAGCTTCTGTCATGTGTCACATAATATTAATATATCTACGTCATACGTCTTTGGTTTGTGTCAAGGTATATAAAAATAACGTATGACGTAGATATATTAATATTATGTGACACATGACAGAAGCTCGAAACAAATGACTGTGAATGAAAAGCCCTATTGACACCTGATTTTCTGTTTAAGGCGGAAATACATATCCGCGCCGCGAACGCCGCGCCGTGTGAGCGCCGCGCGTTCGTGGCGCGGTTAATGTTCGTTAAAATTTTTCATTTTGACGAACCTTCCGCGATCCAGAGGAAACTTACGAACATTTAGTAATTGTAGATAGTTAGTATTAATTGTGGGTGCCTACACAGGGCTTTTCATTCACAGTCATTTGTTTCGAGCTTCTGTCATGTGTCACATAATATTAATATATCTACGTCATACGTTATTGGTAATAACAATGATAGAAACCAAAGACGTATGGCGTAGATATATTAATATTATGTGACACATGACAGAAGCTCGAAACAAATCACAATCGATGAAAGGCCCTATTGGATCCGTTTTTCTCCGATCAGATCAGATCCGATATCGGCCGACGTCGGGAGTAGCTTCTCCGATTCTCATCGAGAAGTGTTTGGTTTCATTCCGATTGGTTGCAAGTTGAGTTGCAAGTTGGTTGCAAGTTGGTTGCAAGTTGGTTGCAAATTGGTTGCAAGTTGGTTGCAAATTGGTTGCAAGTTGGTTGCAAATTGGTTGCAAGTTGGTTGCAAATTGGTTGCAAGATGGTTGCAAGTTGGTTACAAGTTGGGGGTTGCAAGCTAACATGTATATTCAATGTCATCATCTCATTTTCACTTTCCACGGTAAACATCAATAAGTTTGATATTTCCTTCCCATTACTAACAAATATTCAACTCAGGCGCCCCAAAACCAACAAACCACTCGCAAACCCGTCCAAATACGTATTGCGAACCATCAAAGCATTTGTTGAAAAGCCGACAGAAGTTAGATCGTGGTGCGCCGTGTGCGAGCCGTTTGTGTGCTACTTGAAAACACGTACTAATCTAACAAAACTGCTGCGCGCGAGCGGCTCGCACACCGAGCAGAGCGCATATGTATACCCGCCTTTAAATAAACTTACGTGCATAGAAATCGGCCCACCTAAAAATTTGGTCATTTTTGAAGTCTCGTATTTCCTAAACTTGTTGGCCGATTTAAGTGATTTTTTTAATATGTTATAGCCTTATTCTTCAACAATATCGCTGTAATAATATTATTGCTAAACAGGTAAGTGTTATTTTATACCGGGTGTAACAATGATAGTGTGTTTTTCCTCAAAGTTCGGAACACCCTGTGGAATATTCTAGCGTATATAAAATATTGAAATTAAAACTCAACTGTAGCTTTAGGTTTTCTTAACATTTTGCTTTTTGATTCATTCGCTTATGTTGGATAATAAAAAAGTTAGGTATTTTAACAACTAGCAACGTTCTTCATCAATACAGGGGATTTCAAAATAAGTGCGACACATTTTAAGGGGAAATTCTGAATGAAAAATAATGACCGTTTCATTTATAAACATATGTCCTCAAATGCTTCGTTTTCGAGATACGAGATGTTGAATTTTTTTTTACAAACTGACGATTTATTTACTGCTCTAAAACCGGTTGAGATATGCACATGAAATTTGGTGGGTTTAAAGAGGTAGTTATTGCGCATATTTGACATACAATTGAGAATTTTATATTCACCATTGGCGTGCATACGGGTCATATTACCCGGTCAAATTTCCCGTATGCACGCCAATGGTGAAAAATTCTTAACTGTATGCCAAATGCGCAATAATTGCCTCTTAAAACCTACCCAATTTCATTTGTAAGTATATCTCATGCGGTTTTAGAGCAATAAATAAATCGTCAGATTGTACGAACAAATTCAACATCCCGTATTTCTGAAACGAAGCATATGCGAACATATGATTATAAACCTAACGGTCATTATTTTTTCATGCAGAATTACCTCTTAAAGTTTGTCGCACTTATTTTGAAACACCCTGTATTGATAAAGAACGTTACTAGTTGTTAAAATACCTAACCTTTTTATTATCCAACATAAGCTAATGAATCAAAAAGCAAAATGTTAAGAAAGCCTAAGGCTACAGTTGAGTTTTAATTTCAATATTTTATATATGGTAGAATATTCCACAGGGTGTTCCGAACTTTCAGGAAAAAACACACTATCATTGTTACACCCGGTATAAAATAACGCTTGCCTGTTTAACAATAATATTATAACAGCGATATTGTTGAAGAATAAGGCTATAACATATTAAAAAAATCACTTAAATCGGTCAACAGGTTTAGGAAATACGAGACTTCAAAAATGACCAAATTTTTAGGTGGGCCGATTTCTATGCACGTAAGTTTAGTTAAAAATCGTTGATGCTATGGTCTTTGCAGTACCATTTTGAGGTGTTACGTGTTCTATATATAGTCGCTACCAGGTTCCTTCAATAACACTTTATGTTCTTCGACAGTGGTTTTTCTAGATGACGATTCTCCCTGTTCTGGAATGTGAAGGGTTTGATTTTTGCGACCATCAAAATAGAGAACTTGCAGACTAGCATCATCCTTTATGTTTTTTTTGTAAATCAAGTCGTTGCCTTTTTCTTTGTCGATCTAATTTAGACTTGTCTATTACATAGACTTGTCATTTTTGGATATCAATCCATTATCTTCAAGAACTGCACTAGCGATCATTGCTCCTTTTCTACTCGATAATCCAGTTTCGGTCTATTGCAGTCAAAGGTAGGCGGTGTAGGCGTAGAGTGCTTAGGGGTATTAGGGGTCCTTCTGGACCTGGACAAATTTACCTGGCGGTGGGGTTTAAAGGTTGTTTAAATTAAATAAGTATTTTTTTAAGTGCATTTGAAGCTATTTTTAGTCGTTTGAAGCATCAGGTTTCATTGATGTAAGAATTAAATTTTCAAGTTTTTTAGGGGTCGGGCGGAGGGGGGGCTAAATATTAAAATAAAAAAAATAAAAATATCACTATTCATTCTAGACCATTTGGCAACTTTCTTCACCACAGGCATAAAAAAACTAGAGAACCGACCCACCCTATTGTGCACTCAACCAAGACCCACACCCCGGGTTGTAGTGCTACGAGAAGAAGAGGAATAATAATACACAAAATATACAAACACATATTCATAAAGTAAGTTGACCGTGGATAACTGCCAAATTTTAAAGATACACATAGATAAGACACTTCTATCAACCAATCACAGGAAACATACAATTCTTTTTCTGATTATTTTTACTTATTTTTGTTGTCGGATGTCTCGAATTTAGATTTATTTATTTAGATATCGTTGATTTCGTTTGAGTTTGGTATGGTTTGTGGTTTGGTGGCATATCGTTGAGTGATAACTGTATATTTATCAATCAACGGGCGTTGTAGGTACATTAGTTACATAGCATTTTGGTTATTACATTGTATAGGCACCTACATCATAGTTATGGCTTAAAAGGTGTATGTTTCCGTATTAATAATTTTATAGATTTAATTTTTTGCGTATAAAATTATTATTGGTGTTTTTTATAATAAGTAGATGAAATTAAGTGTAATCAAATGGAAGTACCACAAGAAATTGGTTGGAGAAACGTGTGACCAACATGGAAATAAAACTAACCCATTTGAAGAAAACCAAGAAATTGAAAAAGGTCAGTAACAAAAAATTAAGTGCTATACAGGGTGATTGATTAGTGGAGTAAAGTTCCGTAGATCTGTTATAGGACCTAATAGATAGCGATAATTCTGAAAGCATGGTTTGCAGTTCTTGTAGGTCAGTAGCTATCAGGATTATGTCATCCGCATAATATCGTAGATTACTGAGGTAGTGGCCATTGATGTTCATTCCCTTATATTTCCAATTTAGGTTTTTAAAAACGTCCTCTAAAACTAAGGTGAACAGTTTGGGTGATCCCTGGGTGATTTGAGTGTCTCCCTGTTTGACTCCCCTGTTTAATGGCACAGGGTTTGTGTATTCATTTTCATTTAGGTAGTATGTAGCTGTAGCTTGGTTCATAGTTTCTTTTATTAAGTTAATATACACACACCGGCAAAATTAAAGGAACATCTTAAAAATGGGACATGTTTGATGTCTCGGATTTCCTAAACTAGTTATACGATTTGAGTGATTTTTTAGTATGTTATAGCCTTATTATTTAAGAATATCGGTGTAGTAATAATTTATACCGGGTGTAACAATCATACTGTGTTTTTTTCAAAAAGTTTGGAACACCCTGTGGAATATTCTAGCATATACAGCGTGTCTACTTAAGCTGGAAACATATGGGAAACTTTTTTATTAATTTTACGAAAAAAAGTTATTTTTCATAAAAGTTCTGCATACTCTAGAACCTATGATTCAATCATCAGATATCAAATTTTATCAATATTATGTCAATGTCAAAAAATGTGAACTTCGTTCAAGAGTAAAGTACCTTTATTTCTCTCAATATCGAAAATTCTTATTACGAAAAGTTGTTTGGAATTAAAAATAAGATCAAATATGCAATTACATACTTCTAATTGAAAAAAAATATTTTTATCAAATTTATGGGTACTTAAATTCGTTTTTATTTGTTACACTTATGATAACTCTTTTATTATTACTTTTACGAAAAAAACGTATTCTTTATAAAAAACTCTGTATGTCCTAAGACCCAAGATGCAACCATCAGATAACACATTTTGTTAATTTTATACGAGGTATGTCAAAACTATGTTTCAATATGCAATTACATCCTTCTAATTGAAATATTGTGAAATATAAAGGTTCTATACCAGTGGTGCTAAAAGAGTCGATCGCGATCGACCGGCCGATAGCCAAAGTTTTTGAAGTCGATCGCGATTCACGGAAAAATACAAATGGAAAAGATATTATGTCTGCTATCAAAGAAGTCCTGTTGTAACATCCAATGGTTACTATCATGCGGCTATCTCCGCAATGTTCAATACTTAAGGTGAAACGCTCTATAGACGTATCTAAATCATGGGAAAGATTTGGAAAGCAAAGTTAAAAGTGATACCTACTATGAAGTGTATAATTTCCTTTCTTTACAATTTGACGATTCAACCGATATTAATGATACCGCCCAGTTGTGTATTTTTATTCGGATGGTATTTTCTGATATGTTGGCTAGAGAAGAATTGTTAACAACGCCTCTGAAAGAAAAAATTTGCAGAGAAGATATATACAACGTTTTGTTTTTTAATTTTGTAAAATAATAGAAGCTATACCGATTTACAAACTAGTGTGTATTACAACAGATGGTGCACCATCCATGACTGGCGTTAACAATGGATGTGTTGCACTATGTCGAGGTAACGATGACTTTCCATCGTTTTTTCATTTCATTGCATCATTCACCAGCAAGTTTTGTGTTCCAAAATTTTAAACATGAAAGACGTCATGAAGATGACAACAAAAATTGTGAATTGCGGAACACACTGATTTACTTTTGCATACAGATGTGAGGTGGTTGAGCCGTGGACAATTTTTAGATATAGTATTTTTACTACAAAAACGTTATTACGTAGGTCAAAATTTTTGACGTAAGAGAACTGTCAAAACATTAGAATGTGACTTTTCATTATTGCTATGTTTATTATAAACACGGCAATAATGAAAAGTCACATTCTAATGTTTTGACAGTTCTCTTACGTCAAAAATTTTGACCTACGTAATAACGTTTTTGTAGTAAAAATACTATAGGTTCCAGGAGTTACTTTTCGAAATAATTTGTTTTCTAGAAAAACGAGGAAACGAGGCTCATCTACTTCAAAACCAAAAAATGGCTCAGTGAGCTGGCTTTCGTATCAGATTTAGCAAATCATTTAAACCTCTTTAATTTGGAACTACAGGATAAAAATAAAACAATTATTATCGATGTGATGAGCACAGTACCTACATTTTTTTATCGACAAATTGAAATTATTGATTAATCAAATGAACAGAAAGGATTTAAACAACTTTTCATAGTTAAAAAAAGGGTAAATCTCATTTGAGTTATGTTTATTATTAGGAGACTGAGCTGCAAGCAGTTCGTAGTGAGTTTGATAGACTCTTCGCTGATTTTAAAAAACACAGATATTGTAATAAATTTTCTTGTGAAGAGAGGAAAAAATTGCCACTGAAATCTCCATTACTTTCAATTAGATTCAATCAGCTAATTTCCGTCCAAAATGAGGTAGTGAAAATAATGTCGGATATATATCTTCAATCCAGAGCGACCAATACGAACTTTTTTTGCCTTTTATATCGCCAGACAAATACCCGTCTTTGAGGCAAGTAGCTCTGCAGTTCACAGCATTTTTGGATCAACATACTTGTGTCAGTCTGCATTTCCCCAAATTAAGGTAGTAAAATCAAAGTATCGTAATCGGCTAACTGATGCTTGCATTTTTGGTCCTCGGTAATTACGTACCATCATAATATGAATTACTTGTGGATGATACGCAGTGCCATGCATCAACATCCAAATAAAATTAAGATGAAAAACATGATTTTAATTACGACTCTCTGTAGTTACGACTTTTTATCAAATAGAAATGTGCAATAAAGTGTTTCATTTTCAAAATTGTTTTTTTACTATCAGTCGATCGTTGGAAGCTTGAAGTTTATGTGGTAGATCCCACGCAGTATAAGTCTGAGCACCACTGTTCTATACTCATGAGCGAAATTCATATTTTTTGACACACCTCGTATAAAATTAATAAAAGTTGATATATCATGGTTGTATCTTAGATATTAAACCATGCAGATCCTTTTATGAAGAATAACTTTTTTTCGTAAAATGAATAATAAAAGAGTTATCATAATAAAGAAAAACGATGTTGGGTAGGTATTCATAAATTTGAGAAAAATTTGTAAAATATTTTATTTTAATTAGAAGCATGTAATTGCGTAAATTTCAAATAACTTTTCATAATAATAATTTTCGATATTCAGAGAAATAAGGGTACTTTACCTTTGAACGAAATTCATATTTTTTGACATACCTCGTATAATATTAACAAAATTAAATATCTTATGACTGAATCTTTCGCTTATGTTGGATAATCAAAAAGTTAGGTACGTTAACAACTAGCCATGTTCTTTATCAATACAGATTGTTTCAGTACGACAAACTTTAAGGGGTAATTCTGCATGAAAAATTAATGACAGTTTGCTTTATAAACATATGTCCGCAAATGCGTCGTTTCCGAGATACGGGATGTTGAAATTTTTCTTACAAATTGGCGATTTATTTATTGCTCTAAAACAGGTTGAGATATGCAAATAAAATTTGGTAGGTTTTAAGAGTTAGTTATTGCGCATTTTTTGACATACAATTAAGAATTTCATATTCACCATTGGCGTGCATACGGGTATAAACATTTTAGATATATCCCGTATACACGCCAATGGTGAATCTAAAATTCTTAATTGTATGTCAAAAAATGAGCAAGACTACCTATTAAAACCTACCAAATTTCATTTGTATATCTCAATCGGTTTTAGAGCAATAAATAAATCATTAGTTTGTAAGAAAAAATTCAACGTACCGTATCTCGGAAACGAAGCATTTGCGGACATATGTTTATAAAGCAAACGGTCATTAATTTTTCATGCAGAATTACCCCTTAAAGTTTGTCGCACTTATTTAGAAACACCCTATATTGATGAAGAACATGACTAGTTAAAGTACCTAACTTTTTTATTATCCAATATAAGCGAATGAATCAAAAAAATGTTAAGAAAGCCTATAGCCACAATTTAGTTTTAATTTCAATATTTTATATATGCTATAATATTCCACAGAGTGTTCCAAACTTTAAGGAAAAAACATAGTATGATTGTTACACCTGGTATAAAATGACATTTACCTGTCTAGCAACAATATTATTACAGCAATATTCTTAAACATACTTAACATACTAAAATAATTACTCTAATCGGACAACCGGTTTAGGAAATCCGAGACATCAAACATGTCCCATTTTTAAAGTGTTCCTTTAATTTTGCCGGTGTGTGTATCTGCTGTCTATTCTACAATTTTGCATTGCGAAGTTGAATAGCCTTTTCTAAAACCTGCCTGTTCATATGGTTGGGTTGGTATTCATCTAATTTCCTTGTTAGTCGGGTAGTTATGACAGGTGTGACAGTAGGTTGATGGGCCTGTAGTTTTCCAACTTTTTTTTTGCTTGGACTATGGTCATTCAGCCAGTCTCAATCAAAAGTAAATGTATTAAAGATATTGCCAATAGGGCTTTTCATCGATTGTCATTTGTTTCGAGCTTCTGTCATGTGTCACATAATATTAATATATCTACGTCGTACGTCTTTGGTTTGTATCATTGGTATATGCCAATAACGTACGACGTAGATATATTAATATTATATGACACATGACAGAAGCTCGAAACAAATGACTGTGAATGAAAAGCCCTATTAGTGAAACTTGGTTATTATAATATTATTACAATTTTTTACTTCTTATTTACCTACTCATTACAGCTAATGTACATACTATGTTAATAAATATAAATATATTATACTACTTAATGTTTATCAAGAACACATAGTGTATACATTTTACAAATAAAAATATTAATCTTAATATTAAAATAAATGCATTCTTTTTTGTATTTTATTTTAGTTTTTTTTGTTTTGTTTTTTTTTTGTCACTACGATAGAATGTCAATCCGGTTCAACCCCGCGGAGGTTTAAATCCTCTTAGTGATTTTTTTCTTTAATTTTTTTATTATTATTTTTATTTATTTATTTTTTTTACTTATTAATTTTTTTTTGTTTCATGTTTTTATTTTTTTTTAAATTTTTTCTATTTATTTTTTTAATATTTTTTTAAACATATTTTACAGTAGGTTGATGGGCCTGTAGTTTTCCAACTTTAGATTATCACCTTTATTGTGTAATAAGATTACTTTAGAGTTGTTCCAGCTCTTAGGGACTTTGCGCTGGTGTAAACAACTGTCTATAAGCTTAGTTACAATTGCAATTAGTTCCTTACCTCCTTCTAATATCATATCTGTGGTAATCCTATCTTCTCCTGCAGCTTTATTTCTCTGCATGTTTTCCAATAATGTAGTTACCTCTGAAATTGTTACTTTTAGCATTATATCCGATCCAACATTTTTTTATTAAGGTGATACAGTAGCGATCAACAGGTAGCCAAAACGCGTTCCAGGATTGCGGCTATAATTTTGAATATTTTTTCGAGATATTTGGCACACGTATTCGTAATATAAAAAAGAATGGCGGTACAGAGCCCAATTTGAAAAATATATTAATATGTGGAAATTACTCTGTAATTAAATACAATATTAAAAAAACGAGCTTAAATACACTTTCTTCAAATATAGTATTTTTACTACAAAAACGTTATTACGTAGGTCAAAATTTTTGACGTAAGAGAACTGTCAAAACATTAGAATGTGACTTTTCATTATTGCCATGATTATAATAAACATGGCAATAATGAAAATTTACATTCTAATGTTTTGACAGTTCTCTTACGTCAAAAATTTTGACCTACGTAATAACGTTTTTGTAGTAAAAATACTATAAACTTTTTTATCCGATGCCTAGATTTTGTATCATTTTGGAACTACTAATGAAATAAAAAATTTTAGTAGTTCCAAAATGACACAAAATCTAGGCATCGGATAAAAAAGTTTATTTGAAGAAAGTGTATTTTTTTGTTCTTCTTAATGGCGGTACAGGCTCGTTTTTTTAATATTGTATTTAATTACAGAGTAATTTCCACATAATAATATATTTTTCAAATTGGGCTCTGTACCGCCATTCTTTATTATATTACGAATACGTGTGCCAAATATCTCGAAAAAATATTCAAAATTACAGCCGCAATCTTGGAACGCGTTTTCGCTACCTGTTGATCGCACTGTTTCCTCTTAATTTACGTGCTGGTCTCATTTCATCGTCTTGTTGATGTGTTCTGTTGAGTTCCGTGTAAAATTCTTCTATTCGTTTCAGTATGTTCTCTAGTTGTGATTTCATTTTCGTCTTTTCCCATTAATGATATTATTTGACGTCGTCCCAGTGTTAGTCTGAGGCATTTCATACTCTTATTTTTTTCATTTTTCTTCTTCTTTTTTTGTTTTCTGATTCCTTTTCTAATCTGCCTATTAAGTTCTCTATATTCTTCAGTTCCCTTTTTGTTAGCTTTATTTAAGATCTTTCTTTTTTTATTATTTGTTGTAATATTTCTTTGTCTAATTCATTGTGTGTTGTTTTTGGTTTTTTCAGTTGCAGAATGCTGTTGTTCACTGTTTCGGTTATAAGGTTATTCAAATCATCAATATCATTGGAGTTTATCTTCTGCAGGTTAACTTGACTTAATGCATATTATCTTTTTATTAAATTCACTATTTTTTATTTCTTCGATGTGCATTTGTATCTTTTTTCATGTATTCTTTTTTTTTCAGTTTTTTGTTTATTATTAGTTTTGTTCTTATTAGTCTATGGTCGCTTCCTAGGTCAAACTGATTTAATACCGATACGTCTTTTACTAGGTTTCTATTTTTCGTTAAAATATAATCTATTTCATTCTTTGTCTTTTTATCGGGGATCATCCATGTCCATTTTCTGCTTGGTCCATTTATTGAAAAATGAGTTCATTGAGTACATGTTATGTTCGTTCATGAAATTGAGAAGCATTTCTCCTCTATCGTTTCTTTTCCCGTAGCCATAATTGTCAATTAAATGTTCATAGCACTAAAAGGTACCTACTCTAGCTTTAACCACCGTTTTGTACAAAAATATATTTGAAAATTTTTCGTCTCTTGAATTTGAAAAAAAATTGAAAAAAATTTTCAAAAAAAAAACGGTGTATTTTACCAACTTACAGCAAAAGTAACTGTTACTACTAGAATACCTCATAATTTAATAATCGTGTCAAAAATGCTTAAAAATTTAAGACAAAAAAGTTATCCGATAAAATAACCGTTGACCTACCAAAAAACAAACAGACGCATATGACCGGTACTAGAAATTCGCAATTAATGAAATCGATTCATCTCTTGAATATAATTAAACGTACAGCTTTTAGTTTTTCTAAATAATTTTCTTGAAATTTAAAAAACGAAAAATTTTCAAATCGATTTTTCTATCGACTTAAAGCAATAGTACCTTTTAGTACAAAATACCTCACAATTTAATAATTCAGAGCCAAAAATGCTTAAAAATTAAAGACAAAAAAGTTATGCGATAAAGTAACCGTTGCCCTACCCAAAACGGACTCCTATGACCGGTACTAGTGGATGGAATCGAGTTATATCTGGAAGATAAATGCGCATACCAATTTGTGTTTTTCCAAATAGAAGCGTTTCGGAGGTATTTAAGAAAACTAATTACCAGACGCCATCTTCAAATAGCTTTAAACTCCCTTAGGAAGCGTTTTCGGACTAGGTGAGTTGGATTAAATTGTCTTAAAATTATCTGAGGAATCCTCCTATCTTCATTTGTCGGTAGAGTTTCTAGACACCCTGTATAAATGTAAATATTTGCAGACTCTTTCGAGCTTCTGTCATATGTTGTATAATCTGTGTATAATATTATAGGTCTGGATACCGCGTATGAAAAAAAAGTTGATTAATAGCAAGCTAAAAATTTGTTAATAGCTTAAGGGTGTCTAGTCGGATAAACTTTGATATATGGGAACACTGGAACAGGGGCAGTTTTAATTGTGGAACAGATTAAAAATTTAGAACGGTCACACCACGAAAACGGCACATTTATTTTGTCCGACAGAACAGACTTAAACTCTCCGAACAGAGATTAAACTCTCATGCAAAAATCAGACTGCTATTTATCACCTGTCATAATTCCTGTCATTTGACATATTATACATATGGAGGGCTCAGAAGCCAATCAGGTTAAGTCACTAAATATAAAATCTGAGAAAATTGACTTGTTTCAAAACTTGTTGTAAGAAAATAACGACTCCCATATAAGTACTAATAATAATTTTTATTGAAATGTAACATACTGATAAACTTAAATATAAGAAAAGTTAATGAAAATGAAAAGCGTTTTTCTTTTTTAATGCGTTTACACAAGGAAAAAATGACTTATGCTAAGTGTCCACTGAACTAAAAAATAAAATAACGGGAAAACAATTATTAGTCTATGTAATTATCCGAATCGTCACTGTCGTTATTAGCCTCAAGTTGGCCGATCACTGAAGTTGAAGCTCGAGGATTATTCCTTTGTATTACTGGCAAATTTTTATAAAATGTGTGGTAGTGCGGTGGAATGTAAGGAAGCAAATCAAACATGTGTTTTTTTTAAGTCTTTGACAGGTCTGCGATTTGGGTAGAGTTGCTCCTGAACAATATTAAATAACTTAGGTGGTCTTCCCTTTCCGGCCTTTTTTGCAATATTGATCTCGTTAAATGGAAAATCTTCTTGCAGTGTTTCTTTATAGAAAATAGATTCCGGTTTATTTTTGTAATATCTGAGCCATTTTATGTTCAACCAATTAACTTTCCCCCCTGTATTATCAATTTTTCTATTAATGATGCTGTTTTCCAATATTCTTGTCGAAAGAAATTCTTCACGTTTCATTTCAATTATTTGAAATGCATTAGTTTTCTTAGCAGTGGCAACTAAATTAATCCAATCTTCAGGACCATAAATAAACTCTTTTTTCTTTGCCTTTGACTCAATAACCCCAAAATCTGCATCATTCGGAAGGTAGCTATGACCTGAGGTGAGAAATTTATGGTCAATTGAAGTAGCGTTCATTTCGGGGTCTTGTGCGAGTTTGAGAAGTGACAGACTTAGTTTAATATTGCGGTTCTGGCCTGTACAACAGTCCGAATACAAAATGATACTATCACAATTTCTTGCATTCATTTTTAAATGTTTTGTCAGGCAGGTGGCAACTTCTTGTGAACCTCGCGATCCCTCTGTTTCGTCCCACATAAACATGTACCCCTTATTGTCGTTGAAACTATGAATTCCCAAATTATAAACATATAAATTCATCTTATAATAAGCAACAGATGTGCTTAGTTTGGGAAAAGGTAAAGCTTTTTGTAGATCGAATGTAAGAACATAGATGTTTTCATTAGCTAAATTTTTATCTTTGTTAAGCGAATCTCTCGCTAGTTTTGCCTTTCTGAGATGAATTTCTTTATCGGTTTTTGCTTTATGTATATCTTCTTCATTATTCCCAAATCTGATGGTATTTTGCAAAGAATCACATAACTGGCAGGTATCTTTAGATGGAGGTTTGAAGTGCAGATTAAAATTTGAAGAGAAAACATGATAGTACATTTTTTCTTTAACCGATTCTGAACCTTCCTGTTCACATTTCTCTTTATAAAGTTGATACATCTTTCTAATATTTAAATCTGGATTTAAATATTTTCTATCTGGAGCATCACAAAGAGTATAGTGGCTCTTGTAGCAAGGAAATGATTTGATGTGTTCCTTGACTTTCGTGACGTCTATTTTATTGGTTGGTTCTTTGTGACCTCTTTTGTCTATGCAAGAAGCTGGCGTTGTACTACAAGACAGTTTATAGATACGCCCCTCACTCACTTGAAAGGTATCTTTAAAAAATTTCTTACACACACGAATGGACAAGTCTGTAGTAGTTAAGTAATATTTTACTGATTTTAATCTTGGCGCTTTTGATCCATTTCTGACGCGACGTTTTTGAACAGAGCTGTTATGGATCAGTCCACGAAGATAAATGTTCTGCTTTGTATTGTCAGCTAACTTGTAAAATGAGTCAAAAATGAGTTGTCGTTCTTCGAGTGTTATATTAGAAGAACAAAGTCGTCTACATTTACAATCAACATTTTTAAACGATTTGCCAGGTATGTTCTTCCGGTTTCTGTTCACGTAAGCTTTTCCACTATACCGTCGAACTGCGTTGACTGTCCGTCTCCATTCTGTTGGATTCCTTTTTCGCTTTCTCCCTCTTGTCGGAGATTCTACCATAACACCCCCTTCATTTTCAATCACAATATTTTCTGCCCCAAGATCGTCGGCAGGTAAACTGGAACCATCTGAAACAAATTTCAGTGGTCAAAGCGTGTAAGTCAAAATCATTTTTTTTTCTTTGAATTTGATGCAATTTCAGTCACAATAATCATAAAAAGGATTGTTTTGTGTTCATCTTTAGTAATAATTTTAACATTTAATCTATTGTTAGCAGAAAAAGCATAAAACACATTTTCGTAAGAAATTATTCCCGCCTTTTTAGGTTAAAAGTTACTTACTTGAATCAGATGAACTATTTCCACTGTTAGGCACATATTCTGATCCACTATCCGAGTAAGGATCATTTTCTTCAAGTTCTAATGAAAAATCAACGGTATTTTCACTCATTTTTACCGATAACAATCGTGAAATAAATCTCAAATCAAACTGTGACACGCCGAGATGACTTACACTAATTGACTTCCGATAATTTTTCAGTTTATTTCTGACGCTAAACAAAGTACCGCCATCTGTTGGTTTTACTGTCAAGCATTGACTTAGGCGTTTTGTCTGTAGAAAGTTTTAGCTGTAAGAAGGAATCTTCGACACGTAACTCAATTTTTAGCGGAAAGTGACTTACACTGATTGGCTTCTGAGCCCTCCATATGTTCCACTCATTTAAACGCCCATTTGGTGATAAATAGCAGTCTGATTTTTGCATGAGAGTTTAATCTCTGTTCGAAGAGTTTAAGTCTGTTCTGTCGGACAAAATACATGTGCCGTTTTCGTGGTCTGACCGTTCCAAATTTTTAACCTGTTCCACAATTAAAACTGCCTCTGTTCCAGTGTTCCCATATATCAAAGTTTATCTGACTAGACACCCTTAAGCTATTAACAAATTTTCAGCTTGCTATTAATCAACTTTTTTTTCATACGCGGGATCCAGACCTACTAGTGTTATTACTAACTCACAGTCTGGATTTTCTTCCGGTAAATCTGCTGAGCTAAGTCTACTTAATTATCCTGACTATAGTCGGTTCGCTAAACTCAGACGCAACTGGCCAGATATTTTAGTCGATAATTTTTTTGTTTTTTGCCAATTTTGCAAAAATTGGCAAAATTACTAACTATTTAGTGATTATTAACTATTTAGTAATTATTTTTTGCCAATTTTACTAAAATTGGCAAAATTACCGACTAAAATATCTAGAAAGTTGCGTCTGAGTTTAGCGAACAGACTATACCTATCTAAAGCCCTGGAGGAGGGTTTTCAGGTTGATTCAGTGAACACTGACTTCTCCAAAGCATTTGATAAGATAAACCATGACCTTCTATTACATAAATTACATTATTATGGTATTGATGGTCTGGTATTTAGGTGGTTATGTAGTTATTTAGAAAACAGAACTCAAATGGTTAGAGTAAATCACTGTTATTCTAACATTTTTCCTGTAACTTCAGGTGTTCCCCAAGGTTCACACCTGGGACCGCTACTATTTAATCTATTCATGAATGATATTACCACTTGTTTTTCCCATACAAAAGCTCTCCTTTTCGTTGATGACCTTAAGTGCTTTACAATAATAAGATCTCATGATAATACTCTTGGACTACAATCAGATATTAATAAATTATCCCAGTGGTGCTCTCTTAATGGCATGGAATTAAATGTTGGTACCACTACTAACTTTACTAGCAGTACCACTGCTAACTAGTTAGCACCATTTGCTAACTACTATTAACGACTACACTATTAACGATCAAGCATTGCAATCATGCACACAAGTCAGAGACCTAGGCATAGGGTTACCATAATTTATTAAGGCCAAATCCGGACAGGGGTAGTCCAAGGGGTTGTAGAAAATGTAAAATGTGAATTTGACTGTGTTGCTACCTCTACATTTTACATATTGGGACTGTGCAAGTTCGGCAAAGCGACACCTGGTTTCTACGCTCAGCAACATTATTCGCACTTTTAATTATATTGGCCAATTATATTAGTACTGGTTACTGGATAATTGTCAAGACCATAGTCCAAAAAAATAATAAGAAGAAAAAATAAGATTCAGGTTATGTTATTAAAACGTCAACAATTGTATGTAGTAAATAAAATTAGTTATTAAAATGCAGTACTGCAAGCAAAATACAATTAATTAAATTTACCTTTATATAATAATTGCATATCATATCAATATTGTGGAGCAATATATAATTTTTCTTCTTCAGTGACAGTAGATATTAAATATACGTCAATTTGACAATTTCAATTGACAATGAATTATTTAAGAAAGTTACAATATTTCTCCGCTATTCTCGCACGATCGTTTCTCGTATCCCCTCCAAGTACTTGCACACCGCGAATATGCGAAATGCATATGGCACCATTAAAAGTACAGCTGTTTCGCTACAATGTACAACTAACATCAAAAATCTCTGCCAGTTTAAAATACATATACACCTATGTTTTAACATGACAAGCAGTGCGACCAACTTAACTAGGTGCTGCGCAGAATGAAATTTCCCACTGTTCGACCACGTGTTTTCCATTTTTTTAGTAAAGAAAAAAATCCGGACATTTCTCGTATCCGGACGCCAATCCGGACATGTCTTTCAAATCCGGACTGTCCGGACGAAATCCGGACGTATGGTAACCCTACCTAGGCATAATATTAGACTCTTCACTCAGCTTTAAACACCACATTAGTACCGTTGCCCAAAAGTCTATGAAAATGCTTGGTTTCATTAAAAGAACATCTCGTGATTTCACAGATATCAATTTAATGAAAATTTTATATTGCTCACTTGTTACATCTCATCTTGATTTTTTTCCTCTCTGTGGTTTCCATATTATCTAGTTCATAAAAATAAACTTGGATAGAGTTCAGTAGTTTTTAAAAGAACATATAATATATCGTAGCTACACGGATATTGAATTATTATTGAATATTACTTCATTAGAAACCCGTACAAAAAGAAAAAATCTGACAATCTTATTCAACATTATAAATGGTAATATTCAATTCAGTTTATTGATGTCAATATACAAAGTATTTACATAAGTCAAAGTCTGTTAAAATGCATCATTGAAATACATTGGCAAGCTAACACTTAATAAGTAAAATCTATAAAATTTTATCACCTAGTCTAAATACTTAACACAAAGTTAGAATATTAGCATAAAAACACAAGAGCACACAGAACATTTAAGAGAGCTGTAGGACTATCACAACAGGGTAGCCCCGAGATAATCCTCCTGAGAATAGTAAGCACCCACCAAAAGAAGTTCTTTGATTTTTATTTTGTATGTATCTAAGGGCAGTTCTCGAATTATTAGGGGTAATTTATTAAAGAAATGTATAGCCAGACATGATGGGCCATCTCTGCACCTCTCCAGCCTACGAAACTTTGGGGCAAGGTTCCCTCTAAAGCGTGTGTTAATATTATGAATCTGTTCATGAGTCTGGAATTTATGCATATTGCATTTTACATATATAAGATTATCATATATATATATATATATATATATATATATATATATATATATATATATATATACATCTTCCAGACATTGATGCGTCCATACATTTATGTTTTTGCATGTAATGCTGCATCCACCGCATTGTTGCGTCAATATACGGACGCAGTATTACAATCGCTTATATTTCGGTAATGGTCGTTACCAATTTCTCTTAGGTAATATAAGGGGCACTAGTAATCCAAACAAGTAATGTGGCCAATTTTCATAGAGTTGTGATACACAGCAAAAAACTTATTGAGGATTTTAAGTGACGCAACAATAATATTAGCATGAAATGTTTGTGTATACATTAGTTCAAGATATCTCCTTCAGGAGGCGCATGAACCAATCGAGTATAATTCATTGGTGAATATTATTTTCATTCTTTCGATTATTCTGCGTCTTCTCAATTTGGCAACATTGGTAACCGTCTGAAATACCGTTATACAAGTATTTTAAATGTCGATATTGGATCAACGGAAGAAATGGATAACGAAAATGAAATATTGTCATCACAGAACTCAGGTAGGCCTTTGCTAAAAAAAATAAGTTCAATAAGTACAAATTAACCCTGGAGTAGTCGCGCTCACTTCTGTAACGTCGATAGTCGCGTGTGAGATTCTATCTCAAAATACGAATTTAAAACAAATTTTTATTTTGTACTATTTTTATCTACTTTTTATATTGAAAATATATATTTCTAACAATTTTATTAAAAAAACCTGTGTTAACGGCCACCTGCCAACATCGGCCACCTGTCCTAACGGCCAGTTTAAAAATTTCTCAAACCAATTATATTATGTAGACTACAAAAACTGTCAATACCGTCCACCTTTCTATATCGGCCAATAGTTCTTTCATTTTTAGTGGCCGTTACTGACAAATTTTACTGTACAGTAAAACGTGTGTTAACGGCCACCTGCCAACATCGGCCACCTGTCCTAACGGCCAGTTTAAAAATTTCCCAAACCAATTATATTATGTAGACTACAAAAACTGGCAATACCGTCCACCTTTCTATATCGGCCAATAGTTCTTTCATTTTTAGTGGCCGTTGCTGACAAATTTTAGTGTACAGTAAAACCTGTGTTAACGGCCACCTGCCAATATCGGCCACTCCGGCCAGTTTAAAAATTTCCCAAACCAATTATATGTAGACTACAAAAACTGACAATAGCGGCCACCTTTCTATATCGGCCAATAATTCTTTCATTTTTAGTGGCCGTTACTGACAGGTTTTACTGTATTACGAAAAAGGATGAAATGTGAGATTCTATCTAACGGCGCGACTACTCGCGGGTTAAACCTAATTGGCTCTCCCCAAAGCCATAAATTCCACAAAAAGAAGAAGAAGAAAAAAAATTCCTACGCATTACTACACCCTTCCTCGAGGCACTTACGAATTTTTTTCCAAATTGAAAAATTTTTCATCAAGTTATCGCGAAAAAGGATAAAAATTGAGATTCTATCTCACCGCGCAACTACTCGCGGGTTAAAATTGTTTTTATAAGGAAAAATAATGCATTCTTTAAAACATTTGCGTTTTTATAAGAAAACGATGCGTTCAATTATGTTTACTGATAGGTACATTTTTTTATTTTACTTTCCGTTTCAATGAATGACAGTTTTGTAACGAATAATGAAATAATATGCTCAAATGTTCAAGACCGTATCCCTGATAAATCGGATGTAGACTCTGATGAAGGCATGTTATGAAAACCACTAAGAAAATATTTTACTTTAAATCGATATGTTTCACCGGTAATAAAGATTATATGTAATATAGGTATTATTGTGTCCAGAAAATTTAGAAAAGTCTAATAACACTGGATTAGTTTTCAAGAACAATATTACGTCTCACACCATATACGCCACGAAAAAGCTAAAAAAAGAGAATGGAAAAAAATTGCTAGATGCTAAGCACATTCTAAGAAGTCGTTCAGAATGTTCAGAAAATTATTTCCTTTATTTCATGTAATTCCTTGGATAGAAGAAACCTTTAGAGACTGACCGATTAATCGATTTCGGCCAGCTTCGGCCAGCATAATCTTCAGCTAAAAACCTTCGGCGAAACTTTCGTCTTCACTTTGGCTGAAGGTGGAATAATGAAACGATAAAATATAAAAGAAGTTCGCCGCCAAATCCACATGCAGTTTTCCTCTTCTTCTTCTTTAGATGCAAATCCACTAATGGATGTTAGCAATCACATTTTCCATTAACTCTCTGTTTCTTGCAATGCGTATCAGATATTTTATGTCGTTAATCCCTGTCCATTGCCTTATATTTCGGAGCCAGGACATTTTCTTGCGTCCTATTCCTTTCTTGCCTTCAATTTGCCCTGGATTATAAGTTGAAGGAACTGGTTTTTTTCGTTTTGCATGATGTGACCCAAATACGCCGTTTTCCTTTTTCTTGATGTTTTCGAAAAGGTGGCGCTCTTGGTTGATTATTTTAAGGACATCTACATTTGTGACTTTCTCTGTCCATAGTATCTTTAGGACACGGCGATAAAGCCACATTTCGAAGGCTTCTAATCTGTTTATATCCCTCGTTTTTTATAAAATGCTTCGCATTGTATATAATCTAAAATGCAACCATGAGATATCAGATTTTATTATTTTATACGAGGTATGTAAAAAAAATCTGAATTTCGCTCAACAGTAAAGTACCTTTATATTTCACAATATCGAAAATATTTCACATATCACCAAGTCTTCACCAAAATCATATATAACAGAATCTACAACAAGTGTGAAGCGGAAATCTACGAGTCACAAATTGGTTTTAGGAACGCTTTGGGCACAAAATGGCAGTGTTTTATCTGCAAACATTAGTACAGAGGTGTAGAGATATGAACAAGGATATCTACATGTGCTTTATAGATTACTCGAAGGCCTTTGACAATGTAAGACATGACCAACTAATTGAAATTCTACAAAATATAGGAATTGATGATAAGGACATCCGGATTGTGACAAGTCTCTACTGGAATCAGACAGCCAGGGTAAAAGTCGGCAATGCGTCCATAGAGAGCATTGATATCAGGAAAGGTGTGCGACAGGGATGTGTTCTCTCCCCTCTCCTTTTTAATATTTACTCCGAACAATTTTTTAAAAAAGCACTGGATGCAGAAAACGAAGGCATAAAAATCAATGGAGAATTGACAAATAACATCCGATATGCGGACGATACAGTCGTACTTGCCAGTAGTATCGATGAACTACAGTATCTTATGGACAGGGTACAAAGAGCGAGTGAAGAAAAAGGACTTAACCTCAACATAAATAAAACAAAATGGATGCTGGTCAGCAAAACTCAAAAACCTGCCAGACAATTGAAAATAAAAAACCAATCAATTGAACACGTTGACTCGTATAAATATATACCTTGGAACAGTCTTCAACTCGAAATGGGATCAAACAACAGAAATACGATCTAAAATTGACAAGGCCAGAGCAACATTTAACAGCATGAGAAATATAGGCACCAATTCCGACATATCTCTCCCACTAAAAATACGGCTGCTAAAATGCTATGTATTTCCAGTCTTGCTGTATGGAGCAGAGGCATGGACACTAACGGAGACATTAATAAGGAAGTTAGAGGCATTCGAAATGTGGGTGTATTGACGTCTCCTCAAAATATCCTGGACGACTTACACCACCAACGTAAATGTATTGCGCCGAATGGGAAAATAAAAAGAAATCTCTTTCACAATTAAGAAACGGAACCTTCACTACCTCGGTCATATTATGAGACATGATAAATATCATATAGTCCAACTGGAACGAGTGGATCAACATGGATCGAGTTATTCAGAAACGCCGAAAACAAGATTAAAATTGCTATGATGATAGCCAACGTCCGCAACGGACAAGGCACATGAAGAAGAAGAAGAATATCGAAAATAGTTATTAAGAAAAGTTGTTTGGAATTAAAAACTATGGTTAAATATTCAATTATGGTGAACTATAAAAGTACTTAACTGTTAAGCGAAATTCATATTTTTTTACATTCTTCTTGTTCCGTCTTCTAACGAAGATTGGCGGTCACTTTTTTAAACGCTTCTCTGTCTTTTGCAACATGAAATATCTGTTCAACACTGAGGTTAGTCCAATCTCTGATATTCCTCAGCCAAGATTTCTTCTTTCTTTCCAAGCCTTTTTCCCCCTCTACTCTTCCTTGCATTATGACGTGTAGCAGAGAGTATTTATCGTTACGAAGTATATGGCCCAAATACGATGTTTTTCTTATTTTAGTTGTGTTCATAAGCTTCTTGCCATGTCCAATTCTTCTTAACACTTCTTCGTTTGAGACTTTTACAGTCCTATTTTCAGAATACACCTATATAGCCACATTTCGAATGCCTCCAATTTTTTACTTTTAGAGTCCAAACTTCTACCCCATATAGTAGTTACGACCAAACATAACCTTTGACGAAAATTTTTTTTACATACCTCGTATTAAATTTAAAAAGTCTGATATATGATGGTTGCATCTTAGATTTTAGACAAGTTAGAGTATTTTATGAAGAATAACTTTTTTCGTAAAATTGATAATAAAATAGTTATCTATCATAATTGAAATAAAATGATGTTAAGACTCCGTAATTTGAGAAAAGTTTGCAATTTTTTTTTCAATTTGAAGGATGTAATTGCACATTAAAACATAGTTTTTAATTACAAACAACTTTTCATAGTAACAATTTTTGATATTCTGAAATTGTTGATTCTGATTTTTGACACACATTGTATAAAATTGATAAAATTTTATATCTGATGGTTGAGTTTTAGATTTTAGACTATGCAGAGAATTTTATGAAGAATAACTTTTTTTCGTATGATTGGTAATAAAAAAGTTTCCCATATGGTTCCTAGTTACGCAGACATACTTTATAATATGTAGCTCAAAATTTTTAAATTTTCAAATTGTAATGCCATATTCGGATTCAGGATAATCAAAAACAAAATAGAAACATATTTTATCAAAGTAAATTAATGAATTCAACCACATTGTTTTCATCCATTTAAAAAAATGTGAAATCATAGAATTATATTACACATCCTTCTGTCTGTCTGCGAACACAATTCCTCCGTCAGTATACCAGGTAGAATTACAGATGAGGTGTCAAATGATAGCTTGTAAACAAAGGATCCGTCGACCCCCGAGGATAATTACAGCTTAAGATAACACAAATCCGTCTCAATTAATAAATTTTACAATACTGTACGATAATCCAAAATTTTACGTTTAGTTAAAATGGTAACAGAAATGTTAACAGAAAATAAATCACTTATGATGATTATTAAACATAAATTTTTCTTGTTTTTTCATTAATTTCTAGAATAGAAAATCGAGTTAAAGATTTTGACCCTTACTTTTGTTTATGGCGGCGGCCCTGGAAGGATGGTAATCAAGGTGAGAAATTTAACCTAGTCTGTCTGTCCGTCTATCCGTCCTACCGCGAATAAGACTGCTCGTCACTATACCAGGTAGACTGACAAATGAGGTGTCAAATGAAAGCTTATAATCCAAGGATGGTACTAAAGGTGAGAAATTTGACTTAGGACTTCCGGTTTTAAAAATGCGACCGGAAGTACTGTTTTAAAGTCACCGGAATAGTACAAGTGATATATTATTCGACGCGCCTTCGAAAAATGAGAACAAATATATACTTTCGGTTTCATGACTGTCTGTCCGTCGGTCCGTCCCTCCGCGAATACAACTCCTCCATTATTAATACAGATGGAATGACAAATAAGGTGTCGAATGAAAGCTTATAAGCCAAGGATAGTAGTAAAGATGAGAAATTTGACACAGGACTTCGGTTTTAGAGTTAAGCAATCGTAAGTACTGTTTTAAAGTCACATAAAATATGATATGAGTGTAAATAAAGATAACTCAAAATTAGTAAAATCGTATATTAATCGACGCAAAGTTACACGAAGAGTTCAAATATCGACTTCCATTTCTACTTTCGATTACTTTGGGTGAAAAGCTAGGACTTACGAAGTCCACTTACTTGTTTCTAAAATAATTTATACACAAAAATTGTTATTATTTAAACAATTAATAAACAATTAGCGGCTAAATCTTTGAAAAGAACTTTTTACCATAACATGTATATAAACTAACAAAAAAAAATTTTAGAAAAATATAAGTTTGTTTGAATTTTTCCAAAACAATGCATGCTTTGTATTGTACCTTGCCACTCATTATCTAGCAAACAACCTTGAGAAAATAAGATGACCTTTTCTACACGGACATGTTCTAACAGGGTACAGGTAGCATTTAGGATCACATCAAAATGAAATGATAAACTGGACCGAGGTATTTGATAGTGGCAACGTTGCGGACGCAGAAATAGCTTTCCTATGAACAAAGATACCCGTTGCGGACACAGAAATGCCGGCATGCTGTAATATGGTATATTCGGACGTTTCAACGATAGCAAAATATGTGGATGCAAAATTGCTATCGCAGTGAAATTAAAAATCATCTCCATTATTCTTAGAGTATATAGAAAACTGAGTTGATGCCGAAGTAGCCATGGTTGCAGGATAGCCAACAATGTTATAAAATATAGATATACATCAATTTTTCGAGTGGACGCACAAACATACCTATGGTAAAAGGATGCAGCAATGATGGTAGGATTTATATATATATATATATACTGGCAAGGTAATGTTAATATTTTCCAATCTATAAAAACTTGTCTGCAATCGGCTCTATATGGCAAGCCTGCGACAATGCGAATGGCCCTTCTCTGCAGTCTGAATACATCCTTCGCTCCTGCACTATGGCCCCATGCGAGAATAGCATAGGAGATATGTGAGTGACACAAAGAAAAATATGCCTGCTTTAGTATGGAAGCGGAAACACAGGATGAAAATCCACGAAGCAAAAATGTATTTGATGATAGCTTTGCCACTAAAGAGGTGGTATGAGCATCCCATATCAGACCAGGGTCCAGCAGAACACCAAGAAATTTAGCACAGGATGCATTGTCCAGTTCATCAGGAATATTTCTAGTTGAAAAAAGTAAGGACTGTGTTTTGGTTGTATTGAGAAACAGCCTATTAGAATGGAACCATTGTTCTACCTCCGACACTGAACCCCACGAACTCCCCACTGCTGTTACCAAATCCTTACTGCAGGATGAGATTGTTGTGTCATCTGCAAAGAAAGTGAAATGCGCAGTTTGACATGAAAGTGGTAAATCATTGATGTATATCAAGAAAAATAAGGGACCCAACACAGAGCCCTGAGGAACTCCTATGCGCAAGCATCCTCTCTCCGATTCAACACCTGCAAATCTCACCCTCTGGCAGCGGTCCGTCAAATAATTTTTTATCAATGATATACTGGAGATTGAGAAGTTATATTTACTCAATTTAGCAGTAAGAATTTCGTGGGACTGTTACGCGATTGACTCTACTATTTTATTTATTTATATCTTTAGTCACTAAGTTTAATTTAAATAAAGGAAGACTTACTTATATTATTTTATTTACATCACTTATTTATTTTTAATGATTACAAATAACACCAACTAACACATCTAATTTATTTACAACTCAAATTTATGATTTAATTAACTAAACATAACGATAACTAATATATACATTTCATTAGATCCGAATCGAGTACAATTATATTACGCGTCGCGGCTCATTCGTTGAGTGACTGGCCTGTGCTTGAATTTCAGTCCTATATATACTTCGGCAGCGTTCGCCCCGAACGCCGTGGAAAAGGAATAGCTGTTTCGCGCGTTCTCCAGTAACGACTAGATTGTTCAGTCAGGATAGGCCAATCTGTGAGCAGACTGTTATAAATAGCGTCACATTGCCCCCTCCTTAAAAGATGGTTCCTCCTGGAACCTTGTCGGGACTGGAACTGGATGCTGGTATCTGCAACTGGACCCTCTTTTACAACTCCCAGTTGTATAAAAGTGACAGGGGACGGTCTTCTCTCCGCACCAGTAACTATGCGGATTGCAACAGACTAACACCTGGACCTCGGTGTCTTGGAAAATTTCTTCTACCATATTTCGGATAACTCTCCAGTCTAATTGGCGGCATTCTAACTTTGGCATGGCTAACTTTTGCACGTCGGACTCCAACACGTGCTCTCTCAATTGAATTAATGCATCCCATACATCTTGGTAGGTAGGTTGGTCATGGACAGTGTCTTTTGTTACCAGATAGAATAGGTAACGTGATGCATCTTGGAGTTTCAATGCTTTGCCAGGAGCTGGCAGTTGGCATTGAAGTTCTGCAACTCGACCAAACTTCCTTCGGAAGGCGGATGCCAACCCTCGTGCGTCTTTCATACTGGCCGGGATAGTATGGGCCAGCGAATAGTCATCGGGAAGTGCGAGAAGATCTCGCTTTTGTTCAGTGGTAACACCATGTCTTGCTTTACCGGTACCTCCGTAGGCACCCATGAACTCTTCAAAGGTAAGGTCAGGTATTTCTCGAACTTGGTTGACTTCCACTTCTTCATCTACGTCGTGGTCTCCCTCGTACGGCGCCAACCGGTTATGGTGGACTATCATCGGCTTTCCCCTAGGAATCTTGCTTATTCGGTAGATAACGTCATTGATTTTCTTGACAATGAGGTACGGACCTTCCCAGAACTGCTGCAACTTGGGAGAACAACCTGTTCGCTTCTTTGGATTATAAAGCCAGACTTTGTCGTTCTCCTTGAAACATCCCTTCTCAGCTTGGGTATCGTATCCATTCGGTCGCTAGCGATCTGAAGATTAGAACGGACCAACTCATGTATATCGTCCATTCTTCTTCGTAATTCATTCACGTAATCCTCACCAGCAACATCTTCTCCAGGTCGACATCCAAACTCTAGATCACAGGGTAGACGCATCTCAAGTCCAAATAGGACTTTTGCTGGTGTTTGGCCAGTTGATTCATTAACAGCAGATCTATAGGCCATTGCGAAGAACGGAAGGTACTGGTCCCAGTCTCGTTGATGATTGGACACCATCTTTGTCAAATACTTGCCGACTGTCCTATTCATACGCTCCACCATTCCATCCGATTGCGGGTGATAGGCCGTGGTTCTTGTCTTCTTCATGCCTAGTTTATCACAGATTCCTTGAAATAGATCGCTCTCAAAGTTCCTTCCTTGGTCACTATGGATCTCCATAGGTACTCCAAATCGGCTGATGCAGTCTTTGATTAACACATCTGCAATAGTGGCGGCCTTCTGGTCTGGAATTGCGTAGATCTCCACCCACTTCGTGAAGTAATCCATTACCACCAACATGTATTTGCATCCATTGTCACTTTCTGGAAATGGCCCGGCAATATCCAAAGCTATTCTTTCAAACGGACTTCCAACATTGTACTGTCTCATAGGAGCCTTTCTTTTCCGGTAGGGTCCGTTACTTGTAGCACAGGTAGTACATTTCTTACACCAGTCCTTCACATCGTCGGAACTATTCATCCAATAAAATCGTTCCCGAATTCTCTGAAGGGTTTTCTTTACACCAAAATGCCCTCCTGATGGACTGTCTCCGGCGGTTGAGTACTCAAATGAAAGTCAAGATGTAGATCAGCAATGGAACTCCATAAAATATCTATTACAGAGCAGCGGAGAAATGTATCGGAAGAAAGAAGAAAACAAAAGGAAAAATGGTTCGAGGAAGAATAAAAGAAGACCCAAAAGAAACGAACAAAAGAAGAATGGATTCTATGTCGAACTCATCAGACGAAAAACGTACAAAATTCAAGGTAGAGAGAGAGAGAGAGAAAGAGAAAGAGAGAGAGAGAGAGAGAGAGAGAGAGAGAGAGAGAGAGAGAGAGAAAGAGAGGCAGAGAGAAACACTAAAGCAAAAAAGATAATATCTACAATAAAAAATTAAAAAGGTAGAAGAAACATAGACAAAATCAAAGTAAAACGTTCTACAGAGAGGTAAGACAACATTAGGGAGGCTCCTATATAAGGACACCCAATCGCGTGAGAGAGAAAAATGGAGAATTCTCACCGCCGGCAGAATTCTCACTGAGCGGCAAGTACTTCGGCTATTCTGCTCTTTGGAATCACCAACTGTGTTCTCCTCACTGAACCATCATCATTTTCTATTACTCGTTTGAGCAAGCTGTCTTCCAAGATAAATGAGTCCCACTGGGCCCAATACGTCTTAACTACTGAGCCTAGGCTTGATATTTCTTGCCAAGATGGTCGACGATTTTCTTCTTTCCATTTTCGAATCTTCTGTAAAACTGGATCTTTTTCTTGTTCTTCCTTGATCTTGGTAGGCGTCCACTCGTCGTTGACCACTGTTGTTCTTAGTACTGCTGCTTCCTTTGACTCTGTTTTGTTGCAATGGGAACATTCTGCTGGACACGGTCTTCTAGATAGAGAATCAGCGTTCCTGTGGCTAACTCCGGCCCGATGCTCGATCTTGAAATCATATTCTTGAAGTCGTTCAATCCATCTGGCTATCTGACCCTCTGGATTCTTAAACTGCATTAACCATTTAAGGGCGGCATGGTCGGTTCGGATTAGAAACTTCCTTCCGTAGAGGTATTGATAGAAGTGTTCCACTGATTTTACTACTGCTAGAAGTTCTCTTCTCGTGACGCAATAATTTCGTTCAGGTTTTGAAAGCACTTTACTAAAATATCCAAGGACTCGTTCCTGTCCTCCTTGGATCTGCGACAGCACTCCTCCAATTCCCACATTGCTTGCATCCGTATCTAAGATGAACTCTCCTTCTGGCAGTGGATACCCTAATATTGGCGCTGTAATTAAATGCCTCTTCAAAGTTTCAAAGGCCGTTTGGCAGTCTCCATTCCAGCAATAATCCCTTGCTTCCTCTGTAAGTCGCGTTAATGGCTTAGCAATATCTGCAAACTTCTTAATGAATTTCCGGTAGTAAGTACATAGTCCCAGAAAACTTCTCACTTGATGTTTATCAGTTGGTTCAGGCCATTCCTTAATGGAATCGATTTTTCCTTTATCCACGGCCACTCCTTCTTTGCTGACTATATGGCCTAAATAATTGACTTTACTTTGAAATAGCTGGCATTTCTTGGGGTTTAACATTAACTGGGCAGCTTTAAGTCGATTAAAAACGTCTTCTAAATTCTTCAGGTGGTCTTCAAACGTCTCCCCCAAAACGATTATGTCGTCTAAATACACCAGGCACGTCTTCCAAGATAACCCTCTCAACACATTTTCCATAAGCCTCTCAAATGTCGCAGGAGCATTACAGAGTCCGAACGGCATAACGTTGAATTCCCATAATCCAGATCCTGTCGTAAAGGCCGTCTTCTCCTTGTCCACTGGATCCATTTCTACCTGCCAATATCCAGACTTCAAGTCCAACGTAGAAAACAATTTACTTCCAGCCAATGTGTCCAACGTGTCGTCGATCCGAGGCAGAGGATAACTATCTTTCTTGGTAACATTGTTCAACAAACGGTAGTCCACACAGAACCTCGTAGTTCCATCTTTCTTCTTGACCAGGACCACCGGAGAGACCCATGGGCTCGTAGAAGATTCTATCACCCCGTCTTTCTTCATTTCTTGAACAATCCTTTCAGCTTCCTCTCTCTTTGCCTGTGGTAATCGTCGAGCTGTTTGACGAATTGGTCTAGCGGTACCAGTGTCAATTTTATGTTTGACAACTGTCGTTCTTCCTGTCTTTCCTCCTTTCGGTACGAATATGTCACGATATTGCCTAAGAAATTCCCTTAATTTTCTTTTTTTCATTTGATTTAGAGACTGGCCTGCAACTGCAACCATTTGGTCGAACTTGTCGTTGGAATTATCTGATGTTGTCGTCTGACGGATTATGGACGTCACGGGTACACAAGTTCCTGCTTTTGTCTCCTTCTTGATGGTCACTGGGTAGTCATTAACATTAATCAATCTCACGGGAATTTCTTTAGCAGAAGTAACCAATTCCTTTCCAATTATGATTCCTCGGCCAACCTCCTCGTCGTGGTTCCATGGCTCCATCATAACAGGTGTTCCTTCTTCCACAATTCCCTGTAGCCGCGCTACGATGATCGTTTCACTCCTCGCAGGCACAACTGTATCTTCTTTAATGGCTGCTAGCACAGTGCTGTCATCATGTGGATGAAGAAATACCTCCTCGTTGCCAACTTTGATTACCCTGTTCTTAAAATCCAATTGAAATCCATGCAAATTCATTACGTCCATTCCTAATATAACATCTTCTTCGATGTCTGCAACTATGACAGTATGGACGAACTTTTCTGCTCCAATCCCTAATTGTATCTGGATTTCTCCATGGGTGTTGGCGTTTTCACCTGTGGCAGTCCGCAGTCGCAACCTCGTTGGTAAGAGTTTTTTACGGCTGTTTAAAACTGACGGTCGTATAATGGTCCTGGTCGCTCCGGTATCCACCAACAATGTATACTTTTTACCATTTATTTCTCCATCCACATATACACTATCTTCACGACATTTCAAAGAAGCTATTAGTATGAGAGGGTCTTTGGAAAAGTTGCGGGTCGAAGCTGCCCCCCTAAGGCCGACCCGTTCTAGTTTTCCTGCTGGTGAGTCTCTTGATTGTTATTGTACCTAGGGTACTTACATGAACCCCGTACGTGTCCCATTTCACCACAGTTCCAGCACCTTATGGTCTTCGTTTTCCTGGATGCAATGTCTTTCATCATATTAACAAGCTGGTCAAGTTTGTCCTCATCCTGTTCCTCTTTCACAGTCCTCACTTTACTGTACCCACCAGAGGCCTGGGTAGCTGATTCGTATTCGAGGGCGGCAGACAAGACATCGACCAGCGTCTTGTGACGAGCTAATCGCAGTGTTCTTTGCATTTCATGATCACGAAGGCCATCAATAAATGTTTGAACAGCCAACTTTTCCATCATGTCTTCGGGAGCTGTTGGATATGCATATCGTACCAACCTGGCAATATCGACCTCGTATTCTTGAAGAGCTTCATCTTTCTTTTGTCTTCGATTTTTAAACTGCGACTGATAGACATGCTCTAAATGTTCGTGCCCGTATCGCATATTCAGTCTCTTTTTAAGCTGCTCGAAGTCATCTGTCTCCTCTACGGCTATGGTCTGGAGGACATCCAAAGCGTCGCCTCGAAGAGCAATAGTGAGGTTTACAGCTTTTTCTTTTTCGGACCATCCGTTCGCTCTGGCCGCAGATTCGAACTGTTTCATGTAGTTGTTCCATGATGACTTTCCGTCGAAATTTGGCACCTTAACACGAGCATGACCTACACTCCCTTCAACTATCGACCGTGGCTCCAATTTGTATTTGGTTTCATCATCTTTAATGTCTGTTAAGATGGGTTCCATCCCTTTGTCTGCTTTTTCCGTTTCCTCCATTTTCTTTTCTAATTCCTTGATCTTTTCCTCAAAAGTAGATTTTATGGACGATATCTTGTCGTCAAAATCCAAAGTGACTTTAGAGATCTTGTCAGTCATCTTGCTTTCAAGGGATGAAATATCACCCGAAACTTTCAAAATATCATTAGAAACTCTATGTTCTAACGATGTAATGTCTGTCGAGACTTTGTTCTCTAGCGATGTAATGTCTGTCGAAACTTTAGAAACATCGGAGGAAACTTGGGAGATTTCACTAGAAACTTTGTTCTCTAACAAGGTAATGTCTGTCGAAACTTGGGAGATTTCACTAGAAACTTTGCTCTCTAACGATGTAATGTCTGTCGAAACCTTCGAAATCGACGAGATCACAGCAGCATGCTTGTCTTCAAACAAATAGGTTTCTGGATCTTTACCCTCTTCCTGAAGAGCGTTCTTTAGACGTTCGACTAGATCAGCCTTTTTCCCAGTAGTGTCCATGTCTCTCTCTTCTAACTGGTTGCGGAGCTCCTTAACGATCAACTCAGTGATTTTCTTATGTTGTGAAGACATTGTCACACACTTTATTTATTACGATTTATATTTTATTTATTTTCAAAAGTTCCACACTCTATTTAAACCGAAAATTTACGTTAAATTTATGTATTTCAAGTATCCTCACTTCTGCACCATTTTGTTACGCGATTGACTCTACTATTTTATTTATTTATATCTTTAGTCACTAAGTTTAATTTAAATAAAGGAAGACTTACTTATATTATTTTATTTACATCACTTATTTATTTTTAATGATTACAAATAACACCAACTAACACATCTAATTTATTTACAACTCAAATTTATGATTTAATTAACTAAACATAACGATAACTAATATATACATTTCATTAGATCCGAATCGAGTACAATTATATTACGCGTCGCGGCTCATTCGTTGAGTGACTGGCCTGTGCTTGAATTTCAGTCCTATATATACTTCGGCAGCGTTCGCCCCGAACGCCGTGGAAAAGGAATAGCTGTTTCGCGCGTTCTCCAGTAACGACTAGATTGTTCAGTCAGGATAGGCCAATCTGTGAGCAGACTGTTATAAATAGCGTCACAGGACACACAATCGAAGGCTTTACTTAGGTCGCAAAAGTTGGAAGACACATAGTTACCTTGTTCAAAAGCATCTTGGATGTATGTTACAAGATTCAAAATACCCTGAACAGTCTTCAAACCCTTTCTGAAGCCAAATTGAGATTCAACGAAGAGCCCGTTAGACTCAAAGAAACTTGCTATTTTTCCAGCAAGACATTTTTCAAATATCTTCGAGAATATAGGTAACAGAGAGATAGGTCTATAATTAGACATTTGATCTGTCTCTCCCTTTTTAAAAACCGGAATGACCACCGCAGTTTTTAAAACTTCAGGAAAAACCCCCTCAGATATACATAAGTTTATGAGCTTGGTCAGAGGACATATTATTAGATTTTTTATCCCTTTGATTAAACTGACAGTTAAATTAAATGGGTTCTTACTTTTTTTTATTTTTGAGAGAGTTCACAATATCTCTTACCTCATTAAAAAAGACTGGTTGGAATTCAAACATCTGTTCAGCATAAGGTGGTGCATAGTTGAGTGGGTCATTGTGGGTGCAGGAGTACGGCTATGCAGCTCGGAGGCAATGTTTAAAAAATAATGATTAAATTGATCAGGTGTTATATTAGAATTAGTTTCAGTTTTTGTGATGCCTCTGTACTCATTAATGATATTCCACATTGTTTTAATCGGGTTATGAGAGTTTGAAATTAGTTGGTCATTGATAGCTTTCTTTGCTGCTTTTATTGCTGTCCGATATTCATTTTTAATATTTTTTATGTATTCCTGTAGGTAATTTGGTGCATCAAGCTGTTTATTAAGTTCTATAAAAAATTGAATATTATCACGCATTGTTCTCAAGCTATCATTAAACCAACTCACCACACCCGCCTGACCCTTTCTTTTAGAGTAAGACTTTTCCGGGAAACAGGTCAATAATGCATTGGAAATGATGTGAACAAAATAGGAAAACTTATTATTCGCATTCATATTAGTGTCATTAATAAAGTCCCATGAAATGTCCTCTATCATAGAGAAGAATAAGTATCTTCCTCTCTCAGTGATGGGTCTAAAAGACACTTTTTGAGGATCAGAAAATTGTTCTCCTCCCATTAAGGTGAATTCCAGGTATATACCTCTATGGTCAGATATACCAGGATCAACAACTTATAACTGAAGGTCCTGTGGATCCAAATTGGAAAAAACATTATCGAGACAGTTTTTCTGTCTGGTGGCTTCGAAATTATTTTGATGAAAACCGAAACTATGCATTAGGTTACATAATTCTGTACAGTGAGGAGAATCTGTATTAAAATGAATATTAAAATCCCCAAGAATCAAGATTTTCTTAGTAGGGTTAAGTGATTGTAAAGCTCCCTCCAGTACTTCAATAAAAACGTTAAAAGAGCCTGACGGAGGCCTATATACAGTCAATAAATATAACTTATATTTTTCAATATATGCACAACATAATTCAATTTGTCCCTGTATGGACAGATCTTTTACATTATGCCACTCTTTAAAGAGAATGTTTTTATTTATTAAAATGGCTGCTCCGCCTCCCTTACAGTTTGTTCGGCAGAAGGCTGAAGCTGGCAGAAAATTGGAGACTCTTAAGGACCTGTATTCCAGATCTGATAGCCAGTGTTCAGCCAGACAGAGTGCATCCGGTTCTCTCCCAGTCATGAAAGCCTCCAGCTCATTAATCTTATAATATAGTAGCTGTTCCGATCTTCTGTCAAAAATTAGTCTTTTTGTTCCTACTCGGTCAACAAGACAAACTCAAACTTTTCATATAAGCTTCCATAGATATAACTATACTTACAACAATTTTTTTTACGACAAACACTTAGACTTGCGAATTCTCTAAATGACTTAAATATATTCTGCAATTCCTTCTATACCATTTAAAACCATTTGTTGAACATACAAATATAACTACATGTTAATGATATAATTTCTATCAGCAATCTTTAAGCTTAAACTTTGTTTGTTTTTATATCGTAATGTTCTTTTTTCTTCCTAAATTTAATAGATTTGTTATTCAATACATATTGTAATATTTGTTCCTTGTGTTGACACTGTTTATGTTTTTGCTTTTGTCTTTGTAATATTTTTTTTGTAACAGTCTTTCCTGAATTGGGCTTGCCCGTAAATAAATAAATAAAAATAAATAAACACTGATGATGCTTTTTTTATAAAATCGAAAGCGTTCTGTGATGTAGCCCTTAAAGGGATTTTTATTAAAAAAAATTTTATACCTTTTACAAAGGATTTTTTCCAATTTTTGTGATTGATGGTATACAGCCAACTACAGGAAAATTTTTCTTTTCCTTGTGGATTTTTAAAAAAATCCAAAATATTCAGAAAAGCAAAACCTACATTTTTTACTGCTTGAGATTTTTTGTATCACTAATAATTTTTAAGTTATCTTGAAAAAAAAAACGGAAATTTTTTATAAAAAAAATTTATTTTAAAACCAAATCTTTTCACAAATAAGCACTTTGAACCGATGAAATTTACAGATTATAAAATTAAAAATAATACAAATAATAAATCTGTGACGATTAATTTCATTTGTGATGCTAATTAGAGGAAGTGAGTTTTACGATTTTTTTTACCAAAAAATAAGGGGCTTTTATTTTGAGCGTAATTTACTTACTTCTTACTTTTGATGCTAATTTTTTTTAAACCAAAATTAAAGCTTTTTTAAACACTTTAAAGAAGCTGTAGTTAGTTTTCCCCGAAAAGTGCTTCATTTTTTGGTTATTTCACGTTGAAATATTCGATTTGGAATTTGACGAATAAGGACCTACTTTTCATTAGCTACAAATCTGCTTCTACTGGGTTTACATACTTCATAAATATACCCCTTTTTCACCTTTTTGTAAGCTAGATTTTTTCTAAGATAATTTTTTTCGATAAAATACTTACTTTTTGAGTTATTTGCGAAAAACTGTCTAAAACGGGGTTTCTTGTTGAGGAATGAACATATTCACACGTAAATAACTCTTATAAATATACGCGCAAATAAAGTATTGACTTTGAAACTGTGAACTAACTCTTTAGAACGAAAGTTGCTTAGGAAGTCAGTTTATCCAATTCCGGATATATTTTGAACGTATGTTTTTTCACCCCCGAGAAGGGGTAAAACTCACCCCCAGAGCAAAAGCAGACATCGGCAAAATACACTTTTTTTCTTTGACGTGTTAGCTATGTATATCGCAAATTTCATGTCAATACAAGCGGTCTTCATGTTTCAAAATGAAACAAACAGAATAAAATCATAATAAAATAAATTAAAATGCATGACTTCTGACATTTTCTTGCACATAGGAATCGGCAGTAACTGGATGATGTACTAATAAAATTTCATGTGGATGTATACCTTCTTCTTCTTTGCCATGGTTTGTTAGAACAGTGAGCGACGCACGGCATACGGGTACAGCAGAATCTGTTGTACTCGACGCACGGCAGATTTGAGTTAAGTCGGTTTGTTAGCATATTATTCTGTCTTCTGTCGCTCTCAAAATAGTTTGAGTTTGACGTTTATTCTCACGGGGGTGTACGTAGAAAAACAAATTCTGACGAAATCAAGGCAATAATTTTATTACTCCTAGAAAAGGAGGAGGAAGAAGAGATAATAATATTAAATTTAAATAAAAGAAATAAAAATGTAAACTAAATGTTTTCATGTCGTAATACAGAAGGTGCATTTATATTAACAGTCGAAAGAAAATTGTTTCAGAACGAGGAAAAATTTCTAGAATATTTTAGACTTTCCAGACATTTATTTAAAACTGTATTACCATTTATAAGGGGTAATATTACTAAAAAACCCTACAACAGAAGACAACATCCGATTTCTGGAGAAAAAAATTAACCATAACTTTGAATTAGGTTTTTTTTATTTAGAGAAAAAATAAAAATATGTGTTTAAGTACAAAATAGAAAACTTCTTAAAAATGTAAAGTATATTATAATTGTATCTTACATTTCTACATTGCTATTAATTGATTCTGGTGAAAATACAAACAAATGCACGCTCTGAGATCCTACATTTATTTCCAAAGAATTTTCGTCACAAGAATTATTTTTTGTTGTAATAGGAATCAATTCATGTACCTAATTCATTTGCAGCCAGCTCAATTTCATATCGCGAAACAATACGCATTACTTCAGCTTTTATTCTTGCCTTTCAATCGTAGGAAATTTCGGTACAGTGGAAGCAACACTTTCAAAAAACATGTGGATCACCTGATTTTTGAGCCAATGTCGATGATGTTTCCGACTTTTTAACAAGTTTTTCAATCAAAGCGGTTCGTTCCTCTCGTCCCATTTTTAATTCGCTCATTAATGAGAAATTTCTGTTTTTGACATTTACTTTTTTTTTCGGTGCTCCTGGTACCTAATACAATATAGTATTATAAAAGTGTAAAAAGAGTAATAAATCGTCTAATACAATAGTAATAGAAATTAGATGTTGGGTTCCCGTTGAGGCACATGGTGTCTTTGAAACGCACTACTGAAAGGGAAAGGTTTATAGTAGGTACCTTTTGTTAAATGCAAGCTGCTTTTCTCTTTGAATATTTCCCCAAATAATTGACCTGAAAACAGGTCAATTTACAGAGAACTACGTAAATACATATATTATAAAAAATACGCAAATAGAATAATAAAAAATGAGATATTCAAAGCATACTTTAAAATAGGGATCACGGATAATGGCAAGAAAAAATTGTGTCATTTGTTGAATAATAACGATACACTTTATTTTGTACAAACGTAGTTTTATTATAATGCATGCTTCAGTTTAATAATAGAAATAATACCAATTAATCTAAATAGCAATTAAATACTAATAGTATCAATTTAATACAAGTGACTTTTTCATTTACTGTGTGCAATTAAAAATATGTCAAATCATGCAAACTTATTTTTGTTTGAATAAAATTAGTTTACCACCAATTTGTACACTGTGAGTTCAGCTGAACGTTTGCGTCCAAATCAAATCGCAGTTGATTCCAGCGCACACCGTCGACGTACACTGCTGTCGGTCTTCAGAGCGCGCAACTAAGCAGAACCTAACAATCCGTTAACATACAGAAACCATTCCTTTGATTTCGACTGACGTGCGCGGCGTTCGACTGACTGTGAGTTGTGCGTCGCTCACCGTTCTAACAAACCGTGGCTTGTCCGCATTCAGACGTTGCGTTGGTCGCCATCATGTTTACTAAGTCCCTAAAACCTTTCTCTATCGGATGGAGCTCGTGTGCGTTGCACACTTTGCACATATCGCTGACTGAGTTCTATAGTGGCACATTTTCAGAAAATGGTGTTTTGTGATAACCACTACTTAAAAATCACGAAATTTCACTTTATAATTGAACGAAACCGGCATAAAGGTAGCTTGCATAGAATCCTCTAGATAGAGTTGTACCACGTGCATATTTCCCTCCATTTCGCTCGAGTGGCAGCACTATACCGTCACATATTTAATAGGCCGTTTACTTTAAGTGTGTTTGTGTTGCTTGTACGTGGAATACCGGCACATTTTCATAAAACTAATGTTACGCCACTTTTTAATTTTTATAACCTTCAATAAAAATATCTTATTTTTTAGTCTTTACCGGCACATTAAAAGTTGTGCCAGTATGGAATGAATTTTTTGACAAAAACATACTCTTTGTGTCACCAAAATATAAGGTTGTGTCGGTATAGAATTTACTTTAATTCAAATACTTTACTTTATGCCATGAAAGAACAAAGTTGTGCCAGTATAGGTTTATTTTTTCTTATATTTCACTTAGAATGTAAGAAAAAGAAGAATGTAAGAAGTGGATACAAAACAGAATTAAAGGCCTCCGAAACTCTGGAAAATCTTATCAAATGTACAGCAGGAAGATATACGTTCCAGCCAGATCAGTTAGAGATCCGTGTGACATCACAAAATGCAGGCAAACATCCAGATTTATCAATACGTCCCTGAGAGTATGCTTGATTGAAATGCAGGCAAACATTATTATTATTATTATTATTATTATTAATATAAATCAAATAAGGGCAGAGGAGCGAGCTCCTATTATGCCCAAAAACAAAGAGAAATATCATTTTACAACTAATACAAATTAAGAATAAAGTTAAAAATTAACAAACATCAAATAAAAATACTGAAACAATAAAACAATGCCGCCCAAAAACAATTCAGTCCTGTAAAGCTCCCATAATGTTCAAAACAAAGAAAAATATCGTTATAAAAAACTAATAAAAATTATAAAGATTACAATTTCAAACAAAAATCTGAAACAATAAATATTGCCGTCCTAAAATAATTCAGTCTTGCAAAGAAAATAAAGAATTATCAAGTCTATATTTAAAAATGTTAACACTAGTTGCCGATATGGTGTCTTCATCTAAGTTATTCCAGATGTTAAATATTCTGTTTGGTAAAAAGTTCATTCTGGATCTTGCTGTCGTCTGTTCCCTCTTTAATTTATAACGATGACCTCTTAATCGTTCGTCTAGATTTAGCGTAAATATTGTGTTAAGGTTTCCAAAATTATAATACGGAAGGATATGATTAGGTCACCTTGAAGACGTCGATGCTCAAATGTTGTTAGATGAGCCAAGGATAGTCTATCTTCATAATTAGGTCTTACAAGGCCAAATGCCAGTCTTGTGGCTTTACGTTGAACATTTTCAAGTAACACGGTTAAGATCTGGACTCCACACTGGCCCGGCAAACTCAAGAATAGGTCTGACGTATATAGAGTAAAGTTTACTCATTGAGGTTAGAGATATTCGTGTAAAACATTTGCGGATTAGAAAGAGTTTGGAATTTGCACGTTTACACACGGACACTATATGGTCAGACCAATTTAAGTTACTGTTAACTATCACTGCAAGATCTTTGTGGGAGGTTACTGACTCTATGGGATGCCCATTAATAAAGTACGGTAGTAATGGGTTATTTTTGCCAATATGTAGTATGGGCCATTCCACGAACATACACATGTTTTGGATTACTTCGACAACGAATATTTTACTGTGCAACATAAGAAGTACGAAAGTAAATGGCGCTAATAATTATTCCAATAAACAACAATGTAATTTGCAATTTACTTTCGTTCTTCTTATTTTGTACAGTAAAGTATTCGTTGTCGAAGTAATCCAAAACAGGCGTATGTTCGTGGAATAGGGTATATGACGCATTTTTCAATATTCAGTGGAAGTAACCACTCTGAGGACCATTTGAATATTGCGTCAAGGTCGGTTGCATTTCACATTTCACATGTACCGGAAATGCACAGAAGAAGAGAGACGAGCGTTTTTAAGTTATACTGCGATTTGGGAGATATTTCCTAGCAGCTAAACAGTATAAGTGCATTGATGGAACGGGTTAATGTAGCAAAGTGTGGTGGAAGAACCAATAACAATGCTTTTTATTTTGTTAAATAAGGTAAAAAAGTAAGGGTGTGCAAAGTTTTTTCATTTCGACTTTATGTATTACTATAGGTCTTAAGGGAGAAGTCTTTGTTAAGTGATGTTTTAATACTGGAAGTCGAAAAGGATAAACATAGTATTATGTTCCTGAATAAAACTTCCTTTAACGAGTTTTATTTTAAAATGGTCAACTTATTCAAAGAAATACAAACCATAAATCCTAACAAAATATTATCTTTTAAAGACATTGAAATTAATAGGGTCTATCAAAATAACATTCCAATTTCCAGAAAAAAGTATGTAAGGGCTAATGTGTCTTATTCAATCTAATGCAATTAATAAAAGTCACAGTGAATTTTACATCAACTTACATTCCACGTTTTTATTCTTGTTTCTATAAATAAAGTTTTTCTATAACTGATAATCATTTTAAAATTCTTTTGTAGTTATTATTTATTTATTTATTTATTAACGGGATAAACCCAATACATACAAAATACAATAAAGCAGAGCTTTCGTCCTAATAATGAAAATATAAAATTTAGATACATGTAAAACTACAACTAAGTATAAAACACAAACATAAAAAATAAAAGAATATAAAATATTGTTAAATGATGAAAACAACTGAATCCATTATAACAGTTAAATAAGTTGGGTGACAGAACAAAATTCTTAATTTTGATTGGCCAGACGTAAGAAACGCACTGTAAAAGATAAAAGTCGGTCATCTCTTCCGTTATGTTACGTTTCTCTTATGTTCCGTCAGGCGCTTGCCTTCATTTATAAACAGGAGTACACAAAATTCGGTGTTGATCTTTTCCAGTGCGTCTACGTTACGTCTACGTCTACGCTATGTCAAACTATAAATCCGACTTTAGTCTCATTAATATATTGTCGTAAGTATAATTTCCGACTGTTAAACCCATCTTAAAAGCTGCAAAACGTAAAAATTTGTTTTGAACCTTTTCAATATTTAGGATTTGATATGCATAACTAGGTGACCAGACAATAGAACCATATTCAATAATTGATCTCACGATACTGCAATATAAGATTTTTATTGTGTGAATTGACAAATCTTTTGATGAACATAATACAAAACCCAACATCTTAAATGCCTTCGAAACAGTTAGTCTAGGCGCCAAATAGAGGTCACCGTGTCATTTTCAATTCTGATGGACAAACTCAACGGTTTCTTATGGATTTTGGGCTGCTGATTACGAATTTCGAGGGGGAATTTCGATCCGAGTGGTAAAAAAATTGTTATAAACAATTTAATTGTTTATAAATTGTTTATAAGGCTCTGGCTCATAAACTAAAAGAGAAAAAAAAATGTTTCAAATAAAATTTGTTACCTAATAAAAAACGAGGAAACAACCGTTTACTAAACTTAAATCCGATAATTAGAACTCAAGATATTGTAAAATTAGTGCACAATGTAAATTGCAAATTGCAAAATAAGTATTTTTCTAAGCTTTACCGCTCGTAACTCGGCTTCTACGCATTCAAATGAGCCTTGTAAGGTGTCCTTTTAAAGCTTAATTAAGAGGCTTCCAATAAAAGTTTGTTAAATTATTTGATCTTCATTTGTTTTAAAGTTATACCCGTTTGAAGTTATAATTTTCTTTAAAAAATTGTACATTAATTTGTTTATAAAGGTTTCAAGCAAACTTGAGCTATAAACATTTATACTTTAATTAACAATAATGATAAAACAACTCAAAAGAAACAATTTGAGCTTACGAAAATGTTCGTAAGTTTATTTTTGGCTAAGATGTCGATATCTTAATGGCGCGCTATGAGGCGCAAGATTGGCTCACAGTCAAGTAAGTATGTATTCTTCGCCGCTTTATCGATCGTAACTCGGCTTCTACGCATGAAAATGAGCCAATATGTGATATCCATATAAAAATGGATCGAGTTCTTTTGCAGCATCATCATTGCATATAAAACGAGCATTTATGATGTGGCGGCATACACACAATTGACGGGCCTTGATGATGCTGCAGAAGAACTAGATCCACTTTATATGGATATCATATAGATAATTAGACTCTGAAGCCTCAAAAAGTTTTAGTTTTACTGCCTACAAGAACAGACTTGTACCACCATATAACTGTTAAAATTTCGCTAAGAACTTATGCAGATGTAAAAAAGCTGATATTCCCTGTATATCTCTATGCAGATTTGCAGATGCATGAAAAAAATGTTTGTAAAAATAGTATTAATAAATAATATCAACTTACTTTTTAGTTAAACTTCTGAAATATTAGTTTTTAATGTTTTTTTCTCATTTAGTGCAAAAAATAGAAGACAATGTAAATAGAATGAAAGGTGATACGAGGTACAGTATGATGATTTAATTATAAGAATTATATGATAAAATTTTATTAGGATCTTCAAAAATGAAAAATGAAGATAACGTATGTATACATAGAAATTATAATTTGCATCGAGAAGTTAGTGCGTGAACCTTTACGCGGTGAGCCGATCTTGCGCCTCATAGCGCGCGCCATTAAAATATCGACATCTTGGCCAAAAATATACTTATAAACATTTTCATAACCTCAAATTTTTCCTTTTGAGTTTTTCTATCATTATTGTTCATTAAAGTATAAATGTTTATAGCTCAAATTTACTTGAAACCCTTATAAACAAATGAATGTACAATATTTTTAACAAAATTGTAACTTCAAACGGGTATAACTTTAAAACAAATGAAGATCAAGTAATTTAACAAACTTTGTTTGGAAGCCTGTTAATTAAGCTTTAAAACGACACCTTCTAAGACTTATTTGCTTGTGTAGAAGCCGAGTTACGATCGATAAAGCTTCGAAAAATACTTATTTTGCAATTTGCAATTTGCATTGTGCACTAATTTTACAATATCTTGAGTTCTAATTGTTAGATTTAAGTTTAGTAAACGGTTTTTTCTTTGTTTTTTATTAAGGACCAAATTTTATTTGAAACATTTTTTTTGTCTCTTTTAGTTTATGAGCCAGAGCCTTATAAACAATTTATAAACAATTAAATTGTTTATAACAATTTTTTGACCACTCGAATCGAAATCCCCCCTCGAAATTCGTAATCAGCAGCCAAAAATCCATAAGAAACCGTTGAGTTTGTCCATCAGAATTGAATATGACACGGTGACCCCTCTGGCGCCTAAACTAAGTATTAGCCTAATAAAATAAAAAAAAGTCAAAATGTAAATTCGTACAGGTTGAAACAAATTTTATATCAAAGTTTAGGTGGGTACAAAAGATATTTTCAAGAAAGTATCCAAATCATACAAGGGGATCATTGTTTAAATAATTAAAAAGGGGTCATTTTTGCAAAAAAAATATTTTTTTAACTGCTGAGGTCATTCAATTACTAATGAAGGTCAACAGGATTACTTTCTGTAAAGTTGAAGGGCAAATCTTTCACATAAGACTTTCTAAATTAAATTTGACCCCCTATTTATTTAAATAATTGTATATAAAACTTTAAAAACAAATTTGCAAAAAATTATTTTTAGCGTTTTAAATAAACACTATAAAATATCTTATTTTATAGACGAAGTTGCGCTATGTTACTAGTATTAAGCAAAAAAAATTGGTCGAAAAATATTTAATATTTTTTGAGATATTGAATTTGTTTATTAAATGTTACTATATGTTCAATTGCAAAAACGCGGTTGTTGCCAAAGAAATATTCACCTGAATAAGATCTGATTATTTTGATTTTTATCTATATTTTCGATAAATGTATTGATAAATTCAAATTTCAACGAAACTTCCCCCTAAAATGGCATTTAAAAATTATTCAAATTTGTTTATAATTTGTTTTTTTAATAACGTCGCAGGGACTAAGTATTTTGAAATGTCGTTTCGATAATTGGGTTCCTGGGAATTTTTTACTAATTAACAAAATTTTTTTGTCGTTTTTTCTTCTTCTTTTTTTCTTGGAGTTATATTACTACGGGCCCTTTTAGGGTTAAATTTCATTAAGAATGTCGAATCTCTGAGTTGTAGATTCTAGATCTAAAAATATTAAGATTTAACTAAAATCTCTTAAATAAAATGTGGCTACTTACTGAGTTACAGGGTGTTTTACTTAAAAATTTAAAAATTATTTTTACCAAGTACTTTCAAACTATTTGACGTATCCTTATCATACTTGGCAGAAAGTGTGGGTACTCTACAGTCTACTAAATTGTGATAAATAAAAGTTTCTAGCTACTACCAGAGGCGTACGACAGGGGATAGTGAATGACTAACCCTTCCCAAATTCTACGCCACTGGGTGAATTACTATTTTAGCAAAATTTTTCGATTCTCCGAAGTACTTTGTATGTAAATAACTTTATTGGTATCGATAAAGTCATCAGTGTGCGAGATATTGGAAGTTTAAAATGAATGAATGAATTAATCACAATAACTATGCCGTTTCATGTTTAACGTCCAATATCTCGAAAACTAATGACTTAATTGTTGCCAGTAAAGAGTATATTATTTACATATAAAGTATTGGAGAATCAAAAAATTTCGCTAAAATAGTAATTCCCTCAGTGGCGTAGAATTTGGGAAGGGTTAATCATTAACTATCCCCTGTCGTACGCCTCTGGTAGTAGCTAGAAACTTTTATTTATCACAATTTAGTAGACTGTAGAGTACCCACACTTTCTGCCAAGTATGATAAGGATACGTCAAATAGTTTGAAAGTACTTGGTAAAAATAATTTTTAAATTTTTAAATAAAACACCCTATAACTCAGTAAGTAGCCACATTTTATTTAAGTGATTTTAGACCAATCTTAATATTTTTAGGTCTAGAATCTACAACTTAGAGATTCAACATTCTTAATGAAATGTAACCCTAAAAGGGCCCGTAGTAATATAACTCCAAGAAAAAAAAAAGAAGAGGAAAAAAAGACAAAAAAATTTGTTAATTAGTGAAAAATTCCCAGGAACCCAATTATCGAAACGGCATTTCAAAATATTTAATCCCCGCGACGTTATTAAAAAAACAAATTATAAACAAATTTGAATAATTTTTAAATGCCATTTTAGGGGGAAGTTTAATTGAAATTTGAATCTATCAATACATTTATCGAAAATATACATAAAAATAAAAATAATAAGATTTAATACATGTTAATCTTTCTTTGGCAACAACCGCGTTTTTGCAAATGAAAATAGATTAACATTTAATAAACAAATTCATTATCTCAAAAAATATTAAATATTTTTGGACCAATTTTTTTTTAATACTGATAACATAGCGCAACCATGAAAATATGGGAAAGAGTAATTGATAGACGGATACGTGAAGAAACCGAAATATCCGAGAATCAATTTGGCTTTATGCAGGGTAGATCAACAACAGATGCAATTTTCATTATAAGGCAGTTGATGGAAAAATACAGGAGTAAAGAAACAAACGCTCATATGGTATTCATTGATCTTGAGAAAGCATATGATAGAGTTCCTCGAGAGATTCTGTGGTGGGCACTCAATAAGAAAGGAGTCCCTGGTGAATATGTAAAGATTGTGAGGGATATGTATGAGGGAGTAACGACTAGTGTTAGGACAGGTGTGGGAGAGACTGATAAATTTCATGTGAAAGTAGGATTGCATCAAGGTTCTGTGCTTAGTCCGTATTTATTCTCATTAGTTTTGGACCAGATAACAGCGAAAATACAGGGTAACATTCCATGGTGCTTAATGTATGCTGATGATGTCGTGTTAGTAGGAAATAGTGAAAGAGACTTAGAACAAAAACTGGAACAGTGGAGACAAGCTCTGGAGGAAAAAGGTTTAAAACTTAGTAGGACAAAAACAGAGTATTTGGAATGTTCATTTAAAGATGGAGCTACTACAAATAAAATGGTATCTTTGGATGGTGAAATGATTGTAAAAAGCAATAGTTTTAAGTACCTAGGATCGGTATTACAGAGTAATGGAGAAATAGATGGAGATGCATGCAGTAGAATTAGGGCTGGATGGATGAAGTGGAAAGAAGCGAGTGGTGTGTTGTGTGACAGAAAAATTCCAATGAAGCTGAAGGGAAAATTCTATAAAACAGCCATAAGACCAGCTATGATGTACGGAACTGAATGTTGGGCAGTGAAAAAGAAAGAGGAACAGCGAATGCATGTGGCGGAAATGAGAATGCTTAGATGGATGAGTGGAGTGACAAAGAAGGATAAAATTAGAAATGAGTATATTAGGGGAAGTCTAGGTGTGGCACCAATTGATGCCAAAATGAGAGAGCATAGGTTAAGATGGTTTGGTCATGTTCAACGTCGAGACGTTAACCACCCAATACGAAGAATAGCTGAAGTGCAGATTCCTGGAAGGAGTAGGAGAGGAAGACCAAAGAAGACCTGGGGGGAGACGATAAGGCAGGACATGTTGGTAAAGGGGATTAACATTGATATGGCCCAAGATAGAATTGTGTGGAGAAATGCAATTAGGGAAGCCGACCCCGCATAGGGATAAGGCAAAGAGAATGATGATGAACATAGCGCAACTTCTTCTGTAAAATAATATAATTTACAGTGCTTAGTTAAAACGCTAAAAATATTTTTTTGCAAATTTGCTTTTAAAGTTTTATGTATAATTATTTAAATAAATAGGGGGTCAAATTTAATTTAGTAAGTCTTATGTGAAATATTTGCCCTTCAACTTTGCAGAAAACAATCCTGTAGACCTTCATTATTAATTGAATGACCTCAGCAGTAAAAAAGTATTTTTTTTGCAAAAATCACCCCTTTTTAATTATTTAAACAATGATCCCCTTGTATGATTTGGATACTTTCTTGAAAATATCTTTTGTACCCACCTAAACTTTGATATAAAATTTGTTTCAACCTGTACGAATTTACATTTTGATTTACATGTAGTGTAATTTTTATTTTACTAGACTATATGGTCAATGTGAGAGTAAAATGTTAATTTACAATCAAATGTTATACCTAAATCCCGAATTTCGTTCACACGTGTGACAGGAGTATTATTAATAAAATATTGATATTGAATAGGCGAATGGGATCTAGCAAAAGTTATTAAAAAGCATTTATTAATATTAAGTTCCATATCATTTCTAACACACCACTCATAAAAATCATTTACTTGTGACTGAAGCTGAAAAATGTTATCCTCATTATTGACAGTCTTATATGTATATTTTAATATCATCAGCAAACATTAAAAAGTTAACTTCCTTAAAAATAGAGTGAACATCATTCAAGAACAAATTAAATAGAAGGGGGCCACAGTGGGAACCTTGCGGTACTCCAGATGTAGCTGCAAAAGCATTAGAAAGAAAATATCCTATTTTTACACTTAAACTTCGATTAGTCAAGTAACTTTGCATCCAATCAAAGAGACTTCCAGAAATATCATATGCTGTAAGTTTCGCAAGTAAGATATTTTGATTGACCTTATCGAATGCTTTAGAAAAGTCAGTATAGATGGAATCTACTTGTAACTTGTTTTCCAAAGCAATAACAATGTCACTCTGATAGAGAAGTAAATTAGTTACTGTAGATTTACCCTGTACAAAACCGTGTTGTTCATTCACCAGAATACTACTGAATTCACAAGTAAGCTGCTTAGTAACTAAATAATCTAATAATTTTGGAATTGCTGATAAAGTACAAACTGCTCTGTAGTTTTCAACATTTGACTTTGAACCAGATTTAAATATAGGTTTTACATAACTACGTTTCCAGCAATCAGGGAAAACCCCTGCTTGCAAAGATTTATTGAAGAGTATATACAATGGCTTAGATATAGTACAAACACATTGTTTTAATAGATAGTTAGGAATGCCATCAGGGCCAAAATTTAGTTTAGGAGACAAATTGTGAATACTCTCAAAAATAGTATTAATGTTAAAAGAGCATGAACTCATGTTACCAGCATTTTCAAATTGATATTGTGGGGGGTAGTATTGTGGTCAGTGAACACTGTAGAAAAAAATTGGGCAAATAAATTCACAGCTTCCTCCCCAGAACTACTTTGATCTTTGTCATTTCCTAAATATAAGTGGCATGGTACATCATAATTTTTCCTACGACTGCGACTGTTTATATATTTCCAAAAAGTGTGTGAGTCACTATTAATTCTAAATTCAGAATCTCTAACATATAAATTATAACAATATTTACTTAGTCTACTACATTCAGATCTTAAGTTATGAAAAATAATAAAATCATCATAATTGTTGAACATCTTATACCTTTTATGATATTTTTTCTTTTCTATTATTAATCGTTTTAACTCCGGGCTAAACCAAACTGAAAATGTACTTGTCTACATACTTTTTGAGGAAAATAAGAATTTATTGCATGATTGATAATATCGTAAAATTTAGACACAGCGTCCTCAATATTCAAAGCCTTTAGTGACTCCCAATTTATTTCCGACAAGAAAAAGTTCATACCAATGTAATCACCGTTTTTAAAATCATAATATGACTCTGCGCACTTTAAAGAATCACTGTTATTTATTATATTAACATCGAACATTACACCATTGTGGTTAAGGGAGTTAGAAAAAATTAAATCAGCAGCATTTACAACACTCAACTCCTTACAATTAGAAAATATTAAGTCTAAAATTACATTTCTACTATTGGACACAAAATTATTTTGAAAAAGGTTGTAGAAACTATAGCAATTAACCATAATATGTAAAGCTGGTGAATTTGGTGGATAGTTCGATAAACTAACTCCTAAATTATCATTTGTTCACGTAACGTTCGGAAGATTAAAGTCCCCAGAAATAAAAACCTTAGAGTAGTTATTGTTCGTTAATATAAGAAAAATATTGTTGTGTTATATATTAGTAAGAAAAATATTGTTGTGTTCATATAGTGTATCTTTATTGCGAATAAAGACATGATTAAAAAATTTAAAAATAAAAACGTTTATTTTATGAACTTTTTATGCCACTACTTACGACCGACCATCTTTGCCATAACACCGTAAAACTTGATTTCTATACTGGCATATTTATATCAAAGTTCTCGAAATTCATACAATGAAAAAAATGTAATATCTAACCATTTATTGACAAGTATTTGGTTTCTTCTGCCGATCTCTTATCCATAAATTGTAATTTTGAATGGTATTTCATTATGTCATGAAACTTCATGGTCAATTATCTCAGAACTCCATTTTTGCGGTTGTGCCAGTATATAGAAATCAGTGAGCGATATGGTAGCGGGGGCCCTGATTAGCAGAATATTTATCATCCATTGCTCGTAATTTTATGTTTGTATTCTGCTCAATATGTTCTAGAATAGAATATTATTACAGAATATTATATTCCAAACAGGCAAGGGTGTCGCAGCCTCGCCCAAAATTTTTGTCTTTTTTTAGAATGGGTACTTTTATTACAATATTGTGTTTACGTATTTTAGATGAAGAGAAAACTTCTTATGTACACCACCTGTGTCGATTTTTACCATAAACATAGGTTTTGTTATTATCACCAACTACCACGATATAAAGACACAGAAGATAAGATAATGCGCATAGTGGGCGGAGTCAATGACGGCAGCAACATAGTTATCTCGAATTCTTTATGCAACTTTTAGGTATCGCATTCTTTCGTGTCTTCAACGTCTACCGTGGTTTTCTTTAAATATTTTGAATTTATTGTATAAGGTTGTGATATTTATTTATAACGTTGTGAATATTTCCGTTAAACATGCGTTGTGCCTATTTTGGATGTGGATCTGACCAAGGCTGCCGCTAACAGTTTCGCCGTCCGCGTAACTATTTAGTTTTACCTTTCAGAAAGTCCCTTAGTTTTGTTACATACATAAGGATGTGAAAAAAGAAAAAGAATACTTCACAAATAATAACCATTATTTAATAATGATAATTTGCAATACAATATTTTAAAACTATACATTAATATTCTTAAGAAACACTTAATACAAAACAAAAATGTAATTATTATATTCTTAAATAATACAAATTGTTACAAAATTATTTAAATAATTGCTTGTTTTAAAAATATATTACAAAAAAGTACAAATTTTTATAATTATTAAAATTTAAAGAATAAAATAACTCATTATGTAATAATTGTATAATTAAAAAATCGTTTTAAGCAAAATGTTTTAAACTTAAAGAATATAAAGAAACACAGCTTTAAAATTTAATAATTTAATTTAAAATTTAAAGCTTCAATAAATGAACGATACGGCGATACCTTATAATTTTCAGGGTCAACTTCTAATTGCATGAAAATTTGGATTTAGGTCCTACTCATCCTCCACTTCAAAGTTGAACTTATGCCGTTGCGTTGGTTGCTTTTAGTTGGGGGGTGAAAGTCACTCCTTCTCGGGGGTGAAAAAAATATACGTTTAAAATAAGTCCGGAAACAGCTAAACTGATTACTAAGTTACTAGATTACTGAGTACTAGATACTAGGTTAATTCAGTAGTACTAGAGTCATTTGCGACTAAAAATGTTTACTTTTCAACAAAAGAAAAACACGTTTTCAGGCTGTTGTTCACAAATACTCAAAAGTAAGGATTTTATCGAAAAAATATTCTTAGAAAAAATGTAGCATATAAAAAAACGAAAAAGTGGTATATTCTTAGTCTATAGAACCAGTAAAAGCAAATTTGTAGCTCATGAAAAGACGCTCTTATCGTTCAAAATTCAAATCAAATATTTGAACGTGATATTACCAAAAAATGAAGCACGTTCGGGGAAAAACCCATTAAAATTCTTTTAAAGTGTTTACAAAAAGCTTTATTTTTATGTTTTATAAAAGTTATATTCCGGTAGGAAAGACAAAGAAACGAATTTTCGAACGTGAAAACAGACGACACTCCAGATTTACCATTTTCTGGACAATTGACCCAAAGGCTGGATTCTAAGAACGAAACAGTTTTGGATGTTCAAGTTTTCAATGAGAGTCAGAATGAAAAAAACATAAGTGACCTCGAGTATGATGGTTTGGAGAACTTGGTTGGCTATATCTGCCATAAATTGAAGAACTCCAGTATTCAATCCGAAGATTTTTCAACGTACACGTGGGTTGATCATTTGAATGAGGGTGGTTTATGTAAACCATCAGAAACTTTTTTGTCATATATTGAGCAACTGGAGACAATTTTTCGTTCCGCAAATGGTGATTCCATTTTGGTAACTAAAAATTATTTATAAAACCTTATGTCCAAAAGTATAACTGTAGACTGTTCTAATAAAGCGAAGAAGTTCTTTTTTATGTCTCGGATGTACTTCCGAATTAAACAAGTTTTTTAACAGCCTGACATTGCGTAAAAGAAAAATTATAAAAACTGCTACATAGTTACTGTATGTACGTCTCTTTCACAATCACAAAATTTAAATCAAGTGCATGGCATGAAAACTGTAAAACTTATTTTTGTCTTTTCCGAGCCTGTCACTTAACTCTGATGAAATATATTATTTAAAAAGTAAACATTTTGTTTTTTTAACAATCCATTGAATTTATGGTTTGAATTTTTGGGGTTTCTCTTCCTCTTGGTAAAGATTATATTTTCTAATGTGTAGGCCAATAGTAAATTTTTGCCAACTAACGAAATATAACAATTTTATTAGATATCGATTATATGGATATTTTTATTTTCCGGATCCCAATATAATCGAGACTGGGAACTTTACAATTAACTGAAAATCTATTTAAATTATAGGAAATAGTTTAATAATTTTCTTCTAAACTATAAAAATCACTTAGTTTCTTCTAATCATAATTCATTCATTTTTACTATGCTCAAATTTCATTCGCTTTGGTATTACGAACGTATAGACGGGATTATGCTTTACTCTGTTGCTGACGTCATGCGCCAATCGGACGAGTTTCCGTAACTAGAATATCAGGGCCTGACCAACTACTGCTAATTCATCGCAATCTGCAGGCTCGTCAGATCCAGAAAATTCCGAACATGTATCGTGTTCAGATTCAATGTTATGGTCTTCCGAAATATCGTCTACATCACTGTCATTATAACATTCCTCATTGTACGACTTTAAAAGAGTTTTCTTATAATCGTCATCGCCGAAACGCACGACACACAAAAAAGTAACATAAACGGTCCGGCGTCGTCTGAGAGACTACTCTCGAACTAACTTTGCCACAACTTTTTAGGAACTGAGGGACGCTTGTCTCAAAGATACAACCGATAGAACGAATTACCTGTGGGCGGTGCCAATAGCCAATAAGAAACAATTAAAAATATTAAATCGTCTGTCAGACGACGCCGGACCAGTTAAAGGTTAAAACACAGAAAAAAACAGGTTTCTACAACTAGTCAATTGAAATGCTACATTTTTTAGGCCATAGCTTGCATTTGTTAGAGGAGCCAATTTTATTTTTTAATGTGTAGGGGGCAGTAAAAGCTTAAGTTCAAGTTTGTGGGGTCGTCACCTTTGTCCCCCGGTCGCCATCTTGGAAAAGGGGTGCAAAGGGATTTCGCGCTGTATCTCGTAAACTACCAACCATACAGAAAATTTAATAAAACATAAAATGTGCAAAATTAAATTTTCTACAATTTTCTTTTTATTACCTTTTATTGTCAAGTGACCAACAAAAAAGATATAAACAAAAATAATTGAAAATTTTTTAACACGTTTTCTTTTGGAGGTTATAACTTTTTTTCAGTTCATTTTACAATAAAATAACATTATATCAAATTGGTAGAAGGTTTTTCAGCGAATAATTTCCACTATAAAGTTGTTTAATTTTATTTATATATCTAGGTTTTACAGCGCACCACCCAGGAGGTAGAGTCTGGAGGCGCGTTTTTTTTGTGTGGTATCCCCAGTGGACCTAATCCACTGAAAATTTCTTGACAAAATAATATTATTGAAGTGAAAACTTCTTTAGGGACGTTGTGCGATTTTTGGATAGGAGAAAAAGCATTGAATTCGCGACCGTCATCGCGACCGTCATCGCTTATGCTATATATTATTTGTATGTATAAATTTTATAGAAGTATTTAAATTTAAAATAAATGTAAAACCTATTTTAGGATGGGGAAAAAAGATTTATTTCGCAACCGTCATCGCGACCGTCATCTCTTCGGAGAAATAAATTTTGTACGTATCTATATTATGTGTATGTATACATAAATTGTATAGAAGTATGTATTTAAATTTAAAATAAATGTTAAAACTATTTTTGGATGTCCGTCATCTCTTCGACGAAATAAATTTTGTACGTATGTATATTTATTGAAGTGAAAACTTCTTTAGGGACGTTGTGCACTTTTTGGATGGGAAAATGTATTAAATTGGCGACCGTCATCGCTTCGACGAAATAAATTTTTGAAGTGAAAATATCATTAGGTACGTTGTGCACTTTTTAAATGAGAAAAAAGTATTGAATTAGCGACCGTCATCGCGACCGTCATCGCTTCGACGAAATAAATTATTGAAGTGAAAATATCATTAGGTACGTTGTGTACTTTTTAGATGGAAAAAAGTATTGAATTAGCGACCGTCATCGCGACCGTTATCGCTTCGAAGAAATACATTTTTGAAGTGAAAACTTCTTGAGGGACGTTATGCACTTTTTGAATGGGGAAAAAATATTAAATTGGCGACCGTCATCGCTTCGACGAAATAAATTTTTGAAGTGAAAATATCATTAAGTACGTTGTGCACTTTTTAGATAGGAAAAAAGTACTGAATTAGCGACCGTCATCGCTTCGACGAAATAAACATTTGAAGTAAAAACTTCTTGAGGGACGTTGTGCACTTTTTGGATGGGGAAAAAGTATTAAATTAGCGACCGTGATCGCTTCGACTAAATAAATTTTTGAAATGAAAATTTCTTTAGGGACGTTGTGCACTTTTTGGATGGGAAAATTAATAAATTAGCGACCATCATCGCTTCGACGAAATAAATATTTGAAATGAAAACTTCTTGAGGGACGTTGTGCACTTTTTGAATGGGGAAAAAGTATTAAATTAGCGACCGTCATCGTTTCGACGAAATAAATTTTTGAATTGAAAATTTCTTTAGGGACGTTGTGCACTTCTTGGATGGGGAAAAAATATTGAATTTGCGACCGTCATCACGTCGCTGAAATAAATTTTGTAAGTAATATAAATTATGTATATGTATACATAAATAGCGTAGGCCATACGCATTGCGTATATGATATAGATATAGCACTTCTTTTTGGATGGGGAAAAGGCATTGAGCTCGTAATTTATTTACTATAAGAAGTTTTCACTTCTGTCGGCACTCCCACGAGTGCCTTCAATTTTTTTTTATTATTATATATTGAAAAAGGTCTATTTTATCATAGTTATTATTTTTTCATTTTTTTCGACGGTCCAGGCTGCGAGTCAAGATCTGAATCAGTATCCGAGGTGAATTTTTGTGGTATAATGGTAGTTAGCGTTGGCGTCATCGTCGGTAATTCGCCTTCCAATTCATTTTCTTTAATTAATTGTTGAAATGTCCACGGTGTTGCTGCAGCTTTTACCACCACAATGGAGGCACACTGCTGAACATTTGAGGGGCTTTTCGGCAACCGCACGTACTTCAACAGTTTCCTTTGCATCTGCAAAAGATTAATTTCATAAGCCCGGGGGTTGTTTGTAGCGTGGAAATTTGTATTGGTATCCAATATTTTCCATGCATTTTCCAGCCCTAATCTTTCGGATCACAGTTTTTACCGAGCCATGACTGAATCTGGTGATACACTCGGAGACTGTGAAAATGGACTGCATCTGATGTTGGGGGAAGTGAGGAGAGATTAAATGCATCTTTTTGTCACTGTCTTAGCGAATCGTTTATATCTCAAGGTGTCCATAGAATCGTCCTTATTTCCGCCATATAAAGAGACGAAAAAACTTTCGCCAACAACACTCAGTAAAGATTAATCCATTAGTACATTAATCACGTGAGGCTCGAAAGGGGGGGGGGGTGGGGTCCATAAAAAATCACGAAACATCACAAGGGGGTGGGGGGTGTAGTAATACATCCCGTGTATTTATTTTTTCGTCACACGTGTTCAAAAATCGAAAGCGGCATTGGTGTGACTGATAAAAAAAATAATTTTTCATTTACAATATTCTACAATACTACAACACATTAATTTTCTTTCCTTTCACCTAAATTTCTATAATAAATAGTTTTATTAATAATAATATCGTATGGCATTTTTGCCGGGGAGATCCTTTCGGATAGTTCCAGCGCCAATTACATCTTTAACCCTGTTTCAAGTAACTAGTGTCGATGTACACTAGCCCTGTAATAGACTGTAATAGTTTTATTAATATTGGATGTTAATGTTAAAAACGACATGGGATACCTACACTTCATGGTAAATTATCTTAACTTCTTAAGATAAGAAGGGACACTTGCGAAGTGTTTTGTTTCTTACCATGTGTTTCCACTAGGAATACTGACCCTGTCGATGTCTCCTATTATTTATGAGGTTTTAGTCTGTACATGATGTAATAAATTATCTGATGAATTGGTACTTGGTAGTCTTGTCAGTTATTCTGTTGTTTTGCTATTGCTGGGTTGGGTTGCTAGGTCAGTTTTAATTCTTCAGTAGTTTTAATTTTGTATACTAAAATTAGATGATACTTATAGATACGTGTATTTTATACACACCTAAAAATAGAATTTTTTGTAGACACTAAAAAATACACGTGATATAGGGGGGGTGGTTACCCTTAAACCTCACCATGTATCACCAAGGGGGTGGGGGGTTAAAAAATGACAAAAAAACATCACGTGATTAATGGACGGCCCCTTACAGAAAAACAAAATAAAACTAAAATATTTATAAAAGCAAAACTTACATTTCATTAGTCTTTGAGATTTTTCGTATTACTAATACTCAAGGGCGGATCCAAGACCGATTTTCGGGAGGGCCATGAACTTTTTTTATGGTATATGCATAGCTTAGATTACCTCACACTTCTTTACCTCGTTCAGCACAACCTTTACTACCATTCAGCACAAAGCTAAAAACATTTTTCTCGTAGCAAGTGGGATATGTGTTTGAAACTAAAAAGATTTGAACTGCAAATATTTAAATTTATATTATTTTAAATTCTCGAGAGAGTGCTCTCTGGATCCACCCTTGCTAATACTTTTTAAGTTATTTTGAAAAAAGAACTTTTTCTAAAATAAAAAACTTTTTTTACTATAAAATCAATTTTTTTCAAAAATAAGAACTTTGAACCGGTCCAACTTAGGAGGAGATTTTCACGTCTTTTTGACCAAAAAACCTTTATTTTGAGCATAACTCGCTTAATTTTGATGCTAGAAGCTTGCTATAAAATGCTATAAAAATAAAAATTAAGCTCTTTTTTAAACATTAAAAAAAGTTTTATTAATATGAGTTTTCTCCGAAAAGTGCTTCGTTTGTTGGTTATTTCACGTCGAAATATTTGATTTGAAATTGAACAAATAAGAAAAATTTTTCATGAGTTACTTTCCTTTTACTGTGTAGATAGACTTCATGAATATGAACACCATTTTTTTATAAGCTACATTTTTCCTAAAAATATTTTTTCGATTATTTCATTCATAGGAGATTCTGACCAATAGAAAGCTACAGAAATAAAAATTAAACTGATAATTTTTGATAATATCCCGTCGCCAAGTATATTACGTCAGATGCCCTTCGTTGCTACGAAAAAATACATTCGGTGACATTAATGACAATTAATGTTTTAAAAATTATAAAAGTGATGACTTTCAACCGTCAAATATTTATAACAACTGTGTGTTTAATGGTACTAATTTGTACTAGTCTGGGCTGATTATCGGAGAATAGGCCATTTTTGGGAAAAGTTATTTACCAGCAATTTTATTGCTGGAATCGAATCTTATGATTGTATGTATTAATAATATAGATATGCAAAGTCCGCAGATAGTGTGCTACTTATTCCACTATAACTCCAAAGCCGCAAATCTTTAATTTTCAACAAAACTTTTAGATAAGTAGTTGTTAATAAATAATTAAATAACTTGGTAACGTAAAAGCCCTTTCCGTATATATTATAATTCCAGAAGTTTATGGAAATTGAATGAACAGTTTAGCAACAATTAAAATGTTAATTAAAAATTTACGGTCGCTATTATAACGACAATAATTATGATGCATAAGAATAACTATGATTTTTTCATAAAAAGGCACTATACCTATCTAATTTACTTTACAGAATTGAAATTGGACTATTTAAGCGGCCTCAGGAATATTTTAAAATTATAAACAATTTTTTGGCTTATAAACAAATAAAATATCTCGGGAAATATTAAACTAAATTAAATTGTGAAAACGGTATTCTAAAGACGGCAGCAGGACGCTTCTTTTAAAAGAAAAAACGTTTAATTATGACGAGTGGTTCCTGAGATACAACCGGTCAAAGTTGACCGAAATTTACGGCAAAGATATAAACAATAGGATCATAATTTTTAAACCATCGCCTTTTTATTTTTGTCCTCTTTCTCCACACCAATTTTCATATCTTTAAAATCCTCATAACATATATTATTATAATAAAAACTATCGATAATACGTGTGAAAATTGCCAAAAATAGCAAAATTCCAATCAAAAATTAGGTTGGAGAAAATGTAACCCTTAAAGTTCAAAATCGGTATACGTTAAAAAAATGCATTTTCTCGGTTTCCCATGGAGCAATTTCCTTCATTCTTTTTTTGTTCCCAAGTAACTCGAGTAGAGCCATCGAACTAACGCATTAATAAATGTCAAACTTGCTTTTGTTTTGTTATAATAGATTAATTTATTTATTATAACACAATATTTTAATTTGTTTAAATAAAAATTGTTTAAATAATTATACAGCTTTCAAATGAGACTATTTATGTTTTTAACTTTAAAATGTACACTTGTAGTAAGTTTATCTAAAAAAAAGCCTACAACTGGAAAAAATATGTAATTTTCTCTTCTTATAAATAAATTAATCTAATATAACAAAACAAAAGCAAGTTTGACATTTAATAATGCGTTAGTTCGATGGCTCTACTCGAGTTATTAGGGAACAAAAAAAAGAATGAAGGAAATTGCTCCATGGGAAGCCGAGAAAATGCATTTTGTTAACGTATACCGATTTTGAACTTTGAGGGTTACATTTTCTCCAACCTAATTTTTGATTAGAATTTTGCTATTTTTGGCAATTTTCACACGTATTATCGATAGTTTTCATTATAATAATATATGTTATGAGAATTTTAAAGTTATGAAAATTGGTGTGGAGAAAGAGGACAAAAATAAAAAGGTGATGGTTTGAAAATTATGATCCTATTGTTTATATCTTTGCCGTAAATTCCGGTCAACTTTGACCGGTTGTATCTCAGGAACCACTCGTCATAATTAAACGTTTTTTCTTAAAAAAAGCGTCCTGCTACTGTCTTTCGAATACCGTTTTCACTCTTTAATTGAGTTTAATATTTCCCGATATATTCTATTTGTTTATAAACCAAAAAATTGTTTATAATTTTAAAATATTCCTGAGGCCGCTTAAATAGTCCAATTTCAATTCTGTAAAGTACATTAGATAGGTATAGTGTCTTTTTATGAAAAAATCATAGTTATTCTTATGCATCATAATTATTGTCGTTATTATAGCGACCGTAAATTTTTAATTAACATTTTAATTGTTGCTAAACTGTTCATTCAATTTCCATAAACTTCTGGAATTATAATATATACGGAAAGGGCTTTTATGTTACCAAGTTATTTAATTATTGATTAACAACTACTTATCTAAAAGTTTAGTCGAAAATTAAAGATTTTTTTGGAAAAACCCGCTTTTTTCGGGGAAAGTTTTCGTCGAAGTAAATCGGAAAAAAACACGTCTCTATGCAGAATTTAATTGCGGTGAATTTTTATTTGGCTGTTTTTGGTCTAAAGTTAAAATCTTTGGAGTTATAGAGCAAAAATTGAAAAAATACGATTTTCGGGCGCCATTTTGTTTATAAAAAAGTAGCACACTATCTGCGGACTTTGCATATCTGTATTATTAATACATACAATAATAAGATTCGATTCCAGCAATAAAATTGCTGGTAAATAACTTTTCCTTGTATTTTGCTAATTAGCCCAGAGTATACTTACATAAATAAATTGCAATAAAATTTTGGTTTTGAACAGTTTTATTCATGAAATAATCGCAACAAATTGCACTCGAACTCTGAAATTAATATAGAATTTTTGCTCTCGTGACACTTTGACATAATTTCACTCGCCTTCGGCTCGTGAAATTAAAACTGTCAAAGTGTCACTCGGGAAAAATTCAATAATTTCAGAGCTCTTGTGCAATTACTACTGATAATATTAAATTCGATGAAATACTTATTTTTTGAGCTATTTGCGAAAAACAGCCTAAATTCGTAGTTTTTCTGTTGAGAAATAAACATTTTCACTCGCAAGTCACTTGAAAAGTATTGACTTAGATAAGGAAGCTCTGTAGAACAAAAGTTGCTTATAATTATTCAATTTATCCATTTCCGGACTTACTTTAAACGTATGTTTTCACCCCCGAGAAGGGGTGACCTTCATCCCCCAGTAAAAGTAACCAACGGCACAACTCCAACTTTGAAGTGGAAGATAAGTATGTAGAATCTAAATCCAAATTGCCAAGCAAATATGTCGTGACGCTGATAATAATTACACTCCAAAATGGTCATTTACTATGCTATTCGTGTATTCATGCACTGTTTATGAAAACTTACATTTTTCATCTTTATTGGTACAGAATAAAATAGAAAGAAAATTAATAAACGACTACATTATTACATAGTATTATTCTATGAGATGATTTTGTTCTCATATCTTTCTAATATCTACAATTTTATTAATACATAGGCACATACAATACATATGATACATTGTACCTATCTGATGGGCAAGTTAATTTTCAATACTGCATTGCTTAAAAAACGTTGCGTATGTATGCGCAAAATAATATAACAATAACACATTTTTACATATATTAGACGATAAGATGGGGCCCCTGACATATTGGGGCCGCCCGCAAGCTTCATGCTGCGGGGCCTCTGTTACGCCCATGTCAAACTGTACCTCTGTCGATTGGTGCTTTTAGGTGCGACGCAAGCGCTCCCATGACTTTGTTCCTGCGATATCAGGATTTTCGGAATATTTTTATTTATTTAAATTAACGTGCATGTGACATCTATGGTCATTAGCACGAGTTACAGTTTACATGGTAATATTATGAATTACAAATTATAAATATATAGTTAACATTATAACATAAGTAAAGAAAGATCAGTTAACAATAATTATATTTTGTTTAACAATTGATTCTTCTCGAGGAATTTGATAACCTTGTTGATTTGGTCTGTGCTGTTGAGGACATCTTTGAAGTTAGGACTAATACCAAGCTGTTGGCTTTCTTTGGCATAAAAAGGACAGTCACTAAGTATATGTCTGATCCGGAGAGTAGTATTGCAGTGTTGACATTTTGGTAGTGGTGATGATGTCATCAAATAGCCATGTGTTTGTTACTGCAGCGAAGCTGGGTTGTACTGTTTGTGATGATGTTTGTGATGATGTTTGAGATGATGTTGATGCCATAATTTGATTTTAATATTCTGGATGCCAAAATATTAAATATGTATGGCCAGTAAGAACTGGCCTAGTTTTTTGGTTATCGATATTTGCTGTTAATTAAAAATCGCCTTATACGCCAGGGCAGATAAATAAAAATGAGCGATTTCAGGGTAAAAATCAATACAGGTATTTGAAGGTGCTAAATCGTAGGGGGGACATAGTTAATTAAAAATACATACAGAGGTACTCGCAAATCAACCTCAGTTTTTTATAAACAAAGGCTAAAGTCAGAAAATATGGTTTTTTGCCTGTAGCATTTTTTGTATCATGTTTACAGCAAAAGTTGTATTATGAAATTTGTGTATCATAAAAAAAACAATTAATTTTAATTTTGATTAGTTAAAATTGATAAATAATTAACCGAGATAATTGCAAAAAACCACATTTTTTGCACTATTTTGTAAATGTTAATAACTTTTACTAAATATGACCTAAGGAACATATTGTACCTTAATTATGAGGATATTATGTGCCCTTACTAGAGTGCAAAGTATCAAGAAGATCGTTTTGTTAGTTTACGAGTTACGTTATTTGTTTATCCAAAACATTGAATGTTTAAACATCTATTGTTGCCCAAGGGGTATTTTCAGAGCTTTTTAGCCAAGTGGAATGAGTTTTTAAAGACTCAAACTACTAAGAAATTAAAAAAAATGATACATTTATTATTTAAATGCTCTTAAACAAGTCGTTTAATAAATAGCGAGTTTTTTCCTTATAAACATTTAGAATAACTTTGTTATTTTTCACGACAAATAATTATAATTAGTTGTATCAGAAAAGTGGTAAAAAAACACACATTAAAAACTAAAAATAAACTTTCTATGACCAATAATACCCAACTTATACTTTTTTTTTTGAAAAATCATATATGTATTGTTTATAAATATTAAGAGTCGAAATTTGCAAAAAATCATAATAGACATCTATATTTTACATTGCAATTAATAACTACAGTATATCTTGTATTTAAAATGAGTAATAACCCTTTAAAATGAAGGTACTCGAGCTGACTTAACTGGGACCGTGTGATGGGGGAAGGATCTCTGAGTCCGCTTTCGCGCTTCGAGATTTTGGTATTGAAAGTTCAAACTGGAGCACTTGAAAATTTTTACAATAACTCAGCTTCCAGAGAACGTAGAGCCTTCATTTTTTTTTAATTGGGGTAACTGGATGAAATAATAACGACTAGCTAATTTCCATTCACCGGAAAAATCGGGAAATTCTGGAAAATGGATTTTTTATTCAACATTCATTTACAACGTTAACACTAATATATTTCAATAAATATTTTCATAGCATATTATAAATTTGTAAATAAATAATAAATGTACAGTATATATATCTTTATATATATATACAGGGTGGTTCATCGTATTTGCCTCGGTCTCTGTACGGAAAACGACTTGATATTTAAAAAAATATTCTTGACAGCAATTTACAGGGCAATTAACACTACAATCTAAAACTAATGAAAATTATACAGGGTGCTTCAAAAAAGAGGGGTATATTAAAGTTATATTTTCTCTTATGGAACACCCTACTCGTGAGCCATTTTTGAATTTTCCTTAGAAAAATAAGCTATATTTTTATAAGGGTTTCCTACACGTAAATACATGGTGTTTTGATTTATTTCAATTTTTATAAGAATGTAAGGTTTAAGAAAAAAAAATTAATATCTACGAATCTACGAATCCGTGACAAATTTTTTCTTGGATCTTTATAATAGACTATTCAGCATATTGGAACAGATATTTATTGTAATAATATTTATAATTATTTAATCGTACATTTTTAGATTTAAAAATTAATTAAAAACAAAAACATTCAACAAAACTGAAAACATAAACAAAAACATACCTCATTATAGGGCCAAAACTAGTTTTAATGTGTATCTACAAAAACACATATTAAGTATGTGTTTTTGTGTTTTGTGTTTCTCCACAATACACCAGGGTAGAAAAATAAATATGAGCGATTTCAGGGTAAAAATCAATACAGGTATTTGAAGGTGCTAAATCGTAGGGGGATATAGTTTATTAATAATACATACAGAGGTACTCGTAAATCGACCTCATTTTTTTATAAACAAAGACCAAAGTCAGAAAATATTAGTTTAGCATAGTTTACAAAATCTCAAGAAGATCTGTTTGTTAGTTTACAAGTTATATTAAATGTTTATCCCAGACATCGAATATTTAAACAATCATTGTTGCCCAAGGAGTGTTTTCAGAGCTTTTTGGCAAAGTGCAATGACTACTTAAAAACTCAAAGTACTAAGTAAGTTAAAAAAAATAATATATTTATTTTTTAAAAATGTTGTTAAACAAGTCGATTAAAAAATGGTAAGTTTTTTCCTTATAAACAATTAGAATATCTTTGTCATTTTTTCTGATAAATAATTATAATTGGATGTGTCAAAAAGCTGGTAAAAAAATGTACATTAAAATGAAAAACAACTTACTAGGACCTATAATAGCCAAGTTATACTTTTTTTTTTGAAAAATCACATCTCTATTGTTTATAAATATTAAGAGTTGAAATTTTTAGAGCATGGTAATAAATATCTATATTTTATGACAATTGATAAGTACGAACTATCTTCTATATAAAACGAGTAATAACCCTTTAAAGTCAAGTTACTCACGCTGACTGAGCTGGGACCGTGTGATATGGAAGAATGTCGGAGTCCAGTTTCTCGCGTTGAGATTTTGCTATAAAAAGTTCAATTTGGAGCGCTTGAAAAATTTTACAATATCTCACCTTCCAGACAACGTAGAGCCTTTAATTTTTTTTGGGGTAACTCGACGAAAGTATACCAACTAGCTAATTTTCATTGGCCGAAAAAATCGGAAAATTCTGGAAAATGTATTTTTTATTCAACATTCATTTACAACGTTAGCACTAATACATTTTGATAAATATTTTCATAAAAAATTATAAATTTGTGAATAAATATTAAAATATAATTATAGTATGTATACAGGGTTGTTCATTTTATTCGCCTCGGTGTCTGTACGGAAAACGAATTGATTTAAAAAAAATTCTTCATAGAAATATACAGGGCCATTAACACTACAATTTAAAAATAATATGAATTATACAGGGTGCTTTAAAAAGAGTGGTATATCAAAGACATATTTTCTATGGAACACCCTACACCTGATGAAATTTTTGAATTTGCCCTTAAACAATAAGCTAGACTATACCTAAGTGCAGGGTGTTTTGATTTATTTCAATTTAAAAAAAATGTAATGTTTTAGAAAAAAAAAATAAACAGGTATTTACGAATCTAAAAATCGGTGACAAATTTTTTTTGGATCTTCATAATAGACTATTTAGCATATTTAAGCAGATTTTTATTGTAACAAAATTTATAATTACATGGTCGTACAATTTCCGGTTTAAAAATTAATTGAAAACAAAAACGTTCTCAAATTGAAAAAAAATGTATAGATTATAATTATTGATCTTCGTTAATTCTACACAGTTTTTGTACAGGTTCATCAATTTCTTCCACATTATCCATAATTTCTTAAAATAAATCAATTGTACCGAGCTTTGTATAAATTGCAAATATGATACTGATGAAAAAAGATGCTACAACCTTTTGACAGTTATTATAGATGACAAAAGTAGAAGATTTGTTTAAAAAAATTAGGGATAATGTTTAAGAAATTAATAAATCTGTACATAAACTGTGTATAATTAACGAAGATCAATAATTATTATAATCTATACATATACATTTTTTCTTAATTTGAGAATGTTTTTGTTTCCAATTAGTTTTTAAATCTTAAAATGTACGATCAATGGCCGGTTTCACCAACGACGAATAGTAGTTTATTCTATGATTAAAGTTATTCGACCAATAAACTGACATATCTCCATTTTACTAACGTCAAATAAGACTTATTTTATTTATTTATCAAAAAAATACTTACTCTTTGACTAAATTGGCAAGTTAATCTGACTGTAAATATTTAGAAGAAAGTAAATTCGCCAGTTTCACTTTAAATTATTAAAATTATATTGAAACTAAATATAAACTTAAACATCTAATACATTTTATTGGACGAATAGCATTCATTGATTTATTTGTTGTTGGTGAAATTGGACCTAAGTAATTATAAATTTTGTTACAATAAACATCTGTTTAAATATGCGAAATAGTCTAATATGAAGATCCAAGAAATAATTGTCAACGATTCTTAGATTCGTAAATATTTATTTTTTTCTAACATTTTACATTTTTCTAAAAATTTAAATGAATTAAAACACCCTGTACTTAGGTATAGTCTAGCTAGCAGCTAGCATATTGTTTCAATTTGAGCAATTCAAAAATTTCATCAGGTGTAGGGTGTTCCATAAAAAATATATCTTTGACATACCACTCTTTTTTGAAGCACCCTGTATAATTCATATTATTTTTAGATTGTAGTGTTAATGGCTTTGTATATTTCTATGAAGAATTTTTTTTAAATCAAGTCGTTTTCCGTACAAACACTGAGGCGAATAACATGAACAACCCTGTATATAAATAAATATATAGGTACATACCATAATTATATTTTAATATTTATTCACAAATTTATAATATTTTATGAAAATGTTTATCAAAATATATTACTGTTAACGTTGTAAATAGAATGTTGAATAAAAAAATCCATTTTCCAGAATTTTCCGATTTTTCCGGTCAATAAAAATTAGCTAGTTGTTATTTTTTCGTCGAGTTACCCCAATTTAAAAAAAAATTGAAGGCTCTACGTTCTCTGGAAGCTGAGATATTATAAAATTTTTCAAGCGCTCCAAATTGAACTTTCTATAGCAAAATCTCGACTAGAGAAACTGAACTCCGACATTCTTCCATATCACACGGTCCCAGCTCAGTAAGCGTGAGTAACTTGATTTTACAGGGTTATTACTCGTTTTAAATAGAAGATATTTGGTACTTATCAATTGTCATATAAAATATAGATATTTATTACCATGCTGTAAAAATTTCAACTCTTAATATTTATAAACAATAGAGATGTGATTTTTCAAAAAAAAAAGTATAACTTGGCTATTATTGGTCCTAGAAAGTTATTTTTTTCATTTTAATGTGCATTTTTTTACCAGATTTTTGACACAACCAATTATAATTATTTATCAGAAAAAAAGGCAAAGATATTCTAATTGTTTATTAAGAAAAAACTTACCATTTCTTTATCGACTTGTTTAACAACATTTAATAAACAAATATATTATTTTTTTTAATTTTCTTATTACTTTGAGTCTTTAAATAGTCATTGCACTTTGCAAAAAAGCTCTGAAAACACTCCTTGGGCAACAATGATTGTTTCAACATTCGATGTCTGGGATAAACATTTAACATAACTTGTAAACTAACAAACAGATCTTCTTGAGATTTTGTAAACTAATAAAGGCACTTAATTACCTTATGATCAAGGTACAATAAGTTCCTTACAACCTACTTAGTAAAAGTTATTAACATTTCCAAAATAGTGCAAAAAACGTGGTTTTTTGCAATTATCTCGGTTAATTCTTGATGGATTTTAACTTGCAAAAATTTAAATTAATCGTTTTTTTGTGATACACAACTTTCATAATACAACTTTTGCTGTAAATATGATACTAAAAATGCTATAGGCAAAAAACAATATTTTCTGACTTTGGCATTTTTTTATAAAAAAATGAGGTCGATTTACGAGTACCTCTGTATGTATTTTTAATTAACTATATACTCCCTACGATTTAGCACCTTCAAATACCTGTATTGATTTTTTTCTGGTTTTTATTTTTCTACCCTGGTCTATTACCAGTATTTTTGTTGGTAAACACAGCACATTAACTAACTAGTTTTTATATGAAACACCATTAGCAGAGACGATAAGCGAGGAGTACTTTACTCGTTGGCTTCTGAAATGGGAATGATTCGATTTTCGGAATAGCCATCAAATACTATACCTACTTGTAGACAATCCATAATGTTGTTGCACATACCGAACATACTTATCGAGAATGTTGTAAAAAAGAGGAATTTCTATCCCAAACACTTTATGTATCAGAAAACCACCCACCATCGATAACAAAGTGGCTTCTATGACTGTGATTACAGGGTCGTTCTATTGGTGTAAAGGCAATAAACAAATATGATTTGATACCTTTTCTCATTCCATCCTCTGTGAATAATGCCAATGGAAAAGGTGCAAAAATAGTTTAAAAATAGCATAGGAATATTAAGATCATAATAAATTGTATGAATAAAAAATATATAGATAGAAAATTTAGCCTAACGTTTTGTTTTTATTGTATCCCTGTGAGCATTCGAAAATCTGGTTAAGTTTGGAGAGCTGTGAAACCTAGATAAATAAATAATATTAAACAACTTTATACTGGAAATTGTTCGTTGAAAATCTCCAAAAGGAAACCTGTTACAAAATTTTCTCTTATTTTTGTTTATAACATTTTTACTGGTCACTTGACGATAAAAAAAATAGATATAAAATTGTAGACAATTTAATTTGCCACATTTTATGTGTAATTAAGTTTCCTGTAGGATTACTAGTTTATGAGATACAGTGCGAAAGCTCTTTGCACCCCTTTTCCAAGATGGCTGCCGGGGGACAAGGGTGGCGACCCCACAAACTTGAACTTAGCTTCTACTGTTCGCCCATATACATTAAAAAAAATAAAATTGACTCCTCTAAAAAATGCAACCCTAAATGTAACATTTCAATGGACTAAACATTTATATCATTGAGATTGACTGCACTTCAGCAGTTTTGCATTTTATTCACCTTTAATTTGATGATTACATTAAATGTAAAAACAAAGAAATTTTCTTTGTTTTTACATTCATTTTCCTTTGTAGTCAAATTTGTGTTACAGTCAGTTTTAATTTTTAGATGATCTCCAAGAGAACATGGACATTATGGAGGCGCTAAACGAACGTTCATCTCATGAAGAAAATGACATGAATCCACATGCTGAAGGAACTACATATAACAATATGAAAGATGTGGACAAACATTTGAGAACACACATTGGAAAAAAAACTCACAAGTGTGAAATTTGTTTTAAGCAATTTAGTCAAACAGGTAATTTGAAGATACATTTGAGAGGGCACACTGGAGAAAAACCTCACAAGTGTGAAATTTGTTTTAAGCAATTTAGACAAACAAATAGTTTAAAACAACATTTGAGAACACATACTGGAGAGCGAGAAAAACCTCACAAGTGTGAAATTTGTTTTAAGCAATTTATTCAAACCGGTAATTTGAAGATACATTTGAGAAGGCACACTGGAGAAAAACCTCACAAATGTGAAATTTGTTTTACGCAGTTTAGTGAATCAGGTAAATTGAAAAGACATTTGAGAGTGCACACTGGAACAAAACCTCACAAGTGTGAAATTTGTTTTAAGCAGTTTAGTGAATCAGGTAATTTGAAAAGACATTTGAGAGTGCACACTGGAACAAAACCTCACAAGTGTGATATTTGTTTTAAGCAATTTAGTCAAGCAAGTCATTTGAAAAGACATTTGAGAATACATACTGGAGAAAAACATCACAAGTGTGCAATTTGTTCTAAGCATTTTAGTGAAGCAGATACTTTAAAAATTCATTTGAGAATACACACTGAAGAAAAATTTCACAATTGCGAAATTTGTTTTAAGCAATTTAGTGAAGCAGATAATTTGAAAAGACATTTGAGAGTGCACATTGGAGAGAAACCTCACAAGTGTGAAATTTGTTTTAAGCAGTTTCGTCGAAAAGATAATTTGAAAATACATTTGAGAGTGCACACTGGAGAAAAACCTCACAAGTGTGAAATTTGTTTTAAGCAATTTAGTGAAGCAGGTAATTTGAAAGTACATTTGAGAGTGCACACTGGTGAAAAACCATATAAGTGTGAAATTTGTTTTAAACAGTTTTCGCAATCATCTCGATTAAAACCACATATGAAATTGCACACTGGGGTTATACTTAAGTGTGAAATTTGTTTTAAACAGTTTGCTACATTAACTGATTTGAAAATACATTTGAGAGTACACACTGGAGAAAAACCTCACAAGAGTGAGATTTGTTTGAAGCAATTTTATCCAAAAAATAGTTTAAACAATCATTCTAAAATTCACGTTAGAGAGAAACCGTACGAATGTGAAATTTGTTTGGAGGAATTTAGTGAACGACGTAATTTGAAAACACATTTGAGAGTGCATTCGAAAGGAAAGTCTTGACATTTGTTTTAAGCAGTTTGATAGTGCATAAAAAGATATTTTGTTAGAAAAATCAGATCAGAGCAGGTTGATAGTGCATAAAAAGATATTTTGTTAGAAAAATCAGATTTACTATTAATATATAAACTGTGAGATTTAGAAACATTTTTATAGTTTAAGTAATATCGCACCTCCACTCAAATAGTGTCACAACTCAAAAAAAAAATAATAAAAAACAGTTTTATTGCACCAACAGTTTAATAAAACTACAAAATCTTATCTCAAAAAAAAGTGTTACGTTTAAAGTTTAAGTATTTGTCGTTAGATGACACTAGAGTCATTACATGATTAACCAAAATCAACGGTGCACCGAACATAAACAGTGTCACATATCGACTGCAAGGCATTAGTCCCTCTAAGATGTGTATAAAGCGTCGTTTTTCGAGTTAAGACAGTATATGTGATTGCTTTATACAAAACAATCTGTGCTCAAGAAAAGTGACAAATTTATCACTTATTTAGCTTTCTTTTTGCAGTATTTTTTTGTTTAACGTTGTTATCTGTATTTAAAATTACATCATTCAAAAGTATGTTAACCAGTTAATAATAATGATGATTATATTCTGTACTGCAAGAGCCACTTTTGATAAATAATATTTCGTAAATTATCCGTTATTTTATCTGTATAGTGTCACAAAAAATAAATAGAACTCAAAAAAAATATTTTTAAAAAATGTATTTAGGAGAATTAATACACTATTTTGTAAAGCTTAAAAATGTTTGTAACTGACTAGAATAGTTATTATACTAATTTTTAAAAATTTTAAATTAAAACTGGAAAAGTTCTAGCATAAATGTTAAACGTCGTTTTCTCAATACTTTGCTTTTTTGACTTATGCCACTGTTTGAGCGAAGGTGCGATATGTTGGATACAGTGTTTAGTTTTAAGTTCATGCCCACTGTGTGTCAAGGGCGGATCCAGGACCGATTTTCGGAAGGGGGGCATGAAATTTGGAAGTGGGGTGTACCGGGGGTTTGGGGGAAATTTAAAAAAAATTGGTTTAAAATGGTGAGTTTTAAGGCACTTTTCACATACTTTTGAGTGCGATAAAAACATTTAAAACTTATTAAACTAGCAACTGAAAGCTAACATTAGCATTTAAAACTAGCAACGAAAAATCAGCAAATTTTAATTTAAAAGTCGGCTTAGTACTAGTGGCAATGTTAATTTTAGTATGTCAATCAGTGACATCATTGACACTACAAACTCAGATGTCCATAAAGAATTAAGCAAAGTTGATGGAAGTGTAGCAGTCTTGGGATCCTTGATCCTTCCATGTTGAGATAGATGTTAGTGCTTCAGTTATATGTAAAATGCCAGATCTGAACTGGATTATGCTTTCATGGCGCTCAACCCACCTTGTTTCGCATAAACTTGTTAAATTTTCTCCGAGTTTCAGTTTTAAAACTTCATTTCTCTTGGCAGACATGCTTAAGTATTACTGAGTTCATTGTTCCCATTGTGTATTTGATGGATGATACATTAATATAAGTGGAAAGGGATCAATTTAAAATATGATTCAGACAAGAACATTACTGCATTTGTTGCGACCTTTTTTATTTCTGTTACTTCACCTAGTGGTCGACAAGACAAGAATTCTTGTCTTGATAACAACTTCTTGTCTTGTCTTGAGAAAAATCAAGAAATTTAAAAAATCTTGTCTTGACGTTTTCTTGACATGTTATATCTTGTCTTGACTCAAGAAATTTCAAGATCTTGAAATTTCTTGATTACCTGGTCCGGTGATTCCCCGGCAACCTTTTTATTGCGATGCGTGCTGACACGGCCTAATAAATCCCAGAATGACCTACAGAATCTAATACCAGAGTCAAAAAATACTTAAATGAGCCTAGGTCAGAAGATGCTGAGAATCTACTTGATTGGTAGAGAAGACACGAGAATGTCTACCCGTTATTATCGAAAATGGCCAAGGATTTTTTCAGAACGCCAACAACATCTGTACCTGCGGAAAGGCTATTTTCAATAGCAGCTTTAACAATAACAAAGTCAAGAAATCGGCTAGATGTTGACTCCATAATGCTGTGGCCACAGTAACGTATAATGACGTTACTGTGGCCCCAGCCTAAAAAGTATTATCTGCCGAAAATCAATTCCGATTTAAAATTTATGTTACATTTACATGATTTACATTTTGTAAATCCAAAAAAAAAGTGTTCAATACATTAAAATACGTTATTTTATGTTAAAATATGTTATCTTTTCACAAATTAATACCTAGTCAAGATATTTCAAGATTTCTTGGTTTCTTGACAAGAAATCTTGGTATTGACAAAAAATTTCTTGTCTTGTCTTGAAATCTAAAATTACTTCTTGTCTTGATCTTGTCTAGAAATCAAGACACGATCAAGACAAGATCTTGAAATTTTCAAGAACTTAGCGACCCCTAACTGCACCGATTGCTTCAGAGCTCATTATGCTACAACTTTCAGTACCGATTGCTACACATTTCTTCGGATCCAAGTGCAGTTCTTTCAACAAGTTAACACTATTTTTCCTAAGGCTTTTCCTGTTCTTCTCATCTTTCTTGATTTTCAGTAATTATTTTTATGATCTTATAAGCGTCAATGAACTTGACAAATTTTTCACGAATCTTATTATTCTGTATGTATCCCAACTTTAGAGAAGCTGTTCCACGTGGGATACGTCTGTCGGTTCGTCAAATATGACAGAGTAATAATTTGCACTTAGAGATTGATTCATTATTTGTTCAATTATTTCTTCACAACACACAACACGTTATCAATTATTGATTTTGACTGGTGATAGTGATACTAATGTATGCTGTTCGGGAAGATGCCGTGTATAGGGATAGGTGTTGTTGCAGAATCTCCTGATGCGATGTTAAACTTTAACAATTCCGTGAAATTCCCCTCACTGCTAGGTCCATCATCTTCGTCGAGAAGCAGAAGGCCATCATCACGATGGTCTTCTGCTTAGAGAAATAATTTGTCGACCTAAGAACACTATAGTTTCTACTATTGGTCGTAGTCTTTCTCTATTTTCTTGTATTTGCTTAGACCTCTGAGAGTTAATGACTGACATGTGGTTAATGACTGACTTTTGCGGGTTGCAGGATATGTGTTTGAAACTAAAAACATTTGAACTGCAAATATTTAAATTTGTACTTTTTTTAATTCTCTGGGAATTCTCTGGATCCGCCCTTGATGTGTTTAACAGTCGTTGTTGTCAAGCTTTTAGCGCCATGTTGTATGCTTTAGATTTTATTAAACTCGTCCAAAAATTGACTGGGATTTTATTTATACTAATGTGACACTATTTAGTCCGCTCACGAATTGGCCTATTTCTTCCCAAAGCTTCTCGGCGTTACGAGACAATACCATTCCTATCCATGGCGTTCGAGACGACCGCTGCCGAAGTATATATAGAACCGAGATTCGAGCACAGGCCAGTCATTCATTCATCGAAGCGCGTCGCGTAATTTATTGTATTCGAATCGAAGATATGAAATGTATTTATTAGTTATCGGAATTATTATGTTTAGTTAATTAAATCATAAATTTGAGTTTGTAAATAAATTAGATGTGTTAGTTGGTGTTATTTGTAATTATTAAAATAAATAAGTGATGTAAATAAAATAATATAAGTAAGTCTTCCTTTATTTAAATTAAACTTAGTGCCTAAAGATATAAATAAATAAAATAGTAGAGTCAATCGCGTAACAAATGGTGCAGAAGTAGGGATACTTGAAATAAATAAAATTAATTCGCGTAAATACAGTGTGGAATCTTTAATAATAACTAAATATAAATCGTAATAAATAAAGAGTGTGACCATGTCTTCACAGTGTAAGCCGAAACTTTCTGATCTGCGCCTTACGGAGCTCAGAACAGAACTGGAAAATCGTGAGCTCGACGCAGCGGGGAAAAAGGCTGATCTAGTGGTTCGTCTGAAGATCGCACTACAGGAAGAGGGTCATGATCCAGAAACCTACGTCTTTGAGGACAGGCAAACTGCTTTAATTTCGTCAATTTCTAGTGAAATCTCCCAAGTTTCGACAGACATTACATCATTAGAGAAAAAGGTTTCTGGTGAAATCTCCCAAGTTTCCTCGGATGTTTTGAAAGTTTCTACAGACATCGTTAGAGAACAAAGTCTCGACAGACATTACATCGTTAGAACATAGAGTTTCTAGTGCTATTTTGAAAGTTTCGGGTGATATTTCATCCCTTGAAAGCAAGATGACTGACAAGATCTCTAAAGTCACTTCGGATTTTGACGACAAGATATCGTCCATAAAATCTACTTTTGAAGAAAAGATCAAGGAAATAGAAAAGAAAATGAAGGAAACGGAAAAAGTAGACAAAGGGATGGAACCCATCTTAACAGACATCAAAGATGATGAAACCAAATACAAACTGGAGCCACGGTCGATAGTTGAAGGGAGTGTAGGTCATGCCCGTGTTAAGGTGCCAAATTTCGACGGAAAGTCATCATGGAACAACTACATGAAACAGTTCGAATCGGCGGCCAGAGCGAACGGATGGTCCGAAAAAGAAAAAGCTGTAAACCTCACTATTGCTCTTCGAGGCGACGCTTTGGATTGTAACGGTCACGTTACGTGCTCTTTTCTTATTTGCTCTAAAAATTAGCTCTTTAATTATTTTTATAATTATTTCCCCTTGGTCTCTCATTTGATTTCTTTCAACTTCTCTAATTTTCTCGTAAATAAATATTTACGTGACGTCACACTTCAGGGTATGGAACATACTCTACACCTCGGGTAATAATTTGATTCGTGTGCTGAGAATTTGACGTTTTGCTCTGTGAAGTGGCGAGACGAGAGACTTCACTTGTGGCTGGGGATTTGGTTAGTATGGATGGCGTGTGAGGATCAAATTTGGAGGTTAGACCTCGTGTTAGTAAAAATGTGTGACTTTTGAATTATGGATCACGAAACCTATCTAGGAGTGTTTGGGAATAAAGAAGGTATTAATCCAATGGGGTTTACAGCATAACATCATCGTATCACACGGTAAATAGCAATATCTGTTTTTTATAAATAGTTTTTATAACCATTGTTGTCACTCTTGTTCAAGGTGACATAATATATAATCTTTCTGATGTGTGTGATGTGTAAATTTATTCAGTGAATTGTTCTTTTAATTATTCTACTATCTATGAGTAATATTTTTTAATTATTCCCATATCTATAGATAATATTCATTCAGAGAAAATTCTAATAATTTTAACTTTTTGGTTATACTAAAGTTACTTTCAATATCACTTATCAGTCCTATAATAATTATTTTAAAGAAATCATATTTATTCTGTATTTAAATCCTAAATCCACATGTCTGTAATGAGAACTCACATAAACTTTGTCAAGGTCAAGTACTTCAGTAATTAAGGGGTCTCTTTTTGTGTGTTTTTTTTTATTACTATCTATCCAAAAAAACACTTTCCTAGTTTTCTTATTTCTTTCTTTGATTGGTCGTACACATAAGAAATTGAAGTAAACGGGAATTTTGTGTTTTTAGCCATCCATGTGAAATCTTAAATAACACCTCGAAACACCAAGAGGCCAATTTCCATCCATAAGTCACTGGGAGTAGTTACTTGGGGAACAAGCCTTTTGGGGGCATTCCAGCTCCTTTTCGTATTAGCACTTGGACCTACAGGAGGCATGATTTTTGCACTATCCTAGTGCTCATTTCCGGGGATGCGCCGGCAACCTATTTAGGAGTCGTTCGGGTTTGTTTGGGAACTACCAGTGGGTGACATTAGTAACTATTGTGTGTTTATCTCCTATGTTTTATTTTAATGCACTGTTTATTAATTTTGTTTCAGATTTAGGTTACCTATTTATATAACATATTTGTATATTATGGTATTAAGTTCCCAAACTCATGTATCATTTTGCGGTACTGTACGTTGAGCTCTACGTATTTGCCCAAAAGGTATTACTTCTATTATTTTATTGTTTATTTAGGTAGATTTCATGTCATTATGTAAATTTAGGTTGTATTATTTGCTTGTTTCCCAAATATGTTATTTATTCGCTTTATTTCATTTGTTCAGTTAATTCGTCGCTACTTTATTTTATTGCATTTGCTCGGGTAATTTAGGTCATCGTTTCGGTATTTATCTTCGCTTCATTTTTACAACTTCTAAACTTCTATTAATTCATTTTGCTTAATTCATTTAGTATTTTCCCTTAGTCAGGCTCATGTCTCTTTATATATATATATATATATATATATATATATATATATATATATATATATATATATATATATATATATATATATATATATATATTAGTCATATTTTTCGGGTTTTAATTCAGTTGTACGTAGCAAGCGTACTATAACCATTGGGTAGAAATCTCATGTGAGTTGTACCCTATATGTAAGAGGTACTTATACCTTTAAGTTTTGTAACAGGTAACATTATTGTTATTATCTTAGACAAATATAGCTTTTATATAACATATGTCATTTTAGAGTCACCTTATATTTAATTTGTCTAACTCAGAGATTGTTAAAAATCTGGTAGTTATTTTTAATAAATATTTATTTATTTTGTATATCATTTATTTTTATTATTCCTTTATGTTCATTATTACAGGTTTAATATATGTAATATTCGACAGCAGTGTAAGATACCTGGGAAAATGATCGAAGATCATTTTCATGGCGCCCATGGTTTGTTAGATTTATTTATCTTGTTCGTCTTTAGAAATTATGCATCTTCATTCCTCTTCTGTACATTATTATTATTTTATTATTTCATCTTTTAGTCATCATTACTATCTATATAGAGCTACTGTTCTTCGACAGGCATGCAAACGAGCCATATCCATCCTTGAGTGTCAAGTGGTTTTCTTGCATCTCTTGCTAGCCAACTCTATTCAGTTTGCCTCTGTCTCTTCCCACTTCTACTTCTATCCCTTCTAATCCCCCTTTCTTCAGTACGACTGCACTTTAGTAGTATTTTTCCTATTGCGGCTTCTCAACGTAGAAGCCACTTCACCCTTTTCTTTACATCTATATCTCTACATATTATGTCTCATATATTTGTCCCATAGCTTACATTTAACTATTTAGTTATCTAGTCTTTTCTTTATTTTTCCTTACTTCTGTTGGAGTATATCTATCTTTTTACTTTCACTCCAACAGAAGTTTTCATCTTATTTTTGTTACAGGATGTCCTCCAGACCATAACCGTAGAGGAGACAGATGACTTCGAGCAGCTTAAAAAGAGACTGAATATGCGATACGGGCACGAACATTTAGAGCATGTCTATCAGTCGCAGTTTAAAAATCGAAGACAAAAGAAAGATGAAGCTCTTCAAGAATACGAGGTCGATATTGCCAGGTTGGTACGATATGCATTTCCAACAGCTCCCGAAGACATGATGGAAAAGTTGGCTGTTCAAACATTTATTGATGGCCTTCGTGATCATGAAATGCAAAGAACACTGCGATTAGCTCGTTACAAGACGCTAGTCGATGTCTTGTCTGCCGCCCTCGAATACGAATCAGCTACCCAGGCCTCTGGCGGGTACAGTAAAGTGAGGACTGTGCAAGAGGAACAGGATGAGGACAAACTTGACCAGCTTGTTAATATGATGAAAGACATTGCATCCAAGAAAACGAAGACTATAAGGTGCTGGAACTGAGGGGAAATGGGACACGTACGGAGTTCATGTAAGTACCCTAGGTACAATAACAATCAAGAGACTCACCAGCAGGAAAACTAGAACGGGTCGGCCTTAGGGGGGCAGCTTCGACCCGCAACTTTTCCAAAGACCCTCTCATACTAATAGCTTCTTTGAAATGTCGTGAAGATAGTGTATATGTGGATGGAGAAATAAATGGTAAAAAGTATACATTGTTGGTGGATACCGGAGCGACCAGGACCATTATACGACCGTCAGTTTTAAACAGTCGTAAGGAACTCTTACCAACGAGGTTGCGACTGCGGACTGCCACAGGTGAAAACGCCAACACCCATGGAGAAATCCAGATACAATTAGGGATTGGAGCAGAAAAGTTCGTCCTACTGTCATAGTTGCAGACATCGAAGAAGATGTTATATTAGGAATGGACGTAATGAATTTTCATGGATTTTAATTGGATTTTAAGAATAGGGTAATCAAAGTTGGCAACGAGGAGGTATTTCTTCATCCACATGATGACAGCACTGTGCTAGCAGCCATTAAAGAAGATACAGTTGTGCCTGCGAGGAGTGAAACGATCATCGTAGCGCGGCTACAGGGAATTGTAGAAGAAGGAACACCTGTTATGATGGAGCCATGGAACCACGACGAGGAGGTTGGCCGAGGAATCATAATTGGAAAGGAATTGGTTACTTCTGCTAAAGAAATTCCCGTGAGATTGATTAATGTCAATGACTACCCGGTGACCATCAAGAAGGAGACAAAAGTAGGAATTTGTGTACCCGTGACGTCCATAATCCGTCAGAAAACAACATCAGATAATTCCAACGACAAGTTCGACCAAATGATTGCAGTTGCAGGCCAATCTCTAAATCAAGTGGAGAAAAGGAAATTAAGGGAATTTCTTCGGCAATATCGTGACATATTCGTACCGAAAGAAGGAAAGACAGGAAGAACGACAGTTGTCAAACATAAAATTGACACTGGTACCGCTAGGCCAATTCGTCAAACAGCTCGACGATTACCACAGGCGAAGAGAGAGGAAGCTGAAAGGATTGTTCAAGAAATGAGGAAAGACGGGGTGATAGAACCTTCTACGAGCCCACGGGTCTCTCCGGTGGTCCTGGTCAAGAAGAAAGATGGAACTACGAGGTTCTGTGTGGACTACCGTTTGTTGAACAATGTTACCAAGAAAGATAGTTATCCTCTGCCTCGGATCGACGACACGTTGGACACATTGGCTGGAAGTAAATTGTTTTCTACGTTGGACTTGAAGTCTGGATATTGGCAGGTAGAAATGGATCCAGTGGACAAAGAGAAGACGGCCTTTACGACAGGATCTGGATTATGGGAATTCAACGTTATGCCGTTTGGACTCTGTAACACTCCTGCGACATTTGAGAGGCTTATGGAAAATGTGTTGAGAGGGTTATCTTGGAAAACGTGCCTGGTGTATTTAGACGACATAATCGTTTTGGGAGAGACGTTTGAAGACCACCTGAAGAATTTAGAAGACGTTTTTAATCAACTTAAAGCTGCCCAGTTAATGTTAAATCCCAAGAAATGCCAGTTATTTCAAAGTAAAGTCAATTATTTAGGTCATATAGTCAGCAAAGAAGGAGTGGCCGTGGATAAAGGAAAAATCGATTCCATTAAGGAATGGCCTGAACCAACTGATAAACATCAAGTGAGAAGTTTTCTGGGACTATGTACATATTACCGGAGATTCATTAAGAAGTTTGCAGATATTGCTAAGCCATTAAAGCGACTTACAGAGGAAGCAAGGGATTATTGCTGGGATGGAGACTGCCAAACGGCCTTTGAAACTTTGAAGAGGCATTTAATTACAGCGCCAATATTAGGGTATCCACTGCCAGAAGGAGAGTTCATCTTAGATACGGATGCAAGCAATGTGGGAATTGGAGGAGTGCTGTCGCAGATCCAAGGAGGACAGGAACGAGTCCTTGGATATTTTAGTAAAGTGCTTTCAAAACCTGAACGAAATTATTGCGTCACGAGAAGAGAACTTCTAGCAGTAGTAAAATCAGTGGAACACTTCTATCAATACCTCTACGGAAGGAAGTTTCTAATCCGAACCGACCATGCCGCCCTTAAATGGTTAATGCAGTTTAAGAATCCAGAGGGTCAGATAGCCAGATGGATTGAACGACTTCAAGAATATGATTTCAAGATCGAGCATCGGGCCGGAGTTAGCCACAGGAACGCTGATTCTCTATCTAGAAGACCGTGTCCAGCAGAATGTTCCCATTGCAACAAAACAGAGTCAAAGGAAGCAGCAGTGCTAAGAACAACAGTGGTCAACGACGAGTGGACGCCTACCAAGATCAAGGAAGAACAAGAAAAAGATCCAGTTTTACAGAAGATTCGAAAATGGAAAGAAAGAAAATCGTCGACCATCTTGGCAAGAAATATCAAGCCTAGGCTCAGTAGTTAAGACATATTGGGCCCAATGGGACTCATTTATCTTGGAAGACAGCTTGCTTAAACGAGTAATAGAAAATGATGATGGTTCAGTGAGGAGAACGCAGTTGGTGATTCCAAAGAGCAGAGTAGCCGAAGTACTTCGTCAGTTACACGACAGTCCATCAGGAGGGCATTCTGGTGTAAAGAAGACCCTTCAGAGAATTCGGGAACGATTTTATTGGATGAATAGTTCCGACGATGTGAAAGACTGGTGTAAGAAATGTACTACCTGTGCTACAAGTAACGGACCCTACCGGAAAAGGAAGGCTCCTATGAGACAGTACAATGTTGGAAGTCCGTTTGAAAGAATAGCTTTGGATATTGCCGGGCCATTTCCAGAAAGTGACAATGGATGCAAATACATGTTGGTGGTAATGGATTACTTCACGAAGTGGGTGGAGATCTACGCAATTCCAGACCAGAAGGCCGCCACTATTGCAGATGTGTTAATCAAAGACTGCATCAGCCGATTTGGAGTACCTCTGGAGATCCATAGTGACCAAGGAAGGAACTTTGAGAGCGATCTATTTCAGGGAATTTGTGATAGACTAGGCATGAAGAAGACAAGAACTACGGCCTATCACCCACAATCGGATGGAATGGTGGAGCGTATGAATAGGACAGTCGGCAAGTATTTGACAAAGATGGTGTCCAATCATCAACGAGACTGGGATCAGTACCTTCCGTTCTTCGCAATGGCCTATAGATCTGCTGTTAATGAATCAACGGGCCAAACACCAGCAAAAGTCCTATTTGGACGTGAGATGCGTCTACCCTGTGATCTAGAGTTTGGATGTCGACCTGGAGAAGATGTTGCTGGTGAGGATTACGTGAATGAATTACGAAGAAGAATGGACGATATACATGAGTTGGTCCGTTCTAATCTTCAAATCGCTAGCGACCGAATGAAGAAACGATACGATACCCAAGCCGAGAGGGGATGTTTCAAGGAGAACGACAAAATCTGGCTTTATAATCCAAAGAAGCGAACAGGTTGTTCTCCCAAGTTGCAGCAGTTCTGGGAAGGTCCGTACCTCATTGTCAAGAAAATTAATGACGTTATCTACCGAATAAGCAAGATTCCTAGGGGAAAGCCGATGATAGTCCACCATAACCGGTTGGCGCCGTACGAGGGAGACCACGACGTAGATGAAGAAGTGGAAGTAAACCAAGTTCGAGAGATGCCTGACCTCACGTTTGAGGAGTTCATGGGGGCCTATGGAGGTACCGGTAAAGCGAGACATGGTGTTACCAATGAAGAAAAGCGAGATCTACTCGCACTTCCCGATGACTATTCACTGGCCCATACCATCCCGGCCAGTATCAAAGACGCACGAGGGTTGGCATCCGCCTTCCGAAGGAAGTTTGGTCGAGTTGCAGAACTTCAATGCCAACTGCCAGCTCCTGGCAAAGCATTGAAACTCCAAGATGCATCACGTTACCTATTCTATCTGGTAACAAAAGACACTGTCCATGACCAACCTACCTACCAAGATGTATGGGATGCATTAATTCAATTGAGAGAGCACGTGTTGGAGTCCGACGTGCAAAAATTAGCCATGCCAAAGTTAGAATGCCGCCAATTAGACTGGAGAGTTATCTGAAATATGGTAGAAGAAATTTTTAAAGACACCGAGGTCCGGGTGTTAGTCTGTTGCAATCCGCATAGTTACTGGTGCGGAGCGAAGACCGTCCCCTGCCACTTTTATACAACTGGGAGTTGTAAAAGAGGGTCCAGTTGCAGATACCAGCATCCAGTTCCAGTCCCGACAAGGTTCCAGGAGGAACCATCTTTTAAGGAGGGGGCAATGTGACACTATTTAGTCCGCTCACGAATTGGCCTATTTCTTCCCGAAGCTTCTCGGCGTTACGAGACAATACCATTCCTATCCATGGCGTTCGAGACGACCGCTGCCGAAGTATATATAGAACCGAGATTCGAGCACAGGCCAGTCATTCATTCATCGAAGCGCGTCGCGTAATTTATTGTATTCGAATCGAAGATATGAAATGTATTTATTAGTTATCGGAATTATTATGTTTAGTTAATTAAATCATAAATTTGAGTTTGTAAATAAATTAGATGTGTTAGTTGGTGTTATTTGTAATTATTAAAATAAATAAGTGACGTAAATAAAATAATATAAGTAAGTCTTCCTTTATTTAAATTAAACTTAGTGCCTAAAGATATAAATAAATAAAATAGTAGAGTCAATCGCGTAACACTAAATGAAAATACGAGTCAAAGACTTTCAAACAGTGCACATTTTAAAAAAATACCCCAGGAAACAAAACCGCAAAAGCACTTGAAAAATTTAAAAATTACTGCCCCCTAATTTTTAATTGAAATATCTGGGGAAAGTCAATAGGAAAGCAGTACCATAGTAACATCTTCAGGTGTACCATTTTGTTGTGGAGTGTATGGTGGAGTGTATCACAACTCAATATCTTTTGTCTCCAAACATTTTAAAATTGATTCGATGAGAATTCATCCCCATTATCTAGTTTGATACTGAGCTTTAACACTATGTTAACAAGAGTAAGGCTACAAGAAGTAATGCCTAAAGAATGGTATGGGACTATTATTGTACGCAAGGGGTAAGTTATCATCAGTGAATGTATATATGTACGGACGAGACGTGGATGCTGACAAAAGCAATAAAAAAACTAAACTGTTTTGAGAGAAAAATCATCAGAAAAACTTTTGAACCTTAGCACGACCTGAATACTGACCAATACCGAATGAGAACAAATACCAAAGTCAACATGTATAGAGCTAGTGACGTAGTCCAAGAGATTAAATCCCAACGTCTAGTTTTGGCCATATTCATAGACTCCCTAAGCCGATGCCGCACTGCAGGATGCTAGATGGTGGCTTGGAGGGTGGATTTTAAAGGTGGATGGTGGAGGGTCGCTGCATCCTGGACGCAGTGAAAGAGTGAAATGAAGTCAGAAGTCAGTATCCAACTGACTGCTGAGGAATCGTTTGTTTCATTTGTTACGTTACATTTGGTTTGTTGTTTTAGCATATCGTCATATTAGAGGTAAAATTCACTCACTAAACTTTTCAGAAAGTGGAGAAAAATCGACTTAAAGGCAAAAATTGTTTTTTAAATTCACCTGACTTGAATATTGGATTTTTTTTAATGCAACTGCAAAGAATAAATAAAACAGATATTGTAAGCCATGTTTCGTCACATAGTGGGTCTGCTGGGTCCCAAATGACCCTTCTTTTATACACAGCACTTATTACGCTTTCATCCATAGCGAGGCTACCCGGATGGATTATCAAACACGACTGATATGGGTGGATAGACGCCTGGCGGACCACCGGGCGGGTAGATGGTAGTGGGAGGCCACTGCGGCTACCGTCGTTGTATTATTCGTGGTATAAGTAGCTGAATGGTCGCCAGGCGGGTATCTATCATCCACCATCCTAGCAAACTTCCTGCATTGCGGCATCGGCCTTATAGCCGCCTTGCCAAGTTAATCTGGGAGGAAGCCCCGACAGGAAGAAGAAGAAGACCTTAGGACGTTTAAGAATGCGATGTAGATATATGCTCAGATTTAAGAACAATGGGGCTACCCCCTGACCTAACTATGTATGACCGTTCGACATGGAAGCGAGTTGTGCAGTCAACCAAGACCCACCCCGGGTTGTACGTGCGTAACTGTCAAATTTTAAATTAAGGCAAGACGTACATAATAATTTTGTTGTAAAAGAAAAGTAGAGATGTCTTATATTTCAATTCATTCAGAGAGTGCCATAAACACCCTAACCCGTTTCAAGCTCCTAAGCAGGGGCGGTTTCTCCATTGGTTCACTTGTGCAGTGAACCCCCAATAAAAGTTCATTAAAATACAGTTTTTTAAATCTCATAAATATTAAAATATCATTAAAATATTTTTTTAATCTCATAGAATCATTAAAATACAAGTTTATTTATTAATCATATTTATTTGCTCTACGCCGCTGGATGCACGTGGTAAGTGCAGATACTTATGCTCTGGTGCAGAATTCAAATTGAACCAGCTAGTACTAACCTACCCCTGTAAGTTAGAAAGAGAAATCTTAAAATCGGTGAAAAAGCATTTCGCCTATCTAAAACAGTGAGGATTTGTGCAGAGCACCCAGAGACCAGTGGAGCGTTTCGGTTCACAGTTTGGAATTTTCTGTTGTGGGTTCTAGTTAAATGCGGTTAAATCTTAAATACAATATTAATAGTTTTATGATGGAACCTTATTCAGTGGATTTAATAAAATAAAATGCGAATAGTTTTGAAAATCGACTTCTTATAAAAAATAATGATCCACCTGGGCCGGAGATAAACTTTGTACAAGAATGTGCTATAAAAAACAAAAAGTTTAAACGTTGCTTAAAAGTTAAACAACATTAAAAAGCTTCGTCGTTGTGCGGGTATGATAAACTACATTCTTTGTTTTGTTTTACATGTTTAGTATTCTCAAAAAATGAAACTATTTCTTCAGAGTGGACAAAAACGGGCGTTCGGGATTTATCTTATTTATCAACACAAATTAAAAAACACGGATCTTCCCAAATGCATTTAAACAATGAATTGCAACTCTCAGATATTGGCAATATTGATGTTCGCCAATTATTAGATTCTGGGTATAGTAAATCAATAAAAGACTTTAATTTTTCGCCTGTGCCGCAATTGCCCGCGGCTTTTATTCACCATTTATATAATTACATTCTTTAATTGAACACTTATTTTAAATTACCACGAGCCGACACTGCTCCTAATATAATCAGAGAGTGTATATATGATTTTATCTGAATGAACCAAAACAAATCCAATTGCTAATATCGAATTACCACAAAATAACACGATACGGGTGCCATCTGCTTATAACAATCGAAAGTTTTACTGCAATAAAATTAAAAATAAACTTTTATTGAGACCAAGTTTCTGGTAATGCCTTTGCGGTTTCTATAATTTTTAAACTATACGAATGCTGAGGCAAAGAATGCTAGGGGAGATCTATGAATTACATCTCACTTCCTGCCTGCTCAGCGTGGCAAAAATTCCAATGAAAACTTGGATTTGTTTTAGTTCATTCAGAGAAAGTCATATACAGTACGTAAATCGTTCAACGGAAATAGGGAATATACATTGAGACAATTATGGCAACTAAGCTAACCTGTGTTAGCGTAGTTGACATTTTGGGCAGCGTAGTAGTAATTTTACTTTAATTTCTAAAATATTTTTTGAGGCCAAAAATATTTAGCTACTATATTGCTATGTTTTGACGTTTATTTGTGTCAGCCGAAATGGATTGTCAATTTTTAGGTTAATTCCCCTTAATGCTAACTGCTAACAACCATATTGTCATCAAGAGAGCACAGTTACTACAATTATGTCAATGTACGGCAGTCTGATAAGTACTTATGGTAGGGAAGCAAAGTATGCTAAATGTGCAGTTACTCGAGCGTTATGGGGACCTATTAGGTTGTGAAAAGTAGGTCCTAAAACCAAAAAAAGTTAAGTAAAGTTTTCCATTTTAGTGGGCGCTTGCCATTTTTTAATTTAATTTTCCATTTCCAACAATCGTTTTTTCCGATTATAACGCCATCTCTTCATAATTCGAAAAAATGTTTCGAGTAAAAGTTATTTATTTTTACGTAAGAAATCCAAATCTGCAATAAAAAATGGGGGCTCCCATTTAAGATTTTAAAGTAACCCCCCACCCCACATCCTTGGGGGGTCGTTTTTAGTGCCATTCGATAGATTTTTCAAAAGTATTGAAGAAGTGTATTTTACAGTTTTTCGATATGATGTTCATTTCGCGAAATATCGCGGGATTCGTATTTAAAATATTAAATTTAGCCCCCACCCCTCTCCGTGGGAAGTCATGTTTGGTATCATTCGATAGATTTTTAAAAAATATTGAGCATGTATTTTTTAGTTTTTCGATCTGTCATTCATTTCGCGAAATATTCGCTTTTTTCTTGTGAAATTTTGGGACTCACTCATTTCCTTACGCCCGGCTCAAATCGTCAGATTTTTGAAATATACACTCTTTTGCATATACTTAACTTACTTTATCTTAATCTGACAATTTCGAGTATTTTTAAGGATATATTTTTTTTTTCGGGCCCCCCTTAACGAACTCCCCTGTGTTAAGAGCCAATATATAGTAGAGGTACATCTGCAGGATACCAGGTTTCTCCCCATATGCTAATCTGACGCGCTCGAGTAACTGCAAAAATCCCCGCTTGGGCTCCCCTACCATTAGCCTACAAAAGAAAAAGAAAATTTTCGAAAAGCAGCAATTTATTTCTCTACATAGCCTCCTTTTAGCTCGATACACTTGACCCAGCGATGCTCCAACCTCTTTAACCCGTCTGAAAAATACCTTTTCTCGAGGTCTGCAAAACAGGCTTCGGTGTCGGCGATGACTTCCTCACTCGACTTAAATTTCTGCCCAGCGAGTGTATTTTTCAAGTTTGGAAACAAATAATAGTCGCACGGGGCCAAATCTAGAGAATACGGTGGATGGGGCAACAGTTCGTAGCCCATTTCGACCAATTTGGCCATGGCGATGGCGGAGATGTGAGCCGGTGCGTTGTTATGGTGGAAGACAACTTTTTTCTTTGCCAAATGGGGTCGTTTTTTCTTTAATTCGGCGTCGAATCGGCCCAATATCTCGGCATAATAGGGCCCGGCCCTGTGATCGTTTTGCCCTTCTGCAAGTAGTCGATGTAGATCACACCTTGTGAATCCCAGAAAATGTTGGCCATCACCTTTCCGGCCGATTTTTGAGGTAATAGTGCGAAATAAATAGTAACTATATGCGAACATTTGTATAAGGTCATAAACTATCTACAGTGCAAAAAATAGTGGCAAAAATCGACCTATAAGTAAGTTATAGAACATTTTATGTTAATCAAAACAAACGACATTTTTTATAAATTCCAGTTCTTTTGACAACAGATAAGAGAACAAGTATTGATCAAATTAAAAGCGACGTTGCCGGTTTTCCAAAAAGTTTTAAAAATAATAATAAACTAAGTAAACAAGATTTCGAAGAAAAAAGAATTTTAATATATTTAAAGTCATACTCAATTATTGCTTGAGAAGTTCTAGAGCCTCCGCCGGGTCGACTGGGAAACTAGAGATTATCGCTTGCTTTAATATCTATAGAGTACAAATACATAAAAAATGGTGGATAGTGATAATGATTACACCTCAGAAGACAGTAAAAAGAGAAGTCTAGAGATAGATACAGACAATATTTTTAACAAGAGCAAGAAACTATCCAGAACACCAACCAAACAACAGAAAGATGAAAACAAAATTGATCAGCTTTTAAAAATGATGCAAAATTTAACAGATCAAACACAAAGTTTAACATCGGAGGTAAAAGGAATAAAAGAAGAACAACGAGAATATAGAAATGACCTCCGAGAATTAAAAAAAGAAATAAATGAATTCAAACAAAGTAACCAACAACATGACAAAGGGAATAAAAATAGATGGAGAATACCTAAACAACTTACGTTTCGCCGATGATATAGTCATAGTAGCTGAGGATCTAGGTATGGCAAGAGAGATGGTACAAGAACTCGTTGTAGCTACAGAAAATGTTGGTTTAAATATAAACATCTCAAAAACAAAAATAATGACAAATTTGGTACCCAACCAGAACATCAGTATTGGTGGGAAGGAAATAGAACTCGTAGATAGATATAAATACCTGGGACATGAAATTACGATTGGCAGGGATAACCAGACTCATGAGCTGAAGAGAAGAATCGGTCTTGGGTGGGCAGCATTTGGAAAACTGAGAGAAACTTTTAAAAGTGAGTTACCCACATGTCTAAAGAGAAAGATATTCGATCAGTGCGTCCTCCCAGTCTTGACGTACGGATCAGAAACACTTACCTTAACTAAAGCCTCGGCTACCAAACTAAGAGTCACGCAGAGAAGAATGGAGCGGTCAATGTTAGGAATAACTCTGCGAGACAAAATCAGAAACGAAGAAATCAGGAGAAGAACAAAGGTGACTGACGTCATCGAGAGGATAGCCAGGTTGAAGTGGAGATGGGCAGGACACGTAGCCAGAATGACAGATGGGCGATGGACGAAGAGGTTATTGGAATGGAGGCCAAGAGAAGACAAGAGAAGCGTCGGTCGACCGCCTACAAGATGGACTGACGACTTAAGAAAGGTAAATAAAAACTGGATGAGGGCGGCGCAGGATAGATGGGGTTGGAAACGAGGGGAGGAGGCCTATGTTCAGCAGTGGACTTTTGAGGCTGGATGATGAACCAACAACTACAAAAAGAAAATGATGAAATGAAACAGGAACTAAAGATAGTGAAAATGAAGGTAGAAAAGTTCGAGAAAGAGAGAAATGCTAACAATGTTATTATCCAGGGTCTACCGATGGATACAAATAACCCAAATATAGTCAACGAGGTTATGGCAGATTTCGTGGAAAGAGAATTAGGTATTAAAGTAGAAATAGAAGAAGCTTATAAAATAGGGGACAAAACATGTCTTGTAAAACTAAAAAACAAAAATGAAAAAATAAAAATTATGAAGAACAAAAACAAACTAAGGAATTCAAAGCCGGTAATATATATCAATAACGATCTAACGCAAGAAGAGATGAAAATACAACAAGAAATACGGATAATTGCAAAATTTCAAAAAGAAAACGGTAAGAACACTAGAGTAGGTTATCAAAAATTAAGTATTGACGGGACTGTATGGAAATGGAACAAAGAGAAGAATGAACTGGAAAGGGCAAAGCAGGACACGCCAAAAAACTGATAAAACAACAAATATTGGATACAACACAAAAAACGGACACGAAAATGGCAAAGGAAAAGGACCTGAACAGATTAGATAAAATAAAACATACGAACAGAAAAAAATGTAATAAAAAACCGAAAAAATGTGATCAACTAAAAATAAGTACGTGGAACATCAGAACAATGCTTGAACCAGGAAAAATGCAGGAAAAAAATGTAATAAAAAACCGAAAAAATGTGATCAACTAAAAATAAGTACGTGGAACATCAGAACAATGCTTGAACCAGGAAAAATGCAGGAGATCGTCTCAGAACTAGAAAGATACCAAATTGATATTGCAGTGATTCAAGAAATCAGATGGGCAGGTCAAGGAGAAATAAATAGAAAAAACTACACACTACAGTACTCGGGACATGAAAAACAAGGTCAATATGGAGTTGCTTTCATAATTATGGGAAAAATAAAAAATAATATTATGCATTTTAAACCAATAAATGAACGTATGGCTTACCTGAGAATTAACGCCAAACCATTTAATATATCAATCATAAACGTATATGCCCCAACTGAAAGTGCTGCTGCGGAGGAAAAAGACAAATTGTATGAGGAACTCGAACGAGAAATGGAGAAGTTACCTAGAGAAGACACAATACTGGTAATGGGAGATTTTAATGCCCAAATAGGTAAGGAAGACTACATTAACCAAGTAGCAGGTAAGCACACAATACACGAAAAAACTAACGACAATGGCCAAAGATTATGTAACCTAGCAGCTAGTACCAATATGATTATCGTTAGTACAAAATTCGAACATCCTAAATACCATAAAGTGACGTGGATTTCCCCAGACCAAAAAACATGGTCACAAATAGACCATATTCTGATTACAAGAAGGAAGCAAACATCGGTAACAGACGTGAGGTCCTACAGAGGTGCACATGCAGACACAGACCATTTTATGGTGACTGCAAAGGTAAGACAAAAAGTCAAAAGAACTCTAAAAAACACGACAACAAAAAATAAATGGCACGTAGAAAAACTGAATACTCCAGACATAAGGATTAAATATGCTGATGACATGAACAAAAAACTGAAGGAACAATCTAAACCTACAAAGGATATAGAAACAGAATGGAGAAATATAAAAAAATGTATAAATGAAAGAGCGGAAGTACACGTAGGGATAAAAAGAAACAAAAAAAGACAAGAATGGTATAACGAAGAATGCCATAAAATGCTAAAAAAGAAGGTAGAAATGAGACAAATGTGGATAAGAACAAATAGACAGGATTATAGGGAAGAATACAATAGAATAAGGCATGAATGTAAGAAAAAAATAAGGAAAATTAGACGTGACTGGTTGGATGATAAGATAAAAGAAATAGAAAAAGAAAGTAAGAACAGAAACACAAAAGAATTCTATAAGAAAATTAGTGAGCAGAACAAAACCTTTAAAGGAAAGATAAAAAGCATAAAAGATAAAAATGGAAAAGTATCAGAAAACGATGAAGAGTATAAAGAAATTTGGACTAACTATTTTAAAGAATTATTAACAGAACAACAAGATCAAGACCTAAATGAAAACAGAGGAGAAGAGACAATGATGTTAGGAAACCAGCTACAAATACCAACAAAAGAGGAAGTTGAGGAAATTATTAATAGCAGCCGTAATGAATGGTAAAGCCTCAGGATCGGACTGTATCAATATGGAGCTTATAAAATATGATGGTGAAGAATTAAAAGATAGATTATACAATTTAATAAAAGACATATGGGACGAAGAAAAAATGCCGGAAGAATGGTACAAAGGACAAATTATCACGATTCATAAAAAAGATCAACAGATGTGTAATAACTACAGAGGACTGACGCTATTAAACACAGCATATAAAATCACCCGTGTTGAGCTGGCCCCCCCCACTTGCAAAAATTAAAACACAAATAGCCCTGATTTATGAGCTATTTATGAGCTCTCATATTCCGCAAACTAAAAATTTTGAGCTCGTTCCACTGAGCAGGAATTTAATACCCTAGTGGGGGGGGGCTGAGTCAGCCCCCCCCCCACTACTTAAAAATAGGAATATTGAATCGGTTTTTGCGGCAGAATTACGAGCTATTTATGAGCTCTTGAAATTATATAGTTTCGATTTTTGAGCTCATCCCCTTCACCCCCAAACAACCCTTTAATTGATTTAACTTAAGAGAAAGATGCTGAGAAAACTTAAAATATATCGTATTGCGGATATAATTCCTATAGCTTATATACTCTAAGAATAAACTATTAAATCAAGGGCATTTCGATTATTGAGCTACAACCCCTTCGCAAGAAAACCACCCTATCTTCCCGGCTTAAGAGAAAGTTGTACTTAAAATGCGTTAAACTAATTATTTGGCGACTACATATCATTTAATAATTTATAAGCTTCCAAATAACTTTATAACCTTCCACTGAAGGTAAAAATCAACGATTACCTTCAATTTCGGTGAACCTTCATCGATTTTCACGAAAATTGGTCAGTGGTTAGAGGATACGTCAAGAAACAAAGGTGACATGGTACCACATTGCGCCTTTACCCTGAGGGTGGATACCGCCCCTTCTCGGGGGTGAAAATTATTTTATAAAAAATAACTGCACAAATCAATAAAAGAACAAATTAAAAGCAAAATTTATTATACAAAGTTAATAAAATAAGTCAATACTTTTTAAGTTATTAAAGATCAAAGATTTTAATTATTTGTGAAAAAAATGCATGTTTTGAAGAGGTTTTTTGTAAATCACTGAAAAACTGTAAGTTTTTACAAAAAAGTTAATAGTAGTTTAATTCGTATAGCTTATATTCTAAGAATAAACTCTAAAATCACGCGCCTTTCGATTATTGAACTACAACCCCTTCGCAAGAAAACCATCCCTTATTCCCGGCTTAAGAGAGGGTTGTACTTAAAATAATTTAAATTAATTATTTGTCGACTATATATTGTTTAATAATTTATGAGCTCGCAAAATATACGCATCTTAATTATTGAATTGCCATTTTCTTTCTATAGTGCAGTCACTGAAGGTAAAAATCAACTATGACCTTCGATTTCGGTAAATCTCCATTCATTTTCACGAAAATTGGTGAGCGGATTTTGATACTATCAACTTTTTCTGGATCTTATTTTTGATGGGTATTTCTAAGTACTTTGACAAGTATTTAGTACCTAAGTGTTATAAAATGCATCTTTTTCCCGTTATTTAAGCTTAAACCCTTAGATTTGAACAGTCGCGGAAAAAAATATACATTTAATTACCAATAACTTACTTTAAATTAACATTAAAGGTTTTTCAAGTAAGCAATTTATTATATTTTTTATTAGCTTCAATTTTAGTGATGAAAACTTTTTTGTAAAAACTTACAGTTTTTGAGTCATTTATGAAAAATCGCTCTACAGCATGTATTTTCTTTCCAAAAATTAAAATATTTGATCTTTAATAACTCAAAAAGTATTGATTTGTTTTAATCACATTATATAACAAATTTTGCTTACAATTTGTCCCTCTCTCGATTTATGGGGTTATTTTTAATAAAGTAATTTTCACTCCCGAGAAGGGGTGACATATACCCCAGGCTAAAACCCCAAGTTGTTATTGTCAATTCGTGAAAATAAATGGAAATTTACCGAAATCGAAGGTAATAGTTGATTTTTACCATCAGTGACTGCACTATAGAAAGAAAATGGCAATTCAATAATTGAGATGCGTATATTTTGCAAGCTAATAAATTATTAAACGATATGTAGTCGCCAAATAATCAATTTAAATTATTTTAAGAACAACTCTCTCTTAAGCCGGGAAAATGGGGTCGTTTTCTTGCGAAGGGGTTGTAGCTATATAATCGAAAGGTGCGTGATTTAAGAGTTTATTCTTAGAATATAAGCTATACGAATTAAACTACTATTAACTTTTTTGTAAAAACTTACAGTTTTTCAGTGATTTACAAAAAACCTCTTCAAAACATGCATTTTTTTCACAAATAATTAAAATCTTTGATCTTTAATAACTTAAAAAGTATTAACTTATTTTATTAACTTTATATAATAAATTTTGCTTTTAATTTGTTCATTTATTGATTTGTGCAGTTATTTTTTATAAAATAATTTTCACCCCCGAGAAGGGGCGGTATCCACCCTCAGGGTAAAGGCGCAAGGTGGTACCATGTCACCTCTGTTTCTTGACGTATCCTCTAACCACTGACCAATTTTCGTGAAAATCGATGAAGGTTCACCGAACTTGAAGGTAATCGTTGATTTTTACCTTCAGTGACTGCACTATACAAAATAAATTGCAATTTACTGATCTAATTGCGCGTAATTTGGAAGCTTATAAATTATTAAATGATATGTAGTCGCCAAATAATTAGTTTAACGCATTTTAAATACAACTTTCTCTTAAGCCGGGAAGATAGGGTGTTTTTCTTGCGAAGGGGTTGTAGCTCAATAATCGAAATGCCCTTGATTTAATAGTTTATTCTTAGAGTATATAAGCTATAGGAATTATATCCGCAATACGATATATTTTAAGTTTTCTCAGCATCTTTCTCTTAAGTTAAATCAATTAAAGGGTTGTTTGGGGGTGAAGGGGATGAGCTCAAAAATCGAAACTATATAATTTCAAGAGCTCATAAATAGCTCGTAATTCTGCCGCAAAAACCGATTCAATATTCCTATTTTTAAGTAGTGGGGGGGGGGCTGACTCAGCCCACCCCACTAGGGTATTAAATTCCTGCTCAGTGGAACGAGCTCAAAATTTTTAGTTTGCGGAATATGAGAGCTCATAAATAGCTCATAAATCAAGGCTATTTGTTTTTTAATTTTTGCAACTGGGGGGGGGGGGCAGCTCAACACGGGTTATAAAATCATGTCCGCCTTAATACAACGAAGACTGACCGAAGCTACCACGAATATCGTAGGACACTATCAATGCGGATTTGTTAAGGGAAAGTCTACAACAGATGCCATACATACGGTTAAACAAATTATGGAAAAAGCTCATGGATATAAAATAGAAATTGAACTGCTTTTTATAGATTTTCGACAAGCATTTGATACAATAAAAAGATCAAAATTAATGGTAGCTCTGAAAGAAATGGGAATACAACATAAATTAAGAAGATTAATACAAATGACAATGAGTAGAACTGTAGTTAGTATAGAAATAGAAATAGAAATATTTATTCATCCTTTTAAGACATTTTTACAAATGTATAGGACAGGTCATATACAGTAATATAACTGTTACAAGCTAACATTGTTTAGCTACACAATTTTATTATAGGTACCTAACACCTAACACATATTATAAAATAACATATTTAGACTAACATTTTTAGACATTTTAGACTTTGTATACACAAAACAATTTATACATAAAAAATAAAATAGTGTAAAATAGTTTATAGGCTATCGTCAAGGAATTCTTTGACGGAATAGTAGCATTTGGCTAATAATAAATTTTTGATTTTATTTTTGTAACTGTTAAAACTAGCAATCTCCTGCATTTCTTTGGGAAGTTTATTGTACAATTTCATTCCCATAAATTTAAAACTATTTTCTAATCTTGATGTTTTAAACTGGGGTATTCGGAGCTTATTACAATTTCTTGTATGGTAATCATGTCGATGAGCATTAGTTTCAAATTGATTGAAATTTTCTTTGACAAACAGAAGAGTGTGGTAAATGTACAGACTATAGAATGACATGATTTTGTATTTTATAAACGTTGGTTTACAAGTTTCCCGAAATTTTAGCCCGAATATTTTTCGAATAATTTTTTTCTGAGTTACAAAAATTTTAGGGCTGTCAATAGAATTTCCCCATAGTAGTATGTTGTAACTCATATGACTGTAAACAAGGCCGTAATAGATATTGATCAGTGCTGATATCGGCATAGTATCTTTTATTCTAGAAATAGCATAAAACGATTTATTTAATTTTGTATTTATTGTATTGACTTGTTCAGTCCATCTCAAACGGCAATCTATATTTAAACCTAAAAATTTTGTTGTTGTAACTGACGAAATAAGTATATTGTCAAATTTAAATGATAATGAGTATACATTGCTAAGAACATTTTGGGAATGAAAATATAAAAATTGAGTTTTATCAACGTTTACTATTAATCCATTTGCTTTGGACCAATCTACAAATGACCCAAAAACACCGTTGGATAATAATATAAGTTCCTCTTTACTAGGCGCAGAGATCGCTAGTGCAGTATCATCTGCGTAAATAGTAATAACTCGAGATTTAATGTAATCAGGAAGATCATTCATAAAAAGAATAAATATAAGCGGTCCTAAAACAGATCCTTGAGGGACTCCTTTATCAATATTGAAAACTGTCGAAGCAGAATTCTGATATGAAACTAACATTTTTCTATTGCTCAAATAGTCTACTATCCAGTCCAAGAAATCTCCTCTGAAACCTAGGTTGTAAAATTTATTTTTAATAAAGTTAAAATCCAGACAATCAAAGGCACGGGACAAATCAAAAAAGAGACCTGCCACATGCCTTCCCCTGTCAAGATCTGTATATATATAATTGAAAAAATGACATGCAGCAGTCAACGTTGACTTCTTTGACCTAAACCCATGTTGATGCGGGGATATAATATCGAATTTATCGAGAAAACAAACCATTTTATTATATACAACCTTTTCAAAAATTTTTGATAAAACGCTCAGCACTGCTACCGGTCTATAATTCGAAATCAATCCTGGATCATTTTTTTTGTGTATAGGAATAACTCTTGCTCTTTTAAGTGCGTCAGGAAATTTGCCATTAGCAACCGATAAATTAATTAAGTAGCTCAAAGGAGCAGATAGAGAAAATATTCCCGATTTTACGACTTTTGTGGATATGTTGTCCAAACCAGTACTGGACTTGTTTTTAAGATTTATAATTGCGTCTTCAACGTCTTGATATGTAACGGGTGTAAAGAAAAAAGTTTTGTCCGAAATTTTAGAACAAGTACATTTTGTAGATCTAGACAAGCCAAAATATGATTCAAGATTATTTTCAGTTACAGTTGCAAAATATTCAGCAAAAACATTAGCGATATCCTCAGAAGATGTAATATCGCCACCGTCAGAGCTGAGAGTTATATTACATTTTTTTTGTTTTCTACCTGTTGCTTTATTTACCAAATTCCATGTTGTTTTAGATGTGTTATCTGATTGTATGATAAGCTGTTCATTAAATTGCTTTTTTGCATTTTTAATAAGTTTATTATAATTTCTTTTGGCTTCTTTATATGCCTTTTGAGAATTATTATTTTGAAGTTTTTTAGATAACCAATATACATTTTTTATATGACGACCGGCTTTCTTTACTTCTGCGGTTACCCATTTATTTTTACGGTTTTTAGTACTACTTCTCTGTGTTTTTACAGGACAATAAACATTCATGTTAAAAGAAATTATATCTACAAACTCGTTCATGGCCAAATTAATGTCATTTTGACTATACACTTCATCAAAATTAAGTAAAGACAATGCATTTTGAAACTGAAATAAGCAATGATCTGATAAATCGCGATAACAATGTATCCTTCTTTCTGTTTTATGAAAATTTACATTATTGGATTCAATTGTAAGTGTAAAAATTTTATGATCGCTGAAGTGACCCTCGTATACATTAGATTTACAAAAATCAATATTAACATTTGTTAACATGTAGTCAATTTTAGTGGATGATGTATGTCCTAATTTATTTGTGAAAATCCTCGTAGGGTCCACAGAAGTAATTTTCAAGTTATAACTAACTATAACATCATGTAAGATTTGTTTCTGCACAGAATTTGACAAATAATCAACATTTAAATCTCCGCATACGAAAAGGTCTTGATAAGAATTGCTACAAAATTCCAAAATATGTTGTAATTTAATAAAAAATTGATCAAGTAGGCGACATAGAAGAATTTGTCATCAATAAAGGGGTGAGACAAGGAGATTCATTATCAGCAACTCTGTTTAATCTTGCCCTAGAATACGTCGTCAGGAAGATCAACAAAGGCACCCTCCGAACGAGAGAAGGACAAATAATAGCATACGCTGATGATATTGTGCTAATAACAAAAAATAGAAAAACAATGGAACGAATGTTAAACGAAATGGTAACAGAAGGAAAAGTAATGGGATTATAAATAAACCAAGAAAAAACCAAAATAATGAGATTTGACAAAAACTTTGAAAACAGAAAGGTTAGAGTAGGAGAATACGGGAGAAAAAAGAGTCGTTACGCTGTGCGGTATTCGTTGCGCTATTTTCTTTTCAGGTTATGTTTGTTGTTTGTCTTTCATTTAAACCCAGTTTATTTGTAATAATTTTCTAAATTGAGTACCTCAGACAGTAGCAAACGAATCAGATTTATGTCTGATGACGATTTGTGTTTATTAAAATAAGTTTTAGGTCAAAATAAATTGACCTATCCAGAAAATTGGACGTTGGTTCAGGAAAACATGAAGAGTACAACTGGAAAATCTTTTATTTTAAGAACATTCGAGGATCATTTGTTTATTTTGCTCGATATCTGGAATAAAATTCAAACCTTCCTTCCATTTAAATTTTTAAATCAAAATCTTTATTTTGAGCAAGTAATAGTAATAGTTATATATGTTCATCTCCCAGAATGTTATGAAATATGATAAACTCGATGTCTTCATCATTAGCATTGGCCAAAATAAGAGCTTCCAAATATGCATCCAAAATTGCATACAAATTAGACAAACTAATCTTAATCGAGCCGTAAAAATACCGCAACCAAAATGTTGAGCAATATCTGTATTTATGACACGTCTGAGAAATGTCAATTCTGTCAAAATAGCGTGGTGTAAATAACGCAACGTAGGCTGTGTTAAATTTGCAATATCTCTCTATTAGCTTAGGAGCTTGAAACCGGTTGGGGTGTTTATGGCACTCTCTGAATGAATTAAAATATAAGATGTCTATAGTTTTCCTTTTACACCAAAACTAATATTTATTTCTATTAGTTTACTTCTAACAGTGTGTATGTGGGACTAAATTATTATTTATTTCTATTAGTTTACTCTTAACAGAGTATGTGGGATTAAGTTTCCGTTGGAATTTTTGCCACGCCGAGCAGGCAGAAAGTGAGATGCAATTCCCCTGGCCTTCTTTATCTCAGCATTCGTATGGTTTGCAAATTATAGCAACCGCGAAGGCGTTACCAGAAACTTGGTCTCAATAAAAGTTTTATTTTTAATATTATTTTTAATTTTATTAAAGTAAAACTTTCGATTGTAAAATAAGACACTTCTAGCTACCAATTACAGCAAAGGTAGGCCAATTCTTTTTCTGATTATTTTACTTATTTTTGTTGTCGGTGTTAGGCCAGGATCCCGCGTACCAAAAAAAGTTGATTAATAGCAAGCTGAAAATTTGTTAATAGCTTAACGGTGTCTAGTCGAACAAAATTTGATGTACGGGAACACTGGAAAAGGGGAAGTTTAGTTGTGGAACAGTTTAAAAATTTGGAACGTCAGATTACGAAAACGTCCCATGTATTTTGTCGGACAGAACATCCATTTGATTTGTTACCCAAACGAAGATTTAAAATAAAATAAAAATTTTCTACGACCAACTGAAGCATAGATAATTGTTTTTGTTTTCTTAAATCGTAGTAGTGACTACTAAGAAATTATTTTTCAGTCATTGTCTAAAGAAAGACTTATATTATCTTAAAATAAAAATTATTTTAAAGTAAATTACATTTAATTATTAAAAATGATTTTTAAAGTGGAGTGGCGATTTATTTTTCTTTACCACTGTGATTTGTTGTGTCGGTTGCCCTTAGCAACTAATAGTACATTGAATCACGGTTTCTGAAAATTTTAAAGAACCGTTTGAATTACATACAATTTGGCATACACATAGATAACATATCAGTGAACAAAAGTGTGCTTTTGCCCTGTGGGTGACTTTCACCCCTTATGGGGGATGAAAAAATATACATTCAAAATAAGACCGGAAATGGATAAACTGACTAATTCTAAGTAACTTTTGTTCTATAGCATTTTTTCACTAAGTTAATACTTACTGTTCGAGTTATTTGCGAGTAAATACGTTCATTTTTCAACAAAAGAAAACACGTTTTGGGCGATTTTTTGCAAATAACTCAAAAAGTAAGTATTTTATCGAAAACAAAATTCATAGCTCAACTCAAATAACTCAAAAAGTAAGTATTTTATCGAAAACAAAATTCATAGCTCATAAAAAAGTGGAAAAAATGTATGTATGAGATACCTAGACCCAGTAAAAGGAGAATTCTAAGTAATAAAAAATATGTTTATACTCGCCAAACTCTAAATCGAATATTTCAACGTGAAATAACTAAAAAATTAAGCCCTTTTTGGGTAAAACCCATCATAACTTTTTAAAGTTATTAAAAATTTTATTTTTGTTTTTTTTTTAAGTTTCTAGCATTAAATGTAAGAAAGTTACGCTCAAAATAAAGTTGGTCCCTTTATGTGTTTATGTCCCTTTTGGTGTTTATGTCACTCTCTGAAAGAATTATAATAGAATTAAGTACAAGAAATTGAAATATAGTGATGAACGCTCTAATAACCGGCAAAGTAACGCAAAAGATGGAAAACATAATACGTTGCGAAACAAAAAGAGATGAAACTAGTGGAGGTGGAAATTATCGTTATAAACGTAATAATTAACATTGCGTTACATAGTTTCCCACCTTTAGACGTATGTGCTGGAGTATTTTATAAAATTCTCCTGTCATGGTGACAGTTTTCATACTCTTCTGATACGTATAGAGGTGGGAAACTATGTAATGTAATGTTAATTTATACGTTTATAGCGATAATTTCCACCTCCACTAGTTTCATCTCATTTTGTTTAGCAATGTATTATGTTTTCCATCTTTTGCGTTATTTTGCCGGTTATTAGCGCGGATCACTGTATAAGACGTCTCTAGTTTTCGTTTTACAACAAAATTATTATTTATTTCTATTAGTTTACTCCTAACAGAGTGTGTGGGATTAAGTTTTCGTTGGATTTTTTGTCAAGCTGAGCAGGCAGGAAGTGAGATGCAATTCATAGATCTTTCCTAGCTTTCTTTGCCTCAGTATTCATATGGTTTGCAAATTATAGAAACCGCGAAGGCGTTATCAGGGACTTGGTCTCAATAAAGGTTTTATTTTAATAATATTTTTGATTTTATTGAAGTAAAAGTTTCGATTGTAAGATAAGACACTTCTAGCTACCAATCACAGCAAACGTAGGCCAATTCTTTTTCTGATTACATATTTTTACTAATTTTTGTTGTCGGTGTTAGGCCTGGATCCCGCGTACCAAAAAAAGTTGATTAATAGCAAGCTGAAATTTGTTAATAGCTTAACGGTGTCTAGTCGGACAAACTTTGATGCCCGGGAACACTGGAATAGGGAAGTTTTAATTGTGGAACAGTTTAAAAATTTGGAACGTCAGATTACGAAGAGATCCCATGTATTTTGTCGGACAGAACATCCAATTGATTTGTTGCCCTTTCATTAAGCTCTCATGCAAAAATCAGGCTGCTATTACTAACCAACATGATTCCTGTCATTTGACATGTTCTTCGTGTTCCACTTATTAGAATGCCTAGTTGGTGATTAACACCAGTCTGATTTTTGCATGAGAGTTTAATGAAATTGTAACAAATCAATTGGAAGTTCTGTCCGACAAAATACATGGAACGTTTTCGTAGTCTGACTTTTCAAATTTTTAACCTGTTCCACAATTAAAACGTCCCCTGTTCCAGTGTTCCCATACATCAAAGTTTGTCCGACTAGATACCATGAAGCTATTATTTTTTACTCCGTCAGGCCAAGTACTTATGTAGGTGTAATATTCGACCAGAGGCTGACATGGAATGCACACATTAAAAAAGTCACACAGAAGGCCACTATGGCCTTGAACAGATGTAGACGAATGTGTGGTAAGAATTGGGAGTAAAATCCTAAAATGAACCTCTGGTTATACACAAGGGTTATAAGGCCCATGATAACGCCACGGTTCAGTGGCGTGGTGGAACAAAACGCAACAGTCCGGGGCAATTCGATTGCTCAGTAGCACACAAAGGCTTGCATGCTCGAGTGTTACAGAAGCCATGAGAACAGCCCCAACGGATGCGCTAGATGTTCTGCTAAACCTACCACCTCTGCATACATACATACAGAGTGAAGCAAGATCAACAGTACATTGGTTGATCCAGGGCCAAGCTCCAATAAGTATGATGCAGGGAGCTGATAACTTAAGGCTATACCAGGACATTGATTATAAACACCTGGGTGTTTAAAGGACATAAAGGCAGACCCCGCTCTAGGAATGCCTATAGACCAAATGGTCACGACGTATAGTTTTAACAAAAATTTTCAAATTACAATACCAAAAAGAGATGACTGGAAAACTGGTCCGCCGCTAACGGTAAACTCAATATGGTATACGGACGGCTCCAAAAACCGATATAGTTACAGGGGCTGGAATATATTATGGCATACAACCAAGAACGAATGTACGGGTATGTCTAGGAACATACGCGACCGTATTTAAAGGCGAAGTAGCTGCTATACAAAGGTGCGCTGTGAAACTTATCAGCCGAAATCTAGATAACGACTCCATCGTTATCTATTCGGATAGTCAAGCGACTCCAAAGGCTCATATTTCGGTATAGGTCGATTCATGGCTGGTATGGAACTGTTTGAATGTCTCAGGTGGGAAGTCAAAACATGTTGACACTTACCTGAGTGCCGGGACATAAGGGTCATCGTGTCAACGAGAAGGCCGATTAATTGGCCCGAGAAGGCCGATTAATTGGCCCTAGAAGGCACATCTAAAACACTGGTTGGTCCGGAATCTTTCTTTGGAATCGCAAATACGATAAAAAGAGCAGCCATACACAAATGAAGTACAACAGAAGTCTCTTGAGTGGTGGAACAACTCACCAGGACAGAGGCAGGCCAAACAACTTATCAAAGGACATTCGGCTAAATACTTTCGCGCAGTCGCAGGACTGTCAGAATGATAGTGGGTCTGCTGACTGGATACTGTAGTAGACTCAATAGACACTTAAGTCTCATACGTCTGACAGAAGAGAATATCTGTCGTTTCTGTCTGGAAGAAGAGGAAACCGCTCTACACGTTCTGTGTCATTGGGAAGGTCTCGCAGAAGTGCGATTTCTAGAACTCGGGGAGGACAAACCGGAAACACCAGGTTACATGAAAAGGCCACTATCAAGGCTGTTGAGTATCATTAAGAGGACCGAGCTAGATGCAGTGCTTTAAAAGAAGGGAGAAACATAATAGATCTGCAAAAGTCGCAGTGTAACAGGCTCCATTGGCCGCCCCATTTTCTACATTCTACATTTTAAGCTATTAACAAATTTTCAGCTTGCTATTAATCAACTTTTTTTTTCCGCGGGTTCCAGGTCTATGTCGGATGTCTCGAATTTATATTTACATAGATCGTATCGTTGATTTGGTGTGAGTTTGGTGTGCGTTGTGGTTTGGTGGCATATCCTTCAGTGATAACTCTATATTTTTATCAATCAACGGTCATCGTAGGTACACACATACCATTTTGGTTATTATATTGTATACATATCATAGTTGTTGCTTAAACGTGTATGTTCCCTATTTATAATTTTTATAGTGATTTCACTTTTTGGATGTAAAATTATTATTGGTGTATTTATTTATAATACATAAAATCAAATGGAAGTACAACAAGAAATTGGTGGGGAAACGTGTGACTAACATGGAAATAAACCTAACCTATTTAAAGAAAACCAAAAAATTGAAAAAGGTTAGTAACAAAAAATTAAGTGCTATATTTTAAAGGATTATAAGACACAATTACAAATTAAGTACTTAGTTAAATGATATTTTGTTAAAAGCATAGGCGCAAAATTTTTGCTCCAATGCTTTTTAGAGGCATTCTTTTTTTTCGAATCCTGAGAAAATGAATAATATATAGTTTTGAAAATTTTAAACACAGAATGAAAAATTATATTATTACCGAGGGCCGAAATTCCCTTGAAGTTTATAACAAAAAAAAGTTTCTTTTGAATGAGATATTTGAAATTAAAAATCACACTAAATTTTCTATCTTTTTTCACCCCTGTAACTTATTAAAATAAACATTTTCAAGAAATTTTCGGGGACTTTTGGCCCTTGGTAATAACGTAATCTTTCATTCTGCGTTTACATTTTTTAAAAATAATGATTAGTTTTCTAAGGATTCTAAAAAAATGAATGCATTTAAAAAGCGTTGGAGCCGAAATTTTGCGCCTATCCCCTTAAAAATAAATATTAATATAAATATTATATACATATATAGTTCAGCTCAACAGGCCCCAGGGGCTCAAGGCTTTAATGGTTTTCTTCCATTTCTTTCTGTCTTGTGCTAGATTTTTCCAATCTTGTACCCTCAGCGACTTAAGATCTTCTTTTGCTGACTCCAACCATCTTCTTCGGGGGCGTCCTCTTTTTCTTTTTGTACCAGCCTCCATGTTTATTAATTCATTGGGAACTCTTCCTTCTTCCATTCTTGTTATATGCCCCAGCCATCTTAACCTTTGAATTTTGGCGAGTCTTGTTATTTTTGGTTGTCCATATATTTGCATTATTTCTTCATTCGTTCTTCTTCGCCAGATATTCTTCTCTTTTAGATCTCCGTATATCCTTCTGAGAATATTTCGTTCCCATCAATCTAATTTTACTTCCATGTCTATTTAGGGCTTATTTAGTGTCCACGTCTCGCTAGCATAGAGTACTGTAAGTCGGATAACTGTTGTATACATTCGTTTTTTGCTGTTATCAGTATCTTAGTTAGACTCCCAGCACTCTTACTACCTTTCGCCATTCTTTTTGCGATTTCTTGGTTCTCTTCGTTCCGATTTGTTAGTGTGACTCCCAAGTAATCAAATTGGCCGACAATTTCAAAGTTATATTCTTTACTTGGGCTTTGTATCTTAAAGGACTGTCCCAGATTATTTTCATTTCCCTTCATCACCATATATTTCGTTTTTTCTTCATTTATTTCTAAACCATATTCCTTGGCTGTTCTCTGTAGGCTGTTAAAGATTAGGTAATATCATCTGCGTATGCTACACATTGATGCCTGTGATGCTATATTGTGCCTATAGTATAGATGTTGCATTCTCGTAAAATCTTCTCTAAAATTAAATTGAAGAAATCTGTTGATAACGGGTTTTAGTGTCACTAAGTGTGCATTTAGTCAATCTTACTATTTTTGGTGGAAATTCAAAACATTCTAGCGTTTCGTATACTTTACTTCTTTTTATGGTATCGTATGCCTGTCTAAAATCAATAAATAACATATTTAATGCTAGGTTGAATTCATATGAGCTAGATAAAATTTGTTTCATTGCAAAAATTTAGTCTATTACCGATCTGTGTGCTCTAAAACCCGCTTGATATTATGATATTCACCTAGACAATTTTCAACTTTTGTTTTAATTTTATTTCTAATTAATATGGCCAGAATCTTATATACTGTATCTTATAGAGCTATTCCCCTGTAATTTTTACATTCTGTAACGTCTCCTTTTTTATCTACAGGACATAGGATGGCTTCTTTCCACTGATTGGGTATTTTTTCTTTCATACACACTTCACATATTAACTCAGTGATTTCTTCTTGAAGCCGTTCGCCACAGTCTTTTAAAAACTTTGCAATGATACAATTTTTTCCCGGTGCTTTGTTGTTTTTTTAAGTTTTTTATAATATCTATAATTTCTTCCTTGGTAGGTACTTCTTCATTCACATTGTGGTAGTTGCATTTGCTCCATTTCATCTTGGTCGTCTTTGCATAATATGTTCTCGACATAATTGGCCCATCTTCTTAATTTTTCACCTATTCCACCTATAAGATTTCTCTCTTTGTTTTTATAATATCTTGATGTAATTTTGTACTGGGTTCGGTCTCATTTTATTTCTTGGTAGAAATTCCTGACTTGTTTATTTAAAAAAACTTCATGCGGTCTAATTTCTGCTCTAAATTTAACCGCTTCTTTCTTCTACAGATCTGCTTTTCTTCCCGTCTTTTTTCAGCATAAGTTTGTTTACTTTATTCATTATTTTTCATTATGCTGTTTATTCTGGCTTTATTTCGGTTTCTAATTGCTTTCTTCCAATCCTCATCATACTAGTCTGTTTACTTTGTCTTTTTCTTAATAATACTGAGTCGGCTGCCTCTTGAATGTTTCCCCTTAGCTGTACCCATCTGCTTTATATACCATCTACTGTTATCTGGCTTTCCAGTTTCTCTTCAATTTGCTGTTTGAATTATTTCTTAACCTTCTCATTCTGAAGTAGTGCACCGTTATATCTTTTTATTTTTGTACAACTAGTCTTATGAATTGTGGAAGTTATTTGCTCCATTTTGACTTTGACTAAAAATTGATCAGAATTTGCATCTGTACCTTCTTCGACCTAACTTCGGCTATCCTTTATGGCTCTCGTATGATTGGCTTCTATTAGCAAATGATCTATTTGATTTACTGTTTTTCCATCTGGTGATACCCAGGTACCTTTATGAACTTCTTTGTGGTCGAAGTAAGTGCTTATAATTCGCATATTGCGTTCGAAAGCAAATTCTATTACTATTTTTCAATTCAGTACTGTCCCTATGTTGACTTTTCCCTCCTTGTTATTTGTTTGTATACGTCGTCTCTGCCAATCTTGGCATTGAAATCTCCTACAATTATTTTTGTGTCATATGATGGTATTTGGTAGAAAAAATTGTCTACTTGTTTATAAAATCTATCTTCTCCTTCTGTATTTTCCGTGGGTACATGTACATTTATGTATAAGGGTTTTTTTTCTATATTTTCCCCTCATTCTTATTTTGCATAATTTGCTTGTGACTGCCTCAAAGTCTATCACCGGACTGACAAATTTTTTTCAACGAAAACTTTTCGTTTATAAATTCGCAAAGTCTGTGCGTTAGTTCGTTGCCGCTCCTGCAATACTTAGATCAGATTTATCATTGGATTCTTATGTAGATTTGTCTTCGAGATAATCGACCTCAAAGTCTAAAATGTGACATCACAATCATTTTATTTTCTACCGACACACTAAACGTCAGTTGAAATCGTTGCTAGTAAGTAGGCTAGTTTTTTAATCTGAATTTGTTAAGCAAAGCATATATTATTTACATTTGACTTTGACACTTCGTGAATGTCAAACTATATTTTAAATTAAAAATTAATTCATTAGTGAATTTAATTACTATATTAAATAAATAGGATGTTCAAAAATACAATTTGGGTATATTTTGAAAGCAATAATTTATTAACAACTTTAAAAAGGTTTATACGAGTATCTCCCATTTAATGGGAGTACCTAATGATCAATGGACTGCTCCATTTTTTATGAAATGAAAATTGTTAAATAGTCGGTTCGCTAAACTCAGACACAACTGGCTAGTGATTTTAGTAGGTAATTTTTTTTGCCAATTTTGCCAAAATTGGTATTTACCAAAAAATTACCAAATGGTATTGTCTAAAAAATTACTAATTATTTAGTAATGATTAACTATTTAGTAATTATTTTTATTTGCCAAATTGGCAAAATTACTGACTCAAATCACTAGCCAGTTGTGTCTGAGTTTAGCGAACCGACTATATGAAATGTTGTTTGGAATAAAAAATTATGGTCTGATATGCGCAATTACATCCTTCTAATGGAAAAAAATATTTGAAGATTTTTCTCAAATTATGGATACCAACAACATTTTCAGCTACCGTAAAGTGAGGCTACTTTGTGACACTTTTTTAGGTTTTGTTATGATATAGTACATACACTTTCAGTTTATTATAATTTTAAAAATATCACCTGAAAGCTCAATCTTTCCTCTATGTTCAGTGACAACAAGAATGCGCTATATGTTATAGAAATCAAGAAAATGTGAAAAAAAGTTGTCACAATGTCGCCCCATGGGTGGGGGTTTCTTTGCAGTGGCGACGCGTGACTTTTTCTAAAGTGTTACCAAAACCAGATGCAAAAAATCTTATTTAAAAAAATGAAGATATGGCTAAATGTATATACATATAGCTTCAATAATATCATTTTGTATATCACTTGAAACTCTCGAAAAAACAGTTGATGTTTCTAGATGTTGGCAAAATTTTTGATCTCTTTTGGCAATTAATGTTAACAATTCCCTGTAATTGCCTCGAATGTCAGAGCCCTCAAAATGACCACGAAACGCTAATTCTTGTTCGGCCAAAAAACATACGGTACATATCTATTCTAAGTGAGCTAAGGATATACGAGTACCTATCTATTTTTTTAACAAACTCATTATGTTTAGCAATATTTGCTTTAAATGCTTGGCTAAGAGAATTTTGATTTTTGTTTTGCCAAACTGAATCAAATTGGGTATACATCTTACATGTAGGTAACGGAGAAATTTCATGTCTCTTTTTTAAAACTCTAAAACTATTTAAATCGTGAACCTGGTCCACCCATTTTTCTGTAAAAACCAGAAGACATGGCCAACAATACAGTCTATTTTTCTTGCAACCACATAACCAAGGATTTTCACTGTACCAACTAAATTTAAAATATCGAGCTAATTTTTTAAATTCCTTTTTTAAATTGTTTAAAATAGGTCTTTCATTTTCAATAATCTCATTTTATTTTTCAATCAGAATTACTTTCAAGTAGTTGATCGATTACGCAGCGACACTCATCCATGGTGAACTGCACGCACACTTTTTATTATAGGGACTGTTAGGCCGATGCCAGATTATGCGTTTTGACCGGATGCGTTTCCGCCGCATCCGGTGAAAACGCATAGTGTGACAGATTGGTCCGGTTGCGATGGAAACGGATGCGTTTTGAGTAATCGGTACGCGCTTACAAACTGCACCAGACTAAACGTATAGTGTGACAGGTCCGTCCGGTTGCGTTGGAAACGGATGCGTTTTCACCGCATCCGGTCAAAACGCATAATGTGGCATCGCCCTTAGCAAATTTAAATCTGGTAACAGCCCTACTGATATACACAGCGCGCTTACGCCCATCGCTCCTTCAAAATTTTCACACTAGCCGGTCCCGAGCCGCCCGAGCGACAGCGAGATAACCATCATTGTCACCACAAATGAGACTGGAAACAGAATATAATAAAGTGCAACTGAGTCACATAAACTCGCCAATATTTTCGTGTGTCTGGCTATTTACTGAATTAGGTACTATTAACACATAATATAATAATATATTTCTATTGGTAAAAATAAAATAAAATAATAAATGGAATTATTCATCGTAGTAGTAAAAGAGTTTAAATATCTGGGAGCAATAACGACAGAGGACAATCACATAGAAAAAGAGGTCTCAGCAAGAATAGCTGCGGGAAATAGAGCATTATACTCCCTATCATCATTATTAAGATCTAAGCTGCTGAAAAGACAATCTAAATTAAGACTGTACATGTCAATTATTCGCCCAGTTGTTACATATGGGAGTGAAACATGGACTCTACATCAGCGAGAAATAAATAAATTGCTGATATTTGAAAGGAAAGTCCTCAGAATGATATTTGGTCCTCAAAGAGATGAATTGACAGGAGAGTGGAGAAGGCGCCGCAATGCTGAATTGGTGACTCTATATGGTACTGAAAACATCGTCAGACATATAAAAGCTAATCGAATAAGATGGGCAGGTCATGTAGTAAGATCAGAGGAAGAGAGAGTGCTAAAGACAGTGTTCTTCGAGAGACCAGACGGTAGAAGATCAGTGGGCCGTCCCAGAAAAAGATGGAAGGATGATGTTGAAACCGATCTATCTAGGATTAGGGTACAACAATGGCAAATCGAAGCGCAAGATCGCAGACGATGGAGGGCCATAGTGGATGCGGCGAAGACTCACCCCGAGTTGTAAAGCCAGTCAAGAAGAAGAAGAAGAAGAATTATTCATCGTCATAACATACATATTTATTTGCAAGATTTTTAACTGTTACCAATGGTAACAGTGGTTACATGGACGCTTCGCCAGTGTTTCTTTGTGACACTTCTAACTGTGGCACAAAGAAACACACGTACATTTTTTACAAACATTTTAATGTTAAATGGAGGTAACATATTGTGTTAAAATATAAATTTACTTTGGTAGAAATATCTTCTAAAAAATCTTTCAAAAGTCAAAGTTTTCACGCCAACCTAAAATCACCTGTTTTGACGATGATTAAATCAGCTGTGGCATTTAGAGCGAAGTTGCACTAGGAACTTTGGTTATTGTTCCCTAGAGAGTGCACATAGTCTACTATTGAAATAAAACATTTTAATTATTCCAGCATTTCTAATGGCTCGGCCAAGTTAATAAGTTTAACTTTAGAGGCCACTGTCACAAAGTAACCATATGTGTCACAAACTAGCCTCACTTTACGGTAAAACGTAAGTTATTCTAGCCTTACTTTAGCCTCACTTTACGAAGAAAAGTTATTCTTCATAAAAAGCTCTTCATGGTCTAAGATTTATGATGCAACCATCTTATATCAAATTGTATTAATTTTATACGAGGTATATAAAAATATGAATTTCGATGAAGAGTAAAGTACCTTTATAGTTCACAACATTTAAATTAGAATGATATAATTGCACATTAAAACATAATTTTTAATTCTAAAGAACTTTTCATAATAGCAATTTTCCATATTTTGAATTAAAATACGTAAATAAATAAAGTTTTCGTTATGATAATGCTCGCATTTTCAGCTTGTTTCTTTATAAGGAATCCAACTCAAAATATACGCTCATTGTTTCCACTGTTAAAGAATACGTACATAGCTCGCCACATCTATGTAGAAATTTCCTTTTTGTTTAGTTTTTTGTATAACTGCAATATCTATCTCATATTTCTCCAATGGATCTGATAAATTTTTTAGTGCCCCTGCTTCAAAAGCCCCTCTAACTTTCCATTGTCCTGTCATAATCATATTTCGTACCTTATTCCTTTCCGTATTTACCTAGCCAATGTGTTTGTTTAGACTTAGTTTTTTTCCATTTTCTCTAATTTTTCGGTATCATGGTTCCATTTTCACCATTCATTGTTTATACATATTTTCTGATAGCCGACTTTCGTTTCATTACCTTTTCCTTTTCCTTTTCTTGCCATATCTCTTAACTCTTTCTGTAGTCTGGCTTCGGCTTGTGTTAGATCACTTTCAATGAAGTACTGCGTTCCTCTTAATTTATTCTTGTTCTTCATAATAAGTTCTTTCTCCCTTATTGTATCTATTTTTACTATCGCCACTGGCAGTTTCCCTTGAGAGGTTCTCATTTTTTGCACATCTTTTATTTTCACGTTCACATTCAATTGATTTGCTATGGAGTTGGTGGCATCTTCAATTTCCTCATTTTCTTTGAAATCATGTCCTTTAATCACAATGTTTTGTTTTCGAAATTGTTTATCCGTCTTTTTATTCCTGCTTTCCAGGAAATTTACCTTTCCTTTCAACTCACAATTTTCTTTTTTTTTAAATTGCGAATTTCCTCTTGAAAGCTCTGCTGGTCATTTCGTATTCCCTTAACTTCGTTCATAAGAGCGATTATCATTTATTTCAGTTCTATATTATCACATTCTTTCTTAGCTAAAGACCTAATAGTTTTCTGCTTTTCCTGAAAGGGTTCTCATCTTGTTCGTCTTTTTTCACCCCTCTTTTTCTTACCATCATCAGATTCTTCACCATCCAATTGAGTTAGTTCTTAGCCTTAGTGAACCCTCCGACTAACGGTTTCCTGTAAGGCTAGAAATTTGTATAGAGATAATTCATAGCACACCAAGGCTAAAAACCATGACCTGCCAGGCATCAGCCCTGCACGTGTATCTACCAGGCGAATCGAAAAGTGCATAGTTTAGGGGAAAAATAAACTTTCTCCTGTAAGGTTAAAATGTGTTTGAGTAAGTCATTTAGATGAAATGTGTACAATGACAGGCGATTCTAAAGAGCATAGGACCTTGCCGGGCGAGGGGAAAGATTAGGGTTTTTTCCTAAAATTATTTTTTTTGCATCGAACAAAATTTTTTTAGGTTTTTTGAATCATTCCAAACAAAAAAGGTCTTTAGTGATTTTTCTCTTAGGTTAATAGTTTTTGTTATATAACCGATTAAAAATTTTGAAAATTGCGAAATCGGCCATTTTTAACCCTAAATCGGACATTTAGCTACAAATTTCAATGTTGCCAAGGTAAGTTGATATTCTTTAAACATTGATTGATGAGATCCCGAAAAGTTTTTTGCAATAAAATATCGAAAACCCCCTTTGTATTTTTAATTGCTAATCAAGCGGGCGCGACACTGTAGTACAAGTAAGGACGTTTGAGTTTACATAAATTCATTATCTTGAGAATGGGCAACTTTGAAGACAAATCCTCAGACAGGTCGATTTTTATTTTTGAATTAGAACTTTTTGGCATATATATAATACTAGTGACGTCATCTATCTGGGCGTGATGACGTAATAGATGATTTTTTTAGATAAGAGTAGGGATTGTGTGATAGCTCATTGGAAAGGTTATTTAATTCTCTATTCAGTAATATAAACAATAACATAATTATTTGTACAGGGTGTACAAAAAAGATTTTCTACTTTTTGTCAAATTTAATCAAAGTTAATTTAATAAAAAAATTTTTTTTGTACACCCTGTACAAAAAATTATGTTAATGTTTATATTACTGAATAGAGAATCAAATAACCTTTCAAATGAGCTATCACACAACCCCTACTCTCATTTAAAAAATCATCGATTACGTCATCACGCCCAAATGGATGACGTCACTAGTATTATATATATATATATATATATATATATATATAGTGATTTTTTTTTTAATAACGTAATTTTTTTTTTAATTTTTGTACAAATTATATATATATATATATATATATATATATATATATATATATATATATATGTCAAAAAGTCCTAATTTAAAAATAAAAATCGACCTGTCTGAGGATTTCTCTTCAAATTTGCCCATTCTTGAGATAATGAATTTATGCCAACTCAAACGTCCTCACTTATACTACAGTGTCGCGCCCGCTTGATTAGCAATTAAAAAACAAAGGGGTTTCCGATATTGTATTGCAAAAAACTCTTCGGGATTTCATCAATCAATGTTTAAAGTATATCTACCTACCTTGGCAACATTGAAATTTTTAGTTAAATGTCCGATTTAGGGTTAAAAGTGGCCGATTTCGCCATTTTCAAAATTTTTAATCGGTTATATAACAAAAACTATCAACATAAGAGAAAAATTACTAAATGATTGACTGGCTGATACCTGCCAGGTCATGGTTTTTAGTCTTGGTGTGCTATGAATTATCACTATACAAATTTCTAGCCTTACAGGAAGACCATTAGTCGGAGGGTTCACTAGCTCTTAGACTATCTTTACACGTAATCATATCATTGAATATGATAATAAATAAAATACCGGGTGTCCACTTATATTTTCCCCCATTTTAACTGCCTATTACTTCTGAACGGCTCACGGTAGAAATATGCGGTTTTCGCTATGTTTTATTTTAGTAAACGTTTGTTTGAATGGATTGAATTTTTTATATTGACTTTTTTTTATTGAAACACCCAGTATATTTTTTTTGTAAATTGAAAGAACGGTCATTCAGCTATCCAGCGATATTAGGTTTTTTAAAATCGGTTGTCAAATGACTGCACAATTAATTTTTAAAATGAGAAATTTAAACTGGAAATCACATAACATAATACCAATAATTAATTTACTTAATTATTTTAGTATTCTTATTTACATAGTTATCTGATATCCACGCTGCACCTCTCATTTTTAAAAATTAATTACTCAGTCATTTGACAACCGATTTTAAAAAACTTTATATCGCTGGATAGGTGAATGATCGTTCTTTCAATTTACAAAAAAATATACTGGGTGTTCCATTAAAAAAAAGTCAAAAACGTTTTTTTCAAAAATCCGCCAGTTTTTCGTCATTGAAAACAATATAAACAAGCTGAAAATGCGAGCATTATCATAACGAAAACTTTGTTTATTTACGTATTTAAATTCATAATATGGAAAATTTCTATTATGAAAAGTTGTTTAGTATTAAATGCTATGTTTTAATATGCAATTATATCCTAATTTAAATATTGTGAACTATAAAGGTACTCTACTCTCGAGCGAAATTCATATTTTTTGACATACCTCGAATAAAATTGATAAAATTTGATATATGATTATTGTATCTTAGATTTTAGACTATGCAGATCTTTTTATGAAGAATAACTTTTCTTCGTAAAATTAATAATAAAAGAGTTATGAATGAAAATGATATTGGTATTCGTAATTTGAGAAAAATTTTCAAATATTTTTTTTATCTTTAGAAGGATGTACAAGTAATTGCATATTAGAATATAGTTTTTAACTCAAAACAACTTTTTATAATAACACTTTTCAATATTGTGAAAAATAAAGACACCTTAATCTTGATCGAACTTCATATTTTTTGACATAGCTTGTATAATATAGATTTGATATCTAATAAAACTAAATAAATACAAAATAAACAGTTTTCCTTGAAAATAGTGAAGTGTAATTTAACATTACATTAACATAAATAAATAAACTTTGTTTATCTGACATTTCAATTTTATGTTGACGTTTAGTTGCGTCAAACGAAAACAAAGTAGAGTTGACGTTTCTATGTCGGAAGAAAATGACAGTTTAAAGGAGGCTTGTGACGTGACAATGACGACTTTGAGGTCGGATTTCTCGAAAACGGTTAGAGATAGCGAAATGCCGTTTTCAGATTTGGATCCAGAAGATAAAACTACATAGGAATCCATCGCTAGGTGGCCTCTAGATATTTCAGGAGCGGCAACGCATTAACACACACACACTTTTGCGAATTTATAAACGAAAACTTTTCGTTGAAAATTCAATTCATTCAAACAAAACTTTTACTAAAATAAAACATTTCAGCGAAAACCGCATATTTCTATATTGAGCCGTTTAGAAGTTATAGGCAGTTAAAATGGCACCTGGTATTTCAATGATTTTTTTCCATTATTAACTCATCCTATTAGAGGTAAACCTCACTAAGAGTACTTTTTTGAGATTTTGACATCACAGCAATCTTAACTTTGTTGGCTGCAGCTCTGAACAACTGTATTGAACTGCCCCGTACCACTCCATTAAATCTCGCAACCAGGAAATCCTCCTACGTCCCACATTTCTCTTTCCCGAGATTTTTCCTTGGATTATGAGTCTTAGCGGGGAGTACTTTTCCCCTCTCATTATGTGGCCTAGATATTCTAGTTTTCTCGATTGTATGGTTTTTATGACTTCGCCTTCCTTCCCAATCTTCAGCAAAACATCTTGATATGTTACTCTCTCTGTCCATGGTATTTTCCATAATCTCCTATAGCGCCACATCTCGAATGCCTCAATGTTTTTGATGTTTATTTTTTTCAGTGTCCAAGCTTCCATGCCGTATAGCAGAACGGAGAATACATAGCACCTAAACAGTCTCGTTCTTAAGTTTAGATTTATGTCCCGGCTGCATAGGAACTTTGTAATTTTGATAAATGATTGTCTCGCTATTTCTATTCGCCTCTTAATTTCTCTTGTCTGGTCATTAATATCAGTGAACCAAACCCCTAAATATTTGTAGGACTTAACTCTTTCAACTTGCATGCTTAAATTCAATTGGTGTATAGCTTCTTTTTACAATAATAAATTTAGTCTTTTTGATGTTCAGTTTTAGACCATAATTGTTGGTTATGAGTGTTTATGTTTTCCAACAAATAGGTACTATAAATTTGCTAGGTTGTCGGTTACTATTAGCGTGTCATCAGCGTATCGTATATTGTTAATTAACTCTCCGTTAATGTTCATAGCAATATTTAGCTCTATAAGCGCTTCCTGGCATATTGTTTCGCTATGTATATTGAATAGTAGTGGAGAAAGCACACAACCCTGACGCACACCTCGACAAATCTTAATTTCTTCGGTTAACTCATTATCAACCTTGATTTTTACTGTTTGCCCCCAGTACAACCTGGATATGATGTTAGTGTCGTAACTGTCGATGTTTTTGCTTCTTAGGATTTCATACAGTTTTTGTGTCTGACTTTATCGAAGGCCTTCTCAAAATCTATGAAACCTACATAGAGGTCTTGGTTTACATCCAAACATCTCTGCATTAACACACTCAGACCAAACAAAGCTTCCCGTGTTCCCAGTGTACTTCTGAATCCAAACTGTGTGGCGCTTATGTCCTCTTCTAATTTATTAAAATATTCTTTTGTGAATTATTTTTAAAAATACTTTCAGTGTATGGCTCATCAATGCTATAGTTCTGTGGTCTGAACAATCTCTGGCGTTATTTGTCTTCGGAATTGTGAAAAAAGTAGAGGAGAGCCATTTCTTGGGTATAATGCCTGTTCTATAAATTGTGTTAAAGAGGTTCACCATTATTTCGAGTGTGTCGTCGTCTATAATTTTCAACAATTCTACAGGAATTTCATCTGGTCCTGTAGCTTTACCCCCTTTAGTGTTCCTTACAGCATATTCTATCTCGCCTTTTAGGATTTCAGCCCCTGTTGTTGTAACGGGTACTTCTTTCAGGACGACAGACTCAGTAAAACCAAGGTTAAAAATAAAGTAAATATATTTAAGATAATTATATACAGTTTAAAACAAATAAAATAAAATACAATTCCATCTTCTGCAAAGCAAAAACAATATTAAACTTTATTATATTTATCCGATCATAATAGCAACATTAAAGTAATACGATAAACAATATATATACAACAACAATCTCGCTACGTTAAATCAACGTAGCGTCCGCCTAGGCATAGTCCCACCTCATATACGGTGCATCTTTGCCAAGCCAGCTAATGCTAGTTCAATACGCTAGCAGCAGCTGTCGAGACATGGCTAGTTCAATACGCTAGCCACGACTGATTTTCTCATTCTCCTAGCTCGCCTTAAATATGCTCTCGATGCCCTCTCTTTCGGTTTCCCCCAGCGGTGCTATGCGCCAACGCTGACACTCCTCCGGTCGTCTTTGGTAGAGCAGCTCATCGCTTGGCGAGGTGTCATATCGTTACACCCCCTTATCTTTGGAAAACAAAAAAAAATGTAGCGTACTTTTTTTGTGCCGTATGTGCCACACGGCTTGGACTCATCATCGGTGTGGTCTTGGTCGGTTCTTTCTTACTTCGTAAACTGGTCCTGGATGGCTGTCAAGAAGATGCTTCCCTCTGTAGATCTTGTTCGTGGTCCCCTCAAATCCATTGGGACAGTTTGTCAATGTTTTTCTACAGCAAATGGTCACATTTTTCTTGCTGGTTTCATCTTCGACGGTTAAAGGTATTTTCTTACACGTCGTGGTTCCATTTCCATCAACAGTGTCGTCTTTTTTGGTGATTCGTAAATTGGTCTCGGATGACTGGCTTGAAGATGCTTCCTCCTGTAGATCTTGAGCTTGATCCCCTCAACTCCATTGGGACAGTATGCCAAGGCTTTTCTACAGCGAACGGTCGCATCCCTTTCTGCACGTTGCATCGGCGACGTTTATTTTCGGATCATTCTCGTTTCGGTTTCTTAAGAATCTGAAAACAGACAAGCTTAATAATCTTTGAACGGGTTCTATATATATCCACGTCGTGTACCTGTTACTGAGTCTGTGTCTTTATCTGTCGTCATTTTTGGTATTTTCCGGGCGTCGAGTAACGACGTTTACTTGCGTATATTCTAATTTTTGCTCGGGCGCCATTGTAACGGGTAGTTCTTTCAGGACGACAGACTCAGTAAAACACAGGTTAAAAATAAAGTAAATATATTTAAGATAATTATATATAGTTTAAAACAAATAAAATAAAATACAATTCCATCTTCTGCAAAGGAAAATCAATATTAAACTTTATTATAGTTATCCGATCATAATAGCAACATTAAAATAATACGATAGACAATATATCGTCGGCTTACTGCCAAAACCAACCAACTCCATTTTGAAAAGTTTTGAGAAACCCACCTTTAAACTTTAATTTGAAATGAAAAATCGTCTGAATTTAAATATTGATTTAATAATTGAAAAGTATGACAAAAATATTTTTCAGTTATTAAATATTTTTTTTAAATTCAGTCGATTTTCAATTTCAAATTAAAGTTTAAAAGGTAGATTTCCCAAAACTTTTAAAATGGAGTTGGTTGGTTTTTGGCAGTAAGCCGACGATATATACAATAACAATCTCGCTACGTTAAATCAACGTAGCCTGGAAACACCGCATTTCACTGCAATGCAGTCATTCGTTCCTCGCTACTACCGCCTACTGCGATAACGGTCATGGCAAGACTCCACGTCACTACTGTGGCGTCCGCCTAGGCATAGTCCCACCTCACATACGGTGCATCGTTGCCAAGCCAGCTAATGCTAGTTCAATACGCTAGCAGCAGCTATCGAGCCATGGCTAGTTCAATACGCTAGCCACGACTGATTTTCTCATTCTCCTAGCTCGCCTTAAATATGCTTTTGATGTCCTCTCCTTTGGTTTCCCCCAGCAGTGCTATGCGCCAACGCTGACACTCCTCCGGTCGTCTCTGGTAGAGCAGCTCATCGCTTGGCGAGGTATCATATCGTTACATTGTGTCGGTTGTAGGTTCTGCAACTTCTATTTATGGTCTTTCGTCTGCAAACAGTTCTTCTATGTATTCTCTTTATCTTTTCAGTTTTTCATTTAAATATGTAATTATTTTACCTTCTTTGTCTTTTACGATGGATGCTTGTTTCACTCTTTTACCTGTTATTTCCTTGACCTTTTTATGCATGTTAAATCTATCGTACTTTCTTTCATATTCATCTATTTCCTTGCAGTTTTCCAGAACTTACTTCTATTTGGCTCCTCTAATTTTTCTCTTAATCTCTCGGTTTACTTATTTGTATTTTGTCTTGCTGGTTTTATTTATTCGCCTTTCCTCCATGAGGTACAAAATTTCGTTTGTCATTCATTCCTTTTTCTTAATTTTACTTGGAGCTAAGGAGCCTTCACCAGCTGTCATAAGGGCCTTTTCTATCTCCATCCATTTGTCCTCTACATTGCCTGTGTACCTATTTTTTGCAGCGAGGTTTCTAAAATTGTTGTTGACTTGTTCTCTTGTCCTTTCCATTATAGTTGCGTCTTTGAGTTGCTTAACGTCTGTCTTTTTGTTTTAACTGTATTTTTTTTGTAGTTTCTTGAATCTTATATTTACTACAGCCACCATCGGATTGCGATCCTATTCTATATCAGTGCTTGGATAGGTTTTTGTTGACGTGATGGAGTTTTTAAACCTGTTTATATTGTTTGCATTATCTCTTGGTGATGCTCATGTATATAATCTTGGTAATCTGAACACTGTGTTCATTGCTACAAACTCTTTTTCTTGGCAAAATTGTACCAGGCGCTCACCTCTGTTGTTTCGTTGCCCAAGTCCAAATTCACCAGTGCATCCATCAGTTTTCACCTTACCAACTTTAGCATTGAAATCACCCACGATTACGGTGACCTCTTCTTTTTTGATCGATTCCAGAATGTATTATAATTGCTTGTAAAATTCTTCTATTTCCTCATCTTCTTTCTCCGCCGTCACGTCGGTGCATAGACTTGAATTATGTTAATTTTTCTTTTGTTCGACTTTATTTATATTACTGTGATTCTTTTTGAATATGAGGTAAACCTTAGTACCGATTTGTTGACTTCTCTTTCGACTATTATTCCAACGCCATACCGGTGGTTTGTATCATCAGTTCCCGAATAGTAGAACCTACCGTTCCTAGTTGGACATTTGCCTGATCATTTCCACTATACGTCGCTGATTACCAAGTATTTTTAGATGTAGTCTTGTCATTTCTGTTGTTACGTTTATTAATTTCCCGGTGGCATACAAGCTTCTTGCATTCCAAGTAGCTATTCTCATGACTTTCTTTTTAAGTTTCACGACTTTGTTCGCCACTGTTCCCCCCGGACATCCGATTGGGGAACTTTTTACTCTGGAATATTTCATTTTGGACATTGCCAGTGATGGTTGTTTTATAAGAGAATTAATTTGGATATTTAATGCAGTGGTTTTGTGTTGCCTTCTGCATCTTGATGCCGTTGACCACTTTCTTGGTTCCTCCGCCTCAGGACAACAGAGTGCCCTGCCATTTACCAGCTCATCCGATCGAATCCGTTGGCCGGTAGATGGGGGATGAGCTGGTAAATGGCTCATCGGTAATCGATCGGTTAGTAGATGGTGTAGTAGAAGGAAATATAGTAAACACGTCTACTTTCGGAAACCTAATCGCCATTCGGGCTCGGAAGAAACAAGAGTTAGCCAAGAGAAGCTGATGGGAAAGATTAAAGACATTTCACTCAAGACAAGTTGCAAAAGAGTAAAATGTGAAGGATTTTATGATGCGCCAGGTGCGGTTCATAAGCATATGAGTTTACATACACTTAGGTTTACATACACTGAGGTTAGCATACACTTTGTGTTCCCGCTCATACCTCGGGGTGTTGACTACAGACTGTATGGCTCGTCTAGCATGCCGTAGCATGGAGAATGGAGTACACGACATTTTTACAATGTAGATACTCCAACTCCTTGGCCTGACTTGTAGAGAATTCTCAACTCAACAAATTTTCTGGCCCAAGTGGTCAACGATTTGCCATTGACATTAAAGATGTTTTGCTGCAACATAAACCAACAAGTCAGGCTTTTTTTTCGTCTTTAAAGAGGGGGGGTCTGGAATCTTCAAAAGACACCTCAGTACAGAACGCCGCCTGACTGACCTTAGTGCAGGATTCATTCTTCGTAGTAGCAGCGATAGTTCCCGAGGTGCTTTAAAACGCTCTCTCGTCGCCGAGGCTACGCCGAATGACTACCTGCTAAACCAGACCCTCCTCTGTCATCCAGCGCTCCGAAAGCGGAATGGCCGCTGCAAGGTCGACATCGCTTCCGAAGCACATTACCTTCATTTATCCACAGACTGTAAGCAAGAAGGCCCTTCATTTTCCCCGTTCCCCCTTTTTTTGGTCCCAATATTGAGCTTTTTTCCTTTTTTTTTTTTAATTAGAGCTTCTTTCTCACAGTCTGTCTCATACAATATATCTCACTTATTCGCCTCTCGTCAAAACTTATTCCCTCTGCCTTTTACTCACAATATATTTCCCTCTCACCCCTATCGTTGGTACAGCTGTTTTTCCTCCTCTTCTTTCTTCTTGATCACTACACGGATATAGTTGTTTATGCTAGTCCAACCAGTTTTATTTTCAATCATTTCTCGCACTGTCACAAAATTCACACCTGTCTCTCTTTCCATTCTATTTCTTTCTACTATCCATCTGTTGCACTCTAGCATCGTATGTGTAACAGTGTCCGGGTATCTGCAGTATAGACATTCATCAGTGTCAGCCTTTCCAAACCTAGAGAGGTAGGCTCTAAAACACCCGTGTCCTGTGAGCACCTGCGTCAGGAAATAGTCCAGTCGCCTGTGACCACAGTCCATCCAATCCTTTAAGTTAGGAAGCAACATTTTTGTCCACTGTGCCACATGCTCCATGTTGTTCCACTCTTGCTGCCATCTTTTAATTGACCTTTCTCTTTCCTGTCTTCTCTCGGCCATAGTGAGCTCAAGGTCTCTTATCTCATACAGTTATTTTCTTTCTACTACCAACACATGCAGCGGAACACATCCAGTGATGGCCCACAAGGCTGCGGCAGACACAGTCCTGTAGGCGCATGCCACTCGCAGCGGACTTGTTCTGTCCACTCGTGTAATGAGCCCCTGTAGGCCCGTATCCCTACCGCCTCACTCCAGACTGGTGCCGCATAGAGGACGATCGACTACACAACACCGTGCAAGGCCCTCCTCCTTTCGGATTTGGGTCCTCCAATGTTGGGCATCACCCTCCTCAACGCAGCCGCACTGTTTGCGGTCTTCCGGGTCACCACCTGCACGTGCTCCCCCCATTTTCCATTCTGGTGCAACGTCACTCCTAGGTACTTTAGGTGTTTCTTGGGTGTTATACACGCTCCTGCACATTGTAGCTCCACACTTTGCCTGTTCCTTTTCCCCTTCAGAATGATGGCCCCGGTCTTCTCTGCCGCGAGTTTCAGTCCGCGCTGTGTCATCCATTTCTTCACGACGCCGCCTGCTTTCCGTACCCGGTATTTAAGATCTGGCTCGTCCCGCGCCACTACCAGCACAGCGAGATCGTCTGCGAATGAGAAGGGAGACGTACCCACTCCATATTCACAGTTCAGAATCCCGTCATATGCTAGATTCCGTAGCGTCGGGCCCAAGACAGATCCCTGGGGAACACCTGCCGTCACATCCACGATCGTGCCTTTCTCCACCATAATTCTTCTTTCAGACAGATATTCCGCTACCACGTTCATCAGGTATCCAGGACATTCTCTCTCCTCCATTGCCTTCGTTACCTCGTTCCACTGCAGCGTATTGAATGCATTCCTAACATCGAATAACAACAGGGCCGCCTAACGGTGTTCATCCCCTCTATTGCGCAATGCGTCGAATACACTCACGATTGCATCAATCGTGCTTCTCCCTTTACAGAAACCAAACTCCCTCGGGTACAAGCCTCCCGACCTCTCACTCATGCCATCGATACGTCCCCGCAGCATTCTTTCATACAGCTTACCGACGCACGGAAGAAGGCAGATGGGTCGATACTTTTCCCCAGCTTTGGGAAGCAGTACCAACTTCGATGTCCTCCAAGCCTCAGGAAAGGTCTGTGCTTCCAGCAGTGCATTCATGTGCTCCAGAAGCTACGCGGGCTCCGCCCGTCCTAGACACCTCACCGCCTCAGGTGATATCTGATCCAAACCGGGGGACCTGCGCATCTTGAGTGCGCCCAATGCCTCGACAAGTTGATCCATGGTAAAGGGTACAGCCCGCTCAGCTTCCTCGTCTCTCCGTACACCATGCCACTTGCCCGCGGGAAAGAGCTCTCGTGTTACCTCGAGCTTCTTATCCATAAGCATTTCATACGAGGGGTACGCATGGAACTTTTTCATGGCGATCCTGTATCCCTGACCACAGACGTCCTCATCCAGTTTTTCACACAGTTGTCTACAGTGCCTTCTTTTTTCTGTACGAATTTTCCTGTAGAGTTCCCTCTTCCGTAGGCGGTACTCCTCCTCGATCTCCTCGATGACATCAGGATCGACTCCTGCTCTGCCCCTTGCTCTCGTTAGCCTTCTTCTCATGACTATACATTCATTTCTTTGTGTCTCGATGTCCGCGTTCCACCAGTAGGGCATCTTGTTTACATCTCGGCGACCCCTCCTGCTTCCCTCCATCGCTTCTTTAATTACCCTCTCCAGGTTTTCGACTGTCGGTGATTGACCCTGCATCATGCTAACTCTCCATTTGATCAGCTCCTCGTATACTTTCCAGTCATTTCCATCGCCGCATCCGCCTCCCGACGTACCAGACGCGTAGACTGCGTTAGTAGTTCCCGCCCCGACTATCGAGAATCCGATGTACTGATGCTCCGTTCCGGTGTAGTCTGGTAAAACCTTCCAGCCTCTTGCTTTCGCCGCTATTCCTTGTGTCGCCATAGTCACGTCGATGTACGTACCTGTACCTACCTCTCCTAACAAACGTAGGCGCCAGACCTGTGTTCAGTACTACCAGATCCAGAGTACCCACCCAGTCGGTCAGTATCCTGCCGCGAGTGTCGGTGATAGGCAAGTCAGGCTGGGTTGTCGGAAAACCAAGAAGGAATACATGTGTTTGGTTTAGATTTAGATGTATTTTAGGTTTACGGGTGGTTCACGGTACAAGACTACGTGATTTAAGGTACACTACTGATTTATACTTTGGACCAAATTAGCTCTCATAAATAAAATTCTAAAAAGTATATTTGTTTTTGTTTTATTAAAATGGCCTTTTAATATAGTATACTATGGTGTGTAAAGTACAAGTTAGTCCAAAAACTTTCCTTGAAATTTAAAAACTTTAAAAAATAATTGAGCTTTGATAAAATTCGGGTTAAGCTACAAGCTTCTCCCCTATAGAAGTTTTCAGGGACTTTCGGCCCTCAGTATTGACATAAGCTTTCATTCTGCGTTTAAATTTTTCAAAAACACTTAATAGTTTTCTCAGGATTCGAAAAAAATGAATGCGTTTAAAAATCATTGGTCCGAAATTTTGCTATAAGCTCTTAACCTTTAATTTGATTATTACATTTATTTGTTTTTACATTAATTTTCCTTTGTAGTAAAATTTGCATTATAGTCAGTTTGAATTTTTAGATGATCTCCAAGAGAACAACATAGACATTATGGAGGCGCTAAATGAACATTCATCTCACGAACAAAATAGCATGAATCCACGTGTTGAAGGAGCAGTATATAACAATACGAAAGATGTGGACAAACATTTGAGAGTGCACAATGAAGAAAAACCTCACAAGTGTGAAATTTGTTTTAAGCAGTTTAGTGAATCAGGTAAATTGAAAAGACATTTGAGAGTGCACACTGGAATAAAACCTCACAAGTGTGAAATTTGTTTTAAGCAGTTTAGTGAATCAGGTAATTTGAAAAGACATTTGAGAGTGCACACTGGAACAAAACCTCACAAGTGTGATATTTGTTTTAAGCAATTTAGTCAAACAGGTAATTTGAAGATACATTTGAGAGGGCACACTGGAGAAAAACCTCACAAGTGTGAAATTTGTTTTAAGCAATTTAGACAAACAAATAGTTTAAAACAACATTTGAGAACACATACTGGAGAGCGAGAAAAACCTCACAAGTGTGAAATTTGTTTTAAGCAATTTATTCAAACCGGTAATTTGAAGATACATTTGAGAGGGCACACTGGAGAAAAACCTCACAAGTGTGAAATTTGTTTTACGCAGTTTAGTGAATCAGGTAAATTGAAAAAACATTTGAGAGTGCACACTGGAATAAAACCTCACAAGTGTGAAATTTGTTTTAAGCATTTTAGTGAATCAGGTAATTTGAAAAGACATTTGAGAGTGCACACTGGAACAAAACCTCACAAGTGTGATATTTGTTTTAAGCAATTTAGTCAAACAGGTAATTTGAAGATACATTTGAGAGGACACACTGGAGAAAAACCTCACAAGTGTGAAATTTGTTTTAAGCAATTTAGACAAACAGGTAATTTGAAGTCACATTTGAGAGGGCACACTGGAGAAAAACCTCACAAGTGTGAAATTTGTTTTAGGCAATTTCGTGATGCAGGTCGTTTGATAACACATCTTCGAGTGCACACTGGGGGAAAACCTTACAAGTGTGAAATCTGTATTAAGCAATTTTCTCAAAAAAATACTTTAAAAAATCATTTGAAAATACACGCTAGAGAAGAACTGTACGAATGTGAAATTTGTTTGGAGGAATTTAGTGAACGACGTAATTTGAAAACGCATTTGAGAGTGCACCAAAAACCATACATACCCTAGACTCTAGACCAGGGGTTAAGCCTCGGTTTCCTCGAAAGCGGCACCGACAAACTGCGAGCATAACACTGCGATGTATGACGTCATAAAAAACTGTACCACGCAAAATAATAGCGGTGGTTTCCAACGATGCGTTGGAAGCCACCGCTTGCTGAGTTTGCACATTCCATTGCCGCAGTGAAGAACCTTAAATTTTTCACCGTAATCTGACGTAATTCATCGCAGTGTTATGGTCGCAGTTTGTCGGTGCCGTTTTCGAAGAAACCCAGGCTTTACCAAATGGCGGATTGCGGTCCGCATGCGGACCGTAGGCTAGTTTTGTGCAGACCCCCATATAATTTAGAATGTAGTGTTTGGCAATTTTGAAAATTTTTGACAGTGAAATTGTGTACGATGTTTGGATCAACGTATTTGTGCAAAGCCATTTTTTTTAAGAATCAACTTTATTAAAAATCGGTACAGATCTCAGCTAACAAATGAATATCTCAACTCCCTAATGAGAATCAGTTGTACTAATCTCAATCCAAATTTCAGACAGGTTGTACGAAATAAAAAATATCATTTTTCTCACTCATAATTTATATTTGTATAACGTGACTACTGTAATTACTTATAATTACAATAAAACTAGCGGTTCGTATTTATATACGACTTTATTTATATAACTGTACAGACGAATTTATATTATACACTAAACCTATTTACAAATCTGCCGTATTTATATATGCGATAAAGTTATAATGGAACATTCCAGAAATATCCGCGCCCATCTCGATATCTCCCATCTCTATACCAGTCGGTCCATTTGTTTGTCAGCACGCCCACGTGATTTACCTTCCAGAATTCTCGGGATTCTCGCCGCGAAGATTAGATTACGTCATTCTCTTGTTGTTTACTATTACGGGCGCCGATCAAGAGTTTTCTTTCGTTACACTGCTCCCCTCTTAAGATCTGAGCGTCTCGATCAGCAACTGTACATGAAGGCCCAGGATGGCGGAATCTACACGACTCTCCAGCTCTGCATACACCCTTCAAGAAGAAATAACAGTCCACTGTCTTTGAAGGGTACGACATCTTCGGGTTCATGCAACACACAGTGATTTGTACGCCAGTTTCTCTGAAGACCACTTCAAGCATGCTTCTCACAATCTTCCAATCCAGATTTTCTACTGCATGGCCTATTTTTGGTAAAGCCAAATCTTTGATGTCATAATTACACACGATTTTCTTCAAATTAGTTAGAGCACGCCATATGTTCTCGTAGCTTGGCATGTCTGTATAAGACTTCCTGGTCACCATATACAGCAAAGATCGAGGACCATCTTCCAATCGCAGTACTCTTCCAATTTTAGGTTGTTGATTTCTTAACTCGTCCAGGCGGCCGAACTTTCTATTGAATACGGACGAGATTCCTTTAGTCATCTCGAGGTCTTGGGCAACACAGTGGGCTGGAGAGACGTTTTCTGGAACACCAAACAGATCTTGCTGAACTTCTGTGGTCACGCCGAATCTAGCACTCTTTCTTTCTGCGTAATTTGACATAAATTCCTTAAAACTTGGCTGTGCGGCATCTTTCATCTCCTGTTGGAGGACTCGTGCTTCTTCTGTTTCATTTGAGCCAGCATATGGTGCAAGACGATTTATGTGAATAACTTTTGGTTTACCGTTTGGCAACTTCTTAATTCTATATATTACGTCATTTATTTTCTTCTTAACTTCATACGGACCTTCCCATTGTCTTTGTAGTTTAGGACACAAGCCTCGACGACGTTGTGGATTATAAAGCCAGACAAGATCACCTACTTCGAAGCTTTCATTCTTGCATCGAGAATCATATTGATCTTTCATTCTGTCACTGGCTATCTGGATGTGTTCTCGGGCAAGTTCATGAATGTTGTTCATTCGTAATTTCAGGCGGTCAACGTATTCTTCGCCTGCAACATGTTCCTCGGAAGTTCTGCAGCCAAACTCTAGGTCGCAGGGCAAACGAACTTCACGACCCAACATCAGGCAGGTTGGTGTTTGACCTGTAGTTTCATTCACGGCCGAGCGGTAGGCCATCAGGAATAAATGAATGTGTTGGTCCCAATCTCGCTGATGTTCAGACACAACTTTGGACAAGTGTTTACCCATCGTTCGGTTCATCCTCTCGACCATTCCATCTGATTGAGGATGCAGGGGTGTTGTTCTGGTCTTATTGGCACCAATCAATTTGCAAACGTTTTGGAAAAGAGCTGACTCAAAGTTTCGCCCTTGGTCGGAGTGGATCTCCAAGGGAACACCAAATCGACTGAAGAATTCTCTAACAAGTACCTCTGCAACGGTAGCAGCTTCTTGATTCGGTAATGCATAGGCCTCGGTCCATTTCGTAAAATAATCCATGGCTACCAGGATGTATTTATTTCCAGCATCGGTTTCTGGAAATGGACCTGCAATGTCGATTGCTACTCTTTCCATAGGACTGCCAACATTGTACTGTCTCATGGGTGCTCTCTTTTTACCAACTGGACCATTACCGGATGCACACAGTTCACATTTCCGGCACCATCTTCTTACATCATCTTTACAGTTCACCCAATAGAACCGTTCTCGAACCTTTTGCAGAGTCTTTGTAATACCAAAGTGTCCACCTGATGTACCGTCATGCAACTGACGCAATACTTCTGACACTTTACTTTTAGGTACAATCAACTGAAGCTTCGATTCTGTACCATCATCGTTCTCAAAGGTTCTGTACAGAAGATCATCTTTTAGTACCAGGCAATTCCATTGGCTCCAGTAGGCCTTGACTTCTGGATTACATGCACTAATGTTCTGCTAACTAGGTCTCTCACCTTGCCTCATCCAATCCAATACTCTTTTTATACATGGATCATCCTCCTGGGCATCTTGTAACTGTTGGGGCTGCCATTGCTCATTAATTACGGTGGTTCGTCTCACGGGGCAAAATCGTTCCTCTAATTTGGCACAGTGATTACAATTTGCACTGCATAGTCGTCTCGAAAGGGCATCAGCATTTGAATGAACTCTTCCGGCCCTGTGTTCTATATCGTAATCATATTCCTGTAATCGTTCTAACCATCTTGCCATCTGGCCCTCTGGATTACGGAATTGTATGAGCCATTTTAGAGCAGCGTGATCGGTGCGAAGAAGGAACTTTCTGCCATACAAGTATTTATGGAAATGTTCGCAAGCCTTCAGTACACCCAGCAGTTCTCTTCTGGTAACGCAATAGTTTCTTTCTGGTTTCGACAGGACTTTGCTGAAATAAGCGATGACTTTTTCCTGTCCATCCTGGATTTGGGAGAGAACAGCTCCTATGGCACTGTTGCTAGCATCGGTATCCAAAACAAATTTTCCTGCCTGTCCCGGGTAGCTTAATATCGGTGCACTGATCAGAGCCATTTGTAGTTGTTCGAAAGCTTTTTGGCACTCTTCACTCCATGTATATTCTTTGCCCTCCTCCGTCAACTTTGTTAGGGGCTTGGAGATATTGGCAAATCCTTTGACAAATCATCGGTAATATGTACATAAGCCAAGGAAACTTCTAATTTCATGTTTATCTTTTGGTACTGGCCAGTCTTTAATTGCTTCAATCTTTTCAGGATCAGCTGTTACACCATTACTCGATACAATATGTCCTAGGTACTTAACTTCTCGTCTAAACATGTGACATTTCTTCGGATTTAACTTCAAGTTCGCTGCCCTCAATCGTTGAAAGACTTCTATTAGATTCTTGGAATGTTCATCAAAGGACCTTCCAACCACGATTACATCATCTAAGTAAACCAGGCATGTTTTCCATGTTAGAGCTCTTAAAACTGCCGCCATTAATCTTTCAAATGTGGCAGGGGCATTACATAAACCAAACGGCATAGCCGTAAACTGCCAAAGCCCTGATCCTATCGAAAATACGGTTTTCTCCCTATCGGCTGGCTCCATGTCTACTTGCCAATATCCACTTTTTAAATCGAGTTTGGAAAACCAACGAGAACCGGAGAGAGTATCCAATGTATCGTCTATTCTGGACAAAGGATAACTATATTTTTTTGTTACCGCATTGAGCTGGCGGTAGTCGATACAAAAACGCGTTGAACCATCTTTCTTCTTTACCAGAAGTACTGGTGATGTCCATGGACTGTTCGATGGTTCAATTACCCCTTGTTTGTCCATATCCTTGATAATCTCTTCGGCTTCATCCCTTTTCGCAAATGGAAGTCATCTAGGCCGTTGTCTGATTGGCTGAGCGACTCCGGTATTTATTTTATGCGTTACTATGCTTGTTTTGCCCTTATCCTTCTTATCAATAGCAAAAACATCTTGATACTCTATCAGCATAGACGTCATTTTTTCTGTTCGTTCATGATCAAGATCTTGGCATCTTTCAATGATCATCTCAACAAGCTCCTTTGGATACTTCGCCTTCGATGATTTCTCATTGGTATTCACAGAGCAAATTGAAGCCACGGGAACACACTGTCCGATCAAAGCTCCTCTACTTAACTTGATAGCAGTTTCCCTTAAATTCATAACTCTTACAGGGATGACAACTCGAACTTTTACCAAAGTTTTCGCCGTTAGGAACTCGACATTATCCACATCTTCGACCATCCTTAAACTTCCCTCTCGGCAGTGTCCATCAAGCATGGTCATCAGAATTTTCTCACTATTACCGGGTATGGTTACGTCGCATGTAGTAAGTAAGAGGATGACATCTTCTTTGTCGTCGTGAAAGGGCAACTCTTCACCATTGATCTTGAGAACTCCATTTTGAACATCCAATATTGCCCCCACTTTTCTTAGTACGTCCATCCCCAATATGAATTCGTCGGAGATCTCGGTAATTAATACTTGATGTTCAACTGTGGTCTGGCCAATTGATACTGACATATGAGCCTCGCCATATGTATTAATTAGCTCACCAGTCGCTGTTCTAAGCTTTACTGTTGCAGGTGATAATTTATTATGGTCTCGTACTACATCTGGACGTGCGATAGTTCTCGTTGCACCTGTATCCACCAAAAATGATCTACATCTATTATTGATACGACCTTCGATGTATAAGTTGTGGATTCCACCGGAGGACGTAAGGTTGACAGTTACTATGGGGGCTCTAGTTCTCGAGGTCGGCAGTTGCCCCTTGGTGTCGACCCGCTCTAGTTTTCCGACGGCCGTACGATCTTCTTACAATTACGACGAATGTGGCCTACGTCTCCGCAATTCCAACATCTAGGCTCGCGTCTCTTTGGCATCTGATTACTTAATACTCTCCGTATCATTTCCTCCAGACGTTCATCGTTGTGTTCGTCACTTTCTTCAACGGTTCTTACTCTATGGCTTCGTGAAGTTTGACTAGCCGTTTCGTGTTCCAGTGCAATAGCAAGTGCTTCATCTAAAACTTTCGGTCTTGCTAGTCGTAAAGCTTTCTGTAATTCACTATCTTTCAGCCCATTGACGAAGGTATCTACCGCAATTTCTTCTAAAACGCTGTCTGGCACCTCTGGATAAGCCAACCTCACAACACGAGCCATATCTGCTTCAAATTCTTGCAGATTCTCACTTGATCGTTGACTTCTACTTCGCAGTTGTGCTTTGTATACTTGTTGTAGATGAGCATCTCCATAGCGTTTTTCTAGACGAGTGAACAAGGTCTGGTAACATTTTTCTTGACCGTTAGGAATTGACCTTAGTATATCTGCAGCATCACCTCGTAAAGCAGCAGTCAAGGAAACAGCCTTTTCTTGTTCGGTCCAATGATTGGCGGTCGCAATAGCTTCAAATTGTCTAAGATATATGGACCAAGAGGACTTTCCATCGAATGGTGGTAATTTGAATCTCATATTATCGTCTCTCGGTAGTTCATCTTTCACTACAGGATCTAACGCTGCTGCATTAACTGATGGTTGTACTTTTGTATCAGTTATCATGCTCTCTAGTTGTTTGATCTTTTCTTCTACGGTCTCTACACTTTTCTGCATCTTATCGAATGTTCTAGAAACTTCTTCAAATTTCTCGTCATTCTGTCTACAAACGTCTTTAATTACTTGAGAAACACTTTCAAATTTCTCGTCGCTTTTTCTAGAAGTTTCATCGATATTTTGAGAAACACTTTCAAATTTCTCGTTGTTCTGTCTACAAACGTCTTTAATTACTTGAGAAACACTTTCAAATTTCTCGTCGCTTTTTCTAGAAGTTTCATCGATCGTTTCAGAAACAGTTTTTAATTTCGATAAGATTACTTGTTCTGCTGACTGGAAGTGGAACGTCTCTGGGTCATCTCCGTTTTTCGTGAGGACTTCCTTGAGTCGTGCTTGTAGGACTATCTTGCACCCACTGCTGTCTAATTCGTACTCTTCTAATTGTTCACGGAGCTGTTTTATGGTCAGTTCTTGTAGCAACATCTTTGGTCGGCACACACGTACTTTTCAAAATGTCTTAAGTCTTTCCGAATACCGAACAATCAACGGACTTTAACTATTCCCGACGAATAAAGTCCAAAAGTCTTTAAAAGTTTTTCCGAATTCACTTATTTATATCGCACTAAGTTTACTGTATTTTTTACCGAACACCGACACCAATATAACGTGACTAGTGTAATTACTTATAATTACAATAAAACTAGCGGTTCGTATTTATATACGACTTTATTTATATAACTGTACAGACGAATTTATATTATACACTAAACCTATTTACAGCCAGCCACATTGTTTGATTTGCTTGTCTAGATAATGTTTAGAAGAAATGCGTTCAATGTGCTTCCCCGTTTAGGATTTTGTCCTCTTCAGGGTTTGAGGTGAATGTATTGTGTTGGCAGCAAAAGCAAACAGTCCGAAAAACACACTGGGGCAAGCGCCGTGTCCTGGTGTTCTTGGATCCTGGGTTATGCCGGACGGTGGTGTCCAGAAGGCTAAGAAGTCAACAGAGAAGAAAGTTTGATGGATTGTTGTTGGTTCCATAGACATTTACGTGTACTGTCCGTGCTTTGCTCTCGACCAGTCTCCCTAGAAACCATTGTACAACGACAGGCGAACCTGCGTCCCTCGTCGGCGGTCAGGAGGTGGCTTTGAGTGCAGCGTGGACAGTGTGCGTTCGAGTGGAGAAAATAGTTGCGGCTATTTTCTTGGGACGAACAGGTATAATTGTGCAATGAAGTTGGGAAACCGCAAAAAACCAACTTCTCCCTGTTCGGGGTAGGGAAGAGGAAATGTTAGAGGTGGGTACGGTAAGCTAACGGGGTAGCCTCAAGGATGTTTTCGTACTCCACCGGGAGTTCGTCAATGCATGTTTGCATTAGAGCGAACGGTACATGAATCTTTTTGCGTTTGGGCTTTCGGTGGAGTACGTGGCCGGAAGATGAACAGGAACATTTGAGAGATTCTTGTGTGTCGGAAGGGGGGCCGTTGATTACTTTGATTGTGAAGTTCCTGTTCAGAGAGTTTATTCTCTCGGTGATTTTGGGGGTGTTCGAAATGTTATGGATTTCGTTTGAGGGATATCGCCAGTGCTCATAGTTGCATCTACGCAAGATTCTACGTTCTGTTCTCAACAACCTCTCTTGTTTTTGTCTTGAACAAAGAGAGTAGATACATGATTTGTACTCCATGACGGGTCGAATAAAGGTCTTGTAAGTGTGAATGAGAGTCTTCTTGTGTGTCTTGCCAATTTTTCCCGAGAGAGCGTTGAGAAGTCTGGCCCTGTTCCTTACCCTATCTAAAGTTGCCTTTAGATCTGCGTCCCAGTTGAGAGTCCTGGTGAACAGTACTCCCAAATAGTTCGCAGTCGGGCTAACAACAAGCCTTTCTCCCAACAGTCTCAGTGGATATTGGTCGTCTTCATTGCGTATGATTCTATTTGACACAGAAGGGGCGCGAAACACAATTGTTGTTGTTTTGTTCGCGTTCAGCGTGACTCTCCACTTACAACACCATTCGCCGACGCCGTCCAACAGAGCCTGGGCTCTTCTGAAGAGGAGTCTTGGGTTGTATCGAGAGGTTGTTGAGAGCAGAGTCGTGTCGTCTGCATAGAGAAACAGCCGAGTACCTGGGATATTTTGGTTAGTGATGTCGCTGTTGTAGATGATGTACAACAGCGGTGCTAGGACTGAACCCTGGGGAACTCCAGCTTGTGGAGTGAAGGGGGTGGACTTTTGATCGCCTATTTTAACTCTGACAGTACGGTTGTGGAGTTAGGAGTGTACAATTTTGGTAAATTGCAATGGTAGCCCGATGTCCAGAAGTTTCCGAACAAGCCCGTCGTGCCAGACCTGGTCGAAAGCCTTCTGCACATCCAGAAATGTGGCTATGGCGAATGAACCATCGTTGATGGTTTGAGTGACTTTGGTAGTGAAATCTATTAATGCATGTTTAGTAGATTTACCTGACTGGAATCCGTATTGGAATTTTGGTATGATATTGTGGTTTTCGAGAAAGTCATTGAGCCTCTCTTTTAGGATTTCAATTTCAATTTTCAATTTATTAGCCAAAATTTACAATTTTAAGTACATATAATATAATATACAGAAAGACACCTAGATGTGAAAACATCTGTGTGTGTCTATAGAAAAATCCTAAATAAATATAGATTACTTATAAACAAACGTAACCAAAAAAAAAACACATTCGAGAATCAAAATTATTTGGAATTTAAACTTAAAACTAAGTAAAACAGCATATCTATATAATATAATAATATGTAAAAAATCCAACTTATAGGTATTAAGAATTCCAAAATCAAAAAAAGGACATTTTTTTTCAGGATTTACAATTCAAATTGTGTTTTGTTTCCAATAATACAATCAACTACCTTTTTATTAAACATTTTTATGGATTTGATTTCTTTTATTTTGTTTGGTAGTAAATTATAATACTTGGGTGCCCTAAAAATCACAGAATGTTGGCTTATTCCTCGACTTAACTGTGGTAGAACTAAGCTTCTTTTGATGTTACCTCTAGTTTGATAATTATGTTCTATTAGTGTCTGTTTGGAGAAATTTTTATGAATATATGTGCAACATGTTGAAATATAGAGTGTTTTCAAGTCACAGATTTTATTATTATATAATTCAGTTGTAGAGAAAAGTTTAGGTTTTTTTAACATTATTTTAATAATTGAATTTTGAGCTACTTTGAGATTTCTTATGTTGTTTTCATATGCTCCACCCCATAACAAAATTCCATACCTTAGTAAAGGCTCAATTAAGGATTGATAAATCATAGTGATCAGTTTTTTTGCAAGAAACTCCCTTAGCAGATAAAATTTATGCATAAGGGCCCTAATCTTTTTTGTTAGGTATGTTATGTGGTGTTCCCATTTAAGATTTTTATCTAAATATACTCCTAAGTATTTTATGACATTTACTTGTTCAATAGGATCTTCAATGTTTTGTATGTTAATGTTTTCAAAGTTTGGACGATTTGTATCATTTATAGAAAAGGCTACATAATTAGTTTTTTTAGCATTTAGAAGAAGTTTAAATGTATCAAGAAAATTTTTGATATAAAATAGATCTTGTTGAAGTTTCTGTTTTGCTTCTTCCCATGTAGATGCAGAAAAAATTATGACTGTATCGTCAGCATATGACACGATTTTACCCCTGATCTTAAGATTAAATATTGAGTTTATATATATATTAAAGAGTATTGGGCCTAAAACTGTACCCTGTGGCACTCCAATTTTAATAGTTCTTGGTTCGCTGATAGCATCATTTATTTTTGTATATTGTATTCTTTCATAAAGATAGTTAGTAAAAATTTTCTGCCCAATACCCCTCACGCCATATTTATCTAGTATATCCAATAATTTAGTGTGTGAAACTGTGTCAAATGCCTTGGACAAGTCAAGGAACACTGCAATACATTTTTGCCCTTTATCAAGATGCATAGTTATATCTTGCACAACTTCATTCATAGCATCTACTGTACTTAAACCAGGAGTAAAACCAAACTGATTAGGAGATAATATTTTGTTTTCAGTTAAATATGACACTAATCTATCTTTTAAGCATTTTTCAAAGATTTTACCTAGATTTGATATGATACTTATTGGTCTATAATTTTCCATATTAAATTTATTACCTGGTTTATAAACAGGGCTCACTACTGAAACTTTAAAATGACTTGGAATATCACCAGTTTTAAAAATAAGGTTTATTATATGAACAAGAGAATCAATGAGATAGATGTGAAGAGTTTTTATAATTTTAGAAGAGATGGCATCTTTACCTGGTGCTGAATTATTTTTAAGGGAATTTATATATTTTATTATTTCGTTATTTGTGACTGGTTTAAGATACATTGATGTCTGAGAGGAGTAATTCATGTGGAATGGAGTATGTGGTTTTTTAATTTTACTGGTCATTTTTAATCCTATTTCAGTAAAAAACTTATTAAAATGGTTTGCAATATCAATGTTATTTTCAATTTTATTATCATTTTCAACCTTGATGTACTTAATTTCATTTTTTTTATTTTTTGTGTTTTCGTTTGTAGCCTCATTTATAAAATTGTAAATTTTTTTAATATTTTTGCTATTATCATTTATTTTGTTTTTATAATAATCATTTTTTGTTTGTGTAATTAATTTATTTAGTTTATTTCTGTAATCTTTATATTCAATGATTTTTTCTGGAGTGGATTCCCTTCTTAGATTTTGTTTAAGTTGATCTCTTTTTCTAATAGATACAATAATGCCATGAGTAATCCAAGGTTTAATTTTTTTAAACTTATTTTTAAGAACTATGTCATCATAAGAAAGTTGAATTAATTCAGATATATTTTTTATAAGTTGTCCCGCAGCTATCTCTGGTTCTGCATAGTTCAAAATCTCTCTCCAGTTTACATTTTTTGCATGATTAAGAAGTTTTTGATAGTTTAATTTTTTATATATTTTTGTGTTACTAAAAGAGTTGCTACTGATATTTTTATTAAATGAAAAATTCAACAAGACTGGTAAATGATCTGTTATGTCATAATTAATTATATTTGGACTTACCTTTATAAAGTTCTCCTTTAATCGTGTTTTGAGGAATATATGATCAAGACATGTCAGAGATTCTGGCCTTGTTACGTCCTCATATAATGAAAAAAAGCCATGAGAATTGGATTTAGTTATGCATAAAAGAACCAACCCAAAATATATGAAAATGAGCAACGACAGGTTTTATGTATTTCAATTGCAAAAAATGTAGTAAAGCAGTTGGAATTATTTAAGCGTCCATTTATGGGTAAAACTAATTTCTTGGTGTAAATCTAAGATAATTTAATGACTATATTATAAAAAATGTTATTTTGTTTTTGTTATGTGGCTTGGTTCCTTTTTGCGTAATGTGAATATCTGGATTATAAAATTTGAATATTGGAACCACTCTGATATTTATTCAATATGGATTAAAAATAACACTTTGGAAGGCTAAATATTTTATTTATCAAATAAACTACATATATTATCCCTCAAATTCAAAATCTAAATTAGTGTCATAACCATCAAGATAATTTTCAACATTAGTATCACTTGTCAGAGTAGTATAGTGGTGCTTAACGTATTCAGGAATAAGATGTAGTAAAGATGAGATGTCTTCAAGCTTTTTGGGCGATATTGGTTTGCCCGTAGGTCACAGTTGACTAGCGATTGCGAAAAGATATTCCTTGTGTTATCTAAACAAGTTCTGGCTTTTATTTGATTTCTTTGAAATGCCTACTAGAACATAGTCTTCCCTGTGTGTTTTTGACATAAATAATTCAAATGATTTGTCTTTATAAATTTTTATTTCTTTCAAATGAAGCCAATTAATATTTTCTCCAGACGTATCTACTTTGCGGTTGGTAATAAGATTTTCTGCATTTTTGGTTTCAAAAAAATTTTCCTTTTGCATTTTTGTAAACTGTAAGTGATTTTTTTACGGCAGCTTCTTATGATATTTATGTAATCGCGTAGCAGATTCTCTGCTGTAACTTTACTGCCTTTTCTATGTCGATGTTTACACTTAAATGTAACTGAAAGATAACGGTTTATGTAAACACAACCGGAACCAACAATAGAATAACTAGGTATGGAATTTGCATCAAGGAACCAACCCGTTTGGTTCCTTTATGCATAATTCTGTAACCGCGTTTTACTGTATACGTAAGGGTACTATCCCACATATGGCGTGACTATGCGCATAAGTAAGTTGGTTCTGTTTTGCAATTTATAGAATACTAATTTTGATAAGCGAAAACTTCATTATCTCTAAACTGACAAAATGTGGGTTGGTTCCTTTATGCAGAACTGCATCCAATTAAGGATAGAATTATATTCACTGACTATGTGATCTGTGTCATTCAGAATATTTAAGTTTATATCTCCTAAAAACAACTCAATATCTTTTGAATTTTTTTGAGAAAGATATTGATTCAAGTCTGATAAAAAATTAACTACATTTGAGCTGGGTGAGCGATAGCATATATTAAAAACAAAAGTTGTGTTTTCAAAAGTTAGTGTTAAGCTTGTTATACTTATTTTAGATGTAACTTGTTTGTTTGTATGTATAAGTGGATTTAAATTGCATTTAGTATATACTAAGATACCATCAAAGCTATTGAAATCTCCATCATCATAATAAATATTAAAACCTGGAATGTTACACTGAGAAGTTGAGTACAAGCTGTGGCATTCTGTTAAGATTATTAAATCACAACATTGTAAGTTATAAGCTTGAAGAAATACAAGAAGTTTATCACGATTTGTTTTTATACCCCTAATATTGAGTAACAAAGTATTTAGTTGAACCTGACCTATACTAATAACACTATTTATAGCACTTGGTTCAATAGTAACTTTTTTATTTTCAATAGAAATATTATCTAGAATATCAGCTTCCATAAAACGTTTGTTTAGAACAAAAACTTGTTTATTTTACTACACCATTTACAGCTTCAAGTCCTGCTCACACAAAATCTTCACCGGAGCCTCAGTTCTAGTTTTTTTTAGTAATATTTTACCATTTCTGGTAAAAACTGAGTAGAAGTTTTTTTGTTTCTTTATCTCCATCGCTTTTTTAAAAAGCTTTTGAATATGTGGCGTCAGATCTTCGTTTATGTAGATTTTGCTGTTTCCATTTAGACCACAAACATGAGTGTCAATTCCCTTCATTTGTTTCACTTTTTGAAAAAATTCGATTTTAGTTTTATGGCTACTTAGTTTTACTATCACAGGTGCATTTTCGTGCTTACCTAAGCGGTATGTTTCACAGATTGAATCAGGTTTAATTTCAATCTGCATTGACCTTGCAACATGTTGCACAACTTCAGTTAGGCTTTTATTTTCTTGCTTCGGTATACCACCTATGATGATATTTTTCTCTATTTTCTGTTGTTCTATTTCATTTATCCTGTTTTCCAATTCTTGTATTTTCAGTGTCATAGCTGTTTTGTCTTCTGTTAGTTGCTTTGTTTCCGAAAACAGCTTCTCAATAGCCTTCTTCTGCTCATCGAATGAGTCAGAAATGTACTGGACCGATTTCTTCAATTCACCAAGTTCTTTATTTATTTCTTTCTTAAATGAGGATAGGTGCTCCTTAATTAGATCCCCAAATATAGCTTTAATCTTCTTCTCATCCATTTCACTTGTACAGCAGCTTACAAACTCTTTCTGGTTCTTGTCTTTATACACAACTTTGGCCTGCCTTGCACAGCTTGGATGAAAATAAGAAGTGCAATTTTGACAATCCCAGGAACTGACTACGGGCTTTTTACAAGCCTTGCAATATTTATTTTTATTTTCCTCCTCAAATTCTGATAAACTATTTGCTTGGGATCCCATAACATAACCTCACAATCCTTCTTTCTGGGTTTTCCATTTAATTTCGCGAAAATATCAACAAAACTTTATTTTCTATAATTCTGTGTGCATCACTAAAATACTTTTTAGCAACTTTTACTTATAGATGATGTAAATATTTTCAAAATTTTTAACTACTGAAAATTTTTTGTTTGTTTACAGTAAACATGACCTACGAATAGCTCAAGAACTTTACCCAAAGTATTGATTAATGAAATTGGTCTATAGGATTCCACGTCGGTTGGGGGTTTGCCTTTTTTCAAAAGCATGATGGTGTTGGCCACCTTCCAAGGAGTAGGAAAGTGGCTGTTTTTGAGACATGCATTGAATATTTTAGTTAGAAGAGGAATGATACTCTCTGGAAGTTTTTTGAGGCACCTTCGGTTGATGCCATCAGGTCCGGGAGCGCTGTTTTTGCCGATTTGGCAAAAGCTCTCCGTTTCCCTGTCTGTGAGGGGGTCCATGATAGGATCATAGACTGGAATGTATTGGTTGAGAGGAACATTTACAATGTATTCTGTGTTGAATTTAAATATGCGATCAAAATTCGGGTTATCTGGAGTTTCAAAATTGTTTTGAAGCGAATTTCTGAATGCTTCGGCTTTCCCTTCTGGGGAATTGACTATGTGATTGTTGACCAACAGATGGGATGGTTGAGATAGTTTTTGTTTTGTTAGGACTTTGAATTTTTGCCAGAATTTACCTCCGTCTCTGTAGTCCAGTTTTGAGGTAGCATCTTCCCACCGGCGAGCCGTTAGGACAGATATTTCCCTCTTTATCCTGGCACAGATCCAGTTGTACTCTGTTTTGATTAGTGGGTTTCTGTTGGCCTTGTATTGACGTAGAAGACGTCGTTTTTGTTGGATTTTGGCAATGATGTATTGTGGAAGTGCCGGTGATGTATAGGTTATTTGTTTGAGTGGAATTGCGTGCGTGATCGCCTCAGTGATGAGGTTCTCGATTTCGGTTGCACTGGTGTCGATACTATCGTTAGTATCGAGTTCGCCTAACATAGGGAGATTTTGTGTGATGAAGTTTTGGAATTCAGTCCAGTTAGCGTGACGATAGTCTCTTATAGATCTTGGAGGGTTTGGTTGTTTTGGAATTAGTATGTCGGTGTCGACAAGAAGAGGTAAGTGGTCTGACGTTATTGAATCGCCTATGTGGCATCTATCCCCGAACCGATCCAGAATGTTACTAGTAACTAGGATGTGGTCGACAATAGAGGCCCCATTGGCGTTCAAAAACGTGAATTCAGTGTTGGTGATTCTTGAAATGGGAAGGTCTAGTAGATAATCCGTGAGGCGGATGCCTTCTGGGTTTAAACGGTGATCACCAAACTGAGTGTGTCTACAATTTAGGTCACCCATCAGCACGGCCTTGCTAAGCGTTGAAAAATACTCAAGCAAGTGCCTGCTGAGTGGCTGACCCGGGTGTTTGTAGTAAGAGACTATCGTGAGGGTTTCGTTATTGGGGATATGCACGTCAATTGCCAGGAAGTCCACATCAGGTGGACGAAAATTTTGTGGGAATGTGTGTGTGTTGTGCGGTATTCCGTGTTTCACGAGAATACCATTCCCACGTGAAACCTGACAGCGGCTTCGATGGATGATCGAATATCCTGCGAAGTGTGGATCGTTTTTCGACAGAGTATCTGTGAGTGCGAGGATCTGGATGTTGTGCTTCGACAGGATATTCTTGATGAGGGGTCTCTTTTTGGAGAGACCCTGACAGTTGACTGTGCCTAGGGTGAAATCCATAAAGGGAGGGTGTTTAGTGGTTGGAGCGGAATGTCACCGTGACATTGCTCCCGTACCCGTGGACCACTGTCGAGTGGTCGTAGACTTGGCTAATCAAATTAGCCGTGATTGCAGCGATATGTTCACGAAGTTCGGGCAACAAGTTCAGCAACAGAGCAGTCTGAATCGACAAGATGTTCTTTGTTTCTGTTGGGAGTTCGAAAGGGGGGAATGATCTTTCGATCGTTAGTGGCTGTATTTCGTGTTGGGCGGAGGGGATGGTGTGTCTTTGTGGACACTTGTTGGAGTATGCGGGGTGGTCACCGCCGCAATTCGGGCATTTGGGTTCCTGCTGTTTGGTGCAGGCGCTGGATTTGTGGTTGCCGCCGCAGTGGGGGCAGACGAATGCTTTTTGAGGGCATTCGTCGATGGAGTGTCCGTTAATGCAGCATTTGCTGCAATATTTTGGGGTGGGGATTGTAGGGTCGGAGCCATGTGGAAGTTCGGCATTGTAGATTTCACCATCTAGAGTTATGCCTCGGCTCAATGCTGACGTGAATTTCTCCAAGGATTTGGTCACCACCTTGATCACTTTAGAGTCCTTGCCTGTTTTATAGGCTTTGACTCTCCACAGTCTTTCGACTGGGAATTGTTGTTCTGTGAGCAAGTCGGTGACCTCCTGCTCGGAGTAATCCACGTCGATACCAGTAATGCAGAGGAGGTAGGTGGGCTCTTTAGTGGAAGTGTTAGCATTTCTGCTACGGCTGTGAACCGTAACCATGGTTTGGCCAGTTGCTGTGTGGATAGCTTTTTCTATATCCCCTGCATTTATCGGATTGAAAAGTCGAAGGTGTGCGATGCCATGAGAGAGTACTTTGCAAGAATGGATTTTGTTGGCTAAGAGAGTGGTGGCATTTATTTGCCGAAAGAAGGTGCGTTTGTTACACAGATCTTTTGGGAGATCTTTGATGAGATATTCGGACAGTGTAGGATCGTTTATGGCGTTAATGACGTTTTGGTTTCTGGCTTGGGTTTTGGGGCGTGGATTGGCTGCGGCATTGGCATAAGACATTTGTCTTAGTTGTCTTCTTTGGAAGACGAAATCGTTGGGTTCAGGATTGTTAGAAGCGCTGATGGATGCTTGTTGTTGAGAGGGTTGCTGTTGCATGGGTTGTTGTTGAGAATGTTGGGGTGCTTGTTTAGACGGTTGGGTTGGAATTTTTGGTATAGCACCATGCCTATTCCGAGCGCTCTGACGCTGAGGACCAGCCTGTGCTGGTGTTAAAGGCGGAAAATCGTTTGCATATCGCTGCAGAAGGGGGTTGGAGGCGTCGTCCCGCTCGATGCGGAGGTAGGCCTCGCGATACTTATCGCGGATGATTTGCATCTCCGCGCTAAGCGTCTCGAGGTCTAGCTCCGCCGTGACACGGTTGTAGCCTCTGGATGGGGGTACAGTGCCTTCCTGTTGCAAGGAAGCAAACTGGTTGGCTGTAGTGGTGGCTGTAGTGGTGGTAGTGGTGGTGGCAACGCTTGTCGAGGTCGTTGTCCGAGGACGAAGCGACCGGGTGGAACTGACGGACCTTACAGATGAAGGTATGACAAATGGGAGGATGCAAGTCTAGCGATCGGAGGGCACCTCAGCCTCAAGGTGTTCTGGGGGGTAAACCCCAGGGATAAAGGTGGCTTGTCCACCCCTCCGTGCTTTTCCGGCGTTTAGACAGTGACTATATCTACCTGATGGGTGCAGTTTACCCTGCTGCTGGTGGGTCCCTCGTTGTAAGCCTTTTTCGCGGTTAGTTTGGCCCCCTTACTCGCACTTGTTCTTGGAGCCGTGCGAGTTCTTGGTCTTAGAGTTCGGGATGAGCGAACTCGCTCGAGCCCAGGGCCAGAGTATTCCTCTGAAACCCCGCAATCCGTCTACCTTTTGGTTTACACGGCCAAGCGTCGTTGGTTTTTCACACTGAGTCCAAACTAATCGCTTAGGGCTAACCGTGCGCCGCTTCTTCAGCACTTGGTGCTCTCAGGCTTCTCGCTGTTCGTCGGTAAGAGTGGGGTGTGCTAGCAGTGACCTTACTCTTCGACGACCGGGACGAAAATGAAACCTATTTACAAATCTGCCGTATTTATATATGCGATAAAGTTATAATGGAACATTCCAGAAATATCCGCGCCCATCTCGATATCTCCCATCTCTATACCAGTCGGTCCATTTGTTTGTCAGCACGCCCACGTGATTTACCTTCCAGAATTCTCGGGATTCTCGCCGCGAAGATTAGATTACGTCATTCTCTTGTTGTTTACTATTACGGGCGCCGATCAAGAGTTTTCTTTCGTTACATTTGTAATAGTTTTCTACACTTTGGTATTATTTATACTGATAATCATTAATTTGGAGTTATGGAAAATAATTGTCATGTGCGTATTTTATATTCATGTCCTTTTTTCGTGTTAAGTAGGAGTATTTTTCACCTCTGAATTTAGTGCTGAAAATAGTTTTCAGATTTATCAACAAATATCTTGCATTGACACTATTGTAAAAAAGAAAACATGTTAACTACCATCTTGTGCTATGATTATTTTTTATTTTAAATTTCTGTTTCAATATAGACGAAGCAACGAAGCACTAAAAAGCCCAAAACCTAGGAATTATGTGCAGTAAGATGAATCGTCATGCAACTTTTTACATTCGATTCGAGAGAGTGTCAGGTAATTTTGTGAACTATATTGATCTCCGACAAAAATTTTTGTGCATAAGTGAATTTTCAAAGTACATCTCGAAGAGATAAAAAATGAAAAATTTAGAACTTAGGAAATATTGACGGAAAAGATTTCAATTTTCATACCTGGGGGTTTTGGAGGTCACTGAACACGAATTTCATGACGACGATGGTGTCCGATGTACCTGGTGCCCAGGGTGGAGCTCGTCGCCTGGGACGATCGAATAATTCGCGGAACGATCGAAAAATTCGCGAAATGAAGATTGGATCAAAAAACTGAAAAATAAGTGTTCAATATTTTTCAAAAATCTATCTAATGACACTAAACACGACCCCTCACTACCACCCCTGGAGGTAGGGTGAGGGTAACTTTAAAATCTTAAATGGAAACTCCCATTTGTTATTGCAGTTTGGATTGTTTACTTAAAAATAAGCAACCCTTATTCGAGATATTTTTTCGAATTGTGGATAGATGGCGCTATAATCGGAAAAACAATTTATCGTGATACCATAGGTAAATTATAGAAACGGTCTAATATGCCGAGAAATACACTTCCAAATAAAAAACCAAAAATACGTGTTTAATATTTTTCAAGAACCTATCGAATAACATCAAACACGACCCTCATCTCCACCCACTGGAGGTGGGGAGGGGGGTAACTTTAAAATCAAATAGGAATCCCCATGTTTTATTGCAGGTTTGGATTCCTCATGAAAAATAAGTAACATTTGCTCGAAACATTTTTTAGAATTGTTGGGTGCTAATAAATAGTGTTTTTCCGATTACAGCACGATCTATGCATAATTCGAAAGAATGTCTCGAATAAAAGTTACTTATTTTTACGTAAGGAATTCAAATCTGAAATAAAAAATGGGGGCTCCTATTTGAAATTTTAAAGTTACCCCCACCCCACCTCCAGGGGGTGGAGTGGAGGGTCATGTTAGATGTTACTCAATAGGCTTTTGAAAAATATTAAAAACGTATTTTTTGGTTTTTTATTTGGAAGTGTATTTCTCGGGATATTTGACCGTTTCTATAATTTACTTATGGTATCACGATAAATCGTTTTTCCGATTATAGCCTTATCTACTCACAATTTGAAAAAATGTCTCGAGTAAGCTTATTTTTACGTAAGCAATCCAAATCTGCAATAACAAATGGGGGTTTCCATTTAAGATTTTAATGTTACCCCGCCCCCCACCTTCAGGGAGTGGAGTGGTGGGGTCGTGTTTAGTGTCATGCGATAGATTCTTGAAAAATATTGAACACGTATTTTTCAGTTTTTCGATCCAATCTTCATTTCGAGAAATATTCGATCGTTCCGCGAATTATATGATCGTCCCAGGCGATGAGTTCCACTCTGGGCACCAGGTACCTCGGAGACCATCGTCGTCATGAAATTCGTGTTCAGTGACCTCCAAAACCCCCAGGTATGAAAATTAAACTCATTTCCGTCAATATTTCCGGAGTTCTAAATTGTTCATTTTCCATCTCTTCGAGATGCACTTTGAAAATGCATTTTCTTATGCACAAAAATTTTTGCCTAAGATCAATTTTGTTCACAAAATTGCCTGACGCTCTCTCGAATCGAACGCAAAAAGTTGCATGACGATTCATCTTACTGCACAAAATTCCTAGGTTTAATGCTTCGTAATAACTATGTACAAAATTGAAGGTGTCTAAAAACTTGAGAAAGATGTTATTAACATTTAAAATATAAATTGCTACCTTTTAAAATATTCTCAGTAATAATTTGATGTATTAAAATATACCTACTGATAATATAATATGTACTAATAAAACAATACACAATTTATATTGCATAGTACTTTAATCACAGCATTTATAACAGAAAAAAAACCAGAATAAATCGATTTTTTAAATTAAAGCAAACAGATTACACGTGGTTTTCGGGTTAGCTGAACAAGAAAACCCCATTAGAACCGACGACCGGTGCACCTGATGCTTAAAAATCCTTGAAACTCCAGGAGACGACGTGCCTTAGTAGTGACCATGGGCACCAGCTGGTCTGGGAGTCAGTTATGATGGCGTATTCGTGGATAGATACTCAAAAAACCACCTAATAATCTATTTGCATGCATAAACAGATTACTTTGGGGTCGTTGAATACGAATACGCCATCAGAACCGACTCCCGGAGCACCTGGGGTCCAGGGTCACTGCTAAGGCTCGTCGTCTTTTGGAGTTTCGAGGGTTTTTAAGCATCAGGTGCACAGGTCTTTGGTTCTAATGGAATATTCTTGTTCAGCGACCCCAAAAACCTCGAGGAATGCGTTTGCATCAATTTATTGCCAAAAACCCTTAAAACACTAGAAGGCGATGTGCCTTAGCAGTGAACCTGGACACCACATACTCTAGGGGTTAGTTATGATGGCGTATTCTTATGAAGTGACCCCAAAGACCTCCGAGTAACAAAATCTGTCCCTTAATATACTGATTTTGACATGTTTATCCACTTTTGGATGCATGTTATGCACTGTACATGCAATTAACCATTTCCAACCATGTTTTTAACGTACCTATCCACTTCCACTTATAACACAATGCAACAAGTTATAAGTGGATAGGTGCTGTATTTAACAATCGATTTATTTTTTCCTAAATGCCCTGGTATAATTGTACCAGGAAAGTATTCAACTCTACATTGGCCAAAAAACAATTTCATTTCGATATATAGTTTTTTTATTCGCCGTAAAATGTACAGAACTGCAGTTCTGCAGTAAACAGAGCTTTTTAAATTTTTATTACCAAAATTCAAAATTTAAATAAATTTTTTTGGTTCCAAAAAATTGTTGAGTACTATAGTTGCAGAAAAAAAGACAACCAGAATCAGATACCATTAAATTCGGACCCTGGAACCGTCGTAGGTTTTCGACACGGACCCTCAGGGAATATAATTGGTGACCCCTGCTCTAGACGTTCCAGGACCATGTTAATCTTTCGGATCGAATTAACGCCATCTCTTGAGGAACTAAATTGACAAACTTTAGTTACACGGGAGTTTCAAACGATAAATTTTGCGTGATTTTTGAATTAAAAGGTACAGATAAACAACAGAAAGGAAATTCAATGTTTTATTCAATAATTATACAGGGTGTCCCGAAAAGATTGGTCATAAATTATACCACACATTCTGGGGAAAAATAGTTCGATTGAACCTAACTTACCTTAGTACAAATATGTTCATAAAAAAAGTTACAGCCCTTTGAAGTTACAAAATAAAAATGGATTTTTTCCAATATATCAAAAACTATTAGAGATTTTTTATTGAAAATGGACACAAATTTTTCTTATGATAGGAACATCTTAAAACAAAATTATAATGAAATTTGTCAAACCCATAAAAATTTTATGGGGGTTTTGTTCCCTTAAACCCCCCCAAACTTTTGTGTACGTTCCAAGTAATTCATTATTGTAGTAACGTCAGTTAAACACAACGTTTCTAAAACTTTTTTGCCTCTCAGTATTTTTCCGATAAGCCAGTTTTTATCGAGATGCAGCTAATTTTTTAATATATTTACATAAAAAATTTATGGGGGTTTTGTTCCTTTAAACTCCCCAAATGTTTGTGTACGTTCCAATTAAACAATTATTGTGGTACCATTAGTTAAACACAGTGTTTTTAAAACTTTTTTGCCTCTTAGTCTTTTTTTGATAAGTCACCTTTTATCGAGATGTGGCTTTCTTTTTAAAATATACCTGAAAATGTAAATTACAAATAAATTTTCAGATTATTAACAGGTCTCTATAATCGTACAATCTTCTTCTTTATGTGCCGTCTTCTACCGAAGGTTGGCGACCATCAAACGATAGGTTTCTCTGTTTTGTGCCGCATGTATTATGTTCGCAGCTTCTGGTATTTGAAACCATTCTCTCAAGTTTCTCAGCCAGGATTTCTTCTTCCTGCCCAAACCTCTTCTACCTTCAATCTTGCCTTCGACGATAAGCTGTAGCAGACTGTACTTATCATTACGGAACACATGGCCCAGGTATGACGCTTTCCTCCTTTTAACAGTTGTTAACAATTCCAACTCTTTACCCATTCGTCTCAATACCTCTGTGTTGGTCACTCTGTCTGTCCAAGGAATTCTCAGTATGCGTCGATACAGCCACATTTCTAGAGCCGCTAACTTCTTTATAGTTGCTGCTGTTAACGTCCACCCTTCTACTCCGTAAAGTAGCGTACAGATAAACAACAGAAAGATCGTACAATAACCATATACAAATATGTGGTGGATTCAACAAATATTCAAAATATCTCGATAAACACTGGCTTATCGAAAAAGTACTAAGAGGCAAAAAAGTTTTAGAAACAGTGTATTTAACTAACGGTGCCACAGAAATAGTTTAATTGGAACGTAGACAAAAGTTTGGGCGGGGGTTTAAGTGAACAAAACCCCATAAAATTTTTACGGGGTGCACAAATTTCACTTTAATTTTTTTTAAGATGCTGTTGACATGAGAATGCCACATGTCCATTTTCAATAAAAAATCTCTCAATAAAAAAAGTTTTCGATGTATGAAAAAAATCGATTTTCATTTTGTAACTTCAAAGGGCTGTAACTTTTTTGTGTGCATTATTGTATATAGGTAATTGAGGTTCAATCAACATATTTTTGACCACAAAATCTGTGGTATAATTTATGACCATTCTTTTCGGGACACCCTGTATAATAACTTAAAATTACCTTAAAAGTTCCATCTACATAAAAAATACTAAAAGTCTTAGGTTCTGTCTAAAGTTATGGTAGTAGGCACGATACTATAACTAACATGGTAGTAGGTAGTGTTGTAATCGGGGCTGAAGTACCAATATAAACAAAAATCATAGTTTTACTGAAAACTTCTAATATTCCAAATTCCAATTTGTTTTCAAAATGCTAAACACTACTGCCATGTGTCATGTGAAAGCACTGTTTTGTAATAAATCAATGTTTAATATTTAGTTGAATGGAAATTTTTGAAAAAATATCTTGTAGGAAGATTTTTTAGATAAATACTTTATAATCTTTTACAAACTTCCGAAAAAAATATAGGCCCGAAATGTTGATGACACACTCGTCTATTGGAATAAACACGATTTTTACACAGAAATGGATGATCCAACGCTTAGTGTAAGTGTAAACTAAAATTCTACTCATAAAACCGGAGAGAAGGTTAATAAAATTTATTAAAATTGTGATTAAATCTGATTAAAAACTTAACACCACTATAATAATGAAGCCACAAATTGTAAAGTAAATACAAAAATAACCCATTAATTTAATTGTCAATGTCAATTGTTAAATGTGACAAGAAAATTGAAAATTGAAAATTTGCTGTCTTGACCTTGACCATTTACGTGAAAGGTCTAAAATATGTTTGTGGAGTGCACTCTAAACAATAGTCTTGACGTTTAAAGCGCTTATTGTATAAGCAGTCAAGGAGTAAGAATCTTGAGGCCCCTAAGCAACCCAAGCTAGGCGGTTCCTTAAGAAACTTCTGTCTTTTCCCTCCAAAACCTGGGATAACACCTCCATCACGTAGCGGTATTACTTTGATATATTAGTGGACATTTTGTAGACTTAACCCGGGAGCAGTCGTGCCCTTAGAAAAAATCTAACATTTTATCCTTTTCCGTGATAATTTGGTGAACAATTTTGCAACATAAATTCTCGTAAGTGCCTCAAGGAAGATTGTAGTAATGGATCCGTATTTTTTTATTTTTTTTGTAATTTTTTTAATTTTTCTTGTGGAATTTATGGCTTTGGTGAGAAAAAAATTAGCTTTAAAATTGTTAGAAATAGATATATTTAACATATCAAGTAAATAAAAATAATATAAAATAAAAATTTGTTTTAAATTCGTATTTATGTTCATATTGTTGGATTTAATCTCATCACGCGACTGCTTACGTGACAGAATTGAGCGCGACTGTTCCTGGGTTAAACTTAGATTTTTTTTTTAAATTTTGTAAAACGTGTTGCTTGAAGAAACGAAACAAAGACATAGTCAAGAAACTGTTTATTTATATAATTTTGATTAACTTAAAACAAAAATTATTCCAAGATATTTTAAATTTTAAAGCAATAAAAAATTATTTTATTTATTTTTTGTTTTATTTAGTTATCAATAAATTAACCATTAATTTTAAAGTTCACTATTTTTTCTACTAATGAAAAAAAAAAGAACGACACTCGCCTTCGGCTCGTGTTGCAAATTTCATCATCGTGAGTAATATCGATCATTAGGTACATACTTGTTGAATAATACCTACACTATTACTTATTATGGTTAGAAGTTAGTATTATGAGACCTGTAGTAATGTATGCATCAGAAACATGGATCTTGACTAGTGAACAAGAGGAACAACTTCTTAGATGTGAAAAAAATCTTAAGGAAAATATATGGACCTATATAGGAGAATGGAGAATGGCGTATAAGAATGAACCACGAAATAACTAGAGTGTTTAACAGGCCGACTATCATAAAAGAAATACGAAGTAAACGACTGAGTTCGTTAGGACACGTAGAAAGGATGGATGATAAGAGAAATACAAAAAAGTACTTAGAAAAGAATTAAATGGAAAGAGACCGAGAGGTAGGCCTAGAAAGAGATGGATTGATGGTATTAACCAGGATTTGAAAGACCTAGGAATAAGAGAATGGGAAGAACAAGCAAAAGATAGAAAAATATGGGCAACTAGAGTCAAACATAACGCCGAAAAGACCTCCTCAAAAAAGAAACAAGAAAGTGATATTTTAGATAAATATCGTTTAGAACTTTTGAGGAGTTATGCGTGTGGCTGGCCTCCACACCATGTAAAACTTTAGAGCCTAGGAACCCCAACGGGCGACCATCCATGGCCCTCCATGGGCTGTCAGCGGTCACCGATGATGATGATGATTACTTATTATAAATTTATATAATTAAAATATTATAAATTAATTATGTAATAATAAATAATTATATGTATTAAATTTAGTTTGAGTTTTCAAAGCCTTATAATAATTATAAAGCAACTTTTCTGTGTTTTATAGGAACAAAACTACTTAAAATATCTTCAAATTCCAAATTTTCGAGAACATAACTCTCAATAGCCATCATAATTGACGGAAATGCTAGTCTGTTTCTATTTGTGCTATTGTTGAACGGCGACAGTTTTTAAGGATTTTTTGATTTTTTTTCTGTTTCATTTGTAATCATTACCATAAGATAAATCTTAAAAGCTACGGACAAAGCTACTTTGAAAACTTTGATTCGAATTTGTTCTCATAATTAACCCAAAAAAATGAAGCAGCAATAAATTGTTTTTGCTACAAGTCCTAAAGATGGACTATAAAATATTTGAACTGGAGTAGTTTATCATAAATTTCAGGTTCAATCATTATAGGCTATTGATTATATTCAAAATAAGATAGCTAAAAGGAACTACAACGTTAACGGGGTTTTATTATTTCATATGGTCAATGGACATCTATATATGAAAAATCCGCGGAGTGCTACCATTTAAAGGGGTGCGTTTTTGAGAAATGGGTGAATTAGTCCCTGGGCACAGGTTACATTAGGGTGAGTTCTATGCACTTTTGGTATAAACATACCTACATAAAAATTGTTCCTGGTTAAATTTCCTATCTAAATATCGCTTTTTAAAGTCAATGATACTTTTTTTTACAAAAATATATCCAAAAGAAAAAGCACAAAGAAACCCAAAAGAAAGAAATTTTGTTTTTTGTCCCATAACTTTTGTCCACGAGGATATAGGTATAGACATTGCTTTACAGAAAAAAAATCTACATATTTCTTCTTTAAAATGTTGTATAGTAGAGGTAATTAGGATTTACAGTTTTCGAAATATGATTTTTCAAAGTTCGCCACTCACAGCAATTTTGGGCAATTTTCCTTGTAATTTCGCAAATATTGTTCTGTAACTTTTTTCCACGTAACTTTAGGTATATGAAATGGTACACGTAATAGAAATAGAAATCAATTAGCTTTAAAATGGTCTACTGTCTAACGTTGTACGACTTTTTTTTAAAGAGATTATGGTTTTTCAAAGTTTTATACTTTTAACGATTTTTTATAATATAATATAAAAATAAAATTATATTATTATATGATATATTGTATATTATATAATATTATATTATATATAGTATATATAATATAATATTATATTATATAATATATAATACCTAATATAAAAAAAATATTATTTTTTACATTTTTTACGATTATTTTTGAAATTTCTCATTATAACTTTTTTTCTTCTACATTTAGGTATATATTATATTATATAATAAAAAAAGCTTATTTTGTTTACTTTAAAATTTTGTATTACAAAAAATTCGAGGATTATTTTTGAATAAGATATTATTTTTCAAAATGTAATAAGTACTTGCAACGATTTTTGATTTTAGGATTATTTTTTAAATTTCTCATTATAACTTTTTTTTTCTTGTACATGAATATACTATATATTGCTGAATAAAGAGGGCTTACTTTCTGTTCTTTAATATGGTGTATCATCTATATTTAAATAATGGAAACCGAGTGATTCTTTGATATTTTTTTACCTGTATTATTTAAAATTATTTCTTTTACAAAAATTACATAAACATTAGTCTTAGAAAACATCACTTTAGTTAAAATTATTTAAACGTTGACATTTAAAAAATTTCAAAATCAAAGTCCATCTCTTCGTTAGCATTAGCTTCAATATCTTCCTCTGACACCTCAGTTATCTTATGCCCGATTTCACCAACGATACCTAAATATTTAAGAATTACCTAAGTGGGTTTAGGTACTTCCTAACTCTAAAACGAATTTCACCATACGATAAGAATTTCCTAAACCGCTTAAGCATTACCTTACGGTAGGATACGGTTTTCGATCTTCCTAAACTTTAGGTATTACTTATCATTGACAGTCAGGTTATATTTTTACAATTTTTACTAATGTACTTGTGACGTTTGTCAATAATTTATTTCTTACCTTATTTTTTTCTGTTATTCTGTAATATTAGGTATATTAGTTGTAATTTTGTATTTTCTTTCATATTAATAATAAAATATGTGTTGGAAAATATAGAAAATCCTTTGGAGTTTTTTACAGGTCTATTGACAAAATTATGTAGTCTCCCTACTATATACCTAACAAACTAGTGTTGTGTTTCAAAACCCATTCATGATATCACGAAAAGTGTGTCATTAAAAATTAATAATAAAAGAAGCAATTTTCAACATATTTATTTTAAAATTATTTCATTAATGACAAATCAACTAACTTTAATTTTTCGTCATATGTGAAATTTACAACTCTTTTCTTTTCCTCCATTTCACTGTACATATACAAATAACATACAAAACTTAACAAACTCAATTCACAAATAACTAACTACTAAAATAAAATAACTATAACAGTACAAAACTGAATAAAACCAACTTGGCAAACAAACAATAATGACAAATAATCGAAAAAGTAAGGTAATATCATCTTATTCTTCTTTTTATTTATCAAAAATAGTTCAAACGTACCCGAATTAATACTTAGGAAAGAATTTCCTAGATAAGCAGTTCTTTTAGTTGTGAAACGCTATTGTTCTTAAGTATTGACTTAGGAAGTTCCTATCGATAAGAATTACTTAATAAGGCAACTGTTTAAGTATCGTTGGTGAAATCGGGCATAAGAGTCCCACAATTAGTACCCATGCACATGCACCCTTTGCAGAATATTGAAAAACTAATTCCTATTTTCCTACAACCGCAGTTTTTTGTACATCCTTTGGTACATTTACATGCTATTTTTTCAAGCAAAGCTTGTGGTGCAGGAGCTTTGACAGTAAATATTGGAATTAATCCATATTTTGAAGTTTGCCCGGCCGAGTCAAGTGGATCCAAAGTATTACCTATAAAAAATAAGATTCAATCATAACACCATGCCCGATTTCACCAACGATACCTAAACAGTTGCCTTATTAAGTAATTCTTATCGATAGGAACTTCCTAAGGCAATACTTAAAAACAATAGCGTTTCATAACTAAAAGAACTGCTTATCTAGGAAATTCTTTACTAGGTATTAATTCGGGTACGTTTGAACTACTTTTGATAAATAAAAAGAAGAATAAGATGACATTTCTTTACTTTTTCGATTATTTGTCATTATTGTTTGCCAATTTGGTTTTATTCAGTTTTGTACTGTTTTAGTTATTTTATTTAATAGTTAGTTATTTGTGAATTAAGTTTGTATATAATAAATATATTCTTGTATGTTATTTGTATACAGTGAAATGGAGGAAAGGAAGAGAGTTGTAAATTTCACATTGACGAAAAATTAAAGTTAGTTGAATTGTCATTAATGAAATAAATTTAAAATAAATAATATGTTGAAAATTGCTTTTTATTATTAATTTTTAATGACACACTAGTGATATCATGAATGGGTTTTTGAAACACAACACTAGTTTGTTAGGTAGTAGGTAGACTACATAATTTTGTCAATAGACCTGTAAAAAACTCTAAATGATTTTCTATATTTTCCAACACATATTATTAATATAAAAGATAATACAAAATTACAACTAATATACCTAATATTACAGAATAACACAAAAATTAAGGTAAGGAGCAAATTATTGACAAACGTCACAAGTACATTAGTCAAAATTGTAAAAATATGAATATAACCTGACTGTCAAGGAGAAGAAGTAATACCTAAAGTTTAGGGAGATCGAAAACCGTATCCTAACGTAAGGTAATGCTTAAGCGGTTTAGGCAATTCTTATCGTATGATGAAATCCCTTTTAGAGTTAGGAAGTACCTAAACCCACTTAGGTAATTCTTAAATATTTAGGTATCGTTGGTGAAATCGGGCAACAATCACATAAAAAAGTTATACGAAGAAATTTAAAAAATAATCCTAAAATCAAAAATCGTTGCAAGTACTTATTATATTTTGAAAAAGCATATCTTATTCAAAAATAATCCTAGAATTTTTTATAATACACCATTTTAAAGTAAACAGAATAAGCTTTCTTTTTTATTATATAATATATACCTAAATGTAGAAGAAAAAAAGTTATAATGGGAAATTTAAAAAATAATTGTAAAAAATATAAAAACTTGTTAAACGTATAAAATCTTGAAAAAGATAACCTCTTTAAAAGAAGTCGTACAACATTATACAGGAGAACATTTTTAAGGTAATTGATTTCTATTCCTCTTACATGTACCATTGCATATGCCTAAAGTTGCGTAGAAAAAAGTTACAGAAAAATATTTGCGAAATAACAAGGAAAATTGCCCAAAATTGCTGTGAGTGACGAACTTTGAAAAATCATATTGCGAAAACTGTAAATCCTAACGACCTCTACTAAGCATCATTTTAAAGAGAAAATATGTAAGTTTTTTTTCTGTGAAGCAATGCCTATACCTATATCCCCGTGGACAAAAGTTATGGGACAAAAAACAAAATTTCTTTCTTTTGGGTTTCTTTGGGCTTTTTCTTTTGAATATATTTTTGTAAAAAAAAGTATCTTTGACTTTAAAAAGTTATATTTAGATAGGAAATTTAACCAGGTACAATTTTTATGTAAACGTGTTTGTACCAAAAGTGCATAGAACTCACCCTAATGTAACCTGTGCCCAGGGACTAATTCACCCATTTCTCAAAAACGCACCCCTTTAAATGGTAGCACTCCGCGGTTTTTTCGTATATAGAGATTCATTGACCATATGAAGTAATAAAACCCTGTTAACGTTGTAGTTCCTTTCTATAGTACATAATCAATAGCCTATTAGTATAGTTTCCATGTAGTTTTGAATTTGTTTAGTTTATTTGAGTATCCACATAAAGTTCACACTCACAAAACACACAAAAAATACTCACTGACTCGTACGCTGTCAACAGTGTCAACTGATGACTCGGCTCAATAATTAGCTTATCTAAAATTGGTAAATTCGTTTCAACCTTTAACTTTTCTCCACCCCGTGGAAAAACTTCATTGGAATTTTCATGCTAGAAATGTAGTTTTCTTGCTCGCTTTTTTTACTCTCGTCGGAATATTCAGAGTATTTTAGATCGCAGGTCTTCTGCTCGTAATATGCAAAATTATCTCTTTGGGATTTTAAAAACTCAAAAAGTAAATTTAAAAGCTGAACTTCAGTTTAAAGTTAAATCTCTTCTCTCTGTAATTATTTACAGACAGCGTTGAGTTCTAAAATTGTTGACCAAAACTCATTAATTATTAATGTTTCTCTTTTGATATCTCTTTCAACAAACACAGCCTCATGCACTGTTTCAGTTTTCTGATTACGGTCTTCAGCAAGAATATGAAGAGCAGATTTTAAGCCGTTGCATCAGCCCTTACTGTCCATCTAATACTGCTAGTTCTTTTAGGGATAAATTTTCGATCCTGGCGAATGGGATCGCTTAGTGAAGTTTCATTTAAATGTTTGATCGTAGCTTCCCAACGATGGGTAGAGGCTGAAAACAGTTGTAAACGGGCTGAAGAAATCCAAAATATGATATTGCTCCAACGCAACTTTTAGCAGCATTAACTCCAACTAAAGTGAGCGTGCGTCACAAGAAATGTAAATTGTAAGTTTTTTAATCTTAGATAAATGAGACTGGAGACCATTGTATTTGCCTAACATGTAGCGAAAGGCATGGGTAATGAAGAAGAGGGTAGCGAGGGGGCGATGACTCATTTGTTGCTTTTGCTCTTGCTACTTTTCTAAGAAACCGTGCAGACTGACAGGCAATATTGTTCCTTCTACCAAACGGCATTCATTAGCGACTTATTCTCACAATATGTCACAACACAGGCTTTATATATGAACAAAAGTATTTATATATTGTAATGTCCTTTCCGTCCATATCACCGTAGAACGTCCACCATCACTTATATGGTATTGCGCGAAATTTGAATTTTTCAACATAAAATGATTTATAATTTTTATTTAAATCTAATTATTATTTTTTAATTTGGGCCCTGCGAGACCCTCTTTGGGACCGAGACCCCTGGGCAACTGCCTACTTTGCCTAATGGTTAATTCGGCATTAAATATTAGTCCGCAATACTTAGTTTTGAGAAAACTCAAAAAACTAATTAGTTTAAAAACTTGAAGACCTGTCAAATTTTGTTCTACATATGAAATGTAGAAATAAACTAGTAGTATATTTTATTACACTCTCCTATTAAAAAAGACTAAATTCCCTCTTTTCTGAGATCTTCCTGTATACTATCAAACCATCTTTGTCTGGGTAGTTCTTTCCTTCTTTTTGTGATTAGGCCCCGTTTTAGGATCATCTTTGCAATCATCTTCCTTTCCATTCTCATGCCCGATCCATCTCACTCTTTGTGCTTTTATGAAGCGACGACTGATGCTTCAGTCGTTATACAGTTCTTCTAATTTTCTGTTTGTTCGTCGCACTCAACCTTCGACCGTGTTTTTGCTTTCATATATGGCTTTGAGGATTTTCCTTTCCGATCTTTCCAATTTCGCCGTATTTGCTTTTTTCATACCATTCCATATGGTATGGAAGTTTTCCATTCTTCGCTACCACACGTTACTGTGGACCTTATTACCGTTTTATATATCCTAATTTTGTTTTTCTCGATACATATTTAGATTTTATCAATGGTCTTAGGCTTTCCATCTTTTAATTCCCCTTTGCCAACCTGGCATTCAGTTCCCATTCTTCCTGATCTTTCTTTTCTATAATAACCCCAAGCGTAACATGGACTACCCTCTCGAAATTATATTCCCTTGATTCCCTTGAAATTATATCTCTAGATATGAAAGTAAACTGTCCCTTTTCTTTTAGCACTGTATTTCCGAGTATCATGTACTAACTGTGTTTGACTTTTCCTGGTTTATTTCTTGGTCAAATTATTTTGCCTCCTTTTCTAATCTTTTTGTAACATTTCTAAATTCTTTTCTTGTTTTTGTTAGAACAGTAAGATGGTCAGCGAAGGCCAGACGTTGATCTTCAGTGTTGAAGGTGGTTAAGGTTGTTTATATCCGGCTATTTTTGTTTGTTGTTTCCAATACCAAATTAAAAAGCACTGTGGATAACGGATCTCTTTGTCTAAGATCTCTGTTCACTTCAAATCCATCTGATGAGAATCCTCTCCATACTACGCGATTTCGTGTGCTATTCAGTCATTCTTTCAAACTCAATCAGTTTTGCGGGTATGCCTATGGAGCTCAGTGTTTCATACACTTTAATCCTTCTTATCCCATTATCTATATATGTACACTTGTTTACAATACTATGCCCAGTGCACGAAGGGATATATTATGTTTAAGACAGGTAGTCTGGATTTCTTTTAGCGTCAAATGCTGATTTGACACTGTTATATTAACTCTATAACCGGCCTGACAGCCACCTAATTTATCTTCAGCAAAACTGTTAAGTCTCTTTCTTGACATAGTTGCTAATACCTTGTAACAAGTATCCAACAGAGCTACACCTCTGCAATTTTTATATGCCAATCTACCCCACTTTTTGTATATGGGCCATAATATATAGTTTTAGTTCAATCTTTGGGTATATTGTCTGCTTCCCATATCCTCTTCCCCCATTCTTTAGTATTTCCGCAGTTATTCCAAACGCAGAGTTTATAAAGACATAATAAAGTTGTATAGAGGTGAAATAAAAGATAAAATTATTCTGATTTGTGGATGAAAAAGGATTAACCACGAATAATTTTGAAAGCTTATATGGGAGATAATTTCAGAAACAAATACAAAGCATTTTTCGTTTAAATCCAAAGTAATAATATTAAAAATTCATTTATAATTTATTTGTGAAACATATTCCGTGATAATAATTTTCATTATCCAGCACTCATTATTATTGTGTAATTTATTTTATTTATTTAGCGTATGGCTTAAGTATATCACAGAATATATTTAGATTTATGCATTATACAATGCATCACAAACAGATGTCCAATTTTTTTATATATTCGATTGACCCTTCGGTTGCCATTACAAAGTCTATAGGGTCGCCTGTGTATGCTCTGCGTGGGCAGTCCTGAACAATGTGACTGATCGTCTGTCTTGCAGCGCCGCAGTCACAAGAAGGCGAGGGGAGTTTACCCCATCTGTGGAGGGAGTCGGCGCATCTTCCACAGTTTGTTCGAATTCGATTAAGGGCTACCCAAATCTTACGGGGACGTTCAAATTCGCCAGGTTTCCCTATGATGTCCGGTAGACTATGGTAATGCGGATCTGTCCTACTTTCCCAATCTTCTCTCCATTGGGTATTTAAGTCAAAGTTGGATTGCTGCAGCGCTTGAGCAGATTGTAGAGGGGGTAAGCTGGATCGGAGACGGTTTCCAAGAATATCGGGGATGTCGTTGTGGACTAGAAGCTGGCGACTGTCCATTATTTTGTTATATTCTTTAACCAATGCATGTTCGCGGCGTAGGTTGGGTGGTGCTATATTACTAAGGGTAGGTAGCCACATTGTAGGGGTGGGCTTAATTGTGCCTGTTATCATACGCATAGTACGGTTTAGTTGGGTGTCGACCAGGTGGGTATGCCTGCTATTTAGCCACACTGGAGCACAGTATTCTGCCACCGGATATATCAGGCCAAGAGCAGAGGATCTTAATGTTGATGCTGTGGACCCCCATGTAGTGCCGCAGAGTTTCTGTATTATATTGTTGCGTGTTTTCAATTTTGCTGCTGTTTTCGTCAGGTGTTCTCTGAAGGTGAGCGTTCTGTCTAGAGTAACCCCAAGGTATTTCGGGTATTTATTGTGTTTTAACAGCTTGTTATTAAAATACACTCGCAATTCTCTGTTTGCCAACTTGTTGTTTAGATGAAAAGCTGATACTTCAGTTTTTGTAGTACTTGGCTGTAGTCTCCATTTCTTAAGGTATTCGCTGAGGATGGATAAGTCATTCGTGAGAGTGATTTCTGTAGTTTCTAAAGATTGGTGGCTTGTTGCAAGGGTCCAGTCGTCAGCATATCCAAACTTCCGAGATTCGGTTTCAGGCATGTCAGCAATATAGAGGCTGAAAAGTAAAGGGGCAAGGACAGAACCCTGTGGAAGACCATTGTTAAGTTTCATCTGTCTACTCGTCTCCTTTCCCATTATAACCTGGAAGGCTCTGTTGGTCAGCATGTTGTCAATGAGGTTAATTATCTTTCTGCAGGGGATAATGCGGGCCAGTTTATATATTAATCCCTGTCTCCAAACAGTATCATATGCTGCTGTTAGATCTATAAATACTGTTGCTGTCTTTTGTTTCTTTTGAAAACTAGCTTCTATAAAAGTTGTTAATGACAGCTCTTGGTCCGTACAGCTTCGATGAGGGCGGAAGCCAGCTTGTTCAATGGGGACATTTTCTAGTATCCTGTGACTAATTCTGTTGAGGAGAAGCTTTTCTAATAGTTTATATACCATGCTGAGTAGAGCTATGGGGCGGTAGTTTTCTGGCTTATCGTTTGATTTGCCCGGTTTCGGAATTGCAATTATCTTTGTTCGCTTAAGTGAGAAAGGAATGTTACCTGACTGAAGTATATCATTAAAGAACATTGCAAGCCACTGTTTCGTGTATGCACCACTGTGTATCAAGAACTCTGGATGGATACCATCAAAGCCAGGTGCTTTACCTGATTTCATTTCTTTCAGCGCATGTGTGATTTCAGAAATAAGTATTCTTGCTGAATATTCGGAGTTCGTTCTGTTCATTTGTTTTAATGCCCTTAAGTCTCTTTTCACGTTGGTAGTATGTGTTCGATCTCGTGGAGCTCTGGATAGAGATACTATATGAGAGGCAACCTTGTTAGGAGACATTTTAGACTCTCTGGATTCCAACTGGTTAGCTCCTCCAATTTTCCGCAACAAGGACCATGCCTGCCGGCTTGATTTTTTGAAGTCAAGGTTTTCGACAGTCTTTATCCATTTTTGGCGTCTAGCTGTATCGATGTTGTGTAAAAGCTCATCGGCTATTTCTCGGTCACCACTTTCGAGAAACTTCGTGTATAAGTCTTCACATGTTTCAGTCCATCCAGGCACATATTCTTTGAGATACCCCCTAGGGATGGTTTTCTTGGCAGTGCTTATTACTGCGCCCACAAACCTCTCATAATGTTTGCTGGTTGGAGGGACCCAGCTCAAGGTCCGGTCTAGTTGTTCAGAGAACTTCTTCCAGTTTGCTTTTCTAAGATTCCACCTGGGTCGAGGATATGATCTAATTATTGGAATTGATATTCCGATGGTGATAAGCACCGGACGATGTTGAGTATGTGGGAAGTCTGCAAGGACACTTATCGCAGTTGTTAGTGGTCTGTCATTGGTATCTTTTGAGACAAAACATAGGTCTGGGTTATATTCTTTTCTCCATGCAGCTGATTTAAATGTTCCTCTGTCTTTGGCATCAAAAACTAGGTATGTGTTTTGCTCTTCGGACCATTCTACTAGTGCCTCCCCATTTTCATCATTCGTGGTGTACTTCCACATTTCGTGGTGGCTGTTGAAGTCGCCGATGTATATAGTAGGATGTGGATGAGTCTTTAGCACTTCTGGGTTCCATGTAGTGGCTGGAGGTTTGTATATGTTAACTACGGTAATATCTCCAATCTTGGTGACTACTTCATGTATATTATTTTCATTGGAAGCAGAAAGTAGGAAACAATTTTCTATATTGCAGCGAATGTAGGTTGCGACGCCGTAATGTTTATCATAGGTGGCTCCCAGTAAATCGTAGCCAGGTATCTTTCCCCTTAAATCAAGCTGGACTTTGTCTTCAGTATGGGTCTCTTGTATGGCAACCAGGTCAATGTCGTTATCGTGTAGGATTTTTTGCAACACTTGGCATTTTGCCTGGCTTATGCCCTCGATGTTAAGGTGACAGACTCGGATACACGGTCCGAGATCTCTAGTCAGTTGGTTCTGAGAAGAACCTTTATTTGTTCCCATCGTATGTTTACGTATAGATAAGATTTCTGTTTGTGATCTGTGATGTTGGCAGGATATTGTTTTTGTTTTTCGTTCGTCTGCCGCCAAATTTTTGCTAGTTCATTTAGCGTTACCCAGGGTGCACCACATGGAGGCACACATTATTGTGTAATATAAATAAATTATCTGAATAGATAATCGTGTTTTCTCTGTGTATAAAAAATATATAGGTGAGTGCCAAACAAAAACATACACCCTAAAAATATGTAACAATAGAAACAACAATTGGCAGTCTAAAATTGCGCTTGCACTCTTACATATTCGCCACTTTATTTATTCCGAATTCCAAGTTCAGCTCAGTAAGGGCAGTAAGTGGGTAATACGGGCGCTAGGGCTCAGGTCTCTGTCACACAAAAAACCCTAAAGCGGGCGCAATGACACCTTCTGTGTGACAATGTTTTCCGCCGTATTTTTGCTTCCATATAATATAGATAGCTTTGAGAATTTCCTTTCCCATCTTTCCAATTTCTCCGTATAGTGGAACCTCGATAACTCGGATTAATCGGGAACGCGGCCGATCTGGGTTATCGTAAATTCGGGTTAGCCAGAGAATATGGTAAAAATTATTAAAATACGGTATACTTACAGATAAACTCCGTTATAATTGAAATAACAGTAAGGGCAGTAAGTGGGCAATACGACCGCCTTTCGCCAATCTGGCATTCGGTTCCCATTCTTCTTGACCTTTATCATCTGTAATAACCCTCAGATATGTAAAATGGAACACTCCCTCGAAATTATATTCCCTTGATTCATTAGATGTGAAAGTAAACTGTCCCTCTTCTTTATGCTCGGTTTTGCAGAGTAAAATGTACTTTGATTTTTCCTGCTTTATTTCTAGCTCAAAATATTTTGCCTCCTTTTGTAATCTTTTTATAACATTTCTTAATACTTTTCTTGTTTTCGTTAGAACAAAGCTCATTAGTGAAGGCCAGACTTTTAACATCATTATTCAAGATGGTTTCTATTGTTTATCCTGGCTATTTCTGATCATTATTTCCAGTACCAAATTAAAAAGCACCGTGGATAATGGATCTCCTCGTCTGAGATCTCTGTTCTCTTCAAATTCATCCTATGAGAATCCTCTCCATACTACATGATTCCGTGTACTATTCACAGTCATTCTTATTATCGTTTACTAACCCAATCAGTTTTGCGGGTATGCTAATAATATAAGGAGCTCAGTGTTTCATATATTTTATTCCTTTTTTCCTATTACAGTAGACTCTCTCTATAACGAACACGGTTATTACGAGGTTTCGCTTATAACGAGGTACACTAGATGTCCCATGAAATTCCTATTGAACTGTAACACCTCTATAACGAGGCATATTTGGTTATAACGAGGAAAAATTAAATCGAAGAATCTTTCTTTAGCGCAGTAATGGCTATACATGTTGGGGAGGGGGGGGGGTAAAAATCTTTAAAAATCGCGTTACGTAATACTTGAACGCTCCCTTACAGAAATCCCCAACATCTGTGTGGTTTTCGAGGCCAGTGCTGTAATAAAATCCACCAATCCAAATAAAATTCACCAGTTGAATATTGTAGGAAATTTACAATTATTTATGATGGCGAAGCCTTATAGTCGAGGAAATGAAGCTTAAAAAATGGCAAAACCTCGCAATTTTTTCGTCCAGCATCGATTTGTACAAAAATTTGGAATTAGCCTCATTATACCCTCTAGTTTATTTTCTATATTGAGCCGTTGTACGCTTTTGGTTTTTTAAGGGTGAAAACTACCCCTAATTATAAAAAATTATAAAATAACCTTTTAAACTTTAATATTGTCAACATTTGGTTCTTATTAGTTACATAATGATTGTTTTATGCTTTAAGATATACCATCATAATATTTCAACCCATAAAACCACCCTTGTTGGAGCTATATATAAAAAATTTACTTATCCTAAAAAAATAATTTCGGCTTGCATCGATTTACATAAAAAATTGGGATTAGGATCATCTCACCCTGTAACTCATATTCTATATCATGCTTGAGGGCGTTGATTATTTTTAGGGGTGTAAACTACCCCTTATTGTCAAAAATTATATAAAAACATTGTAAACTTTTATATGGGTAAAATTAGGTTTTGATTGGTTAAATAATGATTGTTTTATACTTTAGGATATAATATCATAATATTTCAACCCTTAAAAACCACCCTTAACAACATTACAGTTTTTACAAGTAGATATTTTAATAGATTATACAGAAAAAAAAGTAGAATTAACGAATTACAAAAACATTTATTTACACAAAAATACGAATTTACAAATATGTACAAATACAAATACAAATAGTTTATAAGTCATCTTCTAGTATACGAACCTTTTCTGTGGTATTATACATGCATTGAAAATTATCCATAAGCGGACTATCCGAATTTTTCGAAAAAAAAATTCGTTTTATAAACATAGCTCCTTCATTTTTGGCGATAAAAAGTTTTTTCAAAAACGACTTTGTAGGAGTTTTGAAGAGTTATAAGACTGTGTAAACTAAATTCCGTAAGATCCCGTAGTTTTTAATTAGGGTGGGTTTAAAGGGCTCGAATAAGGGGGTGTTTGCTCATAAATAGAGGTTTTAAATAGCTATATCTCGCTAACTGTTCACTATGATGAAAATCTGTGCACAAGAGAATTTTAGTTATTAAAAAAGCTACAATTTAGTAATCTATCGTTTTTTTCGTATCTTCAGTATTTTCGGAGATATTTTGAAGTAAAAGGTAAAAAATGGGAAATTCCAAAAAATTAATTTTTTTTTAAACTCCAATTTTTCTAAAATTAGCCCTTTCAAATAGGTCAAGCTTCTTGGGTGTATTGATAATATAAATATAAAATGAATTACAGAAAAGTGAAGACCAATTTTTAATTAGGAGGGTAGTTAGGGGGTTGTTTTCACTAATTTTTTCATAGAGAAAAGCAGGTACCGACCTTTTTTGATCATAAGCCGCTTAATTTTCAGGCTAAAAACTTTTATTTATTATTTTTTAAAAGGCCTAACTGTATAATTCAAAAAACATTTTTTAAGTTTTCCTCGAAAAATGCAAAGTTTTTCCGTTATTTTACTTTGAATATTTCAAATTATGCATTTGACGAAAAAAGCTAATAACTTTTAACATGCCGTATCTCGGTTTGTATTGGTCTTAAAGATATTACAGAAAAATAATTTGGTTTGTTTTACTAAAAGATACAATTTTGATATCTACAGGTTTTTGATTAAATGCATATTTTTCGAGGTATTCTCAAAAACCCTCTAAAAAGTCGATTTTTTCATCGAAAAACTGTTACTGTCAAGCGCGAATAACTCGAAAAATATTAGTTTTACGAAGAAAATGTAAATAACATTTTTTTCTTAGAATGACTTTTTACATCGATTTACATAGTTAAAAAGTAATAAAAAAATTCTCGCCCCCGAAATGGGGTGGCAACCATCCCCAAGGTTTTAGCGTACAGCGGCATGATATAGAAAATGATCCTTGGACTATTCCCTACCTTCTGTGAAAATTTCAAGTAAATCCATGCTGGACGAAAAAATTGCGAGCCAAAATGCTTTATTTCCTCGACTATTATTGTTGAGGAAAAATTATTTTCTATCATCTTATATTGCTCCGAATGGCTGGTAATTCGTCCGCCATTTAAGTTCTCGTTATAGAGGGAATCTACTGTATATCTACACTTGTTTAAAATATCTGAACAGTGCATGATGGGATATCTTATGTTCATGACACGTAGTCTGGATTTCTTTTAGTGCTGATTGTCACTATTCTATTAACTCTATAACCGGCCTGATAGTTACCTAGTTTATCTTCAGCAAATCTGTTGAGTTTGTTTCTTAGCATAATGGCTAATACCTTGTAATAAGTATCGAATAGAGCAACACCTCTGTAATTTTCACATGCCAACCTATCCCCCTTTTTGTATATGGGGCTTATAAAACTTTGGTCCAATTTTTGGGTATATTTTCTTCTTTCCATATCCTCTTCTCCCCCATCCTTTAGTATTTCCGCTACTATTCCTTTTTAGCTCGATATTTGGTTATTTCTGAGCCCATTGATTATTCTTTTAATCCATCCTTGACTAGGCAGTTCCATAACTATTCCATCATCCTCATTCAGTAGTTCACTCGTGAGTGTTCCATCTTTCTTTTTTCATATATGAATTGCAATTCTGGTATCCCCTTTCAGTTTTATCAACTTCTCTATAAAACGATCGTATTTCTTTCGTTTTTTAATCTTTCCTATATTTCTCGTATTATTTTTTATCATATACTCGCAGAAAAGTTTATACGGAAATGATAAAGTTGTATAGAGGTGAAATTAGACATAAAAGTATTCTGATTTGTAGACGAAAAAGGGTAATTTAACTTACCACGAATCATTTTGAGAGCTTATTTCGGAGATTATTTCATTCATAGGAGATTCTGACCAATAGAAAGCTACAGAAATCTGAATTAAATCGATAATTTTTGATAATCTCCCGTCGTTAAGTATATTACGTCAGATGCCCTTCGTTCCTACGAAAAAATACATTCAGTGACATTAATGCCAATTAATGTTTTAAAAATTATAAAAGTGATGACTTTCAATCGTCAAATATTTATAAAAACTGTGTGTTTAATGGTACTTACATAAATAAATTACAATAAAATTTTGGTTTTGAACAGTTTTATTCATGAAATAATCGCAACAAATTGCACTCGACCTCTGAAATTAATATAGAATTTTTGCTCTCGTGACACTTTGACATAATTTCACTCGCCTTCGGCTGGTGAAATTAAAACTGTCAAAGTGTCACTCGGGAAAAATTCAATAATTTCAGAGCTCTTGTGCAATTACTACTGATAATTTCAGAAACGAATACAATGGACCAATAGCTAGAACGTCGGAAAAAAAAATCATTTTAAGACGGCTGATTCTTTCATATATTGTTCCCTACGCTTCCTCGAACACTGTACCGGCCATCTGGCTACTAATACAGGTTGCGTTCATTACTGCTCAGCATACTTGTACAGGTAAATATATCGAATTTAAAATTATTGTACGACGAAAAATTTTTTGTCATTACTTTTTAAACATTATTAGAAATATGAACTGTAATTGTCAAACATTTCTGTGGTTTAAAAAGTAATGACAAAACAATTTTTCGTCCTAAAATAAATTAAATTCAATATACAGGGTGATTGATGAGTGTGATAAAGCTCAGTAGATCCGCTATAGTAATAGATAGCAATAAAAGTTAATAATAAAAATTGTGGCCAACTTTCAGCTTCACGTTACGAAATTAGTTAGATTGTTACAGGGTGTTCGATAACATAGTGGCAGACCAAACTTATGTTTTTTTTTAAATGGAACACCCTGTATTTTATTTTATATTCGAAATCCACTTATCTTCCCCATCACAAAAATATAAAGGTTTGTTATATTATATAGGGCTTTTACAAAGTTATAACCAATTTTTTATGAAAATCATAACAAGTTCAGCTCACTGTATAAATAAAAAAAGCACAACAGCGATGGTTTATTGGTGCCATATTTTTTTGTTGATTGTGAAATTTTTTAAGAATTGTTGATATTGTTAATTTTCCTTATATCGAATACAGGGTGAGTCAAAACGCAAGTACATTCTTTTCTCAGAAATTTTAAATGGAACACCCTGTATTTTATATTAGTATCGAAAAATATCATTACCGTACTTTAATTTTTGTATAATATTCTCTATGACTAAATTTGTCAGTTTTCGAGATATTTTCATTTTTCAGAGCAAGTTATTAATCAGGGTGTTCTATTTAAAATTACTGTGAAAATAATGTACTTGCGTTTTGACTCACCCTATATTCGATATAAAGAAAATTAGCAATATCAACCATTTTTATAAATTTTGACAATCAACAAAAAATATGGCACCAATAAACCATTGCTCTTGTGCTTATTTTTATACAGGGTGGGGCATTAGTGTGACAAAGTCCAATTAATCGTTTGTCGTAAGAGATGCGAAAAAAAGTTATTTAGGTAAAGGTTGGGGCACACATAGTACCATGATTTAAAAATATTTTTATATATACAGGGTCGTCCGTATTGACAGGGTGACACAAACTTATGTTTGTTTTAATGGAACACCCTGTATATTTTTACATTTTTGGATTCTCCTCGATGTTTCCTTTCTTAAAATATATGGTTTTATAATATTATACGAGGTAGTTTAAAAGTTAAACGTTTTTTTGTTAATTTCGCAGCAAAATCTACACCCTGTAGAATTTTAGTGATTTGACGTCAAATTTTTATTTTATGTTCAAAGGATTTTTAATATAGTCTACTATTGTTGAACATTAACAGTATAGCGAAATGTTTAATTTTAGTATACAGGGTGGGTCGAAACTCGGAATGAGTATTTTCTGAGTTTTCTGAAATGGAACACCCTGTATTTAAGTATTGTAATGAAATGATATTTTATGGTACTTTTTTATTTCTTAAGCATTCCCTATACCTAAGTGCTTTAATTTGTAAGTTATTCGTGATTCTTTAAGCCAAACATTAATTGTAAGAAAAATTACGTGAAATTTTAATAGGTGGCTGTGAAAATATTTAATCAAAAATAATTTTTGGAAAAGAAAATACATCATAATCTAGTCTATCCTTAATTTATTACTATTGGATGAAATATCCAAATAAATTCGTAGTTAAGGTTGTTGGTGCGCAAAATATTAATAAAAACATACAAATATTCTACCTAGCCGGCTATGACAGTAAATTTCCTTAAAAATTTGACATTATACTATTTTTATAGATCCAGTTGCTTTGTTACCATTACTAATATGTATTTTTCTTATGAGAAACTGATTAATAAGATTTTGGTGCTAGTGGAATATAACAAAAATGTGCTAGTAGCAATAAGAATTTTTCATCAGAAATTCCCTGATAGACGACAACTAAGAAGAGAAACGTTTAAAAATATACTAGGTATAACGGTTTCAACGGACTGATCACTTAGATTATGATAAATCTGCTCGAATAAAAACAAAGTGAAGAAAACAGCAATTAAATGTAATCCTTAGTGTCACTGAGGATCTGCATATTGGTACAATCGTTCTTACAATCTAAGTATCTAGTCTGTTGAAACCGTTTTAGTATACTTTCAAAAGTTTCTCTTTTTGGTTGTCGTCTATCAGGGAATTGCTGATGATAAATTTTTATTGCAAGTAGCTAATTTTTGTTATACTCTCCTAGCACAAAGCCATTTTAATCCGTTCCTCATTCGAAAAATTAATATTAGTAATGATATCAAATCAACTGGAACTATATAAATAGTATAATGTCAAATGTTTAAGCAAAGTTTGTGTCATAGCCAACTAGGCATAATTTTGTATGTTTGATTCATATTTTAAGCACCAACAACCTTAACTACGAATGTATTTGGATATATCATCCAATATTAATAAATTAAGGATCAGGCTAGATTATTATGTATTTTTTTTTTCCAAAAATTACTTTTTATTGGATATTTTCACGGCTACCTAATGAAATTTTACGTAATTTTTGTTGCAAGTAATGTTTGCTTAAATAATGACGAATAACTTACAAATTAAAGCACTTAGGTATAGGGAGTGCTTAAAAAATAAAAAAGTATCATAAAATATAATTTCATTACAATATTAATATACAGGGTGTTCCATTTAAGAAAACTCAGAAAATACTCATTCCGAGTTTCGACCCACCCTGTATACTAAAATTAAACATTTCGCTATACTATTAATGATTAACAGTAGTAGACTATACTAAAAATCGTTTGAATATAAATAGAAAATTTGATGTCAAATCACTACAATTCTACAGGGTGTAGATTTTGCTACGAAATTAACAAAAAAACGTAATTAACTTTTAAACTACCTCGTATAATATCACAAAACCATATATTTTAAGAAAGGAAACATCGAGGAGAATCCAAAAATGTAAAAATATACAGGGTGTTCCATTTAAAAAAACATAAGTTTGTGTCACCCTGTCAATACGGACGCCCCTGTATATTTGAAAATATTTTAAAAATCTGATACTATGTGTGCCCCAGCTTTTACCTAAACAACTTTTTTTCGTATCTCTTACGACAAACGAGTAATTGGACTTTGTCACACTAATGCCCCACCCTGTATGTACAGGGAGCTGAACTTATTACGATTTTCATAGAACATTGGTTATAACTTTGTAAATACCCTGTACAACATAACAAACCTTTATATTTTTGTGAGGGAAAAGTTAACAGGATTTCGAATATTTATAAAATAAAATATAGGCTGGCAGCAGATTGAAAACCACGCTTAGGTTGTGCTCCAAATTAAATCTTCAAAATCAGACGAAAACAGAACAATTAAATTATTTTAGTGATTTGATAGTGAAAATAAGGGTGATAAAGTGTTATCTGAAACTATTTTAAGCAGTATTAAAGTAAGATTGAACCAATATTTAATTATTTTATATACAACATCATTATAAATGTAAGCCATCAGTATATCCGATAAAAAACCTAGGTCCGCTGAGTTGAACAGCCGAAGTTTTTTTACGCGGTAATACTGATAATAAAACCAGTAACCTACTAATTACTTGGTCAATTACAATAGATATATTTTATTATTTTTCAAATAGAGAGAGAAATATATTACAGGATTGGATTTAAATATTTAAGAATAACTATAGGTGATATCGATTTATTGTTATTGTTGTTATACCCGGGTGTCCCGAAAAGAATGGTCATAAATTATACCACACATTCTGGGGTCAAAAATAGTTCGGTTGAACTTAACTTACCTTAGTACAAATGTGCTCATAAAAAAAGTTACAGCCCTTTGAAGTTACAAAATGAAAATCGATTTTTTTCAATATGTCGAAAACTCTCAAAGATTTTTTATTGAAAACGGGCATGTATCATTCTTATGACAGGTCCACCTTAAAACCAAATTATAGTGAAATTTTTCCACCCCATAAAAAATTTATGGGGATTTTGTTCCCTTGAACCCCCCCCCCCCAAACTTTTGTGTACGTTCCAATTAATTCATTATTGTGGTACCATTAGTTGAACACAACGTTTTTAAAACTTTTTTGCCTCTTATTATTTTTTCGATAAGCCAGTTTTTATCGAGATGCGGCTACTTTTTTACTATATTTACATAAAAAATTTATGGGGGTTTTGTTCCTTTAAACCCCCCAAATGTTTGTGTACGTTCCAATTAAACTATTATTGTGGTACCATTAGTTAAACACAGTGTTTTTGAAACTTTTTTGTCTCTTAGTCTTTTTTTGATAAGTCAACTTTTATCGAGATGTGGCTTCTTTTTCAAAATATACCAAAAAATTTAAGTTATAAATAAATTTTCAGATTATTAACAGGTGTCTATAATCATACTTAACCATATACAAATAGGTGGTGGATTCGACAAATATTCAAAATATCTCGATAAACACTGCCTTATGAAAAAAGTACTAAGAGGCAAAAAAGTTTTAAACATATTGTGTTTAACTAATGGTGCCACAATAATAATTTAAATGGAACGTACATAAAAGTTTGGGGGGGGGGGGTTTAAGGGAACCAAACCCCCATAGAATCTTTATGGGGTACACAAATTTCACTATAATTTTTTTTTAAGATGCTGCTACCATAAAGATTCCTCATGTCCATTTTCAATAAAAAACCTCTAGAAGTTTTCGATATATTAAAAAAAATCGATTTTCATTTTGTAACTTTAAAGGGCTGTAACTTTTTTTGTGTGCACTATTGTATATAGGTAAGTGAGGTTTAATCAACCTATTTTTGACCCCAGAATCTGTGGTATAATTTATGACCAATCTTTTTGGGACACCCTGTATACTGTTATACTAAAATATTATAGGTACAAACAATATTAAGGCTAGTAGAAGTTAATAAATAAAAAATAATGGACTCAGATACATCGGATGAAATCAAAAAAAGAGGCAGAGAAGGAGACGATGGAACATTCAACGAAAGTAAAAAAACGGCTAGAACTGCAATTGATAGCCATAACCAAGAAAAGAAGCTAGATCAAATAATTAGAATGATGCAAGATCTAACTGAAGAAACAAAAAATCTAGCAGCAGAAGTCAAAGATATAAAAGAAGACCAAAGGGAGTACTGGAAAGAATTAAGAGAACTCAGAGACGAAATAGAAAAGGTCAAACAGGCAAATCAAAAGTAGCAAATCGAGAAGGATGAAATGAAGAAAGAACTGAATGACACGAAGCTACGACTAGAAAAATTAGAAAAAGAAAGGAAAGCCAACAACGTCGTAATACAAGGTTTGCAAATTGATACAAACGACAGGGACATACTCAGGGAGACCATAGGTAATTTCATGGAAGCAGAAATGAATATTAAGGTTAAAATTGATGAAGTAATAAAATTAGGAGAAAAAACATGTTTAGGTAAGCTACCAAACCATCATGAGAAAGAAACGGTTATGAAAAACAAAGCGAAACTACAACATGCAAAAGAAAGGAGAGTGTTCATCAACAACGATATGACCAAAGAAGATTTGCAAGTACAGAAAAAAATAAGACAAGTTAGCCATGAAAAAGCAAATAAGGGTAAAAATGTAAAAGTAAAATTTAATAAGCTAATAATAAATGGGAAAACAATGAAATGGAATAAAAACAGTAACCAGCTAGAGGAAAGTCCAGAAGGGAATCCAAAAAACTAGCACCTGAAAAAAACCCACAAAACACTTCACAAACGATGACGGATATGGGAAAGAAAAAAGGCAGTGAATAAAAATACAAGAAATAGACCGAACACAACTGACAAGACCGAAATTGACACAAGAGAAACCATAGCCATTGGAGCATGGAATGTAAGAACCTTATATGAAAACGGCAGATTAGAGCAAGTACGCCAAGAAATGGATAATTACAAGTTGAAATTTATTGGTTTAAGCGAAACACACTGGAACGGCAGCGGATCAACTCGAGTAGGAGAACAAAAATGAATGATTTATTCTGGGAATACATCTGAAAATGCGAAACACGAAAAGGGTGTAGGAATACTTTTATCTCAAGAAGAAAAAAATGCTTTAATGGAATGGGAACCATCATCTGAGAGAATTATTTGGGCTAGACTCAAAGCAAAGTACTATAACCTAATAGTGATCAACGTTTACGCTCCTACAAATGAAAATAATGATGCAGAAAAGGAAGAGTTTTATGAAAAATTGCAAGCAACGTACAATAATATATTATACAAAAAGTATAAAAGAGATATAAAAATGATAATTGAAACCAAGCAGGCTTTCGTGCTAAACGCTCTACTATAGATCACATATGCACCATAAGAATCATCCTAGAACAAGCTAGTGAATGGCAGAAAGACATAAATTTAAGTTTTATCGACTTTGAAAAGGCTTTCGACCGAGTCAATAGGTAACAAATGTGGAAAATTTTAAGACAGTATGGTCTACCAACAAAAATTATTAACCTGATCAAACTGTTTTATCATGGGTATAAAGCTAGACTAGAACACGAGGGGGCAATCACAGAAGAAATAGCTATTGAAAGCGGTGGTAAACAAGGTTGTATCTTATCTCCTATTTTGTTCCTTATCTTGGTAGACTGGATTATGAGGAAAGTAACGGATGATCGGACAGGCATTAGATGGAACCTCTTTAATCAGCTTGAAGATCTTGAATTTGCTGACGACGTCTGCCTGTTAACAGAACACAGAACTCACATGCAAACAAAAGTCGATAAGCTAACACAGTACTCTGATATGATTGGTCTTCGGATAAATACAGAGAAGACAAAAATCTTAAAAAATGATAACCCGCAAATTAACAAAATAAAAATAAAAGACATAGACATTGAAGAAGTAGAGAAAGTCATTTATTTGGGATCAATCATGGAAAGAAAAGGAGGATGCATGAAAGACATACAAGCAAGAATAACGTAGGCACAATTCGCCTTCAATGCGTTAAATAAAATCTGGCAAACAAGTGAAATAACAGAGTCAACAAAAATCAATATATTCAATACATGTGTAAAAAGCATATTACTCTACGGAGCAGAAACTTGGAAGCACGACGAAAGCACAACAAAGAGGCTACAGACTTTTGTAAATAGGTCCTTAAGAAAGATCTTAAAAATTTACTGGCCTAATATAATAACAAATGAAGAACTATGGAAACGAACGAAACAAACCAGTATAATAGCAACAATCAGACAGAAGAAATGGAAATGGATCGGCCATACGTTAAGAAAAGATCCTAGTAACATCACAAGACAAGCACTCGAATATCAACCTGAGGGTACAAGGAAGAGGGGACAGATAATACTTGGAAGAAAACAGTAACCAGAGAACATAACAGAATCGGCTTAAGTTGGGGGGAAGTGAAAAACAAAGCAAGAAACACAGGAGAATGGAAGGAACTGGTACGCAGATTAACCAGAGAATAAACACAAGAAGACGCGCTGAGCTGGCCACCAGCCGTCTTACACTATCGGCCAAGAAACGCAGATGCGCCCAATACTCCACTAGGAGTGATGGTCCAAGAGAGAGAGAGAGATATTTTTGTGATGGGCAAGTTAAGAAGATTTCGAATATAAAATAAAATATGGGGTGTTCCATTTAAACAAAACAAAAGTTTGGTCTGCCACTATGTTATCGAACACCCTGTAACATTCTAACTAATTTTGTAATGTGAAGCGCAAAGTTAGCTACAATTTTTGTTATTAACTTTTATTGCTATCTATTACTATAGCGGATCTACTAAGCTTTTTCACACTAATTAATCACCCTGATTTTGTGTTTACCTGTACAGGTGTACTGCACAGTAATGAACGAAATCTGTATCAGCAGCCAGATGGTCGGTACGGTGTTCGAGGAAGCATAGAGAACAATATATGAAAGAATCAGCAGTCTTAAAATGATTTCTCGAAAACGTTGCTAGCTCTTAAAACCACAAAGCATTTTTCGTTTATTTTAAAAAATATGGATAAAAATTCATTTATAATTTATTCGTGAAACATATTCCGTGAGAATAATTTTCATTATACACCAATCATTACCATCGTGTAATGTAAATAAATTACCTGAATAGATAATCGTGTTTTCTCTGTGTATAAAAAATATATAGGTGAGTGCCAAACAAAAACATACACCCCTAAAGCGATGTAACAATGGAAACAAAAATTGGCAGTCTGGAATTGCGCTTGCGCCCTTACATATTCGCCAGTCCAATATCGAATAGAGCTTCCGAATTCCAAGCCCAGTAACTCCAGTAAGTGGGTAATACGACCGCCAGGGCTCAGGTCTGTGTCACACAAAAAACCCTAAAGCGGGCGCAATGACACCTTCCGGGTGACAATGTGCAATTTTTCCGGGAAAAGAACATGGAAGCGACGAGTTCAACACCGTGTTCACCAGGAAGTGCAGACTCTACGTTTACCAGGTGAGTGGGAAATTTCATCGATTAAAAATACAGTTTTAGGAAGGGATTGATTTAAAGTGATTGCTTGTGCATTGACATAATTTGTATATTAAAGGGGTAAGTTGGCTAAAAAACTGGGATTCTGGATATATAGGTATATAGGGTGGAGAGAAGTTTTAAACGGGTTTAGATGTAATACATTAGTAAATCAGTTTCTAAAGGTTAAATTTGTATTTCATTTTCTAATAGATAATAGTTATTTGATATAATTTAATAGATTTCATTAAAATCAGTATTCATTTTATCTTTATAAGAATTTTTATGATAAATATTCACTAAACGAAAATTACATTTTTATTAAAAATTTTTTAATCATATTTGAGAGGAAAGAATGGAAATCTTGGTCTCTTTTATTTTGTAATTTGAATTAAAAGATAATGATTAAATAACCTAGAGTTTTTTTCTTAAACTGATATATGTTTATTATGATCATCATAGAGCCTGGTTTCATCTTAAGCTCTTTTTATAATCCATAATTAGTTTTATCTCGTATCTAATTTACGTTCTTGTCCAATATTATCAATACATAGTCAGTAGTTTATATTTTTATCCACCACATTTATTATCCTAATTAACACAAACGCCTTTTACATTTCCACAGATTATTATAAACGTTGAACGTTTTTACTCCATTCACCTAGTTTGTCATTTTCTCTGTTTTTTGTATTTTTTCCTATTCTGTTCGTGTACTGAATTTTTATCGTTTTTTTCATTGGTGCTCAGTTATTTATCTTATTTTCTCATAGAATGTTTTATTTTCGTATTTATTCTATCCACAATTTATTGTCAATTTTATTGTTTGTTATAAATATGTTTTATATCTAATGTAACTATATAACTTTTTTGGTTTTGGCGAGTTATATTTTTTGCGGTTTATTAGGATTTTCACTTTATTTTTAATTATATATTTTTGTATTTCTATTCTTTATTTTATTGTAAGTAAGTGGTGTTCTCTTACTCTTTCTACTATACTAAATTTACAATCAAGATGCAGTAGAAATAAACAAACCAAGACACGTTAAATGCTACTAGGAACACTCCCAAATCATAATTTACAATCTATATACATTTTAAATCCCAAATCAGGATTTCCAAAGTTTATAAATTGTACATTATGATTCGGGAGTGCTCCTAGTAGCATTTAACGTGTCTTGGTTTGTTTATTTCTACTGCATCTTGAATATAAATTTAGTATAGAGTAGGTAGAGATATACATAGGGTGAAGAGAAGTTTTAAATGGGCTTAGATGTAATCGATTATTAAATCAGTTTCTCAGAGATAGGTAAATTTGTATTTTAAGTAGTAATGGAATGATAATATAGTTCTTTGATACAAATTAATAAATTTTATTAGAATCAGTATTCATTTTATTTTAAATAAAAACTTTTTTGATAAATATTTATTATACCAAAAATTACATTTTTAATCAAATTTGAGAGGAAAGAATGATGGAAAACTCAGTCTATTTTACAGGTTTACTTAAAAGTTCATAATTAAATAAACCTAGAAGTTTTTTTTCATTTTATAAGTGACTTGCGTAAGCTAATAAGTATATGTTTAGTATCATCATCGTAGAGCCTGTTGTAATGCAATGTGATGTAATGTATATTTACGGATTAGCAATTTTTTTTAAAATTCACCTTAAAAACTTAAACTATTACAGCACAATGTTATTACATAAAAAGGTATTTACAATCTTACTCTTAATAGTACTTAAGGGGAAAGGAACAAAATGCAAAATTTTGACGTCTGTCAAAATTTTCGATGTATTTTAAATGTAACCATCTTTTTTGAATCCTTAGAAAAATAATAAGTATTTTGAAAAATTTAAACGCAGAATGAAAGATTACTTTATTACCGAGGGCCGAAAGTCCCTAAGAATGAATAAAAAGTTTCTTTTGAATGAGATATTTGAAATTAAAGATCACAGTAATTTTTTTCTTTGTTTTTCACCCTTGTAACTTATTAAAATAAAAATTATAGAAGTTTTCAGGGACTTTCGGCCCTCGGTAATAACGTAATCTTTCATTCTGCGTTTACATTTTTCAAAAATAATTATTAGTTTTCTCAGGATTCGAAAAAAATGAATCCCATTTTAAATAGCATTGAAGCCGAAAGTTCGTACCCATCCCCTTAATAAAAAATGAAAAAAATCATTGCTATTAAATTTGTTTGCCTATCTACATATCCTCTGTATGGGTTTTAATTACAGTATAAATTCGATAATGAAATTCTAAATAAAATAAGCCTTGAGATCTGGTGTCTCTACAGGCAGTACGGAAGTAAACCTTTTCCAAAAGAGCGCTAGCATCAATGCTTCCTCGTATTAATTTATAAATACATACATGCTACATCTAGCAATATTCGTCTTTCTTAAAGGGTAGACAATTTAAATAAAGATTGTAAAATATTATATTTCATTTACAGGTACTCTCAATTTAAAAGCTATAAATCTTAAGAACTTTTTCTACACTCTTTCTAACAGATCTTTGTAGCATTTATAAAGTGGAGACCAGATCATCATCATCATGGCATCCACACTCTTAGCGGAGCGATTGCCGCCCTCTTTGGGCTCTTCCGATTCGTTTGTCGTGGTGAATCAATCCGCATTAACATTTTGGTTTTACAATTGGTTGTGTGACTTAGCATCTTCTACAATTTTTCTCCATTCGTTCCTGTTTGTGCTTATGGTTACTTATTCTCTGACTCCCATCTTCTTAAGGTCCTCGACTATCTAGTTCTCCCATCTAGATTTGGGTCTTTCTCGTGGTCTGCCTGATACACTGCCGTGCTAGGCCCAAAGACGGTAACTAACATTTCACAAAATGGTGGCAAAATCGATTTCAAAATTGAGTGCTAAAATTTTGGCCCGTACGGGATTTATAGACTAGCTAATAGTTTTTATGCATGGATATATGCCCCAGTTTATTAAGGGAACCATTAATTATATTTTAAAACAAAGTTTTATATAAAAAGAGGTAGATACCGCTAAAACGTTTTATCAAAACTTACTATAAAACTAAGCCTATTAGCGGTATGTGGTTTACAGTTGTGATTGATATGAAATAAAAAGCTTTTCTGTGTATTACAGTTTATTAAATTGAAAGAATTAAAGTACTATTAAATGTTATTATTTTGTTGAGCTACAATATGACAACAACAAATTGACAATATTTAGTTGTAGTTATATCTGTTTTCTTTCAAGAGTCAATAAATACATATTGGTTCATTAATATTAATGTTCTATTTGTGATTCAATATAGACAATTTAATAGACCACCAAACAACATACCTTGTGTCTGGTACATATACAAAACCTATTTAGTATTACAATACAATGGTATTACCTCATAATTAACATTTTTTATTAAATCTTTTATAGTGCGTCTAATAATTTGGGCAGAACTGTACTTATACTAAACAGAATTCGTTCATAATTGATGGATCCGACCGTTACTTGATGGAAGTTCATTTTATCTAACAATAAAACACTGAAAACGTTTGTTTTCTATACTTCCACAAAATTTATTATAACTAAGTGACTACAGCTGTTTCTAAGTAGTCACTAAGTAGTTTCTAAGTAGCGGTAGTCACTAAGTGACTACAGCTGAGAAAGGCACTCCGCCGAAACAGCTGTAGTCACTTACTTATAATAAATTTTGTGGAAGTATAGAAAACAAACGTTTTCAGTGTTTTATTGTTAGAATTCGTTCAGATTGTTATAGATGTTTAAACATCTGCTGAAGCGTTTTAAAGAATTATTCAACTGTGAATGTGATTGTAAACCATACTTTTGACTTTCTCAGCTATTTTTATTTTGTTTCTTAGCGACAAAGGCTTGCTATTTTACGACAGGCCTGAGTTATTATAGAGCTTCAAGATTTTTATGATCGCCGACACCTGCCCTAATATTATTATGCATTGTTATATTATTGGGTATTTCACAATATTATATTTGGGAAAATACCATAATTTACAGTAATTAGGGCAAATTTTAACATTTTATTAGTTGTATTGTACAAACTAGTTATATGTAATGATTAAAATATGATGACCATTGTCTTTTAGACCGAAAAATACCTAATTATGGGATATATAAGATTTTTAAAATATGCAAACAAATTTTTGGATTATTATCCAGGTACCTGACGCATTCTTAGAAAATTTATAAAGGAATAAAACCAGCATTTTTGTATAAAACTTAGGTGAAGAATTCTCAAAAGATTAAGTAAGATATCCCAAATCTACAATCCCGTATCTATAATAGCATTGTATAACTAGACTACTAGACATTATCTAGTTAAATAATGATATTAGCTTGTATTTAAACAAAAAAAAAATACAATCAATGGTACTGCTAATTCTAATCCCATGTACGACCAACAAAGGGTTTAAACATACAGAAAACATGTATGAAACAAATCTTGCGCCTGTATAGGCTGAACATAGTTTTTTTTCACCTCTTGTAATTGCTTTACAATAATTTTTTCTCTTTCTACTATATTGTCTTGAGTGGTTTCACCTCGTGTTTCACAACTCTTACTCGACTCTACTTGATTTTCTAAAAAAACATAATACCTATTTTACGTCTCTTTTTCTAAAATTGTTTGTGGACAGCGTGTGGATATATTATTAAGTTTTTAAAACCTAATTTAAAAAAAGACATATTTTTTAAATATGAAAATCTCTTACCGCCTAATTCAAGATATAAAAAATCATCCACTTGGCGCAGATTCATATTGTTTAGGACAACATAATTTGGTTAATTCTTGAAATATTATAAACAAAAATGAAAATACATTTCAATAGATATAATAAACTCGAAAATTTCTTACCATCCTCGCTAATTATTTCTTTTACTAAGACAACTCTTTTAACTAACACAATAATTTAACCTTGTAAATTTAGGCCGAATTTACTTTGTAATACTAAGGCGAATTGGCGGTTTCTAAATGTAGGCGTAGCATTCTTGAAAGTAGATTAGCGGTAAGTGCAATATGCTAAGGTATATGGACGGCAACTGTAGCAGATACCGTCAAAACGCCATAGTATTTAACATTTGCCGCCAAATGGCTTAGTATTTTAACTGAAAGTGTAGATACCGCTAACTGGCGGTATCTACAACTCCAAAGACTTTATATAAAATGCTTCTACAACTCCAAAGACTTTATAAATATATACTAAATACCCTATTTTACCTAAAAATACAAAAATCTCATTTTCCATAAAAAATCAGTTCCCGCCTTTGGGCTTAGCACGGCAGTACAGGTCTCCATTTGGAAATTTTCTTGATGACGGCTTCTGGACTTCTTCTTTCTATATGCCCCATCCATCTGAGTCTATGTGCCTTGATAAACCTGACGATGTCTTCCCCTTTCAGAAGTCCTCTTACTTTGTGGTTCATGAGTTTTCTAAATTCATTATTACCTAAGTTTAGTGGGCCTGCTATCTTCCGAATTATTTTCCTCTCTAGGATCCCCAATCTTTCTTCCTCTTTCTGGGTCAGACACATTACTTCAGCACCATATGTGATTACTGGTCTAATTGCTACTTCTTTCCCTGATTACGATGCTTCTATCATTAGTTCCATTAACTGAGACTCCAAGATATTTAAAGTGTTCTACCTTTTTAAACTCATATTCACCAATATTTAAACTTGTCACATTAACTGTATTTTTTCTTGAGCATATTAGGTATTTTGTTTTGTTTTGATTTATTTCTAAACCCGTTTTTGATGCTTCCTTGCATAACTTCGTAAATTCTTCCTTTAAACTGTTCAGGTTTCTGCTAATTAATGCTATGTCATCAGCATACGCCACAATTTGCGACGTCGATGTTATAATTGTACCTTTTATTTCTGTAGTTCTTATTGTTCCTTCTATTGCGACATTAAATAATGACGTTGATAGAGAGTCACCTTGTCGTACTCCACTTGCTATTTCTATATTTTTGGTGATAATATATCTGTGATATATCTGTAATTATTGCTGCAGTCGATCCTTCCATTGTCATTTTCGTAAGTTTTATGTTTCATTGGTAAATCTAGGGTTTTTCATGTCTTCTATTAGGTCGGGTCTAGTTAAGCTGTCAAAGGCTTGCTTGAAATCTATGAAAAGGATGTGTAAGTTGATATCATGTTCGTAACATTTTTCAATCGACTGTGTGATTATGTGAACTGCGTCTATTGTTGACCTTCCCTCTCTAAATCCGTGCTGGTAGTCTCCTATTTTAGTTTCAATGTATTTTGAGAGTTTTTGTCTGATTAGTGCGGTCAATATTTTGTAGCGGCTGTTTAACAGTGCTACTCCTCTATAGTTGTTGCATTTTGTAGTGTCCCCTTTCTTTAGAATCGGAAATATCCATCCAGTTTTCCATTATTCGGGCATTCTTTCTTCTTCCCAAATCCTTGTTATTAGCTCGTATATTCTCCGTTGTAGTTCTTCTCCGCCTCGTTTTATTAGCTCGTTTGGGATTTTATCTGGGCCTGCTGCTTTTTTTGTTTTAGATTTCTTATCACACGTAAAAAGTCCTCATATGATGGCTTTTCGATTTCATCATCAAAGTCTGTATCCTGTGTATATTCGAGAGAACTTTCTCTCGCCTTAAATAATTCTTCGTAGTATTTCTCTCATACTTTGGCATCAATCTTAACTGTTGGTTTCTTCTTATTTTGTAATTTTATATATTTGTAAAGCTTTACATTATTCCTACTATTTACTTCCAACTCTTCTATAACTTCATCAGTCCATATCTTCCATATCCATATCTTCCATATACTCTTCCAAATCTTCTTCTCTACCTGTCTTCAGCCATTTCTTTCGAGCTAGATTTTTTCCCTGGTTGCTGTTTCGCAGTCTTCGTCATACCATTCTTTTTGCCTTTTGTTTCTTTGTATCCTCTTATTTTTTCTGCTTCTATCGAAATGTGACCTTTTATTTCTTTCCACGTTTCTTCTATGTTATTAGGGTTCGTAACTTTTAAATTTGCTTCAAACCCTTTAGAATAATCTTTCTGAACAGTATCCGAATCTAGTTTCCTTACGTTCCAATTTTTTCTTTTCGTGTATTTCTTTGTGTCTTTAATTATTTTCATTTCCATATTTCCTATTACTAGGAAGTGGTCAGAATCTGCATTTGCACCACGGTATGATCTGACGGGCCATGTTAAACAAAAAGCAACCAAACCTCAATTTGTAAATTAAGAGAAAATTAACTTTTTATGTTTTTCTAAATATTTAATTTTCCGTCGTATTTTTTTAAATGATAACTTCACTAATCAATAGTTTAATTTTAGAGCAATTTTATCATAGTAGTATCAAAATTATCCTAATAAATTTTTACAAAAAAAATAGCCATATTGAGGGTTGGTTTCTTTTTGCTGTTGGAAATATATCTAATAAAATGCAATCTGCAAAATCCAACCAACCCACAAAATCCATGAATAAAACCGAATAATTTCAGTCAACTCAGTAATACCATACAGTAGAATTTCTACTATTAAACATAATATCAATACAAATAAAAAATATGCGATAATCAGTCAAAACAACAAACCATAATCTTTAAAATGTAAGATAAACATAGCCTTAATAGTAAAACTTACCATTTTCTACAATTTCGCGAGCCGCTTTAATTCTTTAACAGTTCTTGATTTAAACATATTTTTCGCATTAAAGATTCAAAGATTTCTTCATAATATAATAGATATAACAAAACAAATATTTTAATATTTAAGCACTAACTAATATTGGTCAGTACCTCAACTTAAAAACAAAAAGATGCAACATTCCAGGAAAAGTAATCGGCATAACAATATCAACCCACTTGGCTGGTACTTTTCGACAGTGCAATGTAATAATATGTTCAGTCACACAAACAATCCAAGTGGGTTGGTTGTCTTATAAGAAATCTTAAATGAACTATTATTAACACCTTGATGGACAGAGACGCTGTGCAGCGTCTTTTTTTAAAATTGTGTTGTGGCAGAACGCTGTGAAGCGTCCTTAACAAAATCTAATATCGTGGCAGAACGCTGTACCGCGTTATAATTATAATATAAATACATGGTAACACGTAAGCCACTGTCATAGAATACCTATCTATACCTTCCAATCTGTTACCCGTCTGGTAAATTCCACCTCTCTATTTCACCCCACCCATTTAAAGTATCTAACCGGCTAAGTCACACGCGAAGCTGTACAGCGTCGCCAGTTATATTGAAGTATGCGGTGTGTGTTGTACTGTGCCGCAGATAGTAAAACACGTGGTTAGGTTAGGTTGAATACGAGTTTTACTCGAAAAATGTAAGTAAAAAATAAATTTATTTAGTGTGATATTTTTGTGCCTAATATTTTATGTTATTATAGTAGGATGTATAATTTAAAATATATTATTTTGCTTTCAGATGGCGGACCGTGACCCGTATAAGAGAGAACAGCAGCGGTTGATTCAGCTGTATGACGATATTACGTCGGATGAAGAGAACTCAGATGCTGCTTATGAGGGAGAGTTCAGCTCAGATGAAAACTATGTACCCAGTGAGTCGTCTGCCTCGCAGTCAGATGAAAGTGAAGACTCTGATTTAAACGAACTCCCCGAGCTCTCCAATGTAGAGACGTCTAATAATACTCTTCACAATCCCCAGCAATATAATCTGCCAGAGGAAAGTGAAGTAGAAGAGCCCGACGCATTGGACCAGGATTCCCAGAAAATTATTCAGAAATCTCAAGACAGTATACCCCTACAAGCACTGCAGAATCAAAATTCTGATTCTTCAGATGACATAGATACAGAATGGGAGTTTACAACTGCAGATATACCAGATTTCAACTTTGATGAATCCACTAATCGTCTGAAAATTAATTTAAATGCAGAAGATAGTCCAAAAGATGTTTTTGAATACCTATTTACCGATGACATAATGAGCTATTTGGTGGAATGTACCAACAATTATGGAGAAGATTTAACAAGATCTAATAGACCCAAAACAAGGAATGCTCGAGATAATAGTTTTAGACCTGTGACTATCGACGAAATGAAGAAATTTTTGGCACTGTGTTTATTGCAGGGTCAAATTACAACTTCAAACATGCGCAGGTTGTTTTCATATGGAGATGTATTGTACTTTCATCCAATTTTTAGTTACATTATGTCAGGAAGAAGGTTTGAAAAAATATTGAGAACTTTAAATTGCTCTTCGAGAACCGCAAAACATAAAGAAAAGATTCAAGCATTCTTAGACATGCTTATAGCCAAATTCCACAATGCTTATGGACCGTCTAAAGAGTTGTCTTTAGATGAATCCCTCTTACATTTTCGTGGCAGGCTTGGATTTAGAGTTTACCTCAAAAATAAAAAGGCACGTTACGGCATTAAGTTTTATGAACTGACAACCTCCGATGGGTATCTTTTAAATACTGAAATGTATAGTGGGGATATTCAAAACGCTTCCGATGTGGGAACTACAAAAGTAGAAGCTATAGTTATGAGGTTGATGAAGCCTTACCTCATGAAAGGACACGAACTGTTTATGGACAACTTTTATAATAGTTCTATATTATCTGAAAAGTTATTAAGCTTAAAAACTCATACTAATGGAACTCTCCGGTCAAATCGCAGGAATAACCCCAAGGAACTTATAAAGAAAAAACTCAAGAAGGGTGAACATTTCTGGATGCGTAAAAAGAATGTCTACGTTTCCAAATGGCGTGATAAGCGCGATGTTCTTGTTATCACCACAAGAAATCACCCACGATTGATACAAGTGAAAAACAGATATGGCCATGAGAAAATAAAACCTGAAGAAGTTGATGTTTATAATCGTCATATGTCAGGCATCGACAGGTGTGATCAGATGACCTCAACTTATTCAACGCCAAGGAAAACGATACGTTGGTATAAGAAGGTAATTTTCCATTTATTAGATGTAACTGTATGGAACTCTTTCTACTTATACCGAAAATATTGTAAAAATAATTCCAAGACGTACAGATATTTAGAGTTCCGTGACAGTCTCATTAAATCCTATTTGAAGTTACCACCAGGTTTAGAAGCAAAGAATTTAGTTCGTCGAGAAAAACATGATAACAGGTTACCGGAAAATTCAAACTACGAGCCTGAATGTTTCACAAATGAAACAAACTTAGCAAATCATTGGCCTGAAAGAAATCCAGGCATTCCAAGTGCAAAATCGAATAAGAAAAAAGTGTTTTTGAAGTGTAGACTGTGTGCCAAAAAAGGTCAACGGAAAGAATCAGGATATAGATGTAAAGGATGTCCCCAGAAGCCTCCGTTATGTCCAGACTGTTTTGAAGAGTGGCACGAAATAACAAAAAATCAAGAATAATTTTTTAGATATCTTTGTATAAGTTAGCTTTATGCGTAAACTATGTTGATATAAATTAATATTTTTGACTTCTGAATACGTTTTAAGAATCATTATGTCTTTTTGGTTTCTTTAAATAAATATTGCTTTATTTAAATACGTTTTCTTAATGAAAAATATTTCGCTGATAGACGTCGAGTCACTGCATGTATTAGGTTGAAAACGACAATAGGCACAACGCTGTATGACGTCGAACGCATATCAGCGTTCCGCCAAGATAGACTTAATACTAGTCTTATATTGTGGCAGAACGCTGATAAGCGTTAAAACTTAAACAATATTTTCTGTAAAATTTTAATACTTGGAGTAAAATTTCAGGTCGCCCTAGTTATATTTCATCCTTTTGAATAATAATATCGACAAAAAGGGCACTGTACAAATTGACCATTTTTGAAAAACTTAGGTGTCCGTCAAGGTGTTAAACAGAAATAATTTGGAGTAGTATTTTTCATGGTTTAATATTTAGAATGGCTTGGTTGCTTTTTACACAATGTAGAATACACATTTTTAAATCGATATGTGACATTATCTTGTTTTCCTCAAAAATGTGGGTTGGTTGCTTTTTGCATAACAAGGCCCAATTGTTCTCCTCCACTTTTTTGAAATCAAAATATGATCGATTTGATTACTCAGTTGATCCTGGTATTAGCCACGTTACCTTATGTTTTTTTGTGTTTGAAGTCTGTGCTCATTATAAATGTGTCTGCTGCTGCTGCTAGGTTACAAAGCATTCTCCCATTAGTATTCGTAATTGTGTGGAGAATTTCCTTACCAGCGACGTCCTTGTTTATATCTTCCTTTCCTATCATTGCGTTGAAATCACCTAGTAAAATGAGTATGTCATTCTTGGGTATATTTTCATATATCTCTTCGAGTTTCTGGTAAAAATCGTTTTTGTCTTCTTCTTTCGCATTCTCAGTGGGAGCATATGCATTAATGAATGTTAAATTAGATTGCTTGTTCTTTGTGGAGACCAGATATTGCTACCATATTCCAAAACGGATCTAATAAGAGAACAGTAGATATTTTTACTTACTTACTTACTTAATCCAGAACTCGTCTACCTTTCGGTGTGAGTTAGATATTTTTAATAAATATCAAATTCAGAGAGGACACGTTTCACGAAACCTAACAGTTTCATAGATCTTTTAGAAACGTAAGAAAAATAGTCCTTAAAGTTTACTGCAGGGTCAAATATGGTATTCAAATGTAATTAGATATTTGTTGAGGAAGTCATTACCTTACTATGTTCAAATTCAAGGCATTTAAGTTACACCAATCCAATAATCTGCTCAAATCATTCTGTAATAAACTACAATCATGGCAATTTTTTATGGCTCTATAAATTTTTAGATCATCAGTATAAAGAAGAATATCACTATGATAAAAACAATTTTTAATATCATTTACAAAACAAATAATAAAGTGAGGAACGCCAGAGGTTACATTGATAGTAGATGATAAAAATTAATTGATTTTTACAACTTGAGTTCTATTAGTGAGGTAGCTCTCCATCCAACCTAATATTCTTCCATGTAAACCTGCATGATATAGTTTAGTTAGAGGTTAGAACAGTATGGTTCACTCTATCGAATGTCTTGGAGAAGTCAGTATAGATTATATCAACCTGATCATACCTTTCAAAAGCATCCAACAAAAATCTTAACCTATTCTATTTTCATAATCCACCATAATTTTTTTTGCATTGTTTCAATATAGGAATGTGCGGCGATTCCCCATAATTTAGTCCATAAGTGCAAACTTATGGACTAGAATGTATAGACTATGGTTTCAAAATGGATTTGCAGTTTAATATTTTATTTTCAGTTGATAGTTTTGATTTTCTGCCTAACAACCAATACATGCTCTTCAAATTATGAACTAGTTGTTTTCGCTCAGTAAATATATGCCTCCTCCTATTTAATCTTCTGTCTAAGTATGTACTTCCCTAGACATTTATTTCATCCCCTTTCTTTACCGTTTAAGTATACAGTCGGACCTGTTTCCCTGTGCGTGGTAAATGTTAGGTGTGGTGATTTGTTTTCATTTATTTTGACTCTCCATTTTGTTATCCATTGTTGTATTTTATTTAAGTTATTTTGTATGATTTCTGAATCTATTTTAGGAGTTTTGTTAGAGTTTTGTTAGATGATCGATTTGCCGTGTCATCCGCAAATATTGCTGTGGTGATATTTGTATCTGTCGGTAGGTCAGCAGTGAATATAAATTATTTATAATATTGGCCTTAGGAAGCTTCCTTGGGCACCCGAGCGAGATTTTGTTGAATGCTTATGTATCCATTCTCATACTTTTCCTGGAAGTTTCTGTTGGTGATATAGGACTTTAGGGTTATATAGTATTTTGATGTTAAATTCTGTTTTAGTTTATACAATATAAATATTATTTATTAATAATTTATTAATATATTTATAATTTATTAATACAATATTAATAATATTTATTTATTAATAAAATAATATTTTAGTATAAGCAACATTTATGCCAGACTTTATAAATCTGGATCCCGCGTACCAAAAATAAATTGGTTAAAAGCACACTGTAGTGATCAACAGGTAGCAACAAACGCGGTCCAAGATTGCGAAAGTTCTGCGAACTTTCAAAAGTGAGGCAACAATGCATCGGTAATTCGACACTGACAGTGACGTTTATACTATCAAAAACAATAATTTTTATACACATAGGCGCGAAATGTTGCCAAGTCAGTGACGTTCGATTTCTTGTTATAAAAAATCGATTTTTAGTAGTTCCAATGTGACACAAAATCTAGGCATGGGATAAAAGAGTTTATTTGAATAAAATGTATTTTTTGTCTTTCTTAATGGCGGTACAGGCTCCTTTTTTCAAAATTTTATTTAGTTATAGAGTAATTTCCACATACTAACATATTTCTGAAATTGGGCTCTGTACCGCCATTCTTTATTATATTACGAATGTGTGTGCCAAATATCTCGACAAAATATTCAAAATTAGAGCTACAATCTTGGAACGCGTTTGTTGCTTCCTGTTGATCGCTACTGTTTGCTCTTAATAGCAAGCTGAAAATTTGTTAATAGCTTAACGGTGTCTAGTCCGACAAACGTTGACGTATGGGAACACTGGCACAGGGGAAGTTTTAATTGTGGAACAGTTTAAAAATTTGGAACGTCAGACTACGAAAACGTTCCATGTATTTTGTCGGACAGAACTTCCAGTTGATTTGTAACCATTTCATTAAACTCTCATGCTCATGCAAAAATCAGACTGGTGTTTATCACCAACTGGGCATTTTAATGAGTGGAACATGAAGAACATGTCAAATGACAGGAGTCATGTTGGTGTGTAATAGCAATCTGATTTTTGCATGAGAGTTTAATGAAAGGGTAACAAATAAATTGGATGTTCTGTCCGACAAAATACATGGGACGTTTTCGTAGTCTGACGTTCCAAATTTTTAAACTGTACCACAATTAAAACTTCTCCTGTCCCAGTGTTCCCGTACATCAAAGCTTATCCGACTAGACACCGTTAAGCTATTAACAAATTTTCAGCTTGCTATTAATCAACTTTTTTTTGGTACGCGAGATCCAGGTCTATTATCAAAAGCCGGGTTTATGTCCAGGAATATCGTTGAGTAGTAGTACCTATCATGTTCAAATTCTTCATTGATTCTCTCTACAACCCTATTATAATATGTACCTGTTACATTGTTGAATGTAGTTTTATGAACCCAAATTAGTGATTGTATTAGTTTTTTGTTTTGTTGTATAGGCATTAGCCTAGTAAGTGTAAGCTTTTTAAAAAAATTGAAAACCACCGGAAGAACACATAGGCTGATAGAACTGTACATTTTTTGGTTATTTTCCTGGCTTTAGTATTATGGTTATCTGTGCTAATTTCCATTGTGATGAAAAATGACTTAATCTCATTATAGAGTTAAATAACTGTCAGAATTCTAAGCCTTTCTCTGGGAGTTGCTAAAGAGTTTTTCCAGTAATAAGGTCGTATCCTGGGGCCTTTTTTGGATCGATGTTGTGTTATATGATACTGTTTACTTAATTTTTGAGAATCTTTTTTCAGGAAGATCTAGTTGGTAAGATTTTTCGAGTACTGAAATAATCTCTTCTTCGGTTTGTAGTGAGTATTTTCCGTCATTTGGTGTAAAAACTTTTTTAAGATGTGTCTTAAATATTTCGGCTTGTTCTAGTGGAGTTTTCGCCCATTTTCCTATTTTTGTTCTTACTGGTGGGATTGTTTAGTTCTGACTTCGTAAGGTCATAGCCTTGTATAACGAGTAGTCAGACACTTGCGTTGCATCTAGTTTTTGTAAGTAATCTTGAAACGTTGCATTTTTTCTGCCAATATCAATTTTTGTAGTTCCTTTTGTGCTTTATTGAGGTCTGTTTGACTATAAGGTGATCTTGTTAATTGCCATTGTTTTCTTAGCCTTTTTTTTCAATAATTTTTTCATGTATTGGAATAGATTTTATTGGTATGTGAATTTGTGGTTAATGGTATTGAGTTCCATGTTGTTTCCTGTACAATTGTGTTAAAATGTTTGCATGTTATATTTGTTTATCCGTCTTTAGTGGGATGTGTAAATAATTGATTTGATTGTTTACTTGATATCTAAAATAACTCCAATGTATTGTCTATTGTGTAATACTGTAATATACAGCTTCTTTCTGTTGTTGATATGTTTTTACTTACGGTGATGATAACCGGTGAATGGTCTGATTATAAATCATAACAAGACTTTGGATTAAAGTATTTTTCGTTTATTCCTTTCACTACAGCAAAATCGAGAAAAATTGGAGTTTCATATTAGCAGATAATATGCGTTCACTACTGTATATCAAGAAATGTACTACCAACGTTTCTGTCACTCAATATATCACCAAGTACAGGGTAACCTATCTAAAACTCATCAAATCAGCTAAAAAAGCCTACTATCAACATCGCCTGGGAAGCTCTAAAAGTGTTGTAAAAGAAACTTGGTCCATAATAAACGATCTTCGAAATAAAACTCACGCAGCTCAAACATTTGCCCTTCCAAACCCTGAAAATGTAAACGAATATATCGTTAATGTGAGTAAAAAATATAACATCAACTATTCTACCGCAACAAGATCCCATTTTCTATCTCCCTAATTCAGGAATGGTCTCGAAATTCATTATTTATAAGACCACTCGATAAATCTGAACTGATCCAAACGATCAATAGTATCAAAAGCAAATCATCCTTATATACTGATGGACTATCCATAAAAATCTTCCCAAATCTCACAGAAAATGTGTTAGAACTCCTCTTCTCACTAATTAATGATTCCTTTGAAAAAGGTAAATTTCCAGGGTGCCTAAAGACAGCCATTATTATTCCTCTTCATAAGGGTGGTGAAAAATCTAATGCCTGGAACTATAGACCCATTGCTCTACTACCGGTACTCTCCAAAATTATTGAGAGACTCATAAAAACCCGACTTACGTCCTTTATATTTGATAGCAACATTTTATCACAAAATCAGTTCGGCTTTTTAAATAATAAATGCACCACTGATGCCATGTTTTCGGTACTACATGAAGTTTATCAAGCACTGAACAATAATCTTCACACTGCCACTGTTTTTTGTGACTACGCCAAAGCTTTTGATTGTGTAAATCACAACATTTTGATAAAAAAACTAAATTTCTACGGAATTCGAGGTATTTCTTTGAATTGGTTCCAACCTTACTTGGATTATAGGAAACAACTAGTTAGAGTAAATAATACTGACTCTAGTCTCAAAAACATTGTATGTGGAGTACCACAAGGTTCAGTATTGGGTCCTCTACTTTTCCTTTTCTTTATAAATGACATCACTAATTTAAGAATCGATGGAAAATTTTTTCTTTTTGCTGATGATAGAAGTATCACTTGGAGCAACTCAACTATTGCAACTCTTCATGCAACTATAACTTCTGATCTTCTTACGATAAAAACCTAATCTGACTCTAATTTACTCTCCTTTAACGTGGATAAGACAATTGTATTATCCTATAAAGGTATTTTTCAACCCCTGCTTGTTATTAATAGCCAGATCTCTACCGTTGATTCTATAAAATTTCTTGGTATTTTTTTAGACAGCAATCTCAAATGGTCCCTTCATATCGATTTTTTAAGTAAGAAACTCGCCTCAGCCTGCTATGCTATAAGATCTGTTTCGAAGGAACTCTAAAATAACATTTTTCTTTGTTCGAGTTTCATCTCATCTTCGATATGGTCTTCCTTTTTGGGGTTCTAGTACAGCTGCCCAATTTGATGTTATTTTCAAATTACAAAAAACCGCAATAAGATAATCTGTTTGGCCTTAGAAGAACAACACATTGCAGAAGTTACTTTAAAGATCACGGAATTTTAACCCTTCCATCTTTGTATATTTTAGAAACTGTTTGATTTATTCGTAAACACCTTCATGACTTTCCAGCAAGGCCTCATTATGACTACTCCACCAGAAATTCAAGTTTTGATGTTTATTTACCGATAACATCCTCTGAGATAGTAAAGAAATCTATATTATATTAAAAAAAATACAGGATCCTTTGTAAAAGGTATGTTATTTAAAAGACCCCAATAAGGGTTACATCACAAAACAAAACGTTTTCGGATTAACATGTTAATCATCAGTGTTAAGCCCTAAAATGGTAAGTATAACCTAATTAATAAAAGACAATGTTGTAAAAGTTGACTAAGGTTAAGAATTGACAGAGGCCATACTTATATGCGTGAGCCGCCAAAAAGTTATGGGTAAAACCCTTTAAAAGTTGCAAGATCTTAAATGTTACTACAACACTGTCTTTTATTAATTAGGTTATACTTACCATTTTAGGGCTTAACCCTGATGATGGATTACCTGTTAATCCGAAAACGTTTTGTTTTGTGATGTAACCCTTATTGGGGTCTTTTAAATATACCTTTTACAAAGGATCCTGTGTTTTTTGTGATTTATGGTTTATTTTTTTTTATTTAGCGTATGGCTTAAGTATATCACAGAATATATTTAGATTTATGCATTATACAATGCATCACAAACAGATGTCCAATTTTTTTATATATTCGATTGACCCTTCGGTTGCCATTACAAAGTCTATAGGGTCGCCTGTGTATGCTCTGCGTGGGCAGTCCTGAACAATGTGACTGATCGTCTGTCTTGCAGCGCCGCAGTCACAAGAAGGCGAGGGGAGTTTACCCCATCTGTGGAGGGAGTCGGCGCATCTTCCACAGTTTGTTCGAATTCGATTAAGGGCTGCCCAAATCTTACGGGGACGTTCAAATTCGCCAGGTTTCCCTATGCTACAGGGCAACAGAGAATTACGAGTGTATTTTAATAACAAGCTGTTAAAACACAATAAATACCCGAAATACCTTGGGGTTACTCTAGACAGAACGCTCACATTCAGAGAACACCTGACGAAAACAGCAGCAAAATTGAAAACACGCAACAATATAATACAGAAACTCTGCGGCACTACATGGGGGTCCACAGCATCAACATTAAGATCCTCTGCTCTTGGCCTGATATATCCGGTGGCAGAATACTGTGCTCCAGTGTGGCTAAATAGCAGGCATACCCACCTGGTCGACACCCAACTAAACCGTACTATGCGTATGATAACAGGCACAATTAAGCCCACCCCTACAATGTGGCTACCTACCCTTAGTAATAGCACCACCCAACCTACGCCGCGAACATGCATTGGTTAAAGAATATAACAAAATAATGGACAGTCGCCAGCTTCTAGTCCACAACGACATCCCCGATATTCTTGGAAACCGTCTCCGATCCAGGTTACCCCCTCTACAATCTGCTCAAGCGCTGCAGCAATCCAACTTTGACTTAAATACCCGATGGAGAGAAGATTGGGAAAGTAGGACAGATCCGCATTACCATAGTGATTTATGGTATACAGCCAGCTACAGGGATTTTATTTTCATCGTGGATTTTTATATTATAAGTATTCCGCAAAAAAACTATATAACCTTCTCCCTTTACAACTTAAATCTGCAACTTCTTTCCCCAAGTTCCGTAAAATGGCAAAAGCCCATCTATCTAAAAGACCATATTATTCAGAAGAAGAGTTTCTTAATGACTTACTAAGAAATTACAGTAATGGACAGGCAACTAAAGTATATTTATCTATATTTAAGTGTCTCATACAGCAGCTTAAACTTATTAGTTCCCATGTTTGTATTTTATTATGTTGTATGTTCAATTTGCAATTTATATAAATTTTGCAAATTATATTGGTTTGGTTTTTTGTTTCACTTTATTAACTATTTTTTTATATTGACGATTTATTTAATTTCAGAAAATTGTATTTGTTATTGTTATTTTTTTGGCTCTATGTTAAGCTTTGTCCATAAAATTGTATAATTTTCAGTGACAATAAAGCATATTTATTCTATTCTATTCTATTCTATTCTATTCTATTCTATTCTATTCTATTCTATTCTATTCTATTCTATTCTATTCTATTCTATTCTATTCTGTTCTATTCTATTCTATTCTATTCTATTCTATTCTATTCTATTCTATTCTATTCTATTCTATTCTATTCTATTCTATTCTATTCTATTCTATTCTATTCTATTCTATTCTATTCTATTCTATTCTATTCTATTCTATTCTATTCTATTCTATTCTATTCTATTCTATTCTATTCTATTCTATTCTATTCTATTCTATTCTATTCTATTCTATTCTATTCTATTCTATTCTATTCTATTCTATTCTATTCTATTCTATTCTGTTCTTTTCTATTCTATTCTATTCTATTCTATTCTATTATATTCTATTCTATTCTATTCTATTCTATTCTATTCTATTCTATTCTATTCTATTCTATTCTACTCTACTCTATTCTATTCTATTCTATTCTATTCTATTCTATTCTATTCTATTCTATTCTATTCTATTCTATTCTATTCTATTCTATTCTATTCTATTCTATTCTATTCTATTCTATTCTATTCTATTCTATTCTGTTCTATTCTATTCTATTCTATTCTATTCTATTCTATTCTATTCTATTCTATTCTATTCTATTCTATTCTATTCTATTCTATTCTATTCTATTCTATTCTATTCTATTCTATTCTATTCTATTCTATTCTATTCTATTCTATTCTATTCTATTCTATTCTATTCTATTCTATTCTATTCTATTCTATTCTATTCTATTCTATTATATTCTATTCTATTCTATTTTCGTAGGGTCTGCAGGCCAGTACTTTCTTGGCCTCCTTTATTGTCAAATTTTTCAACAAATCTCTTACAATTTTATGTATACTAGGCACGTGTTTTTCAGCTACAATATGACTATAATTTTTCAGTTATAATATAATAAAATTCGTAAGAGATTTGTTGAAAAATTTGACCATAAAGGAGGCAAAGAAAATATACTCATGTCTATTCCTATTCCGGCCGAGTGTATGTTGGCTCCCTTGTGGGTACAGTAAGGTCTCGTTTTATGCGGTGGATACGTTCTACAGAAAAGCGCATAAAAAAATCGCATAAAAAAACTTTACTTGCATTGAAAAAGTAGGGATACGTTCCGTAGTTTTCTAAAATCACATAAAATGGTGGACGTTTGTCCACCAAAAATTTTATGTGTTTGATGTTTTTTTCTCCATTAGGCCAAATGAAATCTTAAAGAAGGAATTAAAAACTCAGACTAACGGTATTGAAATTGCAAAAACCTTTTCTAATGAAACATGAAACATTATGACACTTAATTAAATGTTTCAATCCAGAAATCAAAATGTGCTGTTTATTATACTGCAGCTTGAAATCAGCAACATTTACGCCCGGTTTCATAATCAACTTAAACTGAACATTAACTAAAGTTCACTTTAACGTTGACATTTACCCATATGAATTGCATTGATAAAGGTACCAACTTAAAATTTAAAGTCCACTTTAACTGATTATGAAACCGAGCGTTAAACTCTTAAATACTTAAACATTTAAATTTAATTTCAAAAGAATTACAAGTTATACCTTTCAATGCGAAACTCAGATTGATGTAATAGCTACATGCTACATCATGGAACAAGTGGAATACCCGGAATTGCAAACCCTCAGATTAATGACATCTGGATGGGAATAGTTAATATTAATTATACTATTTATTAATAATAGAAATTTTTGCGTCTCCCTTGTTTTTGTAGACAGGTACTAATTATACTGCTTCTCCATTCGTCCCAATACTTTTCATCAAGTAAGAACGATAAACAAAATAAAAAATATAGATGTTTGCCCTTAGATTCAATTAGAGTCTGTCACCATTCTTCTACACGTGTAGGTGTACGTTTTTTGAATCTAGAAGGTTTTTGTGTAGAGTGTAGAATGTTCCCTTCAGAAATTAAAGACTCACTCACATGTCAGTTTGTTCTATACCAATGTTAACACTAACCCTACTTTCACATTCACACAACATGAAAATTTGCTCAGTGGCTCAGGAGCATACTCCTTATTTTTAAATTATCCCTTACTTATCATCCAACCATCAGCAGAGTAGCCTATTTTATTTAATTATTTCTAAGTTTTCATAACTTCTTTCTTATGTTTTATAAGTCCCCATTGTAGCGCATACGGGTAATATGCGCGCCAATGGCGAATATTAAAATTCAAAAAATGCGCAATAACTATCTCTTAAAACTCACCAAATTGAATTTGCATACCTCAACCGGATTTAGAGCAATAAATAAATCCTCAGTTTGTAAGAAAAATTTCAACACCCCCTATCTCGGAAACGAAGCATTTGCGGACATACGTTTATAAAGCAAACTGTCATTATTTTTTTCATACAAAATTACCCCTTAAAGTTTTCCATACTTATTTAAAACCCCCGTATTGATGAAAAACATGGCTAGTTGTTAAAGTATCTAACTTTTTTATTATCCAACATAAGCGAATGAATTAAAAAACAAAATAGTAAGAAAACATGGGGCTATAGTTGGGTTTTAATTTCAGTATTTTATAATTGCTAGAATATTCCACAGTGTGATGTGAACTTTGAGAAAAAAACACAGTTTTATTGATAGTTGGTACTCCCTGTATACAATGACAATTTACCTATCTAGCAATAATATTATTACAGCGATATTTTTTATAGAATAACATATTAAAAACATCACTTAAATCGGAAAACAGGTTTAGGAAATTCGGGACATCAAAAATTACCCATTTTTAAGGTAGTGGTGCGTTAATTTCTTGGAGTGTACTTATTTATGTTTTTATCAGGTGTAGTGTCTTAAGCTGTATATTTGGCCAGGAATATATATTTTAAAACGACATCAACTGCGATAAAAGCGGTGTTGTAAAATTGCTGTAGCAATATCGTGTAATACTATTTTCAAAGTTTATTCTAAATAAAAACAGTACCTAAGGGGAAATAAACAGGTAAAAGGATACAAAATATATACTAGCGGTGGGCTACATGTAGAAAGATCGATACACGTGCTCTACCCGTTTAAGCTTAAACAATTTCTGGTAGGGGGTGAGGAAAATTGAAAAACCATAGTGTCACAAAGCCTAACCAGAGTCGACTATTAAAAAAATATGACACTTTTTTTATATGAACAACAAAAAATTTAAATGGTACTAAATAATATTCTTTTTAAGTATAAGTGAGTCGCTGGAAAATTAAAATAAAATTTTTGCTAAATTTTATTTTTATTTGATTTATCAAAGTCATGTTTGTGTGATTCTTGGCAAAAATTGTTATACACTGTGTGCGTAAAGTATGGATCAAATATATCCATTATTATCTAAAATATAAGTATTTTCAAGAAGAGCTGAAAACGTCGACTTCTAATTTTAATTCTTTACAATAATTACAAAACAATGTTATACAGGGTGAAACACACTAAAGTAATGAAGTCATTTTAATGCAATACCTTGTATTTGACGGAATTTTCAAATCGTTCTTAACGAGCTGATTCGCACAAAGTAAACATATCAACAAATATCTATTACAAAGAGTAATCTTTTTGATGCTGATTATCATTTTTAAAAATGATTGATTTTAACAATAAGCGTTTGTTCGACCTCTTGAATTCCTCGGTGTTTTTGTTTGATCCACCCAACGACTTGGAGATTTTCCTCTCGGTATTTTTCCTTCACATTTGCCCTCGATGATAAGTTCTGCTATCATGCCTGTTCTTCTAGAAATGTGTCATTCTAGCAATGTGTCACAGGGTGAAACACACTAATGTAATGAAGTCATTTTAATGGAATACCTTGTATTTGATGGAATTTTCAAATCGTTCTTAACGAGTTGATTCCCACAAAGTAAACATATCAACAAATATCTATTACAAAGAGTAATCTTTTTGATGCTGATTATCATTTTTAAAAATTATTGATTTTAACAATAAGCGTTTGTTCGACCTCTTGAATTCCTCGGTGTTTTTGTTTGATCCACCCGACTTGGAGATTTTCCTCTCAGTATTTTTCCTTCACATTTGCCCTCGATGATAAGTTCTGCCATCATGCCTGTTCTTCTAGCAATGTGTCTCGATGTTCATGAAATTATCTACAACTTCCAAACTCCTGATATCTTTAATATCCTGAAGATTTGACTGTGCTCGGTATATTATCATGATTTTTTTTCCTCCAATTTAGTATTCGGCCATACTCTTTCTCCTTTAGCAGTCTCATTATGTTTTTCATGTCTTCTTGTTTTGAAGCGATTATTAATGTATTGTCAGCATATCTGAGGTTACTGATTTTCTTTCCGCCAAATGATATTCCACCACTCCATCCGTCTGGTACCTTATGCATAATGACGTATTCACTGTAGGGTAATTCAGGGTGATATGGTGAATCGGGGGAAATGGTAAAATGCTCTATTTCTTTACACAGTACACAGATGTCTCTGCAAAACTACATGCCAACAGTTTATTATCATTTATGTAGCGAGCACTTTGTGAAAACCAACCCCGTAAATAATTTGTTCAAAACAGTTTCTGGTGCTCAGTAATTGTTATACGATGCATGCATTTGTAGACGTTGCTTAAGGTAGCTTAGTTCGCGACGTATTTTTCGATATTTTCGGTCTTCTTAGACTGTTTAAATACAACATAAGCTAGAAATCGTTGCCCCTAACATTGTGAACTTCTTACCGCGCTATTCACTATTTCACCCATGGCATATGGGAGAAATGGTGAACTCGGGCAAGGGCAATATGGTGAATGCCTTTTCCAACACGTATACCTATTTCTATAGCCGCTGTTTCAAATTCAGCCAAGTCCAATTTTTTTTTTGATTGATTTGGTCCGATTTGCTTTGGTTTGTCAGTGATTAAAAAAAAAAACAAACTGTACTTGTAAGACGATGATGACGACGTGGACGATAAAGATTGTTGTTGTGTAGGGTGTGCTGAACTGTACACTGTTACACTAAAAAGGACGTGGGTTGGATCAAATGTATTAGCTGCTAACTTTGGCTGCACGAAGACTGTTTAAAATATGAATCCATGTGTGATATATGTGGTTAAAAGCAGGAGAAGAAAGTTCACAATTTTACCCCAAGTGCCTTTGCCATTTCACCCTTATGCATGGGTGGAATGGTGAATTTAATAAAAATAAATATTGTTTGTTTTTTAAACATTTGCAATGTCTTAAAGAAACTATGACACTGTTAAGTTGTTGCCAATTTGTTTGTGAAAGAAGTGTATTTTTATTTCTTTTAAATAGATCAGAAATAGATAGGAGAAGAATTACAGGAAAACTATGTAACAAATAATAGAAGCTTCTGGACAACAATCAGACATATGAAGAAAGGTAAACGTGAAGAAATAACAGCCGGAAGGGATACAACAAACCAAGTCCAAACAAATCCAGAAGAGATAGCTAAAGTATGGAAAGAATACTATGAAAACAAATTTAGAAATGAAACAATAGATGAGAGATATGAAACATATCAAGATAATGAGAACAAAGAATTAGAGCAAATAAGTAGAGAAGAAGTATCAAACGTAAAAATAGGTAAAGCTGGAGGGGATGATGACATAGACGCGGAAATGGTCAAGTAGGTACATGGGAGAAGAAGGGATAAACTGGTTGTTGAAAATATACAAAGAGGCATCGGAAAAGCAGCAAATCCCAAAAGACTGGCAAAGTAACCTTATAGTGCCTATATACAAAAAGGAAGAACACATCAACTGCGAAAATTATAGAGCAATATGTTTATCATCGGAAAATAGTAGAGAAGAGGCTAAGACAAGAGGTAGAAAAAGAACTGGGAGAAGAACAAGCAGCGTTTAGACCAGAAAGACAGACAAACGATACCATTTACATCATCAGAAATATAATAGAAAGAAGTATTGACTCGGCGGGAAAGCTCATTCTAGCATTCATAGATCTAAGGGCCCTAAGATTCGACCCTATAGAAAGAAAAATTATATGGAAATGCTTGCAGAACATGAAAGTACCAATTACACTGATAAAAATAATTGAAAGTATAAAGTATACACAGAGTAGTAAAAGGACGTGTACAGATAGCAGGAGAAAGATCTGAAGAATTCAATTGGGAAAGAGGTATCAAACAAGGAGACAGTCTTAGTCCGCTGCTATTTATAATAGTCATGAATGAATTGACTAGAAATACTGGAGAAATAGTGAACCAAATACAGACAACAATAGGCTACCAAAGATTACAGCCAATAAAAATAGAAGCCTTATTGTATGCGGATGACATAGTCGTTATAGCAGATTCCGTGACAAAAATGCAAAAACTTATAAACATAGATATGGACAGAAGAAATAGAGAAATTAAAACTGGAAATAAACATCGAGGAAAGTAAAATAATGGTCATTGGCGAAAAGGAAGAAAATGAAGTAAATATAAAATGCAAAAATACTCAACTGGAAATAGTTACCGCATATGATTATCTTGGAAGTATAATTACCAATGATGGGAAAATAGACCTCGAAATAACAAACAGAACTAAAAAATCAAACAAACTGTACTACGCACTAGCGCCAGTTCTGAGGAAAAAATAATTGTCCCACGAAACAAAAATTAAAATATATAATACGATTGTGATACCGACGATACTGTATACGAGCGAAAATTGGAATTTACAGAAAACGCATAATAGTAGGATAAATGCAACTGAGATGAGACATCTACGAGCTATTATAGCCGGAAAGACCAAATGGGATAGAATAAGAAATGAGGCAATAAGAGGGATAACTAAATAGGAACCAATAATGAATAAAATAATAGAGAGACAATTAAACTGGTATAGACATCTAATGAGAATGAAACCAAGTAGACTAACAAGGAAAATTCACGAAACAAGGAATATTACAAAAAACAAAAAAGGCAGACCGAGGAAAAATGGATACAACAAACAGTAGAACCAGGAAAAATTAAACAGAAAACGCTAGAAGAAATGAAACTAATAGCACAAGACAGAAAAGAATGGAAGAGATGGGTGAATATGTAGCTAAACTAAACCCAAATCCGACACCTGAAAAAGTATAAGGAAGGGGAGAAAGAAAGAAAGAAAGAAAGAAAGAAAGAAAGAAAGAAAGAAAAAAGAAAGGAATAAACAATTTCTTGTCTTCTACACGGCTTAACTTTTTTGTTCACCATATCACCCTGATTTACCCTTAGTCTGGGCTGATTATCGGAGAATGGGTCATTTTTGGGAAAAGGTATTTACCAGCAATTTTATTGCTGGAATCGAAGCTTATGATTATATATATTAATAATATAGGTATGCAAAGTTCGCAGATAGTGTGCTACGTTTTTTATAAACAAAATGGCGCCCGAAAATAGTTTTTTTTTCAATTATTGCTCTATAACTCCGAAGACTTTAATTTTACAACAAAAACACTCAAATAAAAATTCACCGCAATTAAATTCTGCATAGAGATATGTTTTTCCCGATCTGCTCTGACGAAAATTTTCCTCGGAAAATGCGGGTTTTCCCAACAAAATCTTTAATTTTCAAATAAAGTTTTAGATAAGTAATTATCTACCAATAATTAAATAATTTGGTAACTTAAAAGCCTTCTTGGTTTAGATTATAGTTCCAGAAGCTAGTGAAAATTGAATGAATATTTTAGCAACAATTCAATTGTTAATTAATAATTTACGGTCGCAATAATAACCAAAATAATTATACTGATCAAACTTTGAAATCTTATAAAGATGAGATGCCTATTTAACATTTTGTCGACAAAATATAAATTGTTTATTTTTTTGCATAATCTTTAAATGTTAAAAAAAATAGTTATAAACAAATTAACGTTTCTCAGAAAGTTTTTATTATATTCTAATTTTAAAAAATAGTTAAAACGCGCATTTCAAATATATTGAAAATGAATGCTTTAAAACACTTTTTTGCAACCATTTGCAAAAAAGGTATGAAACAGCAAAGTAAACATACGATTACTACGTTGTTTATATATATTTTTTAATTCTTTCAAAGCGTAAAAGTGAGTTTAAAGTGCAAGCTAATTATTTACAAAAAATATCGATTATTAGTTTAATGGTTATATTTTAATTAAAGATTATAAATATATTTTTTTGTAATTTACACGCGCGAAAGTAGACTAATACTGTACTGTACTGACTAGTAATGTAGCTAAAATTTTCACTCGAAGAGACGACCGCCCGCGCGACGTACACTTAATAAATAAAATTGTAGTGTATGTATGCTGCGTGTCAGTCGCTTCGAGTGAACATTTTTTAGCTCCGGCTCTGTATCAAGCCTACTTTCGCGCTAAAAATTACAAAAAAGTACTTTTAATCTTTGATTAAAATATAACCGTTGAACTAATATTTGATATTCTTTGTGAGTAATAAGATTGCACCACAGACTCACTTTCAAGCTTTGAAACAATTAAAACAAATTATAAACAACGGAGAAATCGTGTTTTTATTTTGCTATTTCATAACTTTTTTGCAAATGGTTGGAAAACATTTTTAAAGCATTCATTTTCAAGACCTTTGAAATACGCATTTTAAGTATTTTTAAATTTAGAATATAATAAACAATTTCTGAGAAATGTTAATTTGTTTATAACTGTTTTTTTAAACATTTAAAGATTATGCAAAAAAATGAAAAATTTATATTATGTCGACAAAATATTAAATAGGCATCACATCTTTATAATCTTTCTAAGTTTGATCAATGTCTCATGATTATTTTGGTTGTTATTGCGACTGTAAATTGTTAATTAACAATTGAATTGTTGCTAAAATATTAATTTAATTTTCACCGGCTTCTGCAGTTATAATCTATACCAAGAAAGCTTTTATTTCACCAAGTTATTTAATTATTGATAAATAATTACTTGCCCAAAAAATTTATTTGAAAATTCGAGATTTTGTTGAGAAACCCCAGATTTTCTGAGGAAAATTTTTGTCGGAGCAAATCGGGAAAAACATACTTCTATGTAGAATTAAATTGGGATGAATTTTTATTTGAGTGTTTTTGGGGTAAAAGTAAAATCTTCGGAGTTATAGACCGATAATTGAAAAAACACGAATTGGGGGCACCATTTTGTTAATAAAAAAAGTATCACATTATCTGCGGACTTTGCATGCCTATATTATTATAGGATCATAACATTGGATTCCAGCAATAAAATTGCTGGTGAATAACCTTTCTTTGTACTTTACTGATTAGACCAGCGTATTATAACTATTTTTTTTTCAAATTTTAAAGATTATGCAAAAAAACGAAAAATTTATATTTTGTCGATAAAATATTAAATGAGCATCTCACCTTTATAATCTTTGTAAGTTTGATCAATGTATCATGATTATTTTGGTTATTATTGTGATCGTAAATTGTTAATTAACAATTGAATTGTTGCTAAAATATTCGTTTAATTTTCACCGGCTTCTGGAATTACAATCTATACCAAGAAAGATTTGATGTCACTAAGTTATTTAATTATTGATTAATAATTTCTTACCTAAAACTTTATTTGAAAATTAGAGTTTTTGTTGGGAAAATCCGCATTTTCCGAGGAAAATTTTCGTCGGAGCAAATCGGGAAAAACATATCTCTATGTAGAATTTAATTGCGGTGAATTTTTATTTGAGTGTTTTTGTTGTAAAGTTAAAATCTTCGGAGTTATAGAGCAATAATTGAAAAAAATACGATTTGTCAGCGCCATTTTGTTTATAAAAAAAGTAGCACACTATCTGCGGACTTTGCATACCTATATTATTAATATATAGGATCTTATAATTCGATTCCAGCAATAAAATTGCTGGTAAATAACTTTTCCATGAATTTTGCTAATTAGCCCAGAGTACCTATAATATATTAAAGAGAGTTGGAAAGATTATGCAGCACTGTCTGATACCGGCTTCTTTTCTAAAATAATCTGAATTTGTGCTGTTTGTTATATATTTAGTAGTTAAGATCTAAGGCTACTAATATCTACCTTAGTTACTAATGTTTTTATGTTTCTAGATTAATATAATGTTGTCACTGTCATTAATTATAATTGAATAAATACTGTTAACATGTCCATTTCTTGTATATAATATTGGCGACGAGATTAGTAGAATGGACATTAAAAAGCTAAAAAAAGTACGAGCCTGTTTACGAGGCACTCTGACAAAAACTGAAAACTGTTTACATGAACGAGAAATCACAAACGAAGAAATTGAATCCAGATTACATACGTTAGACGAAACCATAAAGAAATTTCAAAATATACAATATGATATCGAACAAGAAACTGAAGACGCAGATATAGAACAAGAAACACAAGAAAGATTTGAATTTGAAGAAAAATATACAGTGATAAAGACCAAACTCCTAATTTTGCGAAAGAAAAATGGATCAAACGACCAAGATGTTTTATGTAGTAAGAAAATTCAAAACATAGACCATAAGATGCAATTACCAAAAGTTAATTTTCAACCATTACAAGAAACAGAAACAATTAATAACTTTACAAGGAGATTGACGGTATTTTTCCTATTAAATAACATCACAGATGAGCAAAGTAAAATTTACTTTCTATTATCTACGATCTCTCCACAACTTTATGATACTTTACATAATCTTTGTTCTCCGGAGGATCCAATAAATAAAAGCTTTGAAGAATTAATTAAACTACTTGATGACTTTATTGATCCTAAACCTAGTTTGTGGGCTCAACAACATAAATTTGTTACACATTTACAACGACAAAATGAAACTGTTGCAACATACGCTGCAGAACTCAAGAAACTTGCTTCTAGCTTCTAACTGTGAATTTAAATGCCAGAATTGTTGTAAGTCCACAATAGATGGATTTTTATCGTTACAGTTTATCAGAGGATTGCATGACAGCGAAATTCGAATAAAAATTCTGCAAGACAGAGAAATACACACATTCTCAAAATTAGTTCAGATAGCTACATCAATTGAAATGGGAAAAATAGAAAACAATAAAATATCTACAGACATACGTAATGAAATTGAAAAGGTAAACAAATTATCGACATCTGTAAAAAAAAAGATCCCTCAAAGATCATGTACTTACAAGAAAAAACATGATAATATAACATTAAAAACTTAAGGGGAAAATGTTTCAGATGTGGACAACCAGATCATAGGTCCAACGAATGTTGGGCCATTAAAAGAACTTGCCACAAATGTCAAATAGAGGGACACCTAGCAAACGTTTGTTTAAAAAGAAACAATGCACTCCAGATTAATGATTGTACCAGTAATACAAGTGAAGAGTCTATCGGCGAAATAAACCTTGTTAAGGATGAACGATCTGAAAAATATACAATTACAATCAGTATTGAAAATAGGCCAGTTACTATGGAATTTGATACAGGCGCTACACTGTCTCTTATATCACTAAAATTGTACAAACAACTGAACATTCCAAAGAAAATTTTTAAAACAGACTTAATATTAAGAACTTACACAGGAGAAGTAATCAAACCTACTGGAGTTGCTTATGTTAAATGTAACTACAAAAACCAAACCTTCTTCAGCAAATTATACATTATAGCTAAGGACGTTGATCCTTTATGCGGACGTAACTGGATGAAAGAAATAAATATTGAATTGGCAGATGTACGAAGACTACAAACTGTTGAAATACCCAAATTAGACCAACTTCTTGAAGAATTTGCAACATCAGTATTTAGGTCAGATATAGGAAAAACACCAAATTTCAAAGCTCGTTTAAACTTACAGGAAAATACACAACCAATTTTCATTAAGTCTAGAAGAATTCCATACGCTTTAAAATCGAAAGTAGAAGCAGAAATAGAACGGCTAAGTTCTGAAGGTATTATAACAAAAATCGACCATAGTAATTGGGGTACACCTATTGTACCTATTGTTAAACCTAATGGGAGTATCAGACTATGTGCCGATTACAAAATAACTTTAAATAGAGTTATTAAAGACGAAAAATACCCGATACCTATCATAGAAGATATTTTTGCCAAAATGAATGGGGGTAAATTATTTTGTACATTAGATATTAAACAAGCTTACCTTAATATGGAGATGGACGAAGACAGCGCCCAAATACAAACTTTAAGCACTCATATGGGAACATACAAAGTAAACAGACTGATGTTTGGTGTAAAAGTAGCTCCCAGTTTATGGCAAAGATTCATGGATAATTTACTTAAAGGTTTAGAAGGCGTGCAATGTTTTTTTGATGATATAATAATTCAAGGATCAACAGAAGACCAGCTATTACTAAGATTAAGAGAGGTACTTACCAAGTTAAAAGAAAATAACCTACGGGTGAATAAAGAAAAATGTCAATTTTTTAAAAAGAACATAAACTATTTAGGACATAAAATTGATAAAGATGGGCTCCATAAGAACAAAGACAAAATTATTTTTACTCTGCAGTTATTATTTTCGTATCGTAAAGATGTGTTATTAGCTGAATTAAGTGGTGGGGTATCTCCATCTCAGCTAGTATTGACCACAGATACTAGGTACCAGATACACAGATACTAGGTAACATTTAATTAAATTCCTGTTTAGATTCAGATACACACAACTTCTAATCTCTTATTTCCATTAATGTGATGGGTACGAACTTTCGGCTTCAATGCTATTTAAATGGGATTTACTTTTTTCGAATCCTGAGAAAACTAATAACCCGTGTTGAGCTGCCCCCCCCCCCACTTGCACAAATCAAAAAACAAATAGCCCTGATTTATGAGCTATTTATGAGCTCTCATATTCCGCAAACTAAAAATTTTGAGCAGGAATTTGATGCTTTAGTGGGGGAAGGGGGGGGGGCTGAGTCAGCCCCCCCACTACTTAAAAATAGGAATATTGAATCGGTTTTTGCGGCAGAATTACGAGCTATTTATGAGCTCTTGAAATTATATAGTTTCGATTTTTGAGCTCATCCCCTTCACCCCCAAACAACCCTTTAATTGATTTAACTTAGAGAAAAATGCTGAGAAAACTTAAAATATATCGTATTGCGGATATAATTCCTATAGCTTATATACTCTAAGAATAAACTATTAAATCACGTGCATTTCGATTATTGAGCTACAACCCCTTCGCAAGAAAACCACCCTATCTTCCCGGCTTAAGAGAAAGTTGTACTTAAAATGCATTAAACTAATTATTTGGCGACAACATATCATTGAATAATTTATAAGCTTCCAAATTACGCGCATTTAGATCAGTAAATTGCAATTTATTTTGTATAGTGCAGTCACTGAAAGTGAAAATCAACAATTACCTTCAATTTCGGTGAACCTTTATCGATTTTCACGAAAATTGGTCAGTGGTTAGAGGATACGTCAAGAAACAAAGATGACATAATACTACCTTGCGCCTTTACCCTGAGGGTGCATACCGCCCCTTCTCGGGGGTGAAAATTATTTTATAAAAAATAACTGCACAAATCAATAAAAGAACAAATTAAAAGTAAAATTTATTATATAAAGTTAATAAAATAAGTCAATACTTTTTAAGTTATTAAAGATTAAAGATTTTAATTATTCGTGAAAAAAATGCATGGTTTGAAGCGATTTTTCGTAAATCACTGAAAAACTGTAAGTTTTTACAAAAAAGTTAATAGTAGTTTAATTCGTATAGCTTATATTCTAAGAATAAACTCTTAAATCACGCGCCTTTCGATTATAGAGCTACAACCCCTTCGCAAGAAAACCATCCCATATTCCCGGCTTAAGAGAGAGTTGTACTTAAAATAATTTAAATTAATTATTTGGCGACTATATATCGTTTAATAATTTATGAGCTCGCTAAATATACGCATCTCAATTATTGAATTGCCATTTTCTTTCTATAGTGCAGTCACTGAAGGTAAAAATCAACTATGACCTTCGATTTCGGTAAATCTCCATTCATTTTCACGAAAATTGGTGAGCGGATTTTGATGCTATTAACTTTTTCTAGAGCTCATTTTTGATAGGTATTTCTAAGTACTTTGACAAGTATTTAGTACCTAAGTGTTATAAAATGCATCTCTTTCCCGTTATTTAAGCTTGAATCCTTAGATTTGAAGAGTCACAGAAAAAAATATACATTTAATTACCAATAACTAACTTTAAATTAACATTAAAGGGTTTTTCAAGTAAGCAATTTATTATATTTTTATTAGCTTCAATTCTAGTGATAAACACTTTTTTGTAAAAACTTACAGTTTTTGAGTTATTTATGAAAAATCGCTTTAAAGCATGCATTTTCTTTCACAAAAATTAAAATATTTGATCTTTAATAACTCAAAAAGTATTGATTTATTTTAATCACATTATATAACAAATTTTGCTTACAATTTGTCCCTCTCTCGATTTGTGGGGTTATTTTTAATAAAGTAATTTTCACCCCCGAGAAGGGGTGACATATACCCCAGGTTAAAACCTCAAATTGTTATTGTTAATTCGTGAAAATGAATGGAAATTTATCGAAATCGAAGGTCATAGTTGATTTTTACCTTCAGTGACTGCACTATAGAAAGAAAATGGCAATTCAATAATTGAGATGCGTATATTTAGCGAGCTCATAAATTATTAAACGATATATAGTCGCCAAATAATTAATTTAAATTATTTTAAGTACAACTCTCTCTTTTAAGCCGGGAATATGGGATGGTTTTCTTGCGAAGGGGTTGTAGCTCTATAATCGAAAGGCGCATGATTTAAGAGTTTATTCTTAGAATATAAGCTATACGAATTAAACTACTATTAACTTTTTTGTAAAAACTTACAGTTTTTCAGTGATTTACGAAAAATCGCTTCATAACATGCATTTTTTTCACGAATAATTAAAATCTTTAATCTTTAATAACTTAAAAAGTATTGACTTATTTTATTAACTTTATATAATAAATTTTACTTTTAATTTGTTCTTTTATTGATTTGTGCGGTTATTTTTTATAAAATAATTTTCACCCCCGAGAAGGGGCGGTATGCACCCTCAGGGTAAAGGCGCAAGGTAGTATTATGTCATCTTTGTTTCTTGACGTATCCTCTAACCACTGACCAATTTTCGTGAAAATCGATAGAGGTTTACCGAAATTGAAGGTAATCGTTGATTTTCACTTTCAGTGACTGCACTATACAAAATAAATTGCAATTTACTGATCTAAATGCGCGTAATTTGGAAGCTTATAAATTATTCAATGATATGTTGTCGCCAAATAATTAGTTTAATGCATTTTAAGTACAACTTTCTCTTAAGCCGGGAAGATAGGGTGGTTTTCTTGCGAAGGGGTTGTAGCTCAATAATCGAAATGCACGTGATTTAATAGTTTATTCTTAGAGTATATAAGCTATAGGAATTATATCCGCAATACGATATATTTTAAGTTTTCTCAGCATTTTTCTCTTAAGTTAAATCAATTAAAGGGTTGTTTGGGGGTGAAGGGGATGAGCTCAAAAATCGAAACTATATAATTTCAAGAGCTCATAAATAGCTCGTAATTCTGCCGCAAAAACCGATTCAATATTCCTATTTTTAAGTAGTGGGGGGGGGGGCTGACTCAGCCCCCCCCACTAAAGCATCAAATTCCTGCTCAGTGGAACGAGCTCAAAATTTTTAGTTTGCGGAATATGAGAGCTCATAAATAGCTCATAAATCAGGGCTATTTGTTTTTTGATTTTTGTAAGTGGGGGGGGGGCCAGCTCAACACGGGTAAACTAATAAGTATTTTTGAAAAATTTAAACGCAGAATGAAAGATTACGTTATTACCGAGGGCCGAAAGTCCATGAAAACTTCTATATTATTCATTTTAATAACTTACAGGGGTGAAAAACTAAGAGAAAATTTAGTGTGAATTTAGTTTCAAATATCTCATTCAAAATAAATTTTTTATTCATTCTAAGGGAGTTTTGGCCATCGATAATAAGGTGACCTTTAATTATGCGTTTAAATTTTTCAAAAATACTTATTAATTTTCTCAGGACTCGAAAAAAATGATTAAATTTAAAATATATTGAAAATTTTAACAGGCGTCAAAATGTTACTTTCCTCTTAATAAGGTTTTTGTTCCAGGTAAATAAGGTTTTTGTCGGGACACTCACCCAGCCAGATTACAAAAATGTGTTTTTTGTATAGTGTATACCTAATACATTATCAATACAAAAATGTCCGTCACAGTTCGGAGGCATATAATCTTCTTCTTCTTCTTCAGCCTGTTTGTATCCACTCCTGGACAAAGGTCTTCCCATGAACGCTCCACTCTTCTCTATTTTGTGCTATTTGCTGGCAGTTTCTCCCCACTTTGGCCTTCATGTTGTCTAGCCATCGTTTTTGTGGTCCTCCTCTACTACGACTGTGTTCTCGAGGTCTCCAATGTACAATGTTTCTCGTCCACCTGTCGTTGTTTTGCCGTGCCACGTGTCCATTTCATTTACGCAATTCTTCCAATTACATCTTCCACCTTCGTCCTGCTTCGCACGTTCTCGTTTCGTATATGTTCTCTCAGAGATACTCCCAGCATAGCTAGTTCGATGGCCCTCTGTGTTGTTCTTAATCTATTGGCAGATGTAAGTGTCACGGTCTCCGTTCCATAAGTCATAACTGGTAGAATACAAGTGTTGTATACCCTTTTCTTCAGATTTATTGGTATCTTTTTGTTTTTCAACACATCGCTGAGTATTCCTACTGCTGCCCAAATTATTCTGATTCTTCTAGTTATATCTGCCGTTTTATTCTGGTTGCCTAGTTTGATAGTGTGATCTAGGGATGTATACTCTTCAACACTTTCGATTTCAGTTCCATCTAAGTCGATTGTAATATTATGATTTGTCATCACTTTTGTTTTATTTAAATTCATTTTTAACCGATTTTCTCAGATTCTCGCTTAAGCTCTTTCAGCATTCAGATAAGTTCCTCTGTATTGTTGCTTATGAGTACTATGTCGTCGGCAAATCTTAGGTGACTTAAAAATCTGCCATCGATTTTAATTCCGCGTTATTCCCAATTTAACTTCTTGAACACGTCTTCTAATGCAAGAGTAAATAATTTTGGAGATATGGTGTGTCCCTATTTAACATCTCTTTCCGTTCTTATTTTGCTTGTTGTTAGGACTTTTGCTACATTTATTTCCATAGTTACATTACCGTATATGATTTTAGGAGTATTATATATCTGGAATCAATCCTTGCGTTATTCATTCCGTCTAATACGGCCTAGAGTTTTATGGAATCGAATGCATTATTGTAATCCACAAATGCCAAATGAAGAGGTTCCTTATATTCTTTACACTTTTCGATATGTGTCCTTATTGTCTGTAGGTGTTCTATGGTACTACAGTGGAACCTCGATTATCCGTCTCTCTATTAACTGTCATCTCTGGTTACCGTCAGGGTCCATACATAAGTTATATTGACTACATAAGAAAAAATTTAGTCATCAATTCATTTTGTTTGAGCATTGCGATAAGTCAAACAAAATTCGTTGAAATGTACACGTCCAGTTATGCCACCACCGCATTTTTTATGTAAATAATTTTTGTTCTTATTCAGGGCTTTGGAATTAATTTCAATTTAAATAGGTAATGATAAATAATACCGTGCTTTTAGAGTTCTATTTTTAGAATCGCAAGCCGAAAATAAAAACGCACGGCACAATAATTATTAAATTTGATGATAGTAGCCAACACTATTGATGATTTTACGTCGACTAAGAAATTCAGACGTTGCAAAATGTGAAGTAACAATAAAACAAACAAAGATTTCGGAATATTTTAAATCAAATTGATGCGACTGTACTCCCTGTATCCCTCTTATAATGTCAAATAAAACATACAAATACAATTTGAGAGTTATATATACTATGAATTTTTATTTTTTTAATGTTTAGATTATCCGTCATACCCTTGGTCCGGTGTCCTGACGGATAATCGAGGTTCCACTGTATAACCTTTGCGGAATCCCGCTTGTTCAACAGGTTGGCAACTATCGAATTTATTTGATAGTCTGTTGTTAATTACGTTGGTAAGCAGTTTGTATGGATGTGCTTAGAATCTTGGTAGTCTTACAGGTAAGAGTAGTGGATGAGAGTAGGTAAGAGTAGTAGTTAGTGGATGCGCTGAAACGAAGAAGAGTTCAAATTGCTTATATTCAAGAAACTAGGTGGAAAGGACAATGGGCGAAAGAACTAGGTGAAGGATACAAATTGTGGTATGTAGGGAGTAGTAACACTAGAAATGGAGTTGAGGAGTTGGTATAATTGCTGATACTGAAATGAATGAAAACGTAGTAGAAGTTGTAAGAACGAGTGATAGAATGATGTCAGTGAAATTTGTAATTGATAAAGAGGTATTGAATGTTGTGTGTATCTATCCTCCTCAAACAGGTCTGGGTGAGAATGAAAGAAGAGCTTTCTATGACCAATTAGGAGACGTACTGAGTGATATTCCAGTAGAGGAAAAGTTATAATAGGAGATGATTTCAATGCACGTGTGGGCCAAGCGAAGACAGGATATGAAACAATACATGGGCAATTAGGCTTTGGAACTAGAAATGAAGCTGGAGATGACATGCTTGAATTAGCAACAGCATTGGATATGCCGATTGTTAACACATTCTTTAAAAAGAGAGAAACTCAGCTTATTACCTACAAAAGTGGACAACATCAATCCCACATAGACTACTTCATGATAAGGAAAGAAAACATACGTGAATGAAAGGACTGCAAGGTAATAGTTAGTGAGACTGTAAGCCAACAACATGAGCTGCTTGTTCTGGACATAGAAGTAAAAAGCAAAACTAAACAAAAATATCGGAGAGGACCACAAAAAATCAAGTGGTGGATGCTAAAAGATGAGAAAGAAGGTCTATTTAGGGAAAGAATAGTAGAAAAAATATGTTGTAACATGAAAGGAAGCCCTAACACAATTTGGAGGAAAATGGCCAATATTATTAGAGAGACGGCTATTGAAATGCTTGGGAAAACGTCAGGAAAGAAGTTTGAGGATAAAGAGACTTGGTGGTGGTCAAATGAAGTACAAGGAAAAATAAAAGAGAAGGGAAAATTATATAAAAGGTCACAAGAAACCAGATCGGACATAGATCTTCAAAACTATATGGTCGCCAAAAAGAAAGCAAAAGTAGCAGTAGTAAAAGCTAAAGCAGAAGCGTATTCAAACCTATACGATCAACTTGATAACAGGGAAGGCGAAGCAAAGATATATAAAATAGCCAAACAGAGAGCAAAGAAGAAATCAAGAGATTTTAATCAGATTAGATGTATCCGAGATGAAAATAATAAAATACTAATTCACAAAAAGGATGTCAAAAAGAGATGGAGAAAGTATTTTGACAGTTTATTAAATGAAGAATTTGACAGACAGCCTGTGGAGTTAACGGAGACAGTAACAGCAATGGTTACCAGAATAACAAACGAGGAAGTGGCTCAAGCGCTTCAAAAAATAAAGAAAGGAAGAGCAGTCGGACCAGTCGATATTCCTGGGGAAGTATGGAGAGCATTGGGAGAGACAGGAATAAGTTGGCTAGCAGGTCTATTTAATAGAATTATGGAAGTTGGACAAATGCCAGACGAATGGAGAAGCAGTATGTTAGTACCTGTCTACAAAAACAAGGGAGACATACAACAATGTACAAAATACAGGGCTATAAAACTACTTAGCCACACTATGAAAATATGGGAGAGAGTAATTGATAGACGGATACGTGAAGAAACCGAAATATCCGATAATCAATTTGGCTTTATGCAGGGCAAATCAACAACAGATGCAATTTTCATTGTAAGGTAACTGATGGAAAATACAGGAATAAAGAGACTAACGCTCATATGGTATTCATTGATCTTGAGAAAGCATATGATAGAGTTCCTCGAGAGATTATGTGGTGGACACTCAATAAGAAAGGAGTCCCTGGCGAATATGTAAATATTGTGAGAGATATGTATGAGGGAGTAACGACTAGTGTTAGGACAGGTGTGGGAGAGACTGATAAATTTCAGGTGAAAATAGGACTGCACCAGGGCTCGGTGCTTAGTCCTTATTTATTCTCATTAGTTTTGGACCAGATAACAGCGAAACTACAGGGTAGCATTCCATAGTGCCTAATGTATGCTGATGATGTAGTGTTAATAGGAAATAGTGAAAGAGACTTAGAACAAAAACTGGAACTGGGTTTTCCCGTCTGGGTTTATCCTTGTCCACCTTATATTATCTGGTTTAGTAAAAAATGTATTCATACAAAATAGGTTATAATAGTTATTAACAAATAACGGTCAAAAGTGGCGGTATTTTCTTTAAATCGTTAAAGGTAAAAATAGCGTAATTAAATATATTATTTAACAAAGGTTTAAAATGACAGTTTTTGAATTTTGATCAGATCATTTGTTGCTTTGTAAATTGCAAAATAAAGTTAACATTTTGAAAATCAAAAATGTGTTATAACTTTTTCAAAAATAATCTGAAGACTTTGATATTGTATGAAAAGTTGAGTCAAGTAGTCCTTATAATGCATTAAGAATTTCAAGACGATTCTTTAATCAGTCTAAATATTCAATTTGTTTATCCCACAGAGCTTTTATTTGCAATGTTATTGCTCAGAAAATAGTAATCATACAGGGATTCAGCGGGAACCACATGAAAGAAGAAGACTAATATTTTCAAAGTATTTAAAAAAATAAATAACCATGGCCAAAAAAATTTGACTAAAGTAAAGTAAATTTTGGCCTATAAATTATTTGAATAACTTTTTTAATATTGACTGTAGACTAAATCATTTTACACGAATTTTCAAAAAAAATTCGCCTAGTAGGTCAATTAGGGTCAAACTTAGCCACTGTTTTTATTTAATTCACAGCTACTTCTCTAAGTATTTGAGCTAAATGAACTAAAATGTTTAAAGATTTTTGATATCAACTATTAAAATTATTCTTTTGATTTTAGTGTTAAGCAAGAGTCTGGTTCAAATCCCAGTAGCCCGTTGGAGGCACCTAGCCCTGGTTCTGTCACAGTCTCTGGTAAGTGTTAAGTGTTACAAAAGTAGCTTGTGCATTATAGTAGAGTACATACAGTATGGTGCAAATGTTTGGAATAAATTCGTTATTTCGTAAGCCAGCTACTTTAAGGAAAATTCCTGTAACAGGTCGATTTTTATTTTTAAAACATGATTTTTTGACATACGTATCATACTAGTGAAGTCATCCATTTGGGCCTGATGACGTAATCGATGATTTTTTTAAATGAGAATAGGGGTCGTGTGCTAGCTCGTTTGAAAGGTTACCCAAGTCTCTATTCAATAATATAAACATTAACAAAATTATTTATACAGAGTGTCCAAGAAAAGTTTTTTGAATTAAAATAATTGATACAAAAAGAAGAATGTATCTAATTTATTTAATTTAAAATATATTCTACTGCTATCAGAAAACAGAAAAAATGTTTTTTTTTATAAATAAACATTACTTTTCGCTTAATTTCAATGTTCAAGCTGCCACCCACCTACCTCTTGGCAGTTAGGGCATTGAATTTAAGCGAAAAGCAATGTTTATTTATGAAATCAACATTTTTTCTGTTTGCTGACAGCAGTAGAATATATTTTGAATTAAATAAATTACATACATTCTTCTTTTTGTGTCAATTATGTCTTTGTTTATATTACTGAATAGAGAATTAAATAACCTTTCGAATGAGCTAGCACATGACCCATATTCTCATTAAAAAAATTATCGACTACGTCATCATGCTTAAATGGATGACGTCACTAGTATGATATATACGTCAAAAAATCGTAATTCAAAAATAAAAATCAGTCACTGGCTTACGAAATAATGAATTTATTCCAAACGTTTGCACCATACTCTATGTGTAATATGTGATCCCAGTCCCAGGTTGTCTAGTAAATTTAGTTATTATTTTTTACTACGTTGGACAAATTTTGAATTTGGCTGGAAGTGGCTGGAAGTAACTATACATAGTTACTATACAAGTGCTCATAACCGATATTAATTGTAACTTAAAGGTACCTAAACTTTATTCACAACTCTAGTTTAATAATAAAATAAAACTAGTTCACTTTAAGCAAAAGTATATTTTTTAAATTTTTTAACAGTTTATGATTAATATTTACACACAAGAAATTGGACTTCGGAAGTCGTAGGTTTTCAGCCAACGTGAGTGCAAACCGGATGTCAATATTTTAACTCTTCGTGTAACGTTTTGTCGACTGATATACCATTTGACTAATTTTGAGTAATTTTTGTCAACAACGGTTACAATATTTTAACCAGAAATGATATAAAAACCAGAAATAGGTATATATTTGTTCTCGTCTTGTTAATGCACATTCTCATCTTGCTATATCGTTTGTACTATTTCGGCGACTTTAAAACAGTACTTTCTTTTGCAACTCTGGAATCGGAAGTTCTAGGGCAAATTTATCAGCTTAATTGCCATCTTTGATTTATTATCTTTCATTCCACACCTCATTCGTCATTATATCTGTTGTAATAACGGATGAGTTCTGTTCATGGACAGACCGACGGGCGGACAGACAGGCATGAATCCGGAAATATATTTGTTCTCGTCTTTCTAAGGCGAGCCTAATAATATATCGTTTGTACCATTTTGGCGACTTTAAAACAGTACCTCCGGTTGTAACTCTGGAATCGAGAGTCCGAGATCAAATTTCTCATCTTTAATAATATTTCTGGGTTATAAGCTTTCATTTGTTACCTCATTTGTCATTCTATCTGTCCTAATAAGGGAGGAGTTGTGTTTACGGACGGACAGACAGACATGGATAATTCAAGGTCTTCACATTTTAATGGTGAAATCTAAAATTATTATAATAATAAAATTGTAATCCAAGATAATTATACACTTTGCCACTATTCATGATAATGGAATTCATTCATCCCATTATCATTATTCATGATAATGGAATTTTCTATTAGTAATCATTTTTTATTAATAAAAACAAAATAAATACTTAAAGATTTTTAAATGTTTTATTCTGATGGAAAATAAATTGCTCTTTTGGGTTCTGAATATCATGATTACTATTTAACTATGTGGAATAAAGTAAAAAGTAAAGATTACTGCAGTAATATTATTTATAAAGGATAATCCAGTTTTTTGATATACGTTTGAATAGGTTTAGTGCAGATTCTGTACCTTTCTTCATATATCCACGAATAGTCTGGTTCCTAAAACAACGTCATCATAATCATAAATCAACCAATCGCGTCCACTACTGGACATATGCCTCCCTCAGTTCTTTCCAGTGTTCTCTACACTGGGCCGCTTGTAGCCAGTTTCCCGCTAATCTTTTTATGTCGTCGGTCCATCTAGTCGGGGGTCGTCTCCGGCTTCTTTAATAGTTTCTGGTCCTCCATTTCATGATTCGTCTTGTCCATTGTCTATCTTATGTTCTAGCTAAGTGCCCTGCCCAGTTCCACTTAAGCGTCGTAGCTCTTTCGATGACGTCTTGAACTCCTAATCTTTGCTTGATTTGTTGGTTTGTTATGCGGTGTCGAAGGCTCACGTTCAGCATTGCACGTTCCATGACTCGTTGTGTAACTCTGAGTTTATGTTAATATGTTAAAGTCTCTGCTCCATAAGTTTGTAAAGGTAAAACACATTCGTTATAAACCTTTCGATTGGGACACAAAGGAATTGAAGTTTTTAGAATATGGCTTAGTTTGCTAAATGCTGCCCATGTCAGGCCTCTGTATTTCACCTGTTTGATTGTCTCTGCTTATTTTGATCTCGTGTCTCAGATATTTGTAAGTGTCTGTTTGTTGTATGGTATTATTGTCAATAGTTATATTTCCACTCATTACGAGATTTGTCATAAGTATAATGAAGTGAAAACTTCTTTAGGGACGTTGTGCACTTTTTGGATAGGGAAAAAAGCATTGAATTCGCGACCGTCATTGCGACCGTCATCGCTTATGCTAAAAAATTATGTGTATGTATACAGGGTGAGGCAGATAACTGGCCTATTAGAAATATCTCGAGAACTAAAAGCAATAGAATCATGAAAATTGGAATAAAGGGGTTTTGAAGGATGATCTATTAAATAAAAATATTTTTATCTCTTTGCAACTTCCGGTTATACCGGAAGTTGTTTATAACTTCGTTTTTTTAAATGGGACACCCTGTATATTTTTACATTTTTGTATTCTCTTCGATTTCTTCTTTCTTAAATATGAGGTTTTGTAATATTATACAGAGTATTTTAAAAGATAATTAAGTTTTTTTATTAATTTCGTAGCAAAATTAACACCCTATAGAATTGTAGTAGTTTGATATCTAAAACTCTACTTACGTTCAAATAATTTTTAATATACTCTACTATTGTTAAGAATCATTAGTATAGCTAAATTTTTAATTTTATTATACAGGGTTGGTCGAAACTCGGAATGAGTATTTTCTGAGTTTTCTTAAATGGAACACCCTGTATTTTAGTATTGTAATGAAATGATATTTTATGGTACTTTTTTATTTCTTAAGCATTCCCTGTACCTAGCTGCTTTAATTTGTGCTTAATTGTTAATCGCACCAACAATCTTAACTACGTAGGTATTTTGATAGCTAAACCATTATTGGTAATTTTAAGGACCAGTCTGGATTAATATGTATTTATTTCTGAAAAATTATTTGGCATTGAGTATTTTCACGGCCAACCTAATAAAATTTTACGTATTTTTTGTTGCAATTAATGTTTAGCTTGAATCACCAATAACTCACAAATTAAAGCAGTTAGGTATAGGGAATGCTTAAGAAATAAAAAAGTACCATAAATATCAATTCATTACAATACAAAAATACAGGGTGTTCCATTTAAGAAAACTCAGAAAATACTCATTCCGGGTTTCGACCATCCCTGTATACAAAAATTAAAAAATTGAGCTATACTTATGATTTTTAACAATAGTAGAGTATATTAAAAATCATTTGAACGTAAGTAGAGTTTTAGATGTCAAACTACTACAATTCTACAGGGTGTGAATTTTGCTACGAAATTAATAAAAAAACGTAATTATCTTTTAAACTACCCTGTATAATATTACAAAACCTCATATTTTAAGAAAGAAGACATCGAAGAGAATCCAAAAATGTAAAAATATACAGGGTGTCCTATTTAAAAAAACGAAGTTATAAGCAACTTCCGGTATAACCGGAAGTTGCAAAGAGATGAAATATTTTCATTTAATAGATCATCCTTCAAAACTCCCTCATTTCAATTTTCATGATTCTGTTGCCTTTAGTTCTCGAGATATTTCTAATAGGTCAGTTATCTGCCTCACCCTATATATAAATTTTGTAGAGGTATTTAAATTTAAAATAAATGTAAAACATATTTTAAGATGGAGAAAAAGGATTTATTTCGCGACCGTCATCTCTTCGGCTAAATAAATTTTGTACGTATATACATTATGTGTATGTATATATAAATTGTATAGAAGTATTTAAAATAAATGTAAAACATATTTTAGGATGGGGAAAAATGATTTATTTGGCAACCGTCATTTCTTCGGCGAAATAAATTTTGTACGTATGTATATTATGTGTATGTATATATAGATTGTATAGAAGTATTTAAAATTAAAATAAATGTAAAACCTATTTTTGGATGGGGAAAAATGATTTTTTTGGCCACCGTCATCGCGACCGTCATCTCTTCGGCGAAATAAATTTTGTACGTATATTTAGTATGTGTATGTATATATAAATTGTGTAGAAGTATTTAAATTCAAGGGTAATTTATTTATATTATGGTAAAATTTATTTTAAGATGGGGGCAAAGAATTGATTTCGCGACTGTCATCGCGACCGTCATCGCTTCGACGAAATAAATTTTGTACGTATATTATTATAATGTACGTATAATAATAGTAATATTATTGAAGTGAAAACTTCTTTAAGGACGTTGTGCACTTTTTAGATGGAAAAAATCAAGCATTTAATTCGCGACCGTCATTGCGACCGTCATCGCTTCGGCGAAATAAATTTTGTACGTATATGTATATTATTATGTGTATGTATATTATATAAATAATGTAGAAGGCACGCAACGCGTATGTAATATTGGTACAACACCTATTTTTGGATGGGGATAAAGAATTGATTTCGCGACCGTCATCGTTTAGTCGAAATAAATTTTTGTATGTATATATATTATCTTCTTCTTCAGCCTGTTTGCATACTGTCCTGGACAAAGGCCACCCCATTAGTTCTCCATTCTTCTCTGTTTTGTGCTATTTGGTGCCAGTTTCTCCTCATTTTTGCTTTGATGTCGTCTAGCCATCGTTTTTGTGGTCTTCCTCTACTACGACTGTGCTCGGTAGTCTCCAATTTACAATGTTTCTGGTCCAAGTTTCGATGTTTTGTCGTGCCACGTGTCCTACCCAGGTCCGTTTCATTTGCATTTCAATTCTTTCAATTACATATTCCACTTTCGTCCTGCTTCGCACGTCCTCATTTTGTATATGTTCCCTCAGATATACCCCTAACTTAGCTCGTTTGATCGCCCTCTGTGTCGTTCTCAATATATTAGCTGATACCTCTGTAAGTGTCATCGTCTCCATTCTATAGGTCATAATTGGTAGAATACAACTGTTGAAAACCCTTTTCTTTAGATTTATTGGTTTCTTTTTGTTTTTCAACATATCACTGAGTCTTGTTACTGCTGCCCAAGTCATTCGGATTCTTCTAGTTATTTCTGCCGTTTAATTCTGTTTGCCTAGTTTGATCGTGTGACCTAGGTATATCTACTTTTCGACACTTTCGATATCACTTCCATCTAAGTCGATTGTGATATGTATATTGATTTGTCATCACTTTTGTTTTATTTGTTTTTGTCCTATGTCTAACTTCTCTCTCCGTTCTTATTTTGCTTGTTGTTAGACCTTCTGATACATTTATTTGCATTGTCGTATATGTGTTTGAGGAGTATTCTATATCTAGAATCAATCCTTGCGTTATTCATTTCTTCTAATACGGCCCATAGTTCTATGGAATCGAATGCCTTATTGTAATCCACAAATGCCAAATGAAGAGGTTCATTGTATTCGTTGCACTTTTCGATAAGTGTCGTTATTGTCTGTAGGTGTTCTATGGTACTATGTCAACAGGCTGGTAGCTATCGAATTTATTTGATAGCCTGTTAGTAATTATTTTAGTAAGCATTTTGTACAGATGTGGCAACAGGCTTATTGGTTTGAAATTTTCGCGTTTGTGGTATCTACATATTATTATGCCTCCTTTACACATCGGCAGACGCGTCTGCGGATGCATCTGCCGATGTATCATCACGACAATCACGAGCTGACCACACACTGTAGGTACACATCTGTAAATCTTTCAGTCTGTGTTAATTCTCGGGAAACGCAATATCTACTTTGGATTCACTGCGAAAACTAATGCGTCGTAGAGGTCAGAGGTCAGATGTGTGGAGAGACATCGGACGTTCGCATCGAAACCCTTTGATTTGTGCTGGAAAATCCGACTACAATCGGATATTTCGCAGACGCGTCCGCCGACGTGATATATAAACAACAAATGATCAAATTACCCCATCTACACATCTGCGGATGCATCCGCAGATGCCGTCCGCGGACGCATCTGCCGATGTGTAGAGGAGCCATTAGGTGTATGTATATATAAATAGTATAGGACGCACGCAACGCGTGTATAATATAGGTATAGAACTTCTTTTCGGATTGAGAAAAAGCATTGAATTTGCAACCGTCATCGCTACGGCGAGATATTAGTAATTTATATACTACATGTTGAATTGCGTATGTATAAGTTCGAAGGAAGTTATAATGGTTGGCGGAAGGATAGAGTGTGTACCCGAAGGAGCTTGCGAAGCAAGCGCATAAGGGGCCACACGGTCCTTACTCCAATCATTATAAGTGATTAGTGTTTAAAGTATTTTTGAAGTGAAAACTTCTGTAGCGATTTTGTGCACTTTCTGGATGGGGAAAAAGCATTAAATTCGTGACCGTCACCGCTTCGTCGAAATAAATTCTGTACGTTTATATATTATGTGTATGTATATATAAATAGTATAGGATGTACCCAATGGGTAAATAATCTAGGTATATCACTTCTCTTTTGATGGGGAAAAAGCATGGAACTCGCGATCGTTATCGACACAGCAATTAGTAATTTATATACTATAGGTTGAATTGCGTATAAGTTCGACCGAAGTTATAATGGTTGGAGGAGGGATAGAGTGTGTACCCGAAGGGGCTTGCTTCGTAAGAAGTTTTCACTTCTGTCGGCACTCCCACGAGTGCCCTAATTTTTTTATTTTTAATTCTGTTCTCTCAGAGTTTGAAGCGAATATTTCATAGACACTGTATCTTCTAAGTTGTCTGCGATTAATACAACATCAGCCGCAAACCTCAGATGATTTAATCTTTCTCCATCTATATTTATGCCCATATCATGCCATTGAGTGTTCTTAAATACTGACTCTGGAGCTGCCGTGAACAATTTTGGTGAAATATTGTTTCCTTGTCTTACTCCTCTACCTAAGCTGAATTTTTTTGTGTCTTCGTGTAGTCGTATACTTGATGTAGCGTTCTCATGGTTTTTGATTAGTCACGTGTACCTGTAGTCTATTCGGCCTTGCTTTAGGGCTTCCAGTGCTGTTTCAAATTCTATAGAATCAAAAGCCTTCTCGTAATCGATAAATGCAAGAACCAGTGGTATGTTGTACTCAGGGCCGGACTGGCCCCTAAAAAAGGCGCTAATACAAACTCTAAAAAAAGGCGCTAACCTAAACTCCAACAGAGGCGTCAGACTCCTGTTAAGCTTTTTATGTCAAACTTTTTTAAAATCCTAATTTTTCTTCTTCGTCTTCTTCCTGTTTATAAGCAATTATGCTTGGTCATTGGCGGATTGATACCTCTATGGAAGGTTGCCACTATTTTTTATGAGTGGTCGTCTGATACTTCTTCTGCCAATTGGTGATTTATCTCATTTCTATTTTGACCACACCGGTTTCCCCGATTCTGCTTATGTGGTTATTTCATTCCTTTTTTCTATTTAGTGCCCATTCGTTTATATATTTTACTACGTTTTCTTCTAATGTCTCCACTCCTCTTTCGATCTCAGCGTATTTCTTGCAATTCTTCTTTGCCTCATCTCTGCCGTTTCCAGTAGTATTTGTGTTGTGGCTTTGTCGGGTCTTGTTTCTGATGCATATGTGTCATTATTGGTCTTACACTTTTTTTTCATCACTAAGTGGGAAATCGGCAAACAGACGTCGGGGGTAAACATTTCCGACAGTGCTGGGTTCCTGAGCTAAAACCTCATCAGTGTCACGTCGACCAGTTTGGCCTTAAGTCGGACCTCCCTGTCCTCTGTAACTCAGATGTGGCCGGGATCAGCTAAACCCCACCCCTCATACTAGGGCGTCGGGGTGGAATCGGCCATTAGAGCATAACTTCTCGCCGATGTCCTTCTTTTGCCCGTTTCTTAGTCGTTTGTCATCACGCATCAGCTTCTGTCTTTCTCACATTCTCAATCCGACCACCACATCCTTCAATCCTATGCTGTCAACATCTCATTCTTCTTACCTCTGCGGACCCAGTTCTGCCTTCTCGATACCTGCTAGAACCGCGTCTAGCTCCCGCTCTTCCTTCTCTTTTATCGACAGCACCTTTCTCACATAGTTGTGGATTTTGTCCCACCATCGCTCATCCATCACTATCTTCTCTACCATCTCTCTCACAGACTCAAGCACTCTTTCTAGCTCATTGCTTTCCCTTGCCCATCTGACACACTCCAAAAAGGTATGTGACAGAGAGTCCGAGGGCCCGCAATACAGGCAATTGTCCGATTGGGTCTTTTTGAATCTGTGTAAGTAGCTACGGAAGCTCCCATGTCCTGTGAGCACTTGCGTCAGATAATAGTCTAGGCGCCTGTATCCGCAGTCCAGCCAGCTCCGCAGATTCGATATCAGCCATTTCGTTCACTGTGCCACATGCTCCGCTACATCCCACTCGGCCTGCCACTTCTCAATAAATGTGGCCCTCTCCTCACTTCTAACGTTCTCCCCTTGTATTTCGCTATTTCTCTGCTGGAACATCATATCTGTCTCACTCACCAACAAATGTAAGGGGACACAGCCGGTGATCACCCACAGGGCAGCAGCAGACACAATCCTGTAAGCACTTGCCACGCGCAGCAGACTAGTTTCTCTCCGCGCGTACCAAGAGCCTCTTGTATGCCCGTATTTCCACAGCTGCACTCCAGACTGGTGCCACGTAGAGGATGACAGATTGAACAACACCGTGTAGAACCCTCCTCCTTTCGGATTTAGGTCCCCCGATGTTAGGCATTATCCTCCCCAGTGCAGCCGTTCTTTCCGCTGCCTTTGTATGGAAGACCACTCCCAAGTACTTGACGTCCTTCTTAACGCACGCCCGCACGATCAACCTTTTAAGGATTACCGTCTCCGTCTTCTCCGCCGCGGGACTCAAACCATGGTCCTGCATCCAGTCCTAAATCAGCACACTTGCGTGCCATACCCGGAACAGGAGTTCTTCCCTATCCCGCGCTGCTACCAGCACCGCGAGATTATCCGCGAACGCGAAGGAGGTTACCCCCTCTCCGAATTCGCAGTGCATGACCCCGTCGTATGACAAGTTCCACAGCAACGGGCCAAAGACGGACCCCTGGGGCACCCCAGCCGTAACGTCTACAAGCACGCCTCTCTCTACCATGATTTTCCTCTCGGACAGAGAGTCCGACACGATATTCAGTACCTATGCGGAACAGTACCTCGCTGCTACAGGACCTAGCACAGAGGACCACTGTAACGCATTAAAAGCATTTCGAAGGTCGAAGACAAGCAAAACCGCCCACTTGCTGCGGTATCCCCTCCCCTCCACTGCTAAAAACACTTCCATTACCGTATCTACCGTGCTCTTACCCTTACAAAATCCGTACTGCCTTGGGGACAATCCCTTGGATCTCTCTATCACCCCTTCGATTCTCTCACGCAACATCTTCTCGTACAGCTTGTTTATGCTCGAAAGAGGACAAATAGGTCGATACTTTCCGGTACCTTCGGTAAGAGTACGAGCTTAGAGATTTTCCCAGGCTTGGGAAACACCTGTGCCTCAAGCAGGGAATTTCTGTGACCCAAAAGCCACGCAGGCTCCAATCGCTCCAGACACTTAACCGCCTCGGGCGGTATTCCGTCTAGACCGGGAGCCTTGCGCGACTTGAGGAACTCCGCCGCCACAGCGAGTTCCTCAGGAGAGAAGGGTATACCTCGCTTTCCCATTCACGTCCCTTCGCACGCCATGCCAAATTCCGGGCGGGAATAATTCCCTGACAATCTTGAGCTTCTCGTCCAGCTGCATGTCGTACGGACGATACGCTTTAAAATGCTTCATTACGATTTTATAACCGTCCCTCCAGAGGTACTCATGCAACTTACTACACAGATCTCCCCAGTGCCTCTTCTTCTCGGCTCGGATCATCCTATTCAGATCCTTCTTCCGAGCATTATACTCTCTTTCGCTCTCGCTACTTCTTCCTGTCTTCTACTCCTAGCTCTTGTCACTTATCGGCGTAGCGTGATGCACTCTCTTCTCAGTTTTTCAATTTCATCATTCCACCAGTAAGGCATCCTGCTGGCATGCACATTGATCGTTCTACTGTCACTCAACGCGGCTTTCATAACTCGTTCGAGACGGTCCACCGTAGGTGGTTGGTCCCGGACGTCTTGCACATTCTTGTAGGAATCCCTGCCACGCCTATCCCGAAGCCGATAAATCTGTGTTTGGTCCCAGTGTAATCCGGTAACACAGCCCATCTTTCACGTATCTCGCTGTCGCCTGTGTAGCGCAGGTGACGTCGATGTATGTTCCAGAATCACCTCTCACAAACGCAGGCTCCAGGCCTGTGTTTAGCACAACCAGGTCAAGAGCACCCACATACTCCATCATCACTTGCCCTCGGGTGTCGGTGATCGGCGAACCACAAGCCGCGGATTTCGCGTGGAAGTCGCCGAGCACCACACATCCGTTACTACTCTCTTTCCTCATCTCTTCCATTATTTCATTCATTTTCCATTCGAAGCCATTCACTAGTATATTAGGAGAGATATAGCAGCACACGAGACTCACTCTCTCCAGCCATACACACAGGAAGCCCATATGGGCTTAGATCTCTCTCACTTTAAACTTTGGATTACAGATCCATACAGCGACGCAATCCGAGTCGTCCACACACCAGCCACGATTCGTGATCAACGTAGGAGTTGGTTCCGACGCCATGAGAATGTCAAAAATTTCCTCAGCGGCGGATTCAACGGCTAGATCGTGTGCCATTCTCGCCGTACCCACGTTGGTCTGGAGAACCCTCAACTTAGGATAACGATTTTTATTCGCCATTTCAGACAGAGAGCTCACATCTGCCGCTCCGCGTTCGCAGACCTACGCCTGGCCTCGTCAACCAAACGCCTGAACTTCGGTGACTCTCTACTCTGACCTTTATGACCTTCTACTTTACAGTTCGCGCACCACGATTTACTCTTATTGCATTGTCTGGCGATGTGATCCTCTTCTCCACATCTTTAACAACCCTTATGCTCGCTCTCTGCTTACACTCCGCCCTTATGTGCCCAAATGCCTGGCATCTCTTGCACCTCGCACCTCGCACCTTTCCTTTACTAGACAGGATATTATTCCCATCCTCAGTCTCTCCCTCCGGATCAATCTCTCTGCCACACAAAATTCTACCTCAACTCTGGCAATTTTGCCACCGTATGACGGTCGAATGTCCTTCACCACACATTCGCACTTTCTCCCTGCAAAGTCCTCTATCGCATTCACCACGTCTTCCTCCGTGGTTATCACGTCCATGTCGATTAGGAAGATCATCTTTCTCGGCACTCCACCCTTCGCTACCGCTTTGGTAACACAAGTGTTGCCCGAGGAGGCGATCCTCCTGACCTCCTCTGCCATCTCTCTTCCACCGTCCAGTTCCAAAAGCGTGCCCTCATTTTTTGTTTTCCTTATTCGCTTTACCACTACATATTTCCTCTCTCCCAGTCCCGTGCGAAGTCGTCGCACCATATCGGCAAAGGATTTATCATAGGCCTTACTTAGCACAACTACCCCGTTTTTAACGGCGGGTCTTCTCTCGCTCTCTTTCTCTCCGAACAGGGTCACCGTCAGACCTCTACCTCTCACTGCCCACTTCGACAGCTTACGAGCTACCTCCATCCCCAAGGCTGTCGGAGCCCACACATTTACACTGCTCCTTTCATTCTTCTCCATTTTTTTCTTCAACAATCTCATCTCTGAGAGGAACTTGACAGCGTCCGGTTCCTCACCCTTGCCGAGGATGAGTTTGTGCGCGCGCCTTTCAGTAGACACTCGCTCACCCTCCTCCTTGTCCTGCTGGACCCTTACTTACCGTCCCCACGCCTGCGGTCTCATTACCGAAAACAGGGGAGCTTGAGCTCCGGATAAAGCTCCTTGAGCTTCTCGACCACCCTCGCATGTCCAACGTCGCTCGTTATGGCCACGGCCACGTCACTTCCAGATAAAAAGGGACTTCCTTCTTTCCGAAACGTCCTCCTGAACAGAGTCTCCGGCTAATCCTCGCTAATCAGCCCCATTATATCTTCCACACCCGCACTCGCGCCCTCCTTCAGACTCTTTTCAATCCTTGCCACTCGTTGCTCCTCCGAAAACTCTTCCTCCAGGTTAGCCTGGATTCCGATATTCGCTGAAGCCATCAATGCTAGCGTCTGTGTTCCCTCGTTTGTGGTAGAAACCCTACAGACGGAAGACCCCTTAGATTTCTTCTTTTTACTTCCACACATATCTGCTCTCCCTTCCATTTCCTTAAAAGCCCGCTCCAGACTGGTGAGCTGCCAATCTAAGCCCACTACCTCAGTCTTGATTTCAACTTTGGTGTTGGAATTGACCTTAGTCAACCTCAGCACCTCACTGACCGTCTCCCTCAGCTCCTGCAACTCTGTACTCATCTTTTTGACACTGTCTAATCGTTCTGGCGATTGCCCTGGCCTTATCCCTGCCTCTCTCTTTCTCTTGCTGGTACTTACCGGCATCCCTCCCAGTCCTAGGTCCGTGGAGCGGCCGTGGGTAACGGCATAAACGCTGGCCTCATACGCCAGTAGACGTGGGTTCGATCCCTGCCAAAGACAAACCATTTTCATTTCCAATAATGACACGAGCCGTCTCACCGTGCCTCGGAGAGTACGTTAAGCCGTCGGTCCCCCTGGGCTAGTGTACATCGACACTAGTTACTTGAAACAGGGTTAAAGATGTAATTGGCGCTGGAACTATCCGAAAGGATCTCCCCGGCAAAAATGCCATACGATATTATTATTATTATTACTAGGTCTGTGTGGACCTCCCGCACTGGAGAAGACCTATTCGCTCCCTCACTCTTGCCTTTTCTTTCCCTTGTCGCCTTTTCAGGGGTTATCTCGGTCCTCTTAGATCGGGAGAAAATTGAGAAAAATTCTCCTTCCACCGCCACTGTGTTATCATTATTTTTCACTTCCATTCTAATTCCCACGAGTCGGGCCGAACAACAGTCAAGCTGGGCAAGGCGCCCTTACCGCACTAAGGCTAGGTTACTTCGGGAGGTCGCTAGGTATCCCGAAGGGATCGCTTGTGATGCTCTTACTCTCACATCTTTCATACCTTTGGCACAATACCTTCCACCGTGATAATGGGGATTCTTTTATTGAGGTTTACTCCTCTAGATTGGTCTTACACTGGCTTTATAACTTCATCTCGGTGTTAATATGTCGATTTCGTCATATAGTGTTAGTAAGGCATCATGCCAGTTTATTTGCATTTTGTGTTTGAGCTCTCACTTCTTTGTCCAGGTCTCCATAGCTGACCAGTGTAATTCCAAGGTATTTTATTTCTACTACTTGTTTAATATTGATGTCATCTTCTATTTCAAATCTGATTGGTTCTTTGCTGATTACTATTGTTTTAGTTTTCTGAGATGAAATCGTCTTATTAAATTCTTTTGCTCTAATGTTAAATAATGTAGACTAGTCTTTGCAAACTATCTTCGTCTATATTGCGTTTTCTGCGTAACAGAGTATTTTTACTTCTTTGTTTCCCATTCAGCATCCTCTTCCTTGTTGACAATTTTGATGATTTTATACATGTTTAAATTGCATAGCATAGGTCTTATTCCGCTGCCTGTAGGCTATAGATTCTGTAAGTTGTCCATCTCTGCCTTTCATTTTGTTGTTTTGGTAGATGTTCTCAATAATTCTGCCAGATGACGCTAGTCACCTACCCTATTTGTTTCAGTTGCAATGTGTGGGAAAAGCTCTCGGCTGCTGGTCAGTTAGGACATGGAGAACAAGCCTGCGCTCTCTCCGATGAGATTCCAATAAGAATCGAAAATCGCGATTCAGAGAGCTGGATTGCACTCCGTATTCTAATTGAAAAGTAAGATTGTTTTGCCTTCGCATTGCAACTGAATAAAAATGGTATACATTTTTATGTTCTCAATAATGTTTATAATATTTAGGATTTAGGGGAACTTCTCTTTATACAGAAGATGGATTAGGTACATTTTTGAGTCCCTCATTGTCAAATGGTTTCTTCAAGTCAATCAGACACAGAACATAAGTTAATCAGATCATAAAATTTATGTTCCATTTCTTTTGAAAAACATTCCTAGAGATCATTTTTTATTCTTCTTACAAGTTTCTTATTGTCTTGTAATTATCGTATGCCTCTTGTGTCTTGGTTAATATGTATTTTGGTTGTTTTTTTATCTCCTTTACATTTCTCCTTCTTCTTCTTCTTCTTCTTCTTCTTATTCTTCTTTTTCTTCTTCTTCTTGTAGAGACAACTACACTAATGAAGGTTGGCTATAACCATTGCAAATTCGTCTCTACCCTTCTGCTTTTCTTTAAAGCGTCTGTGTGTTTAACCCGGTCCGGTAATGTTATACAAATTAGAACATGTCCTATTTGATAACAATTTTTAGTACACAGGCATGCGCAGTTAGGTTATTTTCGTTATACTGTCACATTGGTTCTTTTAAGCTTAACTTTTCTTTTAAGAAATGTGGCAATGGAAGCAGCTGATAATAATAGAGTTTTCTTATCCATCATATAACATATATCTTTGTAATATAAAATATCAAAGGTAAAACTAACTAGTTTAAATGTTGAGGAAAATCAGGTTAAAATATTCTTAAAAGAAAATAAGAAGAAGCAAATTGAGGTTAACAGTATATGTACCATCACAAAATATAAAAAAGTACTTTTTTAGCATGTAATTCGCAGAATCACATAACATATTCTAATCGGAAAAAGTGACAATGTAATACACAAAACTTCTGGTCTTAATATTGTACATAATAATTTCATGTAAATTTTTGTTATATCATTTTCTGTTAACAAACAAAGTATAGTCTAAAACAGTCTTAAACAGTCAACCTCTGAAGCTGAGCGAGAAACATTATAAGTGCAGTATAACGCTCATTTGTTACAGGCTGATAGATAGTACCTACAAATTGAAAGAGATAGACAAGGAGATGTCCATCAATAACCCTGGACAAAAAGTTTTAATGATAGATTTACAAAATGTCTTCCTGGCCCAAAACTAACTAATTCTCAAAATTTTTATAGTCTGAAACGTTGGTATTTTAATTATACAATTTATGATTCAACGGAAAAACAGACAAACTGTCTAATGTGGGATGAATCAATTGCTGGCCGAGGTGAAAACGAAATGGCCTAATGCTTGGTTCAATATATTCACTCACTACCTCAAAGCACAACTTCGGTTGTCATTTGGACCGATAATTGCCCATCCCAAAACAGAGGAACTTACAAATGATTATGTGCTACTTTTATCTAGTTTTGAGATATCCACATATAAAAGAAATCACTCACAAATTTCTTTTTCGAGAGCATACGCACATGAAGATGGACAGTATACACTCAGTTATAGAACGAGAGGCTAAAAAAGTCCTAATTTTCAAATTATTACTCCGGGGGATCGGTTACAGTTGGCTAGAATTTCCGGAAAAACAAAGATTTCAAAGTGTGTGAAATGACAACTTCTAATTTTAAAGACTTTAATAAACTGTACAATTCTTGTGATTTACCGTTTCAAAATAAAAAGAAAACTGAGAATACCGAAAAATTTTTAATTTCACAAACAGTATGTATGCAATTCAGAAAAGAAAATTCTGGGTTTCTGTACTTTAAACAGACTTCGATTTGGAATTTCAGAGTGTAGACTTGGAAGACCGAAGAGTTGGTAGAAGAAATCATCAATCTGTAGAAGATTCTCTGGTATCTTTAAGAGATACCTTACATCCGATAAGAACTAAAAAGTTCAATGATCTTCAAAAGCTGCTAAAGCTCTTTTTACTTAATAAAAATACAGTTGCGTTACAAACATTTCTGTTTTTTTTTTAATTCGAATTTTTAAGAATTTTTTTTAGTACTCGTATTAGGTAATGGTTTTGTTACAAACACTTTCGTATGATATTTTTAATTCTTTATATCCAAACATTTCCTTAATTTTGTAAAATGGGTACGATATTTTTCGTAATAGAGCTCCGTCTTTGCTATAAGATAGGTGGCAAAATTAATATTAAGTCACAGTCAAAAATTTATTTTTCTACGGCCGTGCTAAAAGAGCCACTTTCACGCACGCATTTCGTTTCCGCAAGTTGCACTTTCCCGCACGGCGTGCGTGAAAGTAAATTTTCCCGCACGACGTGCGGAAAAGTAAAATACCTTGTAATATGGCATTATAATATATTATAATACATGCAATAAACTAATATTTAGATTAGATTATTTACTAATTTATTTCAAATTTATCTTATTGTGTTCGTGTTTTAATGAAATTAGCGCGATTATTTCATTCATAGGAGATTCTGACCAATAGAAAGCTACAGAAATACAAATTAAACTGATTATTTTTTAATGATTTTAACGTCCAATCGTATAGTAAGATATTTGATCACGTGTTTACTTCTGTCCAATCAGATTAAAATTATACTGAGAATTATCTACTGTAGAAAATTACCGATATAATTTTTTTAAGTAGATTGTTTCTGTTTAATGGCAACCAGTTTCCTAGTTTTAACAACTGTCACATTTAAGAAAATATCCATAATATACGTATTAAAAAATAATCTTACGAATATCACACGACAGTAAGAATAAATAAGAAAATAATGCTTCATTTTTACTCAAATTTGTTGTCATTGGGCAATAGCCGTTCGAGCCCTGCGGGCTCTCGTGTCTATTGCCAGACAACAAATTTTCGAAAAACTGTCGAATTATTTTCAATTTATTCTCACTCTCTTGCGATATTATACCCGATAATTTTTGATAATTTCCCGTCGCCAAGTATATTACGTCAGATGACCTTCGTTGCTATGAAAAAATACATTCAGTGACATTAATGACAATTAATGTTTTAAAAATTATAGAAGTGATGACTTTCAACCGTCAGATATTTATATTATAATAACTGTTTGTTTAATTGTACTAATTTGTACTTACATAAATAAATTACAATAAAATTTTGGTTTTGAACAGTTTTATTCATGAAATAATCGCAACAAATTGCACTAGATCTCTAAAATTAATATAGAATATTAGAGCTCTTGTGCAATTACTACTGATTATTTCATTCATAGGAGATTCTGACCAATAGAAAGCTACAGAAATGCAAATTAAGGTGATAATTTTTGATAATATCCCGTCGTCAAGTATACTACGTCAGATGCCCTTCGTTGCTATGAAAAAATACATTCATTGACATCAATGACAATTAATGTTTTAAAAGTTATAAGAGTGATGACTTTAAACCGTAAAATATTTTATATCAACTGTGTGTTTAACAGTATTAATTTGTACTTACATAAATAAATTACAATAAAATTTTGGTTTGGAACAGTTTTATTCATGAAATAATCGCAACAAATTGCACTCGATCTCTAAAATTAATATAGAATTTTTGCCCTCGTGACACTTTGACATAATTTCAAAGTGTCACTCGGAAAAAATTCAATAATTTTAGAGATCTTGTGCAATTACTACTGATAATTCGATGAAATAAAATTATTTTGACATAATATTTCAAAGTCAAATCAGTAGACAATTATAATGGTTTTGAATCGTCGTCATGGAAACCAATATCGTCGTAGTGCTAACCCACTATATTGAAAGTTTGGTTTTGACAACCTTGTCAAAGAATTAATTTGTGTATTTTCACTTCTAAATAAAAATCGATATAACTCTATTTTTGTGGCTTTTTTCCAAACGTACGGTTCTAGAAAAAATATTGTTCCTAACTCATGCGGAAAGTGTCTTCCCCGCACTCGACTGCTGGCCCGAACTCCGCTATCGCGTCGTTCGGGTCAACGGCAGTCTCGTGCGTTGAAAGTATCACTTTCCGCACTAGTTAGGAAAATAACTATTTCCAGATCAAAAATGTGTTGTCCATTTTTTCCAAAAGCAGTAATATAAAAAAATTTTTTGCTGATAAAAAAGAACAATGAGAATTATTCACATTTATAAGAATTTGCTAAATAAAATTTAATGTATTAAATGAAAATGTTACAAAACACCAAAAATAATTTTTATTTTCGCTCTCCTGTAAAATTTATATTTTGTGACTTAATACACTTTTGTTCTGAGGTACGGATATGTATAATGTAGTTAAGGAGCGCACAAAATTGCACCCGTAAATTTTAGGTCAATTGTCGTATGTATGTACCAGTTTCATATTATAACAGAAACAGCGGATACCTACTGATACCTACTAAAGGCGGCCGAATCATGAAAATGTTCTTCGAGGGCTAGTCCAGGGCGTATCTGTTTTGAGATGGACGTTGAGAGGTGACTCAAATTTTTTTGCAGAAAATGCTTGAAAATAGCTCAAATAATAATATTTGACTTATCCTCCCACTCAAAATGGTCCGGAACATTGTTTAAATAATCAAAATGTCAAAATATGAAGGAAAAATTCGATTTTTTTTATTGGTTCTTTGAATATAACTTTAAAACTATTCATTTCTGAGAAAAGTTGTACTAACGTAAAAGTTGGATAATTAAATTTTCTACAATATAGAATTGGTTAAAAATTTAAAAAATAGTCACCCTTGTTGCAAAATAGCAATAATTGCGAAAAAAAACCATACAAAAACAAGTATTCGCATTTTACGTTTTTAAACCATTTATGCTACACTTAGGACCTTCATATTTTACACAGAAAAACTTTATGATATAGTAAAACAACACTGTAAATTTCATTAAGATCGGATTAATAGATTTTGCAAAATAAATTTTGCAATCCAGCTTTCGCAAAAAAAATTCATTTTTTCAAAATGTTACAGTACTGAAAATAAAGCAGATAGCAAGTTGAATTTTTTTTTGCTTATAGAAGTGTACTGTACCTTTCATTTGCAATTTGCAAAATTAAAATAGATTAATTACCACGGCGTCAGGAAATTTTTTAAATAAACATTAATTTTTGGTGCTACGCGCAGGACAGCGGTGTTCGATTCACACAAGTTGATTTCCACCAAAATTTCTTCCAATCTTTATCTAATATATTATTTTCTTACTCTATATTTTGTTGTATTTTAATATTTTAATTCCACAAAAATCAAAATAATTTTATTATTGTTTATGAAATATTGTTTAAACAATTGCATATGTTTAAAAATAATAAACTTTTATTCTCTAAGTTAAAATATATGAACAAAGAAAGTTTTTGCTAAAAAAAGTGTTATTTCAAAGGATAGAGTATGTGTTTTTATTTTGCAATAAACAAATTTATTTATTTATATCGAAATGTAATAAAAATTAAAATGTATCAATCATTATCAAAGGTCATTGGAATGCCCAATTAGAGCAAACTATCCGCTGTCCTGCGCGTAGCACCAATAATTAATGCACATTTAAAAAAAATTCTGACGCCGTGGTAGTTATTTGATTTTAATTTTGAAAATTGCAAATGAAAGGTACAGTACAGTTCTATATGCAAAAAAAATTTCAACTTGCTATCTGCTTTATTTTCAGTCCTGTAACATTTTGAAAAAATGAATTTTTTTTGCGAAAGCTGGATTGCAAACTTTATTTTGCAAAATCTGTTAAACCGATCTTAATGAAATTTACAGTATTATTTTACTGTATCATAAAGCTTTTATGGGTGAAATATGAAGGTCCTAAGTCTAGCATAAATGGTTGAAAAATGTAAAATGCGAATACTTGTTTTTGTATGGTTTTTTCGCAATTATTGCTATTTTGCAACAAGGGTGACTATTTTTGAAATTTTTAACCAATTTTATATTATAGGAAATTTAATTAAGCAACTTTTATGTCAGTACAACTTTTCTCGTAAATGAATACTTTGAAAGTTATAATCAAAAAACGAAGAAAAAAATCGAATTTTCCCTTCATTTTTTGACATTTTGATTATTTAAACAATGTTCCGGACCTTTTTGAGAGGAAGGATAACTCAAATATTATTATTTAAGTTATTTTCAAGCAATTTCTGCAAAAAAATTTGAGTCACCTCTCAACGTCCAAATGTACTAATATTTTTACAGATGCGCCCTGGTCTAGGCGCCGTACGTCGCATCTAAGCTATTAACACAAAAACCTGGGTGCTATTTTCAAGCTATATGCGCTGGCCTTTAATTATATCTGATACTTGATTCGAGTTGTATTCTGCAAAAACAATATACCCCATTGATCTTCGCGCCAACGAATCAATCAAGTGGCGCAATCGGAAACAAGTAAAAAAAATAATTAGGAAATGGTAGCTGCATTATCTTTGGGTAAATGTGCAAACAATTTTTCAGCGTTAAATTTTTAATGGATAGATGTTAACGAAGGCAAAAGGCGCACCATTTCGCGGGCCTGCGGGCCAGTGGGCCAGTCCGGGCTTGGTTGTACTCGATGCATTTTTCAATTAAAATCATTATGGTATGCAAATGGTCATTTGTGCCATTTGTACCATTTGTACCATTGTGCTAAACAACGTACCATAGAATAATTTTTTTAATAGTAAGGATAGAACAGCTTTAAAATAATTGAATCTAGACCAGAAATTGTTGAATTTTTAGCATTCTTTGGTACTTATTATCAATTACAAATATCATTGGATCGATGACTTGCAAGTATGTGCATTTGTGCTATTAGTGTAAGTAATTTATATTTGTATTTTATAATTAATTAGTTAACGTTTTTTAAACGATAATATTGTTATCTAGTCAACTTATTATCTATCTTCTAGCTGTTAAAGCGAAAAGCCGAATAGTAACAGACAAATACCATGAAAGAGAGCATTCGCAAAAGTGTTGGGCAAGTATGTAATAAGTTTATACGAGAAAATAAGTTTGACCTTAATAATGAGGCAAAATCATCGTGGTTATTTTACTTTTCAGTTTGTTCTGGTAAATATATTTTTTATTTTCCTGTGTAATTTAAGAACAAAGCATATACATATATGTATGTATATACTTGTTTACGTTTATCCAATATAATAATAGTCTATTGATTATGTACTTTAGAAAGAAACTACTCTGTTAAAGGGATTGTATTGTTTCAAATGGACAATGGATCGCCAAATATGAAAAAACCGCAGTGTGCTACCATTAAAACGGGTGCGTTTTTGAGAAAGGGGTGAAAAGCGTCTATTTTCAGTTTCATTTATTTTTCATTAACATTTTTTGCACTTTTCGTACATATACATACAGGGTGTTTCATTAATAATTGTCCATATAGTAACTGGAGAAACCTTAGCACAAAATACGAAGATTTAACCTAAAACACTTAAATAAAATGTGGTTCCTAACTGAGTTACAGGGTGTTTTATCTAAACATTTAAAAACTATTTTTGCTCAGCATTTTATAACTATTCGACGTATCCTTTTCGTACTTGGCAGGAAGTATAGGTAGTGTACAGACTACTAAATTATGTTAAACAAACTTCTGGTTTCTGGTTATTACCAGAGGCGTAGTACGGGGGAAAGTGAATGGTTGACCCTTTCCAAATTCTACGCCACTGGCGAAATTGCTATTTTAGTTCAATTTTTGGATTCTCCAATACTATATGTGAAAATAATATACTCTTCATTCGTAACGATAAAGTCATTAGTTTTCGAGATCTTTGAAGTTAAAAATGAAACGACACGGTTATTTTGATTAATGTATTGTGTCGCTTCATTTTTAATTTCAAATATCTCGAATATATATATTACAAATATTCATCTTTAAAATATTCATCAATACATCTTTCAAATATTCTCGTTACAAATGAAGAGTATGTTATTTACATAAAAACTATTGCAAAATCAAAAAATTACACTAAAATAGCAATTTCGTCAGTGGCGTAGAATTTGGGAAGGTTCAAACAGCCACTATCCCCTGTTGTACACCTCTTGTAGTAGCAAGAAACGTTTATTTATCTTAATTTAGTAGGGTGTACAGTACCTACACTTTCTGCCAAGTATGATAAGGATACGCCAAATAGTTTTAAAGTACTGGATACAAATAATTTTTAAATTTTAATCATATGAATCATATCATAAATTAATCAAAATAACTGTGCCGTTTCATATCTAACTTCAAATATCTCGAAAACTAGTGACTTTATCGCTACCAAAGAAGAGTATATTTTTTACGTGAAAAGTATTGGAGAATCTAAAAATGGCACTAAAATAGTTATTCCTCCAGTGGAGTAGAATTTGAGAAGGGCCAACCTTTCACCATCCCCTGTCGTACGCCTCTGGTAGTAGCTAGAAACGTTTGTTTGTCATTATTTAGTAGGGTATCTAGTAGTCGCACTTTTTGCCAAGTATGAAAAGGATATGCCAAATAGTTTTAAAATGCTGAGCAAAAATAGTTTTTAAATTTTTAGATAAAACACCCTGTAACTCAGTAAGGAACCACATTTTATTTAAGTGTTTTAGGTTAAATCTTCGTATTTTTTGTTAAGGTTTCTCCAGTTACTGTATGGAAAATTATTAATAAAACACCCTGTATATCTACAGAAAATTTTTTCAAAATTAAATTTCCTATTAAAATGTCACCTTCTAAAGTCAAAAATATTTTTGAAGTGAATACTTCTTGTCGTTCGGTCTGGAATTTTTGGCGGGTGTAAAGTCATATTGGGCGTCATTCAAAATCGTGTCGCGAGAGCGTCTCAAGACGCTAGAGGTTAGCTTGCGGTATAAATATTGTACACTTGATATTTAAACTGAATAAAACATTTATATTATTTATTTCTTATTTGGATTTAAACAAATTTTGTTATATTCAAATATTAATAATTATAAATTATAATGTTTTTATGTATCAACAAAGAATATACGTAGTTTACGTTCGAGTTTGACAGATCCGTCAAATTTAAACTAAATTTTAAATTATTCATAACAATCATAGGGGGACATCCATAAACTACGTCGTTGAAAAGGGGGAGGGTGGTCTTTGCTTATTACGACGGTATACGACAGGGAGGAGGGGGCCGTGAGTGCACATCCGACGTCGTTTGATGTTCACGAATATAAAAAAATTACGCTATTATAGAATTATAAAGAATTAGTAGGTATATTACTTTTATCGCATACTTTTCATTTCGTTTTTATCACTCACAGCCTTAATAATATTGCTGGCAGTTTTGTACCGAGTAACAAACAATAAAACATTGTTCTATGTATTAAAAAAAAAACGCTTTTATAAAGAACAACGTCTGGAAGCAATAAATATTAAACTGTTCATTTATTTACTGAATACTATGTGTGAAACAATTCTACAAGAATGAATAGAATCAAAATATTCTATTTTATTTAGTTAATACATTGTATTTATACTTAATAAAAGAAATGGTATTGAAATCAAAACAAAATAAGTATCAAGATTTATATGATGCAGTTAAGAAAGCATATCGGAACTCCGATAAAAGTATTGTCTTTTGTCCCAATAAAGCTAATTACAGTGGCGGATCCAGGGGGGGGCGATGGGGGCGATCGGCCCCCCCTCTCAACCCAAGTGATTTATTTTTTTTTAATTATAATATAAATATTACAAAAACGTTTATTTATTTTTTCGAATTACAATAATTAAAATAAATAATTAAAATTACAATATTATATGAATTATGAATTATATATAAATATATTTTATTAGTATGTATGGGATTTGGCTAAAACGGGCCAGTGACGACAGTGTATTTGGAAATGAGTAATTTATAATCCTTATAAATTAAGAATTAAAAATGATCACAATTAGCATATTTAAAAAAATATGTAATCCTATATACTGTGAACGCAACTTAAGCATCTCCACGTATAATTATAAAATCGTTTGCAGTTAACAGATTCGCCGAAAATCTCTCGAAAATTGCGCGCCTAGCAAAAACTATATTAATTCGCCGAAAATATAAATAGATAGCTGTCCACGAAAAAAGAACAGCCTTATTAATTATTAGTAATTAGTGCATTTTGGGTATCGATGCAAGTAACATCTCTTAATACTGATTCGTACAGATCTTAGTTTGTAAATTGTAAGCGTGATTAATAGTATTTTGAGTTTATTCTTCTTTTTTTATATTAATATAGTTTGTGATTTGCGAAGAGTTATAAGATGTCAAATAAACGAAATGAATCAGAAGCTTCTACCGAGAACTTAAAAAGTAAAAAATTCAAATGTCGCAGTATAACTGATTATTTTTTTAAAAATCAACGTAATTTGGGTGATAATATTAATAGTAATGATGATAATAAATATGTACAAGGTACATCTTATCAGATAGATCATACTATGAGACCTACTGATCTTGGATCAAATTTAAGTTCTGAGATCATTCAAAACAAGTCATGCGATTTATGCAAGTCGTGCAGTAAATACCAATTCTACTTTCGAGAGTTTTATGGAAAAAGGTATGTCTTATATGCATGAAAGTATGTCTTATATGTTATATAAGTTTATTTTATATCACGTTTGACAGAAGTGAGTATTTCTCCACGAGTACGATAGATAGTCATTTATGTCGCGGGATGCAATCATCCACATAGCTACCTATATAAAATTATGGTAATAAATAAAATTTTAAACTTCATATGGGAAAGTACATCATGTGACACCTCATTTAAAAGCTTTTGAGATACTGATTACAAAAATATATAGGCAATACTTGTCCAAAATATCGGTTCAATGCATTAATTTTTTTTATAATCCTGAGAAAACTAATAAGTATTTTTAAAAAATTGAAACGCAAAATGCAAGATTACCTTATTACCGAGGGTCGAAAGTCCCTGAAAACGGGTCTAGGACGTTTCATCGCCGCCGTTTCGATGCCGCCGGTTCGATGCCGATGCCGGCCGATTCATAGCCAGTCAATTAATCGCTATCTGATATATTTCCGAATGTTCGACAGTTACAATTATTAGTTATTTTTAGTATTAATTAGGAATTCTATCAAATGCGAGATATGACGGCGATGAAATGGACTGGCGATGGGACGGGACATTCCGCTGAAAACTTCTATAATGTTTATTTTAATACAAGGGTACAAATGTTACAGGGGTGAAAAATGTATAAGCAAGTGTTGTGACACTATATTGTATTTTGGAAAGTAGAATAGGGGAAAATGCAACGTCTATAGACGTTGTGTTACATTACATCAATGGAAATTAGACGTCTATAGACGTTCTGTCCGTCAGCGTGTTAATTTCAAATATATCATTCAAAAGAAACTTTTTGTTTATTCTAATGGACTTTCGGCCCTCGGTAATAATGTAATATTTTATTCTGCGTGTAAATTTTTCAAAGGTTCTCGTATTAGTTTTCTCAGGACTCGAAAAAAAAATTAACGCGTTTAAAAAGCATTCGACCAAAATTTTGCGCATGTACGTATTATACATTTTTGTAATCAGTATTATAAATTACATTCGGTTAATTCTTTATTACATTTCCGAAACTACTGTAAGTTATTAACTTATAAAGTCTCATTTTGTAGGTTTTTTAAATTTGAATGATAATTCACTACATATATTTATTTTTATTTCGTCCACTTTATATATAGGGTGTCCCAACCCAAAAGTAGCGGAACTGTTGAATTTTTCGCGAAATGAACATCGGATCGAAAAAATGAAAAATATGTATTCAATAATTTTTAAAAATCTATCAAATGATACCAAACACGACCCTCTACGTGGGATGGGGGTAACTTTAAAATATTTAATGGAGACCCCCCCAGTTTTAATTGCAGATTTGGATTCCTTACGTAAAAGTAAGCAACTTTTATTCGAGACATTTTTTCGAATTCTGGATAGATGGCGCTATAATCGGAAAAACGATTTATTGTGATACCATGGGTAATTTATAGAAATTGTTTAATATCAATAGAAACACATTCTCAAATGAAAAATCAAAAAACACAAGTTGAATATTTTTCAAAATCCTATCGAATCGAATGCCACCAAACACGACACGGTGTCATTCGATAGGTTTTTAAAAAATATTAAACACGTGTTTTTTAGTTTTTTATTTGGAAGTGTATTTCTTGAGACAGACTATTTCTATATTATTCTATTTCTATAGAATAGAAAAAGTGTCTCGAATAACAGTTGCTTACTTTTACGTAAGGAATCCAAATCTGCAATAAAAACTGGGGGTTTCCATTTACGATTTTAAATTGAGCCCCACCCCACCTCTAGGGGTTGGAGTAGGGGATCGTATTTGGTGTCATTCGATAGATTTTTAAATATTACTGAACAGGTATTTTTCAGTTCTTCGATCCGATTTTCATTTTAGCCAATCGGCCCCCCCTCTTAACGATGCTGGATCCGCCGCTGGCTAATTAGTTGTACAGTAAATTGAGAAAAAAAAGTTAGCGGATATTAATGAACTACATAGTATAAGAAATAAACTTTGATAGCTAACTTTAAAAAATCCAGAAATATCATGGAATTTTAAAAAATCACTAAAAAAGGGGGTCATGAGTTGCAATTGCGACGTCGATATGAGGGGGGGTCAACTGTAAACGACGCTTTACGGCGGAAGGGGGGAGGGTATTAAAAAGTCTGAAATTTTTACGACGTAGTTTATGGATGTTCCCTAGTTGGCACAGATTCCATGAATTTATTTTGGTGGTTAGTACTTGTTTGATAACGAAAATGTCTATCAGCTAACGCGACTCCGGGACTTTTAGGCAAGAAAATATAATATGAAAGTAGATGGAAAACAACCCTAGAACTTACATGTCAAACGTTTATCTCAATGTCTCACATCCATATTATGGTCTATTGGCTAGGATACCTGGCTTTCACCCAGAAGGCTTGGTCCCATTCCCGCAATTGATTTTGATTTAAAAAAAAATTGATTTTAAAAATATGTTGTTTTTATAATGCTTTTGAAGTTAATACTTCTTATCGTTCGATATGGAATTTTAGCGGATGTAAAGTCATATTGGGCGTCATTCAAAATCGTGACATCCTAAAATTAACGGGTAAAATCTTTGGTACCTCTATATTATACATTAAATTGGGTATATATTATACAGGGTGTCCCGAAAAGATTGGTCATAAATTATACCAGATATTCTGGAGTCAAAAATAGTTCTATTGAACCTAACTTACCTTAGTAGAAATGTGCTCATAAAAAAAGTTACAGCCCTTTGAAGTTACAAAATGAAAATCGATTTTTTTCAATATATCGAAAACTATCAGAGATTTTTTATTGAAAATGGACATGTAATATTCTCATGGGAGGAGCATCTTAAAACAAAATTATAGTGAGATTTGTCCACCCCATAAAAATTTTATGGGGGTTTTGTTCCCTTAAACCCACCCAAACTTTTGTGTACGTTTCAATTAATTCATTATTGTGGTACCATTAGTTAAACACAACGTTTTTAAAACTTTTTTGCCTCTTAGTATTTTCTCTATAAGCGAGTTTTTATCGAGATGCGGCTTCTTTTTTAATACATTTACATACAAATTTTATGGGGGTTTTGTTCCTTTAAACCCCCCAAATGTTTGTGTACGTTCCAATTAAACTAATATTGTGCTACCATTAGTTAAAAACAGTGTTTTTAAAACTTTTTTGCCTCTTAGTCTTTTTTGAAAATCAATTTTTATCGAGATGTGGCTTCTTTTTCAAAATATACCCAAAAATGTACATTATAAATAAATTTTCAGATTATAACAGGTCTCTATAATCGTACTTAACCATATACAAATATGTGGTGGATTCGACAAATATTCAAAATTTCTCGATAATCACTTGCTTATCGAAAAAGTAATAAGAGGCAAAAAAGTTTTAAAAACACTGTGTCTAACTAATGGTGAAACCATAATAATTTAATTAGAACGTACACAAAAGTTTGGGGGGGTTTAAGGGAACAAAACCCCCATAAAATTTTTATGGGGTGCACAAATTTCACTTTAATTTTTTTTAAGATGTTCCTGCCATAATAATGCTACATGTCCATTATCAATAAAAAATCTCTAAGAATATTCGATATATGAAAAAAAATCGATTTTCATTTTGTAACTTCAAAGGGCTGTAACTTTTTTTGTGTGCACTATTGTATATAGGTAAGTGAGGTTCAATTAACCTATTTTTGACCCCAGAATGTGTGGTATAATTTATGACCAATCTTTTCGGGACACCCTGTATATTAAATTATAGGCGTAATATATTATTAAATAAAATTAAATATAATCTAATGGAATCAAACCGAATAGAATCGAATTTATAAGAAGGCACTTCTGTCGGCATTCCGCAAGTGCAACGCTATAATAATTTTGTTGACAAAAACATATTAAAACAACGAAGCAAAAAACACGGAAAACGCGATTTTTCTTTCTTGCCAGGGTACCTATACGTGTATAATGCCCTCTTTGAATATTATTAAATAGAATACCTCATTAATTTGTACAAAGGCGAGCTTGCATAAAAGCACATAAAATAATATATATTGATGTAACGGCTTTAAGCCGTCATCCGGTATATTGTTATTTGTAATAGTTATAATTTACTGACACATCTTTGAAGACAAGATCACATGAACCAACCTCAAGTACTTAATAATGAAATAACTATAGAGAAAAACATTATAATGCTTTAACTCTGTATATGGAAAATTTATTTAAATACATATTTTAGAATATTGGACACATTATAAATATACGAATTTATGTAGAATATACGAATTTATGTAGATGTGAGCTAAGTATTTTCGTCTAGGAACGCATTATTTAATGTTTCTGATAAACATGTGACCGTGATAAACATACATATTTTGACCTGTGTTTATTTAGTGCATTCAATAATGTTTTAATAATTGAGGAAATACTTTTTTAATGTTAGCAATTTTACTTTTTAGCCAACATTCTTCTAATATCAGTAGGATCCATGATGGTCTGGCCTTCGTCAGTTATACCAAAATTATTTTTGAAAGACACTGAACTCAATCCATTTGGAAGACCTATCACAACTATGGAAAATTCAATTCTCTTATCGACTTGTAGCTTTATATCAATATTTGGGCTTATAGCTTTGGTAAAGCTAGCAGATTTCTTTGGGCGGAAAATAATAATTAGGACGATAGGAATTCTATATTTAGTATGTCTCATTATACTAGCTTTTGGAAAAAATATTTATATATACTATGTATTTTGTTCTATAATCAGTGTCCTTGCTGCGGGAGGTATAATTATCATAGCAATATATAACGGAGAAATTTGTACTGATTATGAAAGAACCTGGGTTGGTTGTATGGTTGGTTTCATGGTGCCAGCTGGCAATCTTTTTGGATATATAATTGGGGCATTGGTGGAACCAGTAAAAAAGTTGACTCTTATTTACGCTATACCCCTTGTATTACATGTTATTTTATCATGCTTTATGGTTGAGTCCCCCATTTATTTAGCTTGTAAAAATAAAAAACTTGAAGCTATATCTACTTTAGACAGGTTGAGAAAATTTAGAAGATATGGAGACGCAGAACTGGAATACCTTAAAATAGAACAATTCAATAAAAGTCGTGCTAATCTAAATCGCCGAACATGGGCAATTTTTCGTTCTCCTACTTCGAGGAAAGCTTTATTTCTAGGTTTTGTCATTTATGCTACGCAGGAATTATCAGGGTTTTTAATTATTGTAGAATATTTGGTCCCAATCTTTAATGATATAGCTGCATTAGTCCCAGGTAAAACAGTAAGTATTTTGTTTGGATTTACACATATGGTGATTATATTCCTAGCTACTGTATTTGTCAACAAATCGGGTAAACGGCCTCTTCTTTTATTTTCCACATTGGGTTGTTCGGGATCTATGGCTTTTATGGCTTTCTACTTCTATTGCAAACAACAAGAGTTGTCTTTTCTCGATCAAATACAGTGGTTGCCAGTTATCTGCATTTTACTATTTATAATATCCTATGGCACGGGATTAGGTCCTCTTCCGTTTGGTATAGTTGGAGAGTTATTTGATAATGAAGTAAGAGTCACTGGGTATGCTGCAGCAACATTGCCGTATTGTGTTTTAGGCGTTGGGAGTAATTTTGCGTATCCATTAATAAGTAGTTCATTCGGTGTGTACATGTGTATGTTATTTCATAGTTTTTCATGTTTTATATGTTTTATCATTTTTTATTTTTATTTGCCAGAAACTGGAGGGAAGAGCTTTATGGAAATTCAAAGTCTTCTTCAAAGGAATAAAAATTAATTATTACTTTTAAAAGATGTTTTATTTCTTTAAATACAAAATCGTTATGATGCAGTTCATCGCATACAAAAGTCATTTTACACCTATATATTCATTACATTGTTAATAAAATATGATTTGGCAGGAAATTGCTTATTTTTTACTTGCATATTATTTGTTTATTTTACCTTTCATGTGGTTACCATAAACACACCTAGATATATTCTAGGGCCTAGGACATAATAACTAGGCATTATGACCTATAAGGTCCTGTTGTATATGAAAAAAGCAAATGTTATGGAACGAAGTTTTATTTTTTTATTTTAAACAATTTTTAAAGGAGTAAGTATTATAGCACTAACATTTTTTAATCTTAACAATCTTTATAAATATTGAAAGTGGGTACAATTTTCGAACATTCCTGAAAAGTTATGAGTTCCAAAATTGGTAAAAATAGGAAATATCTGCATTTTTGTTAACAATTAATGTGGATTTTAAAATGGTTATTTAGTCCACAAGGAATTTGAAGAATACTTTTCGGACCAAAATATTTCAATCAGAAACGTGAACTAAACATAAAAAAATAACAAAAATTAACATATCAATTCCTGAAAGTAAACCACTATTATGGTCTCATTTATTATGTCAGCTATTTTTTTTTTCAATTTCCATTGAATCATTATTTATCATGGCAATATACAGGGTGTCCCGAAAAGATTGGTCATAAATTATACCACACATTTTGGGGTCAAAAATAGTTCGGTTGAACCTAACTTACCTTAATACAAATGTGCTCATAAAAAAGTTACAGCCCTTTAAAGTTACAAAATGAAAATCGATTTTTTTCAATATATCGAAAACTATTAGAGATTTTTTATTGAAAATGGACATGTATCATTCTTATGACAGGAACATCTTAAAACAAAATTATAGTAAAATTTGTCCAACCCATACAATTTTATGGGGGTTTTCTTCCCTTAAACCTCCCCAAACTTTTGTGTACCTTCCAATTAATTCATTATTGTGGTACCATTAGTTAAACACAACGTTTTTAAAACTTTTTTGCCTATTAATATTTTTCGATAAGTCAGTTTTTATCGGGATGCGGTTATCTTTTTTTTATATTAACATAAAGATTGTTTGGGTGTTTTGTTCCTTTAAACCCCCCAAATGTTTGTGTATGTTCCAATTAAACTATTATTGTGGTACCATTAGTTAATCACAGTGTTTTAAAACTTTTTTGCCTCTTAGTTTTTTTGATAAGTCACCTTTTATCGAGATGTGGCTTCTTTTTCAAAATATACCTAAAAATGTAAGTTATAAATAAATTTTCAGATTATTTACAGGTGTGTATAATCATACTTAACCATACTTAACCATATACAAATATGTGGTGGATTCGACAAATATTCAAAATATCTCGATAAACACTGGCTTGTCAAAAAAGTACTAAGAGGCAAAAAAGTTTTAAAAACATTGTGTTAAACTAATGGTGCCACAGTAATAATTGAATTGGAACGTACACAAAAGTTTGGGGGGTTTAAGGGAACAAAACCCCCTTAAAATTTTTATGGGATGCACAAATTTCACTTTATTTTTTTTTTAAATGTTGCTGCCAAAAAAATTCCACATGTCCATTTTCAATAAAAAATCTCTAAGAGTTTTCGATGTATGAAAAAAAAATAGATTTTCATTTTGTAACTTCAAAGGGCTGTAACTTTTTTTGTGTGCACTATTGTATATAGGTAAGTGAGGTTCAATCAACCTATTTTTGACCCCAGAATCTGTGGTATAATTTATGACCCAACTTTTCGGACACCCTGTATAACGGAGACATTTGTACTGATTACGAAATAATGTAGCTTGGTTGTATGGTTGGTTTTATGGTACCAATTGGCAATCTATTTGGATATAATAGCAGCATTGGTGGAACCAGTAAAAGAGTTGACTCTTATTATGCTCTACTCCTTGTATTACATGTTATTTTATCATTCTTTATGGTTGAGTCATCCATTTACCTAGATTGCAAAAATAAAAAGCGTGAAGCTATATCTACTTTAGATAGATTGAGAAAATTTAGGAGATATGGAGACGCAGAACTGGAATACTTTATAAAATAAAACAATTCAATACAAGCCGTGCTAATCTAAATCGCCGAACATGGGCAATTTTTCGTTCTCCTGCTTCGAGGAAAGCTTTATTTCTAGGTTTTGTCATATGCTACGCAAGAAATAGAATATTTGGTCCCAATCTTTAATGATATAGTCGCATTACTCCCAGGTAAAACAGTAAGTACATTGTTTGGATTTACACATATGGTGATTATTTTCCTAGCTACTGTATTAATTTGTCAACAAATCAGGTAAATGACCTATTCTTTTATTTTCCAAAATGGGTTGTTCGGGCTTTGATGGCTTGTTACTTCTATTCCAAACAATATAAGTTGTAAACTAAAAGAAAAGAAAATATGGTTCAGATTCGATTACAGTACAGAGCCTCTACTATGTGCTTATACGTATTTCGGAATAACCGTTTCCTCATCGGAGCACCTGGGTAGAGGCACTGAACTGAAATCAAATCCTTTCATACTTTCCGGGTAATTATCAAAATAATTACCAAAGATGTTACTAGCACCATCTATGAATCAAAAGTCTAATACAGTTGAGTCCGCGAATCTTTACCGGTGCGTCATCATTTAAATCATACGAAATAAGTCGATGATAAGTCGAAAATTGAAAATTACTAAACGCAACAGCAAGTGACAGTAAGTGACTTGATGTTGCGTTTAGTAAATTTCAATTTCCGACTTATCATCGACTTATTTCGTATGCTTTAAATGATTACGCACGGGTAAAGATTCGCACGGGTATCCCTAATTTTTATGTCTTTACATGGCAAATTACATGTAGTAAAATTCACACTGGTATGAATATGTAAACATTACTAGAATGTCATTCTACTTGAAAATGTCATCATTAATTTAAAGAGATGGCTTTTGAATCTTATTGGATAACTGTTATTTTTATAATTGCCAATTATTAATTCAGTTAATAAATCTGATATTTTTTTCACTAACTATGTATTCAGTGTTTGTAATAATTTATAAATATGTACAACAAAAACTAATACTCAATCGAGAAAAGAGGAAAAGTGTTAAAGTGATTTTTTAATAATATATTAATACTATGGAACGCTTACAATTTTGAACATCTTTAACAACAAAATACTTGGATCACAGAATATATTATCCTGATGTATTCTCTGCTTGGATCTTCCACAAATAATACACAATAAATAACTTTTTATTAAGTTCACGTTTTAAATCAATTATTTATCAAATACACTATATATCAATATTATTTAATCAACAACTCAAAATATTCCCGATGCCATGTCAAATATTTAAAATTGTCACTGATTGTCACTGTCTGACTGACAGTCTGCTGACAATATTCTATTCGACTGAGTGCGCTGTATGACAAAGATAGATTTGGAAATATTACCACGGACGTTGTGTTCATTTTTTTCGAATCCTGAAAAAACCAATAAATATTTTTGAAAAATTTAAACGCAGAATGAAAGACTACATTATTACCGAGGGCCGAAAGTCCCTTAGAATAAATAAAAAGTTTATTTTGAATAATATATTTTAAATTAAATATCACACTAAATTTTCTCTTAGTTTTTCACTCCTATAACTTATTAAAATAAACATTATAGAAGTTCTCAGGGACTTTCGGCCCTCGTCAATAACGTAATATTTCATTCTGCGTTTAAATTTTTCAAAAATACTTATTAGTTTTCAGAGAATTCGAAAAAAATGAATCCCCATTTGAATAGCATTGCAGCCGAAAATACGTACCCATCCTCTTAATATGCGTATAATAAACATTTAAGTGCGATATGCTTCTTTTCATGAGCATTTTTCAGTGCGTCACAAATGATAGAAAAAAAAGGTAAGTCCGTGATAATATACATATTAGTGACATGACATTTTAGTTAAATCTGACAGTTGTCAAATTTTATTTGCAATTTGGCATAAAAACAAATCAATTCTGTTTATTGCATTTATAAAATGGTATTTTCTTTGATTTGTATAGTCTTATAAATTGTACAGATTATATTTGTAGATATATTATATAATTCGAAAATAATTTTTATTTCGAATATAGCGCCATCTATTAGCAACTAGAATAAATGTTATAAATGTCACCGACGAAATGTAATCACCGACGTGCGTTTTTTTCTGTCACATGCAATTTAACGCGTTAGAAAGAAATGGAAAAACTGTGACGCACTGAAAGTTTCTCATGAGAAAAAGCATAGTCGTAATTTGTGTAGGTAGGTAGTAGGTACGCATACTCGTACGTGTGTAATGCATTTAAACTGCTTGCAACATTAATGTATAACTTCACTCCTCTTTTCTTTATTCCCTTAACCCGGGAGTAGTCGCGCTCACTTCTGTAACGTCGATAGTCGCGTGTGAGATTCTATCTCAAAATACGAATTTAAAACAAATTTTTATTTTGTACTATTTTTATCTACTTTTTATATTGAAAATATGTATTTCTAACAATTTTGTTAAAAAACCTGTGTTAACGGCCACCTGCCAACATCGGCCACCTGTCCTAACGGTCAGTTTAAAAATTTTCCAATTTCATATTATGTCGATGGTTAAGAGCACAGATATAGTATGTCCACTTTTTGCTGATTTTAAGATAACATTATAAAAATATTCAGTAGGGTCATATGAATGTTCTGCATAATTATTGTAAGTCCAGAATGATTGTAAATGAGTTAAACGGCCTTGCCAAAATATAGTATTTCCCATTTGTACTAAAAACCGACTTGCACAGATATTTTATGTCCGTTTGGAAGTGCACAAACATAGTATGTTTTGGGACATACAATATTAGTGCTCACGCGATCAAACTTATCATGGCTGTAAATATTATTTGACCGGACATGCAGTAACATGACCTTATGTTGTATGTCCATGCACATTTTCAAAAAAAAATATTTTTTAACCCGATAATACATAATATTTTAAAAAATATCTACATTAAGCTAATAATGATACCCGAACTTATTACCCAAACATTATGATATATCGGTATATCAGCAGTATCAAACAAAAAGTAACGCGAAAACTTCAAAACGTTCTCCTCAACAATTAAGATATTTCGACATACTATATCTGCGCTCTTAACCATCGATGTAGACTACAAAAACTGGCAATACCGTCCACCTTTCTATATCGGCCAATAGTTCTTTCATTTTTAGTGGCCGTTACTGACAAATTTTACTGTACAGTAAAACCTGTGTTAAAGGCCACCTTACAACATCGGCCACCTGTCCTAACGGCCAGTTTAAAAATTTCCCACACCAATTATATGAAGACTACAAAAACTGGCAATAGCGGCCATCTTTCTATATCGGCCAATAGTTCTTTCATTTTTAGTGGCCGTTACTGACGGGTTTTAGGATGAAATGTGAGATTCTATCTAACGGCGCGACTACTCGCGGGTTAAAGCTAATTGGCTCTCCCCAAAGCCATAAATTCCACAAAAAGAAGAAGAAGAAAAAAAATTCCTACACATTACTACACCCTTCCTCGAGGCACTTACGAAATTTTTTCAAAATTGCAAAATTTTTATCAAGTTATCGCGAAAAAGGATATAAATTGAGATTTTATCTCACCGCGGGTTAACTATGTTGGGCTTGCTTTAAAGGCTTATTTATACACTTGTATCGTAATATTCTTGTTACAGCTGTAACATATCGAGAAAACATAGTTTTTTTAATACTGCTGTGTAAATACTTCTTTTTCAAAATCAATGGGAAAATCCCAGTAGCTGGCTGTATACCATAATTAAAAAATCATAGAGAAGTAAAAACTTCGTTTGTACAATGGTATAAAAAAGTTTATTAAAAACCATTAAAAGTCATCCAAAAGAATTCGCAAAACGTTTTCGATCTAGATCAGATCATCTTCAGTGCGTTCTGCTTAGTACACGAAACTAGCATCCTTATGAAATTGGTAACATCGAGAAATATGGTTTACATGATACTTATATGATATTTATAGCGACTCCAAGTCGGTTTTAAAAGATTGAATGTGTTAGGAGTGCTCAAAGGGCAACATGGTTCCCTGCTCGATAAGAACTTGTGGTTTTTGCCAGTTCAACGGACTGTGTCCATTAGAACACAAGTTCTTATCGAGCAGGGAACCATGTTGCCCTTTGAGCACTCCTAACACATTCAATCTTTTAACATCTACTTGTAGTCGCTATAAATATCATGTAAGTATCATGTAAACCATTAGTTTAAGCTTAGAATCTACAAAACAGTAATTAGGCCAGTCGTCACATATGGATGTGAAACGTGGACCCTCTCAAACAATGATGAATTTTACTTCCTGACTTATTAGACTTTTAATATAAGTTGTCTTGTCTACATTCATTCGGTGTGTATATGTGTATGTTATTAAATTTTTACAATTTTTCATATTTTATATGTTTTATCATTTTTTATTTTTATTTACCAGAAACTGGATGGAAGAGCTTTATGGAAATTGAAAGTCTTCTTCAAAGGAATAAAAATTAATTATTACTTTCTTAAAATAGCTGTAACTCTGCTTTTTAATTTTTCTTTATCAGCTACATGTTTATATTCTAAGAATATTTTTCGATAAAATACTTACTTTTTGAGTTATTTGTAAAAAACCGTGTAAAAACGTAGGTTGTTGTTGAAAAATGAACATTTTCACTCGTAAATAACTCGAAAATTATTGACTTAATGAAAAAACTCTATACAACCAAAGTTTCGTAAGTTTATCCATTTCCGAACTTATTTTGAACGTATGTTTTTTCACCCCCGAGGTGGCTTTCACCCCTCATGTAAAATCAACCAACGCCACAAGTCCAAAAGTGAAGCGTAGTGTAAGAGGAACCTGAATCCAAATTTTCATACAATTCGGTGGTGACACGAAAAATTTCACGGTATGGAAACAAATATTTTCCTCACAAGGAATAAAGATTCTATCGACTGCTTTGAAAATCAATGTTGTACAAATTTAAGTTATTACGGATAACTACTGTCATGGAAAAAAGTGTAGCTGGCAACAACAATTTGTTTTAACAAACGTTTTTTAAACTTCTAACCAGGCAGCCGTTCAAGTTTAAATCGCCTGAAGACACATCAGTGAATAAACAATTCAGAAACGATGGTAAGAGCTTTTTCCAACACGAAAATGAACCCATCGCAAATTTTAAAATAAATCGGAAAAATTGACAGGCTAAATTTAGAAGGTATCTAAAGTTTTGATGAAAAATAATAATATTATATGAACATCTGAGTATAGGGATAGAAAAGAAAAGTAATTTAAATGGCAGAAGGATTGTGGAGAAAAGGAAAGCAGGTAGAAATATTTAAAACTTGAAAACGAAACACCTAAATAAAAAATAGCGATGAAGTTTAGTCGATTGGATAAAGAATAAAAACTGAATATAAACAAGTTCAAAGAATATAACAGTATTGTTGTGACTGTCCCTTATCCTCAATATAAGACAAGAACCAAGCTTCTAAATGGCCGATTATGAAAAACTCTGATTATTTAATCTTCGTCGAAGCAGGTATAGTTCGATGTTGACGTAATACTAAATTGTAAGTTTAAATAATTTTATTTTATTACAGTTAATTTCACCCCCTCTGTGGCTCAGTGGTAAGAGCGCCTACCTTTGGATCGAAAGGTCCGCATGGTCGTGAGTTCGAATCTCACCAGGGTCAGGAATTTTTTGTTTATTATAAATTAATGTAGGATTGTAAATAGTTTACCTTATATTTAAAATTCCCCTGTATATCATTTTTCTTAATTATTAGTACGAGAACGGGATAAGGGTCTCACATATGGACGTTGGCACAAATGTGCAGAACGAATTGGGGATTACGGCGACGGTAGCGAACTACTTTTAACTTTATAGTTTTAGTTTATTGGAAAAAGACGGCGGCGGGTCGGTACATACTTTGAACCAATTTTAATTGGGTTCTTTCACAGGAAAAAAGAGATTAGCCTAAGAGGGTTGGTTTTAGCGTAAGGAACTAGAACGAATACAGGCAGTCGATTATAACATCACAGCGACGACAGACGTGCTCTTAGGGTTAATAAGACGTAAAAAGACGAATTAAGACGGGTATTATATTGATTAGACGCAAATTATCTATAAATACATTTCTTTTTTGTAAGAATAAGAACACGTAAGATTTTAGTCGCAATTACACAACACTTTTACATTTCGTCAATTTAATAGTATCAATAATTTAGTCATCTATTTTATTAATTAAAACTGTTAAACATCAAACGGACTTTTATTACGATTGTCTTTAGATGAATCCCTACATTTTGGGGGCTCAAACGGGATCTAAGATAGACAGTTTCGTCGTAAAGTTCGCGAAATACCGTAAAAACTCGGCTCAAGTGACGTGACGTAATTTTTGGAAACTGTTTATGACTGTTCGGGAAACGTGGAAACTGTTGGTGATTTTCGGACTTTTTTAAACTATTGGTGACTTCCGGACTTTGTGAACTGTTGGTGAATGGTTGTGTTGGTGGAGTAGCAGGCTAGTACAGTGTAGACGACGCTGTTAGGCAAATACGACGGCTGTTTGGGCAGTGATGACGACGACGACGAGACGCAATCATAGCAAGCAGTATTACCAAGGAGAAATCAGGTGTGTTTTTTCCAATATTTTAAAAGTAGTCAAGACACTTTGGTCTTGTGTCTGGAAATTAGAAATCTGACCAAAGATTATTTTTTTCGAGGAGCTGTGAACTGGAACTTTGACGATAAACAGTGAATGTTGCGAAAGAACTATCATAAATCATTTAACGATTAACTTTTTCTTGTTTTTTATTGTTTTTTTTTTGTTCATTTATTTTAATAAATCATAACTTTGTTAGTATTTGTAGTAAATATTGATAATTTTGAAGTAAAAGCGACTACAATTCTACAGTTCACAAGTACAATTTGCACACGGGAAAAAATAATCTAACTTTTTAGTTAAAAGATAATTTATCTTTTTATTTTTGGTTTTTTTATGTAATATTATTATATACCTTTTTAAAATGCAGTCTAAACAAACTCTTAACGATTTTCCAAAAATTAGTTCAAACCTTAAAAATTCGGCATTAAGTGCTGTTAAGGCGTTGCATGTTGTCGCGTACGGGGATAAAGAGTTGCCGCGACAAACAAGGAAGAACTTGCGGAATTTCACAAAATTTTCGTGGGATAAAGAATCCGAGGAATATTCCACAAAAATAGAAGACGTGAAAAATAAACTAAGTATGCCGGACTTAGTAGGAGTTTGCCATGTTTTGGTTCTGAACTACACTGGTTCAGAGGACGATGTGATTGAACGTATTTGTTCATTTTTGAACGACTTCAATCTTGAAGTCGAGACTGACGATGAAGACGAAGACGCTAGCGACGATGACGGTGATAAAGACGTTTATCACAAGAAAAACGGTAAAGACGTTACCGAAAACGATTGCAATAATGAGGATAACGACGTTAATAGTGATAAAGATGCTTATCACGAAGACGAAGAAGAAGGTAAAGACGTTATCGAAGACGATGTCGATAATGAGGATAACGACGTTAATAGTGATAAAGACGCTTATCACGAAGACGAAGAAGAAGGTAAAGACGTTACCGACGACGATAGTAATCATGATGACAATAGGGAAGATAAAAGAACGACGGATTTATTTACGAGGAATAGATCAAAATCAAACAAAATAACGACAGGCAGACTGAATGATTCATTTGCCTTAACTTTTAGGGACGTAGAGGACAGTATAAGCAAGATCGCTGATTTTGAAGAAATTTCCAATCTGATGGGATGGAATGATTTGCAAATGCTAATTTTTGCTAAACGATGTCTAAAAGAAATCGGTAGCGGAGGAAACATCGAAAATGAAGTCATAATGCAATATATAATTGAGGGAATTATGGAAGACCCGGCTAATAAAGTAATACTTTATGGTGCCAAAAATTTCAATGACTTTAAAGAGAAGATTAAACTGTACGACGACTTCTTTATAAAAAACAATATTTTGTTTAAATACGAAGACGGCAAGGAAGTGTTAGTCATTCCGAAAAGAATGCAAACAGACGTAATTAGAAGCTTACACGAGGTAGGACATTTTTCTGTAACACAAACACAAGATTTGATTCGAAGAGAATGTTACATTCCAAATCTTAGAGAAAAAATCGAGCACTGCATAGGGAATTGCGTTAAATGTATACTTGGAAGCAAAAAAGAAGTTATAGAATGCGTGAAGAGACGTCAAAAGGATTTCGAAAATCCGCTCCGTATAATATCTGACAGAGGTACCGCATTTACGGCGAAGGAATTCGAAGACTATTGCGAACAAAGAAGCATAAAGTCGACGCCGTTCGAAGTACTGTTCGGAACGAAGATGAAGAACCAAGAAGATCTGAGGATGAGGGAGATCATAGAACAGGAGATAATTAAACAATTTGATGAAGATAGAGAGATGCTGAGAAACGAGAGTCGACGTCAGTTAGTCAAAATTCAAGAGGAAAATAGACGCAGATATGATCTACGAAGAAAAAGGCCGAGGATGTATAAAAAGGGGGACTCAGTGGCAATCAAGAGAACACAGTTTGATGGAGGACTCAAACTGCTGAAGAAATATTTTGGACCATACGTGGTAGTACAAGTGAATCCAAATGACAGGTACGAGGTAAAGAAATCTGGATACCATGATGGACCTCAGAGCACTTCAACGTGTGCAGCGGAATGGGACGTTTCGATGCCGCCGGTTCATCGCCGGCCGTTTCGATGCCGCCGGTTCATCGCCAGTCCATTTCATCGCCGTCATATCTCGCATTTCCTAGAATTCCTAATTAATACATCAAAATGTAAATGGGTTTGACATCAAAATAATAGTGGGAGACTGCAACGCCAAAGTAGGAAGAGAGAATATATACGAACACATAATAGGGAAATATAGTAAGCATGAGGTGTCGAACGATAATGGCCAAAGAATAATAGGCTTTGCAACAGAAAGGCAAATGGTGATACGAAGCACACAATTACGCCGAAAAGATATATATAAAGGAACGTGGATTTCCCCTGATAAGAAGACAGTAAATCAGATAGACCATATTTTAATAGAGAAGAAGCATGCAAACAATGTAATAAATGTAAAGAGCATGAGAGGAGCGGACTGTAACTCTGACCACTACCTGGTGAGAGCAGAATATAAAATCGAGCATAACATAAAGCGAAACAATAAAACAACAGAAAAAAATGGAAAACAATTTAACATAGGACTACTAAAAGATAACAACACACAGAAGAAGTATGAACAGGGAATAACCAACAGACTAATCAGGGAACAAGAAACGTCAAGCCCAGACAAACAATGGCAAAATATCAAAGAAGCAATCTTGGACACAAGTAAAGCAATCCTAGCGAAAACCAAAAGAAAACACAAAACAAAAGATTGGTATGATGAAGAATGTCAAGAAATAGCAGAAGCAATAAGAAAAGTAAGACTCAAAAATCTCACAAATGACGAAGAAAGCACTAGAGAAGAATACAGAGAATTGAGAAAAATCATGAAAAGAAAATGTAGAAGCAAAAAGAGAAAATACAACGAGAACAAACTGAAAGAAATAGAAGAAAAATTTCAAAAAAAAGAAATAAGATCATTCTACCAGGAAGCAAAAAAAATGGAAAGAGGATATCAAAAAAACAACCCATATATGAGAGATGATAAAGGGATGTTGCTAAATGAGCCTGAAAAAATAATGGAAAACTGGCAAAACTATTTCACAGAACTGCTAAATAAGAGCGAAGTACAAAAGGAAACAAACCATGAAATTGAAGATGATCAGATAGCAATAGAAATACCCACAGAACAAGAAATAAAGAACGAAATAAAGAGCTTGAAAAATAACAAAAGCCCAGGAATAACAGAAATATCGACCGAAATGATAAAATCAGGAGGGAAAAGACTACAGAAAGAGATATATGATCTGATAAAAAGAATATGGGAAGTAGAAAAAATGCCAGAAGAGTGGACCATAGCAAGAATATGCCCTATACATAAAAAAGGTGATAGAATGCTATGCGAAAACTACAGAGGCATCGCACTATTAGAAATAGTTTACAAAATCTTGGCACAAAGTATAAGTAAAAGGATAAGTCATTATTCGGAAAAAATACTGGGGGAATACCAGGCAGGTTTTAGAAACAACAGATCAACGACTGACCAAATATTTGCCTTAAAAGAAATACAGACTACATGTTACGAACATAAAACAGTACTATATGCTTTGTTCATAGACTTTAAGCAGGCTTACGACACAGTAAATAGACAGCAGATGTACGAACTGATGAAAGAATTGGGGATACCAAGTAAAATTGTCAGGATGATAAAGATGACGAGGGAAAACACAACAAACGAAATAGCTTGGAAAGGGTATACATCCAAAAAGTTTGAAACCAAGGAAGGATTACGACAAGGAGACCCACTATCAACAATGGCATTCAATCTAACATTGGAAGGAATAATCAGGAAAAGCAGAATAAACATGCAAGAAACGATATTTAAAAACGGCCACCAATGCATAGCATTTGCAGATGATCTGACGCTATTAGCAACAAGCAAAAAAGAACTACAAAAGTTTATGAAAAACATAATAACAGAAGCCAAAAAATTCGGACTTAAAATAAATGAAGAAAAGACAAAGTATATGATAATGGGAGAGATCCAAAAAGAAAAAGAGAATAACATCATAGTACAAATAGAAGGAGAAAAAACATACTCGTTTAAAAGAGCCAAAGAAATTATTTACCTGGGAGCCAAAATAGATGAAAATGGTCATGAAGAAGGGGAGATAAAGGCAAGAATAGCTAAAGGAAATAAAAAATATGGAGCATTACGCACATTATTGAAATCCAAATACGTATCAAGAAAAACAAAAATAAGAATTTATAAGACTGTTATCAGACCTACAGTAACATACGCAAGCGAAACATGGGTGCTCAAAAAGTCAGAAACAGACCTGTTAGAAAGATGGGAGAGAAAAATGCAAAGAGCAATATATGGAGGTGTGAAAATAGAAGGTCAGTGGAGAAGAAGAACCAATAAAGAATTGGAAGAACTATATCAAGAGCCAACGATTACGACGACGATCAAAGCACAGAGAATACGATACTTGGGGCACATAGAGAGAATGGGAAGTAAACGAATGCCAAAAATGGTACTTTCACGAAGACCAATACAAAAGAGGAGGAAAGGCAGGCCAAGGAAAAGATGGAAGGACAGTGTATATGAAGACTTGAAGAAAAGTAACATTGAGAGATGGAAAGAACTAGCATTGGACAGAAGAAGATGGAGAGAGGTTGTGAAGGAGTGTATAAAAAGACTGAAGTGTATTTAAATAAAATTTATAAGTTATGTAAGATATATTAAGTTATTTACTATATTATTTATGTAATCAGAAATGTAAACATTTTAGCCCTAGGCCTACAAGGCCTGTTGCGCTTAATAAATATAATATATTATATTGATTAGACGCAAATGATCTATAAATACAATTCTTTTTTGTAAGAATAAGAACACTTAAGATTTTAGTCGCAATTACACAACACTTTTACATTTCGTCAATTTAATAGTATCAATAATTTAGTCATCTATTTTATTTATTAAAACTGTTAAACATCAAACGGACTTTTATTATGATTGTCTTTAAAGAAAACCTACATTAATATATTGAAAATAGTTTCTGTCCTTGTGGGATTCATATGCGGAATGTTAAATATTCGTAGACTAAAATAGACGACTTTTTATTAAGTCAGTTAAAGAAGACTGATTTTAAAATATTTTGTTAATTTTGTTAATGTATGAATATGAATACGAATGTCATGACGGCGATAGTCTCCGAGGTACCTGGTGCCCAGGATGGAACTCGTCGCCTGGGGCGATTGAATAATTCGCGGGACGATCCAATAATTCGCGAAATAAAAATTGGATTGAAAAACTGAAAAAACGTGTTCAATATTTTTCAAAAATGTATCCAATGACACTAAACACTAACCCCCACTCCACCCTCTGGAGGTGGGTTGGGGTAACTTTAAAATCTTAAATGGAAACCCCCATTTGTTATTGCATATTTGGATTGCTTAGGTAAAAATAAGCAACTTTTATTGGAGACATTTTTTCGAATTGTGGATAGATGATAGATGGCACTATAATCGCAAAAAACGATTTGTCGTGATACCATAGGTAAATTATAGGAACGGTCTAAAATCTCGAGAAATACACTTCAAAATAAAAAAACCAAAAAATACGTATTCAATATTCTTCAAAAATAGATCGAATGACACTAAACACGACTCTACACTCTACCCCTGGAGGTGGGGTGGAGGGTAACTTTAATTTCTTAAATAGGAGCCCTCATTTTTATTGCAGGATTCGTAAAAATAAGAAATTTTCTTCGAGACATTTTTTTGAATTATGGATAGATGGCGCTATAATCGGAAAAACACTATTTATTAGAGCCATCTATCAACAATTCTAAAAAATGTTTCGAATAAATGTTACTTATTTTTTCATGAGGAAGCCAAATCTACAATAAAATATGGGGATTCCTATTTTATTTTAAAGTTACCCCCACCCCATCTCCAGTGGGTGAAGTGAAGGGTCGTGTCTGATGTTATTCGACAGGATCTTCAAAAATATTAAACACGTATTTTTTGGTTTTTTATTTTTCAAGTGTATTTCTCGAGATATTAGACTGTTTCTATAATTTACCTATGGTATCACGATAAATAGTTTTTCCGATTATAAAGCTATCTATTCACAATTCGAAGAAATGTCTTGAATAAATGTTTTTTTAAAAATGTATAAACATTTTCAATTTCTTTGCAACACGAAAATTCTGCAGCTGCATAATACTCTGGTTAAATCGGAGAGTGCAGGAAGAGTCTATACCGGTTTCGGAGGTCTTCTCCCCCTCATCAGTAGTCTCATATCCTCTTCTCTCCGATTTCTCCACGTATCATACTTTGGGCCTTTCCGAATCGCAAAGAAAGAAATGTCACGGATGAACTAGAGCCATCTACCGAAAAACAAAGTAAGTTATCAATCGAAGTAGCACAGAAAACGACAATAAATGTCGTTTCCATACTACCAGATTGACGACAGATGGAATACTTTCTTTGGTTACACCTCCTGAGATTTTCAAAATTTATAAATCAAACAGGATGCCGAGGAAATTAAGATGAGAGAATTTTAAATAATTCACAACTCATCTCCTCAGCGTGGTAAAAGTTCCAGCAAGAAAGATTCCTTAGGAAGGAGTTCCAGCAAGAAAGATCTACATCAAAAAAAGAACCTATATAAAAATTTGGTTGACATCTGACGTCTCGTTCAAAATGTATCGTGCTATTAGTCACATATGTATAGTCGCCATTTTGAATGCCCGCCATTTTTGTAAAAGGCAAAATCTGAGATGGTCTCATATCTAAATTTGAACCTTTATATGTGTAGTATATGTGGTCCAAATTATATATTTCTATCATTAAATGCACAATTGTTTCACATATCGGCTGCATTATGAAGATATTCTAAATGTTTATAAACTACAAAATTTCAAAAATTTGGCATTAGGATGTTTGACTATATGTATAAAAATTTTTTTTTATCTTTTTTTAAAACATTTTGATAGTATCACTCTTCTAATTTCATTTGGCATACGCAGAATTGCCCTATCTTTATTATTTTCTGTCTTTTGTTATTGCAAAACAAAGGTTTCTAAGATAAACAAATAGAATAACTTTTAAATTAATTAATGGATCGGCCTCAAATTTTTAGGGTTTGTTAAGTACCCCAATACCCAGCTTTGGATGAAACACTAAAGTTCTAAGTTAAATTTAGTATAAGTTATTAACAAACGATTTTCATTGATTTTTCAATTTGCGAAGCAACAAATTGACTTTTTAATATTCAAAAATCGGAATTTTAAAGCTTTTTCAAGGTTCTAAAAAATTTTTTTGTAATTTTACGTCAACTATTTAGTTTTTTAATGGGGTGCAAAAAATTGAAAATAATAGCGTTTTTGCACTAAATTGTTAATAAATAAAAAAACGGACGCGAACTCTAGGCAGGAAACAGGTAGGTTTTTTTCCTACAGGTCTACAATAACTAAAAAAAAGTAGTCAACTACCTGCAGATTTACGTGTCCTGAGAAAATCCTTAGTTTTCTGGACTATAGGTACAATGTTTCATATATAAAAAATAATTTTTAACATTTTATGATTGTTAAAAAAACAAAGCAGATTCAGCTGTAGGTCTTCAAGGATTTGTCATCACCATCAGCTATCCATCATTTACCTCTTAGAACTTTCAAAAACCCGTATAAGATTTTTTCAGCTATTTTTTTCTTTAGATACTAGCCTAATAATAAATAGTCCTTCAAATAAGATAATCTAAAATAATAATACATTTTGCTCTTTGTATTAAGTTTCTGATTTTTCTTAAAAAAAATAGGGCTTAAAGTAAAAATTATCTCCGAAATTTGCTCTCATGTATCAAGTCTTGCGTCTAATCTGGCACCAATACCTATTTTTAAATAGAAAATATCGCCTTCGATCGTGGACATCATCTCCGTGGCCAGTTCCCGACGAAAGCAACATGTTCATGGTTCCAGGGCTGACCGCAGGCTATAAAACTGGAAGTTGTATTCAAAGAGGAATAACCGCAACGGCCGTTAACCTCCGCTTCACGGCAGTGGAGTATGGCTAGATACATACAGTCATAATTTAAATAATTCATCTGCCGGTTAAGGTTTTATCTCCACGCGGTGTTACCATTTGTATCGATTTTCGGAAGATCTATAGATTTTTAGAATGAACGATTTAAATTAAAGGAAAAAGGGAGGGCAAAGCCTTGAAATAACAAATTGAAACTAGTTGTCTAAAGGCAATAGGATAAAAAATTCAGTGTAAAACTAATATTGTTTAAATTGTTTTTAATTATGTACGTTTTTTAGTAGTCAGTGTTAACACCCCTAGCCCTTATGCACGCTTCAATTTACGTGGGCACGATTCTAATCAAACTGTCAACATTTTGTTGTGGTAAATAGTTGCATTCTTCATGAGCAGTTTGTACTAGTCGTACGGTGGTTTGTAGATTATCCCAGTGAGCTCTAATTTTTCTTTTAAACATATCCCATAAATACTGTATAGGGCAAGGCTTCCCAAACTGTGCGTCGCGACGCCCTGGGCGTCGCTTAGTTGTCCCAGAGTATCGCGTGTCACAATATATATTTATTACAATACTCATATCCTGCAATTGGCAGATAAAATTACTGGGTTTCAGAAGAAGTTGCTCTTATGGAAGAGAAAATTAGAAGATCAAGAAATTGACTGTTTACCTGCTTTACAAGCTATTCTACAAGAAAAATCGATAGAAATCCTCGCTCCTTCTTTAAAAAATATGTTTACACAACACATGTTATCATTGAGCGAATACTTTGAGAAATATTTTCCCGAAGATCTGGAGTCATATGACTGGGTCAGAAACCCTTTCCAGTTATCCACATCATCGACCCTTTCAACAGTGGAAGAAGAACAACTGACAGGATTGTCCTGTGATTCCAGCCTAAAGCTTCAATACGACAAGGACAAACTGTTTGAATTTTGGAACTCAGTTTCTCATGAATATCATGCCATCAGTACTGCAACATTAAAGGTTTTATTACCATTTGCGACTTCGTACTTGTGCGAAACGGTCTTTTCTGCAGTGACAGTAATTAAAAACAAGTACAGGTCAAACATAAACTTAGAAAAAGAAATAGTCCAGAAAGCCATTGCGCATCCGCTAGGAAAAATATTCCGATTCGGATTTTTTGCACAATTTTACTCAAAATTGACCCCTTTTAACAAATTTGCATGTTGGTAGGACCAAAAGTGGGTCAAAAATTTTTTAAACGTTTTTTTTTTTTGTTTTTTTCCTAAAATTATTTTTTTTGCATGGGACAAAGTTTTTTTAGGTTTTTTGGATCATTCCAAATAGAAAAGGTCTTTAGTGACATTTCTCTAAAGTTGATAGTTTTTGACATATAAGCGATTAAAAATTGAAAAATTGCGAAATCGGCCATTTTTAACCCTCAAAAACTATGTGAAAAACTAAAATTTTGAATGTTACCAAGGTAGTTAGATATTCTTTAAACATCGATTGATGAAATCCCGAAGAGTTTTTTGCAATAAAATATTCAAAACTCCTTTGTTTTTTAATTGCTAATCAAGCGTGCGCGACACTATTTTCCACCGACAGTATGGTGCAAATGAAAGGAATAAATTCGTTATTTCGTAAACCGGCGGCTTTAAGGAAAAATCCCGAAACAGGTCGATTTTTATTTTTCAGTTGTGATATTGTGGCATATATAATATACTAGTGACGTCATCCATCTGGGCGTGATCACGTAATCGATGATATTTTGAAATGAGAATAGGGGTCGTGTGCTAGCTCATTTGAAAGGTTCTTCAATTCTCTATTCAGTAATATAAACATTTATATAATTATTTATACAGGGTGTCCTTCTACTTCTTTTTTTGTCAAATAATTTAATTTAATAAAAAATTTTTGGACACTCTGTATAAATAATTATGTAAATGTTTAGATTACTGAATAGAGAATTGAAGAACCTTTTAAATGAGGTACCACACCACCCCTATTCTCATTAAAAGAAATCCTCGATTACGTCATCACGCCCAGACGGATGACGTCAGTAGTATCCCATATATTGCACAATATCATAACTTAAAAATAAAAATCGACCTGTTTCGGGTTTTTCCCTTAAAGTCGCCGGTTTACGAAATAACGAATTTATTCCTTTCATTCGCACCATACTGTATACATATGCAACGGTGGAAAATAGCGTCGCGCACGCGTGATTAGAAATTAAAAAACAAAGGAGTTTTGAATACCGTATCGCAAAAAATTCTTCGGGATTTCATCAATCGATGTTTAGAGAATATGTACCTACCTTGGCAACATTCAAATTTTAAGTTTTTCACATAGTTTTTGAAGGTTGAAAATGGCCGATTTCGCAATTTTTCAGTTTTTAATCGCTTATATGTCAAAAACTATCAACTTTAGAAAAAAGTCACTAAAGACCTTTTCTGTTTGGAATGATCTAAAAAACCTAGAAAAACTTTGTTCCATGCAAAAAAAATAATTTTAGGAAAAAAAAACAAAAAAAAAAACGTTTAAAAAATTTTTGACCCACTTTTGGTCCTGGCAACATGCAAATGGCATTTGTTAAAAGGGGTCCTTTTTGAAGAAGATTGTGCAAAAAATCCGAATCGGAATATTTTTCCTATCGGATGCGCAGCGGCTTTCTGGACTAAAATGAGAGTGGCAATTTCCAAATTGGAGCCCCGGTTTCATAAGCTGTGCTCAAAAAAGCAAGCATCCCTCAAATTAACAGCCAGTTACATAAAATATATCCCTTTTTATTTTTGTGCCTATGTTTTGATTTAGTTCTTAATTTCTAATAAAAATATAAATGTTCAAATAGTTTTTTTGTTATAACAACTGTAACCTGTTACTAGGCTAGTACTTACTAAAATTGGTAAGTTTTATTGGGGGTTGGGTAAGGGGCGTCGCAAAAAAAGAGCAAAGTCTCAAGGGCGTCACAGTACGAATAAGTTTGGGAAGCCCTGGTATAAGGTTAAGGTCGGGTGAGCAAGTAGGCCACTTCAGTAAAGTGATATCTTCTGCTTCAAGGAAGTCTGTAGTCACTCTGCTGGTCTGTGGAGGTGCATCACTACACATGAAAATGAAATGTTCTCCTATTGCACCTCTTCAGAGCCTAACTACAGGTTGTATAATCAAATCAAGCATACCAGCGAGCTTTTAAAATTGGTTGGAGGAAAATTATAGGAATTTTTTACCGATCAAAATCAACCCACACCAACAGATATTTGAACTACCACTCAAACTACAACGTAAATATACAAAAAGGAACGATCAAATCATTCAATGAAGAGCCCGAAACACCTGCTCTAATGAAAATGAGCCACAGGAAGCAAATAATCTGCTAATCTGGTCTTGCCAAAAATGACTACTCATTTTCATTTATAAACAAGGAATTTCATAGGATTGAAGAAATGAAACAACAAAACACCACAAGCAAGCAAAGTGATTCAAAGATGAAAATACAATATTTAAAGGGCTTATCAGAAAAATTGAAAAGAATAGGAAATAACCCAAGTAGCACAATAAAAACATTTTAGTTTTATTTTAGGTTTATAAAGGTTTTATTGTGGTAAATAAGAAGATACTGGTTTTAAAGTTACCTTGTAGATATACTGCCAGAACTTTAAAACTGTTAAGCATTTGTCACTAGTTTTAAAGTATCTAATAAGAGTATCAAATAAGACTAATTAATCTTAATAAATACTTTGTCTTATTGTAGTTTTAAAATGGTTTATTCTCAGTTCACTTTAAAACTAATCAGTTTTATAAAGAACTTCCGGACTGTTTGGTTTTATTAGATTCTTGTTTGTTACCTTTTAGTTTTAAAGCAGTTTTAAAGATTCTCCTAATATGACTAATAAAACCTATTATTAAAACTACTTGATCTCGAGACTATTATGCCAGTAAACATATGCCTTAAAACTATTTTTGTAGTTGTCTTTAAAGTTGCTTTCTTAAAAGCAATTAGTAGGCTATATTAAAACGAAACGCTCTTAACTAAATCAATTTGGTTATCGTATAGACTAAACTATGCTTCTTATTAGAAACACTAAAACTAAACCCATTCCCTCTTCTTTCATGTCCAAAATGGTCTGCCATTTGTTTTAGAGCGAAACAGTGGTGTAGTGTGTTGTAAAAAGTGGAATTACAGTTAGTATGGAAGAAATGTCGCAAGTACTTAAAATATAAACGTACTGGGCATTTTAAAAGAAAAATACAACACACACAGCACTACGACGCGCGACGCCTCGATTTTAGGTTAGATTCACAGTAAAACCGAGTGGCATTATTGACAGCAGCATTAAAACTAAACGGTTTGAATTTCAAGGCAACCTTGCTTTTATGTAGGATATATGCTCTTGGCAATGTATAAAATAAAACCATTTGATCTTATCAATTCTCTGTCGATAGACCAAATAGTTTTATTTGGATTTCGGCCATATTGCTTTCTGGAGATGCTGAAAGCCATGATAGATTACAGTTGAAGGCTTACATAAAAATTATAAATAAACGACTATAGATAAGCGTACTTAAAATTGTAAATAAAATTAATTCTCTTTCAAATTAATATTTTTCGGATTTAAATTTTTTTATTATTTTTATTCTTTAATCGTCAAAAGTCAGAAATTTTAGGGCGCGTGAGTTATTTAGACCTCATTTTGTTAACATTATCAATAAAGTTGGGTGCGCAAGTGTTTTTCTACCTTGACAGTCCGAAATAACCAAGTACTTTTTATTATTTTATGATTACAAATGCGCATATACCTATCATAACACATGTAAAAATTTGTTGGCCTATATGGAGTACATATATGGGTTTAAAGAATCATTTAATATGGCAAATCGTCTTTAAAAGTCTCCATTTACGAAACCTTTTTAAGTTTGCTATAAAACTGTCTGTATTTAAAGTGTCTTTTAACATGGTTTTAAAAGCACCTTCACAGCAGCTTTAAAACCAGTTGCTTAAGAAAACAAAGTTTTAAGAAGGTTTTTATTTTTGGTTTTATTGACCTTTTCAGAGTGCGCCCTTTTACGCTGAAAGCGGTTTTATTGCAACCTTAAGGTTTACTTAAAAACCAAATGGTTTTAATTTTAGTTTTATTCTACAGTTTCAAAGCATCCTTAAAATACTTAATAAACCCGTTCGGTGCTACTTGGGAAGTACATCACAACATTCAAAACAACCAACACACTGAGATTTATTCTTTCCAAAACCAAATGGAACAACACACAAGAAAAATCAAAGAGCTAAATCTGTAAAATACTCTGTGAATAGATATGTTCATTTATGTTCAATCAGCAGAATGTAGCAGGTTTTGGCAGGCAACAACAAGAATATACCAGCAAACCTATCAGCAGAATGTAGCAGGGTTTGGCAGGCAACAACAAGAATATACCAACAATAGCGGATTAATAAAACAGCCACAATTGTTTATTCTGAGGGTACAAATACTACCCTCAGATTTTTTCAACTAAAAGCAGGCTATTACCTACATGATCCGAAGCCGTTAGGTCAACCGTCCATTTTGGAAAAACATAATTTTTCAATTTTTTGCAGCATTTTATACAATATTCTTTTTTGAAAACGATTTTTGGAGTGAAAATCGAAACGTCAAATATCAATTAAAAATATAATTTTTATTAAAACTAATAAATTGTGATTAATCCCATATAAATATAAGAACACAGTTTCAGAATTTTCTGTATAATATATATATATATATATATATATATATATATATATATATATATATATATATATATATATATATATATTATACAGAAAATTCTGAAATTATATATATATATATATATATATATATATATATATATATATATATATATATATATATATATATATATATAAACGCTATATATCCCTACCATATATAAATGGCTTTTCCGAACAAACGTCGAGAATGTTTGCAAAATATGATATCAATGTTGGACATAAAGCGCCTAAAACATCGGGGCAATATTTTTCAAAATTTAAACCCATTGTTACTAAGGACCAGCAGTCAGATGTTGTTTATAAAGTAAATTGTAAAGACTGTAATTCGACATACATTGGCCTAACACACAAACATAGTGTACAAACCAACAAAGTAAACACTACAGCATTAGCCAAGCATTCCATAGAAAATAACCATGCTTTTGATTTTGAAAATGTACAAATTTTAGAAAAAGAACAAAACTACAACAAAAGGTGTATATTGGAGATTATTCATGTAAAGAAAGACCAAAATTGCATAAATAATAAAACTGACATCAAGGATCTCTCCAATGTATATCACAATTTAATAAATTGATTTAATTTTTATAAATGTACAATTTGGCAAATATTTTAAATACGGTCCTTAACGGACGTCAATTTTGAATTCTGCCATATGGTTTCAAGAGTCAAGCTCGCATTCCACAACAAAACGCCAAGCCAACAAGTGCAATGTAAATTTTAGTCTTTTGTTTTGTTTTATGTAATGTTTATAATTATTCATTAAAGTGCTTATTGAAAATGGCAATTAGCCGAAACGTTTAAGCCATAACAAAGTGTTTTATTTTTATCAGACCGAAAACCCAGGAATTAAAAAGTTTCTATTATATATATAGGTATAACTTATCATTATGAGTAAGGAGGTAAAATTAAACAGTAGAATTTTAACCAGTTACAAAAAACTCTAGTTTACATTATTCTAGCTGATTCTTCCTCCTTTCTGTTTTCTGGTCAGTCCGTTGTTTTCTATGTCCTGTATTTAAGCTGATAATGGCTTGCGTAAAGCCGAAACGCGTCCTTTTATGATTTTTAACAATAATAAATAACCTTGTGGTACCTCTTCGATTTTTTTTGAAACTGGTTACCTCGAGACCACATTTGAGTAATATGGATACTTCTCTTCATGTAGTAGAATTTTATTTTCAATTAATAAAAAGGAAAATAATTATGTAGTTTAATTTTCAAAAAGTAGTAGGTATCTAAAAAATCTTTACGAGCTAGAAGTCAAAATTTCTAAACACATTCGTTTAGAAATAATTTAATGAAAAAATAAGAACAAAAAAATCCTACAAATTTAAAAGAAAAATGTTTGGAATTTCTAGTGTTTTTAAGAACCATGGCTGTAAAGAACTGAAATGGGGCAACGTTGCTTTCTTCTCCTTTGAGTCAGGATGGAAACATATGGCCACAAATTTTATAATTCCTGCTACAGGTTAAGATTTGACAACACATAAATTATTACTAATCTGTTTCAATTCGAAGGAAATTTTTATAGAATTACAAAAGTAAATAAGGCCAACCAATGTTTTATTAAAAATAATTTCAATGATGGAACATTATTTTGTTATTTTTTTGTACGGATATAAGATTAATAGAGTGGTTCAAAATAAATTGATATTTTTTTTATTTTGTCCAATCATTTTTCAACTTTCTTGTGATGAAAAATAAGATCCTGCAAGTTCCAGCCTTTAATAAAAATTTTTAGAGGTCGCTCAACAATTTTTTTCTCCAAGAATCGCGTTATTTTTCGTTTGCTTGACTAAAAGAAATTCATATTCCGCGTATTTGACTGCCTTTATTTTTTATCCGAGCTTTTTTCTCTGAATATCATCAAACTAATGAAAAAAAAAAAATAATAAAAAGGTCTAGTAACTCCTATAATTCGGGAGCCACTTTATACCGATTTATTGCTTAAAGGTTTTTATTAAAGGTTTTATTAAAGGTTTTTTTTTAATTTATCTAGGGAAGTACAGGGGGTTATCAAATTTATCTTGAGTTAAAAATACTCTTTGTGCATGCCTAAAATATGAAAAAAATACATTCATTTTTTAGCAATTTCAGGACTTGAGCAATAAAAAAAAATTTTCCTACTACATAGTTAATAAGAAATAATATATGCGATACATTTTTGTTGAAAGTTTATCAAAAGAAATATAATTTTAACGTTAGTAAATTGACATTGACGCTAAACACCAAAATTATATGATTGCAAGGCTAAAAATGTAGGTTTATTTTCCATGAAAATTATACATAATGCAAAATTTTCAGTTACTTTCTAAAAAATTTAATGTAAACATAATAGTAGGAGAGGAAAGTATGCTAAATGTGCAGCCACTCGAGCGTTATTAGGACCTATTGGGTTGTAAAGATTAGGTCCTAAAACCAAAAAAAGTTAAGTAAAGCTTTAAATTTTAGTGAATATTTTCCATTTTTTAATTTAATTTTCCATTTCCAATAATCGTTTTTTTCGGTTATAGCGCCATCTATCCATAATTCGAAAAAATATCTCGAATAAAAGTTACTTATTTTTACGTAAGGAATCGAGATCTGCAATAAAAAATGGGGCTCCCATTAAAATTTTAAAGTAACCCCCCACTTCACCTCCGTGGGGAGTCGTGTTTGGTGCCATTCGATAGATTTTTCAAAAATATTGAATAAGTGTATTTTTCAGTTTTTCGATCTGATGTTCATTTCGCGAAATATGGCGGGATTCGTATTTAAAATTTTAAATCTACCCCCACCCCTTTCCGTGGGAAGTCGTGTTGGGTATCATTTGATAGATTTTTGAAAAATATTGAGCACGTATTTTTAGTTTTTCGATCTCTCGTTCATTTCGCAAAATATTCGTTTTTTTTCTTGTGAAATTTTTGACTCACCTATTTCCTTACGCCCCGCTCAAATCGTCAGATTTTTGAAATATAGACTGTTTTGCATGTACCTAACTCACCTTATCTTAATCTGACGATTTCGAGTTTTTCTAAGGATATAATTTTTTTTTCGGCCCCCCCTTAACCAATTCCCCTGTATTAAGAGCCAATATATGGTATAGGTACATTTTCAGGGTACAAGGTTTCTCCTCATGTAATAATCTGACGCGCTCGAGTCGAGTAACTGCAAAAATCCCTGTTTGGGCTGCCCTACCCTAAGGTTTTTTTTACTGTAGATGCCAAATATGTACTTCAAATTTATGCTGTAATAAAAGCCCTTGAGAGTAACGGGAACAGTTTTTATAAAAATATCGAATCCTGAGAAAGTTAGTAAATAGTTTTGAAAAATTTAAACGCATAATGAAAGATTGCATTATTACCGAGTGCCGAAAGTCCCTGAAAACTTCTATAATGTTTATTTTAAGAAATTACAGGGGTGAAAATTTAGTGTGATTTTTAATTTCAAACATCTCATTAAAAAAAATGTTTTGGTTATTCTAAGGGACTTTCGGCCCTCGGTAATAATGTAATCTTTCATTCTGCGTTTAAATTTTTCAAAAATACTTATTAGTTTTCTCAGGATTCGAAAAAAATGAATGCATTTACAACATATCGGCGTGAAATTTTGCGCCCACGCCCTTAAGCATATAAAAATCTTCCTATAATATGTATACAAAAAAATGTTTAAAAGTTGAAACACACATTAATATTTATTTTTATTAATAAAGCATATTATAATTATTTTAGTATTTTACCAATGCAATAAAAAATATACAAAATTGTATTCATAAAATAAATATGAATCATTAACATTCTAAAATAAATTATTATTTTACATAATAATACGATTTTTAGTTAGGTGAAAATACTGTAGACAAAGTATTTTTATTAGTATTTGGAACTTTTTTTCTATTTTTAGCTACAGCTGGTAACAAGAATATTGTTTTTCCTCTTCTTTAGATGTTGTTATTTTACAATGATACGCTCTAATGATTAATATTTATTTAGAATTTGAGAAACTGAAAAATAAAAACGAACATTGCTTTTTTATCAGTACCACTATTGTCGTTTATGAGGATTATAATCGTTTACATAATCTCAGATTCTTATTTTGCTCTGCATGTTTGTAAGCTTTAGTTTTAAAGCAGGAAAGTCCTTGGAACCTGCTACCTCTTATAAACCGTTAGCGGACTACCATTTTCTTTCTGTAGCAAACAAAAAAGTCGTCGGTATTCCATGATTAATATTCTGTTTTGGCGGTGTGGTATTGCCAGCGGGTTCACTTTATTGTGTAATATTACACAAGCGAATCTTGAAGGCATTGGACACAAGTTTTGGGGAACATTTGAAACTACTTTTTCAAGGAAATAATGTGCTTATAAATATGATATAAAGTCGGTAATTTTAAATCTTTTTTTCGAGCTTTTCTAAGAAAATCTCTCTTTTGAGTCTGAATTTTGTTTATTTTGGGAATTTTCACCGAGGAAGTTGTGTTAAAAAAAAGAAAGAATATTTCCGTTTCTATAGGTTTTCTACACTTTTATTTTTTTTAGAGATGTGTTTTTTCATTATCTTTCACATGGTGTATTTTTTTTTTAGATAAACGACACAGATAATTTAATTGTTTATAAAGCGAAAAATTGTACTTCATTCCGTGTCAATTATTTGTAAGAATAAAAATGAATACACTTTTCTAAAAACATGAAAATTCAGGACTATTGAAAGGACCTTTTTTCTCAAATGGGATAAACAAATAGAATTGTTTAAAAACTACTACACCGATCGGGCCCATCTTTGCCCCTATAGTAACTACATAAAAACTGAATAAATACAGTAAATGTATTTTAAATAATTTAGTGTGCATGTTAATAATTACAAAAAATTGAAAAAAATGCTTACTTTCGGGTTTAATTTTCAATAATTTTTTGTTATAAAAATTTTTAAATTAGAAAAGCTCATTTTAAAGAAAAGCTCATTTTGAATAAAGTCATCTGTTGAACGTTTTCATCTGAAATTTCTTTTAATTCTTTTTATACTTTATTTTAATAATTATAAACACTTTAACAACTCATTATTTGCCATAATTTTAATGTATATATATTACATGTCGTTATGCAAAAAATAAAGTTTTAACATTTATAAATTACTGCAAAAATAATGGCTTTTTGTAATTATCTCGGTTAATTGTTTATGTATTATAATTTGAAAACTCTCAAAATTAAAGAACTTTTTATGATCTACAACTTTTACTATTTTCTTCTAGGTACATACAATGTATAAGAAACGTTATATAGGCAGAAAATATTTGTGTCACTTTTTAATATTGTTTAAATACAAAGCTAATTCGGCTATACGTCTTCATGGATCTGTGATCAGCTACGCTTCATACAGTGGCGGCTCGTGGAATTTGAGCAGGGAGGGCGCAGATAATAACAATTGCACACAAAAATTTGCCCTCAGGGATTTAGTAGGAATTTGATCAGGGGCAGCGGGTTTTCATTTTTCTATCGGGTGCAAAGTGGATTTCCATTTACTATTTGAACGGTGTCTTTGCAATTTTTTCCCTAGAATGTTTGCTGAGAACTATTGTAGGTTTATATACGCAGATGGGCAAATATGACGGCAAAGCTTTTGACGCGGCAAACGGTTTCAAGTTCGTAGAAAACATTAAATTGGCGTTACGCAGGTAAACGCAATGAAGGGCAATACTCAAATAGGGGCAATAATTTTTACGATGGGCTGGTCGGCAAATTTCTCAAATTATGGGAAAAACCAACCTTACCGACTTTCGGCTCTGGTCAAAATAAAATAGTTAGGTACAACTTACAGGAACTAGGTACCTACTACATATTTAAATTTTCAAATACAAACAAATTTGATTTATAATAGTTTAATAGTTCTATTCAAGAAATACACTACGACATTGCGTTCATAATAATTAATACATTACAATTACTTTTTAAAATTAAAATCGGCTCTACGGTCTTTCATAGCAATAAATTTTTCCATAACTTTTTCCTCGAAATCATTGATCCCATCATGAAGTAAATTTCGGTTTATGGACATCATAGCTAGGGCATTTAGTCGATCATTAAGCATTGTGTTTCGCAAAAATGTTTTTATGCGCTTAAGGGTTGAAAAACAACGTTCCGATTCTGCAGTTGTCATTGGAGTTGTCACAATAATTTTTAACACCATTATTGTTTCTGCAAAGGTTTCGGCAAGATTATTCTCTAACATAAACGTGAGAATGTTCATAGCTCCAACAATTTCTTTTAAGTCTGGCCTCGAATATATTACTTCTAATTCAGTCTTTAATCTGGTCTTGCATAACACGGGATAACAAGTAGTTACAGCATCTAGAATATTAACTGGAAAAGTTTTCGAATATTTTGAGTACGTCTTTGTTGAATAGTTCAGCCGCTTGCAAATGGCCCCGATAAGAGAACCTTTCCTTCATTTGTGTTGTTATTACATCACACACCTCCTTGGCAATAACACTTCGCATATTATCATCAGTTCTTCTTCTTTTAGCACTTTCAAATTTTGATTCAACACTTTCTTTAATTTCATCAGTATCATTTCGAATGTTGGTAATACTTTGCTCAAAAATTTCTAAGTCCTTCTTCAATTCAACGCTGTCCTTATTTCTTGATTGGAGTTGATTATAAAGTATATCGACTTGCGGCAAGACTTTATGGAAAATCGTTAACCAAAACATAAATTCTGGATCTTCTAACGCTCGCCTCAAGCCAGAAGCCTCATTGGAAGTAACACTCTTTTCACATCTGTCCTCGACCTCTTCAAAAACTTCTATAAGTTTCTCACGATTTTCATATACAGAATTAACCGTACGAATATTATAGTTCCATCTAGTGACGGCCACTCTCGGTAATCTTTTATTTACTATTTCTTCTAAAATATCGCATCGATGGGAAGAATTTGAAAAAAACGCTGGGATAGCTGATAGGTTATTAAAAAACACTCGCACTTTAGGGTTTTGCGATGCGGCTTTCTGCATAATTAGGTTTAATTGATGGGCATAGCAATGTATAAAATGTGCACTGGGATATTTCTGTTTAATTTGGATTTGAACACCGCTGTTAGAACCGCTCATAACATTTGCACCATCATAAGTTTGCGCTATTAGTTTTTGAGGAGTTTTTAAAATTAACGGATCTATTTCGTTTTCAATGCAGGTTTTTAACCCAGCTGCTGTTTTATCCATAACCCTTAAAAAGCCCCAAAAATTTTCATAAATGGAATCTTCGTAGAAATACCGTAATATCAATACCATTTGACAATTATTTGAGACATCGGTGGTTTCATCGCATTGGATAGATAAAAAGTCGGCCTTTTCAATTTGATGGGAAATTTCTTCCCGACAAACTAGTAGCATACAGTCCAAAATATCATTTTGTATGGTCTTGGAGGTTCCTTTAAACACAGTTGCTTTCTGTAAATGTTCTTTAAGTGTAGCATCCAACTCTGCAGTAAAATCTATCAACTCTCTAAATATTCCTCGATTTTCAGATCCCTCGCTTTCGTCATGACCTCTAAGTGCTAGTTCAAAAGAATCGCAAAATTTTACACAGCTAATAATTCTTTTCAAAATGTGTCGGTTTTTTCTGACTTTATTATTGTGTAGTACTAAAGACTCCCTGTATGCAGAACTCAATTGTGTTAAAATATTGACTTTGCCAAGCAATGCGAACCCTGTGCATGAATTAATATGACCACGAGACGATTCATGTTTTTTTATTTTTGCAGGAAGGTGGTGAAGATCTTTTATCCCTGTTCTTGCCCAATTTCGGTCCATCCCTGATCCGGCATTGTAAAGTAATAAACACGGGAAACAGTACAATAAATTCGAAACGTCACAACCACAAATCCAATTATTTCTTGTATAAATAATAAATGTCTCTTGAAAAATGGCGGGTGAAACTTCTGTTTTCTGCTTTGCGTTAACTTCAAATTTGGCAACGGCCTGCCCAATTCTTTAATTTTTAACTTATCTTCAAGTGGCAGATTGGAAAAGTTCGTATTTAATATATTATGAACAGTATTCATGATGCTAAAATAAATTCGTTCTAATTAGCCCATGTGTTATAATATGAAAAATATGTGTACTTACGTAATAAGAATAAGTGAAACTTTAAACACTACTACTGCAAACTTTTCCACTGCTTTCGCTTTATTGTTGTCAGAGATAACTGCTTGCAAAGCTTCTTGCCGCGTGCTTTCTTGCTCACTGAGGCCGCTAAAGACGTGCGGCCAAAATGCAACATCACGCAACGTCTGAAGATGAGTGGGAGTGTTGGTCGACCGTCCTCGATTGCTATGGTTACGTGGCCGCACTTCTCTTGCGCCCAAATATCGTGCGTGCCCTCTCAACGTGGTCTCAACCATCGCCTACGTCCTATAAAGCTATGACAAGCTGGTTGAGCGTCGGAAAAATATCAGACAGTGTTTTTATGTGAATTTCAACAAATTAAAATTAGAATAGAAAATGTTGAAGTTGGTTGTATCAGAATTTTTTAACCAACATTATATCTGGGAGGGCGCGCGGCCTTGCGGCCTCAAAGAGGAGCCGCCACTGGCTTCATATATCTTTTATCTTCAAATATCTGTATAAGATTTTTAGGTGAAATTAATGATTTTTTATAGTACATATTTCACAGTAGACTGGTCAACCCAAGTCAAGAAAAGAGTTGAAAAATTTTTATACATATAGGTAAAAGGTTCTAAAAGGAATATGAGGGATAACTGATGACAACTATGTGAAGACGTCGAACTTATTTTGCTTTGTTTATTTTACTTAACAATCGTAAAATGTAAAAATAACTGTTTCAAAATTAAGATACATAAACAATAATTGACCGAGACAACTTCAAAAACCGAGACACTTAATAACTTTATTTTTTGAGTAGGGTCAATAAAAAGCTGGTGAAAAAACACACTTTCCAGAAAAAACCGAACCTTCTATGATTAATAGAAAATAAGACAGCATTTTTTTTTCTTAAAATCATATTTCCATTGTTTATTAATATTCAGAGTAGATAGTTGAACGGATTCTACATAAATATTTATATTTTATTATTCAACTTATGCAAATAACATCGTTGATAGAGACGGAAAACTGATTATCACTGATTTGGATAAAATAGACAGATGGAAAGACTACATTGAGGAACTGTTTAATGATGAAAGGCCCGAGCTTGAAATTAACGAAGTAGTTACAGGACCTGACATACATAACTACGGACGAAATTGAACAAGCAATAAGATTAGCAAAGACCGGAAAAGCGACGGGACCAGACGAAATACCGGGTGAAATAATAAAGCTGTTCGAAAGTTTAGGTAAAAGATCTCTCCTTCATCTTTTTAATAAAGTTTATCAAACTGGCTATACCAACGGATTGGCTGATGTAGTAACTACCGAACCATTAGCTTGATGAGTCATGTTTTAAAGATATTTCTACGAATTTTGCACTCTAGGATGTACCAAAAAATAGAAGAATAGCTTGGTGATACACAGTTTGGATTCCGCAATAACCTTGGGACCAGAGAAGCACTGTTTAGTATTCAGGTTATGGTATAGAGATGCAGAGATGTCGGACATCCGGTTTATATGTGTTTCATTGACTTTGAGAAGGCCTTGGATCGGGTAAAATATACTGAAATGATTGCTATTCTTCAGAAAGTGGGTATTGATGATAAAGACCTAAGCATTATCAAAAATATTTACTGGCATCAACGTGCAAACATCAGGATTGGCCGGGACACGTCTGAAGAACTTCATACGAAGAGGAGAAAGGCAGGGCTGCATTTTGTCCCCGTCCCCACTAATATTTAACATCTATTCTGAGTTTGTTTTCAATAAAGCAGTGAATAATGCTCAATGTGGTATCAAAATGAATGGCGTCAATATTAATAATTTGAGATATGCGGATGACACGGTGTTAATTGCGAGCAATCATGAAGAACTTCAACATCTGATTAACAGGATTACCACAACGTGTGATAAATATGGACTCCTAAGCTAAACACCGCAAAGACCAAGGCGATGGTTGTCAGTAAGACGCCAATACAACCGGAAGTAGTAACAGCTTATGCTGAACAATTAGAGAGAACTAACAGTATCAAAAAATGAGAAAAATGGAATGTCAGTCAAGTTTAAGTAAAAGTTTTTGTAGATATTGTCCTGTAATTACGTTTGTAAAAAGAATATTGTATGATATATGTGTTAAAAAGTACATTTTTAAGGCACTCATGTGAATTTACATTAACTATTTAAAATAGTTATTTATGATATAAGTGTTAAAAGTACACGTTTAAGGCACGCATGTGAAAGTTTGCAGAATGAGCGAAGCGAGTTCTGCAATTCACATGAGTGCCTTAAAAATGTACTTTTTAACACGCATATCACTCAATATTTTTTCTACAAACGTAATTAGAGGACAATATCTACAAAAACTTTTACTTGAACTTGACTGACATTCCATTTTTATATTTTTTTGACATTACATCAAAATTGCATATACGGTCAATACGAACTGCAGTGCCTTAAAAATTTTAAAGCACTAGTGCCTTAAAGTAGCATTTTTAACGCTCGTATGGAGTGCTAAAAATTGCATTTTTAACACGGTTGTAGAAAAATTTAATTCAAACTGTATTATTGCATTTTTAACACGTTTGTAGAAAAAACTAACGTATTGCCAATATAGGCAGTTTTGATGTAATGTAAAGAAAAAAATAAAAATGAAATGTCAGTCAAGTTCAAGTAAAAGTTTTTGTAGGTATTTTCCTGTATTTGAGAATGAATAAATTATAATTTTTGATATATAAGACGTTTGTAGAAAAATGATTGTATGATATACGTGTTAAAAAGTACATTTTTAAGGCACTCATGTGAAAACTTTCACATGCGTGCCTTAAAATTGTACTTTTAACACATATCATAAATAACTATTACAATCGAAATATTCTTTTAATCTTTATACAGCGCACTGGAATAAGTGTTACCCATTTATTAACTTATTTATTTTTAGCACATAAGCAAAACGCTCGGACAGGTCGACTTTTAAAATAATTATAGTATTATAGCATCAATGTTTTGAACTTTACGTGATCCCTCTTCAGGCGACAGGCATAACTTTGATTTTTTTAAATGGAAAAGTACATCATGTGACATCTCATTTAAAAGCTTTTGAAATACTGATTACAAAAATGTATATTACTTTAATCCTTTTTTAGAGCGTAGGCGCAAAATTTCGGTCGAAATATTTTTAAATGCATTTTAAATCCTCAGAAAACTAATAAGTATTATTGAAAAATTTAAACGCAGAATAAAATAGTACAGTATTATCGATGGTCGATAGTCCTTGAGAAATTCTATAATGTTTATTTTAATAAGTCACAGGGGCGAAAAAAAGAGAAAATTTAGTCTGATTTTTAATTTCAAATAAATTATTCAAAATCAACTTTTTGTTTATTCTAAGGGACTCTTTGCCTTTGGTAATAATGTAATCTTTCATTCTGCGTTTAAATTTTTCAAAAATACTTATTAGTTTTCTCAGGATTCGAAAAAAATAAATGCGTTTAAACATAATTCAACCGAAATTTTGCGCCTACGCTCTCAAAAAGGATTAAAGTATTAAAGTATTATACATTTTTGTAATCAGTATTTCAAAAGCTTTTAAATGTGGTGTCACATAATGTACTTTCCCATTTAAAAAATCAAAGTTATACCTGTCACCTGAAGAGGAATCGCGTAAAGTTCGAAACATTGATGCTATAATATATTACGATTATTTTAAAAATCGACCTATCCGAGCGTTTTGCATAGGTGCTAAAAATAAATAAGTTAATAAAGGGGGGTAACACTTATTCCAGCGCACTGTATATAATCTTAAATAGCAGATAATTAAGGTAAGCCAAGAACGTGGTATTAAATAAATGTTCAAATTTGAGATCCTGCAGCTCAGTACGATACAGCAACAAACAACAAAACAAATGAAAAAGAGAGGAAAACACGGTTGCATCCACGCGAAAATACGGAATTTTCAAGAATGGACCGAATGGAACATCCAACACTCAATAGAACAAACATCTTGTGATCGATTTAGAAAGAACAAAGAATTGTATTTATAAAATACTTTGTGAATGCGAACATTTTTATTTAGGTGAAAATTTTAAGACCATTAAACGTTAGAATAAATGAACATTTTTCTTATATTAAAAATATAGAATTTGATAGATCTGAAATGTGTAAACATGCATGGGACAATGAACACAGAGTTCAGTGGAAAGATTCAAGTTTAGTCATCAAAAAAACAGATTCTAAAAGGAGAAAGATCGAAGAAGCGGATCTAATTATGTTAAGGCCATTTGTACATACTTCGTAAATATTTTACGGCTACCCTACTTTTTCTGTCTTTACACGGCAAATTACGTGTAGTAAAAGTCTCACTAATATGGATATGTAAACATTACTACTTGACAATGTCATCATTAACTTTAAAGATGGCTTTTGAATGTTCTTGGATAACTGTTACTTGAATAATTGCAAATTATTAATTCAGTTAATAAATATCATAATCTTTTCGCTAATTATGTATTCATTATCATCAGTGGCGTTACAGCTCTTTAAGAGCCAAAGCCTTCTTCAGAACAATCCTCCATTCGCCCCTGTCTCTGGCAGTATTCAGTGTATCAATTATGTATTCAGTGATTGTAATAATTTATATATGTACTGTACAACAAAAACTAATACTTAATCGAGAAAAGAGGAAAAGTGTTAAAGTGATTTTTTAACAATATATTGTTACTATGGAACGCTTACAATTTTGAACATCTTTAACAACAAAATACTTGGATCACAGAATATATCCTGGTGAATTCTCTGTTTGGATCGTCCATAAATAATAAACAATTAACTTTTTATTAAGTTCACTTATCAATATTATTTAAACAAAAACTCAAAATATTCCCGATGCCATGTCAAATATTTAAAATTGTCACTGTCTTGTCATCATATTCTATTTGACTCAGTAAGTTGTATGACAAAGATAGCGAATGCGAATGTTCGATTTGGAAAATATCACCACGGACATGGTGTCCATTTTTTTCAAATCCTGAAAAAAACTAATAAATGTTTAAAAAAAATTAAACGCAGAATGAATGACTAAATTATTATCGAGGGCCGAAAGTCTCTTAGAATAAAAATAAAAAGTTTCCTTTGAACGAAATATTTGAAATTAAAATCGCACTACATTTTCTCTTAGTTTTTCACCCCTGTAACAGTACAGAAGTTTTCAGGGACTTTCTGCCATCGCCTCGGTAAGAACGTAATATTTCATTCTGCGTTTAAATTTTTCAAAAACACTTATACCCATTTAGTCGCAGATTCCTCGGCAGAATACAAAAGGATCTGGTTACTCATGTTAAAAGAGGAAATTAAAGGAAAGAAAAAACCACGATTAGTAAGTTAATATCGAGTATACATAATTTATATTTTAAAATAATATAGTTCTGTTTTTGAGTTTTTTGTTAATTTTGAGAGTAAACTAAATGATGTAAGACCAACTCTTTACCATGTGGAGATCGTATCCTGGGTTTCTTCTCGTGATTTATTATGGGATCACTAACACGAGAATTTTACTGCCATCACTGCACGTGGTTGTTTTTTTAAAGACAAATCACACGCTATGATTTTTCTGATGGATATTCTTAAGTTAAAATTGATTTCACGTAATCGTATGATTGTCTTCCAATAAAGACGTTTCAGGAAAGCAACTAATAAACATTGGCAATATCATTTTGAAGTCTGAAATCTACTTTAAAATATATAATATTTGTCTGAATCTGAATGAGTCAGATAAAATTAAATAATTATTAAAAGAATTTTTTACCAAACAACAAAAACAAAATTTTGTTTAATCTATTAATGTTTGGTATTTTGACAACGATTTCCGAAGTGGAAATCGAAACGTTAAATAAACTTAATTTAAAAGTAAAATTGTGGCTTATTCCCAGCAAAAATACTAAATTGCATTTATGGTATACGTACGTATGTGTTCACTTATAAGATTAATAATTTGGTATTCTTTACCTATCCCTAGTAGACCAGTAAGGATTTGTGAAAAAACGTCTATTTTTGGATGTGAAAGGTGGCATTCGGATTTTTGCTCCTTGACTTATGCTCCTTCTCAAATATGCCCGGAACATTAATAAAATATTTAAAAATTTCGAAAAACATCGATTTTTTCTGTTTCTTTGCTTATAACTTTAAAACGATTCGTTTTGGAACAAAGTCGTAGAGAAATTAAATAAAGACAATTGAATTTTGTATGATATACGACTAGTCAAAAATGTCTTAACGTATTACCTTTTCTGCAATATAGCAATAAATACAAAATAAGAGGGCAAAATACGAAATACGCCTGTTGTTATTCAATGTTTTTAACCACTTTGGTGGCATTTAGAACCTTAGTAATTCACTTAGGAAATTCTTTGTAACATACTTAAACCGTGTACCAAATTTCATTAAAATCGACCTAATAGATTTTGCATAATAAATTTGCAATCTAAATGTTTTTAAAAATGTTCAAATTTTTTAAAATCTTTCTGAACAAAAGGTAGATCATTTAGAAGTTGTCTAATTTTTTTTCATATAAAGAGGTGCTCTACCTATCTAATACACTTTACAGAATTAAAATCGGATTATTTAAGGGGCGTCAGTAACAATTTTTGGCTTATAAACAAATAGCTTTGTTTAATAATAAAAAAATTAATTTTTAGCAATGCAAATAATTAAAATCGGTATAATTTGACTTAAATTTTCAAATGCTGTCAGCAGAATTGCTATTTTATTTTTTTATCAAAAGTTATTCGCTTTCAAAAATTGCAATTTTTCGAATTTTTGAAAGTTTCACTGCGTTTATCTCGAAAACTATGTATCCTACGAAAAAACTTGTAAGAACATTTTTTTCTTAGAATTACCCAAGAAATACAAAAATTATTTTGAGAAAAATCGATATTATGTAATTCCTCAAGTTCTTTGATTATAACAATCTTATCGACATCCGGATCAACTGTTACCCAAAAAAATCGTGTTCTACGGGACAAAAAATACATAAAAATCTTGGGTAAGTCCATCTAAATAAAGCAGCCCGTAGCACTCCCTCCTGGCCACAGGACTAATTTGTTTATAAGCCAAAAAATTGTTTATAACTTTAAAACATTGCTGAGGCTGCTTAAACAATCCGATTTCAATTCTGTAAAGTGCATTAGATAGGTGGAGTGCTTCTTTATATGCAAAATAATTGACAAATCTTTGTATGTTCTAGTTTTTGTTGTGCAAGATTTTAAAAAATTTTAATTTTTTAAAAAAAGTTTAGATTGCAAAATTATTATTCAAAATCTAGTAAGTTAATTTTAATGAAATTTGGTGTAAGGTTTTAGCACATTACAAAAATTTTCTAAGCGAATTAGGAAGGTTCCAAGTGTAACCTAAGTGATGGAAAATCATTGAATAATGACAGGCTTGTTTTGCCCCCTTATTTTATATTTATTGCTATTTTGCAGAAAGGGTGATGAATTAAGACATTTTTAACCAATCGCATCTGATAGAAAATTTAATTATCTTTGTTTTATTCTTATACGACTTTGTTCCAAAATGAATCGTTTTATAGTTACAAGCAAAAATTAGAAAAAAAAAACGAAATTTTTTGAAATTTTTAAATATTTTATTTTTTTATTAATGTTCCGGGCATATTTGAGAAGGAGCATAAATCAATTATTATTAACGAAGTTATCACCTAACTTTATCCGCACAAATCTGAATGCCACCTCTCACATCCACCTAAAAACAGATCCTTACTGGTCTATAGGTCTTTTCCAGGTTGGTATATATTACCAATTATATCGGTCATTCAAATGGAATATGGTAATGTTTACTAAAATTGCAATATTATTTTAATCTGTATAATATATAATCTTAAATAGCAGATAATTAAGGTATGCCAACAACGCAACGTGGTATTAAATAAATGTTCAAGTTTGAGATCCTGCAGCTCAGTACGATACCGCAACTAACAACAAAACGAATGAAAAAGAGAGGAAAACACGATTGCATCCACGCGGAGTGTGAATGAACTTTGATCCGAACCGGTTTCGATTCTTTCTTGAGAGGTACATATACACGTGTATAGTGTATAGAGGTGTATATGAAGATCTGGCTTTGGGGTAATTGTCAAGTTCCTTCGGTCTTTTATCGGCCCTTTTTATATTTCATGTGGCGCACACAATTTTTTAGGATGGCGAACAATAGGATAATGTCCGCTTTCTCATCGAAAGCGTGTTCAATGCTTCACTGTCACAGGGGGAAGCAATAGGGATGTTAAAGGTCTATTGGGAGACCATTCGGAAAATATTCTACTTATTTTTTATATCAGGATCGGCTTTTATATTATATTATATTATATTTTATTGATTTATACGCACAACAGGCCATTAAAACATACCATAGCAAAAGAATTCAATATGACAATTTCATCTCAGAATACTAAAACAATAGTAATCAGTAAAGAACCAATCAGATGTAAAATAGTATGGCATCAGTATTGTACAAGTAATGGAAATAAAATACTGGATTTACACTGTCCAGCTACGGAGACCTGGACAAAGAAGTGGGAAATCAAGTACAAAAAGCAAATATAAATTTTAGAAAGAAAAGGCAGATATCGAGCACTGTAATTTACTTAATCTTGCCAAGTATACATTCGCTGTAAGCGGGAATCAGGGACATTTCGTCAGAAAGGAAGATATCCCGGAATGCCGTAGACCAGCGGTTCTCAATCTGTGGTACATGTACCACTGGTTGTACATTTCACTTTTGAGGTGATACACAAAACGCAAAAACAGCCAAAATCAGAACCACTATTATAGTGAATTAGATCACCTAGTTAGATTAGATATGTATTTCAGTTATTTGGTACCAAAAATAATGAAAAGTAGTTGGTGGTACATGACACAAAAAGATTGAGAACCGCTGTCGTAGACATTTGCTTAAAATTAACGATAAATACATACATCCATAATCGAAAACCTCTTATACTCGAAGGTGTCGAAGTGTACAAGCTCTATTTGGACGAAATTTTTTTTTTCTACAAATTTAGGACAATATTTCTGTCTCTAGCTAGTTGCTTCGCCTCACTTCACGTCTTCCTTCTTTCTTCGAGAATCTCGCTTATGCTATTGCCATGTTATTTTTGATCGTCCTCTATGGTTTTTGCCTATTTATCTCGCTTCCCATATCTTCTTCACCTGTCTTGTTTCGTTCATTCTGATCATGTGTACCCACCATTTCAGTTTCTTTTCTTCTGCTTTAGCCTTTAGTGATTTCGTTCCTAGTTCTTGTCTAATGTCTTCGTTTCTTCTTCTGTCTGTTCTTCCAACGCCCAGTACTTTTCTCAAGTATTTCATGTCACTTGCTTGCAGTAGCTTTGTTTGTTTTTCTTTGAGTACCCAGTTTTCTGCCCCATAGGTTAATACAAGTTGGTACACTGTTTGGTATACGATCATTTTTTTTTGTTGTCTCCTTTCTGTTCAAGAAGTTTTTGTATAGGGCATGATATATTCTAGTTGCTGAATTTATTCTGGCACTAATCTCGTCTTCTTGTGTCCCTTTATTATTCAAACTTTTCCCTAAATACTTGTATACTTCTATCTGTTCGATTCTATTTACTATTATACAATGTTAATGTTTATTTTTCTTTTGCTTTTTGTTACAATCATCACTTTAGTTTTCTCGGTGTTTACTCTTGATTTTGTTGCATGATTCTATTTCTTTTGTCCGCATTGTCATGTTCTCTTGAAGGTCTTTTTCTGTTTTTGCTATAAGCACTATATCATCTGTAAATACGCATGTTTCTACTTTCACTACTTACATGTTTCTGTATCCTGCAATATATTCTTTTTTTTTGGCCAGCAATCTTTTCATCACCCTGTCTGACTCCATCGTTATTTTTAAGATTTTTTAAGTTCTGTTTCTTGTTCTTGCCTGGTTATTAGTATTTTCATACAGACTACATACCACTTTCAGCAGTTCTTCATCTACATTATTGTTCTCTAAGCTCTGCCAGATTCCTGTCCTGTCCACCATATCAAGCGACTTTTTAATATCTAAGAATGCTAAATAGATTTGTTCATTTTTGACTTAAGCTTTTTCAAGTATTTATTGCAAAGTAACTGTGGTAATTGTGGTCTTGTACACTGTGCGCTGGTCTTTGTGCATCTACTAGTCTTGGTTCCATCATCTTACGTAATTTACTTTCTATTACATATAGTGGAGTCACTGAAGGTTTTCATCTCCGATTTCGTTGAACCTTCATCGATTTTCATGAAAATTGGTGAGCGTTAGAAGATACTTCAAGGAACAAAGGTAACATGATGCCAACTTGCGCTTTCACCCTGGGGGTGGATGCCACCCCTTCTCGAGGGTGAAATTTATTTTATTAAAAATAATACCAGAAATCGATAGAGAGGCAACTTCTAAGCAAAATTTGTTATATAAAGTTATTAACATAAATCAATACTTTTTGAATTATTAAATATCAAAGATTTTATTTTTTCTTAAAAAAATGCATGTTTTAAAGCTGTTTTTCACGTATTACTCAAAAACTATAAGCTTCTGTAAAAAAGCTATTATTACCAAAATTAAAGATAATAAAAAATTTAATACACTCCCCACTTAAAGAACTAAACTACTGTTATTTAAAAGTGAGTTATGGGTAATGGAATGTATATTTTTTTCGGCGAGTACTCAAATCTAAGTATTCAAGCTTACATAACGGGAAAACGATGCATTTTATAGAATATAATTGTTAAGCACTTGTCAAAATACTTCGGAATACCTATCAAATGAGCTCCAGTAGAAGTTAATAGCATCAAAATTAAGCAAGTTATGATGAAAATAAGAGAACCCTTTCGATTTTTTTAGGAAAAAGTGAATAAAACATACGCCATTTCCACAAAAATTAACATTTGTAGTAATCGTTACAAGAATTTCTTTAGATTAACATAGTTAATGATTTCAACAATTTTGACCGGTTTAAAATGCATATTTTTGAAAAAAAAGATATAATTTAAAAAATCAGAATTTTTAAAATAAGAATAATTATCAATATAAGATATACTATAGCCCATTATAATAAGAATAATAATCAGAATTTTTATCGTACTTTTCATTTTCTTTTGATAATAACTCCAAAAATACTCAATATACGTAAAAAATGACATATAACTAAATTTTACTTTTTCTGTTTCAAATACTTTACCCATTTTACTATTTCCGTAGAGTAAAAAATAACCGAGATAGAAACGTTTAAAATTTCAATTTTGCTGCGAGAACCATAGAACCGGGGCCATTTAACCTTTTATTTTTAAAAAAGTAAGAGGTTTAAAACACTAATTTTGACGTTTTTTAATAGCTCTTGGAATCAGCTTTTAACTAGTTTTTAGATTAATCTGATATCTTAAAAATTAACGGAGTTATTTACAAAAAAACAATAACATTTTTTGGAAAAAATTTTAAAAGATACATTTTAAAACATTTTTGGTGCATAACGTTTAATGCTATCAACTTGTTCGATGGCTAATTTGATAGATATTTCTATAAACTTTAACAAATGTTTAATAAGTTTATGTTATAAAATGCATCATTTTCCCGGTATTTAAGCTTGAATACTTAGATTTGGGTACTCGACGAAAGAAATATACATTCAATTACCTATAACTCACTTTTAGTTATCATTGAAAGGTTTTTCTAGTAAGGAGTTTATTTGATTTTTTATTAGCCTCAATTTTGACAATAATAACTTTTTTGTAAAAACTTATAGTTTTTGAGTTATTTATGAAAAATCAGTTAAAAACATGAATTTTTATCACGAAAAATTAAAATCTTTGATCTTTAATAACTCAAAAAGTTTTGATTTATTTTAATAACTTTATACAGTGAGCACGTAAAGGTTGGAATAAATTCATTTTCTCGAGAAGAGACGATTTTGGAAAGAAAATCTCGGAACACGTCAATTTTTATTTTTAAATTGCGACTCTTTGACATACATATTATGTATCCTACTAGTAACGTCACCCATCTGGGCGTGATGACGTCATCTATAATTGTTTAAATGAGAATAGGGGTCGTGTTATAGCTCATTTGAAAAGTAATTCAATTCTATATTCAGTAATATAAACATTACCATAATTATTTATACAGGGTGTCCAAAAAATTTTTTTTTAATTTATTGACATAAAAAGAAGAATGTGTGTAATTTATTTAACTCAAAATACATTTTACTGACATCAGAAAATAAAATAATGTTTATTTGACAAATACAATATTAAAGCCGCCACCCACCTTACTCTTGACAGTTTGAACATTTAATTTAAGCGAAAAGCAATTAGGTCTGGATCCCGCATATGAAAAAAAAGTTGATTAATAGCAAGCTGAAAATTTGTTAATAGCTTAAGGGTGTCTAGTCGGACAAACTTTGATATATGGGAACACTGGAACAGGGGAAGTTTTAATTGTGGAACAGGTTAAAAATTTGGAACGGTCAGACCACGAAAACGTCACATGTATTTTTTCCGACAGAACTTCCAATTGATTTGTTACCCTTTCATTAAACTCTCATGCAAAAATAAGGCTGCTATTTATCACCAAATGGGAATTATAATGAGTGGAACACGTAGAATATGTCAAATAACAGGAATTATGACAGGTGATAAATAGCAGTCTGATTTTTGCATGGGAGTTTAATGAAAGGGTAACAAATCAATTGGAAGTTCTGTCGGACAAAATACATGTGAAGTTTTCGTGGTCTGATCGTTCCAAATTTTTAACCTGTTCCACAATTAAAACTTCCCCTGTTCCAGTGTTCCCATATATCAAAGTTTGTCCGACTAGACACCCTTAAGCTATTAACAAATTTTCAGCTTGCTATTAATCAACTTTTTTTTCATACGCGGGATCCAGACCTAAATGATTACTTTTCAAATAAACATTTTTTTTCTGTTTTCTGAGATAATCAAAATGTATTTTGGATTAAATAAATTACATGTAGTCTTCTTTTTATATCAATAAATTTAAGTAAAAAAACTTTGTTTGGACACCCTGTTTAAATAATTATGTAAATGTTTATATTACTAAATAGAGAATTAAATTACCTTTCAAATGAGCTATCACAAGACCCCTATTCCCATTTAAAAAAATCATCGATGACGTCATCACGCCCAGATGGGTGACGTCACTAGTATGAAATATATGCAAAAAAGTCGTAATTTAAAAATAACAATTGACCTGTTTCGGGATTTTTTTCCAAAATCGTCCATTCTCGATAAAATGAATTTATTCCAACCTTCACGTGCTCACTGTATAACAAATTTTTCTTACAATTTGGCCCTCTATCGAATTGTGGGGTTATTATTAATAAAATAATTTTCACCCCCGAGGAAGGGTGGCATCCACCCCCAGGGTAAAAGCTCAAGTTGGCACCATGTCACCTTTGTTGCTTGAGATATCCTCTAACCACTCACCAATTTTCATGCAAATCGATGGAAGTTCAACGAAATCAGAGGTAATAGCTCATATCCACCTTCACTGACTGCACTATGATTATTTCATATATTTTAGTTCTGCGCATAAGAGAGATATTCCTCTATAATTTTCACAAACCCTAGTATATAAATATCTCCTTTCTTATGTATTGGCAAGATTGTTGCGATGTTCCACTCCGACGGAATCTTTTTATTTTTTCATACCATATTAAGTATTTCCAGCAATTCTTCCACTTCCACTTCCGTCTTCTGTCTTCTTTCCTCCGAATACGGATCACAATATTTACTTTTCCCATCTTTCCAGAGTATCTTCTTCCTTATTATTTAAGGTGTTTAGAGATGTATACTATATTATGAAGATCTGGCTTTGGGGTAATTACAAAAATAAAACAATAGGATAATGTCCGCTTTCTCATCGAAAGCGTGTTCAATGCTTTACTGTCACAGGGGGAAGCAATAGGGATGTTAAAGGTCTATTGAGAGACCATTCGAAAAATATTTGACTTATTTTTTATATCGGGATCGGCTTTCATACTATAGTTCAGGGGTGGCCAAACTGTGGCTTGCGAGCCACATGTGGCTCTTTGAAGGATTCTTTGTGGCTCTCGATAAATGTATTTGAATTACTTTTAATTTTTTGGAACACAAATTAAATATCTGACATCAAAAAATATAAATGAAAATTTAAATATAAATATAGTGTAACATCAGGACCTGAACACGGATATCCCTTATCACCGTTGCTATTAAATTTGGCCTTGGAAAATGTAATAAGTAAAATATCATCTGAGCTGTCAGGGGTATTTGAGAATCAAAGATCAAAACTATTGTTGACCTTTGCTGATGATCTACGTGCAGTCGCTCATTCTACAAGAGACGTGAGAGAGGTGTTTTCACAACTCGAGGAAGAAACCGGTAGTCTGGGTCTTCGAGTAAATCAAAAGAAGGCGAAATACATGCTAGTAACCAAAAATTCTAGACCAAGAGTTAGGCAGAACATAACTATTAAGGCCACAACTTCGAAGTAGTAAATCAGTTTAAATATCTAGGGGCAGTAATCACAGATGACAACCACGTATAAAAATAGGTCTGAGCATGGATAGCTGCATTGAATATAGCATTATACTTCCTATCATGATTAGCAAGATATAAGCTGCAAAAAAGACAATCTAAATTAAGACTGTACATGCCAATTATTCGCCCAATTGATACATATTATGGAAGTGAAACATGGACTCTACATCAAAGAAAAATAAATATACTGCTGGTTTTTGAAAGGAAAGTTCTTAAAATAATATTTGGCCCTCCAAAGAGATGAATTGGCAGGATACTGGAGAAGACACCTCAATTCTGAATTGGTGACTCTGTATGGTACTGAAAAACGTCAGACATGTAAAAGATAACCGGATAAGATAGGTCATGTGGTAAGATTAGAGGAAGACAGAGTGCTTAAGCCAGTGTTTTTTCAGAGACGGTAGAAGATAGTAGGCCGTTCCAGAAAAAGAAGGAAAAATGATGAAGAATCGAAGTATCCTGAATTAGTAAAGCTGCTTCTAGATTTATTTGAATATTTGAAACAACGATGCGAACCAATTTATTTCACTTTAAAATTCTTGAAATCCAAACACTGAGAGAAAAATTTATTACTTTTTTACACATTTTAAATAAAATTGTTAATTGCGGCTCGCGAATAATTTCAAATTTTTAAAAATGGCTCGGACTTGGCATTGGGACCGTGCAAGTTCGGCAAAGCGACCCCTATTTCTACGCTCTGTACTTTTATTCGCACTTTTAATTATATTGGCCAATTATATTAGTCCTGGTTACTGGATAATTGTCAAGGCCATAGTCCAAAAAAAAATAATAAGAAGAAAAAATAAGATGCAGGTTATGTTATGCAAACGTAAACAAGTGTATATAGTAAATAAAATTAGTTATTAAAATGCAGTACTGCAAGCAAAATACAATTATTTAAATTTACCTTTATATAATAATTGCATATCATATCGATATTGTGGAGCAATATACAGGGTGTCCCGAAAAGATTGGTCATAAATTATACCACAGATTCTGGGGTCAAAAATAGGTTGATTGAACCTCACTTACCTATATACAATAGTGCACACAAAAAAAGTTACAGCCCTTTGAAGTTACAAAATGAAAATCGATTTTTTTTCATATATCGAAAACTCTCAGAGATTTTTTATTGAAAATTGACATGTGGCATTTTTACGACAGCAATATCTTAAAAAAAAATTAAGTAAAATTTGTGCACCCCATACAAATTTTATGGGGGTTTTGTTTCCTTAAACCCCCCCAAACTTTTGTGTACGTTCAAATTAAATTATTATTGTGCCACTATTAGTTAAACACATTATTTTTAAAACTTTTTTGCCTCTTAGTACTTTTTCGATAAGCCAGTGTTTATCGAGATATTTTGAATATTTTTCGAATCCACCACATATTTGTATATGGTTAAGTACGGTTATAGAGACCTGTTAATAATCTGAAAATTTATTTATAATTTACATTTTTAGGTATATTTTGAAAAAGAAGCTACATCTCGATAAAAGGTGATTTATGAACAAAAGACTAAGAGACAAAAGTTTTAAAAACACTGTGTTTAACTAATGGTACCACAATAATAGTTTAATTGGAACGTACACAAACATTAGGGGGGTTTAAAGGAACAAAACCCCCATAACATTTTTACGTAAATATATTGAAAAAGAAGCTGCATCTCAATAAAAACTGGCTTATCGAAAAAATACTAAGAGGCAAAAAAGTTTTAGAAACGTTGTGTTTAACTAATGGTACCACAATAATGAATTAATTGGAACGTACACAAAAGTTTGGGGGGGTTTAAGGGAACAAAATCCCTATAAACTTTTATGGGGTGAACAAATTTCACTATAATTTTGTTTTAAGATGTTCCTGACATAAGAATTATACATGTCCATTTTCAATAAAAAATCTCTAATAGTTTTCGATATATTGAAAAAAAATCGATTTTCATTTTGTAACTTCAAAGGGCTGTAACTTTTTTTGTGAGCACATTTGTACTAAGGTAAGTTAGGTTCAATCGAACTATTTTTGACCTTAGAATGTGTGGTATAATTTATGACCATTCTTTTCGGGACACCCTGTATAATTTTTCTGCTTCAGTGACAGAAGGTATGAAATATACGTCAATTTGACAATTTCAATTGACAATATGAATTATTTAAGATAGTTGCAATATTTCTCCGCGACTCGCGCACGTTCGTTTCTCGTTTCCCTTCCAAGTACTTGCACACCGCGAATAGTTTATTAAGGATGTTGTCATGATTGTTGTCATAATAACAAAACCTAAACAAAAATCAAATATTAGGAGAGTGCAATTAGAACGAAAACATGCATTGTTTCGGAATAATTCAAACAAGCTTATATTTTTTTAAAACTTTTTTTTGTTAGTTTATATACATGTTATAGTAAAAAGTTCTACTCGCAGATTTGGCCGCTAATTGTTTATTAATTGTTTAAACAATAATAATTATTTTGTATAAATAATTTTAAAAATACGTTGAATTCATCATTTAACTTAGATCAAATATGTTTCTATTTTGTTTTTGGTTATGCTGAATCCGAATATGGCATTACAATTTGAAAATTTTTATACAGAAGCTCTATATACAGTATGTTTGCGCAGATAGGAACCACATGGAAAACTTTTTTATTATCAATTTTACGAAAACAAGTTTTTTTTCACAAAATACGCTGGATAGTCAAAAATCTAAAACTCAACCACCAGATATCAAATTTTATCAATTTTATACGAGTTATGTCAAAAATATGAATTTCTTTAAAGAGTAAAGTACCTTTTTATTCCAGAATATCAAAAAATGCTATTATGAAAAGTTGTTTGAAATTAAAAACTATGTTTTAATATACAATTACATTATTCTTACCGAAATAAAATTTTCAATTTTTTCTCAAATTACGGATACCCATCATCATTTGATTACAATTATTGTAACTATTTTATTATCAATTTTACGAAAAAAAGTTATTCTTCATAAAATGATCTACCAGGTCTAAAATCTATGATACAATCATCAGATATCAAACTTTTTCAGTTTTATACGAGGTATGTAAAAAATATGAATTTTTCTTAAGAGTCAAGTGCCTTTATTATTCACAATATTTGAATTAGAAGGATGTAGTTGAATACTGAAACATATTTTTTAATTGCAAACAACTTTTAATTGCAATATAAAGGTACTTTACTCTTGAGTGAAATTCATATTTTTTGACATACCTCGTATAAAATTAATAAAATTTTATATTTGATGGTTGCATCTTACATTATATACGATGCACAGTATTTTATAAGGAATAACTTTTTTCGTAAGACTGATAATAAAAAAGGTATCAATAGGTTCCAAGTTACGCAGACATACTGTATAAGAGCTAAAAAACATTTTTTTTGTTGAGCATTTATTATTGTTGAAGCTTATTATTAAATGGCTGGTAATTTTCGGTTTTTGTATTACATTTTTGTTATCTTTCTTAATTTTCTCAAAAAGAAATAGCTTATTTCATTTCTAAAGCAAAATAATTCAGTGCATTTTAAAGTCTACATCCTGGGCTTTAAAAAAGCACCTACAAAAATGTAATAGATCTGTTGAAAATTGAGTAATGCTGTCTTAAATTGGTGTTAATTCTGTAAAACTATGAAGTTTTCAAAAATTACATTTTTTGAGACGTCGTATCATTTGAATTAAATTTTTGAGATTTTTTTTTAATGAAGCATCGTTTAGTAAGATGATTGTAAGGTAAATTGTGCAAAATTGAGAGTTTTATAAGAAAAATTGTGTTAGTTACACATTTTTAAATCATTTTTAAAGAAAATTCATGTACGTCTCACTTTCAGCCCACACCGTACTTATGCCCATACATTTTGTTTCTTTTTATTATAACTCTAAGATAGCTTAATTATTCTTCTTTCATGTTCAATTTGTAAAATTTCATTTGATCGATTAGTTAAAGAATTACATTAAAATAACTCAACCGTGCACTTCGCCGTACGCTAGTTTACAGTGAGCCAATGTTTGTGAGAAGGGTGACTTTAGCGTTATAAATAAAAAATTATAGAAGCGACAGATTTAATTTTAGAAAAATCTTTATATAAGGTTTTTTTTGTAAAATTTTCTGAATTTTTCAATGGCTAAGTCAGTTTTTTTCAAAAATTTATATTTTCGGAGTTATTTAAAAAACATCTATTTTCCAGTTCATTTGTTTAATAAAAAATGAAGGACCCACTACTCGAGTAGAACTTTTTAATATGTTGTTTATTAAACATTTCTTAATGAACTTAAAAAAAGTGCTATCTTGTTTGATTTTTTCTGAAGTGAAAATCTATATGCACTCCCTATATTATACAATCAAATATTTTCAGTGATCTCATTTCACGATATTGATTTCCGGATTATCCATATGTTATAAATCCTATTATTTAATTCTGTTATCTCTTTCTCTTTCTTCTTCTTTTTGTGTACCTAGACAGACTTCTGTTTTTATCAATGTGCCTCCAGTAAGTTGTTGTTCCATCGTTTTCGTGGTCTTCCCACTGATCATCTTCCTCTTGGGGACAGTCTCTCGCAGTCCTTATCTATTTATTCATTCGGTTTATGTATGGTCATTCTATTCTTCTCTTCTGTTTCTTACCCAGTTATTGATGTTCTCCACCTTGAATCTCCGTCGTATATCTGTACTTTTAGCTGTGTCCCATAATGTCTTACCATCGATTTTTCGAAGGGTTTTTATCTCTGCTGTTTCTAGCTATCTTTTAGTCCTTTCTGTGTCAGATCGTAGTTCTGCTGCGTATGTCAATATTGGTCTGATGACTTTTTTGTAAATTCAGCTTTTCATTTCTTTTCCCCTATTTTTATTTCTCCATATTGTTTCATTAAGGCAACTGTTTCTCGAGTTTTTTGTAGCTAGATAGTGTGATGCCTAGATATTTAAACTCCATCACTTGTTCTATTATCAAACCTTCCCCTTCTAATTTACATCTTATTGGATTTGCTGTTATAATCATGCACTATGTCTATTTGGGGAAATTAACATGTTAATTTTTCTAGCGGTTATACAGAGTGGACCAAAGAAAACAGTCCACCTCGATATTTGGCAGTATATATTAGATTTTAAGGAAATGAAGAAACAGGTCGATTTTTGATCTAAGGGGGACACAGTTTTACGGTACATACATCTGTCATTTGTCAACTCCTCCCGTCCATTTCCCCTACCCCTTATTTTTAAATAGAGAATAGGGGTCGTGTGCTACCTTATTTGAAAGGTTATTCAATTCTCCATTCAGTAATATTAATATATATATATATATATATATATATATATATATATATATATATATATATATATATATATATATAATCTTTATCCCTTCTACCCTGAGGTGTAGGGATCTGTTTCTAATTCTTTTATTTTTTTTTGTTCTTCATAAATTTCTTTCATATCTTTCTGTTTTCTGTTAGTTTTTTGGCATCGTTCCATGTTGTTCCCCTCTTTTCCAAAATATCCATTATTACTGCATTCCATTGTTTTCTTGATCTACCACGTTTTTTCCTTTCTATATTTCTGCTTTCCCAGATTCTTTTAACAGGTATATTATCACTCATTCTTTGAAAGTGTCCCCACCAACCCAGCTGTCTTTCTTCTATATAATTTTCTACTGGTTCTATTTCTAATTCTTCTCTTATTTTTTTATTCTTAACTCTATCTCTTCTTGTCACTCCCATTACTCTTCTTAGATATTTCATTTCTATTGCCTGCAATTTACTTTTATCCCTTTTTGTCAATATCCACGATTCACATCCATATGTGAGTACAGGTCTATACACTGTTTTGTATACACTCATTTTCGTTTTTCTTGATATTTCTCGTCTATTTACAAATCCACTGTTTATTGCATAATATAGTCTATTTGTTTTTTGTATCCTATAATTTATATCTATTTCTTGTTTTCCATTTCTTCAAATATTACACCTAGGTATTGATATTTACTGACTTGTTCTATTTCTACTCCATCTATTTGCACATTTATCCTTTTCCTATTTCTATATATTACCATTGTCTTTGTTTTACTCTTATTCAATTTCATACCGTATTTTATTAATACCTCATTCCATACTATCAAGCTTTCTCTTAGGCCTTCCTCGTTTCATTCTGTAATAACCACATCATCCGCAAATGCACATTCTGTCATCCCTATTTGTTCTAATTTCCTATATCCTATGTATATTGGTTTAGTTCTTTGTTTCGTGTAGTAAAAACGCCTTTTACAAAATTAGGCTTTTATTCACATAAAACTTGACAGTAGAATTAATTTGAATGACAAAACAATTAATCAATAAAATAAACAATGACAAAAGAATACTAAATTATACTACATTCACCCGGCCCTATTTTTGAACAAAATCTTGCAAATATCGTGGTTTATTTTTAGTTCTAGCTGATTTACGGCTAGATTGAAAATCTGAATTTTCCAATCTTGGTTCATGATTATCATCAGGTACTTGATTCGGTTCTTGAATTGATAAATTTTCTATGTCCTCTGGTATTGATTCAGTAGTGGAATTCTCTAGTGTATTATTTGGACTTTCATTTTCATCTTCATCGTTATCTTGATTCAATAATTTCAGGTCACCTCTAGGAGCTAAATGCTTCGTTGAAACTGTACTTTTCTTTCCGTTTGGATACTGTATTAAGGCGTAATCTGAATTGGCTTCTAAAAGATCAACTTCTTCAATTAAAGGATCAAACTTACTTTTTCGTACAAATTTTCTTAGTAATACTTTGTCTGAATCTTTAAGCCATGATGGAATAGAAGTTCCGCTAGTTGATCTTCGCTGATACGTAAACAAACGTTCATGAGGTGTACAATTGGTTGCTGTACACAGTAAACTTCTTATAGAGTGCAGAGCATCTGGTAGAACAGTCTCCCATTTAGTGATGTCTAAATTTTTGGTTTTGAATGCTAGATTCACTGCTTTCCATATAATTCCATTGTATCTTTCGACTTGACCATTTCCTCCAGGGTTATATGGTGTTGTTCTACTTGAAGATATTCCTTTAGAGTGTAGATAATTAATAAATTCTTGTGAAGTAAAGCTAGTTCCCCTGTCAGAATGTATATATGCCGGCATTCCATATAAACAAAACATTTGATTCAAACATTCAATTACTGTCTGACTGGATGTATCAGAGCATGGAAAAGCCCATGGAAATCTTGAAAATTCATCAATGATTGTAAGCATATAAGAATTTCTAGAAGAACTGGGTATTGGACCTTTAAAGTCAATGTTCAATCTTTCGAACGGAGCTGTTGATTTAATTAAATGTGTATCATCTTCTTTCTTATAAAATCTGGGTTTAATTTCTGCACAGATTGGACAAGAGGTAATTACGTGTTTAATTTCATCTAAAGAATAAGGTAAATTTCGAATTTTTACAAAATGGTGCATACGAGTAATCCCAGGATGCGATAAATCTGAATGTAATTGATATAACTTGCTTGTATTATTTATATTATTGCATATTCTTGATAGTGCATCAGCTGCATCATTAGCCTTTCCTAGACGATAGATAATATCATATTTAAAACAAGAAAGCTCCAAACGCCAACGCAAAATTTTTTCATTTTTGATTTTACTTGTATGGTTTGTATTAAACATGAACGAAACTGATTTTTGATCTGTGATTAGTTTGAATTGTCTTCCTAAAAGATAGTGTCTGCATTTTTTCAATGCTTCAACGCAAGCATATGCTTCTTTTTCAATTGCAGAATGTTTTCGTTCAGAATCTGTAAGGGTACGTGAGAAAAAAGCAACGGGTCTTCCAGATTGACTCAGAGTGGCAGCAATAGCAAATTCAGAAGCATCAGTTTCAACAATGAGAATTTCTTTTTCATCAATTGTCCATAGAAGTGCATTAGCTATATCAGTTCTCAACTCCTCAAAAGCAAATACCAAGTCCGGACCTAATGGAAATTTCTTGCAATCATAAGACCTCTAATTTTTGCTGAAAAATTATTAACCCATTTTGAGTAATGTGAAAATATTACAAGTGCCCTCTGAAGACTTTTAGAATCATTCGGAACTGGTAAATTTAGTAGAGGCTTCAATCTGTCTGGATCAGGTTTCATTGTAGAGTTTTCTATTGTATATCCCAAAATATTTATAATTTTTTGATTGTAGTGACATTTATTTTGATTTAAAGTTAACCCATATTTTTTAACAGCATTTAAAAAATTCTGTAAATTTAAATCATGTCTATCTTGATCCTCACCACCAACTGTTACATCATCTAAATAAGCGTAAACACCTTGTAGATTTTCTTTTTTTATGATAGAATCAATGGCTATCTGAAAACATGATACTCCATTGGTAACCCCAAAAGGAATACGACGGAATTGGTAAAGGCCTCCACTTGCCTCGAAAGCTGTAAATGGTTTGTCAGATTCGTAAATTGGTATTTGATGATATGCGTATTTTAAATCAATTGAGCTAAAATTTTTATATTTAGCTATCTTAGACACCAGTGAATCAATATTCGGCAACGGATAAGCATCAAGTAATGTGAATCTATTTATTGTTTGAGAGTAATCAACTACCATCCGACGTTTATGATTTTCGTTTTTAGTTACCAACACTTGGGCCCTCCAAGGTGATTTACTTTCTTCAATAATTTCTTCTTTAAGGAGACGTTTTATTTTTTGTTTAATAAATTCTTCATCTTCCTGTGAATGCCTGCGAGATTTAGTAGCAATAGGGTGACAATTTTCTGTGAAATTGGCAAACAACGAAGGTGGCTTAATTTTAGCTTCGGTAAGACAGCATATCTTAAGAGGTCTTCTTGGTCCTCCAAATTTAACTTCTAAGCTTTCATGTTGTTTCATAATATCTTGACCCAAAATCACATCTGTACAAAGATTGGATAAAACTAAAACTTTTGTTTGATCATATTTTTCTTTATCAATCTGAATGTTTATTAAACAATAGCCTTGAATATTAGCTGAGAATGACATAGATGCCATAGAAACTTGGACCCCTTGTATTGGAAAAATTTTAAGCTTATTTTCAATAGCGAATTCATGATCTAAAAAAGTATCTGAGCTTCCAGTGTCTATTAAAGCGTTTGCATCAATTTGGTTAACTGTTACTTTGGCTATACATTTTGAAAGCGATTGAGGTGTTTCCATTGAAGAAGCGATTACCATTGTAGATGCATAAGTTGATCTCGTTTGACTTTTCTTTGATTGCATGCACATTTTAAGCCAGTGTCCAATTTTATGACAGTTTTGGCAAATCGCAGCCCTTGCTGGACATACAGATCGAGGATGTCTTGGATGTCCACAAAAATAACAAGTCTGACCAGGTTTTGTTTGAACAGAAGCTAAAGTAGTTTGTTCTGAATTTGGATGACTACAGGATGCTATATTATTTAATGCTGCATGATATGTATCAGATTGTTTTTGAGAATCTTCTAAAGATCTAGATTTAGATAATGCTTCGTCCAAAGATAAAGAACTAAACTCTAGTAATCTTTGACGTATATTAGATTGAACGAGACCATTAATAAAAGCATCACGAATATAGTCATTTTTATTTTCTTCTGAAGAAACTGCTTTAAAATTACAATTTTTAGCCAAAAGCTTTAACTGTTGTGCATACTGATCTATAGATTCGTTTATTTGTTGTTTTCTTGTAGCTAGAATATGTCTTGCGTAAATCTCATTTGTAGGTTTAATATACAATTCTTCCAAAATTTTGATAGCAGAAATGTATGTTTTTGCTTCGCTTATGTAATCATATACTGAATGTGAGACAAAATTGATTAAAAGCATGTACTTGTCTTTATCTTCTAGCGATTCTTCTGTAGATTTATTGCTTTCCAAAAAATTCTTAAATGTTTCGTACCAGTGTTTAAATTCTTTGGCGGCAGTTTGGGAGTTTGGATCAGCCTCTAGTTTATCAGGTCTAAAGTACTTCTCCATTGTATATTTGGTATATTTATGTGAATAAAATTGTAGTAAAAACGCCTTTTACAAAATTAGGCTTTTATTCCCATAAAACTTGACAGTAGAATTAATTTGAATGACAAAACAATTAATCAATAAAATAAACAATGACAAAAGAATACTAAATTATACTACATTTCGTTTCTCTTATTATTTCATCCATAAATATTATGAATAGAAGCGGACTCAATCCCCCTCCCTGTCTAACTCCTACATTTGTAGCAAATTTTTCTGATATCATATTATATCTTATTACACAGTTATTTGTTTCTTTATATAAACTTTGTATTACCCTTATTAGTTTCTGATCTACATTTTTCCTTTTTAAACATTTCCAAATTGTTTCTATATTCACTTTATCAAATGCCTTTTTCATGTCCATAAAGGCTAAATATATGGGTTTTTCTGCCATCCACTTCCTGCTAATAACTTCTTTCAAAGTGAATATATGATCCTGTGTACTTCTACCTTCTCTAAATCCACTTTGAGATTCTGTTAATGTGTTTTCTGTGATCAATCTCAATTTTTTCTCTATTATTTTCTCGTATATTTTTGTTATTGTGCTTAATAATGTTAGTCCCCTATAATACTTACAATCTTTGTTATCACCTTTCTTGTGTATTGGCAATATTAAGCCCATTCTCCAATCTTCAGGCGTTGTTTCTTCCCTCCATGCTTGTCTATATATATCTAATAATACTAGTTTTCCACTATTTCCCATATATTTTATCATTTCCGATGTTATATTATCTCTTCCTGGTGCTTTGCCGTTCTTTAGACTCCTTATAGCTTCTTCTAACTCTTCTCTAGTTATATCTTCATTTATTACCTCTCTTTCTATATCCCATTCTTCCTCTTCCATTTGATCATCTTTATTTTCTGCTTTTTATTCTGTGTTTAGTAGATTCTTAAAGTATTCTTTCCATCTTTCCATTATCTCTTTCTCCTCGCTCAGTATCTCCCCAGCTTCGTTTTTTATTGCACTTGCATTTATATCTACTTTTTCTTTTCTAAGATTTTTGAGTACTTTGTAGAATAGCTTCTGATTACCTTTATTATCTCTTTCCATTTTTTCTCCAAATTCTGTCCAACTTCTCTGTTTCTCACTCATTACCATTTGTTTTACTATGTTTTTCTGTTCCTTGTAGCTTGTATAATTTGCTTCTGTTCTATTATTTAAATATTCTTTCCATATTTTCTTCTTTTTTCTTACTTGTTCTTTGATTTCATTCGTCCACCAAGATGTTTGTTTCTTATAAATAATAAATAATTTTTAAATAATAAATGCACCACTGATGCCATCTTTTCTGTACTACATGAGGTTTATCAAGCACTGAACAATAATCTTCACACTGCCACCGTTTTTTGTGACTACGCCAAAGCTTTTGATTGTGTAAATCATAACATTTTGATAAGAAAACTACATTTCTACGGAATTCGAGGTATTTCTTTAGATTGGTTCCAATCTTACTTGGATGATAGGAAACAACTGGTTAGAGCAAATGATACAGACTCTAGTCTCAAAAACATTGTATGTGGGGTACCTCAAGGTTCAGTATTGGGTCCTCTACTTTTCCTTATCTTTATTAATGACATCATACTTTAAAAATCGATGGAAAAATCTTTCTTTTTGCTGATGATACCAGTATCACTTGGAGCAACTCAAATATTGCAACTCTTCGTGCTACTATAACTTCTGATCTACTTACAATAAAAACCTGGTCTGACTCTAATTTACTCTCGTTTAACGTAGATAAAACAGTAGCATTGTCTTATAAAGGAGTCCTTCAACCCTTACCCCTTAATAACAGCCAGATCAGTACCGTTGATTCTGTGAAATTTCTTGGTATTTTTTTAGACAGCAACCTTAAATGGTCCCACCATATCGATTTGTTAAGGAAGAAACTATCCTCAGCTTGCTATGCTATAAGATCTGTTTCGAATGAACTCAATTTAGCATCTTCCAAAATAACATATTTTTCTTTGTTCGAGTCACATCTTCGTTATGGTCTTCCTTTTTGGGGTTCTGGTACAGCTGCCCAATTCGATGTTATTTTCAAATTACAAAAAAGAGCAATTAGATATCTGTTTGGCCTCAGAAGAACAACACATTGCAGAAGTTACTTCAAAGATCACAGAATTTTAACCCTACCATCTTTGTATATTTTAGAAACTGTTTGCTTAATTCGTAAACATCTACATGTCTTTCCACCAAGACCTAATCATGACTACTTCACGAGAAATTCTACGTTTGACGTCTATATGCCGACCCCGTCCTCTGAGTTAGTAAAGAAATCTATATTATATTCCGCAAAAAAACTTTACAACCATCTCCCTCTACAACTTAAATCTGCAGCATCTTTCCCCAAATTCAGTAAACTGACAAAAGCCTACCTACCTGAAAGACCATATTATTCAGTAGAAGATTTTCTTAATCAATAACTAAGAAATTACAGTACCCTTTGCACAAGTAGTATTTTTATTATCATTTTTTTTTGTCTATATTTGGGTGTCATATGCAGCAGCTTAACTTTTAAATTTATTAATTACTAGGTAGACTATGCATTTGCAATTTACTTAAATTTTGCAATTGGCTACTTCTGTTTAACTTCATTATTATTGTTATTATTGTAAATATATTGACGATTTATGTAATTTTAGTAAATTGGATTGTTATTGTTTTGTTGTCTTGACTTTTTATAAGCTTTGTCGATAAAATTGTACAATTTTTCATGACAATAAAGCATATTTCTATTCTATTCTATTATATTCTATTCTTATTGTTGTCTTTATTGTAAGTCCCACAGGCGTCCTTTGCTGCTTGTAATACAATATTTTTAAATGTTTCCCATTTTATTTCTAGCGGCCTCTGTATCATTTCTTCTTGATATTTATGTATTTCTCGCGATACTATCTGTTGATATTTTTCTGCTATCTCTTTATTTTTTAGTTTGTAAGTCCTTATTCTTATATGTCCTTTTTTCTTTTCTTTGCATGTCACTGTTCTATTTTCTTCGTTTCTGAATTTAGCTATCAGCAAGTAATGATCACTATTTATCTCATAGCTTCTCTTGACTCTAGCATCCCTTACTGAGTTTCTATTATTTCTTTCTACCAACATATAGTCTATTATTGACTTTATCAGTAATATTAACATTGACATAATTATTTACACAGGGTGTCCAAGAAAAATTATTTTGAATCAAATTAATTGATACAAAAAGAAGAATGTATGCAATTTATTTAACTCAAAATACATTCTACTACTGACAAAAAAACAGAAATTAATGTTTATTTGACAATTAAATATTGTTTTTCGCTTAAATTCAATATTCAACCTACCAAGAGGCAGATGGGTGGCAGATTAAACATTGAAATTTAGCGAAAAGCAATATTTATTTATCAAAAAACATTTTTTTATGTTTTGTGACAGCAGTAGAATGCATTTTGAATTAAATAAATTACATACATGTTTCTTTTTGTGTCAATTAATTTAATTAAAATATTTTTTTCTTGGACACCCTGTATAAATATGTATGTTAATGTTTATATTACTGAATAGAGAATTGAATAACTTTTTAAATGAGCTAGCACACGAGCCCAATTCCCTATTTAAAAATAAGAGGCGGGGAAGTGGAGGGGAGGGGGTTGACAAATGACAAATGTATGTACCGTAAAAATGTGTCCCCCTTAGATCAAAAATCGACTTGTTTCGTCAATTTCTTAAAATCTAATAAAGACTGTAAAATATCAAGGTGGGTTGTTTTCTTTGGCCCACTCTGTATTAAATTGGTGCAGCATACGTTGTAAATCATCATGACTTTGAGAGATTTGCATCGTCTGCATAGCAGATTATTTGAAGTTGTTTGTCTCACATTTTATATTCTTAATTAGGTAGTTCCTACTTTTATTATTACATCCATGATTAGATTGAACAATAGAGGACTCAGGGAATCTCTCTGTCTTCTCCCATTTCCAGCTTCAATTGGGTCAGTTAGTTCTTCTTCTACTTTTACTTTTATTGTGTTGTTTTGGCAACCGAGATGAAATATATGTGAAGAATAGCTGGAGTTACGAAGTTTGATAGAGTCAGAAATGAAAATATAAGAAGAGAGTTGGAACAAGAACAGATAATAAGAAAAATCGAAAACAAACGATTGAGCTGGCTTGGCCACATACAACGAATGAAGCAAAAGAGACTAACAAAGAAGGTACATGAAGCCAAAATGGGAAACAAAAGAAGAAAGGGAAGACCGAGGAAGACATTGATGGACCAAATCTATGATATAGGTGAAAAGAGAGACATGACTATAAGAGACATGAAGAACCTGACCACCAATAGAAGTGTATTGAAGAAATGGATAAGAGGCGGATCCCTACATCTGACGCCCTGAAGGGCCTAAGGATTACGAGGAAGAAGTGTTATTTTGGTAGGATCGTTTTAATTATTACTAGAGGTACCTCTCTTACGTACAATAAACGGATAACGTCCTTTAATTTTACCCTGTCAAAGACCTTCTTGAGGTCTACGAAACATAAATATGCCGGTTTGTTGTATTCTAATGATTTCTCTTGAAATATGCTCTTTAAAAATATAGCGTCGGTGCATGATCTTCCTGACCTAAGATTTGTCAGCTGAATTCTTCTGCTAGCCTTTAATTTCATTCAGTTTCTTTGTTATCACTTTCCACCTTGCATGTCCATCCGTTGCTGTAAAACATCTTTTAAGTGACGCACTACGCAGGAGGTGAAAGTCACCCCTTCTCGGTGGTGAAAAAACACACATTCAAAATAAGTCCGGATGTGGATAAACTGACTAATTCTAAGCAACTTTTATTCTACAGTTTTTTTTTTCGCTAAATCAATAATTTTTGAGTTATTTGCGAAAATGTCCATTTTCAATAAAAAAAAATACGTTTTTAGATGGTTTTTCGCAAATAACTCAAAAGGTAAGTATTTTATAGTTCATAAAAAAAACAACAAGAGGGTGTAGGTACGTATGAAGTCTGTAGACTCAGTAGAAACAGAGTTGTACCATGAGCACTGTGCATAACGTTCATTACATCATTTTTAAATTCATTCCCGACGATCTGATGATCCTAAATAAATTTGGGACTCATCTGAACAAAACAGCTATTAATTGGTGTTCGTGTTCAGCATCATTAATTTTCCCCTAATATATTCTACTCTAGCTAGACGGTAAAAAAGGTGAAACTGTAAAAAATATTTATATGGTATTCAGTACCTTATCATCTCAAATAATACATATATGAGGACATAATCTCATAAATCCCAATTGGGTCATTAAACCCAAATATCCAAACCAACATATTTCTATTTGCAGTGGACTATTCATAGGTTATTCGATTGACAATTACTTCTCACAAGATATAAATAAATCGATGCACTTGTTTTGAATTTTAACAAGTTTCTCGATACATAGAAACAGAAATTTCCATTTAAATGACGTGAAGATAACAAGATTTTCAACAAAAAATTTATTCAAGTATGATTACAAAATGACAAGTGAATTCCAAAGTATGATACTTCCTCAGTTTTTAAATGCTTTTATTTAGTTCAATCGTTTGCGTCAAATGTTTAGACGTTAATTTGACTGCCTTTTCTTCAATGGAAATGAATGAAATTTTGCAGACATATGGATTCGCGGAAACAATACACGAATAGTCGATCAAAAAATTTTTTTTAATGTTTTTGAATTGTTTAAATAAAAAAAAACGATTTTAATGGAAAATGCTTAAATTCTCTTGTTTTTTACAATATAGAAACTTGAAACTTTTACAGAGTGTAGCTAATTATATGAACTATACATAATTTCGTTTTTACGTTATTTGTTTACGTTATGCTTCATAATATATAAACAATAAAGTTTCAAATTTATCCAGTTTCTGTCCGATTTTTATCCAGTTTTCAGCGAAAAAAAGTTATGGCACCGCAGAGGGACGAATGCTGCCCTGCTTAGTATTGTCGTGGGCTTCGACTGTCCATAAAACGCAAGGTTCGACTGTTGACTACGCTGCGCTATCGTGAACTTGGGCCCGAAAGTGTTTGCGTAAGGACAGGCTTAAAAGCCTGCATTGATCCTGCAAAGCTTACGTTTCATTGAGCCGAGTGCGATCATTAAGGTACGTATCCATACAAGGGTGAACTCCGCTCGGTGTAGCTGCTTAAATGGATACAGCATGCGCTCCCTTACATATAAACCGCAAACCGGTTGAAACGAAGAGTGTACGCGCCAAGCGGCGATCACCGACGTATCCACTAAGTGGAGCTACTACACCGAGCGAGGTTTACCCTTGTATGGATACGTACCTTTAGACGGCTTGCGCATCGAAGGACTGCATTGCGAGAAATTAACAGCGTCTACACCGTGCAATAGTAAAGTATTACAAGAGATGGAAATACTACGAAAACTGTAATAGTCGTAAATAATGATTTTGATTTAAGAAATGTATGAAGAAATTACAGAACATATACAATGTATGTATCAAAAGTTAAAATAAATGCAAAAAAGGTATCTGTCATATATCTACATCCTTTTTTTAAACATGATGATATATTTTAATGTTTGAAAAGTGTAAGACTAAAAGTAAAAAATAAAACAATATGAAAATTTTTTTTTAAGAAACGCTTTTATTTAGTTATGAGTGACTAAAAGTTAAATTATAAAAAAAATCAACTAAAAAGGAAAAAATAAAAAAATCATATTCGACGGATTATTCGAAAAAAACGTTCGTTCAAAAAATGAAAAAATCTAACACATTCGTTAAAGAAAAGCGTGGGGCGCGTCTTCATCGAATTAACGGTTTTCGCCCCAAGCTTTTCTTTAACGAATGTGTTAGATTTTTTCATTTTTTGAACTAACGTTTTTTTCAAATAATCCGTCGAATATGATTTTTTTATTTTTTCCTTTTTAGTTGATTTTTTTTATATTTTAACTTTTAGTCACTCATAACTAAATAAAAGCGTTTCTTAAAAAAATTTTTTTCATATTGTTTTATTTTACTATTTATTTTACGAGGGATAGTATATTTGGATAACGAACTCAGGATACTGTCGAGATAATCGAGCTGTGGAGTGGATCAAGAGTATAAACATAGCGTGGGCTAAAAATCCGAGACCATGGCTCTGATTCTAATTCAAATTTCAACTCAAAACAGGTCGCAATCAATATGGCGATGTTGAAATGCGACTTTGCGATATTTGTGGATTTCAGTTGAACTAACTAAAGGACGTCACCAAATTTCGATAGGTCGCAATTAACTTTAACTCCTTAAAAGTGGTTGAAATTATAATTTCTACTCGAAATTATTGTGACACGGATATGAATGAATGGCCAAAAGCCCGAAAACGAGGTTAGGTTTAGTTTAGGAGATGTGTTTTGTTTGTTTCTTGCAAGGAAAACTAAAGCAAAATGTATCTATTAATATGGCTGGGTTTTATGGAAATTTGCTGGTTTTGGCGAAATTAGATAGAATAGTATTAAATTAGAAATATACTAATTGAGAATATTCACAACGTGAAATATCAACTCAATGAAAGATGTAAGGTAATAATCTGGGAAAATTAGTATAAAACAAGGAAACTTATGTACCAGCTATTTTATTGCTGGACATGCTGGAATCAAATCTTAAGATTTCATATATTAGTAATATAGCTATGCAAAGTCCGCAAAAGTGTGCTATTTGGTTTATAAACAAATTAGCACTCCGAAATCTTTTTTTCAATTATTTCTCTGTAACTCAGAAGATTTTAACGTTAAACCAAAAACACTCACATAAAAATTCACTGCAATTTAATTCTGCACATAGATATTTTTTTCTGATTTCCTTCTGTGGAAATTTTCCCCGGAAAATTAGGTTTTCCAAACAAAATCTTTAATTTTCAACTAAAATTTTAGGGAAGTATTTATTTATCAATAATTAAATAACTTGGTGACATAAATCTTTTTTTTACGAGTATCTTGAAGATATGAAAATGTACAAAGAGGACCGGAATAAAAAAGGTAGTGGTTCAAAGATTGAAATCCTATTATTTATAACTCTGTCGCAAATACCGGTCAGATTTGACCGGTTATACCTGGAACCACTCCTCGCAATTCAATTTTTTTTTTCTTCGAAAAGGGCACAGAAGCCGTGCCCTTTAAAACAGCGTTAACTTAATTTAATTTAATCTAATATCTTCTGAGGAGTTCTATTTGTTTATTTGTTTATAGGAGACCGCTCAGATAGTTAAATTTCAATTCTGTAAATTACGTTGAATAGGTATAGTGCTTTTTTCTACGAAAATCATAGTTATTCTGGTGTATCATAATCTTTCTGGTTATTATTTCGACCGAAATTTTTTAATTAACATTTTAATTATTGCTAAACTATTGGTTAGATTGTCGCCGGCCTCCTGATATACAGGGTGTCCCGAAAAGATTGGTCATAAATTATACCACACATTCTGGGGTCAAAAATAGTTCGGTTCAATCTAACTTACCTTAGTACAAATGTGCTCATAAAAAAAGTTACAGCCCTTTGAAGTTACAAAATGAAAATTGATTTTTTTCAATATATCGAAAACTATTAGATATTTTTTATTCAAAATAGACATGTATCATTCTTATGGCAGGAACATCTTAAAACAAAATTATAGTAAAATTTGTCCACCCCATAAAATTTTATGGGGTTTTGTTCCCTTAAACTCCCCTCCCCCTCAAACTTTTGTGTACCTTCCAATTAATTCATTATTGTGGTGCCATTAGTTAAACACAACGTTTTAAAACTTTTTTTGCCTCTTAGTATTTTTTCGATAAGCCAGTTTTTATCGAAATGCGGCTTCTTTTTTAATATATTTACATAAAAATTTTATGGGGATTTTGTTCCTTTAAACCCCCCAAATGTTTGTGTACGTTCCAATTAAACTATTATTGTGGTACCATTAGTTAAACACAGTGTTTTTAAAACTTTTTTGCCTCTTAGTATTTTTTTGATAAGTCACCTTTTATCGAGATGTGGCTTCTTTTTCAAAATATACCTAAAAATATAATTTATAAATAAATTTTCAGATTATTAACAGGTGTTTATAATCATACTTAACCATATACATATACAAAATGTGGTGGATTCGACAAATATTCAAAATATCTCGATAAACACTGGCTTATAAAAAAAGTACTAAAAGACAAAAAAGTTTTAAAAACATTGTGTTAAACTATTGGTGCCACAATAATAATTTAATTGGAACGTACACAAAAGTTTGAGGGGGTTTAAGGGAACAAAACCCCCATAAAATTTTTATGGGGTGCACAAATTTCACTTTAATTTTTTTTAAGATGTTGCTGCCATAAAAAGTTCACATGTCCATTATCAATAAAAATTTCTACGAGTTTTCGATGTATGAAAAAAAATCGATTTTCATTTTGTAACTTTAAAGGGCTGTAACTTTTTTTATGAGCACTATTGTATATAAGTATTGTATTGTATATAAGTGTATAAGTATAGGTAAGTGAGGTTCAATCAACCTATTTTTGACCCCAGAATCTGTGGTATAATTTATGACCAATCTTTTCGGGACACCCTGTATACTCTAGTATAAAAAATCTTTGATGTCACCAATTTATTTAATTATTGATAAATAATTACTTCCCTAAAATTTTAATTGAAAATTGCAGATTTTTTTCGGAAAACTCGGTTTTTCCGAGGAAAATTTTTGTTGAAGGAAATCGGAAAAAAATAACTTTGTTCGGAACTAAATTACGGTGAATTTTTATTTGAGTGTTTTTGGTTTAAAGGAACAATCTTAGGAGTTACAGAGTACTAAATGAAAAAAAAAAGATTTAGGAGTGCTAATTTGTTTATAAATAAAATAACACACTTTCTGCGGACTTGTCATACTTCATATTAGTGATATATGCAATCTTAAGATTCGATTTTAGCAATAAAATAGCTGGTAAATAACTTTTCCCAAAAATGACATTTTTTCGATAATTTGCCCAGACCATCAACAAACGTTGCGATGGTTGCATAGCCAATAAATCCAATAAACAGGAGGACCAACCCAAATTCTGAGCAGTGTCAAAATGATAACGTTAATATCCGCAGTTGGAACTAATATCGAAATGAATAAGAAAGCGACTGTCTTGGAGGAGTCGAAATTAAATTGCAACCTCAAAATGAATTAGAATCAGGCCCCATATGACACTGATATCGATAAAATTAAAATATAATATTTCTTTATATTTCTCCATCTTTCCCTTATTAAGGCATACAGTAGCGCGTCCTCAATATATCTTCGGGAGATAGTATCATACCTTTTTTCGTAAGGTCTGTGAAACTTTGGCAACAGTGGTAATCTTTGCCATTATCTAAGATCAATATTTTGAGAATTATACTCATAGGCGCTCTAAATGGAAGTAATAGTAATTTTATTATTAGTACATAAATATTTATAAAAATAAACCAAAATGGGTGAAAATTTTATATTTTATTTATCTTAAATATGTATTTGCACGAAATAATAATAAAAAATAACCATTTCGTTGTGAAGCGAAACAAGAGCCGTCTTATTTTATCTATTTCATAGAGCGCCAACAGCACTCTAACTAGTTTAACCCTTCTTTTTTAATAGAACTTTAAATGAACTTTTCCCATTTTGTTAAACTATTGATAATATTTTAGAATCAAAAATCTTCCTAAAACTTTATATACTCGCATTAGAATTCGAAATATTTTTACGTAAAATATACTTACCTGCCTACATATAACTAAAACTCACAATAATTAACAATAATCTATTTTTTTCAAATAGGCCAACAACTTAGTTCTATTACACAAAAATATAATAAATTAACTACATAAAAACACTACTTTCCTATGAAACAACAATAACGAATTCATAAAATAATATACAAGTACTACACTGAACCGATATCGATAAAGATAAAGAAAGAGCAGATAAGAGAAAATCTGACGCAGGTTTGTCAAAATGACAGTGACAATGTCTCTGTGTTGCCTAATTAGTTATATGTTCGATTTCTTGTTAGAAATAAAAATTTTTAGTAGGTCCAAAATGACACAAAATCTAGCCATGGGATAAAAAAGTTTATTTGAAGAAAGTGTATTTTTTGTTCTTCTTAGTGGCGGTACAAGCTCGTTTTTTTAATATTATATTTAATTGGTTCCATGACATCTCGTAACGCGACAGTTCGTAACCGGACAACTGGTAACGGACAATTCGTAACAGCGACAGTTCGTAACGGCGACACTTCGTAACGGCGACAGTTCGTAACTATACAAATTCGTAACGGACAATTCGTAACGTCAAAATTGAATAATTCTGTTTATTTTTGTTAACGTGGAAACTAAATGTTATTACAATTATAAATAAAATTATGTTTATCAATTTAACGAATCAGTATCAGGATAAAAATTTTAAGGCATTTCATATTTCGTGTTTCAGAATATAATAACAGTATTAAAACCAAGTATTAAAGTATTAAAAGCCATCCCTCGTATCAACTTTAACCGTTGATTGAATACCCCAACGCTATAACCAATCACAAGGTTTATTATAATAACAGGTAGGTAATTATAATCTTTTCTCTACAAAATGTTCACTAGAAAATTGGGAATGTCTAAAGACGGTTGTTGGCTTAAATATATCACGAATTACTTCATTATTCTTTTGTCTAGGTATATGCAAATTTAAGGAATAATAAGAGGGGTAAACTTTTAAAAATATTGTTAAAAGTTTGTATTTATTTAAATATTTGTTTGTGTTTAAAGGCTTTTAATATATTCTGAAATACGAAACATGAAATGTGTTAAACATATTTATCCCGGTACTGATTCGTTAAATTAATAAACATAATTTTATTTATAACTGTAATAACAGTTAGTTTCCACGTTAACAAAAATAAACAGAATTATTCAATTTTGACGTTACGAATTGTCCGTTACGAATTTGTATAGTTACGAACTATCGCCGTTACGAAGTGTCACCGTTACGAACTGTCGCTGTTAAGAATGGTCCGTTACCAGTTGTCCGGTTACGAACTGTCGCGTTACGAGTTGTCTGGTCACGATTTAATTACAGAGTAATTTCCACACACTAATATATTTCTCAAATTGGGCTCTGCATACCGCCATTCTTTACTATATTACGAAAATGTGCCAAATATCTTGACAAAATATTCAAAATTACAGCCGCAATCTTGTACCGCGTTTGTTGCTACCTGTTGATCGCTACTGTTGCCTCTTAATGTAAGTATATAAAGATACACTCACCGGCAAAATTAACCGCCCACCTTGTGTTTTTTCAATTAGCATAAATTATCGATCTTGGACAACATTTCATGAAATATACATCATTAAAAAAATCAAAGTCTAATTAAAAATATGAGTAATAATAATGTCTGGCACTTAGGACTACTTGGAGATGGTTTGGCAATCCATTCATGATATCCGATTGGGGGATATTGTACCGCTCCTCTACCGCAGCCGTCTTGAGCTCTCCGAAGAATGTAGGGGCTGGTACTCTTGCTTTACCGTTTTTTGGGGTTGAGCCAAATGTGTTCAATTGGTTTAAAATCGGGACTGTGTGCCGGCCATGGTAAAGCTTAAATCCTGACCTCATTAAGGTACTCACGAGTGAGTCTTGCAGTATGGCAACGGGTTTGTCATGTATTAATATAAAGTTTTCATCAATAAACAGTGCGAAATGCATGACATGGTCTTGGAGAACTTCTTTTACATATCTTTGAGCATTTATACTGCATCTATCGAGCACAACAATATCTTCGAGCTCCGTTAGGCTGTGGCCACAGTAACGTCTAATGCCGTTAATTAACGCATTATTTGCATTACAGAGATGGCAAATATTGCGTTAATTAACGGCATTAGACGTTACTGTGGCCCCAGAATTACATATACCTCCCCAAATCATTATTGACCTTACTCGGTAAGCCACTGTTTCGGTTTTAGTGCATGAAGCAAACCTTTCATTTTGACTCCTGTAGACAAGCTGATGTCCATCTGGAACTCTTAGGACTATTCTACTCTGAACTGAGAATCATAAGTTCTTTCATTCCGCCACAGTCCAGTTAGCACATTCTTGCGCAAAATCTAGCAAAGTCCTCTACGGAGTTGTGGGTGCAGCTGTGGAACGCGAACTGGGCGGAAAGCCCTCAAATTTCTTTCTGTCAGTCTTCTTCTAAAGATATGTTGACTCACACTCAAAAAGACGCGTACGAGCTTCAGTAGCAGTGCAAAAGCGATTTCTCAACACGTTTCTGACAATGAAGCGGTCATCTCGAATTGTAGTGCATCGATATCGGTCTTGACCTGGCTTGCGGGTGTATGAACCTGTCTCCCGAAATCGTATAATAGCATCCCGTACCATATTTCAGTCCAAGACAGCTGTAGTAGAAGAGTGGCACATATCCCCCAATCTGATATCCAGGATATCATGAATGGATTGCCGAACCTGCTCCAAGAAGTCATAAGGGCAAGAGGTGGCAACACTTTAATACTCATATTTTTTTCATTAGAAAATTATGTTTAAAAATTATGTTTGAATTTTTTTCGAAGATTTTTAAACATTAGATGTTTGCTTAGCATCCCTTGATAAACGACTTTTTTTCAGAAATTTTACTGTTTTGATTTCCTCAAAAGTGGTTTTCACCGTATCTTTCTTAAAATGTGTAAAAAGATTGATAATTTGTGCAAATTGAAAGAAATACATGGTGGGTGGTTAATTTTGCTGGTGAGTGTACTTAAACATCTACTAAAAAGTTAGAATTGATATAAAAAGATCTTCTTTCCGTTCCAAACATTAGCAATATTCAGTGCAATATGGACTTTGTTCGTTGCACTATGAAATAATGTTTGCAATGCTTGTTGTGCTAATATTTTTGTAATGTTTGTTGTGTTGGTATAATATTTTTCAATTGTTTTAAAATTAAGCGGGAATTTCTTCAATCTACATAATAAAGTCTAATTATATGCCGCCTTCTCTGTAAGCTTTGCTGTTATTTAATAATTTGTATTGCTCCAGGGGACCTCTTAACTCTTTAGTGCATTATATTTTGCATAATATTTACTTTTACTTTGTCTTGGCTCATTATTATATATAAATTTGGGTTCAAAACGTCCTCCAACGTTGTCCGATGCCTTGTTGCCAATATCTTCTATCATTGCAGTTTTCATCTTCTAATCCTCGTACATTCATTGATCGCCTTACTCCTTGTATCCATGTCGTTCTTGACCTTCCCCTTTTCCTGTTTTCTGTAGGTATCCATTTCATAATTTTCTTTGGCATTCGTTCCTCCCCCATTCTCTGAACATGCCCGTACCACGTTATTTGTTTCTTCCCAATGCATTCTACAACTGTTTCCTGTAAATTCATTCTTCGCTTTACTTCCTCATTTCTAACTCGGTCCAATCTCGATGTTCTACTTTTTTTCCTTTTTGGTGTTCCTTTATTCTCCATGTTTCGGATCGGTATACCAATGTACTCTTAATCATGGTGTTGTATATTCTCATTTTTCTTTGTTTCCCTATCTCGGTACTACACAAAACTCTGTTCAATGATTTAATTATCATTCTTGCTTTATTTATTCTGCTCTTAATTTCTGCATCGTCAGTACCTTCCTTGTTGAAATTAATTCCCAAATACTTATATTTATTACAGCTAGTTATTTTCTGATAATTGTCCAATATCCTATCAGTTGAATCCTCACCTAGGCATAAATATTGTGTTTTTTCTTCATTCATCTGCAGTCCCCATTTTTCGTATTCTTCCTTCAATTTGCGAGTCATATATTCCAAATCTTCTTTATCGTTTGCACATATCTGATCGTCTGCAAACTGAAGGGTGTACAGACAGGTGTTGTCGTCGATTTGGATGCCCATTCCACTGCATTTTCTTTTCCATATTGTAAGGGCTTTGGCGACATAAATCTTAAACAGACTCGATGATATGTAACATTCTTGTCGTATACCTTTGTTGACTGTAAACAAATCTGTTATTTTGTTTCCTAATTTTACTGCAGACTTCATGTCACTGTATAAATTTTGGACAGCTTTTATGAGAGTAAAGTTAATGTTGGAGTTTTGCAGTACTTCCCATAGTTTCGGTATCGGTATATTGTCATATGCTTTTTGCAAATTTATAAAAACTAGGTGTATTGGATTATTCCGTTCTAATTTTTTTTTGATGATTTGTTTTAACGAAAATACATTATCGGTACAGGACCTTCCAGCTCTAAACCAGCATTGTTCTTCTTCTTCGTATCCTGAGTATTATTGTTCAATCAGTTCTCTTAAAATTTTTGTATATACTCTGCTTATTGTATTTGTTACTGATATTCCGCGATAATTGCTAAATTTTAGTTTATTGCCCTTTTTATGGATCCATGATATATAAGTTATTTTCCAGTCACTGAGTACATTTTCGCCATTGATGTACTTTGTAAATACATATGCCAGAGATTCGAAAAGTTTTTCAGTTCCATTTTTCAGTAGTTTGGCATTGATCCCACCTGGACCCGGAGATCTTCCATTTTTTAGTTGTTTAATTGCATTTTTAACTGCTACACTGTTTATGTTTATTCTTCCCCTACAATTTGTATTTCCGTCTCTGTTGGTTGTGAGTATTCGGGCCTTTGTTCAGTTAATAAGTCCTTATAATGTTGGACCCATTTATCTGTTGGTATTAATTGTAGTTTGTCGTGTGTTTCGTTATTCTTGATCTTGTTCAGAAATTTCCATGATTCACTGCATTTTCGTCCTCCTATGTGTGCTTCGATTTCTTGGCACTTTCAATCCCAGGTCTCTCTCTTACTTTGAATGATTTTATGTACCTATTGATTCTCTTTTCTTTTCTCTATATCTGTTGTAGTCTTCTTCATTTTTTGTGTTAAGCCATTTCTTGGCTCATTATTGATGGACTAATTCTTTTCATTCATCTTTCAAACACCGTTCAAAATTCTTCAATAAACTTTTTATTAGCAAAAGTCAAAAATAAACCAACGGATTTATTCGGTAAGGTGGTCTTCTTTTCCATGGCCCATTTAACTCTGTCTACAGCGGTTCTGAAGAGTTCTATTGTTATTTTCCCACTCCACTGCTTTAAACTTTTCAACCAGGATGTACGGCGTCTCCCCGGTCCTCATTTTCCTTACACTTTTCCTGGTATAACCAATCGCATCAACTCATATTTTTCATTTCTTAGTATGCATAACAGAAGTAGCTCATTTTTCCTTTCTTCATAGTGTTGAGTATTTGTTTTTTTTTCATCTTTCTTAATGTTTCCTTGTTTGTTATGTGTTTTGTCCATGCTATTTTCCACATTCTTCTATAACACTACGTCTCAAAGCTGGTAAGGCTTTTTTCAGTTGCGTGCGTAATTGTCCAGACTTCAACTACTACATGTAAAAGGACAGCGAATACGTAACATCTCAATACTCTAGTTCTAATTTCTATTCCCAGTTTTCCATTGCATAATACTGATTTCATTATATTGAAAGCGCTTTTGGTTATCTCAGTACCGGTCAGTACATCTCAGTAAGACTCTGGTCCTATTGTTCATTCACTATCCCAAGCATTCTAAATAATTCTATCTGGGTACTTTATCTAAAGAAAGCTTTTTCTTTAACGTATATTGTTTGGTCTTCAATTTTGTTCTTACTGACAATCTTTATTTTTGGTTTCTTTGTGTTTAGAGCCATTCCAGGTGGAATGGTCACCATGGTGGCATGGTGGAATTGCAAAAATGGATAAAACCCGACTGGTAAAGAGAATAATGGGAAAATCAACGAAAATAAGAAGAGGCAGACCAAGAAAGAAGTGGCTGGACCAAATAGAAGAATATGGAAATGAAAGAGAAAACCCGTAAAGGAGATGAAGAAACTGGTAAAGAATAGAAGGGAGTGGAAAATAGATAAATGATAACTAAAAAAGTTATGGGGAATGAGATAAGAAGAAAAGGAAATCATCTTTTTTTATCAATGGTCCATTGTCTTTTTTTCTACTTGCGCAGATGTTAGTTTGGATATAATTTTGAAAAAAATTTGCTATCGTTTTTCTCTCACATAGTCACAGCCTTTTCATAAGTAGATATCTTTAATGCTTGGTTTCTTGTCATGTGGCAAAAGAACGAAAAAATGCCTGTATATATGTATGTAAATATGCATGTGTAATACTATTTAATGCAGATTTCCCTTGCCTAAACACAACTATTTCACACGATAAAAACATAAAATCTGGAATTCTAAGGAACATCCAGTGCTTATTATTGTGCCTGTACGTACAATAATATGTATCAACAAAAGAACAAGAATCAGATAATGGATTTCAGTTCTTTTGTGTCTATTGTATATGTACTTTATTAATTGTCAATTTATCTCAATCCTTTTGATCGTAGCCAGGGACGTATTGAGCATACAGTAAAGAGGACGTAATATGAAATACAAAAGTTTTGATTTAAATAACTCCTTCTTTTAATAGGCAAAAAGCAAATATTTCGTTATGTAAAAAGTTAGTAGAAAAATTCTTAGAAATAAGAGATACAGACAGCTCATTGCAATGATAGCATCGAATTTAATTGATAGCATCGAATTACACCAAATATCAATTCTTATACAGAGTCCACGGGATACTTATACAGAAAAAGAATATCACAGATGGCTGAGAATGTAATAAACGCCGCAGCAGAATCATCTGGAGAGAGGAAATTAACGAGCACTAACATAAACAAAGAAAGCCGTTTTACAATACACAACACAACAAACACAACAAGCATACAACCACTACAAACGAATCAGAAATGAAACGAATGCTTAAGACAGAGAAATAAAAAGAGAACACTGGTAGAGCTTATCAAAATAGATGGAGAACGACTTCTACGGAACACACAAAGAAATATGGCGGATTATTAGAGGACAAAAAAAGAGATGAACTAATTAATAAAAACGAAACACATTCTTAAGGAACCGTGGACAGGCTACTTTCGATCCATGTTTGCTAAATCATAATGAATAATAATGAATCGCTAACACATGAAGTGATGACAAACGAAGAAATGAACATGGATATTGGATATATATTAAGGAAAAAAATTTCTTGAATAAAATTGTTTATCCTCCTCCTCTGTCCTTTATCCTTCGTAAGGATGTGGTGACGTTATGGTATTTGACGAATGGTTGCTATCCATTCTTCTCTCTCCTGGGCGCGGTGTGCTGCCTCAGACAGAGAGTAACCGGTGGCGCATTTTATTTGGTCTGACCATCGGAGTGGCGGTCTTCCTCGAGTTCTTTTACCCTCTACCTTGCCTTCAACCACCACTAAAATTGTTTATAACAAATTAATAAACATTTATTGTTAAAATGGTCATGCAAATGTTAAGATTTTTAGATCTACCCCAAATTAAAACCCATGGAAATTGGTCCATTATTAACAAGTAATTGGACTTCGTAAGTCCTAGGTTTTCATCCAAAGTGCTCGAAATTAGAACTGGAAGTCGATGTTTGAACTCTTTGTGCAACTTTCCGTCAATTTATATACGATGTTACTAATTCTTGATCATTTTTACTAAAATTTGTACATGTACTGTTTCTGCGACTATAATATGGCACTTCCGGTAAGAAATTTTTAACCGGAAATGATATAAAAACCAAAGGTATACATTTGTTCTCATCTTGCTAGGGCACGTCGAATGATATATCGCTTATACTATTTTGGTGACTTTAAAACAGTACTTCCGGTTGCAAATCTAAAACCGGAAGTCCGAAATTTCTCATCTTTAATACCATTCTTGGGTTATAAGCTTTCATTCGATACCTCATTTGTCACTCTATCTGTATTAATATGGAGGGAGTATTCGCGGACGGATAGACAGACGGACAGACAGTCATGAAACCGGAAGTATATATTTGTTCTCGTCTTGCGAAATCACGTCGAATAATATATCACTTGTACTATTCCGGTGACTTTAAAAAAGTACTTCCGGTTGTATTTCTAAAACCGGAAGTCCTATGTCAAATTTCTCACCTTTAGAACCATCACTGGATCATAAGCTTTCATTTGACACCTCATTTGTCATTCTACTTGGTATAATGACGGAGAAGTTGAGTTTACGGACAGACAAATAGACGGACAGACGGACGGGGATAGTTCAACGTTTTCATATTTTTTTAAAATTGGTGAAAACAACGGAGATATTGCAAACTGCTCCTCCACCACTTTTTAGTCAAAAAGTTTTCATTTTTAAAGTCGCTGTGAAAATCGTTATTTTTCAAAATATTATAAAATTTTCACTATATTATGTATAAATGGCATTGTTAAGTAGTAGGGATGATAGATGTACTCACGCACTTTTACTTTTTTATATGTGCAAAAAATTCTCAGGAACACGAATATCGAAACGGCATTTCAAAATTTTTAATCCCCGCGACGTTATTGTTTCAACAATTGTCCAAAACCATTTTGGAGGGGAATTAATTTAAAATTTTGATTTCTCAATGGATTTATCGAAAATATAGATACATTAAACAAAAATAAAAAAATATGAAAAAAATATTTTTAAGAAACGCTTTTCTTTAGCTGCGAGTGACTAAAATTAAACATATAAAAAAATTATAAAAATAAAACTAAAAAGCAAAAAATAAAAAAATCGAAAAAATCTAACACATTCGTCAAAAAAAGCGTGGCGCGTCTTCATCGAATAAACGGTTTTTGCACCACGCTTTTATTTAACGAATGTGTTAGATTTTTTCAATTTTTGAAATGAAAACTTCTTTAGGGAAGTTGTGCGATTTTTGGATAGGGGAAAAGCATTGAATTCGCGACCGTCATCGCGACCGTCATGGCGACCGGCGAAATATATTTTGTACATATATCGGTACATTATGTATATGTATATACAAATTGTATGGAAGTATTTAAAAATAAATGTCAAACCTATTTAAGATGGGGTAAAAGGATTTATTTCGCGACCGTTATTGCGACCGTCATCTCTTCGGCGAAATAAATTGTGTACATATATAGGTATATTATGTAAATGTATATATAAATTGTATAGAAGTTTGTAAAAATAAATGTAAAACCTATTTTAGGATGGGAAAAAAGGATTTATTTCGCGACCGTCATCGCGACCGTCATCTCTTTGGCGAAATAAATTTTGTACGTATCTATAGTATGTGTATGTAGACATAAATGGTATAGAAGTATTTAAATTTAAAATAAATGTAAAACCTATTTTTGGATGGGGAAAAGGATTTATTTCACGACCGTCATTTCTTCGGCGAAATAAATTGTGCACGTTAAATTTATTATGTGTATGTATATATAAATTTTGTAGGGGTATTTAAATTTAAAATAAATGTAACATCTATTTTGGAATGGGGAAAAGAATTGATATCGCGACCGTCATCGCTCCGAGGAAATAAATTTTGTACGTATATTATTTTAATGTACGTATAGTAATAGTAATATTATTGAAGTGAAAACTTCTTTAGGGCGTTGTGCACTTTTTTAGATGGAGATAAAGTATTGAAATAACGACCGTCATCGCGACCGTCATTGCTTCGACGAAATAAATTTTTGAAGTGAAAACTTCTTTAGGAATCTTGTGCACCTTTTAGATGGGGAAAATGTGTTGAATTAGCTATCGTCATCGCTTTGGCGAAATAAATTTTTGAATTGAAAACTTTTGTAGAAACGCTGTGCCCTTTTTAAATGGGGAAAAATATTGAATTAGCGACCGCCATCCCGACCGTCATTGCTTCGACGAAATAAATTTTTGAAGTGAAAACTTTTTAGGGACGTTGTGAACTTTTTAGATGGGGAACAAATGTTGAATTAGCGACCGTCATTGCTTCGACGAAATAATTTTTGAAGTGAAAACTTCTTTAGGGACGTTTTGTCATTTTTAGATGTGGAAAAAGTATTGAATTAGAGACCGTCATGGCAACCGTTATTGCTTCTACGAAATAAATTTTTGAAGCGAAACTTTTTTTGAGACGTTATACACTTTTTATTTAGATGGGAAAAATGTGTTGAATTAGCGATAGACATTGCTTCGGCGGAATACATTTTTGAAATAAAAATTTCTTGAGGAACGTTGTGCACTTTTTAGATGAGGGAAAAGTATTGAATTAGAGACCGTCATTGCAACCGTTATTGCTTCTACGAAATAAATTTTTGAAGCGAAACTTTTTTTGGGACTTTATACACTTTTTATTTGAAATTTCGAGAGGAAATGAAAAGCATGGCGAAGGAAATCACCCAAATGAAGGAAGAATGGACGAGAGAAAAAGAAGAACTACATAACAAAATAAAGGAAGTGGAGGACAAGATGGAAAGGATAGAAAAACAAAAAATTCGAAACAACTTAACAATAACTGGACTTCCAACGAATACCGATAATGAAGATACACTCGAAGAAGCTTTGGAAAAAATGTTTCAGACAGAACTCCTTTTGAAAACAAAGATACGTAGAGCGCAGAAGATAGGACAAGATAGATGCATAGTCGAAATGGTAGAATGGAATGACAAAATAAAGATACTCCAAGGAAAATCAAAGCTAAAGGGAAAAGACATTTTCATAGACTCGGAACTTACAAGAAATGAACAAAAAATCCAGAAAAATATAAGAGATATAGCCAGAGAAGAAAAGAAAAAAGGTGCTATCGTAAAAGTGGGTTATCAGAAATTAGAAGTGAACGGGAAGAAAATGAAGTGGGATCATAGGTCCCAGAAACTCACAGAGGCAAACAAGTTAAAAAACTAAAGGCCGAAACGAAACCCAGAACTATGATGACGATTAGGCAAAGAAATTGGAAAAACGAGGAAGAAAATGAATTATCAGATATAATGCAAAAAACATACAAAAATAAAACAGATTATTGGCAAAATGAAGAGGACAATCAGGAAACAGAAGAAGAAACGGACTCTCGGGTGCAGAGAGCTGATTACTCACTCACTTTAAATTCTAAAATCAATGAAACTGAAGCGAAGCAAAACAAACCCAATAATACCTTTTATCTCAAAAAACGTTACAGAATCGGAGCTTGGAACGTCAGGACCATGTATGAAGCGTCAAGACTAGCGCAAGTAGTAAAAGAAATGGAAGAATTAAGGATACACATTATGGGGCTATCTGAAATAAGATGGCCTCGGCAAGGAGAGACAACAATATCAAACGGAGGAGTGCTGTTACACTCAGGAAACGATATAAAAGAAGACAGGAGGAATGGAGTTGGGATCCTTCTAAGTAAAGAGGCAAAAAGAGGGCTAATAAAATGGCATCCTATATCAGACAGACTAATAGTAGCACAATTCAATTCTCAAATAAGAAAGATAACCATTATTCAGTGTTACGCACCGACAGAGGTAAGCGCAGAAGATGAGAAAGAAAATTTCTACCAACAATTAACAGATACTATCGGAAAGGTGAACAAAGGAGATATACTAGTAGTCATGGGAGATCTGAACGCGAAAGTTGGCAAAGACAACAAGGGAGTGGAAACATGCATGGGAACACATGGACTAGGGAATAGAAACAACAATGGAGAGAAACTCATAGAACTTAGCCTAGAAAACAATCTTGTCATTGGAGGAACGATTTTTCCACACAAAGACTGCTACAAAATAACCTGGATATCACCAGATAATAAAACGCAAAATCAAATAGACCACATTTTGATTAATAAAAAATGGAGAAGTAGCCTTCTAGATGTACGAAATAAAAGATCAGCAGATGTAGGAAGTGATCACCACCTACTAATAGCAGAAATAAAAGTAAAAATTAAAGCAAAACGCGGGAGTAAACAATATAACAAACGAAGAAGATACAATATACAACGACTGAAAGACAGTGAAACCCAAAAAATGTGGAGTAACAAAATAAAGTTGAACACAGAAACTGTAAACAACACACAGACAAATATAGCAAACAAATGGGAGATGATCAAAGAGGCTGTACACCAAACCGCACAAGAAGTGTTGGGCTACAACGAAGAAAAGAAATCAGAGTAGCTAAGTGATAACACATGGCAACTGATAAAAAAGAGGAAAGACTTAAAAGCCGAACTAAATAGAATACAAAAATTAGAAGATAGAATCAGAATAACCCAAGATTATGCAGATACAAATAAACAAGTAAAAAAGAGCGCTAGAAATGACAAAAGAAAATGGACAGAGACGATGGCGCGCTTAGCAGAAGAGGCAGCCGAAACAAATAATCAGAGAGAGCTATATAGAACCACTAAACGTCTTGCAAACAAGAAGTTCAACAGTGACAAACCACTAAAAGACAAACAAGGACAACTGCTTACAACAACTGAAGAGCAAACACGAAGATGGCATGAGTACTATAGCGAGCTTATGACAGAAGAAGAAAATGAGCCGCCGTTCCAAGAGGGTAACGACGTAGAGCCAAATGAAAATTATCTAAGGATAAACGAGGAAATTCCAACGAAAAAAGAAATAGCTGAAGCAATCCGGCACCTGAGGAACAACAAAGCAGCGGGAATGGACGATATCCCAGCAGAACTGTGGAAAGCGGACACTGAGAGAACCGTGGACCTAATAGCACTATTATTAGCAGATGTATGGACTGAAGAAATCCTACCTAAGGAATGGAATAATGGAATTATAGTCAAGCTTTCAAAAAAAGGGGACGTACAGCTATGCGAAAACTGGAGAGGAATAACGCTGTTATGTTCCATAAATAAAATATTAGCATTTATTGTTCATCAAAGAATCAACAATATAATAGACAAAACTCTCAGAAAAGAACAAGCGGCTTTCAGAAGGGGAAGATCCTGTATAGACCAAATCTCGACGGCAAGAATCATCATAGACGAAACTATAGAGAAGAACGCAGCCTTGATAATGGCCTTTATAGACTTTGCTAAAGCCTTCGACAGCATAAAACATACAGCCCTGTGGAAAATCTTAAGACTAAATAGATTACCTCCAAAGATAATTGGAATAATCAAAATGATGTATCATCAAACAACATGTCAGGTATTGCATAAAGGGCAAATGACAGATAAAATACCAATTGAAGTAGGTTTAAAACAAGGTTGCATACTGTCACCTTTGCTCTTCAATATATGTCTTAATCATATACTGGAAAAAACAATTGAAAGAAAAAATGGGATCCCTTGGAACTACCTTCAGAACAAGAAACTAGCAGATATGGAATACGCAGATGATATCTGTTTCGTAGCGAACACAATAGATGATATGAAGAACATGTTAAGGAAGCTAGAGGTGAAATCGGCAGAAGTGGGTCTTAAAATCAACACGAACAAGACAGTAGAGATGAGCATAGGAGTAACTAACTGTGACAAACTATACATCAACCAACAAGAAATAAAACAGGTTCAAGAATTTTGCTACCTAGGCAGTATAATCAGTGCAAAAGGTGGAGCTCAAGCAGATATTAAACAGAGAATACGAAAAGCACAACAAGCCTTTGGAACCCTCGCAAATATATGGAGATCAACACAGATCAGCCAAAATACTAAAATAAGGCTATTTAATAGTAACGTGAAAACTGTGCTACTTTATGGGAGTGAAACATGGGCAATAACTGACGGAAATGTAAATAAAATCCAAGTTTTTGTAAATAGATGTCTACGTAAAATTCTAAAGGTATACTGGCCCAATATCATAACAAATGTAGCACTATGGAAAAAAACCAAACAAGAACCCATCAGAACAACAATAAAGAGGAAAAGATGGAACTGGCTGGGACACAAACTGAGGAAAGAAAATGCAGACATAACAAAACAGGCACTCAAATGGAATGCAGTAGGACGAAGAAGCAGAGGACGCCCGACCAAAACATGGAGGAGTACCGTTGAAGAAGACCACAAAAGTATGAAGAAAACCTGGGGAGAAATAGCAACCATGGCCAGAAATAGAGGAGAATGGAGAAGCTTCGTGGATGACCTATGCTCCTTCACGGAGTAACAGGATTGGATATATATATATATATATATATATATATATATATATATATATATACATATACACTTTTTATTTAGATGGGAAAAATGTGTTGAATTAGCGATAGACATCGCTTCGGCGAAATAAATTTTTGAAATGAAAATTTCTTGAGGAACTTTGTGCACTTTTGGATGAGGAAGAAATATTGAATTAGCGACCGTCATCGCTTGGGCGAAATACATTTTTGAAGTGAAAACTTCTTTAGGGACGTTATGCACTGTTTAGATGGGGAAAGAGTATTAAATTAGCGACCGCCACTGCTTCAACGCAATAAATTTTTGAAGTGAAAACTTCTTTAGGGTGTTTGTGCCCTTTTTAGATGGAGAAAAAGTATTGAATTAGCAACCGTCATTGCTTCTACGAAATAAATTTGTGAAGCGAAACTTTTTTAGGGACGTTATACACTTTTTATATAGATGGGAAAAATGTGTTGAATTAGCGACAGTCATCGCTTCGGCGAAATAAATTTTTGAAATAAAAATTTCTTGAGGAACGTTGTGCACTTTTTAGATGGGGAAAAAGTATTGAGTTTGCGACCGTCATCACGTTGGCGAACTAAATTTCGTACGTATATACAATATTATGTGTATGTACATGATACTAAAAATAACCATATTATAGTAGCTTCCCGTAGCCCAAATACGTCCGAGTTCGCGCATGATGACGTAACTGGAGACCAATTTAAATTTGAATTCTTGTAAAGTTGAATGGGATTTGTATACATTCTGTCATGAAATTATTCAGTTAGCAAAATAATATTAAACGTCTTTTGTATGTTATTTGTTTATAAAAGACATCTCACTTTTACAAAGATAAAATATAAAATAGACTTATCTTACAACCGCGAACGATTCAAACTAATCGGACGTTACGAACCATTACGAACGTGCCGGTCTCCAGTTGCGTCACGACTCCCCCTCCCTCCAGGATGCGCAACATATTTTCTTCTTGTTTATAGTATAATGTGTATATAAACATAAGTAGCATAGAACGTACGAAACGTGTATATAATAGAGGTATAGCACCAGGGCCGCCGCTACCATGTGTGCAAAGTGTGCATCGCACACAGGCGGCCAACAATAGGGGCGGCCAAAAGCAGGCCACTGATGATACTACTTTTTTTAAAACGCAAATAAGTTCAAATAATTAAATAGTAATGTTTCAGAAAATTCTAATTCTAAAGTCTAATATTCCAAACAATAATTATTATTATTATTACCTGATAATACTAAAATGCGCTTCATTTAACATTTGTTTCGCGAATTTAAATATTTTTCTATTGTATTAGATTTTAGCCCAGATATAACGCACGTAGAACAAATAAATAACAATAAATTATTGTAGTAAGATGTGTTTGAACTTCAACGCCAGTTCGGATATTTTTTCTCCTGAAACTGACGTAATTGGACAATAGGGTGGAACGAAAAAAATGTTTTTATGATTTTAAAGTGTAATAGTGATAGAAAGTTGCCTATAGCCATTGTTAAGCCATAAATGAAATATTTTTCAAAACAAAATATTTTTAGAAGTGCCGCAAAAGGGTTGAAAATTAGAATTTTTAGTTGCGAATTTTGATGTTTTTATTTTTGTCAAAAATAGCTATTGTAGTGTCTTAATTCCTATTGTAAATGATAAATACATACTATAAAACTACTCTTTAAAGATAATTTTAGTTTTCCTTACAACAATCCAATATTTATTTTTACTAAAACTGACAAAATTTTGAACTAAAATTCCACATTTAAAGAAGTATTTAGTAGTAAATGTTTATTTCATTCCTTAATATAATTTAATATTCTTAGTAGCAGATGAAAGCCAAGCCGTGAGGAAAATGTGTATTATTGGTAGAGTTGACAAGATAGTTTCAAAGGTTCTGGCAACGAGGGAGGAAAGGAGGCAAAAACTAGTACAGCAGCATTTGAATTACAGACAATAATCAGTAGCTGATGGTAACACAGCTGTGAATATTACATGTGTTACATGCTGATGATCATGACCAAAGTTACGAGCAAGAATTTATTTATAATTCCAAAAAGCCCTCAAGTTCTTTAAGTATAACTAAACAAATGCGGGTAGAACTGCCAACAGTAGCTTCTATCTGTGACAGGACTGGTGTCTCAGATGGAGTCGCAGCAGCAATCACCAGTGCTGTACAAGATGTTGGTATTTTTATGGAAGATAATAAAATTAAGGTAATTGACAGGATGAAAATACGTTGAGCACGGTTGAAAAATCGTACAAAAGCCACAGAAATTAGCTTCACTCAAATTGGAAAAAACGCTGGGTTATTCTTTGATGGAAGAAAACTCAAAACAATTAATCAAGAAAAACGAGGGAACAAATTTTACAAAAAGACTATACTAGAAGAGCACATTTCAATAGTAGAGGAACCTGGATCAACCTTCCTAGGGCATATAACTCCTGCTTCCGGAACAGGTGAAGCTATAAAAGATAGCATAGTGGAGCATTTTCAAGGTGACAATTCTTTAAACATTTCCAATATAACAGCTGTCGGATGTGATGGAACTGCCACTATCATCGGTGTTAACAATGGTGTATTTGCTTTAATCGAAAAAAGCCTAAATAAGCCTCTGCAGTGGATGATTTGTTTGTTCCATACCAATGAATTGCCTTTGCGTCATTTGTTTTGTAGATTGGATGGAAAAACTAAAAACACTAATGAATTTGAAGAGGTTTTACCTCCCTATTCTAGAGATTAAGGATGATCTAAACACAGATCGAAAATAATTAATTGAAATATGCAAAGCAATCTCCAGTGGTGTATGTCCTTCTGATCTTTCTTTGAAAACCCCTGGGAAATTAGCTCATTCACGATGGCTTACGTTGGCCAATCACATTTTTCGGTTAAATGTTGCAACAGAGAATCCTTCAGATAATCTGAAAACTTTAACTATGTATGTGATGAAGGTGTATGCCCCAGTCTTGCCTCATATCAAACTAAAACCATCTTGTGTAAATGGAAAACATCTGTGGGGACTCATAAAATTTTCACGTTAGACATCTTTGTGAGAAACATCTCCAAATAACTGATCCAGTAATTCAAAGTAATGATTATTTCTCTCACCCAGAAAATATGCTTCTCTAAATATTATGTGACAAGAGAAAACACATAAGAGAGCTAGGTCTACGGCGACTTTTGAAGGCAAGATCGGAACTCATAAATGGTGTAAGAAACTTTGTTGTCTCGAAGCTTAACTTTAATGCCAATGACTACATTGATATAATTAACTGGACGGAAGAAGAAATTACTGAACCTCCTATGACAAAACATATAATTGACGAGGACTTAAAGTATATAAGTGAAGTAAGAGACCCTAGTTGTCAGGTGCAGTGTGTGGATTTTCAGTGTTTTTCCTGTCATACAAAAGCAGTGGAAAAAGTCATAAAGCTGGTGACTGAGTCATCTCTTAGTGTCTGTGGTATAGAAGCAAGAAATGGCTTTGCTAGAGCAAATATTGCTTCCCAAAAGATTATGCCAAAATTTGAGACAAAACAACAATGTTTTGAGTTTCCAGAGGAATATTGTAACTAAAGAAATCTTATAGCAATGTGTACATATAGCAATGATAGCAATTTTAACTATTATTATAAACAATATTTGACTAAGAAATGTTAGCTATGGCACCAGGTTAAATATATAAAATATTTGAAAATTTCTGTATTTTTTTGTTAAAAACCTATCTTTTCAATGCTCTTGCGGCACCTCAAGATGAAAACCTAAAACAAAAATATTTTGTAGTTTTATTGTAGACATGAAAAGGCAACTTTCGAGTGCTATTAGAAAGTTCTTTGAAAAAAAAAATTTTTTTCCTATCCTTTCGTTCCACCCTATTGGACAAGGTCTTTTTGAATTTATAGAAAATAAACTTGAAGAATTAAATATAAATATTATGGATAATATGCGTGGACAGGGTTACTATAATGGAGCCAATATGCGTGGTAGACATATTGGATTGCAGGAAATCCTCGAGAGAAATATCCTCGATCATTTTTTATTCCCTTTTCTGCACATAGTTTAAATCTGGTGGTGAATGATGCAGTAAAATTAAGTTTTGAGTAGGTGGAATATTTTAACACTGTAGGTACAGGAACTATAAATGTATTTTGTTCTTCTTCGAATATTTGAAGGAAAATTTTATTAAAGCACCTTCCAAAGTGGACATTAAAAACATTGTTGGACATGCGATGGGAAAGTCTGATCGATGTAATCGCACCATTAAAAACCCAGATAAGTAAAACATATGATGCTTTAGAAGAATTGCAAAATGATAACAAAAGCGATATGAATTTGGAAATTCAATGGATAAACATATTCAATTGTGAGAAAGTGTATAAAGGCCTTACAGACATAATCAGCTCGGAGACTGACATTAGTGCAACCGATTTATATGAAGAAATTAAAGCTATTCAACCATATGTTACCGCAGAAAAACGTCCTGGTAATATTCTTGAATACATTTACGAAGTAATATTATATCAACATTTCCAAACTTAACTATAATCGTAAGTATATTCCTAACTCTACCCTTTACTGTAGCTAAGGGTGAGCGGTCGTTTCAAAACTTAAAATTGTTTAAAATTATTTGCGATTTTGAATGAAGCAAGATAGACTTTCTGCTTTAGCAATGTTATCTATCGAACATAAAGTGTGTGCGACATTGGATATTAAAAACAAATACATTGCCAAAATTTTTCCCGAAACGGAAGCCAGAAAAGTTTGTTTTTAGTTTCTTTATGTGTTTATGTTATATTATTCACGGTTTATTTTAATTAAATGGAAGTTTAGGATTAGAATACACAACATACATATAATGGGCGTTGGATCGTTGGACGTTGAAGTTTAATTAGGATATACAATATACATATAATGGGCGTTAGATCATGGATATTACTCAAATTGTTCAAGTATTTATCTATTTACAATGTATTATTATTATGCATCTTCTGCATATTTCTCTAGTATGTACATATTTCTAAAGTGTTGGAAGGGGGGCGGCAAATATTAAGTTGCACACGGGCGGCCAACATCTCAGCGGCGGCCCTGTATAGCACTTCTTTTTGGATGGGGAAAAAGCATTGAGCTCGTAATTAATATACTATAAGAAGTTTTCACTTCTGTCGGCACTCCCGTTTAACCTGTCGGTGCTTTAATTTTTTTTTATTTTTTGCTTTTTAATTTTATTTTTATAATTTTTTTTATGTTTAATTTTAGTCACTCGCAACTAAAGAAAAGCGTTCCTTAAACATATTTTTTTCATATTTTTTTTATTTTTTTACTTTTTAGTCTTACAATTTTCAAACAATAAAATATATCATCATGTTTATTAAGATATATGTATAAAACATATGATGTACAAACATGAAAAGTAGTCGGAATCGGCAAAAAATTTGAAATTTTATTGTTTATTTATGAAGCATAACATAAACAATTAACGTAAAAAGTGAAATCATGTATAATTCATATAATTAGCTACAATCTGTAAAATTTTCAAGTTTCTTCATTATAAAAAACAAGAGAATTTAAGCATTTTCCGTTAAAATCGTTTTTTTATTTAAACAATTAATAAACAAAATATTTTTTATTGACTATTCGTGTATTGTTACCGCGAATGCATATGTCTGCAAATTTTTAGTCATTTGTATTGAAGAAAAGGCAGTCAAATTTACGTCCAAAGATTTAACCCAAACGATTGAACTAAAGAATAAAGCGTTTAATTAATTAATAAGACAAAACGAATTCTAATGTTAATTGTAGCACAAAACGTCTCTACCGGTGGTTTTTCTAAGACTACGATAAAAACACGAATTTTTTGAATTCGAATTTTGGATGAAGTTTTGTTTCGTATCGTATTGAAATTTGACACGAATAAACGCCGATTTATATATAAACAAATATATGAGCGTTCAAAATTTGAAACTTTATTGTTTATTTATGAAGCATAACGTAAACAATGAACGTAAAAGTGAAATTATGTATAGTTCATATCATTAGCTACAATCCGTAAAAGTTTCAAGTTTCTACATTGAAAAAATCCAGAGAATTTAAGCATTTTCCATTAAAATCGTTTTTTTTATTTAAACAATTAATAAACATAAAAAAAAATATTGACTATTCGTGTATTGTTCCCGCGAATGCATATTTCTGCAAATTTTCATTCATTTGCATTGAAGAAAAGTCAGTCAAATTAACATCTAAATATTTGATGCAAACTATTGAAGTAAAGAAAAGCGTTTAAAAATGAGACCTTATAAAAGTGTATACTCTATCTGCAACAACTGCCTATTTGCAATTAAAAAATACTATCATTTAATAAACAAATTAAATATTTCATATTTTTCAAATCCATAATTTCATACTTTTCAAGAATCAAATCTTTATTCAAGATTTATTTATAATTATTTAAATAAATTATTGCTCAAATTTAACTCTTATATAAAACTTTAACTCTTATATAAAAGTTTATTCCTTCAACTTTGCAGAAAAAATCGTAAAGACCTTCATACAAACATGAATTACAGCGGCAGTTAAAAAAGTAAATTGTGTGCAAAATGACCCATTTTGCATTATTTAAACAATGATCTCTATTAGCAGGGGAGCCTTGGATCCCTACTAAAGCGTCATGGACCTATTGGATTGTGAAGATTAGATCCTAAAACCAAAAAATGTTAAGTTTCCATTTTAGTAGGGATTTTCCATTTTTAATTTAATTTTCCATTTCTAAACATGGGTTTTCCCGATTATAGCTCCATCTACCCATAATTCGAAAAATGCCTCTCTCTCTAATACAAGTTACTTATTTTTATGTAGGAAATCCAAATCTGCAATAAAAAATGGGGATTCCTATTTAAGATTTTACAGTAATCCCCTACCTCACCTCCATGGGGATCGTGTTTGATGTCATTCGATACATTTTTGAAAAATATTGAACATCTATTTTTCAGTTTTTCGATCTTATGTCCATTTCACGAAATATCGCTGGGTTCCTATTTAAAATTTTAAAGTTACCCCCACCCCTACGTGGTGGGTCCTGTTTGGTATCATTTGATAGTTTTTGGAAAAATATTCAACAAGTATTTTTAAGTTTTTCGATCTGATGTTCTATTCGCAAAATTTTCGCTTTTTTGTGAAAATTTGTGACTCGTCCATTTCCTTACGCCCCGATCAAATCGTCAGATTTTTTAAATATACACAGTTCTTCATGTACTTGACATACTTTGTCTTAATCTGTCATTTTCTAGTTTTTCAAAGGGTATATTTTTTTTACGAACTGACACCAATTAACGCACGCTCCTGCATTAAGAGTCGCTATATTATGAGTAGATACATTTACAGGGTACATAGACCGGGCAGTATCGTCGCCTCCGCTAGCGCAATTATTCCGATTCGATTTTTTTGCACAAACTTACTCAAAAAGAGGTCCTTATAACATATCCACAGGGTGCCGGGCGTTGCCGTGGTCGAAAAATTTTTTAAACAATTTTTTTAAACAAATTCACAAGTATAATTTTTTTTATTTCCAACCATTTTTTTTAGATAATTTGGGTCATTCTGAGCAAAAAAGGTCTCTTGTCATTTTTCTCTAAAATTGACTGTTGTCGAGTTATACGCATTTAAAAATTTGAAAAATGCGAAAATGGCCATTTTCAAGGCTTCATAACTCGATTAAAAATGATTATTATGAAATTCAAAAAGTGACAAAATCAAGATTCAAATACCTTCTTCAACGGCCTGGAGAGATTTTTGTCACTATTTTATTACAAAGCTGTTATTTTAGTTATTAACAATTAGCGGTATAGTCCAACTGTATCGTCGCCCCCGTTAGCGGAACTATTTCGATTAGATTTTTTTGCACAATCTTACTCAAAAAGAGGTCTTTATAACATATCCACAGGGTACCGGGCGGTGCCGTGGTCGAAAAATGTTTTAAACAATTTTTTTTAAACAAATTCACAAAAATAATTGTTTCATTTCCGACAATTTTTTTTTACATAATTTGGGTCATTATGAGTAAAAAAGGTCTCTATTCATTTCTCTCTAAACTTGACTGATGTCGAGTTATACGCGATTAAAAATTTGAAAAATGCGAAAATGGCCATTTTCAAGGCTTCATAACTCGATTAAAAATTATTATTATGAAATTCAAAAAATGACAAAATCAAGATTCAAATATCTTCTTCAACGTCTTGAAGAGATTTTTGGCATTATTACTAACCCTTGAAAATGGCCATTTTCGCATTTTTCAAATTTTAAATCGCGTATAACTCGACAACAATCAATTTGAGACGAAAACTACAAGAGACCTTTTTTGCTTAGAATGACCCAAATTATCTAAAAAAAAATTGTTGGAAATGAAAAAATTATTTTTGTGAATTTGTTTAAAAAAATTGTTTAAACAATTTTTCGACCACTGGCCGGCACTCTGTGGATATGTTATAAGGACCTATTTTTGAGTAAGTTTGTGCAAAAAAATCTAATCGAAATAGTTCCGCTAACGGGGGCGACGATACAGTTGGACTATACCGCTAATTGTTAATAACCAAAAATAACAGCTTTGTAATAAAATAATGACAAAAATCTCTTCAGGACGGTGAAGAAGGTATTTCAATCTTGATTTGGCACTTTTTGAATTTCATAATAATCATTTTTTATCGATTTTAACTATTTATAATGGGAAATAAGCCACAATATTATTAAAAAATGATTTTTATTAACGTTTCGACGCCCAAATCGGGTGCCGTTGTCAAAATACAAAATACTACTAACATAAACAAAAATGTTGTTGCTTAGTAAAAAAATTCTTCTAATAATTTATTTAATTTGACTCATTTATATCGGCAATTCAGATACATATGATACATTTTAAAGTAGAAGACTTTAAAATGATATTGCCAATATTTATGAGTTGCGTTCCTGGGACGACTTTACTTAAAGATAGTTCATTCGATTACATGAAATCAACCCAACTCAAGAATATCCGTCACAAAAAAATCATAGCATGTGATCTGTCTCTAAAAAGACAACCACATGCAACGGTGACATTAAAATTCTCGCGTTAGAGATCTCATAGTAAATCACGAGGGAAAACCAGGAAAAACCTCGTGATACTATCCCGACATCGTAAGTATTTGGTCTTACATTTAATTTACTCTCAAAAAAATACTTACGATGTCGGGATAGTATCACGAGGTTTTTCCTGGTTTTCCCTCGTGATTTACTATGAGATCTCTAACGCGAGAATTTTAATGTCACCGTTGCATGTGGTTGTCTTTTTAGAGACAGATCACATGCTATGATTTTTTTGTGACGGATATTCTTGAGTTGGGTTGATTTCATGTAATCGAATAAACTATCTTTAAGTAAAGTCGTCCCAGGAACGCAACTCATAAATATTGGCAATATCATTTTAAAGTCTTCTACTTTAAAATGTATCATGTGTATCTGAATTGCCGATATAAATGAGTCAAATTAAATAAATTATTAGAAGAATTTTTTTACTAAGCAACAACATTTTTGTTTATGTTAGTAGTATTTTGTATTTTGACAACGCCACCCGATTTGGGCGTCGAAACGTTAATAAAAATCATTTTTTAATAATATTGTGGCTTATTTCCCATTATAACTAGTTAAAATTGTAAAAATGCCACAAGAAAATAGCTTCAGAACAACATTTTTAATCGAGTTATGAAGCCTTGAAATGGCCATTTTCGCATTTTTCAAATTTTTAATCGCATTCGACAACAATCAATTTTAGAGAAAAATTACAAGAGACCTTTTTTGCTCAGAATGACCCAAGTTATCTAAAAAAAATTGTTGGAAATGAAAAAATTATTTTTGTGAATTTGTTTAAGAAATTTGTTTAAAAAATTTTTCGACCACGGCACCGCAAGGTACCCTTTGGATATGTTATGAGGACCCCTTTTTGAGTAAGTTTGTGCAAAAAAATCTGATCGAAATTGTTCCGCTAACGGGGGCGACGATACAGTTAGACTATTGCGCTAATTGTTAATAACTAAAAATAACAGCTTTGTAATAAATTAATGACAAAAGTCTCTTCAGAACGCTAAAGAAGGTATTTGAATCTTGATTTTGTCACTTTTTGAATTTCATAATAATCATTTTTGATCGAGTTATGAAGCCTTGGAAATGGCCATTTTCGCATTTTTCAAATTTTTAATCGCGTATAATTCGACAACAGTCAAAAGTTTAGAGAAAAATGACCAAAGACCTTTTTTACTCACAATGATCCAAGTTATCTAAAAAAAAATTGTGGCAAATGAAAAAATTATTTTTGTGAATTTGTTTAAAAAAAATTGTTAAAAAAATTTTTCGACCACGGCACCGCCCGGCACCCTGTGGATATGTTATAGAGACCTCTTTTTGAGTAAGTTTGTGCCAAAAAATCGAATCGAAATATTTCCGCTAACGGGGGCGATGATACAGTTGGACTATACCGCTAATTGTTAATAACTAAAAATAACAGCTTTGTAATAAAATAGTGACAAAAATCTCTTCAGGACGTTGAAGAAGGTATTTGAATCTTGATTTTGTCACTTTTTGAATTTCATAATAATCATTTTTAATCGAGTTATGAAGCCTTAAAAATGGCCATTTTCGCATTTTTCAAATTTTTAATCGCGTATGACTCGACAACAGTCAATTTTAGAGAAAAATGACAGGAGACCTTTTTTGATCAGAATGATTCAAATTATCTAAAAAAAATTGTTGGAAATAAAAAAATTATTTTTGTAAATTTGTTTAAAAAAAATTGTTTAAAAAATTTTTCGACCACGGTACCGCCCGGCACCCTGTGGATATGTTATGAGGACCTCTTTTTGAGTAAGTTTGTGCAAAAAAATCGAATCGGAATAATTGCGCTAGCGGGGGCGACGATACTGTCCGGTCTAACAAGGTTTGTCCGCATGTGATTATATGACGCGCTCGAGTAAACCGCAAATTCTTCACTCGGGCTCATCTACCATTGTATAGATCATGTACTTTCTTGAAAATATTTTTTGTTTTCAACTAAACTTTATTTCAACCTGTATGGAATTACATTTTGATTTGCGTTTATTATAATTGTATTTGATCAAACTTATTCGTACATTTAATTGTTAGTACTCGAATTGTACCGAAAAGAAATGAGTCAGTATTTACCAATTTTATTCTTGATAATAAAATGTATTATATTTAAGAAACGGAAGACGTAAAATTGTATTGTTGCTTTTAAATTAAGCAGATTCCCAATAATAAATTCCTGCTCATTTCTCTTTATTTACAACTTTTCTACCGTCACCGTCAGCAGCATCATCATTGTACACTTCATCGGTGTTCAAGCACCACCAACAAAACTTAGCGTTGAGCGTTCTTGAGGTCGACAACCCAGAAGCCGGTAGCATGGCATTACTTCCCTTCTGCCAGCTCCTCGTCCCTCGTACCTCATCAACCACGTTACTTCAGCTGCGTCACACTACGGTCCACCTGGCTTCGATCATCTTCTTCAGAGGTTGTTTTAGTACTACGGGAACGCGATTATGCTCTACTCGCTAGAGACGACGTCCACCGGGACCTGGTGAAAACGTGGAGATGGCGTCCATCCGCCTGCTAACTACGCGACTATCTGTTTTTCGATCGCTAGGACGACAGGAACGACGAAGTCAAGGTTCGGATCTAGAGTGGTGGTGTTGTTTTCAATTGGGTCATGTTTAAATTACGGATACCTATATTTTTACCCCATTTTTTGAAAGAAAAAAGTGTTTTAAATATGATTTGTGATGATGTGTCTTCTATTTTGACTTGGATCTTAAAGTACGAAAAACATGAAATGTCTTTTTGTACAACAATCTTAAAGGTGACATTTTAATGGTAAATTAAACCCTAGCATTATTGATACTAATATTTAGTCATAATTATTAGATAATAATAATATTAATTACAAAAAAATATTTCTCAGTATACATAAGTCTCTTTCTCTTTAAAAAATTAAATAATTATGCTTTGGTCAAAATAAAATAAAGCGTATATGGCAAAATTTGTTTCAGAAGAACGTTTGTATGCGAATTTCATTTAAATTTATTGAGTTTGTCGAAAAGAAAGATGTGAAAGTGTTGTAAATTGGTTGTTAACAACATAATAGGTATGCACCACAAGTATTCTTACAGAATATAGCTGTATCAATGGTACTTTAAAATATTTCGATTACCAATTTCAATGGAAATTGTATTATAATAATGTGGAATTGAATTAAAAGCATAGATCAATATTTAGTTTAGAAACTTTTATTTAAGAGCGTAGGCGCAAAATTTCGAGTCAATGCCTTTTTATTGCATTAATTTTTTTCGAATCCTGAATAAACTAATGAATATTTTTGAAGCATTTAAACGCAGAAGAAAAGATTACATTATTACCGAGAGCCAAAAGTCTCTTAGAATATACAAAAAGTTTCTTTTGAATGAGATATTTGAAATTAAAAATCCCACTTAATTTTCTCTTTTGTTTACCCCTGTAATTTATTAAAATTAACATAAAAGAGGATTTCAAGAAATTTCGGTTCTCGGTAACTATGTAATCTTTCATTCCGCGTTTAAATTTTTCAAAAATAATTTTATCAGAATTCGAAAAATATGAATGCATTTAAAAAGCATTGGCTCGAAGTTTTACGTCTACGAGTTCATGATGTTCTTTGTTAACGGATATTGTGCTAGTATATACCAGGAAACAAAGTCGAAAAAGCACTTAAAAAATCGAAAAGTACTGGCCGCTATTTTTTAACAGGAATATCTGAGGGAAGTCACTAGAAAAGGTGTACCAGCTCGTGGGTATAGAAGTTTTTACTGCGCTATGATTTTTTATTAACATTTAAAAAAACGAATTTGTTCATTTCTATATTGTGAAAAACCTAGTCAACTACTCATTGTACATGGAAACGTTCAGCACACAATATTCTTTTGAAAATACTTGTTCTTTAAAATGAAATTCTCTAAATTAAAAAAACGATTATAACCACAAGAATTATTTCAAATTAAACCCGAAAGTAAGCATTTTGTTCAGTTGTTTATAATTATTAAAATAAACAATAAACATTTAAAACATATGTTTTCACAATGTGAGATTTGTTTATACCATTTGAGAAAAATCGGCCATTTTCAGCTGGCTGTACAGGTGCTTTGTCAATACATATTTAGAAGATTTTTCTGATCTCATTCTCTTTGTAAGGTCTCAACTTTTCATGTTTTTAAAAAAGTATATTCATTTGAAAATTACCTTTTTTCTCAAATGAGATAAACAAATAGAATTGTTGAAAAACTACTCGATCGTCCGGGCCATCTTTTGCATATAGTAACTAATAAAAACTCATATTGTGAAATATTTTTATTGTTTATTTTGATAATTATAAACAATTGAAAAAATCCTTACTTTCAGGTTTAATTTGCAATAACTTTTTTGTTCATAAACATTTTTTAATTTAGAAAATCTGATTTTAAAAAGAAAGTATTTTCAAGAAAGTCGTCTGTTGAGCCTTTTAATCTACAAATTGCCAAAAAAAGTCGCTTTTTTGCTTAAATGTTAATAAAAGACCATGACGCAGTAAAAGTTTCGATGTCCACAAGATCGTGCGCCGTTTCTATTGGTTTCCTTTAGATTCAATTAAAAAAATAGCAGCCAGTAATTTTTCGATCTTTAAATGCTTCATGCTTCATTTCCTGGGATGGTACATTTCTTGTGTGAGTTTCTTTATTCTGGGGCCCTGCTAAAAATTCTACATTTTCCCACCCATATAACCACATATTAATTAATATTTTCAAGGGGTTTACTGTTAACGGTCTTTTCTTTCTTTGTTAGTTCTTTTATTCAAGGCTTTCTTTACTCACTTCATAGATAAACCAGTTCTAGAGTACCTATTATAGATTATTACATTTTTCTTGCGGAGTTATTTGTGTCTTTAATCTATGTATTCATATCAAAGTTTGTTTACTATTTTTACTGATATAATATACATATGATTTTCAAATTTTCTGAGACATATTTTCGAATTAATATTTTTACAGTTTAGTGCATTTATATTGTTTTTTTATTGGTTCCTATTTAACGAAATAACTGTGGTATTGCATTCTTTACTATTCGTTCTTCTACATTAGTACTGCTTTCTTTTAAAGGCGGGTTGACATTACTAGTGAATAACGAACGTGGCTCACGCTTACGTAGTTGGCCCGTGCTACACAACTAATGTAAATAGATCTTCGTGAAGCACGATTGTCTCACGAATGGTCTACGCCACGCCACGATAGACAAAACAGACATGTTAAATATTTCACGCTCTAAAGACAGTCGTAGAGAGTTTGTATTTGATTAAGCACGTGCTTTTACCCTCAACAAGGAGCATCTGAATAAACGGGAGACCGTTATATTATGTTAGATTTGTAGAATTGTACGAAAATGATCCTGTACTCTGGAATTGTTGCTCAGCTTGAAATTGAAAATTTTACAGCAAAATCTATACTAGAGAAATAATAGCTATTATTCCGCAGGTTCAGGTTGTAATAGTAGCCTCTAATACAAATAATGATGATGCCATGTCCACTAACACATAAAACTCTCGTGCCCAGTGACAACACAATAACGTTTCTCACTAAACGTATAGCACAGAATAGCACAGAAGCGTGGATGACGCTTGTTTTTTAGTGAGAACCACGTTCGTTATTCACTAGTAATGTAAACCCGCCTTTAGAGATTTTTGTATAGGTAGAGCGTGGAAGGCACTTATGGAATAAAATTATTTGTGTCTTTGTTAATAATAATATAATAGTTAATTAAATTAATAAAATTATAAAAAACGCTTAGACACGTTGATTTTTATCTATACACCTTGCGCTTTTTAAACATAAATTTAAATGTACAGGATGATTCACTCAAGACTAGCATAGTAGTTCATAACCATTATTTTTGATAGAACACGCTGTATATTTTTAAATTTTTAAAAAACTCCGTAACAAGCTGACAACGAAATATATCATGTAGGATCTACTACGAATATTAAAGGGTGAAATTTTGAAATCATACACTGTGAAAACCACTTATGAAATAAAATTGTTTTGAGCCCTTATTTTAGAAAATAATAAAAAACGTAGGCACACGTCCACATTTAAATTTAAATTTGCACTTTTTAAACATAAATTTAAATGTACAGGACGATTCATGCAAGTCTAGTACCCTCCATCATCATTATTTTTAGTGAAATACCCCGTATGTGTATTTATGTTTTTAAAAGCTCCTTCACAGCTTGATCTTAAGAAACTATTATTACGTAGGGTCTATTATGAATATACAAAGTGAAATTTTGATATTATTTATAAATTTCTTTAAGATATTAAACACAAAACCCAATATTCAGAACAATTAGTTTAGAAAGTAATTATTGGTGTCGTTATTTAGCTCATTTAAAAATTTAATTATTTTATTTAAAGTGCGATAAATTATTAATTTAAAAATTTGTATTATTCATAATAGACCCTATGTAATACACCTTTTTGAGATGAAGATAAGTAGCTCCTAAAAATATAAAAAAATATACAGGGTGTTTCATTAAAACTAAAGATCGTGTACTATGGTATACTTGCATGAATCACCCTGTATATTCAAATTTATGTTTATAAAGCGCACATTTATATTATTTAAAAGTTGACGTGTGCCTACGTTTTTTATTATTTTCTAAAATAAGAACTGATCGGGATCTGTCACGATTTATAGGGTTTTTCATCGATTGTCATTTGTTTCGAGCTTCTGTCATATCTTGTATAATCTGTGTATAATATTAATATACACGGATTATACGACATTTGACAGAAGCTCGAAGCAAATGACTGTGAATGAAAAGCCCTATTGATTACGGTCAGATAGACGATTACTTTCTGAGATAAATGATAGGATGAAATGGATCAGTGTGATGGCCATTTACTTACTCCTCTAGAACCCATCGTAGATCTTGGCCGACTGTACTATCTCCTCTATTTCATTCAGTTCATCTCTAAGCTCATATTGTATTGAGATTTTTGGTCGTCCTAATGGTCTTCTTCCTTATGGATTAGACTACGTGCTAGTTTCGACTATGGGTTTTTCTGGTTCTCGTTGGATGTGACCTGCCCATCTTTTCTGCGCCTTTGCCTTGTGTGCCTTTATCAATAGTTGACGGGTCACATATTTTTTTGAATACTTTTTGTTCAAGCACCGTATATTTTTATGTGGCTTTTATTAGTGTGCAGGTTTCGCAACCTCACTTTACTATCGGCCTTATGACACTATGGTCACCCAAATCACAATTTCTAGAGAACTTTTACTTCTTTCTTTGAAATCATATAAAAAAATACTTACTTACTTACTCAAGCCGTCGTCTTATACCTTACGGTGTCGAGGAGATCATATGATAAAATGAAGTGTATAAAATACTTACAGTTACAAATAAAAGTTTGAAACAAATATAAATATTGGGTGATTTAAATGATTACAAAAAAATATAAGCGAGAGGGTATCCCTGCCATTTCGTTCGTTCTGATCCGAGAGTGGAGGCCGGGGATTATTTTGGTTCAGTCAGAGAACCCTGCATATGCACTCCCTGACGAAAGACTGATAAGTTTCGAAATCGGTAGGGGTGCTTGCGGCCTCTCGGAATGAATTAAAGTATAATACTGTTTTGGTTTCGTTTTGCAATGAAATGAAAATGGTTATTCATTTTTATTTGTATTAGTTTTACTCCTACTGAGTGCGGGGGATCCATCTTTCGTTGGAACTTTTAGCGCTGAGCAGATGGGACGTGAATTGCAAATTTTAGAATTCCCTCATCTTCTTTAGTCTCAGCATCCGTTTTGGCTTGCATTTTTAGAAGCCTCGGAGGTGTAACCAGAAAGATGGTCCCAGTAGGTTCTAATCTGGTGGATTCTTCTTCTTCTTCTTAGCCTTCTATCGTCCACGTTTGGACATAGGCCTCTCCCAACTCCTTCCATCGGTCTCTATCCTGAGCAACATATTTCCAATTCGTTCCGGCTACTCTTTTAATATCATCAACCCATCTCATCTGTGGTCTTCCTCTCGGTCGTTTACTTTGGTAAGGTCTCCAATATATTGGTGGATTATAAAATAATATTTTTTCTCAAAATTTCACGACAAAATGGCTGTTGATTGGACTATTAATATTATTAAAAGAAGTATCCGAGCAAATAATTTACGAGTAAAAATATGTTTTTGTCGATAAAAAACATAAAAGTGTAGCTCACGTAATTGAAATAGTACGGAATTTTATAATATACTGAAGACAGATGGGCGGCGTTATAGAAAGGATTTTATTATTAAGAACCGACAAAATACCCCGTATGTAATCACCCATAATTATCATAAGTACTTAAAGTAATAAAACGAACAAAAATAAACCCTTTTAAAGCGAATGATCTTGCAAAATATTTTATTAAAGTAAGATAACAACTAAGTGAGATAGTTATTACAATCAATAAAGACAGTTTCGAACCGTCCAAAGCTACATAATACTAAATTCGTCCAATTTTGGAACAAAGCAAATCTCCAAAGGAAATCTCGTGAATTTACGGAGTCAGTTAAATTTAAAATTTTGATTTCTAAGAGGACCAACGAAACCTTAAGAAGTATACTGCAGTGTGTAGATGCACCTTGGGCATCAGATAGCTCAAGGACCATTCGTCGTTAACATATTCGTGTTCAGTGACCCCAAAATTTTTGGAATAATGACTATCGACTTATTTAGATTAAAATTAACATGAAACTACAGGAGACGAGGTCCACCTTAGGTACCAGATAGATCAGGCACCATCCTTGGTATCGTATTTGTGTTCAGCGATCTCGAACACCCTCCCAGTGATGACTGTCGACTAATTTAAAATGAAATTAACATAAAACTCCAGGAGACGAGGTACACCTTGTGTACCGGGTTGCTCGAGCACCATCATCATTATCATATTTGCGTTCAGGGACCTCGAAAACCCCAAGTAATCAAATTGAACTCATTCCTGTCGATATTTTTCGAGTGGCAAATTTTCCATTTTCTATGTATGCACTTTAGAAATGTATTTTCCTTACTTTAAATTTCATTATTTTCCTTTAATTTTCGTTTTACCACCCTGAATTTTGTTCACAAACTTTCGTGACACTTTCCTGAATCGAATGCAAAAAGTTGCATTGAGATTCATCTTGCTGCAGAAAATTAGGAGGTTTAGTGCTTTAGTGCTTCAATGCCTCGCCTATTAGTCTACAAATCTCTATAATGTTTATTTGAATAAGTTACAGGGTGAAAAAAAGAGAAAATTGAGTGTAATTTTTAATTTCAAATATCTTATTAAAAAAAAACCTTTTGTTTATTCTAAGGGACTTTTGGCCCCTCGGTAATAATGTAATCTTTCAATCTGCGTTTAAATTTTTCAAAAATATTTATTAGTTTTTTAAGATTTGAAAAAAGGTGAATGCATTTAAAAAGCATTGCAAGCAAATTTTGCGCCTATGCTCTTTTTTTTATTTAGAAATAACCGCATTAACCACGAAGGTCATCAGCGGGGTAACGTGAATACAATTAATAAGTTTACAAAAGTATGAAATTGTGTACAATTAAATCTTACTTGCTAGGTTACATTTATTAAGGAATTGGAAAAGAGGTTTACAGTCGGTTTGCAGGTTAAGAATGTCTTTCATATTGTTTGAATAGCCAGATATAGATTGTTTGTAAGCGGCAAATTCGTCACATTCTGTTAGCACATGTTTTACTGATACTGGTATATTACACCTTCTGCATTTTGGTGCTTCGGTATGGGTAATGAGATGCTCATGAGTAAGTTTACAGTGTCCTAACCGAAGACGGGATAAGATGACTTGGTTCGATCTGTTGATTGTATGTGGATTCCATGGACCAGTATCTTCTTTAACGTCTCTTAACTTGCTCGTAGATGTTTTCCATTTTTCATTCCATAAATTGAGAGTCATTGATTTTAGTAATTGATTTGTATCTGCGGCTGGAATTGATTGTTCTGCCAATGATGGTAATTGCGCAGCTGTGTAAGCCAAACGATCAGCGTTTTCATTTCCCTCGATTCCAGAATGAGAGGGAACCCATAGAAAAACTATTTTTGAGTCTGTTTGATGCAGACTGTGCAATATTTCTTTGATTAATATGACTATAGGATTTTTCGTAAAGGTTTGTTGTATGAGTCTCAGTGAATTGAGTGAGTCAGATATTATTAAGGAGTGTTTGGTTTGTGCATTGGAAATGTGCTTTAACGCTTGTAATATGGCATAAAGTTCACCATTTAAGGTACTGTAGGAGCTGGAAAGCTTAAATAAATATTTGGTTTCATTGTTTATGTATACTGCTGCTCCTACGCCTTGTGAAGACTTAGACGAGTCAGTGAATAAGTGGGTGTAATTTTTATATTTTGCGACTATTTGTTTATAATTTTGATATATAAGACGTGGATTGGTATCGTATTTATTATATTTCGTCAACTGGGTGTTTACATGTGGGGTTTCGATAATCCATGGAGGAATGCTGTGTTCATTCATTAACCACCTTCTGGGAAAATTTTGGAGATTTAACGTTGATATATACCGGTGAATTCTAACATAAAAGGGTGGTGGAAATGTGCCTATGCTGTTAAATAACATTTACAAAAGTTATAATTTTACCCTTCTGACTTTAATTTAGGCAAACTCGTCAGTCAGATTGGTGTAGTCTAGTGGAGATAGATAGGTGTAGCAGCTAGTGACAACTGTATTGAAATAAGTGCTAAATTTTTTAGTTTTGTTTGTCTCACGGAGCTTCGTAAATAGTTTTTAATTTTGAAAAACTCCCCACTAGCTACCAAGATAATGAGTGTTAATAAAATTCTTAGTTTACAACTACATTTGGGTATAAAGAAATTAGGTCATTTTGGCACAAATAGTTCAAAACCTCTAAAGATTTCATGGAGTATGGTATCATTTGAACTATATCACGCAATTTTTCTAGAAGATCATCAGATTTTTTTTCTTTTTCTATTGAATGTATTGAATGAAGATTAGGTTTGTTTCATCACCTATTTCCCTCAATTTAAAAATATCATAAAATATAAAAATTTAAAATTTTTATTGAGTTTCTAGAAGCGAAAATCGACTAATCAAAGAATTAACGGCAATGTCTAAAAAATAGATGAACAAATTTATTTTAAATTTAGGTTAATCTGTTAAGAGCTCGTCCATAGATTTTTCGTAGTCAAATAAACGCTTTTTTCTCCTGGTTCGAATTTAATTTTCAGCTGTAAATTCGGAACTTCTATCAAAAATTTCTGCAATTTCATTAAATTTGCATTTGGTCATTAGCCATATTTTCTGTAACTTTTTATTTTTTTTTTTCTATAGTTTCTGACACCTTTACACAATCTGACAATTTTTTTTATTTTACCGATTATGCCGCCCCCTTGTGATGCCGCCTGATGCGACTGCCTCGCCGCATCATAGCACGGCACGGCCCTGGATCTAAATATATATTTTATGATATTTTATTATTAAATTTAGTTCCCTTTATTCGTTGATATTGCATTCCAGCACGCCATTCGTTGCTAATTATCATATTTTTATTTTTGACAATGCAGCATCAAAACAGGTTGGTTGAGCTGCAATTACACAACCGTCGTAAACGATTCAATCAGGAAGTACATCTGCTTTCGTTGCTTCTTCTGCCTTCTTTTTAGTTGTTGCGATTCTTACCAACGAACAGATATTATGTAATTATAAGATACTGTAATTTTCCGGTGATACAGTATGTGATAATATTATTGTTATTGAAAGCTCTTTAACTTTTGTTAGTTTATGAGTAATGAGGTTACATGTTATTCAAAATTTCTAAAAAGGCATGAAACAGGAGAGCTAATTTATAGATTGTTTTCACCCATTTTGAAAAAATGTGAAAACGTTGAATTATTTATGTCTGTGTGCCTCAGAGACCTTCGTAAAGACAACTCTTCCGTCATTAGACCAGACGACCAAACCAGACCAGAATGACAAATGAGGTGTCGAATGAAAATTATAGCTTAAGGATGATATTAAAGGTGAGAAATTTGAGCTTGGACTTCCGGTTTTAGAGTTGTAACCGGAAGTACTATTTTAAAGTCGCCAAAAGCCTACAAGCGATATACTATTCGACGCGTCCTAACAAAACGAGGGCAGGCATGAAACTCCCGGTTTCATGCCTGCCTGTCTGTCCCATCCGCGAATATAACTTCTCTGTTAAAGCAGATATAATGACAAATGAAGTGTCCAATGAGAGCTTATAACCAAGAAAAAATATTAGAAATTTGAACTTAAACTTCCGGTTTTACAGTTGCAATTGGAAGTACTGTTTTAAATAGTACAAGCAGAAATAGTACAAGCGATATATTTTTCGACACGCCTTAGCAAGGTGAAAACAAAAATATATACTTCCGGTTTCATGTATATCTGTCCGCCCGTCTCTCTGTCCGCGAATATAATTCCTACGTTACTAGAACTGATAGAATAACAAATAAGGCGTCGAGTGAGAGCTTATAACTACTCAAGGATGGTATTAAAGCTTAGAAATTTAACCTCCGACTTCCGGTTCCAACCTTAAAGTCGCCGAAATAGTTCAAGCGATATATTACTCGATGCGCTTTACCAAGACGAGAACAAATAATATATACTTCCGGTTTATATATCGGTTCCGGTTAAAAACGTGTAACTTGGAAGTGCCACATTATAGTAGCCGAAATAGTAGGTACTCCTCCTCAGTCGTTTCCTCATTGCTGAGTGTCGTGATTCCCTATAATACGAGCAACTATCTCTTTCTATCGGCTTCTGTCCTGAGTTTACCTCAAAAATTCAGAGAAGGTTTTTCCACTGGCTTTCTGTACTTGATCCGTCCATCGAGTAGGTGAGCGACCTCTACTTCTGCGCCCTTCAACGTTTCCCGAAATTATTAGTCTCTCAAGATTATCATCACTTCTTCTTGCAATATGGCCGAAAAATTTTAAGACGGTGGAGAGGCAAATAGAGGAAAGTCGAGTCTGAATATTAAGCTCTTGGAGGATTGAGTGATTTGTTCTGTGTTCCGTCCATGAGATCCGAAGCATTCTTCTCCAGCACCACATTTCAAAGGCGTCAATCCTTTTTCTGTCGTCCGATTTCATTGTCCATGTTTCGGATCCGTAATTAAATATGGGAAAAATTAAGGCACGTACTAATCTTATTTTGGTGTTCTTCGACAAGGAGCGATCTTTCCAGATTTTCGATAATCGACTCATAGCGTTTTTGGCCATGCCTATTCTCCTACGTATTTCTGTTTTACAAGATCCTGTATTACTGATGTAGGATCCTAGATAATTGAACTCGTTAACCACTTCAAACTGGTCTAAGGCTCCTGTTGTCTGAAGTGAATTTGAATAATCTACTATCATAATTTTTGTTTTTTGTTTATTGATCTTGAGACCACATCTATTGCTTTCGGCTTCCACTAGCTGCAGCAGGCTGGACATTTCTTCTTCGGATGCAGTTATTAATGTTGTATCATCTGCATATCTGAGATTTGAAATCTTCTTTCCTGCGATAGAAATACCGCCATTCCATTTGTCGAGTGCTTTTCTCATTATATATTCACCATAGAAATTAAAAAGACTTGGGGATAGAATACATCCTTGTCGGACTCCTCTACCTATTTTAAAAGGATCGGACTTACGGTTTTCAATTCTTATTCTGGTTTCACTGTTCTCATATAGACTTTTCGCCAGAGCTGACAGATGATCAGGAACCCCCATCTCATAGAACTTTCCACAAAACTGTCCAGTTTACACAGTCAAATGCCTTCTGATAATCCAGAAAGCAAATGATCATCGGAATTTTGAAATCTCGTGCTTTCTCAATGAGTTGTCGCATATTAAGAATTTGCTCCCTTGTGCCTTTACCCTTCACGAAGCCTGCCTGTTCTTGTGGTATTTGTCTATCCAGGTATGTCTGCATGCGATACTTGATGATTCTCAACAGAATTTTACTTGGGTGTGAAATTAGTGAAATGGTTCGGTAGTTACTACATTTTATGGTTACGCCTTTCTTATGAATGGGAGTAAATAGTGCGGTACACCAATCACTGGGCCATTTGCCGATTCTCCATACATGATTGCACAGTCTCCACATTAATTGGAGACCATGTTCACCCATGTTCTGTAAAAGTTCTGCCGTGATATCATCGCAACCAGGTGATTTATTTCTTTTAAGGGGTTTTATGGCTTCATCGACTTCAGACCTTAGAATATCTGGTTCTAGGGTTGTTGTTGAGACTTGCAGTTGTGTTATATGATTAATGTTAGAGGTTTCAGCTTTATAGAGTTCTGTGCAGTATTTCTTCCAAGTCTCCAGAACCGCATCTATATCGCTTACCATATTACCTGTCTCATCCTCTATACCGTAATTTCTGGGTTTGAATTCCCTAGCCAGTAACTTTACTTTCTGAAAGAGATCTCTTGTTTCATTTCGATGTAAGTGGATTTCTACTTCCTGGCAAATGTTAGACACATATTTTTCTTTATCTTTTCGGCAATTTCTTTGGATTTACCTTGATAAGCTTCGATAGTCGTTTAAATCAAAACTGCAAACTTTAAGTTGCCTTCTTTGTTCTATAATTTTCCATGTTTGGCCATTGATCCATGGTTTACGACTGTTGTTTTTTATGAGTTGGGGACTTTGCTTAGCTGTATCTAATATATCTCTTTTAAAACCTCCCCAGAAAGTCTCGATATCATCTATGGGTCTACTTGTCTCAGTTAACACTGGGTTTATTCTTTCTTTTAAAGTTAAAAGTTCAGTCTCTGTAAACCTGAGAGTTCTAGGAGTGGGCTTGTATTTGTTTCTAAAACGTATTCAGAATACAGCTACAAGGAGTTGGTGGTCACTTCCACAATCTGTACCTGGATAAGTTTTTGCGTTAGTAACTGAGGACTTCCACCTTGAATTGATCATTATGAAATCTATCTGATTTCTTGTTCTGTCGCCCGGGGATTTCCAAGTGTAGAGTCTTCGTGGGTGGTTGTACAATAAATATATTATACACGGCTCACTAAAATAATTAGTTACGCCCCTGTACTACTGATTACTTAAAATTCAAGTAGTATTTATGTAACCTTTCTGGAAACTCCAGGTTATTGTTGAGACTCGCATTTGAACCCCTCGCCGGGGCAGATCGTCAAAAGCTTCCTAACGAGAATCATCTCTAATCTATCGACGCTCCCGCTATTCGTAAAAAGGCCGCATTTTACCGGCTTTTTTTGCTATCGTTTTATACCGCTCAGATAATTCAATCTGCTCAGTATTATCGACGATGATTTATTTAGCGTATTAGTGAGTGCCTTACAAATGAACCAAATGGATTATGGAATTCAATCAGAGCTCTGATGTGACACGTCATCAAGGAATAAAACTGTAAGTACTCTACATGTATGTGAACATAACTTATTAGTCGTGATACTGTATGCATTTTGAACCATATACCTCTCGTAGCAAATATTCTTTGTGCCATTTATGCAGATAATACTTTAAATTACATATGAAAAATCGTTATCTACTCTTAACCAGCTTACCTATGGGAATATACTCTATAACCGTACAATAAGTATAGGTTACTATTGTTAAGGATACTTTACGTATTGCCTAAACATTTCTGTTCCATCGAGCCGTATCATATTAATTATTTATTAATTAAATCCTCAAGGTCCTTCGTATTTGCATATTTTGATAATCTCTATTCTGAGAATAACGGTTTTTCATTTATAGTGTCTTTCTGTTGCATTTGGAAATTTCCAAGCCACGCCGCCCCGGCACAAAAATAAAATATTCCTCTCTTTCTGCACTCAAATTCTCAGTATTTAACCCAGCACGTCTCTACAATAGCTGGTAGGTTGTTAAGCCCGGTCTACACGTGCAATTTCAGAAACTACTTGCTTTGTTCAAATAAAGGAGTCGTTTTGTTTGTATGAAAAAATATTTGCATATATTACATTATTTTATTTTCGTAAATATATTTTTCTGTTTATAGTATACAAAAAGTGTACTCATTTCTTGGCTGATAGTACGGGTGTTATAATTTTAACATTGTTTGTTCAACCTTTTGATTTAAATTAAATTTATAATTTTGAATCCGATTAAGCCTGGTTCACAGGTTACAAAAATTATTAAAAATAATTTTGTTTTCTTGCATAAATTGTAAGTTTTTGCTACATTTAGCTTCGCTTAAGCTCATTTTACACTTCTAGAAAACTATAGAAAATAAATAATTGTTTTTTCCTTCAATTTAATTAATTTAAATACTTGTTAAGGGTGTCTCACACTTGCTGAAAAATACCCATTTTGGAAAATTGCATATATTTTGAAATTTTATAGTTTTGCATTTCATATACTAATCTGCGCTCATACAGGGTGATACTATTAAGCCAATCTCACACTATTAAACGTGTAATATATAATATATTGTACATATTCTCTCATTTTCGCATCGATTTATAGGTTTAGACATTTGCAAATAATCTATCTAATCTCACATTCTCGCAACATGGCTGACCGATCAAAATATAACCGACAGAGGCTCACCGCAAAACTTGATATAACCAAGTTGGCTGATTCGGTTCCCACAACTCTTAATTCTCTAAACAAATATAAAATTCGTGAAATAATTTCACAACTCAAACATTCTTACGGACTTTTCCGCGATGCTCAAAATGTGCTGGAGACGATCCCCGAGGAACCTACCCCCTCTACTGATTCCTCTGTGGTTTTTGATAAATATTTGGATACAATTTCTCTATTGGAAGAAAGGTTAGAGGTCATTGAAAGTTCTAATGTGACTGCTACCCCCTCCCTCCAATTTGACCCTAATTCTTCTCTAACCTCACAGTCTATGGCTAGGCAACGAACAGTAAACCTCCCTCGTATTCAGTTAAAACCATTTAGTGGCTTAGTTACTGAATACAATTCATTCATTGAGACCTTTGATACAATAATAGGATCTGATACTACATTAAGTGATCTGGAAAAACTCATTTACCTCAAAAGTTTTCTAACTTCCGAGCCTTTGACGCTTCTCGAGCATATCCCACTCACAGGTGACAATTACAAAATAGCCCGGGATAACCTGACACAAAGGTACGCCAACTCTAAATCGCTTATCAAAACTCTCATCTCTCAAATTCTTGATGCGCCTCCTATTTCTGGAAACGCAAATCACTCACAATTAAGAAATTTTCATACGGTCATGTCAAATAATTTCAAGGCCCTATTGAACTTGAATAGGCCCCCTTCAGATCTCTTGCATTTACTTCTCATACATATCGCTACTCAGAAACTCGACGCACCTACCATTAGGGCTCTTGAGTTCCAATCCGGTGGTAGCCAAGCTACCCCTGATTTTGTCCATTTTCTAGGGGAAATCGAGACACGCGTTGTTCATCTTGAGAATATTCAATCTCAATCAAAACCAAAATCGACTACTACTTCCAGACACTCTTTACACCTAGCCTCAGACACTTCTACCAGTAACCTTTCGCCTCGCTTAGGTCCTAAGAAATGTTCCTATTGCAACGACTCTCACTCGATCTACTCTTGTCCTCAGTTCAAGCAGTTGAATTCTAAAGAACGTTTTAGTTTTGTCAAACAAAATAAATTTTGTATTAATTGTCTTGGGTCTCACATGCTCGATCAGTGTAAATCCAAATTCTCTTGCATAGTTTGTAAATCTCGTCATCACACGTTGCTCCATTTCGACAAAACGGGTCATAGTAACCCTTCCGCGGCTGTTGGCCAACACAACTCAAATAATCATAATAAAACCGCTATCTCAAATAACTCCCATACACAGGGTAATTCACAACAGGGGCCCTCACATGTTAGAGCTCCTGAAACGGAAGTTAATCTTCAAAATTCGACTCCACATTCAATGGCTCTATCTGCAGCCTCGCTTGATAATCATTTGGTGTTATTAAGCACACTCCAGGTCTATCTTGTCGCTCCTAGCGGCAAGAGGGTCTTCGCAAAGGCACTCTTAGACTCGGCCTCACAGGTTTCATTTATTAGTGCTGACCTCGTAAAGGAACTGTCACTCACCACTAGAGATGGAAAATTACGGATCAATGGAATTAACTCCACCTCATCCTCGTCTCAATCTATTGTAGATACAACAATTTTCGCTGTCGCTAACGACGTTCCTTTTGACATCTCGTGCTCTGTACTCCCAAAGATAACAAATCCGCTTCCTCAAATTTCTATTTCGGCGAGCAAACTAAACATACCCTCAGAGATACCATTAGGTGATCCGATGTTCCATGTAACATCCCCAATTGGTATCCTGCTCGGTGCAGACCTGTATAACGATATCATTCAACCTGAAATAATTCGTTTGGGAAAAGGTCTTCCCGTTCTTCAACGCACTCTACTCGGGTACACGATATCAGGGTCAGTTCCAGACTTTGCTCTTAAGTCGAAAAATACTAAAAAGGCTTTGGAATTTTATTCAAACTCTCTCGTTACTTGTTGTTCTCATAACACTCCTTCCGCCGTAAATGAGCCGGTAGTGTCCAACGAGGAACTATCCGATCATTTACAAAAATTCTGGGAGCTGGAAGAAGCCGCTCCTCAGAACACCGATCTCATTAATGATCACCCCGCTGAAATTAATTTTGTAAAACATGTTAATGTTCTCCCCAATGGACGATATGAGTCCACACTCAATCTCAAACTCCCTATCGAAGATATAGACATGGGAAATTCGTTTCTCTCGGCAAAAAGACGTTTTCTCAGTCTCGAGAAACGTTTTCAACTCAACCCTGATTTATTGGAAAAATATCAGGACATTATATCGGAATATCTCAATAACGGACAAATAATTCAAGTGCCGTTAAAAATGCTAAATGACTCAGGTAAACCTAATTACTTTCTCCCTCACTTTCCCGTTTTCAAATCCAACTCTACTACTTCCACTCGTATAGTTTTCGATCCAAACAATAAATCGTCTACGGGAATCTCCCTCAGTGACGTCATAGACAAAGGTTATGTCGTCCAACATGAACTTTTTGACATTCTCGCTAAGTTTCGTCAGTTTAAATTCGCACTAGTAGGCGACATCAAGGCTATGTTCCTACAAATCGCCATTTGTCCCACTGAAACATTTCTGTTAAATTTTCTCTTTAGGGACAATATTCAGCAGCCTTTACGGTGCTATCAATTTCAAAGATTACCCTTCGGGCTCCCAAGTAGCCCATTTATCGCTCAAAGAGTTATCAAGCACATCGCTGACAACAACAAACATACCCACGAACTTGCTACTAGTGTTCTGCAAGAATCTATCTATATGGATGACCTGATCAGCGGTGCTGACAGTCTTCATGAATTAAGTTGTCTTTTCGAACAATTAACTTCTTTGCTAGAAACCCATGGTTTCCTCCTCCACAAGTGGAACTGCAGTTCTTCAGAATTTCTGTCTCAACACAATTTAAATCCCGTCTCTGAAGTCAGTCTTAACTTCACGGGATCTGATAAAGTCTTAGGCATATTCTGGGATTCAGAACGCGACCACTTTTCGTTTAAAACTCCTATCTTCAAATTGGCTAATGTTGTTACTAAACGTACTATTCTCTCCTACATTGCTACTTTGTATGACCCGCTAGGATGGTTATCCCCTGTCCTTGTGAACGCTAAGCTCTTGATACAGGAAATATGGTCCCAGAAACTGGACTGGGATCAACCCATTGACTCACCCATCATTATGAAAAATTGGCAAAACCTCTTATCGACATTCAAAACTATAGAAGAGGTCAAGGTACCTCGATGCTTACTTTTACAAAAGAAAGTTGTTGATGTTCAATTAATTATTTTCACCGACGCATCGGAAAAAATATACAGCACTTGTGTGTATCTCAAAGCGACATACTCAGACTTTTCTGTATCGTCGCGGCTTATCGCTTCTAAAAACAAAATTTCTCCGCTAAAAAATAAACTCACCATCCCCAAATTGGAACTTTGTGGAATAGTGTTGGGAGTCACTCTGGCTCATAGACTTTTTCACATCTTCAAGAAAAATTTGAGTATATCTTCATCTCATCTCTTTGCTGACTCTACAATTGCCTTGTCTTGGATACTTTCTAAAAAACACATTTGGAACATTTTTGTACAAAACAGAATTCAAAAGGTCAATTCCTTGTTGGAAACTTTTCCTTGTGATTTCCATTTCGTCAGAAGTCACGAAAACATCGCTGACCCCGCTTCCAGAGGGATAAATGTCTTTGATAATCCCCAGACCACCGAAGACTGGTTATGCGGACCTAGCTTTATTAGAGACAATCCCATCGATTTTTCTCTTCATCAAATTCCTCATTTTCAGGATGATCTTCCTGAATTAAGGAAGTTAGTTGTCTCAAACATAGCAACAAATCACGAACTCAACGACACCTTTGAAAATCTATTCGCTAAATCTTCTTCTTTTCGTAAAATTCAAAGAATTGTCGCTTATCTTTTTAGATTCATCAGTAATATTAAAAAGAAAATAAATAACTCTCCACGAGATACGGATATATTGACGCCACCCGAAATGGAGATCGCTGATCACGCGATCATCAGGTATATCCAAAGTATCTACTTTAAAAAAGAGATTCTTGAATTGAAAAATGCTAAACTCGTGACCAATAAAGCCATTCGTAAACTCAACCCCTTCCTACAACATAATGATGGGCTGATTCGTGTGGGAGGACGTCTCCGACACGCCCCCATATCGTATAATCAAAAACACCCCATTCTACTTCCTTCTAAATGTCGAGTTGTAGAACTAATCTTGACTCAAGCTCATCATAAGTTATTACATTCAGGCGCGCAAACAGTACTTTCGTATGTCAAAATGAAGTACTGGCCAATTGACGGATTAAGACAGATTAAACGCTTAATTCGTAAGTGTGTAAACTGTTTCCGATTCATGACACCCAATTCTGTTCAACAGATGGCAGATATGCATCCCGATCGTGTACTCCCCACTAGACCCTTCCAAGTCGTCTCAGTGGACTATGGGGGGTTCTTCTTAATTAAGTCCTCACATTTGAGGAAGGCACCGCTTTACAAAGCATACGTAGCCTATTTCATTTGCATGAGCACTAAATGTGTTCATATCGAACTCGTCACAGGATTAAGCGCAGAAGCCTATATTCTTACTCTGAAAAGGTTTATTGCCAGAAGATCCACGCCCAGTATTATTTGGAGCGACAATGCCACAAATTTCCATGGGGCAAAAAATGAAATGCGCGAATTCTATGATTTTTTCTTAAATCAAAATAATTCGGAACAGATTAAGGAATTCTGTACTCAAAACTCCATAACTTTCAAGATGGGTGTTCCCCGCAACCCCCATCAATTCGGCCTCCATGAGGTAGGAATAAAGAGTGTGAAGTATCACCTCTATCGAATTATAGGAAATTCCCACTTCACCTTTGAAGTGTTTAACACAGTATTATGCCAAATCGAGGCTATTCTAAATTCGAGACCCATCACTAGGATGTCGTCTGACGCCAATGACTTCGCTTTCCTATCTCCAGCTCACTTCTTAGTTCAAAGAAGTTTAACCGCGCCCCCTGAACCAAGTGTTTCAGAGATACCTGAAAATAGGTTGAATCTTTTTCAGCGTATTAGTAAAATTCAACAGCAATTTTGGAAATTGTGGAAAAAAGACTATCTCTGCCTCCTGCAGCAAAGAAATAAATGGACCGACCCTACTGACCCTGTCAAGATCGGGGATTTGGTTCTGTTGAAGGAGGATGGTACTCCTCCACTCTTATGGCCAACTGCCAGGGTAATAGATGTATTGCCTGGTAAGGATGGTCTAGTTCGTACTGTCAAGATTCACACTACTCACGGTGATTTTCTTCGTGGTATTACGAAAATCGCTGTGATTCCCCTGGAAGATTAAAATCTATCCCTAGGGGGAAAACTTATCGTTTTCCTCCATTTTATCGTTGTTACCCCTTGTGTATATAAACTCTAATTTCTTCAAACATTTCTTATCGTTGTGCACATCTTTGCCAATCCCCTCTCTTCGAGGTGATATAGGCCATCTCTCTCGCCTGTCGCCCCCGGCAATATGTACAATAAATATATTATACACGGCTCACTAAAATAATTAGTTACGCCCCTGTACTACTGATTACTTAAAATTCAAGTAGTATTTATGTAACCTTTCTGGAAACTCCAGGTTATTGTTGAGACTCGCATTTGAACCCCTCGCCGGGGCAGATCGTCAAAAGCTTCCTAACGAGAATCATCTCTAATCTATCGACGCTCCCGCTATTCGTAAAAAGGCCGCATTTTACCGGCTTTTTTTGCTATCGTTTTATACCGCTCAGATAATTCAATCTGCTCAGTATTATCGACGATGATTTATTTAGCGTATTAGTGAGTGCCTTACAAATGAACCAAATGGATTATGGAATTCAATCAGAGCTCTGATGTGACACGTCATCAAGGAATAAAACTGTAAGTACTCTACATGTATGTGAACATAACTTATTAGTCGTGATACTGTATGCATTTTGAACCATATACCTCTCGTAGCAAATATTCTTTGTGCCATTTATGCAGATAATACTTTAAATTACATATGAAAAATCGTTATCTACTCTTAACCAGCTTACCTATGGGAATATACTCTATAACCGTACAATAAGTATAGGTTACTATTGTTAAGGATACTTTACGTATTGCCTAAACAGTGGTATTAAAAGTAGGTATTCATTACAGACAATTTTCTTTGACCACAGAACTCTATTAATCTATCGCCTCGTTTATTTCTTTCCCCACGACCAAAAGGACCCAAGGTGAATCTCATATGATGATCAAGCTGAGTTCTAGTAGGTACATGTGATACTTATATCAATCATCGTGTATTGAAAAGTCGAGCTCGAATATTTAGTTCTAATTTTGGTGACGCAAAATTAGTGAAATCCTGTATCAATCGACGAAGAGTTCAAATACCGACTTCTAACTTCCGGTTCTACTTTCGATCAGGTTGGAGGAAAACCTAGGACTTACGAAGTGCAATTGCTTGTTAAATTCATCAAAAAATATGTATGAAAAATGCCAGATATAATTGATCACACAAGGAGAACTTTTGTTGTTCTTACATCAATATAATATACTCTTTTAATATTTTCATTGATTATTTTGTTGTGATAACAATTTTCCCTATTGCGGTTTTTTTCGGATGGCTCTAGTATGCAGTGTATAGATGTTTTTGTGATTTTCTACTATTTATACTCTGACAGATCTGATTGTTTTTGAGCTAGTAGGTTTAAGAGCTGTTAGTAATAAGTACTATGTATTTCAAGAAATTAAATTTTTTAGTATTTTCTAGGTGAGAGTGAGGATTTTATTACGACTATTAAAATTTAAATATATAAAACATGCAGTAGCGATTAGATCTCAACTTTTAGTAGATATATCTCGACTTTCTATTTTCTCTATCGCTCGATAATTTCTGATGGGTCATTGGATATTTAGAATGTATTTTTTGCTAATAATCATTAGTTTGTGTTTACGATATATAAACCGGAAGTATATATTATTTGTTCTCGTCTTGGTAAAGCGCATCGAGTAATATATCGCTTGAACTATTTCGGCGACTTTAAGGTTGGAACCGGAAGTTGGAGGTTAAATTTCTAACCTTTAATACCATCCTTGAGTAGTTATAAGCTCTCACTCGACGCCTTATTTGTTATTCTATCAGTTCTAGTAACGTAGGAATTATATTCGCGGACAGACAGACGGGCGGACAGATATACATGAAACCGGAAGTATATATTTTTGTTTTCACCTTGCTAAGGCGTGTCGAAAAATATATCGCTTGTACTATTTCTGCTTGTACTATTTAAAACAGTACTTCCAATTGCAACTGTAAAACCGGAAGTCCAAGTTCAAATTTCTAATATTTTTTCTTGGTTATAAGCTCTCATTGGACACTTCATTTGTCATTATATCTGCTTTAACAGAGAAGTTATATTCGCGGATGGGACAGACAGACAGGCAGGCATGAAACCGGGAGTTTCATGCCTGACCTTGTTGTGTTAGGACGCGTCGAATAGTAAATCGATATTGGTTAATAAAACTTTTAAGTTAAATATTTGTAATTCGCGATGTTAAGTCACAATAACGACCTCTCGTGGATTTCCGCTGAACTAATATCGAGGGTGTTTTTCTTTTTTTTTCTTTTTATTGGTCTGATATAATGGGGGTTTTAACGTCAAATCGTTGTCAAATTTTGAAATCTCAAACGCGCGAAAAAATATTCATTGTTTACATTAAGGGCCGGTTGTTCGAACGCTAATCAAAAATGATCATTATCAAATATTTAATTACTGTCACAACTGTCAATGTCAACTTTGATTGGGTTGCTGAAAACATAATTATTGATTACAATTATGAAATTAGTTAATCAATTATGTTAATAATTGTTATGTTATTTGATTAACTAATCTCATAATTATAATCAATTATGTTTTCAGCAACCCAATCAAAGTTGACATTGACAGTTGGTGACAGTAATTAAATATTTGATAGTGATCATTGTTGATTAGCGTTCGAACAACCCTAAGGGCCGGTTCCTACTAAAAGATAGTTCATTCGATTACATGGAAAATAACAATACCATATATAAAAGGACTATCCGAGAAACTTATAACAATAGGAAATACATTCAACATTTCAACAACATTCAAAACAACAAACACATTGAGATCTATTCTATCTAAAACTAAACCTAACAATGAACAAGAAAGAACAAAGAATTGCTTTTATAAAATACCTTGTGAATGCGAACAATTTTATTTAGGTGAAACATCAAGACCATTAAACGTTAGAATAAGTGAACATCAGTCTTATATTAAAAATAGAGAATTTGATAGATCTCAAATATGTCAACACGCATGGGATAATGAACATAGAGTTCAGTGGAGAGATTCCTGAGATACCTAGAGATCTGAAAGAATCAGATAGTAAAAAGAGAAAAATCAAAGAAGCGGCTCTAATTATGCTAAATGAAACCAATTGTGTCGCAAATTCCTCGGTAGAATGCAGTAGGATGTGGTTACCCATACTGAAAGAGGAAGTCAATAGAAAGAAAATACCACGATTAGTAAGTCAATAACATATCGAATTAGTACAAATTTTATATTTTAGTGTTACTTATTGTATATCTATGTATTATTAATATTATTTATAATTTAAACATATTAAAGTCAGAATTTGGTATTAGTTTTTTGAAAGAAAATTAAATGTAAAACCAAATACTTACGATGTCGGGATAGTATCACGAGGTTTTTTCCTGGTTTTCCCTCGTGATTTACTATGGAATCTCTAACGCGAGAATTTTACTGTCATCGTTGCATTTGGTTGTCTTTTTAAAGACAGATCACATGCTATGATTTTTTGTGACGGATATTCTTGAATTGGGATTGATTTCATGTAATCGAATGAACTATCTTTTAGTAAAGTCGTCCCAGTAACGCAACTCATAAATATTGGCGATATCATTTTAAAGTCTTCTACTTTAAAATGTATAATATACGTCTGAATTGCCAATATAAATGAGTCAGATTAAATAAATTATTAGAAGATTTTTTTTTACTTAGCAACAACATTTTTGTTTATATTAATAGTATTTTGTATTTTGACAACGGCACCCGATTTGGGCTTCGAAACGTTAATAAAATCATTTTTTTGGTAAAATTGTGGCTTATTTCCCATTAAAAATAGTTGATTATAAAAATGCCACAAGGAAATAGCTTCAGAACAACAGCAGATAATATAATAATAATAAGGTAGATAATATAATCATAAGGTAGATAATATTACACCATTAAAAGATTTTTTTATTTCCAAGCAACAAAATGAAATCGTTTCTAAAATTTAGTAAAAAGTAGATAGAACATTGTAAATATAAAAATGCCAAAAAAACTTATTATATTCTTAATATAATTTTCTTATTTTGTGGAAAATAAAACACTACAAAATTAATTTTTTGAACGCTTAAAAACGCATGGCGTTAAATATAAAAATGCAAAGTGTTTTTTCTTTAGGTATTTAAACATAGATAAAATAATACCAGAACAACCATGGGTAAATTCTGCCATATGTACTGAAAGTTTGTTAATAACCACAAGAAATAAGATATAACTCAGAAATGTACTTTGAAGTACCTTGTCCTGAGTTTCACTATTTGTCTTATTTAAATATATTGTCTGTGGCTTCTTAAAAATGCCTTGAACTAATAGGATCCAATCGAATCTAGCCCTTAACTACTGACGTGGATGTTACTGGACGTAGACTCTGGCATGCGGCATGTCATACCGTTGCCTATTCTTCATTAATGAACTTAATGGCAAACAAAAATCTCACAAAAATATCTGTCTAAAAATAGAGGATACTAAAATCACAGATTCGGATATAATATCAAATAAATTTAATAATTATTTTATAAATGCACCAGAAGATTTAATTAGTAAAATAATTAAACCAAATTTTAATTTTCAGTTATCCAATGATTTTGTTCAAAATAGTTTATTCCTATCTTATATAACAGAGGAAGAAATCTTAGACATAATTAAATATAAAATTAAAATAAAGCATCGTGTGGTTTTGATGAAATATCAGGTATAGTAATAAAGAAAAGTGCTTTTCACATTTTGACTCCACTTGCTCACATTATAAATGCTTCTTTCAGTACTGATGTTTTTCCTAGTATGCTGAAAACGTCCATTATTTCACCGGTATTAAAACAAGGGGATTCTGAGTTAATGTCAAATTATCGACCATTATCTGTTCCATCAGTGCTATCTAAGATTATGGAATATGCAATGCTAAACCAACTTTTGTCGTTTTTAGATATCAACCAAGTTATCACAAAACATCAACATGGATTTCGAAATAAATTTTCTACTTCCACGGCCATTAACAATTTCTATGAGGAAGTTTTAATTTCAATTGAAAATAGTGAAAATCCGACTGCCATTTTTTGTGACCTCAGTCGTGCTTTTGATTGTGTACAACACGATGTACTCCTCGATAAATTGTACAGATACGGCGTTAGGGGAGTTGCCCATAGTTGGTTTGAATCCTATCTGAAAGACATACACCAAATAGTTAAAATAAAACATGACTCCAAAATTTCAATGTCTGATCCGATTGTCAATAAGAATGGAGTACCACAGATCTCCATATTGGGCCCGATATTATTTATCTTGTATATTAATGAACTACCATATGTAATGTCTGATGCATTTGTATCACTTTATGCGGATGACTCTACAATGCTATATCGTAATAAGGACATAAATTTTTTGCAACATAAAATAACAAATTCACTGAAGACATTCTCTGACTGGTCCAGTAATCAGTCGCTTCTGTTTAATGTTCAAAAAAATAAATTTGTATCATTTACATGCCGTGCAAACTCTACTAAACCTGATCTAAGTGTTGCCATCAATGGTGAGAGTATTTTAAGTTGTAGTGATGTGAAGTTTTTGGAAGTGACCTTTGACTCTCATTTATCGTTTAAGACTCATTGTTGGAATGTATGTAAAAAACTCAGCTCTAAGTGTTATCAATTGAGAAACTTGAGTAGAACACTTAGTCAGCACCATCTTCGTCTTTTTTATTTTGCTGAAATACAGTCCACAATGAGTTATGGTATTACTGTCTGGGGTGGCTCTCCTAGTATAAAGGATGTTTTCAAAGTCCAAAAGCGTATTGTGAGATGTCTTGCGGGTGTTTCGTATGGTTGTTCATGCAGAGGCCTATTTAAGGAGTTAAATATATTAACAGTGTATGGAATCTACATTTTCGAGTTACTGCTGCTGATTCATAAGAATAAAACAACTTTTTTATGTAACAGCGATATTCATTCACATAATACACGAAATAAGAGACAATATGTTGTACCATACCGACATCTAGAATTAAGCAGGAAGTCATCCACTGTTTGTGGTTTACAATTGTTTAATAAATTACCTCAAAAATTAAAAAATATAAATTCAACTACGGGGTTTAAAACCAAAGTTAAACATTACTTAGTGACCATGTGTCCGTATACACTGGGTGAGTATTATGATGGTGTGAATGCTCAAGCTGTAACACAATGACCACAATTACTTTAATTATTTTAATTTGTGTTACGTTTTCTGCTTATATTGTATGTCTTTGTATGTAATTTTAATGTTTTAAATACTTAATTTTGTTTGTTCTATACTTCTATATAACTATTTACTGAATTGCTATAAACATTATTATGTAACTTATAGCTAAATAAACTATCTATCTATCTATCTATTGTTTTCAATATGAATTTGTCTTATATCACTGTATTTGTTTTTTTTACATCAACCACAGAATTATTCTTCACACTCCTGTAGAATAAAATTTTGCTCCAAATAAAATAATTTATTTTTTCAAGAAATTATGAAGATGAAGGCATGCATAAAATTAAAAAAATGGTGGAGGTTCCTACACAATTCTTTATAAACTGAATTACAAAAAAACTTAAGCATTGATAACTAAAAATAGTAAAATATGTAATGTTGAAAGCAGTTGAAAGTATAACAACTGGATGAACGTTCTGACATACTTATAGCGAAATAATACACTGGACTGTTTTTAACTATAGAAACGTAAACACTGATATGCGGTACTTACTTGATGCCGCAAGAAAACTTTACGTCAACGTAGATCAAAGACTAAACCATACTAAAACCAGAAAACTACGAACCACAGTTCGATTGTTTTGTATATAATATTAGTCGAGGAAATGAAGCTGAAAAAATGGCAAAACCTCGCAATTTTTTCGTCCAGCATCGATTTGTACAAAAAGTTGGGAGTAGGTTTATTATACCCTCTAGTTCATTTTCTATATTGAGCCGTTGTACGCTTTTGGTTTTTTAAGGGTGAAAACTACCCCTAATTGTAAAAAATTATAAAATATCATTTTAAACTTTAATATTGTCAACATTTGGTTCTTATTAGTTACATAATGATTGTTTTATGCTTTAAGATATACTATCATAATATTTCAACCCTTAAAACCACCCTTGTTGGAGCTATATATAAAAAATTTACTTATCCTTAAAGAATAATTTCGGCTTTCATCGATTTACATAAATATTTGGTATTAGGATCATATTCCTCCTGTACTTCATATTCTATATCATACTCAAGTACGTTGATTATTTTTAGGGGTGTAAACTACCCCTTATTGTCAAAAATTATATAAAAACATTGTAAACTTCAATATGGGTAAAAATTGGTTTTGATTGGTTAAATAATGATTGTTTTATACTTTAGGACTTAGAATATAATATCGTAATATTTCAACCCTAAAAACCGCCCTTAATAACATTACAGTTTTTATAAGTAGATATTTTAATAGATCTATACAAAAAAAGTAGAATTAAAGAATTACAAAAACATTTATTTACACAAAAATACGAATTTACAAATATGTAAAAATACAAATACAAATAGATATTTAGTCATCTTTCAGTATACGAACCGGTTCTGTGGTATTATATATACATTGAAAATTATCCATAAGCGGACTATCCGAATTTTTCGAAAAAAAAATTAGTTTTATAAACATAGCTCCTTCATTTTTGGTGATAAAAAGTTTTTTTAAAAATGACTTTGTAGCATTTTTGAAGAGTTATAAAACTGTGTAAACTAAGTTGCATAAGATCTCTTAGTTTTTAATTAGGGTGGGTTTAAACGGCTCGAATAAGGGGGTGTTTGCTCGTAAGTAGAGGTTTTAAACAGCTATATCTCGCTAACTGTTGACTGTAATGAAAATCTATGCACAAGGGAATTTTAGTTGTAAAAAAGCTACAATTTAGGAATTTACCATTTTTTTCGTATCTCTAGTTCTTTCGGAGATATTTTGAAGTAAAAGGTGAAAAATGGAAAATTCCAAAAAATTAATTTTTCTTTAAACTTCAATTTTTCTAAAACTAGGCATTTTAAATAGGTAAAACTTCTTGGGTGTATTGATAATACAAATATAAAAGGAATTACAGAAAGATGGAGACCATTTTTTAATTAGGAGGGTAGGTAGGGGGTTGTTTTCACTGAGTTTTTCATAGAGAAAAGCAGGTACCGAACTTTTTTGGTCATAAGTCGCTTAATTATCAGGCCTAAAATTTTTTGTTATTATTTTTTGAAAGGCCTAACTGTATGCTTGAAAAAATATTAGTTAAGTTTTCCTCGAAAAATGCAAAGTTTTTCCGTTATTTTACTTTGAATATTTCAAATTATGCATTTAACGAAAAAAGCTAACTTTTAACATGCCGTATCTCAGTTTGTATTGGCCTTAAAGATACCTCAGAACAAGAATTTGGTTTGTGTTACTAAAAGATACAATTTTGATATCTGCAGGTTTTTTAATTAATTGCATATTTTTCGAGATATTCTCAAAAAAACCTCTAAGAAAGTCGATTTTTTCATCGAAAAACTGTTACTTTCAAGCGCGAATAACTCGAAAAATATTAGTTTTACGAAGAAAATGTAAAATTTTTTTTTCTTAGAATCAAGTTTTACATCAATTTATATGGTTAAAATGTAATAAAAAATTCCCGCCCCCGAAAAGGGGTGGCAACCACCCCCAAGGTGTTAGAGTACAGCGGCATGATATAGAAAATGATCCTTGGACTATTCCCTACCTTCTGTGAAAATTTCAAGTAAATCCATGCTGGACGAAAAAATTGCGAGCCAAAATGCTTCATTTCCTCGACTATATACATTAATTTTATTTTTTTTGGTTAGCCCTGGTTTTTGGTTAGTTGGGTTCATATCCCTGAGTGATAAGGGGAGTTCCCCCTAACATTTTGTAATGTTAGGTGGGGTTGTGTGTACATAACGTACTCTATAAGACTACGAGTACATACAAATTAAAAAAATTATTATCAAAATCCATCAATAAGTTCCAGCGATATTAATCGCAGCATATGTTTGCAGAATCAGTTTCATTTTTTGAGTGCACGTATTTTAGTAATTCCCCTCCACCGACCATGAATTAATTCCGTTCGGACGCCATTTTTAAAGCTTTATTAACCACTCTGTTGAGGTTCAAAGTTTACTCAAACTTTTACACATAACCTATATATCTTCAACTTCAAAATGGCTCTGGTTAGGTTGCTTAATTGTTATAAGCAAAGTAGCCGTCAATTAAATAAAAAAAATGGCTAACTTTGACCGTAATTAACCTAGGATAAAAGTTTTTCTTTGAAAATTCGTATAAAAATACCAGTTTTTTAAATTCCATTGTAGTTTTATCCTACAGTCAATATTAACAAAGTTATTCAAATTGTTTATAAGCCAAAAATGACTAGTAAAATATTTTCTGAGTGATAAAAATTACTTTTTAATGATTTTTTTTAAATGCGTTTCTTCTTTCTTCTTTCATGTTGTTTTCACAGAATTGCTGTATCATTATTATTTTCTCAACAATAACATTGCGAAAAAAAAGCTCTTTGGGATAAACAAATTGAATAAAATTTAAACTAATTGACACATCGTCTTAAAATTTTTTGTGCATTGTATGGACTGTTTGACTCCACTTTTCGTGCATTATGAAAGTTCCAAATTCATTTTCGCAAAAGTTATAGCAAATTTATTATTTTCGAAATTTTAGTTTTGTTTTGCAATATCCGAAGCAACAAATAATCGGACCAAAATTTAAAAAACCCTATTTTAAGCCTTGGCTCATTACATCTACTAAAAGAAAAATATTATAAATAAGACATTTAATTACCCTATTTTTACCTGTAGCGATTTAAACGAAAAAACTCTCACTTTTGATCCTTATTTGTTAATAACTAAATTTCTCGTCCAAACTGTGACGGGCATTTTTGTATTTATAATGTATTAGGTATATGGTACCCAAAAAATCCATTTGAAACCTGGCTGCTCAAGTGTCCCGAACATGGTATATTTTTGCCTTATTTCCCTGGTGTAATAGTAATATGTACCTTTAATAACATAAGTTATTTAATGAAATAAGGATTATTATAAATATTGATATAGGTAATTAAATACATTCTTTTCGGTCACGAAAACAGAAGATATTCAAGGAATTTAAACAAAAAACTACTTACGATCCGATAGATTGGATCATTAAGTATCATCAGTAACATCAGTCATCAACCAAATAAGATATTTTGTAATTAATTTAATTTAAAAGGTCTTTATTATTTTAATACCTTTACAACATTAACTATGTTCCTGATATAAATTATTGTTAAAAAATAATTTTAGGTTACTTGGTTGTTATTACTCTTTTTTCTGTCTGCTTTGCCCATCTTTTAAGATAATATTTTAAAGTTCAATGACCAGCGCGGAGACTAGTGGTCAGTTTGATATCTTCGTTACTTATTTTGAGGAGGCATTTAACCAGTTTTGGTTTTAAAGATGCGATCATAACAAAAATAACATTTTATGATAGGAAGATAAAATTACTGGTTCTGCATTAAAAACATTATATTACGCAACTTTTTAATTTATCACTTGAATTATACGATCATTATCGTAAACAATATAATACTCACTTGTGATTTTTTTTTAATTAACTGCCATTTTATTTATACTTGTAATTTTTTAACACTTTTACGACAGATTCTTTTTGTTGACAATGGCAATATTGGACATGAGTCGGCAAGATCATTGCTGAGACCTAAACCTTTCATTAAGTTCTGCCCTATCTGAAGTATCGCTTCACCTGATATTAGAAGATAAGTTGTTAGAGATGTGGAAGGAAAGAAGTAAATCTAAAAAAAATTCCTGGCAAGATCAATCCATCTACAAAATCCACAAAATCAAAAAGTTTAATATCTAGTCTAGACTATAAGTTGTGCTCACAACGAGGCGCCGACCCTCGCTCCCTGATATCCCTCGTACTGCTCGTACTATATTATCGATCGCCAGATGCATTATTTTAAATGCGATCGTTCACGAAAATGAAGAGTAGGATACTTTGCTCCAGGCTAGGATACGATGCGATGGTCTCCGTAGTGAACGCACCCTAACTTCGGCAAGAACTCTCACTTGGTAGCAATGCTCCCTATCCTGTCAAGGTGGAAATAATTTTGTTCAGGGGCGCTGATTGGAGAATACAAAACTTTAATTGGTACTTACCAAAAGCCTACTTCTTAAAATGAAACTCAATCCTCTTGTTTTTACAAGAGAAGAACCTTTCCATTTCTTTCTGCAGAAATTTCTGCAACTAAAGTTTTTTCGATGGACAACCTGGCAAGCTCTGTTAGTCTTTCTTCCGACCGACGTCTTGATACATTTCAAAATAGAGAAACATCTTTCAGTTTTTGCAGTTGTTATTGAGATTGTTATTAAACAATCAAGTGTGTGTTTTGTGTTTTATTTGCACTGGTTTTCACAACACTTGCCATTGAATTCCATAATGATTTTTTAGCCTATAAGTTAGTTTATCACTATCTCAGGGAAGTAAATTTTAGTGTGTCTGTTGTGCAAATGTCTTGTCTTGTCTCAAACGCTTATTGAATCAGAAGTCCCTCAGGCGATTAAAAATATTCAAAACTTTACTTATTTCACAAAATGTTTAAACCAAACTATATGACACTATTAAATTTAAAGTACGTAAGCAACCGCGTACATTTTAATTTTCTTGTATTATTTCTGGTCGCGAGTAAAATATTTTCAATTCCAGTTTCAGTTCATATTTTTCAACCATGGAAATGCATTGCAAAAGATATCATCTATGTCTTCTAAAGGTAATTCCTTTCCAACATGTTCACATTTTTCAATTTGAACCAACTTTGCACCATATCTGATGATTTTCAAAATCAAAATAATCACTTAATTTGAAATATAATATTGTTACAAGTTTATCTGTAGAGATCATCATCATCATCATTAGCCCATAGTCGTCCACTGCTGAACATAGGCCTCCTCGAAAAACTTCCATTCAGATCTATCCTGCGCTGCTGCAATCCAATTGGTACAATTCCTCTTTATGTCGTCAGTCCATCTTGTGGGTGGTCTTCCCGGGTTTCGTCTATCCGCTCTCGGTCTCCAATCCAAGATTTTTTTGATCCACATATCATCTCTCATTCTAGCGACGTGTTCTGCCCACTTCCATTTAATTTTGGCTATGTGTTTTATTATGTCTTCTACACCACTTCTTCTACGAATTTCTTTGTTTCTTACCCTATCTCTTAACGTTATGCCCAACAATGATCTTTCCATTCTACGTTGCGTTACTTGCAGTTTTCGTGCAGATGTCCTTGTTAGGGTAAGTGTCTCTGCGTCATGTATAAGAACATGCAGGACACATTGATTAAAGGCTCTTCTTTTTAAGCTGATAAGTATATGTATCACCTTTAAAAATATCACGTAGCCTTCAATATGCTGCCCATCCCAGAGTTATTCTTCTTAGCAGCTCAGTAGTTTGATTATCTCTGCTAATTTTTACCGTATGTCCAAGGTATATGTAGCTCTAAACAACTTCAATTTCGACGTCTTCTACCTTTAAAGGAGGGCTCGGAACTAAATTCGTCATAATTTTGGACTTTTGGTAATTAATATTTAGACCTACTTTACGTGCTGCATCGCGGAGTTCATTCAACATATCATTGGCAGTTTTTAGGTCATCTGAAATCAGAACAATATCATCTGCGAATCATAGATGACTAAGCATCTCACCATCGATATTTATTCCTCTATTTTCCCATTCCAGTGATTTCAAAGCATGTTCAAGTACAGTAATAAACAACTTAGGCGACATAGTGTCTCCTTGTCGAATACCTCTCCTGATATATATCTTATTGGTAGGACCGTGCAGATGTATAGTTGTTGTAGCATTTCTGTATATATTTTCTATAATATTGGTGTACATATGATCAATTCGACACTCTTCCAATGCCTTAAGTAGTGCGGGTAGTTCGATAGTATCAAACGCTTTATGGAAGTCTATAAACGTTAGAACTAGAGGTCTATTGTATTCAATTGATTTTTCAATCAAAACTTTGATGCACTGTGTGTGGTAATTTGTACCGTAGTTGGGGTGAAAACCAGCCTGTTCTTTTGGTTGGTACAGCTCACATTTTGCTTCCAATCGATTGGTTATTATTCTGGTGTACAATTTGTATAAATGGTTGAGTAGAGAAATTGACCTGTAATTCTCTAGGTTCATGTTGTCACCCTTTTTATGCAGAAGAATTGTAATTGAGTTATTCCAAGGTGTAGGAATTTTTTGACTATACAAGCAGAGATTGAAGAGGTCTTGTATTTTTTTCAGAAGAGAAGTTCCGCCAAGTTTTATAGCTTCTGTAACTATTCCATCATCTCCCGGAGCCTTGTTGTTTTTCATTTTTTGAAGTGCATATTGTATCTCATCTTGAGTAATTTCTGGAATACCCTCAGATCCCTGGTTTTGTACCTTGTGTCTATTTTCTAGATTTATGACATTGTTAACTTGGTTTGAGTATAATATAGTGTAGAACTCTTCGACTATTCCTAGTATTTTCTGTCTGTCTGTTGTTATCTCAACCTTTTTATCCCTAAGCTGGAAAATTTCAGTGTTGCCATTTTTCTTCTCATTACCTTCATGCTCCGGTTTTGCTCTATAGTCTGTACTATTTTTTCATATTTAAATTTCATTATATCTCTTCTCGCAGCTTTCGATATGTCTTTATTGAGTGCCCTAATGTTTTGTGGATCAATATCCCTTTTACTTTTTAACTGTCTTCTTTCTGTTATTTTGAGTTGTGTTTCTAAATAATTGATCTTTTCACTCATTTGGTCTTTGGGCAAAAACGTGCTTGTGCCAGTTTAAGTGTATAAACTATTTGTTTGTTCAACTCATCGACATCATTTGATATTATGGTCTGATCAAAAGTGTTATTAATGTAGTCTCCAAATGCTGTTTCGTCTTGTGGGCATGTCCAGTGAAAGTATTTCTTTTTTATTATATGGCTTCTATCTAAATGAGTTGGTATCTTAAAGGTAGCTCTAACCATTCTATGGTCAGTGTTTGTCGAGAATCTATTAAGAACGGTCACATCTTTAAATATATATTTTTATCTGTAATAAAGTAATCTATTTCTTTGCGGGTATATATTGCCGTCTGGGCTCCTCCATGTCCAGCGTCTGTGTAGCTTTTTGTAGAAAAAGCTATTCATTTGATAAAGATTATTCTCTAGTAGAAATGACAAAAGCATTTCACCTCTCTCATTTCTACCCGGACTTCCGAAATTTCCCAGAGATATTTCCAATGCATCTAACTGTGTTCCCATTTTTGCGTTGAAATCACCACCCATGACAGTGTAGTGGGCATTGTTCTCTCTTATGGCTTCTAATATATCTTCGTAAAATTGTTCTACCTCTTCATCATGATGGGTTGATGTTGGTGCATAGACTTGTATGAACTTAACAGTACATCTTTTATTCAACTGTATATTTATATAAATTACTCTCTCAGATATTGTTTTTACTAACACCACATTTTTGGAGAGTTTCTTGTGTATTATAATGCCTACTCCTCCTACAGAGATATGTTCACTTCCCATATAATAAAGTAGGTGACCAGAGTTTAGTGTTTCGAGAGACTCTCCTCGTCTTCTTACTTCACTGAGTCCGACTACGTCCCATTTAATGTTCTGTAGTTCGTTTTCTAATTCCAGTAATCTGTCTTCCGACATCAAGGATCTAACGTTAAGCGTTGCAACTTTCATCGTAAATCGCTTTTTGTTTTTCTCAGGTTGTGTCAGAACAGACTGATAGATCAGTGTGAGACTCTGGGTTTTGAACCCTACTCACCTGGAGTAATTTTCCTTTATTATCTGACATTTCATTCTTCGAGGGAAAATGTCAATTTAAAACGCCGCGCTTGCCATGTGTGTTGGCGAGTGAGGAGTTGTAGAGATTCTCTCAAATAAATTCAAATTCTCCTCATTTCTTACACGTCTCCTGGGCATGCCCCCTATATTTCCAAAAACAGAAAATATAGGTGAGAATTATCAGTAACAAGCGAGGAAGGGCAGTAAAGAGACTTGGGTAATTACCTTATTAAAGTATAGAAAAAAGAAAGCAATAAATATAAAAATCCAACAGTACATATCAACAAAAAGCCTGGTAATAAGTGAAAGCCTGGGTGCGGAATATTTTTTAAAGATATTAACTAAGATATTAGCTAAGTTTTAGGTTTCTTGATAGCAAATAATACTAGAATTCTAGATCAGCAAAAAATCGAACTGTGGTCTGACTTATTGGTTCTTTCAGGATAACCAATGTGACGTTTTAACGTGTTCTGAAATCTATACTTTATTCATTATACTCTGTTTAATTTCTTAAAAGTCTGTTGGCAATGTCCACATGTAAAAACATCGAGGGGTATCGGTATAAGTCGCAAAAAGTATTTTTAATAACGTGTTTCTGTTCTGTTCAGTATGTCTTCATGTTCACTAATTAAAAAATAGCTTGCTGATATCAGATTTGGTGTTGCTATATTACAAAATAGTCCAGTCGTTAGAGACGAAAATGCCACTGAACCTCTAAAAATCACTCTGACAAGGTGAATTTTGCTGAGAATGTCAATTTTAGAACCCCAAAAAAAGATGCAAAAAGTTTGCCCTTGCTTGATCGATCTACGAAGGATATGTACTTCGTAGAAATAAATGTTGCAAACAAGAAGTGTAGCTGAGATCATTTTGAACAAAAATGTTTATTAGCACTTTTTGTGTAGAATATACCGTTCACTCAGAAACAACGTTTGAAGCGGCCGTCGAATGTCGATTTTGAATGTAAGTTAGGCGCGCTAAACCAATTTTTTAAATAAAATTTATATAAACTCGACGGTAAAAATTCGATATCTTTTGACCAAAGTGTCCTATTCACAAAAATCAAAATGCGTTTTAAAGAATGTGCAGTTTTCGTATGCAATTTTTGTAAATTAAGTCAGTTTCTGTAAAGCTGTTAAATAAATAACCGTTACGCGATTTATGATATTTTTTACGATATTCATGAGATTAATAAAATTTATCACTTCCGTTGACCAGTCACTACGATATTTCAATTACTAGAGCCTAATCTTAAAAAATTATAATGTGAAATTCCGAGTTTGAGTTTTGGAAACAAAGATGAATTTAAACTTTCACATTACAAACGATCTAACTTGTTTAAAACTGCGTCTTTTATATTGCACAAGTACCTTTCTCGATACTACACAACTTTAACTACAAATTACACCCAATACCATCTTCGTAGAAGTATATCCCTTGGAAGTGATATCGTTTGTAATATGAAAGTTTAAATTCGGTGTTTTTAGGTATTTCAAATGCCTCATATTTGTTGCTAAAACTCAAAATCGAAATTTCATAATATATGTTTAAAAATTAGGCTCTATAAATGGAAATTCAACAGCGACCGGTTAATGGAAGTGATACATTATAGATCTGATGAGAACCGTAAAATATGACAAAAATATATATAGTTTAGCTCTCCATGCCTAGAAGGCCCATGGCTTGGTTTACTATTTCTTTCCAATCTCTCCTATTTGCTGCTTTATTTTTCCAATTTGTGATTTTCAGTTCTTCTATGTCTTTTTCAACATCTTTCTTCCATCTGGTTTTCGGTCTACCTTTCTTCTTCTTTCCTCCTATTCCTCCCGTTAGTATTCTTTTGGGAAGTGTCGTGTTTGGCATCCTTTAAATATGTCCCAACCATCTCAGTCTTTGTGATTTTATGATCCCTATTATGTTTGGTTCACCATACATCCTCTCCAGTTCTACATTTGGTCTTCTTATCCACATTCCATTCCATATCTTTCCGCCAAATATTTTTCTTAGGACTTTTCTTTCCCACACTTTAAGCATGACTTGCTCGGATTTGTTCATCGTCCATGTTTCAATGGCATACAATACTATAGGTCTTATCACTGTCTTGTATATTCTTATCTTAGCCCCTCTAGATATGTTCTTATTTCTTAATAAGTTGTTTAGAGCAAAGATACAATGATTACCAGCCATAATTCTCGCTTGGATTTCTTCTTTTATATTTGGTCTCCTAGTGAATGTCGCTCCTAGATATTGGAATCTTCTACTTCTTCGAATGTATATATTTTTGTCTCTGTGTTTATTGTCAGATATTGTCCTTGTGTGTATTCTCGTTCTGTCCATTCCATATATTTAGTCTTTTCTTCGTTTATGTATATCCCTTTCTTTCTTCCTATCGCCTCTAGTCTTTTTAGTATTTCTTTTAATTCTTGTTTACTTCTGGCTATCAGTACCATGTCATCAGCGAATGCCAAGCATTGGTGTTTTCGTTGGTATACAAGTCATGTCCTGTTAATTTAAGCTTCTCTGATGACCATTTCAAGACCATGACAAAAATAACGCAACGTTTTTTTATTTAACTGATTTATGGAAACTGACTTCATTTGCGGCAAAATGTAAAAAATGCATGGGTACGCAAGCTGCTTCACTTTTAGAACGCTTTTAGATTTTGGTCCATAGGACACTCTGATCAAGAGTATCAAATTTTTACCGCCAAGTTGATACAAATTTTATTTAAAAATTGACATCGCGCACGTAACTGACAGTCAAAATCGCTGGTCGTTTCAAGCGTTGTTTCTGAGACAACGGTTAATTCTACACAAAAAGTTACAATAGACATTTTTGTTAAAAATTATCTCATCTACATTTCTTGTTTTAAATATTTTTTTCTATGGCGTACACATTTTTGGGAAATCGATGTTTCTCGTTTCCCTCTCCCTACGAGGGTGGTTTTAGTGGGAAGCTCAGAGGTAGGAGTAACAAACATTTTTGCATCTTTTTTGGGGTCCCACAATTGACATTCCCGGCAAAATTTAGTCAATTAAATTCGTTATAGAGATCAAATCTCTGATGATTGGAATAAAACTAAAGCAGTCCTTGTATTTAGGCAATAAACAATAAATTGTAGTCCAGGAAAATAAGGTTTATCTCATGACACCGAATTATCCAGATAGCTGATAACTTTTTAGTTATTGTAGACCTATAGAAAGAAAACTTGCCTGTTTCCTGCCTAGATTTCGGGGCTGTTTTTTAATTATTAACAGTTTAGTGCAAAAAACGCGATTTTTTTAGATTTAGCTCCAAAAGCTAAATAGTTAAATACATAGCATAAAATTACACAATTTGATTGTTTAGTTAGAACAAAGATGAAATTCAATTTGTTGCTTCGCAAACTGCAAAATAGGTGAAAATTGTTATTTGTTGATAACTTCTACTAAAACTAACGCAGAACTTTCGTGTTTAATCCAATGTTGTGTTCTTGTGTACTTAACAAACCCTCAAAATTTTAATTCCGATCCATTAATTACTTTTAAAGGTATTATACAGTATGCGGCAAAATAAACAGTACTGAAATGCATATGCCTCAAATTTATATAGTCCGTCTAGAAAGTATCCGGAAAAAAGAAAGCATAGTTATAATTTTACGGTATTTATTTCTATCACTTGAAATATAAAATTTCAACAAAAAATTCATCTCATTTAGTTATACAACCTCCATTTAAATCTAAACACTTAACTAAACGTCCAGGTACACCCGAAACTAGGTCAAGGCCATAATTTCGGTAATGGTGTTCCAGGCCTGTAAAACTGACCGAATAAAACCTCCTTTATCTCGTGGCGCTGCTCGTTCCACTTCAATCTTCATCAGTCCCCATATGTTTTCAATGGGGCTAAGATCTGGAGATACTGCTGGCCACGGAATTGTTGCCAATTCGTGTTCTTGCATCCAAGCTTGAGTATAAGCAGAAGTATGGTATCTTGCATTATCTTGCTGAAAACAGTGAAAACGCCACCCCTCTGGATATGAAACATGAGCCGTTTCAAGAAGAAAACCATTTAGGATGTCACAATATTTCGCACTATCAAGAGTATCATTAACTATACAGAGAGGTGTAGCACCACGCTGAGATATTGCTCCCCAAACCGTTATTTTAGTGGGAAATTTGGAAATTTGAACGGTCTTATGTCTTATGAACCACGCATGTCTTACATTCCGGTATTGCAGATTAGAATTAAAGTTTAACATCTGTTTTATCAGGAACGTAGTCGTGAATAATGTTCGAAGGCTATGTCATGTATACTAAATATACAGTATGGTGCAAATGAAAGGAATAAATTCGTTATTTCGTAAACCGGCGACATTAAGGTGATACAGTAACGATCAACAGGTAGCCAAAACGCGTTCCAAGATTGCGGCTGTAATTTTGAATATTTTTTCGAGATATTTGGCACACGTATTCGTAATATAATAAAGAATGGCGGTACAGGGCCCAATTTGAAAAATATGTTAATATGTGGAAATTACTCTGTAATTAAATAAAATATTAAAAAAACGAGCCTGCACCGCCATTAAGAAGAACAAAAAAATACACTTTATTCAAATAAACTTTTTTATCCGATACCTAGATTTTGTGTCATTTTGGAACTACTAATGAAATAAAAAATTTTAGTAGTTCCAAAATGACACAAAATCTGGGCATCGGATAAAAAAGTTTATTTGAAGAAAGTGTATTTTTTTCTTCTTTTTAATGGCGGTACAGGCTCATTTTTTTAATAATGTATTTAATTACAGAGTAATTTCCACATACTAATATATTTTTCAAATTGGGCTCTGTACCGCCATTCTTTATTATATTACGAATACGTGTGCCAAATATCTCGAAAAAATATTCAAAATTACAGCCGCAATCTTGGAACGCGTTTTGGCTACCTGCTGATCGCTACTGTTTCCTCTTAAGGAAAAATCCCGAAACAGGTTGATTTTTATTTTTAGATTATGGTATTTTAGCATTATATATTACAAGTGTGACATCATCTATCTGGGCGTGATGGCGTAATCGAAATTTTTTTAAATGAGAATAGGGGTCGTGTGCTAGCTCATTTGAAAGGTTATTCAATTATCTATTCATCAGTGTAAACGTTAACATAATTCATTATAGAGGGTGTTCAAAAACAATTTTTAAAATTAAAATATTTGACAAAAAAAGAAGAGTACATACACTCTTTTTACACCATTTATTTAATACAAAATACTTTTTACTGTTATCAGAAAACAGAAAAAAAATGTTTATTTGAAAAATAAACATTGCTTTTCGCTTAAATTCAATGTTCAAGCCAGCTCCCGCTAGGCACCTGCTTTTTGGAAGTTTTAACAATTAATTAAGGCGAAAAACCATGTTAATTTTTCGATTAAAAATTTTTTTCCTTTATTTTGACAGTCGTAAATATATTTTGAATAAAATAAATTACATACATTCTTCTTTTTTTGTTAATTAATTTAATATAAAAAAATTGTTTTTGGACACCCTGTATAAATAACGATGTTAATGTTTATATTACTGAATAGAGAATTGAATAACCTTTCAAATGAGCTGACACACAATCCCTATTCTCATTTAAAAAAATCATCCATTACTTCATCACGCCCAGACTGATGACGTCACTTGTGTGATATGTATGCCAAAATATCATAATTTAAAAATAAAAATCGACCTGTTTCGGGATTTTTCCGTAAAGTCGCGGGTTTACGATATAACGAATTTATTCCTTTCATTTACACCATACTATATAAATAATCATACACATTTCAATATTCATTTCAGTACTCTTTATTTTGCCTCATACTGTAGTTTGTTTATCCCAGAGACCTATTTTTTGCAATAACATAAGACAGAAAATAATGAAGATATGGCAATTCTGCGGATGCCAAGTGAATGTAGAACTTGTACTATTAATATGTGTTAAAAAAAGATAAAATTACTTATAGTCAAAAATCCTAATGACTAATTTTTAAAATTTTGTAGTTTATAAACATTTAGAATAATTTTCGAAATATTGTCTATAGAAAAATCTTCATATTCGCAAGGCATTTTAATACGAATTTTTAAACAGAAAAATTTGGCCTATGTCAATTTGGGCCAAAGTTAGCCATTGTTTTTCTTAATTCACAGCTAATTTGTGGATAACAATTAAGAAACCAAATTAATGCCGTTTTAAATAATGGGGTTTGTATTTTTTGACAACAAATTTGCACAAACATTGTATAGTACCCTCGGAGATCCGTGGAAAAAATTTACACCCAAAATAACAAAATTCAGTTTGGCAACACTGTGTGAAAGTTGATAGTAACATATCCTTTTTAAGATAAGCACAACTGTAATTTAGTCCAAACAAATATATTTTTTCGCCAACAAAAATGAGATTTTTCAACCAAATAATGTTTCAAATATGATGTGCAAAATAATTTTTAATTAGGTTCTGCTAATGGGCTTTCTTTTTGTTGTCATTAAAGTAAAAAAAAACTAAATTTCACTCATTAAATCATTATTGTCCGGTTATCGTCTTAATTATTTTAACTGTACTAATATCCGTCGAGTAATTCTGAATGATTAATAGGTTGTTAAAACATTTTATCTGTAGCGGCTTCTGGAATATCTTAAAAATATCGAATTTCATTGATAAAATGCACATATCCCACCGATCTTCGCTTCGACATTACCTTCACATCACCCTCTACAAATTTTCAAAAATTTAGTACAAATGGTGACTAGGGTGCACCTATTACAAACCCACCGAGTTCAAATACCGAACAAGCAATTTTAAACTACATACTAAAATTTTCTATTATATCTCCGGATCTATTCGATGGATTTTGGTCTTTTTTATTTTGTATGTAATTTCTACGTACATTACAAATATGAATTTTTTTTATAAAATCAATTAATAAACAGTCTAATTTGTTTAAACAATTTTTGAAAAAATATTTTTTTCAAAAATCTATTTTCTAATTAGGTATAGTATTATTAATAGCCATAGAAAAAGTTAAAGTACACTTTAATAAATAAATTATTATTAAATAAGAATTATTTATTGAAGATAATTTATTTATTAAAGTGTAATTTAACTTTTTCTATGATTAGTAATGATAGTATAATTAAAAAAATAGATTTTTAAGAAAAAATTATATTTACAAAAATTGTTTAAACAAATTAGACTGTTTATTAATTAATAAATGTCTAGACAAATTGCATATTTGTAATGAACACAAAAATTATACAAAAATTTAAAAAATAATGATTATAATCCATTGAGTAGATCCCCAAATATAGAAAATGTTTTTTTTGTATGTAGTTAGTTGCTTTTTTAGTTTTTGAATTCGTGAATTTGTGGATTCCCGCCTCGCTCTTCGCTTACCATGACTATACCAGCTTTTCGAATACCTATATAAAAAGATTTTTTCTACGGACAATATTTTTAAAGTTATCTAAATGTTTATAAACTACAAAATTTCAAAATTTTGGCATTAGGATTTTCAATTATAATAAATATTTTTTTATCTTTTTAATATAATTTGATAGTATAACGCTTCTTTTCATTTGGGATACTAGTCCAATTAATGAAGCTTAAAATAGGACAAAACCTCGCAATTTTTACAGAATGGATCGATTTGCTTGAAAATTTAAGAATAAGTGGTGGATAGTCCAAGGATCAAAATCTATATGATGCTGAAAGGCGCTTTTACCATGGGGGTGGTTGCCACCCCATCTTGGAGGTAGAAATTTTTTATTATATTTTGACCACAAAAGTTAGTAAAAACATTCATTCTAAGCAATAAATGTTCTATACATTTTTTTGATAAAATCAATAGTTTTCGATTTATTCGCTATCGAAAGTTTTAGTTTTATATCGAAAAAATTCAATGTTTTTAATAAGTTTTCTGCTAATAGCTCCAAAAGTGTTCGTTTTATCAACCTAACAAAAATGTACCTTTTGAAAAAATAAACAATACCGTTTTTTAATTTGTTTATGACCAATAGTAATCGAGCTATACTTTATTATATGTTAGCTCTTGTTCGTCAAATGCTAAATATTGTAGTTTCAAAGTCAAAATACGGGAAAACTATGCATTTTTGGAGGATAACTTGTTCAAACTAATTTAGTATTTAAAAATATCTATCTCCAGAAATAAAAATTAAGCTCAAAAATTAAGTGACTTTTAATAAAAATAATGTCAGTCCCTATTTTTTCAGCGAAAAAGTGATCGGAAGCAGCTACCTAATCACCACCCTAATTAAAATTAGTCATAGACCTTGTTTGGTCTTCTTTATGTATGTATTATTAATCGGTTCTATTAGTTTGACTGGCTTGAAATGATTAGTTTTAAAAAAAATGGAGTTAAAGTGAATAACGAATTTTTGTAGTTTGGAAAAAAAATGGCTTTTCTTTAGAATACAAAGATTAACATCAGAGATACGAAAAAATGTTTAAATATGAAATTGTAGCTTATTTAATTCCCAAGAACCTTGTTTGCAAAATTTTTTTCTACAGCAAAAATTGAGTGAGATATTGACAATCAAAACTTGTAATAATATACAAAAACCACCTTTACCAACCCTTTCAAAGTTACCTCTTTTTGCGACTGAGGATTTTAAAAAGATTTAATATTCATGGGCTTATAGATCTTGTAAATACCTACAAAATTCTTTTTTACCAAACTTTCTAAGATAAAAAATAAAACAGTTACGGTTAAAAACTCAATTTATGTAAAAATAAGGGGGAACTCCAATTGGAAACATAATAATGTAAGTTAGCGGTGTTTTTAGTCATTGGCTTTACTTATTCTTCTTTATTTATGTATTATTAATAGATTCTAGAAGTTTGACTAGCTTAGAATAATTATTTTTTAAAAAACTAGAGTTAAAAGCGAATAACGAATTTTTGTAGTTTAAGAATAGAAAGTTTGTTCTTCAGAATAGAAAGATTAGAATCATAGATACGAAAAAATGTTTTATTATGAAATTGTAGGTTATTTAATTCCCAAAATCTTGGTTTGAAAAAATTTTTTCTACAGCAAAAATTAAGTCAATCGTAAATGAGTATATCGAAAAACATTGATTTTTTCGATATAAAACTAACACTTTCGATAGCGAAGCGAATAAATCGAAAACTATTAATTTTATCAAAAAAATGAATAGAACATTGTTTGTTTAGGATGAATGTTTCTATCAACTTTTGCGGTCAAAATATAATAAAAAATTTTCACCTCCGAGATGGGGTGGCTACCACCCAATGATAAAAGCGCCTTTCGCCATCATATAGATATAGATTTTAATCCTTGGACTATCTACTACTTATTCTCAAATGTTCAGTAGTAATTGCACAAGAGCTCTAAAATTCTATATCAATTTTAGAGATCGAGTGCAATTTGTTGCGATTATTTCATGAATAAAACTGTTCAAAACCAAAATTTTATTGTAATTTATTTACCTATGTAAGTACAAAATAGTGCAATTAAACACACAGTTGTTATAAATATTTTACGGTTGAAAGTCATCACTTTTATAATTTTTAAAACATTAATTGTCATTAATGTCACTGAATGTATTTTTTCATAGCAACGAAGGGCATCTGACTTAATATACTTGACGACGGGAAATTATCAAAAATTATCAGTCTAATTTAGATTTATGTAGCTTTCTATTGGTCAGAATCTCCTATGAATGAAATAATCAAGCAAATCGATCCATTCTGTAAAAATTGAGAGGTAAAAAGCTTCGCTTTCTGGACTATACGCAAAATTTCCCTTGTTTCTGTCTTATGTTATTGCAAAACGAAGATCTCTGGGATAAACAAATAGAATAGATTTAGTTTGTTAGATACGCCAATACTCAACTTTGGGTGAAATACCAAAGTTCTACGTTAATTTTAATAAAAGTATAACAAACAATTTACGAAGCAACAAATTGACTTTTTAACTGTCGTAAATCAGCATTTTGAAGCCTTTTCAATGTTCTGAAAAATCAAATTTTGTAATTGTATGTCAACTCTTTAGTATTTTAATGGGGTGCAAAAAATCGAAAAAATAGCGTTTTTGCACTAAATTGTTAATAATTAAAAAACGGCTTCGAACTCTAAGCAAAAAACAGGTCCATTTTTTCTTCCTATAGGTCTATAATAACTAAAAAAGTTATAAGACAACTGGAAAATTTAATGTCCCGAACATGGTCTATTTTTTGCTTATTTTCCTGGAATAATTGGTTTATTAGTGAGACTCTTCTATTTAAAAAATACACTATTTTCCCAAATCATTCACTATGTCTTACCTGTATATAATTTTATGGTGTAGTTATTATTCATTGTAACTACAGATTATAGATCTTTAAATAATATGGTAATTTGTTTCCATGTTTCGATTTTCCTGTTATTTTATTTTTGCAATTATCATTAATTTAGCTTTTTACCGTACAATGTTAGTTCACTTTCTTTACTACTTTCTACAACGTGACTTCAGAGTATCTATAAATCATTTAGCAATTGTACGATCATCAAAGAATGAGCTGATATTGTTATTATAAGGATTCTGTTAACTTTTCATTAGTCAGTTATTCAGATGCTTTCTAAAATACTTTTTGGATTGTAGGTTGAAGTAGATTCATTAAATGATATCCGTACCTTTGGGGTAGTTTTACAAAATTCTAACATGATCTTTCTATTTAGAAGCTTTTCAAAATGAAATAGTAAAATAATGAATATCGCTTTGGTAGTGACACAAATAGTATATTTGAGGCTATAGCGTGAAATAGATGCATACCGGTTGTCCCAAGTTAGATTTTGTATCAATCGAAAATAATTATATTCAAATATATTTATATTTCATAAAATTGTTGGTGATATACATATTCGTAACGGACAGTTCGTAACATTTAACTTTTTTGGCAAATTTAGTAGAACTGAATATATACAAAAATGCATTTTGAATACATTCATATACTAAAGGTAATGATATTTTTTAAGCCACTTCTTTTTACATTCTATTCTTGATAATATTAAGTATAACTAAAGAATTTATTTAAATTTTTTATCTTGAATTATCACTTTAAAGCAGTAAATCAAAGTGTGAAAAATAATGAAACAAATAGAAACAGTTTAATAATAATGTATTTACTATAATAATTAATACAATTTACATTACTATATTTATAGATTACTTTTATTTGAAGACATAATTTTAAAAGTTTATCCTGATGCTGGTTCGTTTAATAGCGTTCGTTTAATATTCGTTTAATAGTGGAGTCACTGAAGGTTTTCACCTCCGATTTCGTTGAACCTTCATCGATTTTCATGAAAATTAGTGAGTAATACTTCAAGGAACAAAGGTGACATGATGCCAACTTGCGCTTTTACCCTGGGGGTGGATGCCACCCCTTCTCGGGGGTGAAATTTTTTTTATTAAAAATAATACCAGAAATCGATAGAGGGGCAACTTCTAAGCAAAATTTGTTATATAAAGTTATTAATATAAATCACTACTTTTTGAGTTATTAAATATCATTAAAAGATTTTATTTTTTCTTAAAAAAATGCATGTTTTAAAGCTGTTTTTCACGTATTACTCAAAAACTAGAAGCTTAAACACAGAGTTACTCTGTGGAGTATGAAGGCAACCATTCTCGTTGGAACTTTACCGCGCTGAGCAGATGGGACGTGAATTGTAAATTGTAGAATTCCCTCATCTTCCTTAGTCTCAGCATCCGTACGGCTTGCAAATTGTAGAAGCCTCGGAGGTGTAACCAGAGAAGGTTCCCATTGTTTTCATTCTGGTGGGATGTTCTATGTGCCATTAGAGTGAAAACTTAGTCTTTTTAAATTAAAATGTTTTTGCGATCAATGATCCCCGATATAAGTATGAGCTCACAACAACAAGCCGGGCAATCGTGGTTATGTGTGGATCGTTGTTATGTAGTCTATCCACTATCATGATATTTATCTTCGATATATTTAACTGCAGACCAAATATTTGACTTAGTTTTCAACCGGTCATATGAGATCAATTAACTCTTCTTGACTATTTTCAAAAAGGGCTCCAAAACGTGGGTTGGTTATTTTTTTTTTCAAGGAGGTGGATGGCCCTTTATCTCATCTTTCAAGAGCTCTTCTTATAATATGCTCCCCACGTATGTTAAATAATTGCGGAGGCAGTATAGATCATTCTCCGGCAACTTGTTCTGAATGAAATTCGTGTGAGAGTGTGTAAAGTATTTTAACTGTTCCAGCAGTGTGTTCTTATAACACAGTTATGAATATAAGCGAAATTAAGTGTTGTAATACGCTTACTTCTTTTAAAATCTGCCTTTTTTGTAGCCATTTAACCCTGTCGAACGCTTTGTGATAATATATAAAACAAATGTATAGTGGGATATGGAATTCCCTAGCTATTTTCTATTATTTGTCTTAGTCTAGTCGCAACATAAGGGGTCCCGTGGGCAGGGCCGCCGAGAGGAATGAGCGGGCCCCGGCAAGAAGTGGCAAACGGGCCCCCGACAAAAAGCGAAGAGCGAAAAAAATTGTTCAACTTTTATAGAAATAAAATTATCAATAGTAAAAATATGTAATAAGAAACATTTCAAATATAAATTTTATTAAATTTTGATTATACAGGGTGAGTTTTTAGTGCGGGATCGGTCGATAACTCCATTATGGTATAAAATATCGAGAAAAGTTATTTAAAAAAAATGTAGACAATGATATTTTCCACGCTTGAAAATATGTCCATTTTTACAGGGTGATCAGTAACTGCGTGGTATATCAAACATATAATTTTTTAAATGGGACACCCTATATATTTTTTCATATTTATATTCCCCTCATAATTCTTGTTCATATAATATATGGTTTTGCATTACTATACAGAGTATTTAACAAGTTATGACCATTTTTATTTCGAAATCACTATGAGATTAACACCCTGTATATAAAGAAGTAATTCGTAGACAATAATTTCTTTTATGTAATAAGATAAACAATATACTGTAGTTTTTAAATTAAGTCCAATTCACGTCATTGACGAATATTTGTATACAGGGTGAACTACAAAACCAAATTACGATTTTCTGTATTTTTTTAAATGGATCACCCTATATTTTATTTTTCAACATTATTGTCTTTAATAAACTCTTTCATTTTTATATAGCATTCCCTATATCTAAACTGATTACTTTCCGAGATATTTTTAGTTTTCCTTAGATTTCGGGAATACATTCAATTTTTCTAGTAGAAATAAGTTAGTATTGAGTGATAATTAAACAAAATTATTTTTATTAGATAAATAACTAGCACAAAATATAAACCATAGCAATATGCAGTAAATATACCAATAAATGTGATATTAAGAAATTATCATATATCCCTAATATACAAGAATCGTAAAATTCCTAAAAAAAAATTTTTGTTGTATATAATAATATAACAAGATAATTTTTTTCAATAAATAACTTACATGAAACATAAATCAAAGCAATATACAACTGATGTAACAGTTTTTAGATTGGTATATCAACAGCATTCTAAGCCAAGAATTTTTTAGTAGAACATTCATTTTTATAAGCACTTTTAAACTACAAAACAAAATTACGATTTTCTCATTTTTTTTAATAGATCACCCTATATTTTATTTTTTTTTAAATATTGTATTTATGATACTCTTTCATTTTTATATAGCATCTCCTATACCTAAACTTATTAGTTTCTGAGATATTTTTAGTTTTCTTCATTTGCCGGGAATACATTCAATTCTTATAAATATAAATAACTTAACAAATAAGTATTATGTAATAATATAACAAATATTTTCATTCAATAAATAACTAACAAAAAAATAATAAACCATAACAAAATTTAACGAATGTATCAATTAATGTGATGTTAAGGATATAAGTCTAAAGTACATGTTGAAAATGACCACTTTCGACGTCTATGCAATTTTGTAACCGATATTCAAATGACCGAGCCAGATTTCTTTGCAAGTCAATATTATTAAAAGCTTCTTTTATTCTATTTTTAATATCATCAAGCGTTGTTGGATGCTTCTGGTATACAAGGTTTTTTTATATAGCCCCACTTGAAAAAAATCAATTTTGGAAGAACTGGAGTACCGTCGTATAAAAACCTCAACCGTCAAAAAATGTGGACCAATCACATAATCTCTAACTATATCACCTTAAACATTTATAGATCATCTAGTTTGAGTTGAGTGTTATCAAAGTAGGGATTTCTTTATGCATATTAATGAAATTTAACATGAAAATTATATTAATAATAACCGCGGGTTACAATCTGCAATTAGGAATGTGTTACTAAAAACTTCTTGGCTTAGAATTCTGTTGATATAATAATCTAAAAACTATTAAATTAGTTGTATATTGTTTTAATTTATCTTTTGTGTGAGTTGTTTATTAAATAAAAATAGTCTTGTAATTTTATTATACACAAGATACCTATATTTTTTTTGTAGGAATTGTATGAGTCTTGTATATAGGGAAATATGATAATTCCTTAATATCACATTTATTGATACATTCATTGCATATTGCTGTGGTTTATATTTTGTGTTAGTTATTTATTGAATCAAAATAATTTTGTTTAATAATTATTATTAATAATTATTATCATATAATACCAACTTATTTCTCCTAGAAAATTTGAATGTATTCCCGAAAGTTGAAGAAAACTAAAAATATCTCCGAAAGTAATAAGTTTAGGTATAGGGAACGCTATATAAAAATGAAAGAGTATAATAAATACGATATTTTAAAAAAATAAAATATAGGGTGATCCATTTAAAAAAATAGAGAAAATCGTAATTGGGTTTTGTAGTTCACCCTGTATACAAACATTCGTCAATGATTTCAATTGGACTTAATTTAAAAACTACAGTATATTGTTTATCTTACTACATAAAACAAATTATGGTCTATTAATTAGTTCTTTATATACAGGGTGTTAATCTCATAGGGATTTCGAAATATAAATGGTCATAACTTGTTAAATACTCTGTATAGTAATGCAAAACCCTATATTATATTAACAAGAATTATGAGGGGAATATAAATATGAAAAAATATATAGGGTGTCCCATTTAAAAAATTATATGTTTGATATGCCACGCTGTTATTGATCACCCTGTAGAAATGAACATATTTTCCAAGCGTGGAGAATATCATTGCCTACATTTTTTCTAAATAACTTTTTTCGATATTCTATAACATAATGGAATTATCGACCGATCCCGCACTAAAAACTCACCCTGTATTTATAACACTTAGTGAAAATATTAATACGAGTTTTCTGATTCGAAAAGATGTCTATAATGTTGTTCTGAAGCTATTTTCTTGTGGCATTTTTACAATTTTAACTATTTATAATGGGAAATAAGCCACAATATTATTAAAAATTGATTTTTATTAACGTTTCGACGCCCAAATCGGGTGCCGTTGTCAAAATACAAAATACTATTAACATAAACAAAAATGTTGTTGCTTAGTAAAAAAAATTCTTCTAATAATTTATTTAATTTGACTCATTTATATCGGCAATTCAGATACATAATATGATACATTTTAAAGTAGAAGACTTTAAAATGATATTGCCAATATTTATGAGTTGCATTCCTGGGACGACTTTACTGAAAGATAGTTCATTCGATTACATGAAATCAACCCCAACTCAAGAATATCCGTCACAAAAAATCATAGCATGTGACCTGTCTTTAAAAAGACAACCGCATGCAACGGTGACATAATTCTCGCGTTAGAGATCTCATAGTAAATCACGAGGGAAAACCAGGAAAAACCTCGTGATACTATCCCGACATCGTAAATATAATGTAAATACAACGCAACTCATAAATATTGGCAATATCATTTTAAAGTCTTCTACTTTAAAATGTATCATATTATGTATCTGAATTGCCGATATAAATGAGTCAAATTAAATAAATTATTAGAAGAATTTTTTTTTACTAAGCAACAACATTTTTGTTTATGTTAATATCTAGTATTTTGTATTTTGACAACGGCACCCGATTTGGGCGTCGAAACGTTAATAAAAATCAATTTTTAATAATATTGTGGCTTATTTCCCATTATAACTAGTTAAGATGTGTATAACTTTCGAAGAATCGCATGATTTTACCAAATCATTCTCAATGCACAAAGTTGATAGGCGAGTTACCCAATCCTGTTCTATCGTAGATATCACAGCATTTTTAAGAGGGAAAGAAAACTAAAGGATCTTTTCGCTTCTGCGACTGTCACCGGCAATGTGCAAAATATTCTTAACGCAATAACGACGTAAGGAAATAATTGAAATAATAAATCTATTGGAGAAATTGCTGGGAAAGATTCAAGGAAGGCGCAGCATAGGTAGAAGAAAGATGTCCTGACAGAGAAATCTCAGAGAATGGTTCCTCGCCTATCAACTTTGTGCTTTGAGAATGATTTGGTAAAATCATGCGATTTTTCGAAAGTTATAGACATCTTTTCCAATCAGAAAACTCAAAAAGCACCTGTATTATAAATATTTTCACTATTATAAATATAATCAAAATTTAATAAAATATATATTTGAAATGTTTCTTATTAACATATTTTTACTATTGATAATTTTATTTCTATAAAAGTTAAACAATTTTTTTCAGCTCAACTGAACTCTTTCAGGCTGTAGTGTCAAAAGTTAGAATAGCAATGATGATTGTCAACCTTCGTCGCGGAGATAGCACGTAAAGAAGAAGATTGGAGTAAGTTGAGATTTACCAATATTATCCTTGTATATCGCTCTTAAATGAACAATTTCATCTATCAATTTTTCACTGATCTCTTCTTTATAAAACTCGCGCAATATATCAATTTTTTCCTTAATATTCTCGTCATCGTCATCGCGGAATGTCCACAAAATGTTAAATAGAGAATGAATTTCCTTTCACTCATTAAATATTCTGGTTAAATTGCTTATTATTTGACAATATTAAATAGTTTATATCAAAATATTGCGTAGGGCTCAAAATTATCAGTCGCACCACTACTGGGTCCAGGCAATCATCAAAAAATCTCACTGCCTTCTTGCGCCGTTTTTCTTTATTTTATGTAAATTCTGAATTTACTCCATAATTGCTGGTAACTAATTTAGATTCTTCAACAATGGAAGACCTGATCCCTTTAGATTCTGACCCTTTATATTCTTCAATCAATTTCTGATTTTTTGTAAATCTTCTAGAAGCCCTGATATATTTTTAATCTCCATATCCATAGTTATCTGACTTCACTGCAGCATTTGACTTCTGTGATTTATTGCTGTTAAAATTTTACAGCAAATGAACTAAAGGTCATGTTAAATATAGTAGAGGATTAATTAAACGTATTATGGACATTAAGTAAAGAGCAAAAAAAACGGGAAAAAAAACGTCTTTGGTCTGGTCGACGCCGGGCCCCTTACATCGCCGGGCCCCGGTAAAATGTACCGGCTGTACCGCCCTCTCGGCGGCCCTGCCCGTGGGAAATTCTAGCTCGCCTTGACTTGATGGTGGTATTATAGGTTTTTTGGTTCGCTGATTCAATATAAGTGGTCTGCAAGCCCAAATGTGGTACGTTTAATTGTTATTAACAAATTATGGTAAAATTAGGTATTTTTCTTCAGGAACTATTAGAAGCCCAGTAAATAAAATGATAGTGTTCAGGTCTTCTCTGGTGTATTTTTGGTCGCCGAATAGAATGCGACTAGTCGCGATTACTCAAAATATGTTCTTATTTTGTTAATAACAAAATAATGATTTATTCGCCGAAAAGCTAGAAATAACGCGCTATCTACAGCAAGTTTGTAGTATTTTTCATAGTATTTTTATACGCTAATCGATTACAACTAGTCGTGATAGCTTAAACCAGTTTAGACTGTTATTAATAAATCATTGCTGACCCCTCCGTGGCTCAGTGGTAAGAGCGCCTACCTATGGATCGAAAAATCCGAAAGGTCGTGAGTTCGAATATCACCAGGGTCAGAAATTTTTCGTTTATTATAATTTAATAGATGAAAATAATTTCTGTCCTTGTGGGATCGGTACTCACCGGAGGGACCGTAAACGTTCGGATACAATTAGCGTCTCTTTGCAAAGACAATGACGTCGACTTTGTAAAGTAACAAGATACTTACTCAACACACACACTACACATGACACTACGTATCTAACTGTAAAAATTAACCGTACCTACTATGCCAATGGCCATTAGTTGTCGAGGCATTAGCTAAATAAATAAAAAAAATCATTGCAAAAATAACGGTTTATACTACGTTTACTCACGGATTTTGCTCTAAATTTTAAAAAACCACTTGGATTGACATGAAATTTGGCATACAGGTAGCTAACATGTCAAACAAAACAAGTGATATTGTGCCGATGTGTACTTTTACCCTGGGGGTGAGTTTCACCCCTTTTGGGGGCGGAAAAAGTGACCTTTACAATAAGTCCGGAAGTAGATAATCTGATTAATTCTAAGCAACTTTTGTCCTATACAGTTTTTCACTAAGTAATTACTTTTCGAGTTATTTGCGAGTAAATATGTTCATTTTTTCAAAAAAAAACACACGTTTTAAGACGGTTTTTCGGAAATAACTCATTCGGAAAGTAAGTATTTTTTCGAAAAAAAATTTCCTAGCACCAATAAAGGCTATAAAAAAGTGAAAAAAAATGGTGTAGGTATGTGTGAGGTCTGCAGATCAAGTGGAAGCGAAGTTCAACATAAAATAACCAAAAAATAAAGCACTTTTTGGTGAAAACTCATTTCAACTTTTTTAAGGCTTAAAAGAAAACTTTATTCTTATTTTTTAAAAAAGTATCTAGTATCAAAAATAGGCAAGTTACACTCAAAATAAAGTTGGTCCCTTTTTTTTTGTTAAAAAAACGGGAAAATTACCCCCTAATTAGCATCTTAAAAGTGAAAACTGTATAAAACTAAAGTTGCTTAGAGTTAATCAGTTTACCCACTTCCGGACTTATTTTAAAGGTTTTTTTCACCCCCCTAAAAAGGGGTGATAGCAGTGGCGACGCGTGACTTTTTCTAAAGTGTTACCAAAGGCAGATGTAAAAAAATCCTATTTAAAAAAATATTTTGAACCTCCCAAGTATAAGTTTTTGTTTTCATTCCTGTGGGATAAAATTAAACAAATCACTATTCCCAAATTATATGTATGTAATTATGTATATGTAACAGTTATAACAATAAATAATAAACAAACTAAGCATATTATTCTACCATAAAATTAACATAAAAAATGAACAAATAGGAAAAAGAACAGATGTTGAAAACTATTGTTTATATTTTAATTCTTCCATTTTCAATAATATCATTTTTTTCTTTAAAATAATATATAAAAAATATACAAGTAGAATGACTTTTCAAGTAGTTGATCAATTACGCAATGTTTAAATGCACGCACACTGTAATCTGTAGAGCTCGGGAAATATGCAAAATGCATATTAAGTGCATATTTGCATATTTTGGATAACTTTTGTAAGTGCATATGCATTTATTAAAATTGCATATTTTTAGACTTTTTTGTATTTTATGCATAGATGCATTTTAAAGAGAAATGAGAAGTCCCAGATCTAAACTATAAATCTGAAAATTCTCGTGGAACCACTTTCTGGTAACATCCTTTCTCTGCCTTTTACAATTTTTAAGGCGACGAATAAAGGAGACGAAGCAGACTCTACAATATGCAATGCACTCACATTTTGTTAGTGAAAACATTTTGTTATTGTTAGGTGATGCTGCGCCATATGACCAAAAGTGGACAACATTTAAAAATATTTTTTCAAATTTATTACTTGTCTAGAGCACGCTTCTACTACAAATAGAGTAGCAGGAGGCTAAAAACTGTAAGGATGGAATTTCCAATGATTAATACCCTTCTATCAAAAATAAAAACATAATTTTGAAAGCCCTTCTGCGAGTATAGGTGTATAAAGATCGTTTACCTAATGTGCCTTTACCACCTGAACCTGTGATAACTAGATGGAGAACATGGTTAAATTCTGTAAATTTCATAACCGATATTTTGAAGGAATTAGAGACGTCAATTTGTAGTTTCGATGTAGATGTAACTCAGGTGCTATGAAAAATGTGTGGATGTTTTAAAAAAATAATTTTGTAAATATTGCTTAGCTAATTACTAAATTAGAAAAGCGAAACTTTTCTTTGACCAAAGTATTGAAATTATCAATTCATTAAATGAAATAATTAAACACCTTGGTGAAACCAACAAAATATATCAAAAATTCTGCACGGCGTTAAAGAAAAATGAGGAATATCACAAAATAATTAAAAAAAAAAATATTATTATGATGGGGAAATGTGAAGATAATTTAATTTTATAGGTAGAACCCTCAACTAAACAATATTTTAAGTAAGCTTCTTTAACTTCATGTGAAGTAGAAAGAATTTTTTCCGTGTATGCTTAAACAACTACAATCAGATATACCTACGGCTGTTTTTCTGTAGAAAATTTAGAAAACGTTTTAGAAAATAATGTACAGTTTTAGTAATCATTGTAATAATAAATAATAAAGAATGAATGAATATAATGATGTAGGTTATAGAAATTTCAATAAATATTTTTTATGACTTTAGCATAAAATAAATATTTTTTTATTTAGCTTAAATGCCTCGACAGTCCATTGGCATGAAATAAATAATTAAATACCTTCAAAACAAGGATTACCGTGTTGTTTATTTATATGCATTAATGCATAAAAGCATATTTAAGTGCATATTTCAACTGTTTTTTGTGCATATTTGCATGCATATTTTAGGGTTTTTTTAAGTGCATATTTCCCGAGCTCTAGTAATCTGTAATAGGTACTAAACATACTAATTCAACGTTTTACCAATCTTCAAAATGGTAACAATACTGATATGCACCAGACCAGCGTGCCCGCGCGCCGTCTCTAGACCCGTCGGTCCTTCAAAATTTTCAGAGCTAGTCCCGAGCGATGGCGAGGTTTCTCCTGCGTTACAGTTACCAGTGCCAGTATTGGTAACGGCATATGATAACGTGTCATGGATTCACATATCTCGCCAATATTTTCGTGCGTCTAGTTGGGTATTTACTGAATTAGGTACTATATTAAGTATTTCTGTTGGTAAAAAATATAAATGGAATTATTTCGTAGAAGTCATAAAATATTTATTTGCAAGATTTGTAACTGTTACCAATGGTAACAGTGGTTACATGGACGCTTCGCCACTGGGTGATAGTATGGTGGCTCCTGTCTTCTGAGCCACCCTGGATACTTAGGGGTGGTTACCCCGACTATGAGGGTTGATGTAGTAAATATCGTTCGTTGTTAATACATTTATTTACACGTTAAATATATCACAGAAAGTAACTGGTGGTATAGTATTTACTTGAAATCGATGTTACCCCCTGGAATCTCAACTGCTAATTGATTTATCTGTTCTCGTAAAAATATAATTAAAGTCGATTATTGTTTATTTACTGTTTTGGTAAGCCAAGGTGAACGTGATTCAAAAGTGCTGACTGTTAATAAACACCCACTGAATATTATTGCAACTCGACCTTGTATCAAATACTAGCATGCATCGATGCAAAAACTAGGTTAATCGTATTTATTAAAAACAAACATTACCACGGGCATTTAATTATTAAAAGGTTTATTTTTAATATGCTGTTTACTGAGATGCTGTGTATCCCAATTCATCTTCCCCTTCCCCCGAAAATTTTCTGACTACGGAAAAGGAAGAAAATTTTTCTAATAGTACCACTAATTACTTGCTGCGTTTTACGAAGTACAATATATACATTTTTCCTATAAATACTAATTAAATAGAAAAAAATAAAAGTGAAAATGTTCGTTATCTACACTGTTCCCGTTTCACTTGTCACTCACGGTGTTCTCGGATTGTAAGCATATAATCTATTCTTATGTATTTCCTTGATTTTATTTTTTTCCGATCTGATCTTTCAATTAACATTATTTACCTCTGTTATTGTGAAAGGCCCTACATAAAGACTACCAAACTTACCATTCTCTTCCCTTGTTACCAGGACTAGGTCTTCTATTTTAAAGTGTTGTGGTGTTGCTTTGAGCTTATTCTTTTCTTGTCGCTCTTTTTTGTGCTTTAGTAAGAAGGTTCTAGCTCTCTCGTGTGCGCTTTGTAGTTTGTAACGTAACTCATTGTAGTAAGCATCTATATTGTAACATGGTTGAATCTCCTGTGTAAGGTCTTCTGGTAGGTTAACCTTCCTGCCATATAATAGTTCAAACGGTGTGTAACCATGATACGCGTTAGGGGTTGTATTGTAGCAGTATGTGAACATCCTGCAACACACATCCCAATTTTCTCTGTCTTCATCTATGAATGCTCTTACGTACTCGTTTAATGTTCTGTGTAGTTTTTCGCAACTTCCAATGGACTGTGGATGGTATGCCGTTGAGAAGTTGTGATCTATTTTTAATAGCTTTGTTAATTCCTGCATTACTTCATATTTATATTCTGTGCCTTGGTCTGTTCTTATTTGCTTCATGAGTCCGTATGTTAGTATGAAATGATCAAAAATTCCTCGAGCCGGTTTAATTCCTCTGTTTGTGCATGAGGTGTCCTATAGTTTTTAATGTTTACCGGAGTTTGGTCTTTAACTCTCAGTTTCTGCTCGTAGAAGTTGTTACATGTTAGCATGTCATGCCTTAGGGCGAATATATCTGAATAATCTTCACATAAAGATACTAACTTATCGCGTATGTATTCTGGAATGTCTAACTTCAATGATTCCCGTAATTCCTTTTTCCTATCCTTGCTGTCGTTAATCAGTCTATATATGTTGAATAATTTAATGTCTAATGTTTTGATTTCGTTTGTCTCTACTTTTACTGTTTCGTAGGTTGTGTTCAAAATTTTGATGTACGGATTATTACTTGAAATAATTGCTCTCGCTATGAATATTCCTGGTTGTATTTCTTGTTGTTCCACTATCCTGTCGTTCTTCAGCGTTTGAAAATTTTTTACAACTCTGTAAATTTCACATCTAGGCGGTATTATTATCGTGTCATTATCTATATTATCCAAAATGTTTGTACTAATGTAACAATCGTTGTCCTCTTTAATGTGCATTTTAAGGTTAGCGTAGTCTAGTATGCATTGAAAATTTGAAATAAAGTCTCTCCCAATGATTCCGTCGGTTGGAATAGGAAAGCTAGGTTCCACTAACTGAAAGATATGCTCAAATCGAGATCCTCTTACTTCTAGCGTTGTTTCCACTTCTCCCATTGTTTGTAATTCTCCTTTAGTTACTCCTTTTATTTTCGCTTTTGTGTTTGGTTTCACATGTTCCTTCATAACATCTTGTGAACACTTCAGTATTGAAATATCAGCTCCTGTGTCTATGATAAAGGTATTTGTGTTTTCTAGGATTCCTGTTTTCATTTGTACAAAATTCGTTAGGTTTAAATCGAAGTTGTAAATATTATATTCCACTTCTGACTGTGTACTTTCCTTGTTTCGTTCATTCAAAACCCCAACTGCTGGTTTTCTGTTTCCTCTTGTCTGTCTTCTAACTCAAGTAGCCTTACGTTTCTGTTTCGTCCTCGTCTCTGGTTTCCTCTGTATGTTTGGTTGTTGAATTGTCTATATCCTCTGTTGGAATAATTCCGTTGGTTTCCTGTTTCTTCTCCTTCGTTCCGTTGTCCGAAGTTATTTCTTCTTCCTCTGTCGTATTTGTTATGGTACCCTCTTTGGTATTGCTGTTGTCCTCTCCTATTTTCATAATTCGTCCTATAATTGAACACTCCTCCTTGTGTGTTCTCCTCTGTCGTATCAATCGATAAAAATTTAGATACTACTTCCTGCGGTGTTGTGAAATTACCTGCCTCCAGTATTAACTTTGCTCTATCCGTATTAACGTTTCGCTTCATTGTTGCTACAACTGTTTCCGTTGTGTATTTTTTCGCTAGCTACAATGGCATTCCTTCCGCTATGTATGCTACCTTCAACTGTTCCGCTAATTCCTCTACTTCGGATGCGTACACTGTTGCATCTTTGTTTCCTTGCCTTTTCTTTGCTAACTTGTCTATTATCGTTTTCGGATTGTCGCCTCTTAATTCCTTCTTCAGTGCCGCTGCTATAAGTGGGATCGTATCCTCTGTGGTTATCAGGTTTCTAGCCTTATTAGTCAATCTTGTTTTTATTAATGTTATTGCTGTTTCTTCATGTCCTTCTGCTATTTTTCCAAGTAACTCTAATGCGTCTAAAAATGGTTGTAGTTTCCCTGCGCTTCCATCAAACTCGTTGGGCAATACCTTGCTTGCAATATTCAAAAATTCGTTGATTGTCAGAGCTATGTTTAATATTTTTATATCTTGTTTTATGTCGCTTTTTCCCTCTTTTATTTCCTCGTCAATTTTTTCCTCTATCTCCTCGTCACTTTTTTCCTCTTCTACTTCTTCGTCGCTTTGTTCTTCCTCTATTTCCTTGTCGATTGGTTGGTGTATTGAACTTGGAACTACTGTTCTTAAGTTTACAGCTTGAAATGAGCGTATAACTTTGTCTCTTATTTTTCCGAAATATTTGTTGCACGCTTCTCTTTGTTTGTCCGATAGCGCTTCCCAATTTTTCTTCGTTAAATGTGTGAATTTGTTATACAATTTAATTAACTGTGTCGTTACTTATTCTTGTATATCCTTAGATTTAGGTACTTTCTTCTTCAAGACCCTTTTGCTTTGCGTTGTTACTTCTTGCGTAATCTCCTCAACTATTTTGACGAAGTCTTCCCAAGTAACTTTGTTGCTACTCATTTATTCATAATTTTCTTATTCTTGTACCCGTAACAAACGCATAAATTTGACAGTCTTACGAGGTATAGTAAATATATATGAAAAATATTATGTCAAAAATAGTAAAAAATATAGTAAATTGCCATAAAAAAAGCAGTATATCGCTCAATATAAATCACCATTAAAAGCAGTAGACCAATAAAAATGTAATAAAAATCAGTAGTCCAATAATAAATGGATAAGAATCAGCAAAGATAAAATATGTTGGTAAATATATAAAAAAATCATATAAAAATCAGTATCGAATAAAAATGTATCATTAAGTCCTATAATAACTAATATCGGGGTTAAAAAAAAATTCTGTATATTTTGGTAAATATTGGTATCATAAGGAAATTAAAATAGAATAATTAAGTAAAAATAGGTAAAACTTAAAACGTTATGTGCATCTTAAATTATAATTACGTTAATATTACTTTATACTTTATACTTTATATTATACGAATCAGGAAATACCATAAAAATAGCTAACATGGACTTACCACTTTTACGTATGTGTTCGTATCACCAAAAAGTCCTCGCTGCACGTTCCATAGCATTGTCCATTGTCCATTGTCCACACGAAGTTCCATCTCCATACCATTCCATTCAGCTCCATGTCAGGCCTGATGTCTCCATCCTTTTCTGCATACCACACTGTTCTAGGGTGGTCGAGGTGCAAGATCCTCAGCCATAGACGTTTTTCCCATTTCTCGTTCTAGACTGCTTGTTCCTTACGTTCTCGCCTGGTCTTGGATCGCCATATGGTGGCTCCTGTCTTCTGAGCCACCCTGGATACTTAGGGGTGGTTACCCCGACTATGAGGGTTGATGTAGTAAATATCGTTCGTTGTTAATACATTTATTTACACGTTAAATATATCACAGAAAGTAACTGGTGGTATAGTATTTACTTGAAATCGATGTTACCCCCTGGAATCTCAACTGCTAATTGATTTATCTGTTCTCGTAAAAATATAATTAAAGTCGATTATTGTTTATTTACTGTTTTGGTAAGCCAAGGTGAACGTGATTCAAAAGTGCTGACTGTTAATAAACACCCACTGAATATTATTGCAACTCGACCTTGTATCAAATACTAGCATGCATCGATGCAAAAACTAGGTTAATCGTATTTATTAAAAACAAACATTACCATGGGCATTTAATTATTAAAAGGTTTATTTTTAATATGATGTTTACTGAGATGCTGTGTATCCCAATTCAATAGTCACCCCAGGGTAAAAGCACACGTCAGCACATAATCACTTGTTTTGTTTGACATGTTAGCTACGTGTATGATAAATTTCATGTCAATTCAAGAGCTTTTTTAAAATTTAGAGCAAAAACCGTGAGTAAACGTACTATAAACCGTTATTTTTTAATGATTTATTAAGAACAAAGTCGGAACGTGGCTATCACGACTAGCAATCGATTTAGCATATAAAAATACTATGAAAAAGACTACAAACTTGGTGCATATAGCGCATTATTTCGAGCCATCCGGCGAATAAACAATTATTTTGTTATTAACAAAATAAGAACATATTTATTTTGAGTAATCGCGACTAGTCGCATTCGATTCAGCGACCAAAAATACACCAGAGAAGACCTGAACACTATCAAGTTCTTTACAGGACTTCTGACAATACCTGAAAAATACCTAGTTTTACCATCATTTGTTAATAACAATTAAACGCACCATATTTGGGCTTCCAGACCACTTCCATTGAATTCAGCGACCCAAAAAAACACCACCATCAAATCACGGTGACCTAAAATTTTCCACGGGACCCCCTATGTTGCGACTAGACTATCTCATGTTCGGAAGTTATTCTTGAGTGCTTCTACCTTTGGTAAATCCACAATACCTTGGGATATTTCTCTTTGTAGGAAAGTTTTCAGTCTCTCATTGACTATGTGTAGCATTGTTTTACTGGTATGTGAGATAAGGGAGATAGTTATGCAGTTGTCGCATTTATAGAAGCTGATTTTTTTATATATATTTTCGTTATTGTAGATTTTGTCCAGTGGTCAGAATATTGATTAGAATGCCATATTTTGTTACAGAGCAAGTGAAGCAATAATTGTATTCCTGTTTCGTTTGCGGTTTTGAGTAGTTTGCTATTATTATATCTTGACCTTGAGGTCGGCAATCATCGTAGCTGTTCAGCCTTTAGAGACGGCTGCTCTTAAAGATCATTTGATGTACATTAGTACCATTGCATCTCAGGTTGCGCAGCCATGGTTTTCTACGTCTCCCTATGCCCCTATGCTTATTTTTCCTTGAATCTTTCCCTGCATAATTAGTTGAAGCAAGTTGTATCTCTCTCGACCTGCAATATGTCCAAGATATTCCAATTGCCTTGTTTTAATTGTATTTCCTTCTATACACCCACAACTAGAATGATTCCAATTTTTTCATTGATGCCGCATTTAAGGTCCAAGTTTTCATTCCATAAAACAAAGTCGAAAAACCTAGCACCTAACCAACCTAACTCTTAACTCTAACTTCAAATCTCTGGTGCGGAGCACTCTTCTCAATTTGTTAGTTCCCATGTTATAATATTAAATATTAATATTATTAAATAATGTTATTTCCCATGGGATCCCCCAATTGTTTTATATTTCCGGCTCCCAAAAAAAACTAGAACATTATTTTATTCAACCTCTGGTGTTCCAACTGAGCATTCAATTTTACAATAAAATGTTTATGAATGTTCTGAAACTGACATAAATACAATGCGTCCATAAAGTAACGCATACATTCGTTATTTCGTAAACCGGCGACTTCAAGGAAAAATCCCGAAACCGGTCGATTTTTATCTTTAAATTACGATTTTTTGGAATATATATCATACTAGTGACGTCATCCGTCTGGGCGTGATGACGTAATCGATGATTTTTTTAAATGAGAATAGGCGTCATGTGATAGCTCATTTGAAAGGGTATTCAATTTTCCATTCACTAATTTAAACATTAACATAATTATTTATACAGGGTGTTCAAAAAAACATTTTTTTAATTAAAATAATTGAGACAAAAAGGAGAATGTATGCAATTTATTTAATTGAAAATGCGTTTTACTACTGTCAGAAAACAAAAAAAAAATATTTGACAAATAAACATTGATTTTCGCTTAAACGAAATATTCAAACTTAAGAGGCAAGTGGGTGGAAGCTTTAACTTTGAATTTAAGCGAAAAACAATATTTATTTGTCAAATAAACATTCTTTCCTGCTTTCTGACAACATTAAAACGTATTTTTTATTAGATAAATTACATACATTCTTCTTTTTGTCTCAATTATTTTAATTAATAAAATGTTTTTTTGAACACCTTGTATAAATAATTATATTAATGTTTATATTATGGAATAGAGAATTTAATACCCTTTCAAATGAGCTATCACATGACCCCTATTCTCATTTAAAAAAATCATCGATTACGTCATCACGCCCAGATGGATGACGTCACTAGTATGATAGATATGTCAAAAAATCGTAAATTAAAAATAAAAATCGACCTGTGTCGGTATTTTTCCTAAAAGTCGCCGGTTTACAAAATAATGAATTTATGCATTACTTTATGGACGCACATAGCATAAGAGCTGTGAGACATTTTTGAGTAGGTATTTTAGGCAACCTGAAATTTTTCCAGGTGACTCTTCCATGATATCCTAATACCAAAATACCGGTCTGGCTGGAGGGTAGCGGTTATTTTCCCCAAAAATCCCGCCCAAAGTGAAAAAAAATAATAAACATTGTTATTACAAAAAATATCATTGACGTGAATTTAAACTAAATTTAAGTATTCAAATATAAAGAAAATAAACAGGCCAGGCGATTTGAGGGCGATTTTAACTCTGCAAGATACTTGCATGGGCGCCCCAGGATTATTTTCAGGGGGTGCATCTGAACTTCAGAAGATTTCATCTGAATCTTTACATACTATTAACGAGTATAAAATATAAAACTATACATGCCTAGCTATGTACATTCCTTCCGGACAGGGAGGTGCAATTGTTATTTTGACAGGGTATTTTTCAATATTAAAAATAAATATTCAAAAAAGACAGGTTTTTTTGCTGAAATTTTTCAACTGCCAGGTGATTAAACAAATTACGCTTGCATGTAAATGAAAACCGCTCTAGGTAAGCAGCAGTGTGAGAAAGAGCGTATACCGATAGCTGTTTGCATCCTATATTGTAGCTGAGCGAGTCCGTTGGCTCGAAAAAAATCACGTGACCTGGCGATACCCATGTTGTTGTGTCACGAAACGTTAGAGTAGAGTAATTATTATATATTATAGTTTCTTAAGTAACTTTTTATTAACTAAAGGAAAATAATACGTACTTTACAATAGATTTTGCAAATATGATAGAAAAAGACAAATTTATTATTATAAATATATAGGTGGAAAAGCAGAAAACTATAAACTAAATTAATTATGTGTCCAAATCTTTTACTTCTTCTTCAAACTCCTCATCTAAGCTTAAACATTAATTCTCTTCTTCTTCGTCAAACTCCCCTCGAGACTCAGATTCCTCTTCTACATGATCTGTAATTAGTTGTAATATATATTTAGAATTAATTAAAAATTAATTAGTGATTAATTAATTACGTTGCTACGTATTCTCTATCCTTTTATACGAAGCGGACAATACAAGTCGAAGCCTGGACAATCACGGGCGCATCTGAAAAAGACTTGCCATTGTTGAGAGGTGGTGTTATCGAATAATGTAAAAAATATCATGGACACAACACGTAACAAACACGGAAACATTAAGAAAGATAAAAAAGGAAAAAGAAATACTCAACACTATGAAGGAAAGAAAAATGAGCTACTTTGGTCATATACTAAGAAATAAAAAATGTGATGTGATTGGTTATATAAGGAAAAGTGCAAGAAAAAAGAGAACCGGGAGGACGATGCATATCCTGGTTGAAAAATTTAAAGAAGTGGAGTGTTAAAAACAACAATAGCACTCTTCAGAATCGCTGCAGACAGAATAAAATGGGCCGTGATGATCGCCATTGTCATGAAAGGATGAGGCACACGAAGAAGCAGAAAATTGAGTTAACTAAAAAAAAGATTTCAGTTATAAAAAGAGCTTACCTTCAGCAATATATCTGAAATTTTCTTTGGCTCGCTGATGAACTATAGCATCATGAACTGATTGAGGCAAACAATCTCCCTCAAACCAATTAAAATCTAATTTATCCATATTTAGTATCCATCCATTTTCGTTAGGTGTTAAAGAACTGGGGACTTGCAAATATGCGATTCGTAAAATTCTCGTGATATACTGAGTTCTTAGCAGATGTTGTCTCAATTCGGTTTTGCACGGAGGCAAAGTAGATGGCTCACACTTTTTCAATATTTTCTTGAAAGGCTCATTTTTCTTATTAGACTTATAAGTTCGGCAGAATGTTTGAAATCGTGCTTTGTTGATATTTGATAAATTTTTTGTACCATAAATTTCGCACACAAAATCTTTCAAAGTTTCGAAAATTTCATCGCGCGTACCGGTAACATGGACAACTCCATGATGCTTTCTGATAAATTAATTTTTTTTAATATTTTAAACGGTCTTATCTTGCCCTTTTGGAAAAAAAGACGAATTATAATCACATCCGGTTAATGCGTGGAAAGCAGGCAAACTCGTACATAAAGATGGCTCTAATTCCGTATGTAGCTTCGTTATATTTATGTACCTTTTAGAATTTCCAGTACCATATTCCATAAAAATCTCCAGATCGTCACTTTGGAGATGATCCATGTTTCCAGCATAATTATTAAAACATCTGTATCAGAAGTTTTAATAAGAACATTGGTCTTTGCTAATGTATTAAGCTTACATACGTGGTGAACTATCTTCGTGTCGGCTTCGTCGTGATTTTCACAGGTCATGTTATCGTCGATCGACATTTCTATACCATCATTATTTACAACATACGGATCACATAAATCATATTTTAAATTTATTAGTAAATTACCAATAAAAGGCACCATCTCATCGGTAGACCAATGTTCAATAAAATTTTTACAAAACTCTGCTTAAATTTAATATTTTTTAATTCCTTGGCAAAATCTGTTAGTATCCATCCATTTCCGTTAGGTGTTGAAGAATTACCTATAGCTCTTTTCATTCACACGCACGCGTAATTTGTTTAATCACCTGGCAGTTGAAAAATTTCACCAAAAAAAAACCTGTCTTTTTTAGCATATTTATTTTTAATTTTAAAAAATACCCTGTCAAAATAACAATTGCATCTCCCTGTCCGGAAGGAATGTACATAGCTATGCATGTATAGTTTTATATTTTATACTCGTTAATATTATGTACAGATCCAGATGAAATCTTCTGAAGTTCAGATGCACCCCCTAAAAATAATCCTGGGGTGCCCATGCAAGTATCTTGCAAAGTTAAAATCGCCCTCAAATCGCCTAGCCTGTTTATTTTCTTTATATTTGAATATTTAAATTTAGTTTAAAGTCACGCCAATGATATTTTTTGTAATAACAATGTTAACCTCTTTTTTAACTTTGGGGGGATTTTTGGGGAAAATAACCGCTACCCTCCAGCTAGACCGGCATTTTTGTATTAGGCTATCAAGGAAGAGTCACCTGAAAAAATTTCAAGTTGCCTAAAATACCTACTCAAAAATGTCTCACAGCTCTCGGACCATTATGTTTATATGGTATTACGCCACAATTAATTGTAATGAAACTTACATTTTATAATTATTTGACGTTTTGATTTCCACTCTTGAAATATATTTAATAGTTATTTATGACATAAGTGTTAAAAGTACACGTTTAAGGCACGCATGTGAAAGTTTGCAGAATGAGCGATAGCGAGTTTTTTTCACATGAGTGCCTTAAAAATGTACTTTTTAACACGCATATCATACAATATTTTTTCTACAAACGTAATTACAGGACAATATCTACAAAAACTTTTACTTGAACTTGACTGACATTCCAATTTTATATTTTTTTGACATTACATTAAAATTGCATATACGGTCAATACGAACTGCAGTGCCTTAAATTTTTTTTAAAGCACTAGTGCCTTAAAGTAGCATTTTTAACGCTCGTATGGAGTGCTAAAAATTGAATTTTTAACAGGGTTGTAGAAAAAAAAATATATTTAAATAGTGTGATGTTGTTATAACTAAGCTTAGTTGGCGGTTAGTGCTTTCCAAAAAATTTACGGTTGACTTACTTGGTCTCGATTTTGGCGGCAAATATCCATTCCTCTAGTTGACAATTCTGAAGATAATGCCCATACCGCCAGGATGCTCATTATGTGTTTATGTATTATATGTTTAAGTACTATATATTTAAATATTGAATGGGTTGCATATGTGAGTCCATATTAAATATAGTAATGAAACACAGACTTACTCACAATCATTTAATTATACTTTGACGACCGGTTTCGATCTCTACAATATACAGATCATCTTCAGGTCGGCGTTACAAGTAGTTAAATGCTACAATAAGAGAAAACTTGTGTTAGACCAGTGTTTGATTTAAGAGATGTTAATAGAAAGCCAAATTTAAAAAATTTTTTTATTATAAAATTTTTTTGAAATAAAGGTTTGCAACTGTTGACATTTCAGAATATTGGTATATACAAAGTCAAACCTATGAGTAAAAATGCTCATAGGCATGTATGTGCAAATGGGTGCATACAGTTTGAATTTGTTGAGATTAAAATTTTTAACCATTAAAAAACAAAATAAACATAAACTGACTTTTAATAAACATATTTAAGTCAGTTTATGTTTATTTTGTTTTTTAATGGTTAAAAATTTTAATCTCAACAAATTCAAACTGTATGCACCCATTTGCACATACATGCCTATGAGCATTTTTACTCATAGGTTTGACTTTGTATATACCAATATTCTGAAATGTCAACAGTTGCAAACCTTTATTTCAAAAAAATTTTATAATAAAAAAATTTTTTAAATTTGGCTTTCTATTAACATCTCTTAAATCAAACACTGGTCTAACACAAGTTTTCTCTTATTGTAGCATTTAACTACTTGTAACGCCGACCTGAAGATGATCTGTATATTGTAGAGATCGAAACCGGTCGTCAAAGTATAATTAAATGATTGTGAGTAAGTCTGTGTTTCATTACTATATTTACTATATATTTATTTATTGTGTGTTGTATACGTATTATATATAATTGTAAGTGATGTATGGGTTATGTATAATTGTAGATTATGTGTCTTTGATCTTCCATTAATCAGCTAATGTTTGTATGTTCTTGTTGCTGACTTCATCTTTCAGTAATTGCAACAAGATCTTGATGTATTATGCTGATGGGTTTAATACAGATTTTTCTTCATTAGGTAATATGGGAGCTGCTTCTTTTATTTTTATATTTGTCATGTCTCTTTCTTTTATGACTGTTGAAGTCTCTTTCCATTGTCGTTGCTCTTTGCGCGTCCGAGGCATGTATTTGTCGAAGTCTCTATTTTTGATAAATTTCATGTTCATTTATCCTGACACTTAGTGGTCATGCGGTTTCTCCTACATCAAAATTATTGTATTCACAGGGTATTGTATAGTCCCAGTTCTGTTGATCTCTCCTGTGTGTTGTTAGGTTTGGCTTTAAACCATGGACGTATAAATAAAGACGTCTTTATTTATACGTCCATGCTTTAAACAAAATAGATCTGAGTGTTGGTCGTTTTTAATGTTATTGTACTCATTCCTATGTCTTATCTTTTATTTATTTCATCATCATCATCATTTGGCTCTACAACTCTATGTGAGTCTTGGCCGCGTTTACTATTTCCCTCCATTGTTGTCGATCCTGAGCAGCTGTTTCCCATTGTTGTACTCCCATTTTGCGTAGATCACTGGTTACTGCGTCCTTTCATCTCTTTCTTGGGCGACCAACTGACCTTTCACCATCGGGCCTTTTCTAGAATGTGGCGTTCTTTTATTTATTTCCTATCCTTTATTTATTTCATATCCTTCATTTTTATGATCAGCCCTTTACATACGGTAGTGCTGTCACCTTTGAATCCTTTATTGCGAGTGTTTCTGGATAGTATGTGGTCTTTTGTTTCCTGTCTTCAATTTTGCGAAATTCCTTGTTTATAATGTGCCAACGGGTAATAATTGTTTGTTAGAATATCTCTTTTCACTAGAGCAAATGTTTTGGTCTCTATTCCTTTTTTTTTATATTTATGTTGTGGCTTGATAATGGCAATTTAAGTATCTGTTGGTATGGGTTTGTTTTCTGCAAACTTTGATTACATATTCTGTATCTTTTTTCCCTGGAAAATTTGATTTTCTTCTTTACTCTTGATCCTGTTGTCCATTAAATATGTATTCAATGCTTCTGGTCTGTGAGGTCAAATAGAAAATAGGTACATCATTTATTTACATCTCCACTCACGATACTGTAGTTGTTGATCATATATTTGTGCACACTGTTTTGTTCGAAATTGTCCAGGAAAATATCTGCAAATAACAAATATAGATATAAGGATGAGTCCATAATAATTATTATTTAATTATAATTTTTAAATGCTACTGTTCTTCAATGAAAATTAGTTTAAAAGCTGTAAGCTAGTTTTTATTCCACAAACTACTTAATATTCAGAAATGGATCTTACTTCTTGATCATATTTAGTTGCAGTGATAAAAGATGATTTATTCGCGTTATGAGTGTCAATTTTAGTCGAAAATAAGTTATACTAATTTCGATCCATAAACTTTTATAAAAGTTAATATTAGTTGGAATTTCATTTTTATTGAACTTAATTAAAATTAAAATTTTAATTTGGGACAATTTTTAAGGGATGGAATACATGAAAAAAATTTTCAACATAATTTAATGTTAAGTTTTCTAAACAGAAATTATTCAAATTTCAAACAACAGTTACGTATATGCAACATTTTATTAGACTTGATCTTCTTCTTAAAGTGCCTATTTGTTCCGGATGTTGGCGATCATCATCTTTGTTTACCGCAGCGCGGAACAGTTCAGTGGTAGTCGTGTTATACGACTTTCGTAAATTTTGAAGCCAGGAAATGCGTCTTCTTCCCGGTCCTGTTTTACCATTTACCTTCCCTTGGAGAATTAGTTGGAGAACGCCGTAACGTTCTTGATTAGTGTTATTAATTGTTTGAGTTTCCCATTTAATATTATAATAATATACAGTATGGTGCAAATGAAAGGAATAAATTCGTTATTTCGTAAACCGGTGACTTTAAAGAAAAATCCCCGGAACGGGTCGATTTTATTTTTAAATTATGACATTTTGGTATGTATGTGATACTAGTGACGTCATCCATCTGGGCGTGATGACGTAATCGATGATTTTTAAATGTGAATAGGGGTCGTGTGCTAGCTCATTTGAAAGGTCATTCAATTCTCTATTCAGTAATATAAACATTTACATAATTATTTGTACATCGTTTCCGAAAAAAAAATTTAATTAAATCATTTGACAACAAAAAAAAGAAGAATGTATGTAATTTTTTTAATTTAAAATGCATTTTACTGTTGCCCGAAAACAGAAAAAAATGTTTATTTCACAAATAAACATTGTTTTTCGATTAAATTCAATGTTCAAGCCAGCTCCCGCCATCCACCTCCCTCTTGGAAGTTTGAACATTTAATTTAAGCGAAACCAATGTTTATTTGTGATATAAATATTTGTTTTCTAATTTCTGACAATAGTATAATGTATTTTGAATTGAATAAATTATATACATTCTTCTTTTTTGCCAAATTGGTATCACTAAATAGAGAATTAAATAACCTTTCAAATGAGCTAGCACACGACCCCTATTTACTTTAAAAAAATCATCGATTACGTCATCACGCCCAGATGGATGAGGTAACTAGTATGACATATGTCAAAATATCATAATTTAAAAATAAAAATCGACCTGTTTCGGGATTTTTTCTTAAAGTCGTAGGTTTACGAAATAACGAATTTGTTCCTTTCATTTGCACCATAATATTGTATAATACATAAAATGTATACATATACAGTGGGGGCAAGAAAACAGTCCACCTCGATATTTGGCAGTATTTAGGTATTAGAATTTAAGGAAATGAAGAAACATGTCGATTTTTGATCTAAGGGGGACACAACCGTATTTATTATCTGTCGTTGCTTAATGGATCAAGCAATCCAAATACATTAAAAAATACAGGGTGATTGATTAGTAGGGTAAAGCTCAATAGCTCCGCTATAGTAATAGATAGCAATAAAAGTTAATAACAAAATTTTAGCCACCTTTGATCTTCACATTACAAAATTAGCTAAAATGTTACAGGGTGTTCGATAACACAGTGGCAGACCTAACTTTTGTTTTTTTAAATGGAACACCCTATATTTTATTTTATATTCGAAATCCTGTTAACTTCTCCATCACAAAAATATATAGGTTTGTAATGTTATACAGGGTATTTACAAAGTTATAACCAATTTTGTATGAAAATCGTAACAAGTTCAACTCCCTGTATAAATAAAAATAAGCACAACAGCAATGGTTTATTAATGCCATATTTTTTTATTTAGTGTCAAAATTTTTAAAAATGGTTGATATTGCTAATTTTCTTTATATCAAAAAGGAAAAGATGGAAGGACAGTGTATATGAAGACTTGAAGAAAAGTAACATTTAGAGATGGAAAGAACTAGCATTGGACAGAAGGAGATGGAGAGAGGTGGTGAAGGAGTGTATAAAAAGATTGAAGTGTGTTTAAATAAAATTTATAAGTTTTATAAGTTGTGTAAGTTATATTAAGTTGTTTATTATATTATTTATGTAATCAGAAATGTAAACATTTTAGCCCTAGGCCTACAAGGCCTGTTGCGCTTAATAAATAAATAATTTTCTTTATATCAAATACAGGGTGAGTCAAAACGCAAGTACATTATTTTCTCAGTAATGTTAAATGGAACACCCTGTATTTTATATCATTATTGAAAAGTAACATTAACGTACTTTAATTTTTATATAACATTCCCTATGCCCAAATTTATTAGTTTCAGAGATATTTTCATTTTTCAGAGCAAATTATTTTAGGTGTTTAAATTTATCTAAATTTATCTAAATGACTGAATTGACAATTGAAGATTACCGATTATCAATCCGGTAATCAATGTAACACTGTAGCAAATAAAGAAATAAAAAAAAATTATTAGTAATACATTTTACAAACAAAAACACAACCACTACATGCAACATTTTTGAAACAATTAAAAACTATCTTTTTATGTAAATGCAACAAATAAACAAAGAAAATTAGTAATAAATTTTACAAAAAAACACACAAACACAAAACACAATATTTTGTGAAGACAATTAAACACTACTTTTGTATGTAAATGTAGCAATGTAACAAATAAAGAACGAAACATAATTTATCAGTAATACATTTTGCAAAAAAAAATGTTTGAAAAAATTAGAAGCTACTTTTAATAAAATATTTTTAATATTTAATTACATAAGGTGTTCAAAATTATCTCCTAACACATTTATGTACGCCTAAAAACGATCATTGAATGAGCTACTTACTCTACGGAGCATTTGTAAATTAACACATCGAAATACACTTTGTATTCTATTTTTCATCTCATCCCTTGTTGTCTCGAAAACTAATAAATTTAGACATAGGGAATGTTATCTAAAAATTAAAGTAGGGGAATGGTACTTTTTAATAGTGATATAAAATACAGGGTGTTCCATTTAAAATTACTGAGAAAATAATGTAGTGGCGTTTTGATTCACCCTGTATTTGATATAAAGAAAATTAGCAATATCGACCATTCTTGAAAATTTTGACAATACGTTAAAAAATATGGCATTAATAAACCATTGTTGTTTTGCTTATTTTTATTTATACAGGGAGTTACGATTTTCATATAAAATTGGTTATAACTTTGTAAATACCCCGTATAATATAACAAAATTTATATTTTTGTGATGGAGAAGTTAACAGGATTTCGAATTTAAAATAAAATATAGGGTGTTCCATTTAAAAAAACATATGTTTGGTCTGCCACTGTGTTATCGAACACCCTGTAACATTCTAACTAATTTTGTAATGTGAAGCTCAAATGTGGCTAAAATTTTTGTTATTAACTTTTATTGCTATCTATTACTTTAGCGGAGCTATTGAGCTTTACCCTACTAATCAACCCTACAAATATATTAAAATTAGACACGAAATAATATTTCTAAAGAAGAATTAATTCTAAAGTAGAATATTTAAGTATAACGTTATTTAAAAATTATTGTAAAGGTTACTTTTTTGAGAATGAAAGAAAAATGTTTCCTTAATCAAAAATTTCTTTTTTTATAGATTTATAGAATTCATTGAACCCAAACTGTTTTATTCGGCTAGAAAAGGTACTTGTTTTGAATTGCTAAAATGAAATCGGTAGTAATTTATCTTTGGATTTGTTTTAGTAATGCAGGAACTAAACTTTATCTAAATATAACACTAAAAACAAAACACCTTACCAGATTCAGAATATTTATATTCTTTAAATAGGTACTTAAAGTATTTTGAAAATAAAATATTTTTTGCTGCCGTTTCGGTCTACTAATGATTCCGATTATTTCATTCATAGGAGATTCTGACCAATAGAAAGCTACATAAATCTAAATTAAATCGATTATTTTTTGATGATTTTAACTTCCAATCGTATAGTAAGATATTTGATCACGTTTTTAATTCTGTCCAATCAGATTAAAATCATACTGAGAATTATCTACTGTAGAAAATTACGGATAGAATTTTTTTAAGTAGATTGTGTCTGTTTAATCGCAACCAGTTTCCTAGTTTTGACAACTGTCACGTTTAAGAAAATATCCATAAAGGCGGGTTGACCTTACTAGTGAATAACGAACGTGGCTCACACTTACGTATTTTTCCCATGCTATTGTTAGATATTTTATTATCTATTTTTAAACTCAAGCAGTACATTTGTATTTATGCATTGCATACAAATACAAATGTACTGCTCGAGTTTGAAAATAGATAATAAAATATCTAACAATAGCACGGGCAAAATACGTAAGCGTGAGACACGTTCGTTATTCACTAGCAATGTCAACCCGCCTTAATATACGTATTAAAAAATAATCTTACGAATATCACACGACAGTACGAATAAATAAGAAAATAATGCTTCATTTTTACTCAAATTTGGTTGTCATTGGGCAATAGCTACTCGAGCCCTGCGGGCTCTCCTGTCTATTGCCAGACAACAAATTTTTCGAAAAACTGTCGCATTATTTTCAATTTATTCTCACTCTCTTGTGATATTATACCCGATAATTTTTGATAATTTCCCGTCGTCAAGTATATTACGTCAGATGCCCTTCGTTGCTACGAAAAAATACATTCAGTGACATTAATGACAATTAATGTTTTAAAAATTATAAAAGTGATGACTATCAACCGTAAAATATTTATAACAACTGTGTGTTTAATATTGTACTAATTTCTACTTACATGAATAAATTACAATAAAATTTTGGTTTTAAACAGTTTTATTCATGAAATAATCGCAATAAATTGCACTCGATCTCTAAAATTAATATAGAATTTTTTTAGAGCTCTTGTGCAATTACTACTGAAAATTTTGTCACCTTTCTCATAGCTAAGTTTTCCTCCTATGCTAGTAGGTTTTCATTTTAATGGAATGTTGCTCTCTCCTTTCTTATGACCACTTGCTAGTGGAGCAAGTAACTGGGATAGTGAGAGGGATAAGAGATTTTGAAGCTAAATAATAAACGATAGCGTTATTATATTAAAAATAGTGTACAGCTTTGTTTAAATTCATATTTCTGGCATTCTTAAAGTTCATACTCTATAAACTAAGTTTTCTTCTTCTTCAGTGCCTTATCCTGTCCGGATGTTGGCGATCATCAAGGCTATCATTGTTTTGTTGACTGCTCTGCGAAACAGCTCCGCGGAGGTTATCCCAAACCATTGTCGGAGGTTTTTCAACCACGAGATACGACGGCGTCCCGGTCCTCTCCTGCCAAATACTTTGCCCTGCATGACGAGTTGAAGAACTCAATATTTTTCTTCGTTCCGCATCACGTGGCCAAGGTACTCAAGCTTACGTCGTTTTACTAAATTAAGCACTTCTTCTTCTTTTGTCATGCGCTGTAGGACCTCAGTGTTGGTGACATGGTCCACATAAGATATTTTTGGTATCCTCCTGTAGATCCACATCTCGAAGGCTTCAATCCGCTTTTCAGTGGCTTGCGTCAGTGTCCAGGCTTCAACTCCATACAGTAGCACCGGAAGGACGTAGCACCTCACTATCCGCATCTTTGTTCCCAAACTGAGATAACTGCAGCACAGCAAGAATCTCAGCTTGATAAATGTAGATCGTGCCATTTCAATTCTGGATCTAACCTCTTGAGCGTGGTCCCATTGTGAGTTAAGGGTAGTTTCGAGGTAAGTGAATCTGTCGACTCTCTGGATCCCTTCGCTATCTGCCATTAGTGCCCCGGGATCTAAATTTACACGGCTGACAACCATGAATTTAGTTTTCTTAATATTAAGGTTCAGTCCTTATGTTACATTCACAGTTCTCACACGGTCTAATAAGGCCTGTAGATCATTTAGGCTGGTTGCTAGTAATACAGTGTCATCGGTATAGCGGATATTATTGATGTATTCACCGTTCACTCGGATTCCCATCTCTAGGTTTGTGAGGGCTTCAGTAAAAATTTCCTCAGAGTATATATTGAAAAGAGTCGGCGAGAGCACACAGCCCTGCCTTACTCCTCGCATGATCTTCACTTGGTCGGTCAACTGGTCTTCGACCTTGACTTAAGGACGCTGGTTCCAGTATAAATTCATGATGATCCGAATGTCCTTCTCATCTAATCCTATTCTTTGTAGGGCGGTGACCATCTTCTGGTGCTGGCAACGGTCAAATGCCTTGGCGTAGTCAACAAAACAAGCGTAGACATCACAACCAACATCGCGGCATCTCTGAAGTAGAACTTGTAAGGTGAAAAGTGCCTCACGTGTACCCATGGAATCGCGGATCCAAATTGCGTTTCACCGACATTTTCCTCGCATTTCTTGTAAATTCTGGCATGTATGATTTTAAGAAAAATCTTAAGTGCATGACTCATAAGGCTGATAGTCCGGAAATCTTCGCACGTTTTCGCAGATCGTTTTTTTGGTATTGTTACAAACGTTGACAATAGCCATTCCTCTGGGATATTACCTGAATCGTATATGGCGTTGAACAGTTCAGTTAACTCCTTCGTGCTTACTTCACTCATCACCTTAATAAGTTCGACGGGTATTTCGTCCGGACCTGTGGCTTTACCATTCTTAGACTGTTTTAAAGCCGCTTTCACCTCGCTTTCTAGTATTGACGGATCTGTCATGCAATTTATTTCTGGAAGGTTGCCTCGGTAGTCCCAGAAGAGTTCTTCGATGTACATTTTCCAGGTCACCAGCTTCTCCTTAACTGTCGTCGCCAGGTTCCCGTCTTTGTTTATGAGGAGGTGTGTGTTTCTCCTCTTGTATTGACCAGTGGCTTCTCGAATCTTTCGGTGAATATTTATATGATCCTGTTTCACTTGGAGCTCCTCGATTAATTTACATTTTTCTTGCATCCATGTTTCCTTGGCTCTTCGTATTTCTTTTTTAATTGTTTGGTTGATTTCTTGGTATTTCTTCGCGTCCCTGTTCTTCATTAATCTCCTTTGATCCATCATCTGCAGAATGTTATCAGTCATCCATCTAAGTCTTAATTGTATCTTATTCATATATAAATTTTTGAACTGAAACTTAAATTGCAATTCAGGCATTTCTTATACTAGTTGAATAACCGTCGACAAAAAAGTTTATGATAGATACTCCCTCTAGATGTTGAGTATCGCTTCATATTAGGCGAACTCCTTGTAAGCCTAATTCTAGTCGCAGGCCTCCTCTGCGACTTTTTTTGATTCTGGGACCTTTTTCCTCTAATTTTGGTAGTGTTGGATTTCTACCAACGAAGAGCTTTATCGTTATTCGAGAATCTACGTTATTCGCTCTCCGTAGTAGGTATCTACTTTACTACTTTACTCTATTCTTAATTTTTAAAACCACAACATATTCGCTCTATTCTTCCGTTATCTATTCAATCCTCCTTTCTGTTTCGTCACACTAGCATTGTGAGCATTGTCACACTAGCATTTCCTTACCTAAGCTCATCTCCCATTGAACCATCTCGAACTGACGACGCAACGCCGGCACCAGGTGCCCTTGGCAAGTTGTTTACCTGTGTTAGCTACCCTAAAATAGTTATTTATGAAACAGTTCGTGAAGTATGCTTTTTGCGAACGCACGCGATATTTAGAGCACGAGCGACAACGGAGCGAGTGCTATACATCTCGTAAATTCGCAAAAAGTACTTCACGCACAGTTTCATACAATATTTTATCTAAGATAAACAAATAAAAAAACTGTAACTCTTCGCCACTGGAATTCATTTATATTCTACAATTTTTCAAACTTTGACATTTAAAAATTCTAACTACTTTCAATCCACGAAACTGTCAAAACATTTGTTGTAATTTATTGCTCATATTGTCATCACCATGACAACGCGAAAGTTAAGGATATTTGATTATATGAAAATGTCTATTTGATTATATGTAAACAGTGCGAAAAAGTAAGTCCCATTTAAAATACATTGTTACTTCACGCACACTTTAAACCCTTCACGCACTGCTATCTATAATGACAGTTTTCACAAACTAAAAACTTATACATAATATGACATAGAGTAGATAAAATCATTTTTCCACATAACTCTACCGAAAGTATACTTTTCCGGACCTGATTGTATTGAGCAAAGTTGTACTTTTCCTCCCTAGGGAGGAAAGGTAAAAGTGACGTCATGGTATTTCATTCATGAAATATAACTTATTGACGCCCTGTACAATATATATTTCTATTACGTAATTACCTATACATTTTAACGTTTATTTATAAAACACCCTGTATTTTGCAGAATGGTAAAAGACAGTAAATTGTTATTTTGATTGAACAATGTTTACATTAATAATTTGACGTATATTTGACAGTTGACAGTTATATTGTACCTACTTGTTAGTTTTAGTTCTAATAAATTTTGTTGGTTAGTTACATAAATAAATTACCTAAGTAAAAATAAAAAAATTACTTATTTGAGGAAGGTGGAATAACCATATGTATAACATGGGAGTAAAGTACCTTTTCCTCCATTGAATCATTACTGCGCTCCGCTACGCGTCGGGCAGTAAACTTCATTCTCGGGAAGAAAAATAGCACTTTCCTCCCTTGTTATACAAATAGCTATTCCCCTCATTATTGCATTCATTGTCAATCGACCTCGCCAAAAGCCATACTGTGACCTCGGATAGGTCTTCCACTAACTATTCCAATTGCCATAACAATATCATTTTGAAACACTAATTACAACATATTTATCTACCAGATAGAAATTGTATTTTCAACAGTAAAACACAAATGATTTTTTCGAAAAAATCACTTTCTACGCCTGTTCTGTACATTTGTCCCTGTTTCCCCTTTGAAAACATCTGTCAAATTCCTCGGTATGTGGCTGGACCAAGAACTTTCTTGGGAAGAGCAGAGAAAATGCATCAAAATAGGTACTAATAAATCGCGTCTGGGAATCTGACCTCTCAACATTATTGTGCTGTTTTTGTTTCAACAATAAAATTTCCGCGCACAATTCTCACGCATTCTCCCACTTTCTTACTGCGATTGCTTAATCCTTCTCTTCCTGTTCCTCCCTGTCCATGTTCAATTTCGTCTCCTCTTATTCTAGCTTATTTTCTTGCTTATTGTTGGGCACCACCCTTCCTCCCTTCGGGTCGCCTTTCTTCATGTTCCTTTCTCTCCAATATTTTCTTTACATATCTCTGAAATGTCTTCACCAATCTGACGAACTAAGCATCTCCTCCCCGAGTTTTGTGACTGATTACACCCTATTTCCTAGCTCTCTCTCTTCTTTCTCCAATTGTCACAGCAATCTGTTCGGAAACTGTTTCAGTTTCTTTCCCTCTTCCCGCTCCTTCTTATATATAGAAGACCTTCTATCCACACCGTCTGAAAAAATAACTCGACATTACAGGGTCAGATACATTAATTCTAACTAAAAAAACAATACGATGATTGTTTATTTATTTTGATAATTTTATTTTGACCACGGCATACTTTGCCATAATAAGATAAAGTAATTACCAAATAAGACATTTTGTCACGATGAAATAATTTTAATACATACATTACAACTTCTTGTGTTTGTGCAAATTTGTTACTTGTCACATACTACATGTTACATACTTGTTCAAACAAGTAATATTTAGTCCAGAGAAATAACTTATTCCCGTGACTTTGACCCGGATAGGTATCTGAAATTTTTTTTGAGTTTTATAGATCTTGATAATTAAAACCTCGATGATTTCTGCAGTGGGTTCGATGGACTTTTTAAATTAACAATGTAATGCTAAAAATGCAACATTTTAAGAACTGACGTCTATTAGTAAAAAGTAAAGCATTGTTAACAAATTTTGAGGTAATTATTTGAAAAAAAAATTAGAAAAAACATTTCCAACATTGCAACTTAATTGTGGAAACATTGCAATTTTTTACTTATAAACATTTAGAATAATCTTTTCGCATTGCCCGGGAAACAAAAGATTTTTCATTTTTTTATAAGCAAAAAAATTGCAATATTTTGCGATAAAATTCTGCAATGTTGGAAATGGTTTTTTTTATCTTTCTTAACTTATTTTGAACCAAACACTCTCTCTTGTTTATGCTACGCGTAGAATCATTTTAAATCAATTTGATGATTCCCTCTGAAATGTTAACCACATTTTTAACCCTATAACAATTTTTCACGTAATATCAAATAGGTTAATTTTAACAATTACCTACTATTAACATCTATTGAAAATTAAGAAATCTAAGGTTTTTAAATTTTTTAAGCAACAAATTAGTAAATCAACATTCAAAAATCGCCATTTGTAAATTTCAAACGTGTAAATTCATGATACCCTCTGAAGTTTTAACTACATTCTTAACCCTATAACAATGTTTTACATAATATGATGGTATTAGGTTAGTTATTATAATTAATTACCTACTATTAACATCTATTGAAAATTAAGAAATCTAAGGTTTTTTTAGTTTTTTAACCAACAAATTAGTAAATCAATATTCAAAAATCGCCATTTGTAAATTTCATACGTGTTCTATAAATTGCTACCTCAAAATTTGTCAAAAATGCTTTACTTTTTAGTGGTAGACAAAAGTTTTCTAATTTTTGGCCTTAAATTTTTAATAAATTACAGTCCATCGAACCCATTGCAGGAAACATATATTTTGGTTATTCAGGTCCATAAATCTAAAAAAAATCGTGTCGTATACCTGGCCAGGTCAATTTTACCTTAATTTAGGTCAAATTACGTTAATTAGGGTAATTTTCTCCTTATTTCTCTGGGCTAATTACTTCAAATTAGTTTTCCTTCTTAAATATTGTATACATTATATTATGGCATTCTACCATATTTAAAATATATGCGATTCAATATCTAGATTGTTAGTCAAACCCTAAATAATTATGAAATATAATTTTTATTAAATACAATTTTATTATAATTTAAACATGACCTAATAGAAGAAGTATACGAAAAAAATATCAGGAGTAGTTTTTGGTGTTGGTAAAATAATCCTACCTTGGGTTCTTTTTTCATTACTTGGTGGAAGATACATTTTGTATAACTTCTCTAGAAACTTTAATAAAAGTAAAATTAGGAGATACTCGTAATAAACTATATACCATATTTCTGCCTTTTTCCACATTTTTGACAGATCAGAATTAGTTGTTTTGTACATGACTAATTAACTATATTTGTCACTCATAATTTCACCTGTTAATCATCTGTGATGTACTATCAACATACCTGATCACTACCAACTGCAACTGATAATTTGCAGTGTTACAAAACATTACAAATTATTACAAGTAATATTTCTGAAAAAAAAATATTCTAGGTGACCGTATACTGTATACTAAGTGAAACAGGAAAAAAATAAAGAAAATTTAATGAATATATTGAAGAATTACCGGAATCCGAGAAAAAATGATAAATGAAAATGATGGTAAGAAGAACATGGCAAGAGATAATAATTGAAGCCGCCAAAAATAACGGAAAAAGCTTACTAAAATGAAGCCAATTGCCAGAAATAGGAAACAACGGTTAAAACAGCCTCAAATACCACTAAAAACGAAAATGAAATTAAGGAACGAAAAAGTATCTGTACAATAGTCAATAGATTACGTTTTTTAATTTAAATTTAGCATAGCAGTTTACACCAATGTTAGAAAAATTACTATCTAAACTATATCTCAACTGGTGTTTCCACACAAAAGGAATTGAACCTATTCCAGTATCGCATTAACAAAATGTCGGACCATGTAGACAATATCCAATGATGGTGAGTATGAATTTTACGTTCATAATTGCAATATGCATAATAATAATAATATAATAAATATTTTATTCGAAGAATGATAACACTTTATCCAGGTGATTCAATAAAATTGTGTTTTGACTAGGAAAGTTTTGGGGTAGTTCTGATTTCTTTCATTATATATGGATTTTGGGCTGCTGAATCCGAATATGAGGTTTTCGGACAAAATTTCTTGCCGGAACATTGAAAAAATCGCGAAAAATGCGAAAAATTTCAGCTTTTTTCCGTTTTTTTGCTCAAATCTCGAAAACTATTAACTTTTAATAAACTGTCTGTTAACAGAAATTAAAGTACTAAAGTACTTAAAATTATCTACAAATAGCACTATTTACTTTTTTTTTCAGACGAACCGTTCGGTCTAAAGTACAAGTTGAAAATTGCCAATTTTTAAAGATCTCGGCAAAACCCACTTTTTACATTCCAAAATTTAATTTTTTATTAGAATGCTGTTATTTGATAAATTTCTCCTAGTTTTCTGTACAAATAATAAATGTTAGTTCATAGGTATGGTATGTCTCTTGTGACAGCTTCCATGAGTCCATTCTGTCCTAAGAGGCCGGGAATGTCTCTGCTTTTCCCTTAGAGCCACAGAAGATCAGGCACAGATGGAGTCACAGTTTCAGTTGGTGTGAACATTTCCTTCGGATCTGTTATCTTGATTTCTAATAAATCTTGAGGTTTTGTACTTTTAAAATGAATTAGTTGAACAGCTCCCCGACTTCCATAAACCTCAGGCGCGGGTTTCTTTTTATCCGAGGAATGGATTGCTTAGGAGCTACTGCATGTTTTGGTGCAATACAAGAAATGCCACATATGACGTGAAAAGTGTGGTATTCGTCGATTGTATGTACGTTAAAATCACCGTTATCGTACACCTGCTGTGTAAAGCACAGCAGATCAATTTTCTGCGGACCGCAGCGAACAGCTTCTGTATAGGATGAATAAAACCCCAAAGAGGAAACTACATCAACCTATTTTCTTGAGCCGTACTTTTTGTAGAGAAAACGGCCAACCCTGCAAGAAATGATGAGACCAACTATCTGGGCCTTACTGCCGCTACAAGACCAGCAATCGCAGGCGATCCGCAGAAAATTGACCAGCCGTTCTTTACACAACAGGTGTATGAAAACGCTGATTTTAACCCTTTCTATGCCAGGCCTTAATTTGCATGTTGGTCCCTCAATCCCAAAGGTTTTTTCATGCTTAGAGTCCCATGGCCTTATATATACGTCGCATATAAATAAACATAAATGACCAAAACATGTTATTTAATGAGTTTTTTTTAACCAACTTAAACGTTTTCTTTTCAAAAGTACTCATAAGAGAGCAAAACCAACTTGAAAAAATGTAACTAACTTAAAAAAATAATGTAATGTAAATTAACATTAAAAGTTTTCTTTTGTGTGGTACTCCTTAAAACATGACACTACGCAAGGGCCGGCTCCGCACCTTGCACACATGTATCTCGATTCGCTTCTTTTTTTCTGGTCTTTTCTGTGGCTACAAACGCTTCACCTTCTAGCAGCTACCTATAAGCGTTGCCACATATATCTAAAATAAGTGAACAAATATATACGGTAATGGATCTGCATGACCTGTCTTAGGAGCCAACATTTTGAGGCTTTGAGAAGAATAATCTAACACTGTCGGACATATTTTTACGGAATTGGGACACCAATGTCTAGAATTTTATAAGCAACGCATATTTTCGGCTTTGGTAAATTGAGATCATAACACCTTGAACGTATATATACGGCGCGCGGCGGTTGGGAATACAGAACCATTTTTTCAAAAACATATATATGCAGCGTGGGGACAGAAAGGGTTAACGTACATGCAATCGACGGATACCACACTTTTTACGTCATGGGTGGCATTTATTGTATTGCACCAAAACATGCAATAGCTCCTAACCAATCCATTCCTCGGCTAAAAACTAAACCCGCACCTGAGGTTTATGGAAGTCAGAGAGCCGTTCAACTAATACATTTTGAAAGGACAACACCTCAAGGTTTATCAGAAATCAAGATAGTTGATCCGAAGGGAATGTTCACACCAACTGAAACTGTGACACCATCTGTGCCTGATCTTCTGTGGCTCTAAGGGAAAAGCAGAGACATTCTCGGTATTTTAGGATGGAATGGATTCATGGAAGCTGTGAGAAGAGACATACCATATTCATATTATGAACTAACATTTATTACTTGTACAAAAAACTAGGAGAAATTTATCAAATGACAGCATTCTAATAAAAACTAAAATTTTGGAATGTAAAAAGTGGGTTTTGCCGAGACCGTTAAAAATTGGCAATTTTCAACTTGCACTTTAGACCGAACGGTTCGTCTGAAAAAAAAAGTAAATAGTGATATTTGTAGATAATTTTAAGTACTTTAATTTCTGTTAACAGACTATTTACTAAAAGTTAATAGTTTTCGAGATTTGAGCAAAAAAGCGGAAAAAAGCTGAAATTTTTCGCTTTTGTCGCGATTTTTTAAATGTTCCGGCAAAAAATTTTGTCCGCAAACCTCATATTCGGATTCAGCAGCCCAAAATCCATATATATTATGAAAGAAATCAGAACTACCCCAAAACTTTCCCACTAGGGAGCTCGTAGAGTACAAATTCACTGAATCATTACGGTATTTTCCGTAGAACTATGCTAAATACCCACTTTTATCATGGTAGTATAATAATTATCTTATCGTGTCTCTACAGTATTTTTCCTAGAACTATTCTAAATAGTTTCATTATGATATGTAGTATAATAATTATGTCATCGTTTTTTGGTGAGACTTGCTTCATGTAATTTTTCCTTTTGTATTATTTTTCAAATAGACTGATGTTAATATGTTTCCTTATTACCAAAAGATGAGTCTAGTGGAGGCAAATTAGTTCTTGTATAAAAGCATTCTCCATATCAACAAAAATAGCCGAACACATAAGAAATAAAGAAATATGGCCAGCGCTCAGAACAAACAACAACAACTTAAGCAAATACATTAAGAACAAGAAGAGCCATAAAAAGCAATTACACAGTGACGTATACAAACTCCACATTTGTGACTGTCCAAAAACTTACATCGGTCAGACTGGTAGAAACTTTAACAAACGCATAGCAGAACACAAGAGATCTTTTAATAAACAGATTCTACGTATGCACTTCACCTTCTAGTCTAGATCATAATCCTTATTTTAATAACAAGTTCCAACTTATCCATATTCAAAATTAAGAAGGCCTTTAATATAATATGTGGGAATTAGTTTTTGACATCAAATGCCCACTTGTTTGTTGTGGCTACACAACACAGCACTGACTCTGTTTTTCACGAACTGCTCACTTTCTTGTTGTGGCTCCAATGCAAAACACTAAGTCTTGCACAACTTCTCTCATTACACAAGTTCTAACGGTTGAGTCCTCTTGAGCCTTAGATCTGGGGTTGGTTGACAAGAAGTTGAAGTTTTTTATGGTTAGGGTGCTTATAGAGTCTCTCTTTATAGACCAGGGCGCATCTGTAAAAATATTAGTACATTTGGACGTTGAGAGGTGACTCAAATTTTTTTGCAGAAATTGCTTGAAGATAACTCAAATAATATTTGAGTTATCCTCCCTCTTAAAAAGGTCCGGAACATTGTTTAAATAATCAAAATGTCAAAAAATGAAGGAACATTTCGATTTTTTTCTTCGTTTTTTGATTATAACTTTAAAAGTATTCATTTCCGAGAAAACTTGTACTGACATAAAAGTTGCATAATTAAATTTCCAACAATATAGAATTGGTTAAAAATTTAAAAAATGTCACCCTTCTTGCAAAATAGCAATTATTGCGAAAAAAACATACAAAAACAAGTATTCGCATTTTACGTTTTTCAACCATTTATACTACACTTAGGACCTTCATATTTCATTCACAGAAACTCTATGATGCAGTAAAACAACACTGTAAATTTAATTAAGATTGGTTAAATAGATTTTGCAAAATAAATTTTGCAATCCAGCTTTCGCAAAAAAATTCATTTTTTCAAAATGTTACAGGACTGAAAATAAAGCAGATAGCAAGTTGAATTTTTTTTTGCTTATAGAAGTGTCCTGTACCTTTCATTTGCAATTTGCAAAACTAAAATCGATTAACTACCACGGCGTCAGGATTTTTTTAAAATAAACCTTAATTATTGGTGCTACGCGCAGGACAGCGGATAGTTTGCTCTGATTGGGCATTCCAATGACCTTTAATAATGATTGATACATTTTAATTGATTTATATAAATAAATAAATTTGTTTATTGCAAAATAAAAACCCATACTCTATCCTTTGAAATAACACTTTTTTAGCAAAAACTTTCTTTGTTGATATATTTTAACTTAGAGAATAAAAGTTTATTATTTTTAAACATATGCAATTGTTTAAACAATATTTCACAAACAATAATAAAATTAGTTTGATTTTTGTGGAATTAAAATATTAAAATACAACAAAATATAGAGTAAGAAAATAATATATTAGATAAAGATTGGAAGAAATTTTGGTGGAAATCAACTTGTGTGAATTCTACACCGCTGTCCTGCGCGTAGCACCAAAAATTAATGTTTATTTAAAAAATTTCCTGACGCCGTGGTAATTAATCGATTTTAATTTTGCAAATTGCAAAGGAAAGGTACAGTACACTTCTATAAACAAAAAAAAATCAACTTGCTATCTGCTTTATTTTCAGTCCTGCAACATTAAAAAAAAATGAATTTTTTTTGCGAAAGCTGGATTGCAAACTTTATTTTGCAAAATCTATTAAACCGATCTTAATGAAATTTGCAGTGCTGTTTTACTATATCATAAAGTTTTTCTGGGTAGAATATGAAGGTCCTAAGTGTAGCATAAATGGTTGAAAAACGTAAAGTGCGAATACTTGTTTTTGTATGTTTTTTTCGCAATTATTGCTATTTTGCAGCAAGGGTGACTATTTTTTAAATTTTCAACCAATTCTGTATTGTAGGAAATTTAATTATGCAACTTTTATGTCAGTACAACTTTTCTCAGAAATGAATAATTTTAAAGTTATAATCAAAAAACCAATAAAAAAATCGAATTTTTCCTTTCATATTTTGACATTTTGATTATTTAAACAATGTTCCGGACCATTTTGAGTGGGAAGATAACTTAAATATTATTATTTGAGCTATTTTCAAGCAATTTCTGCAAAAAAATTTGAGTCACCTCTCAACGTCCATCTCAAAACAGATCCGCCCTGGACAATTATGTCTCCTGGCAACTTTCTTAATTTCATTTGGAGTAGATTCGTCTTTAATGTCTCTACGTAAATCGTCATTCCGAACATAACAAGAAGCACTTATGGTAGGGGAGCCCAAGCAGGGATTTTTCCAGTTACTCGAGCGCGTCAGATTATCACATGGGGAGAAACCTTGTACCCTGTAAATGTACCCCTACCATATATTGGATCTTAATACAGGGGAGTTCGTTAAGGGGGGTCCGAAAAAAATCTATCCTTACAAAAACTCTAAGATAAGGTAATCTAAGTACATGCAGAACAGTGTATATTTAAAAAATCTGATGTCTATTAAGCAAGAAAGACCATTTCATAAGGGAGCCATGAGACACACCCCATATTTATTTGCTATTTTATTGCTAATTTATTACGCAAATTAAAAATTTATTGCTTCATCCCCTTCAGAGAAACAGGTGGCCATTCCAGCTGAATATTAAGCTAGAAAGGCCAACATTCATATATCCGGAACGAAAGTAGATAGAGAGTTGATCCCGGTGGCCTATTTTATTGCTAATTAATTGCTAATTTATTACGCAAAACAAAAATTTATTGCTTCATCCCCTTCAGAGAAGCAGGTGGCCATTCCAGCTTAATATTAAGCTAGAAAGGCCAACATTCATATATACGGAACGAAAGTAGATAGACAGTTGCTTCCGGTGGCCTATTTTATTGCTAATTAATGGCTAATTTATTACGCAAAACAAACATTTATTGCTTCATCCCCTTCAGATAAACAGGTGGCCATTCCAGCTTAATATTAAGCTAGAAAGGCCAACATTCATATATCCGGAACGAAAGTAGATAGAGAGTTGCTTCCGGTGGCCTATTTTATTGCTAATTCATTACTGAAAGATTGAGTTTACAAGAATTTACAAACTCACCCCCTTCAACCCCTACCGTTATCATCGTTCCACGGATTTCACAAAGAGTGAAAATAATCAGTTTGAAAACTTAAAACCAAGTGGGCATTTTTTTCTAATTAACAGCTGCAGGTCTATGCCAAAAACCAATTTTTTGCTTCATCCCCTAACGAGAAACAATGGCTACTGCGGTTTAATCCTTATGCTACAATACCCAACACTCCTATTTCAGGAACGAAAACAGATAGAGGGTCGTTTCCAGCGGCATATTTTATTGCTAATTAATTTCTGAAAGATATGGTATACAACAATTTGCAAACACACCCCCTCCAACTCCCACCGTTGTTGTCATTCCCCGGATTTCACAGAAAGTCAAAATTACTAGTTTAAAAACCTATGACCAAGTGGGCATTTTTTTCCTAAGCAACTGCTGCAGGTCTACACCAAAAACGATTTTATTGCTTCATCCCCTAACGAGCAACAATGGCTACTGCGGTTGAATATTTAAACTATAACACTCAATTCTCCTGTTTCAGTAACGAAAACAGATAGAGCGTCGCTTCCGGCGGCCTATTTTATTACTAATTAATTGCTTATTTATTACGCAAATTACAAATTTATAGCTTCAACCCCTTCAGAGAAACAGGTGGCTATTCTAGCTTAATATTAAGCTAGAAGAGCCAACATTCATATTTCTGGAACGAAAGTAGATAGAGAGTAGCTTTCGGCGGTATATTTTATTGCTAATTAATTGCTGAAAGATTGGGTATACCAGAATTTACAAACTCACCCCCTCCAACCCCTACCATTATCATCGCTCAACGGATTTCACAGAAAGTGAAAATTACCAGTTTAAAAACCTAAGACCAAGTGGGTATTTTTTTCCTAAGCAACTGCTGCAGGTCTACGCCAAAATCGATTTTATCGCTTCATCCCCTAACCAGCAAAAATGGCTACTGCGGTTGAATACTTAAGCTACAACACTCAATTCTCCTATTTCAGTAACGAAAGTAGATAGAGGGTCGCTTCCAGCGGCATATTCTATTGCTAGTTAATTTCTGAAAGATATGGTACACAACAATTTAAAAACTCACCTCCTCCAACCCCCACCGTTATCATCATTCCTCGGATTTCACAGAAAGTCAAAATTACTAGTTTAAAAACCTATGACCAAGTGTATTGAATACTTAAACTACAACACTCAATTCTCCTGTTTCAGTAACGAAAGCAGATAGAGCGTCGCTTCCGGCGGCCTATTTTATTGTTAATTAATTGCTTATTTATTACACAAATTACAAATTTATAGCTTCAACCCCTTCAGAGAAACAGATAGAGGGTAGATAAACAAAAGTAGATAGAGGGTAGCTTCCGGCGGCATATTTTATTGCTAATTAATTGCTGAAAGATTGGGTATACAAGAATTTACAAACTCACCCCCTTCAACCCCTACCGTTATCATCATTCCTCGGAATCCACAAAAAGTGAAAATAACCAGTTTAAAGACCTAAAACCAAGTGGGTATTTTTTGTTTATTAATTGTTACAGGTCTACGCGAAAAAGGAATTGTTTGCTTCATCCCCGTAACGACCAACAATGGCTACTGCGGTTTAATACTTATGCTACAATACCCAACACTAATATTTCAGGAACGAAAGTAGATAAACAGTCGCTTGCGGCGCTATATTTTATTGCCAATTAATTACTGAAAGGTGGGGTATAGAAGCATTTACAGACACTCCCTCTCCAACCCCTAATGTTATTTTCATCCCCTTAATTTCACAAAATGTGAAAATACCCAGTTTAGAGATTTAAATCAAGTGTGCATTTTTTTGCTAATTAATTGCTGCAGGTTTACGCCAAAAATGAATTTTTTGCTTCATACCCTTACGAGCAAGAATGGCTACTGCAGTTTTATAATAAACCCACAGTACCTAACACCCATATTTCATTTATAATTTTCTTAAATGCTCATTAAGAATATCTGTACAGTTCAATATTGATTTGTAGAGTTTTTTATACTTTAGAGTCCATGTTAAATTGTCGATATCCATTATCACATATCTGTAGCACGTGACCCAATGCTCAGATTTTGTATATCGTTTTTTAATAACTAAATGGTAATATTGGCAGATTCTCTAAAATCTGTACATTTAAAATAAAGTATGCAACGTCCTTAAAAAACGAATATACTAAGAGAGTTGACCATAATTTTTGCATTTATGCGTGCTAATAATAAGCTGCGAAAGAATTTAAGCATAGGTACCAAAAAATTAAAGCAAGTGTTGTTTATTTAATTTTAATTTATTTTATCTTTAATGTACATTAATAATCTGAGCTCTATTTTTTTTCTTTCTTTAACGAAAAATGATTTTTCTAGTAAATCATCGAAGCCCATCCAAGATGTGTTTCCTCTTCGATAGGTATAGGTTATAGTGACCACCTCGATTTTCATTAAAATCAGACAAACTGGTTCCTCCTACACCAGTGTATCCGATAGCACCCATTAATACTACCTGATGATCGTCGTCGTGGGGTATGTTTAAAATTTTATGGAGTGTCTTTAATGGTATGGTTTTAATTTCTTCATGTTCATTATAGACTTGAAAAACCACAACATCCCCTGCAATGAATGTAAATTAATTAACTTTTGTTTTTTATAAAATACCTGTAGAGAATTTGGAATGAAATTCAGTACAAAAAAAGACAAAAAGGGTGGTCATTAGCAAGCACCTAAACAGAAGTGTGAAGGTCAATGTCGACAAAACATTGACCTTCACACTGTAACAAAACAAAGATCTGGAAGGAGTGAGGAGTAACAAGAATAACATACCTTGAAAGCAACCTTGATGAAAGTTTGTACCACTCACTGGAAGTAAGAACACATCTGGAAAAGGAACGTACAGTGTTTTACAAAATGCAAAAAGTTCTATGCAACCTCCAGCTGGATATCTCATTGAGAACTAGAATACATAAGTGCTATGTTTTTTACATCTTTCTCTATGAGGTTGAAGCCTGAGCAATGACAGAAGTAACACAAAAAAAATCCAAGCATTCGAACTCTGGTGCTACCGTAAAATGCCCAGAATGTCCTACATGAGCCATACGACAAATGCGGAAGTCTTTCGGAGGGTGAACAAGGAAACAGAGCTTATGCTTATAATAAAAAAACGGAAAATACAATTTTTTTTTATCGTAAGAAATCAAAAGTATGAACTGTTCCAACTTAACGAAAATAATCAATATCAAAAGGGGACCAGGAAGAAGACGCAACTCTTGGCTTAAAAACCTACGACAATGGACGAATATGACCTCCACAGAACTATTCAGGATGGCTGCAAATAAGATTAAATGGGAAAATGTAATGGTCATTAAAATATTATGAGTAGTTCCACATAAATTCTCTATATTTCTGTCACAGATTGTGGATTTTTTGAAATTTAGGGGCATGCTTCTGAAACCACTCTTTGTTCGTTCTTTATAAATTGTTTGGTACAATATATCAACACTGTCGATGTAAACTTGCACGTTAAAGAAGATGGCCTTAACAGAATTTGTCTAAAGTCCAAAGTAACGTTCCTATTACCTATTTTTGAAAAAGAGATAAGTGTATTTTAGCATGTTTTTAAAGCGAAGGAACATTCCTACTAGCTATATTTTTGAACAAGCGTATTTTAGAATTTTTTGCGTTTTTCTGTACTCCGACTATAATTTCAACACAAAAAAAGATACAAGAAACATTTCCATATGGCATAAACAGAATTTGCCTAAAACCGTAAGGAACTATCCTACAAGCTATTTTTTAATGAGAGATTAGAGTATTTTAGCATGTTTTTTTTTCATTTTTATGCATTTATTTGTAATCTGGCCATAATTACAACGATAAAAAAGTAACAGGTCGGTAACATTTTCGATGTAAAATTTTACACTGAAAAACGTGATACTAACAGAATTTAGCTAAAGCCTGAAGGAACTTTCCTATAACCAATTTTGGAAGGATAGATTAGAGACAAGTGTAGTTTAGCATCTTTTTCATTTTTATGTATTTATTTGCACTCTGTCCATAATATCAACCTGTATTAAATAGTGTGTTGTTACTGCCTTCTGGTTCTAATTAATTAAAAAGACTAAACACGTCGTACTATACATTATATTTTATTCACTGGTATCCAATATCTAAACAATAACATTAATGATTCATAGCGCCTCGCCTTACTACATACTAACTTCTAATAATTATTTGTATATCTATATCCATACTGATTGCTCAGCGTGTTTTTATACCTATCTGAAACATAACAAATATAGTTCAAGTTCACTCGTAATAAACATGTGATACAAACTATAAGCTATTGTTTTTATGTATGTTCAATACCCTAAAGGTTAATAACATCATATTTAAATTATGATTTATACAGAGGGTTCATAATATACCACATCTCCGCCGTTTTTAAAAAAGAAAGTCCTAAGAAGAGAAGAAGAATATCTGACGGTATATTCCTCTTTCCCTTTTACAAAATGTTTATGGTTACCTAATACTATTTTCAAAAATTAAATTTCCTAACTATCCTAACTAACTGTAACATGGTACGTTTCAGAGTTTTTTTTTAATCCTAAAAATTGTTTATTATTATCACTAATTCACTTTCTGTTCCGTCTTGCTTTTTGAGTCTTTTCTCCATTCACAAAACAGTGTCCACATGAAAACAGTGACTAAACTTTTCTAATCTCTCTAAACATTTCTAATATTTCTCTAAACTTCTAATAACTCTTTTGTAGCTATAATAAAGATTTAATCTCTGTTGCTGAATGTCTAAAAATTTCACTTTTTGTGTCCCTTTGCTTACTATCTACTAACACTATTGTAAGATATTGTCTATCCTTAATTCAAATACTTCCATTTTCCGCGAAAATTTAACCTGAATTCATTATCTACATTTAAAAATAAGTTATTTATAATTAACATTACTTTAGAGAAAAAAAAATTTACAGCTTTAATTCTTAGACATAATTCAATGATTAGCTACTTATTTGATATTATTCTTAATTTTGCTTCTTTTCTTGCAATTTTTATGTGTCTTCTTTCATTTTTCCCACATATTTTAATAAAAAAATTATCTTTTTTTCTCTTCTTCTTCTTGTCTGGTACTACAACTATATTTCTTCATTTTCTCCACATAATAACACTTCTACAGTGTACATAATTCATCTTCATATACATCTTTCATATAACAATCATATATCATTTATCTCATATATCATTTCATATAACATCATAATCATCACTTCATATACTAGCTCCGATACCTTCGTTTTATCTTAATAAAAGAGGTTTCACTCGGATGTCTTAGTTCTCCGCCAATATTAACCCGAATTTTCGCCCTGATCTGTACGCACCATTAAGGTGGTATAGTTAACTCACAACACGAAATAGGTATTTTATGCGGTTCAAATTCTTCTAAAAATATCACAACCTCAATCCCTTGCTTTGAGGCCGTTGTTTATTCACGAATAATCATGAATAAAATAGGTACCCTTCAAAACACAGAGTGGGTCTCTAATAAGCGTTCAAGCTTCTATAAATCATTAGTACCTTCCTAATTTGACAAGAGCAGTGGGTTTCTTATTGTCTCTAGTTGCCTCATAATATTTAGCTTATAATATTGTTAGTTCTTCTTCTTATCTATATAGTCCTCCAGATTCTTTATCTCGACTCTTCAGGTCGGTTCGTTAAAAATATATCTCTTGCTTATAGCAATGTTTGTCTTAAAGCTCTTATATCAACGTATGTCATCACTAATCATTATTCATTAAAAAAATATCATTTATCACTCAAAAAAATATTAATTCAGGTTCATCTCATACAAAATTTAACACAAAATCGATGAAAATGTATCTATAGAATCAATAAATATCAATAATAAAAACAAAATGGCTAATAAAAATTCAATAATAGTATACATATTCGATACAAATTCAATTCAAAATTCAAAAACAGCCTATGCAAAAGTTAGATAAAAATATTCAAAATCAGTGCAAATCTCAAAATTTGATAGAATTTTTTTTGGAAAAAATTCGATATTCCATACAATATTTAAAAATAACCGTACTAAAAATCGAAATCGGATAGAGATTTTTCAAATAAATTTAATAACAATTCAAAATTCAATAAAAATTCAAGAATAGCATATATAATAAACTTCTATAAAAATATTCAATTCAAAAATCACTTCATATTTCAAAATTTATAGATATTCTTAAAAAAAATCGATACTTCATAAATTATTCAAACATCAGCAAAGATAAATATTCAATGTTCAATAATAATATAAAACGAGGGAAGCATTTTTAATAAAGATAGACATTCTTACTTACATTTTATTTCCACTTTGTCTTTACACTGTCGCTCACTGGGTTTCCTGTCCATCTTCGCCGTCTCCGTTTCCAATTTGTTGCCGCCATCTCTGCTCCTTTCAGAAGACCTCCTCTAATCTGCAGGATCAGCCATGTATTAAATAGTGTGTTGTTACTGCCTTCTGGTTCTAATTAATTAAAAAGACTAAACACGTCTTACTATACATTATATTTTATTCACTGGTATCCAATATCTAAACAATAACATTAATGATTCATAGCGCCTCGCCTTACTACATACTAACTTCTAATAATTATTTGTATATCTATATCCATACTGATTGCTCAGCGTGTTTTTATACCTATCTGAACCATAACAAATATAGTTCAAGTTCACTCGTAATAAACATGTGATACAAACTATAAGCTATTGTTTTTATGTATGTTCAATACCCTAAAGGTTAATAACATCATATTTAAATTATGATTTATACAGAGGGTTCATAATATACCACAAACCCTAAAAAAAAGTATCAGGTAACATTTTGGATTTAATATTGCAGGATAAAGAAGATGACACTAATAGAATAATTAATACAATGCTCGTAGGAACATTCATATAAGCTATTTTTAAAGTAGATGTTAGTTGATTTTTTCTATAATCCATCTTCATGTGCCGTTCTCGTGATGAATTGATTAAAAATAATACTTTTATACTTAAAAGTAATTTAAGCGAATACCCTTACTGTTCTTAATATTGTATTCAGATAAAAATCTCAAACTAAATCACCACCAAAATGGCGCATCAAAACGGATTGTAGAAAAAGTAATTAAGCTTAAAAAACATCTTAAAATCCACTAATATCTCCTTCCAAAATTGGTTATAGGAAAGTCCCTTCAGGCTTTAGCTAAATTCTGTTAGTATCATGTTTTTCAGTGTAAAATTTTACATCGAAAATATTACCTACCTGATACTTTTTATCGTTGTAATTATGGCCAGAGTACCTACAAATAAATGCATAAAAAGGAAAAAAAAAACATGCTAAAATACTCTAATCTCTCATTAAAAAAATAGCTTATAGGATAGTTCCTTACGGTTTTAGGTAAATTCTGTTTATGCCATATGGAAATGTTTCTTGTATCTTTTTTTGTGTTGAAATTATAGTCGGAGTACAGAAAAACGCAAAAAATTGCTAAATAAATAAACATGCTAAAATACACTTGTCTCTTTTTCAAAAATAGGTAATAGGAACGTTACTTTGGACTTTAGACAAATTATGTTAAGGCCATCTTCTTGAGCGTGCAAGTTTACATCGAGAGTGTTGATATATTGTACCAAACAATTTACAAAATAGCATTTAATGAATGCAAACAAGGATAGGAAAGATAATTCGGACAGATTGCGACATAAGTTTCAATTTCAATTCCCAAAAAAGCTTGACTTTCAGGTCCTAGAGAACGAACAAAAAGTGGTTTCAGAAGCATGCCCCTAAATTTCAAAAAATCCACAATCTGTGACAGAAATCTAGAGAATTTATGTGGAATTACTCATATATTTTATCTTCTTCTTACGGTGCCTTATCCTTAAGGACGTTGACCATTACATTTTCCCATTTTATCTTATTTGCAGCCATCCTGTTCATATTCGTCCATTGTCGTAGGTTATTAAGCCAAGAGTTGCGTCTTCTTTCTGGTCCCCTTTTGCTATTAATTTTGCTTTCGATTATGTTCGTTAAGTTGGAGCAGTTCATACTTTTGATTTCTTACGATGAAAAAAAATTGTATTTTCCGTTTTTTTATTATAATCATAAGATCTGTTTCCTTGTTCATCCTCCGAAAGACTTCCGCGTTTGTCGTATGGCTCATGTAGGACATTCTGAGCATTTTACGGTAGCACCAGAGTTCTAATGCTTGGATTTTTTTTGTGTTACTTCTGTCATTGTCCAGGCTTCAACCCCATAGAGGAAGATGGAGAAAACATACCACTTATGTATTCTAGTTCTCAATGAGATATCCAGCTGGAGGTTGCATAGAACTTTTTGCATTTTGTAATTAATTTAATTAATTTACATTCATTGCAGGGGATGTTGTGGTTTTTTAAGTCTATAATGAACATGAAGAAATTAAAACCATACCATTAAAGACACTCCATTAAAATTTAAACATACCCCACGACGACGATCATCAGGTAGTATTAATGGGTGCTACACATCAGATACACTGGTGTAGGAGGAACCAGTTTGTCTGATTTTAATGAAAATCGAGGTGGTCACTACATAACCTATACCTATCGAAGAGGAAACACATCTTGGATGGGCTTCGATAATTTACTAGAAAAATAATTTTTCGTTAAAGAAACAAAAAAATAGCGCCCAGATTACTCATGTACATTAAAGATAAAATAAATTAAAATTAAATAAACAACACTTGCTTTAATTTTTTGAAACCTATGCTTAAATTCTTTCGCAGCTTATTATTAGCATGCATAAGTACAAAAATTATGGTCAACTCTCTTAATAAATTCGTTTTTTTAAGGACGTTGCATACTTACCCTCTATCTACTTTTGTTCCGGAAATCTGAATGTTGGCTATTCTAGTTTAATATTAAGCTGGAATAGCCACCTGTTTCTCTGAAGGTGTTGAAGCAATACATTTTTATTTTTCGTAATAAATTAGCAATTAATTAGCAACAAAAAAGGCCACCGGAAGCAACTCTCTATCTACTTTCGTTCCGGATATATGCATGTTGTCTATTCTAGTTTAATATTAAGCTGAAATAGTCACCTGTTTCTCTGAAGGGGTTGAAGCAATAAATTTTAATTTTGCATAATATAGCAATAAAATAGGCCGCCAGAAGCGACCAGTTATCTACTTTCGCCCCTAAAATACTAGGGTTGAGTGTTGTAGCTTAAGTATTCAACCGCAGTAGCCATTGTTGCCCTTCAGCGATGGCCTTCAGGGATGAAGCAAAAAAATCGTTTTTGGGGTAGACCTGCAGCAGTTACTTAGGAAAAAAAATACCCACTTGGTCTTAGGTTTTTAACTGGTAATTTTCACTTTCTGTGAAATCCGAGGAATGATAACGATTGGGGTTTGGGGGTGAGTTTGTCAATTGTTATATACAACAAATTTCAACAATTAACTAGCAATAAAATATGCCGCTGGAAGCGACCCTCTATCTGTTTTCGTTTCTGAAATAGGAGTGTTGGGTATTGTAGCTTAAGTATTAAACCGCAGTAGCCATTGTTGCTCGTTAGGGGATGGAGCAAAAAATTCGTTTTTGGCGTAGACCTGCGGAGAAGTTAATTATTTAGAAAAAATACCCACTTGGTTTTAAGTCTTTAAACTGGTTATTTTCACTCTTTGTGAAATCCGGGAAACGATGATAATGGTAGGGGTTGGAGAGGGTGAGTTTACAAATTCTGGTATACTCCTCCTTTCAGCAATTAATTAAAAATAAAATATGCCGCCAGAAGCGACCCTCTATCTGCTTTCTTTCCTGAAATAGGACTGTTGGGTATTGTAACCTCAAGTATTAAACCGTAGTAGCCATTGTGGCTCGTTAGGGGATGAAGAAAAAACATTCATTTTTGGCTTAAAACTGTAGCAATTAATAAGCAAAAAATACCCGCTTCCCTCTATCTACTTTTGTTCCGGAAATGTGAATGTTGGCTATTCTAGCTTAATATTAAGCTGGAATAGCCACCTGTTTCTCTGAAGGGGTTGAAGCTATAAATTTGTAATTTGCGTAATAAATAAGCAATTAGTTAGCAATAAAATAGGCCGCCGGAAGCGACGCTCTATCTGCTTTCGTTACTGAAACAGGAGAATTGAGTGTTCTAGTTTAAGTATTCAACCGCAGTACCCATTGTTGCTCGTTAGGGGATGAAGCAATACAATCGTTTTTGGCGTAGACCTGCAGCAGTTGCTTAGGAAAAAAATACCCACTTGGTCATAGGTTTTAAATTAGTAATTTTGATTTTCTGTGAAATCCGGGGAATGATGACAACGGTGGGGGTTGGAGGGGGTGAGTTTGCAAATTGTTGTATACCTTATCTTTCAGAAATTAATTAGCAATAAAATATACCGCTGGAAACAACCCTCTATCTGCTTTCGTTCCTGAAATAGGAGTGTTGGGTATTGTAGCTTAAGAATTAAACCGCAGTAGCCATTGTTTCTCGTTAGGGGATGAAGCAAAAAATTAGTTTTTGGCGTAGACCTGCAGCCGTTAATTAGAAAAAAAAAATACCCACTTGGTTTTAAGTTTTTAAACTGATTATTTTCACGCTTTGTGAAATCCGTGGAACGATGATAACGGTAGGCGTTGGAGGGGGTGAGTTTGTAAATACTGGTATAACCCATCTTTCAGCAATTAATTAAAAATTAAATATTCCGCCAGAAGCGACCCTATATCTGCTTTCTTTCCTGAAATAGGAGTGTTGAGTATTGCAGCCTTAAGTATTAAACCGCTGTAGCCATTGTGGCTCGTTAGGGGAGGAAGCAAAACATTCATTTTTGGCTTTGACATGTAGTAATTAATGAGCAAAAAATACGTACTTGGTTTTAGCTCTTTAAGCTGGTTATTTTCACTTTTTGTGGATTCCAGGGAATGATGATAACGGTAGGGGTTGAAGTGGGTGAGTTTGTAAATTTTTGTAAACTCAATCTTTCAGCAATTAATTAGCAATAAAATATGCCGCCGGAAGCTGCCCTATATCTACTTTCGTTCCGGAAATATGAATGTTGGCTCTTCTAGCTTAATATTAAGCTGAAATGGCCACCTGTTTTTCTGAAGGGGTTAAAACAATAAATTTTTGTTTTGCGTAATAAATTAGCAATTAATTAGCAATAAAATAGGCCACCGGAAGCAACTCTCTATCTACTTTCGTTCCGGATATATGAATGTTGGCCTTTCTAGCTTAATATTAAGCTGGAATGGCCACCTGTTTCTCTGAAGGGGATGAAGCAATAAATTTTTGTTTTGCGTAATAAATTAGCAATTAATTAGCAATAAAATAGGCCGCCGGAAGGAACTCTCTATCTACTTTCGTTCCGGATATATGAATGTTGGCCTTTCTAGCTTAATATTAAGCTGGAATGGCCACCTGTTTCTCTGAAGGGGATGAAGCAATAAATTTTTGTTTTGCATAATAAATTAGCAACTAATTAGCAATAAAATAGGCCACCAGAAGCAACTCTCTATCTACTTTCGTTCCGGATATATGAATGTTGGCCTTTCTAGCTTAATATTAAGCTGGAATGGCCACCTGTTTCTCTGAAGGGGATGAAGCAATAAATTTTTAATTTGCGTAATAAATTAGCAATAAAATAGCAAAAAAATATGGGGTGTGTCTTATGGCTCCCTTATGAAATGGTCTTTCTAGCTTAATAGACATAAAAATCTGACGATTTGAGCGGGGCGTAAGGAAATGGTTGAGCCACAAGTGAGTCACAAAGTTTCACAAGAAAAAAGCGAATATTTCGAGAAATAAACGTCAGATTAAAGAACTAAAAAATACGCCTTCTATATTTTTTTAAAATCTATCGCATGACACTAAACAACACCTCCCACGGAGAGAGGTGGGGGGTAAATTTTAAAATTTTAAATAGGAATCCCGCGATATTTCGCGAAATAAACATAAGATCAAAAAACAGCAAAATACTCGTACCTATTCAATATTTTTGAAAAATCTATCGAATGACACCAAACACGTTTACTTTAACTTTAAAGTATTAAATAGAAGCAACCATTTTTTATTGCAGATTTGGATTCCTTACGTAAAAATAAGTAATTTTTATTCGAAACATTTTTTCGAATTTTGAATTTATGGATGGCGTTATAATCGGAAAAAACGATTGTTGGAAATGGAAAATTAAATTAAAAAAATGGAAAGTCCCCACTTAAATGGAAAACTTTACTTAATTTTTTTTTGGTTTTAGGACCTAATCTTCACAACACAATAGGTCCCCATAACGCTCGAGTAACTGCACATCTAACATACTTTCCTCCCCTACTACTACAGTATTCCTCAGGATTCGGTTCTGGAGCGTTTCTGTAATTTCTTTTTTTGGTACAGCCTCATAATTGTAGGCCATAGGTCCACACCGGTTTCAATATCTGTTTCTAAATCAGTACTTTGTTCTGGATGGAAAGCTAAGAGTACTTACTTATTAGCCAATACATATTTTTGTACTTTATTTTTAACCGTTCAGTTTTCTTTTTAACATTTGTTCGTTCCATTTGAGTTTGACGTCCAGATTTAAACCCAGATATTTCGATATTTTTGTATTAGGAACAATGCTGTTGTTTAAGATAATTGGGAGATAATTGATTTTCTTGTTAGTAAAGTTAATATGAACTAATTACTGTTCACTAAACTTTATACGCCATTTTTTTACCGGCGTTCTATGCCAATTATTGCATTTTGTAGGTTTACCGTAGATTCTTCTATAGTTGCTCCTATCGTCAGAACTGCTATATCACCAGCAAAAGTGGCTATAGTAGTTAAATATTTTCTCTCTCCGGAATGTCAGATATATACTGAACAAAGTACCCAACTCCAAGAAAGTACCACAAAATTTTGTTCCTTCTACCAAAAATACGAATGCTGCGGTGTTATGTCTTTTCCACCCTGTTATATGGAGTTCAGGCTTGGACACTAAAACAGTCGACCATAAAAAACATCGGAGCATTCGAAATGTGGTACTATAGGCGCATTCTCAAAATATCATGTATGGACCGCGTCACTAACACGCAAGTATGTACTCCAAACTTTAGACAGAAAATGCGAAATTATAAATGAGATAAAAACTAGACAGATGGAATACTTGTGGCACATTATGAGGGGTGAAAAGTACGAACTTTTAAGAAAAATCATGCAGGACAAAATTAAGGGCAAAAGAAGTGTGGGAAGACGAAAAATGGGCGGCTTCATAATCTACGTGAATGGTTCGGGTGTAGTTCGATTCAACTTTTTAGGCGCGCTGCTAACAAAGTCGCAGTGGCCATGATGATTTTCAATCTCCACTAGAAGTAACACTTGAAGAAGAAGAAGACCAAATTTTGTTCTTTCTACCACAAAATGTTGTGGTCCTTCTTGGAGTTGAGAACTTTGTTACCTCTAGACCACATTTGTGAACTACGGATACTTCTTTTCGTGGTATAGTGTCCAAGAACGCTACCTTGTGCAACCCCAACCCCGGAATAGTATTTACATATATTGTAAATAAACTATTGTATTTTTATATTATATTTTATTTAATTTTTTATAATTTTAAATTAAGAAAAAAAATCTTAACAAATACCTACAAATCTTTAGCTAACAACCGCTTCAAACTAAAACCAATTTCTTCTTTTACTAACATACACTGTTGAAAAGATTTTCGAAAAATGTTCAATATATTTTTCAGACTTCATGCTCCCTTGTGCCCGGTAAAATGGACGTTTTCAAAATAGATCAATCGTTAAGCGGTAACTTGGGTAGTTCTCCCACCTCTGAAAAAATTAATCAGCAGGATATTAGCTTTGAGGCGGGTTCCGAATTCAATTTATGTTTTTTCGACACTCCTGAAGATACTCAAGGATTTAGCGATCCTAGTTCTGTTGGTTCCACGACAAATGGTTCACCTCCACCCCAACAATTGACACCTTTACACATTCCCCTAACGGTTACGCCAGTTCAGAGCCCGATTTTGCTTGCTTCTCCTGGAGGAACAACTTCAACGATTACTGTAAAACAAGGTAAATTAAAAACTATTTTATATTATAATATATGTAATATCAAAATTTAATATCTTCAAACTACATACATATATAAAAAATTAAAAAATAATGTGTTCTAAAGTTAACGATAAAATTTAAACAAACAGGCCCACACCTTGTAAATTAATAAATGCGCCAGAAGTAAAATTATGTACAGGGTGAGACAGATAAAGGGCTAATTAGAAATATCTCGAGAACTAAAGGTAACTGAATCAAGAAAATTGGAATTAAGGGGTTTTGAAAAGTGAACTATTTAATGAAAATATTTTCTACTTTCGGTTATACCGAAAGTTGCTTACATTTTCGGAGTCTCCTCGGTGTTTTTTTCTTAAAATATAAGATTTTGTAATATTATACAGGGTAGTGTAAAAAATAATTACGTTTTTTGGTAAATTTCGTAGCAATATTCATAATACCATGTAGAATTGTACTGATTTGACATAAAAAAGTATTTTCATGTTCAAATATTTTTTAATATAGTTTAATATTGTTAAAAACTATTAATATAGCGAACTGTTTAATTGTAGTATACAGGTTTGGTCGAAACTTGGAATAAGTATTTCCTGAGTTTTCTTAAATGGAACACCCTGTATTTTAGTATTCTAGTGAAATGATAATTTATAATACTTTTTTATTTCTTAAGCATTCCCTATACTTACCTGCTTTAATTTGTGAGTTATTCGTGATTCTTTACGCCAAACATTAATTGCGACAAAAATTACGTCAAATTTTATAAGGTTGGCCGTGAAAATATTAAATCAAAAATAATTTTTCGAAAATAAATAAATATTGATCTGGACAGATCCTTAATTTATTAATTTAATATAGGTTGAAATAGCAAAATACATACGTAAAGTCGGAAAAATGAAAGAATACCCATGAATGGCCAATCGAATCCTTGCCAATCGTAATTTCATGCCCCAGGTATTTATATCTACCTACGATTTCTATTTCTTTCCAACTAATGCTGATGTTCTGGTAGGGTACCAAATTTGTCATTATTTTTGTTTTCGAGATGCTTATATTTAAATATTTTCTGTAGCCACAACGAGTTCCTAAACCATCTCTCTTGCCATACCGAGATCCTCTGCTTTTATGACTATATCATCGGTGAAACGTAAGTTGTTTAGATATTCTCCATCTAATTTTATTATTACAAAATATAATATCATAAGATTATCATAAAATACAAATTCTTGAAAACATGTTCTTGTGACGGGTAGTTCTTTCAGGACAACAGACTCGGTAAAACACAGGTTAAAAAATAACATAAATATATTGAGGATTTTTACACACAGTTTAAACTTAAAATAATATGCACAGCAAGCAGGCGGACGTCTGCAAAAGGAAAATAAAATTGTATTTATTACTATCATCAAAAACAATATTCGAATAATACAATAGACTTCACAGTATATACAATAGCAATCACGCTACACGGAATCAATCTATCTACATAATTACTCACACACATACTCGTAGCCCATCACACTTCAATCCAGTGTAATCGCAATCAAACATCGGCACAAAGCTATCCATTCACCAACTCCGGATCGGAGATGGCAGCTACCGCTTACGGCGGTTATAGTTCCGGCAAACCATATTTTTAGTTCAAAAAACCCTTTTCCACGTCAGAGTTCCAACTCACTCCATTGCATAACTGCCGTTTGTTTGAGTTCCTTCCCAGTTCCGTACACCGCTTGGAACTGACTTCATGATTCTCCTTTCTCTTCTTCACTTCCTCTACACTCTCGGTAGCCATCACTCCTTGGTTCCGTCGGAAAGGTGGCACGTAGTGGGGTTGCTCTAATATCGAAGCGCGTACGGTTGTCTTCTGACGAGCTGTTGAAGTACGAACGGAAGGACATCGTTACACCCCCTTCTCTTTGGAAAACCCAAAAATATAGCATACATTTTTTTGTGCCGTGTATGCTACACGACTTAAACTCATCAACGATATGTTCTTCGTCGGTTCTTCGTTACTTCGTAAACTGGTCCAGGATGGCTGTCAAGAAGATACTTCCCTCTGTAGTAGGGATGGGAAAAACCTACCGGTTTAAACCTAAAACCGGTTTTTTTACTTCGCAATAACCGGTTTTGCCGGTTGTTTTTTTGTCCCGGTTATAACCGGTTTTTTCTTTTTAAAGTAAAAACCGGTTATTAGGTTTTTACGGTGATTAGGATAAGGTTAGGTATTATTGTGGATCCCAATCATAATTATTATTCTCAAGTAATTATTCCAAACAAAACCATAATTCAAATTTTTTTTTATAAATACATACAGAAGCAAACTGAAAGTGCAAACTCACATCAGCCTGAAACAATAATTAAGTTTTATTATAATATATTTCGTTGAAAAAGTATTTTTGTAATAATACTATTTACATAAGAAGTTGGTTGAAGTAGACGCAAACATTATCTATTTTTCACACTAGACTCTTGACATTGAAAGTGGGTGAATTACTTTTTCTGATTACCAAAAATAATCTTCTGAGTATGAATATCGAATTACCGATTACGAATACGAATCTCCAAGGATTTCCCTACGTTTTCAAAACGATACGCCCATACAGGAAGTATTAAATGAGTTAAAATGTAAATGTAATTATACAAATATACAAACGTGTTAAAAGAAATACATGATAATTTTTATTGATGGTAGTAAAAATAAAAGATAAATTGCATTATCCAATTTATTTTTAAGTAAAATATTTATGTTGGTATTATTTTTTTTAAATCCCATTTGAAAGAGTCTGGGAAATTTTTTAATAGTTGAAATGGTTGGGTTTAATTGTATATTATTGCAATATGTATATATACGCTATATTATATTTAATAATAATAATCAATAAATATATGATAATAATAAAATAATAAATAAATATAATAATTAATAGAATAAAATGGTTTTATTAAAAATTATATTTTATTTATATTGATATTGATGTTCTTTCGATAGTACTAATTTTGATCATATTGATATCGAGTATCGAGTCGAGTGGAGTATTACAAACTAAAGTGCATTGTAAATGTAACATTGTAACCTATTGGATTAAAAAAACCGAAAACCGGTTTTTGGAAAAACCGGTTTTTTGGCCGGTTATAACCGCCAGGTTAAACCGCAAGCAAAAAAACCGGTATAACCGAAAACCGGTGTTTTGTCAAAAACCGCCATCCCTACTCTGTAGATCTTGGATGGGGCCCCCTCAAATTCATTTGGACAGTGTGGCAAAGTTTTTCTGCAGTAGAAGGTCACATTCTTCCTGTTGGCTGCATCTGCGACGGTTTATCCTTAAGGCATATTCTTTAAAAAGTGTTTGTCGGTTTTCTATTCGCAAACTGGTCTGGGATGACTGTCAAGAAGATGCTTCCCTTTGTAGATCTTGGGCGTGGTCCCCTCAAATCCATCGGGACAGGGCGCCAAGGCATTTCTACAGCAGATGGTCACATTCTTCCTGCTGGCTCCATCTTCGACGGTTGAAGGTATTATCTTGGACAAACATCATTTTCTTACACGGCGTGGTCCCATTAGCGGTGTGGTCTTTTCTCAATCAGGTTCGTTTGGGATCATTCTCGGTTCGGTTCATTTTCGGTTTCTTTGGAATCTAAAAAAAAAGAAACTCAATCCTCTTTGGACGGGTTGTACAAATCCACGACGCGTATGTCGTGGACTTGTTACTGAGTCTGCGTCTTTGCCTGTCTTCAATTTATGACGTTTACTTGTATAATTCCCTACTTTTGCTCGGGTGCCAATTTGTAACGGGTAGTTACAAATTGGTAGGTCTCATTTTGCTCGGGCACTAGTTTGTGACGGGTAGTTCTTCCAGGACAGTAGACTCAGTTTGACACACATTTAAAAATAACATATATGTCGTATGTATTGAGTATCTTTATATACAGTTTAAACTTCTTAAAATAATAAAATAAAATGGCATTCTATCTTCGCCCCATTCCGGAGCAAGCTCCCTAAGCACACCTCTGCAAAATAAAAAGAAAATTGTATTTATTACTATCATCAAAAATATAATAACATTATTAGAATAATACAATACACAACACAGCATAAATACAATAGCAATCACGTTACACGGATTCAATATATATGCATAATTCCACAGGCAGACTCGTATCCCATCATACTTCAATCCAGTGTAATCGCAATCAAACATCGACACAAAGCTATCCATTCCCTACTCCGGATCGGAGATGGTAGCTACCGCTCACGGTGGTTACAATTCCGGCAAAGCATCTTTTCAGGCCAAAGTACCTTTGACACGGCAGAGTTCCAACTCACTCCATTGCATAACTGTCGTTTGAGTTCCTTCCCAGTTCAGTACACCGCGTGGAACTGATTTCATGATTCTCCTTTCTCTTCTTTCTACACTCTCGGTAGCCATCACTCCTTGGTTCCGTCGGAGAGGTGGCACGTAGTGGGGTTGCGCTGATATCGAAGCGCTTACGGTTGTCTTCTGACGAGCTACTGAAGGCCGAGTGGATGGATATCGTTACACTCCCTACTCTTTGAAAAACAAAAAAAAATGTAGCCGTAATACACATTTTTGTGCCGTGTATGCTAGACGGCTTGAACTCATAAACGGTGTGGTCTTTATAGGTTCTTAGTTACTTCGTAAACTGGTCCAGGATGGCTGTCAAGAAGATGCTTCCCTCTGTAGATCTTGGGTGTGGTCCCCTCAAATTCATTGGGACAGTGTGCCAAAGCTTTTCTGCAACAGATGGTCACATTCTTCCTGTTGGCTGTATCTGCGACGGTTTATCCTTAGGGCATATTCTTTAAAAAGTGTTTGTCGGTTTTCTCTTCGCAAACTTGTCTTGGATAACTGTCAAGACGATGCTTCCCTCTGTAGATCTTGGACGTGGTCCCCTTAAATCCATTGGGGCAGTGTGCCAAGGCTTTTCTACAGCAGATGGTCACATTCTTCCTGCTGGCTTCATCTTCAACGGTTGAAGGTATTTTCTTAGGCAAACATTATTTTCTTACACGGCGTGGTCCCATCAGCGATGTGGTCTTTTCTTAATCTGGTTCGGTTGGTATCATTCTTGGTTCGGTTCATTTTCGGTTCCTTTGGAATCTAAAAAAAGAGACTCAATCCTCTTTGGACGGGTTATATAAATCCTTATACTCAATCCTCTTTATACGGGTTATATAAATCCTTATACTCAATCCTCTTTATACGGGTTATATAAATCCACGACGTGTATGTCGTGGACCTGTTACTGAGTCTGCGTCTTTGCCTGTCGTCAATTTATAACGTTTACTTGTGTAATTCCCTAGTTTTGCTCGGGTGCCAATTTGTAACGGGTAGTTACAAATTGGTAGGTCTCATTTTGCTCGGGCACTAGTTTGTGACAGGTAGTTCTTCCAGGACAGTAGACTCAGTTTAACACACTTTAAAAAATAACATATATGTATTGAGTATTTTTAGATACAGTTTAAACTTCTTAAAATAATAAAATAAAATGGCATTCTATCTTCGCCCCATTCCGGAGCAAGCTCCCTAAGTGGACCTCTGCAAAATAAAAATAAAATTGTATTTACTATAATCAAAAACAATAACAATATTAGAATAATACAATACACAACACAGTATATACAATAGCAATCACGCTACACGGATTCAATATATCTACATAATTACACACACAGACTCGTAGTCCATCATACTTCAATCCAGTGTAATCGCAATCAAACATCGTCAAAATGCTACCCATTCCCTACTCCGGATCGGAGATGGCAGCTACCGCTCACGGTGGTTACAGTTCCGGCAAAGCATATTTTCAGGCCAAAGTACCTTTCTCACGGCAGAGTTCCAATTCACTCCATTGCATAACTGCCGTTTGAGTTCCTTTCCAGTTCAGTACACCACGTGGAACTGATTTCATGATTCTCCTTTCTCTTCTTCACTTCTACACCCTCGGTAGCCATCACTCCTTGGTTCCGTCGGCGAGGTGGCACGTAGTGGGGTTGCGCTGGTGTCGAAGCACGTACGGTTGTCTTGTATTAAAAAGTTTAGGTGACATTGGGTCTCCTTGTCTAACCCCCCGTTCTATTTTTATGCGATTACTGTTAGTACAGTCGAACCCGCTTATTATAATACCGGTTAAAGGAATATCCCGGTTTAAGGAATAGAAATTTGAGGCCCCAAAACGTTTTTACTAGGCTTATATAATCGGTTATTAGAATATCCCTGTTATAGGAATACTTTTTCTTGGCACGACGGCTATTCCATAAGCGGGTTCGACTCTATGTAATTTGACATTGATTGTTGCCTGTAGGTATATTTTGTATAATAATTTTCTATACCTATAATTTAGCCTGCATTCTTTAAACGCCTGTGATATTTATTACATGCGGTTAATCGAAGGGAATCCCTCCTCTTACTTAGAAGTATTCTTGTTGAAAAATCCTACTCTATTTCCTTAATTAATAAACATATTTTCTCTAGAAGTTACAGTTCCGCAATAAATGATTTACCCAATGGTAACCAATACCAATATCCTTTTTTTGTTTGCTCCTCTCAGCAATCTAATCAGTCTGATTTGTGTAAAATGCATTAGTTTTCCTTTTTTCCTCCTTCATCTGACAGTGACGTTACAGAATTTTTTAGTTTTACTGTGTAATTTAAAATTGTAGACTTGGGAAATAAAATGTCTTCTGCTTTTGGTACGATTTTTTATTGCATTTCTAAAACAGAAATTAAGCGCCATCCAGAGCAGAAGTCTAAATACAAAGTAAAGTTCTTCTTCTTCTTCACGTGCCATCTCCGCGACGGAGGTTGTCAATCATCATGGCTATTCTGATCTTAGATGCTGCTGCTCTGGATAGTTCGGTTGATGTGCATCCGTACCATTCCCTCAAGTACGCAGCCAACGTAAAGTTCTTGCCAGAAATTTAATTTGCAATTTAATGTAAATCACTGCTTTGGAAAGAGTGTATGGCAGGGGTCGGCAAAAGCAGGCCTGCGGGTCGGATCCGGCCCTTTTACATACTTTATCCGGCGCGTTGAAAAATCCGGCAAGCAATTTTTTTTAATCTCTTTTATTCGATTTTGTTGAAATCAACAGTATTAGTGTGCGTAGTGTTGATATAAATAATACAATATATAAATAATAGAGAGTCTTATAATTTCGAACAACCGTAACCAATCCCTACTTTAAAGTATGCAAAAAGCGGAGGTCCACTGACTACATTTTAATAGAATTGAACTTGCACTTATCTGAGGCAGATTCGTCTCTATCTTCTGCTTTTCTTAAAAGATACTGTATGTTTAAGCCGGCCTTTCAGTCGCGATTTTTTTTTCAACCTTCGATTTACCCTTCATGGTCAGCTGCTACAACTCGTACTTATCATTTTTAAGTATATGCCCCAAATATGTTGTCTGTCTCCATTTAATGGTGGTCAAAAGTTCTCTCTCTGTCTCTCCTTATTCTGTGCAACACCATTTCGTTCGTAATTAAATTCTCCTAAAAAGCAACATCTCAAAAGCTTCCAGCTTTCTTATTAAGTTAACATTAACAGTCCAAGCTTTGGCACCATAAAGAATAATAGAGTGGATATAACATTTTACCATCCGATATCGGATTTCCAGATTGAGTCATTGGTTACACAGAAATTTCCTCATCTTCGAAAAGACTGCTCTTGATTGCTCTATTCCTGATCGAAGTTATGATTTCGGATTTAGATCTTCCGTAATCCAAACTCATAAGTATTTCACTTTGTCCGCTTGTTCAATATCTCCATTTTTTATATGGATACTTGTTATGACTTAATATATTGGACCTTAGTTCTTTAAAAATTAGGTGACATATTTTGCTGGGCACAAATTGTCCGCATATAGACCCAAGTAAGACAATTTATTTTTACTATTATCTATTATTAACAGTCAAAAATCTTTGTCTAAATGCTTTAAAATGCACATCGTACGTACGCGGTATAGTCCTCCGACCAAGAGAGACATTTTGAAAATTTCATTTTGGCTCGCGCTTAAAAGTATTTGCCCACCCTTGCACAGTGTACGGTCTCATTATCAATGTTTGGCACAGATATTGAGAATTGTATGCCAAATATTTGTAATTCTGGTCACAAAACTAAACTATGGGATTTAAAGAAAAGTGCATGCAGTATGCATTTTGAAATATACACTAATTTACGTCACCACAGGCTTAACAAAACTTTTTTTCAATATTGGAATGTTTCTTACAAACAATTCCATTCCATATAATGGATGGTATTTACGTAATATAAAATTTTAACATGGAAGGCCAAGGGGAGTTCATCTTTGACCTTCAGAAAATTCAGAAAAAAAATTTTTCTTAAAATATAGGGAATTTTTTTAATTGCCAAATATGAGGGTATATAGAATGATATTAAAGTTAAATAAAAAAATAATGAGTTTAAAATTGAAAATATTTCTGAATTTATTAAATAAAAACATACATTCTGGTCAAAATTTACCCCCCTTGGTCATCCGAAGGTTAAGGGGGAAAATAGTGGAAAGGTGGGGAAGCATAATTATTTAATTATCTCGTTTAATATTAACTTTACGACATAAATGTATCTAAACAAAAATAGAGAGAATCAATTTTGATCTCTTTCATTGTTTTACTAAAAGCAATGTTTAAGGTTGTAGACTCGTTCTTGTTTATGGCTTGCTTCTCTAGGGTTCGTTAATCGCTTGTGTCTCGTTAGGCTTGCCATAAGCGTATAACCTAAATATTGATTGTAGCACAAACAATCAAAGAAATCGGCGCGGCTCATGATAAGATGACGGTGGCGCGAAGTCTCGCTTTGAATTTTAGAATTACCCCACAAGCCTCTAGAATGGTAGGTCGTGGAACGCCAGACAGATGTTCGATAGGTAGGGAGCTAGCGTAAAAATACATTAAATAGTGATGATAACATTGTACAGACCTGTCGAAGTCCTTTTCCGTGAAAATCCCGGACAGTTTATTTTCAAATCGCACTGTTGCTTTTTGTAGGAGGTATAAATTTGAGATTATAGTATTTTTACTACAAAAGCGATATTACGTAGGTCAAAATTTTTGACGTAAGAGAACTGTCAAAACATTAGAATGTGACTTTTCATTATTGCCATGTTTATTATAAACATGGCAATAATGAAAAGTCACATTCTACGTTTTGACAGTTCTCTTACGTCAAAAATTTTGACCTACGTAATATCGCTTTTGTAGTAAAAATACTATAGTCTAATAACCTTACTATCAAATATGGTATTTTGTCAAATGCATTCTCGAAATCGATGAAACATGTAAACCTATCTCTGTATTAGAGCTTGCAAACTAAAAGGTTCTTCTATGCATCATTTTATAAACTAATATAGGATACATCAGTACGAAGTAGAGAGATTACCAGAACTGATATATTTGATCAATATACAGTGAGGAGCGCGCTAATAACCGGCAAAATACCGCAAAAGATGGAAAAGATAACACCTTGGTGTAACACCTTGTGAAACGAAAAGATATGAAACTAGTGAAGGTGAAAATTATCGTTATAAATGTATAAATTAACATTACATTACATAGATTCCCACCTTTAGACGTATCAGAGGAGTATGGCAACTGTCACTGTGACAGTAGAATTTTATAAAATACTCCTGTCACAGACGTCTAAAGGTGTGAAACTATGTAATGTATCTATTACGTTTATAACGATAATGTCCACCTCCACTAGTTTCATTTCTTTTTGTTTTGCAATGTATTATGTTTTTCATCTTTTGCGTAATTTTGCTGGTTATCAGCTCGCTCATCACATTCTAAAATACATTAATTACTTAATTGGTTTTCACAATTGTTTGATTAATATTAAATACTACACGAGAAAATAAAATTATTTATTCTATACCGATATCAAACCGATATCTAACCGATATCTAATAATTATTTAATTAAATAACCTTTCCATTTTCAGTTTCAACCAATAAAGGAACAGCGGATTGTGAATTTAATTTGGAACCAATATATTGGTACACGTATTTAAACAATAGCTATTTGTATAACAAAGGAGCAAAGTGCCTACTTTTCTTCCCGAGAATTAAGTTTACTGCCCGACGCGTAGCGGAGAGCAGTAATAATTCAAGGGAGGAAAAGGCACTTTACTCCCATGTTATACATATGATTTTTCCATGTCCCTCAAATAACAAACCTTTTTATCATTTTTAATTAATTTGTTTATGTAATTATCTAATAAAATTTATTCGAGAACTAAAACTAACAAGTAAGTACAGCATAACTGTCAACTGTCAAATATATGTCAAATTATTAATGTGAGCATTGTTAAATCAATATAACAATTTACTGTTTTTTACCATTCTGCAAAATACAGGGTGTTCTAAAAATAAACGTTAAAATGTATAGATACTTACCTACTTACGTAATAGAAAATAGAATATTGCACAGGGTGTCAATAAGTTATTTCATCAATGACATACAATGACGTCACTTTTACTTTTACTTCCTCTAGGGAGTAAAAGTACTTTGTCTCTCTAGGGAGAAAAAGTACGACTTTGCTTCCTGCAATGAGGTCAGGAAATGTATACTTTGGATAGATGTAGGTGGAAAAAAATACTTGCGCTGACTGTGCAAGTAATTGGTAAAACATGTATAAGTTTGTACAATAATGAAGAATTAACTCAATATTCACTGGCATTAAAAATTTCAGTATTGTCAAAACATTTTTATGTCTGAAAGAGTATTATTTGTTTATGGAACTGTAGAAATACCAGCAAAATTAAGAGATGTAAGAGAAAATTGAAATTTTACACCAGGAAACGAAGCCGAAAATGTCTTGAAAATCTAAAAATTACTGACCGCACTTTTTAAACTACAATATCTGAGGGAAGTCAATAGAAAAGGCGTTTCATCTTGTGGGTATCGATATTTTTACTGATTTATGGGTTTTTTATTCACATTATGAACATTTCAATATTGTGAAAATACTACGCAATCTAAAATTCTTAAAAACTTCCTCTTTAAAATAGGCTAATGATTATGTCTTTTAGAAAGGAACTACAACGTTAACCGTGTTTTATTATTTCATATAGTCAATGGACTCCTAAATATGGAAAAACCGCGGAGTATTTAAAGAGGTACGTTTTTGAGAAAGGGGTGAATTAGTCCTTAGGCACAGGGCGAATTGGGGTGAGTTCTATGAACTTTTGGTGCAAACACGTCTACAGGAAAATTATTCCAGGTGAAATTTACTATCGAAGTATCCCATTTCAAAGTCAAAAATTCTTTTGTTGACAAAATATATTCAAAAGAAAAGCAAGAAAAAACACAAAAGATAGCAATTTTGTTTATTGCCCCATAACTTTTTCCACGGGAAGATAGGTATAGGCATTGCTTCCGAGAAAAAAACTTCCATTCATTCTCTTTAAAATGACGTAGGGTTAGAAGTCTCTGTGATTTATAGTTTCCAAAATATGATTTTTCAAAATTCACCACTCAGAGCGATTTTAGGACATTTTCCTTGTTACTTCGCAAACATTGTTCTGTAACTTTTTTTTACACAGATTTAGGCAAATGCACTGTTACATTTAATATGAAGAGAAGTCAATTACAGTGGAACCCCGATAAGTCGGCCCCCGATAACCCGGAAGTCCGGCTAACCCGGACCGATTTTCATCAGATAAACATTTTGATTTTCAATATTTTGTATTTTTCAATTTAATTGTGGCTTATTTCCAATCAAAATAGTTAATTATCAGACAATCCTTTCAACAATAAAAGTGTATGTAATATAATATTTGAGAGATAATGTGTCTAGACTCTCTGTGTCGTGTACTTATGTGTGTAATTTGAACACGAGATTAAAAATTACTCATAGTACACGCCGCAGAAACAACAGCCAGCTGTCTGCAGTATCTATTCCTTTTTATTTCAAACTGTCAGCATTGTTTAGGAAAGACTATTTAAAAAATTCTTTTATAAACAATGGTCTTTAGTATTGTGTGTCTTGTATTGTTTGGGTTTGGTTTTTTTTTTAGAATTGTAATGAGTAGGTAATATGTACTGTGCATATTTATAAAAATATTTCATGTTATTTCAATTCTAACGGAGTTTATCTGTAAGTATACCGTATTTTATTAATTTTTACCATATTCTCCGGCTATCTCGGATTTTCGATAACCCGGATCGGTCGTGGTCCCGATTAATCCGAGTTATCGAGGTTCCACTGTATCTTTAAAATGGTTTATCGTAGAATGCTAAAGAACTATTTTTGAGCAAGATATGGTTTTTCAAGGTTACATACTTTTAATGATTTTTGATATATTTACGATTATTTTTAAATTTCTCATTGTAACTTTTTTTATTGTATATTTAGGTATATACATTGTACAATAGAAAATAATAGTATATTGTACAACAAGAGAGAAAAAATACATATTTCTCACGAGCGCAGTAGTTTGTTGGCACGAGGCGAGTGCCGCAGATCAAGCGAGAGAGAAATACGTCATTTTCTCTCGTGTTGTAAACTGTACTTTTTCTATGGATGCGTTTGTGTCAAGAGTTTAAACTTCAAAATTAAATAATTTAGGTGCTTTTTGGTATATTATAAGCCTACATTGAAATAAAATACATATATACACATAGGTATTTAATATTCTTAATATTTATATACTTTATTTATTTAAAATTATAATTCACAGTTGAACAGTCTTAAAAGGTAATTTTTGATAAGTTTTGACAAGTTTGAACATATTTTGTTTGACAAAAATAATTGTGTTTGTATTGTGCATGTTATCATGGAAATGGCGATCATATGTATGTAAACCGGTGGTGAACCCGTGAGAAAAAATATTTCTCACTGCAATGGCCGACTTATCTCACTGCCTGAGAAATTATTCATTTTGAATGTATGTAAGTAGTGAGAGAAGTTTCACATTGTATAGCATCCATAGAAAAAGCATATTTTCTTTACTTTAAAATGGTGTATTGTAAACAATTCTAGGACTATTTGTAAACAAGATATGCTTTTTCAAAGTGTGACATATACACATGCAGTAGGTCCCACTAAGTTGGAACCATATGGAAAACATTTTTATTATTACCTTCATGAAAAAAAGTTATTCTTTATAAAATGCTCTGCATAGTCTAAAACCTAAGATGCAGTAATCGGATATAAAATTTTATTAATAGTGTACGAGGTATGTTAAAAAATATGAATTTCGCTCAAGAGTAAAGTACCTTTATATTTTACAATATCGAAAAATGTTATAAAGAAAAGTTATTTGTAATTAAAAATTAAGTTATAATATGCAGTTATATTCTTCTCATTGAAAAAAAAATAAAAATTTTTAAATTTTTCTCAATTTACGGATACTCTTGGATATCCTACGGATATCTTGTTAAAAAATAGGAATTTTTGCAATACAGCCTTTTCTAAAGAAAATATGCTTTTTTTATTTTACAATGTATATACCTAAATGTACAAGAAAAAGAGTCATAATGAAAAATTTTAAAAATAATCATAAAAAATATCAAAAATCATTAAAAGCATAAATCCTTGAAAAAGCATAACTTGCTTAAAAATAGGCGTACGGCCTTACACAATGGACCATTTTAGAGGCAATTGACTTCTCTTTCTACTAAATGTACCATTGTATACAGGGTGTTTGGTAAAGAATGGGCCATAACTTAACCTTAGATTCCTAAGGTTAAAATAAGTCGATTTAAGCTAGCTTACCTTAGTACAAAAGTTGATAGTAACCGAAATACAGGGTGTCAAAGTTAAACTTTTATTTTATTTATTTTTGAATATTTCCTGACAGGCATGGAACAACAACGCGAAATTTGGTAAATGGTGCTGGTACTGTACACCTTACTAAATTATGTTAAACAAAGGTTTCTGGCTACTACCAGAGGCGTACGACGGGGGAACGTGAATGGTTGACCCTTCCCAAATTCTACGCCACTGACGGAATTGCTATTTTATTGCAATTTTTTCATTCTCCAATACTTTCTATGTAAAAAACATACTCTTCATTTGTAACGATAAAGCCATGAGTTTTTGAGATATTTGAAGCTAAAAACGAAGGAACATAATACATTAATCAAAATAAGTGTGCCTTTTCATTTTTAACTTCAAATATCTCGAAAACTAATGACTTTATCGTTACAAATGAAGAGTATATTATTTGCATAGAAAGTATTGGAGAATCTAAAAATTATGCTAAAATAGCCGTTTCATCAGTGGCGTAGATTTTGGTAAGGGTCAACCAATCACTTTCCCCTGTCGTACGCCTCTGGTATTAACCACAAAGGATTATTTGACATAATTTAGTAGGATGTACACTACCTACACTTTCTGCCAAATACCATAAGGATATGTCAAATAGCTTTATAGTACCGGGCACACAGAGTTTATTAAGTTTTAAATAAAGAATAAATTATTAAAAAAAATACTTTAAAATACTTTGACATATCCATGTCATACTTGGCAGAAAGTGTAGGCACTGTATACCCTACTAAATTATGTTAAGTAATCGTTTCTGGCTATTACCAGAGGCGTGTGACAGGGGAAAGTAAATGGTTGACCCTTCCCAAATTCTACGCCACTGATGAAACTGCCATTTTAGCATAATTTTTAGATTCTCCAATACTTTCTATGTAAATAATATACTCTTTATTCGTAACCATAAAGTCATTAGTTTTCGAGATATTTGAAGTTATAAATGAAAAGGCACACTTATTTTGATTAATGTATTATACTCCTTCGTTTTTAGCTTTAAATATCTCGAAAACTAATGGCTTTATCGTTACGAATGAAGAGTACGTTTTTTCCATAGAAAGGATTGGATAATCAAAAAACTGCGCTAAAATAGCAATTCCGCCAGTGGCGTAGAATTTGGGAAGGGTCAACCATTCACGTTCCCCCGTCATACGCCTCTGGTAGTAGTCAGAAACGCTTGTTTAACATAATTTAGTATATTGTAAAATGCCAGCACCACTTACCAAATTTCGTGTTGTTGTCCCATGCCTGTCAGGAAATATTCAAAAATAAATAAAATGAAAGTTTAATTTTGACACCCTGTATTTCGGTTATTGTCAACTTGTGTACTGAGGTAAGTTAGCTTAAATCGACTTATTTTAACCTCAAAAATCTAAGGCTAAGCTATGGCCCATTCTTTACCAAACACCCTGTATACCTAGAAATGCGTAGAACAAAGTTACAGAACAATGTTTGCGAAATAATGGAGAAAATGGCCCAACAATGCTGTGAGCGCTGAAATTTGAAAAATCAAGTTTTAGTCCAGGGCGCATCTGTTTTGAGATGGACGTTGAGAAGTGACTCAAATTTTTTTGCAGAAATTGCTTGAAAATCATTTAAATAATAATATTTAAGTTATCCTCCCGCTCAAACTGGTCCGGAACATTGTTTAAATAATCAAAATGTCAAAATATGAAGGAAAAATTCGATTTTTTTATTGGTTTTTTGCTTATAACTTTAAAACTTTTCATTTTTGAGAAAAGTTGTACTGACATAAAAGTTGCGTAATTAAATTTTCTATAATACAGGATTGGTTAAAAATTAAAAAAATAGTCACTCTTGTTGCAAAATAGCAATAATTGCGAAAAAACCATACAAAAACAAGTATTCGCATTTTACGTTTTTTAACCATTTACGCTACACTTGGGACTTTCATATTTTACCCAGAAAAACTTTATGATATAGTAAAACAACACTGTAAATTTTATTAAGATCGGTGTAATAGATTTTGCAAAATAAATTTTGCAATCCAGCTTTCGCAAAAAAAATTCATTTTTTCAAAATGTTGCAGGACTGAAAATAAAGCAGATAGCAAGTTGGATTTTTTTGCCTATAGAAGTGTACTGTACCTTTCATTTGCAATTTGCAAAATTAAAATCGATTAATTACCACGGCGTCAGGAAATTTTTTAAATAAACATTAATTTTTGGTGCTACGCGCAGGACAGCGGTGTTCACTTCACACAAGTTGATTTCCACCAAAATTTCTTCCAATCTTTATCTAATATATTATTTTCTTACTCTATATTTTGTTGTATTTTAATATTTTAATTCCACAAAAATGAAACTAATTTTATTATTGTTTGTGAAATATTGTTTAAACAATTGCATATGTTTAAAAATAATAAACTTTTATTCTCTAAGATAAAATATATGAACAAAGAAAGTTTTTGCTCAAAAAAGTGTTGTTTTAAAAGATAGAGTATGTGTTTTTATTTTGCAATAAACAAATTTATCTATTTATATCGAAATGTAATAAAAATTAAAATGTACCAATCATTATCAAAGGTCATTCGAATGCCCAATCAGAGCAAACTATCCGCTGTCCTGCGCGTAGCACCAATAATTAATGTTTATTTAAAAAAATTCCTGACGCCGTGGTAGTTAATCGATTTTAGTTTTGAAAATTGCAAATGAAAGGTACAGTACACTTCTATATGTACAAAAAATGTTAACTTGCTATCTGCTTTATTTTCAGTCCTGTAACATTTTGAAAAAATTAATTTTTTTTGCGAATGCTGGATTGCAAAATTTATTTTGCAAAATCTATTGAACCAATCTTAATGAAATTTACAGTACTGTTTTACTGTATCATATAGTTTGTCTTGTCTGGGTGAAATATAAAGGTCCTAAGTCTAGTATAAACGGTTGAAAAACGTAAAATTCGAATACTTGTTTTTGTATGGTTTTTTTGCAATTATTGCTATTTTGCAACAAGGCTGACTATTTTTTAAATTTATAACCAATTCTATATTGTAGGAAATTTAATTACGAAACTTTTATGTCAGTACAACTTTTCCTGGAAATGAATACTTTTAAAGTTATAATCAAAAAACGAAGAAAATAATCGAATTTTTCCTTCATTTTTTGACATTTTAATTATTTAAACAATGTTCCGGACCTTTTTGAGAGGGAGGATAACTCAAATATTATTATTTGAGTTATTTTCAAGCAATTTCTGCAAAAAAATTTGAGTCACCTCTCAACGTCCAAATGTACTAATATTTTTACAGATGCGCCCTGGTCTATTTCGGAAGCTGTAGCTCCTAGAGACTTTCACCAAACGTCGTTTTAAAGAGGAAGGATGGAAGTTATTTTTCGCTAAAGCAATGCCTATACCTATATCACTGTGGAAAAAAGTTATGGGGCAAAAAACAAAATTTCTTCCTTCCGTGTTTTTTTCTTGCTTTTCTTTTGAGTATATTTTTGTAAAAAAAAAATATTTTCCAATTTAAAATGTGATATTTCGATAGTAAATTTAACCTGAAACAATTTTCTTGTAGACGTGTTTGTACCAAAAGTGCATAGAACTCACCCTAATTCACCCTGTGCCTAGGGACTAATTCACCCCTTTCTCAAAAACGCACCCATTTAAATGGTAGCACTCCGCGGTTTTTTCAAATTTAGAGTTACGTTGATCATATGAGATAATAAAATCCCGATAACGTTGTAGTTCCTTTTAGCTCTCTTATTTTGAACATAATCAATAGCCTGAAATGAGATTTTCTGATTTAAAAAATGTTCATAAACAATAAAGTTATTGCACATTAAACCCAAAAGTAACCATCTTTTTCAATTGTTTATAATTATTAAAATAAACAATAAACATATTTAAAAGATATTTATTTCACAATGTAAGTTTTTATGTAGGCCCTATATATGTGCGAACGATGGGTTGGTGAAATAATTTCTAATCAATTCTATTTGAGAGAAAAAAGGTTATCTCACAATAAAACACTGAAAAACGTTTGTTTTTCTATACTTCCACAAAATTTATTACAACTATGTTATTACTACAGCTGTTTCGGCAAAGTGCCTTTCTCAAGTGATATATTTTACAATGTGTTTGCCTTTTTAAGTCTTTAACTGAAGAGGTTGAGGAGTGGGGAGCTGTTTGTCTCGAGTTGGTCATTCAGAATTATATCTGTATTTTTCAATTTATTAATTTCCATTGATTCTAAAAGTGATAGCTTAAGGCCTTTATTTTGAATATGTAGAATTTGAAACTCTTCATTGAAAGAATGATTATGATCTAGAAGGTGAAGTGCGTATGTAGAAGTGTCTGTTTTTCTATTGTTGAAAGCCCTTTTGTGTTCTGCTATCCGTTTGTCAAAAGTTCTGCCAGTTTGACCGATGTAAGTTTTCGGACAGTCACCACAAGTTAGTTTGTACACACCACTCTGTAGTTGCTTTCTCTTTCGGCTTTTATTGTTTTTAATATGTTTGCTTAAGTTGTTGTTAGTTCTGAAAGCTGGTGTTATTCCTTTCTTTTTTATGTATCTGGCTATTTTTGTTGTTATTTTGCCAGTATATGTGAGAGAGCAGAAGGTACTGGGTTCTTTCTGTGGTGGTGGATACACTAATTTCAAGGCTTTCTTATGGAGTTTTTGGTTTAAAATGTTGTTAACTGTTTGTTCGTTACATGGCTATATGCAGGTGCTTCCTCAATACTTAGAAGGGTTTTTTAGTCTTAATTCCTTCGTAAGATCTCCTATTTTCATAAGTACCATTCTTACCTTATAAACGTTTTAAATATCTGCGCCGTTTTAACTTTACAAAAAAAAGACACCATCTGAAAGGTTATAAAAAAAACATTTAAATAAAAAAGAAGTTTGTACGACCATAGAACTGCTGATTATTTTTGAACTGGAAACTTCTTTAGGGACGTTGTGCGGTTTTTGGATGGGGTAAAAGTATTGAATTGGCGACCGTCATCGCAATCGTCATTGCTTCTGCGAAATAACTTTTTTAAGTGAAAACTTCTTTAGGGACGTTGTGCACTTTTTAGATGGGGAGAAAGTATTGAATTAGCGACCGTCATCACTTCTGCGAAATAAATTTTTGAATTGAAAACTTCTTTAGGGACGTTGTGCACTTTTTGAATGGGGAAAAAGTATTGAATTCGCGACCGTCATCGCTTCTGCGAAATAAATTTTTGAAGTGAAAACTTCTTTAGGGACGTTGTACACTTTTTGGATGTGGAAAAAGTATTGAATTGGCGACCATCATCTCTACGGCGAGACATTAGTAATTTATATACTATGGGTTGAATTGCGTATAAGTTCGACCGATGTTATAATGGTTGGAGGGGGGATGGAGTGTGTACCCGAAGGAGCTTGCGAATCAAGCGCGTGAGAGGCCACACTATTCCTACTCCAATAATTTTAACTGATTAATGTTTAAAGTATTTTTGAAGTGAAAAGTTCTTTAGCGACGTTGTGCCCTTTTTGGATAGTGAAAAAGCATTGACCGTCATCGCTTCGCCGAAATAAATTCTGTACGTATATATGTGTATGAGTAAATAGCATAGGACGCACGCAACGCGTATATAATACCGGGTGTCCACTTATATTTTCCCCCTTTTAACTGCCTATAACTTCTAAACGGCTCAAGATAGAAATGTGCGGTTTTCGCTGAAATGTTTTATTTTAGTAAAAGTTTTGTCTGAAAGGACTGAATTTTTTATATCGCTTTCAAATACGAAGAGAAAAATGGCGGATTTTTGAAAAAAACGTTGTTGACTTTTTTTTAATAGAACACCCAGTATATTTTTTTGTAAATTGAAAGAAAGGTCATTCACCTATCCATAGATATAAAGTTTTTCAAAATCGATTGTCAAATCACTGAGTAATTAATTTTTAAAATGAGAGGTGCAACGTGGATTTCACATACCTAAATAACATAATATGTGATTTCCACATTGCATCTCTCATTTTAAAAATTAATTGCTCAGTCATTTGACCACCGATTTAAAAAAAAATTATATCGTTGGATAGGGAAATGACCGTTTTTTCAGGTTTTTAGGTAAATGACCATTTTTTTGTCGCTTTTAAATAAAAAATGGCGGATTTTTGGAAAAAAAATACGTTGTTGACTTTTTGTATTGAAACACCCAGTATATTTTTTTGTAGCTTGACAAAAACGGTCATTTACCTATCCAGCGATATTAAATTTTTTAAAATCTGTTGTCAAATGACTGAGCAAATAATTTTTAAAATGAAAGATGCAATGTGGAAATCACATAACATAATATCATTTTGCTTAGTTATGTTATTTAGGTATGTGATATCCACGTTGCACCGCTCATTTTAAAAATTAATTACTCAGTGATTTGACAACCGATTTTGAAAAACTTTATATAGCTGGATAGGTGAATGACCTTTCTTTCAATTTACAAAAAATATACTGGGTGTTCCATTAAAAAAAATCAACAAAGTTTTTTTCAAAAATTCGCCATTTTTCTTTTTGTATTGTGCAACACTAAATGCCATACTGCCTCAACATGTGAGAATAAACACTAATTTTTTATTAAAATAAAAAAATGACGTTTTAATAAACCTAATCTAACAAATTACGACATTTTAATAGCTAATCGGGGTTTGACTAGTCAAACCCCGATTTCATAAAATTAAATTTCGACCTTTACCTGACCAACTTAGTCTCTCCTAGGTTTGACTAGTCAAAGTCCGAAACTGTAACTTTATTTCGGGCTTTGACTAAGATCGTCAGTCAGACCTGAGGATTGCCTAGTCAAACCTAGGAGTGCCTGAAATTCGGGCTTTGACTATAACATATATACCAAAAAGTCCTAATTCAAAAATAAAAATCGACCTGTCTGAGAATTTCTCTTGAAATTTGCCCATTCTCGAGATAATGAATTTATGCAAACTCAAACGTCCTCACTTATACCACAGTGTCGCGCCCGCTTGATTAGCAATTAAAAAAACAAAGGGGTTTTCGATGTTTTATTGCAAAAAACTCTTCGGGATTTCATCAATCAATGTTTAAAGAATATCTATAACTTGGCAACACTGAAATTTTTAGAAAAATGTCCGATTTAGGGTTAAAAATGGCCGATTTCGCAATTTTCAAAATTTTTAATCGCATATCTATCAAAAACTATTAACTTAAGAGAAAAATCACTAAAGACTTTTTTTGTTTGGAACGATTCAAAAAACCTAAAAAGAATTTGTTCGATGCAAAAAGAATAATTTTAGGAAAAACCCCTAATCTTTCCCCTCGCCTGGCAAGGTCTTATGCTCTTCAGAATCGCCTGTCATTGTACAGATTTCTTCTAAATGACTTACTCAAACACATACTTAAATTTAAACCTACAGGAGAATGTTTATTTTACCCCCTAAATTTGCACTTTTCGATTCACCTGGTAGATACACGTGAACCGCTGATGCCTGCCAGGTTTTTAGCCTTAGTGTGCTATGAATTATCACTAGAAAAATTTCTAGCCTTACAGGACGACCGTTAGTCGGAGGGTTCACTAGCTCTTAGACTAATTCTCCTTCAGTTATTTTTGATGTCTCGAATTTCCTAAAGCTGTTGTCCGATTTAAGTAATTTTTTTTAATATGTTATAGCCTTATTCTTTAACAATATCGCAGTAATTTGTTGCTAGACGGGTAAATTGTCATTGTATACCGGGTGTACCAATCAAACTGTGATTTTTTCTCAAAGTTCTCGTAATCCTGTGGAATATTCTAGCATTTATAAAATACTGAAATTAGAAGCCAACTATAGCCTCAGATTTTCTTAACATTCTGTTTTTAAATTCATTCGCTTATGTTGGATAACAAAAAAGTTAGGGACTTTAACAACTAGCCATGTTCTTTATCAATACAGGGTGTTTCTAAAGAAGTGTGACAAACTTTAAGGGGTAATTCCGCATGAAAAAATAATAATTTTGCTTCATAAACATATGAAAGCAAATGCTTCGTTTCCGAGATACGGGATGTTGAATTTTTTTTTCTGCTAAACTGACGGTTTATTTATTGCTCAAAAACCGGTTGAGATATACATATTAAATTTGGTAGATTTTAAGAGGTAGTTATTGCGCTTTTTTTAACATACAATGTACGCCAATGGTGAAACTTTAAATATTTATAAATATAACTTTTAATTTTATGTCAAAAAATGCATAATAACTACCTCTTAAAACCTACCAAATTTCATTTGCATATCGCAACCGTATTTAAAGAAATAAATAAAGCATCAGTTTGTAAGAGAAAATTCAACATCCCGTATCTCGGAAACGAAGCATTTGCGGACATATGTTCATAAAACAAACGGTCTTTATTTTTTCATACAGAATTGCCCCTTAACGATTACCCCCTTGTCGCACTTATTTAGAAACAACCTGAACCTGTATTGATGAAGAACATGGCTAGTTGTTAAAGTCCCTAACTTTTTTATTATCCAACACCGGAGGCTATAGTTGGTTTTAATTTCAGTATTTTATAAAGGCTAGAATATTTCACAGGGTGTTGTGAATAGTGAGGAAAAAATACTGTTTGATTGGTAGACCCGGTATACAATGACAATTTACCTGTTTAGCAGCAATATTATTACAGCGATATTGTTAAAGAAGGAGGGCGTGGCCATAGTGCACGCTGGTTTCCGAAGTAAGCGCCGAGTCCGTGTGCTGATCCTTCGTATTCAAACTGGTCTGTCCAAAGTGCACCAGCGCGCTGTTATTAGGATTATTCGCACACGGATTCGGTTTTCTGACTCAGAAACCAGCGTGCACTATGGAAGCGCCCTAAGGCTATAATATATTAAAAAAATCACTCAAATCCGTCAACAGGTTTAGGAAATTCGAGACATCAAAAATGACCCATTTTGTGGTTGTCCCGTTTTCTCTGACGCGCAGTGTATTTTCTTATTATGTATTACAGATTCTACCACCAGCTTAAAAAAATACCGACTATACATAATATTATTATGCGGACTATTATGCGGCGCTTTTACATAATATGATTATCTACATATTAAATAATAGATATTTTTCTATTCTTTCTTATTATATTAGATAATTTTTACAAGATAGTGATTCATTGTCACTCGACATTCAATATTGGTCAAAATTACGCGTCACCTTCTTGAAATTATTGTCGGAATAATCTAAATGGGTTTCATATTTCATTTGCATATCGTTCGTAGGTAGTAAGCATTAATAGCCTTTGTAAAAAATACCAAAGGTGCACTTTGGTACCTTTGCTGCACCTTTGGTGCACTATACCAAGGTATATTTTTGTTATTTGTAGTTTTTTTAAGGACAAGAAGCGTAAGTTTGAGCGTAGAAAGTGTTCGGCTTGCGCCCCTTGGACTTGGCGCCCGGGTGCCTCGCACCCCTTGCACCCCCCGGGTTGAGACGGCCCTGACCGTCATCGCTACGGCGAGGTATTAGTAATTTATATACTATAAGTTCAATTGCGAATAAGGTTGACCGAAGTTCTAAAGGTTGGAGGAGGGATAAAGTGTGTACCCGAAGGGTGCTTGGTTCGTCAGAAGTTCTCACTTCTGTCGGCACTCCCCCGAGTGCCTTAATTTTTTTTTAATTCGTAGCGCAATTGTTTATAAACATTAAGCTATAATTTGGGCATGAAGGAGGTTGTCGATGAAGTTTCAGTTTTCACATAAAATTTAATCAAGTCTAACGTAGACTCTTCTTTTTTTACTTGGAGTAGCTCGTCTAAATAATATAAGTTCACATAAATAATTTCTAACATATTTTTACACCCATAAAACCACGACCTAACCCTAAAAATTTAATAATGAAAATTACATTGAAAATAAATCTGCGGTAACTAAATCTCTAATAAGTTAGATGCAGTTTTAATTTAAATTGAAATGCTTATCGCATTGCTATGTTGTTTTTTTACGCAACCCTCACTGGGTAACAAAATTTTGTGAAATTTTTCTTCAGGCAGTTTTAAATATTTTTATCCTCCTTTATTCTCAAATGCTACTTCATAATTGACTCAAACACATGGGAGTTCTTACGACTTTTATTCAATTTTCGAAAAATTTTTCCTCTGTATAAATTCACGCACACGCACAACTATATCGAAACCATTCTAAAACGGAAAGGGTCAATCCGTTTTAGATAAAGTGTGTGAACTAAAACTTATTCAAGTCTTGGTCAACTTTTGTTGATCAAATAAAATTTGTAAAGTAAACTTCGTGAGAACGCTCCTTAATCCTTTGAACGATTTCCTGATGATAGTTTAAGTGTATCGTTCAAATAAACTCCCCGTCAGAAGTTAGTGATATTATTAAAACGTGTCTACAAACACAAATGGGAATGTTCGTATTTTGAAATAAATTAACATCAGTAGATTTGATTTATGCCAAAAATCTACGAAAAATTTGAAAAGTTTCGTAAAAATGCAAAAATTAAATTTAGAAACTTCTTTTAAAAATCAAACATGTTTTAATATGCAGTGTAGGTCCCTTCCATGAGTTCCAATATACGCTTAATAATTTCTTACTTTCCACTAATAGTTCAGTCGTCCGAGATTTTATCTCCAAAAACGAGACGAACTAGCTGAATTTTGCTGATAATATCAATTTTGGGACCCAAAAAAAAATGCAAAAATATTTGCCACTCCTACACCCGGCTTCATCCTAAAACCCTCCCTCGTAGTGGGGGAAAACGCAAAACATCGATTTACTAAGAATATGTACGCCGTAGAAGAAATTATTTCAAACACGAAATGTACCTAGCTGAAATAATTTTGAACAAAAATGTTTATTAACACTTTTTGTGTAGAATGTCAGTTACGATTATTGTCAAGAAGATGCTTCCCTCTGTAGATCTTGGGCGTGGTCCCCTCAAATCCATTGGGACAATGTACCAAGGCTTTTCTACAGCAGATGGTCACATTCTTCTTGCTGGCTTCATCTTCGACGGTTGAAGGTATTTTCTTACACGTCGTGGTCCCATCAACAGTGACGCAGTGTCGTCTTTTTCGCCGATTCGTGAATTGGTCTCGAATGATTGACTAGAAGGTGCTTCCTTCTGTAGATCTTGGGCGTGATCCCCCCAACTCCATTGGGACAGTGTGCCAAGGCTTTTCTACAGCAGATGGTCGCATCCTTCCTGCACGTTGCATCGGCGATGTTTATTTTCGGTTCGGATCATTCTCGGTTCGGTTCATTTTCGGTTCCTTCAGAATCTAAAAACAAAGAAACTTAATCATCTTTGAACGGGTTCTGTATATATATCCATGGCGTGGATGTCGTGAACCTATTACTGAGTCTGTGTCTTTGCCTGTTGTCAATCTATGACGTTTACTTGTATAATGTCTTATTTTTGCTCAGGTGCCAATTTGTAACGGGGAGTTACAAATTGGTAACTGTCATTTTGCTCGGGCGCCATTTTGTAAGGAGTAGCTCTTTCAGGATGACAGAGTCAGTAAAACATAGGTTAAAAACAAAGTAAATATGTTTAAGGTATTTATACACAGTTCAAAATAAATAAAATAAAATATAACTATATCTTCTGCAAAGGAAAAATAACATTACAGTTGAGTCCAGGAATCTTTACCCGTGCGTCATCATTTAAAGCATACAAAATAAGTCGATGATAAGTCGGAAATTAAAATTTACTAAACGCAACAGCAAGTGACAGTAAGTAACTACTGCTCCTATCACGCGTTAAAATTGAGTAATCAAGTATATGTTTTATCTCGCCAGGTATTAATGACGCACGGGTAAAGATTCCTGGACTCAACTGTATACTTATTACTGTCATTGAAACATAATAGTAATATTAAAACGATACAATACACAACACAATCTATATACAGTAACAATCTCGCTACATGGAATCAACCTATCTACATGTTCAGACTATGAGACATCGCATTTCAATCCAATGCGATAACATTGAACAGCGACAGACAGTCACCAGTCCGTCGTTACTACCGCTCACTGCGGTAACGGTTCCGATGAAACGCCACGTCAATACTGCGGCGCCTACCTAGGCAAAGTACCACCTCAAACCGGTGCATCTCTGCCATTGAGTATTCCTAATTCAACACGTCAGGAATAACTGATCTTATGATTCTCCTCCTCGGTCCTCGTCTTAAATGCGCTCTCCGTGCCACTTCTCCTTCGGTTTCGTCTAGTGGAGTATGAAGAGGGGATGCGTCAACACGGATACTCCTTCGGTCATCTACGGTCGACCGGCCCCGATCGCCAGCTATGCCATCATATCATTACAACAGCTTAGTAATAAATGCATGACACAAATTTCTTCAGGGTCATGTAGGGGGGCTTTAAACTTTGATTCAGTCACTTTCTGACTTTCATAATAATAATTTTTAACCGAGTTATTAAGTCTTGAAAATAGCCATTTTCGCGTTTTTCAAATTTTAAATCGCATATAACTCGACAACAATCAATTTTAGAGAAAAATCAAAAGAGACCTTTTTTGCTCATAATAACCGAAATAATATAAAAAAAATGTACGAAGTGAAAGAATTGATTTTTTGAATTAATTTAAAAAAAAATGTTTAAACAATTTTCCGACCGCGGCACCTTGCCTCTTTTTGAGTAAGTTTGTGCAAGAAAAAACGAATCGGAATAATTTACCTAAAGGGGGCGACGATACAGCCTAGTTATACCATGGGGTCAGAGTGACTATCGACACGAATCAAAGTGTGTTTTATCGGTGACAACTTCAGCTTTCGTATCCAATTTTTGTATTTTGCCTCAAATGACGCCAAGGTTTTAAATAAATAAACGATTCGAGATTTTTGCCATTTTTACGATTTTCGATGAGATTCATAAAAATTATCACTCCCATTGGCCGGTTGCTGTAGAATTTCTTCAGCTATTAATAATACCTTAATATTAAATCAACAATTCTCAACTTAGGTCTGACGACTTTCGCAGGCAGAAAATGTTTTCTTACTCTCCTGCGCAAAAACCCATTTGTGGATTACGAGCTTTTACATCTTAAGCGACGCACTGCTTTAGCGAGGTAGGTCAACAGGTTAAGGAGGTATATTAGCTCACGAAGGTATCAAAATTCTCGATTTTTTAGAGGTTCAGATGAAGGATTTAAAAGCAAATAGCAAAAGAAATTCTTTTGGGAGCTTATAATATATGTAAAAAACTACCTCCAAAAAATTTTTCGTACAATTCGAAGTTGGCAGAAAACAGTTCCACCTTTTTGAAAATGAGAAAAACCGCGTTTTTTTGTAAAAAGAGCACTTTTCAAACGACCGTAGCTTGAAAAGTTGTAAAGCACGAAAAAAACCTTATAAAACAAAATTGTAGATATTTTTCGATTCGTTACTACCTAAATATAGCTGCGTTACTTAAAAGCTGTTTTGTAGTAGTTTGAATATGGTAATTTTTGGTAAAAAGTGGGTCTACTTTAATTTTTACCAAAATGGCGCCTTGACGTTGAACAAAAGTTGAAAAAATTCAACTTAAAAGTAGACGTCAGTTGATAAATATGACGTTTTCAAAATCATTTTCTGCGAAGAGTGATCCTAGAAAAAAATTCTTCAAAAAGCGTTAAAATTGTCAATTTTTTTGTCTTCTAAGGCGCACAAAATGGCTGCTTGAGCTCAAAAAAATCTGAAAAAAATCAGAGAGCCATTATTATTGTAGTACAATAACATACTAAAATTTGGAGAAAATCGGTAGACTTCCCCACAAAAGTATAAAAAAAGAAAAAATGAATCGCTTATTTCAGAAACAACCTAAGTCACATTTTGGTGATTTTGAGTTTATTATACCAACATGTATTTCTATGGGTTCCACACAGTTTAATGCAGAATACCCCTAAGTCCCGTAAGCATAGTGGATTTTATTACGATTTAAGGTATTCATATATTTCTGAAACAAGCTTAGTCCCACAGAAATACATGTTGGTGTAATATACTCAAAATCGCCAAAATGTGACTTGGGTTGTTTCTGAAATAAGTGATTCAAATATTGCTCTAGTATATTGGTAATTTCCTTCGAGCAGCTTTTAGTATTTTGTACTACAACTAAAATGTCGAAGTTGTCAGAATATTGAAGAAGCTCAGTAGGCAAGGTAGGCGCTGTCTAACCTCTTCAAATGTACAATACAATAATAAATTATTTATTAATATAAATTACTTATTTCAAAATTGTAATTTATAAATTTTGACACAATGCTTAAGTATCTAAAATAAAAAAGCTACTTTTTAATTTCTCTTCAAAGTTATAATTATTGTACGCTCCTCGTAGTAGTACTACTGACTTCTAAATTATGGCACTATCCTATGGTCAGGCACTTTAAAATCCGCCTAACCTAAAGAACAGAACAGAATGATATGCGTCTCTCATTCTTACGCTAAGCACAGCGCTGTTTTAACTGTGGCTGTGGCTTGTCTAGCCCTAGTGAACGAGAATTTCCGGGAACTTTTTGGGGCTAGGTTAGGCTACATTTGTTTGCGCCTTCAGCAATGGTTGTCTCGAGCTGCATCTCGGGATAGCCAATTGTATGTTTTAGGATCCTGACTACAAATACTGAAAAAACTAAAAGTGCGAATTTTGTCATGAAATTTGGTACGTGGAGTTAAAATAATATTTGGAACAACTTTTCCAAATAACTTTTTCCGATATCTCTAACGCGAAGCAAAATATCGAAAATTCGCCCTGTTTGTAAATTCGCAGTAGATAGCAAAATTTTAAATCTGTATTTATTTTGATAGCCGCAATATAGGGGTGTCTTCATCTTAAATGAGACACACTGTGTATATAGGTATACGAGTATATAATATGTAGAGTATAGTAGAGTATAGAGTATAGAGTATATATAAAGGTATATGTGTCGCCTACTCGCATACTGAGGTCACGAGCCGCCACTGGCTCATAGGTTGTATCTCAAAAAGAATTAAAGATGGCTGTTTAAAAATACGATATACTACATATTTTAATGATTAAATTTTGATAAATTATAATAAAATTTTGATATAATATATTATTTTCTTTATTTTTTATGTAGTCTCTTTCTCCATTCTTATTTCTTTATTTGCGAGTATTTCTATAAGATGTTAAAACACAGAGAAACTACAGAGATATATCTTTACAAAAATATTGAATAATAAAAATGTTAATAATATTACATATTATTTCAGCAGTTTACGATAAACATTAACTCCCGCAAATATTTACTAATAGAAAAATTATGAATATAATCAATTTTGTGCGGCGTTGTATCCTTGAGAAAATGTTTTATTTTTAGTTGGTAAATAATTGATAACATAAACACTAGCTTTATTTAAAATATCCTATGTTTTACGAACACTTATGTAGATATATAAAGGAAAAAATAAATCTTTATATATTTAGTCAAATAAAAAAAGGTTTTTAATACTTTTGTATATACATAATAAAGAGTTATAAAACATAAATTTAGAATAATAAAATTATAATCGAATAGCAAAAAGTATACCAAAAGTGATAAAATCAAACACAGAGACATATCTTATCGAAAACCAAACCAAGCAATTTACAAGAAAAATCAAAGAACTTCAATTATTAGTATATTATGCAACGAGCATTTAATAATGGTCATTATGAAGCGAGTATGAGGGATACGAAACGAGCCGCCTAGCGGCGAGTTTCGTATAGAGTACGAGCTTCATAATGATAATTAAATGCAAGTTGTATACAAGATTTTTTCTATGATCATTCACAACAAAAAATATGTTCAAATTTATTAATTTTGTAACGTAAACAAATTAAGTAGTTTGTCAGTTTGTTTACATATTGAATACTGCCAAAGCGTAATGTATTTGACTCGCCTTTGGTCACTGCGCGTGTGTCATTTTCATCGCGAATGCCATGTCGCGATTCTATTGGTTAAAAATCTGTATCGTAATGAAAATCTTTATCATAATGAATTTCATTATGATACAGGCAGTGAAATCATAATTGATATAAATATTACAGTATGAGAATAGAAAAAAATATTTCCTAAGTGTAATATTTTTATAGATCTCAAACGACACACGCACCTTGTGTAGCAAACTCATCTAAAATGCAGCAAACTCTGGTTGGTTACTGAAAGAAGAATTTATCGGTAAAAAATATTTTAACGATAATGAGGCATCATCTACAATCAACATAAATACGACACACAACCAACATTACGCACAGAAGGACTAGAATTTAATATCAACCGAGGCTATAACTTCTTTCGAGACATTCAACATATAAATTCCAACTCCACCATTATTCTACATGTGTTATTCAAAACTCAACTGGAACTTGTAATAGTTCCAACTGAAATGAAATGCAATATATTTGGCACTCATAGTAACATAACACGTCTGAGTACGCTAGCAGCGACCTCTATACCAAGCAACAAGAAGTCAGAAGACTTTAATTCGATAGCGAATTATGTAAACCGCAAATCCAATACTCCTGAAAGCTGCCGTATTGGACTAGGAAGGAATAGTCTTTTATTATGACAATACAACAACTTTTTAACCTTTTGGTAGGGGAGCCCAAGCGGGGGTTTTTGACAGTTACTCGCGCGCGTCAGATTATCACACGGGGAGAAAATTTGTAGCCTGTAAATGTACCCCTACCATATACAGGGTGTTAGTAAATAAGTATGAAAAAATTTAAGGGCTAATTCTACATGAAAAAATAATGCCGGTTTGTTCGATAAACATATGTCCGCAAATGATTCGTTTCCGAGATACGGGGTGTTAAAATTTTTATTTTAAACTGCCAATTTATTTATTGCTCTAAGACCAGTTGAGCTATGAAAATGAAATTTGGTGAGTTTTAGAAGGTAATTATTGCGCATTTTTTGATATACAATTAAGAATTTTGTATTCATCATTGGCGCGCATACGGGTAATAGTCAGATTTTTTTAAAGAAAAAAATAGTACGCCACTGAGATATTTCAAATTAAAAATTATTTTTAAGTTCCACAATTAATTTTTGATAAAAAAACTTTCTTGCCTTTTTTTCATATGGTCCACCGTTTTTATGCAGAAAAATAAAACATCTTGACGCGTGTTTTTCATTTCTAAATACATTATCAAGAACTATCCAATATAATAATACTAAACTAGAACAATAACAGAAAATATTACTAATAAGATTGTAACTAGGTGCAAAGCTGCAAGAAATGTTTAAAATGATCTCAAAAATAGTACGCCACTGAGATATGTCAAACTAAAAATCATTTTTAAATTCCTCGTTAAATTTACAACAAAAAATCTTTCTTGTCTTTTTTTCATATGCGACGCCGTTTTTATGCAAAAAAATAAAATAGCTTAACGTTTACAAAGTATTTGAACTAAGTTCTTATGCATATGGAAACCACCCCAAATACTTTGTAATCGTTAAGATGTGTTATTTTTTTGTATAAAAACGGCGCCTCGTATGAAAAAAGGTAAGAAAGATTTTTTGTCGTAGATTTAACGAGGAATTCAAAAATAATGTTTAGTTTGACATATCTCAGTGGCGTACTATTCTTTTCTTAAAAAAATGCAGACCATTACCCGTACGCACGCCAATGATGAATATCAAATTCTTCTGTTACCTGTAAAGGAGATCATTTTAAACATTTCTTACAGCTTTGCACCTAGTTAAAATCTTGTTGGTAATATTTTCTGTTATTGTTCTAGTTTAGTATTATTATATTGGATAGTTCTTGATAATGTATTAAGAAATGAAAAATACCCGTCACGATGTTTTATTTTTCTGCATAAAAACGATACACCATATGAAACAAAGACAAGAACGGTTTTTTATCAAAAATTAATCGTGGAATTTAAAAATAATTTTTAATTTGAAATACCTCAGTGGCGTACTATTTTTTTCTTTAAAAAAATTCAGACTATTACCCGTATGTGCGCCAATGATGAATACAAAATTCTTAATTGTATGTCAAAAAATGCACAATAACTACCTCCTAAAACTCACCAAATTTCATTTTCATAGCTCAACTGGTCTTAGAGCAATAAATAAATTGGCAGTTTGAAATGAAAATTTTAACACCCCGTATCTCGGAAACGAAGCATTTGCGGAGATATGTTTATAGAGCGAACAGACATTATTTTTCATGTAGAATTAGCCCTTAAATTTTTTCATACTTATTTACTAACACCCTGTATTGGCTCTTAATACAGGGGAGTTCGTTAAGGGGGGTTCGAAAAAAAATATATCCTTAGAATAACTCGAAATCGTCAGATTAAGAAAAGAAAAGTTAAGTACATGCAAAACAGTGTATATTTCAAAAATTTGACGATTTGAGCGGGGCGTAAGGAAATGGGCGAGTCACCAAGTTTCACAAAGGAAAGCGAATATTTCGCGAAATGAACGTCAGATCGAAAAACTAAAAAATACGTGTTTAGTATTTTTCAAAAATCTATCGAATGGTACCAAACACTCCTCAAATTCTCCCCCAAATTCCCCCAAATACTCCTCATCCCCCACGGAGAGGGATGGGGAGTAAATTTAAAATTTTAAATACGAACCCCCCCGCGATATTTCGGGAAATGAACATCAGATCTAAAAACTGAGAATTACACATATATTCAATACTTATTTGTGAAAAATCTATCGAATGACACCAAACACGACTTCCCACGAAGGTGGGGTGGCGGGTTACTTTAAAATCTTAAATAGGAGCCTCCATTTTTTATTGCAGATTTGGATTCTTTACGTAAACATAAGTAACTTTTATTCGAGACATCTTTTCGAAAAATGGATATATGGCGCTATAATCGGAAAAAAACGATTGATGGAAATCGAAAATTAAATTAAAAAATGGAAAGTCCCCCACTTTATGGAAAACTTAACTTAACTTTTTTTGCTTTTAGGACCTACTGTCCCCATAACGCTCGAGTAACTGCAAATTTAGCATACTTTCCTCCCCTACGATTTAAAACGGTAAACGGTAGATGTCAGTACACATCTGACTGTTGCTTCTCGTTTCTCCTGATTTCTGCTTCGTATAGGGATCAATGCTAGCGTACTTAAACACGTTATGTCACTATAACGGCCAAACAGATTGCATTTCATTTCAATTTGAACTACCCCATGTGTTCCTGATGGGTGTTGAATAACCCGAAACACGTATAAAACAATGGTGGAGTTCGAATCTAAAGGAAATGCAACTGTCTACTTCCATTTTACCATCTATTCTATAAGTAAAGTGTGCAAAAGGTAGTGTTTTTCATGGGTAAATCGTAGACGATTTGTCGGACTAAAAGGTTACCTATTCCTCTAAAATATAAGATGAAATATCGTCCAATATCTTCCAGCATGCTTGGATTTTCTGTTCACCTAATTCGCTATTGAAGAGAAGGCTCCTGAATTTTAACTTAATTTATCTTTCTGGTTATTAACAATTGTATTGAAAAAAGTTGCCTTAATCTTAATATTTTTAAGTATTTAAAAATATTAAGATTTTTAAAAATATTAAAATACATGGTTGCCCTTTTCTCCTACCGTTTATTCATGATACCTATTCCAGAATTCTGGAATCCTGTACAGGTTTAATGTATGGGTACCATGTGTTTTTGGAGGGACTTTATTTAGATTATTGTTATTATCTCTATATTTTCGTTTCAGAACAACATTACGTCGCCGCAGATTCCAACAGTGCTTCAACTACTAAGTCCTTTGTACCCTGTAAAGTTTGTGGTGACAAAGCATCAGGGTACCATTACGGAGTGACTTCCTGTGAGGGATGCAAAGTAAGTTGCTTTAAAAATAAATAATTGATTTCTAATACGTGTAGAAAATATTTTATCATACAGAACAAGTAAAAACTTCGTTTGTACAATGGTATAAAAAGTTTATTGAAAAACTATTAAAAAGTCATCCAAATGGATTCGCAATACGTTTTCAATCTAGATCAGATCATGTTCAGTGCCTAGAACGAAGTATTTTCACGTTAGAATGAATGCAAAAAGTTAAAATTATGACTAGTTAAAGAAAATGTGGATAATACGTACGTTCTATTTAGTAGATGAAACTAGCAACCTTATAAAGTTCCATCTACTAAGCAGAACGTAAGTATTATCCACATTTTTCTTTAACTAGTCATAATTTTAACCTTTTGCATTCATTCTAATGTGGAAATACTTCGTTCTAGGCAGTGAAGATGATCTGATCTAGATCGAAAACGTTTTGCGAATCCTTTTGGATGACTTTTTAATAGTTAATTTTTCAATAAACTTTTTATACCATTGTACAAACGAAGTTTTTACTTGTTCTGTATGATTTTTAATTATGGTATACAGCCAGCTACTGGGATTTTTCCATTGATTTTAAAATAATTTATATTTTAAATTACTTTTAATGGGAAATAAGCCACAATTTTATCAAAAAATGATTTTATTAACGTTTCGAAGCCCAAATCGGGTTTCGTTGTCAAAATACAAAATAGTCAAAATACTACTAAAATAAACAAAAATGTGGTTGCTAAGTAAATTTGTGGCTTATTTCCCATTAGTGGTAATTTATTATACAAATGCCACAAGAAAATAGCTTCAGAACAACATTAATTTATATTTTGATGGTAGTAGTAGCCCAGTCGGGATAGCATTTGACCTTGCATTACGAGCTGCCCCAAATTTTATTTTTCTAATCTTTAGGGAATGTCAATAGTAGTGTAAATTTAAAATCTCGACTGAATTCCGCCGTTGTGTTAGCCGCCATCTTGATTTTAAACGAGAACCGTTTTTGCTCAATATCTCCGCCATTTTCAACTTTTCGACAAAAATTATACAAGATAAAATTGTTGAAAATGTGATTTTCTATAATTTATTATATTACAATCTTTTTCGTGGGGTCGATATTATCCGAGTTTTGGCGGAAAATAGTGACAGAGCATAACTATTGAATTATCTCGTTTAATACTAGTTTTACAACAAAAATGTACTTATATAAAAATGAAGAGAATTAAATTTTATACAATTTTGATCTATTTCGTTTTTTGGTAAAATCGATATTTAAGGTAGTACGTATGCGGTAAAAGCGAGAGCGTAAGACCTGATTGATTTTATAGCAATTGCTTTTGTTCAATATCTACGCCATTTTCAACTTTTAGACAAAAATGGCTGAAACTAGAATTACTACCATATAGTCATGATGTGCGCAAGTCAAACTAGAGCTCAATGGTACCTAGAGCATAAAACATTGGATATTTTAAACATCCATGTTTAATTTCACATTTTTCATCTATATTCCTATGACGGATCAATTGTTAAGAGGTTTTACTCACATATTTTTTATTTTGGTGGTTAGCATGTTAGATTCACGCAAACACTGATGATGATCGGTCATCCGATCGAAAACTAGTTGTGTTCTGTGATGTAGCCCGTTTTAGGGATTTTAACAAATATACCTTTTATAAAGGATTTTATCGTTTCTGTAATATATGGTATACAGCCAACTACAGGAAAATTTTTTCCTCGAGGAAACTAGAATTGTTCCAAATATGATTTGCTACAATTTCTTTTTACCAATTTTTTTCGTGCTGTTGATATTTTCCGAGTTATGCGGGAAAATAGTAAAAAGGGGTCGGGGAGAATAATTTTTGAATAGACGGCCGGAGTGATGACGTAGAAGTGTCAATTTTTATTGACATAATATATGTCAGATTTTTACCAAACCTTTCTAAACAAACGTTGTTTAGTGTGTTTTTTCAGTTTTTACAGAGAATATTTCCGTTTTCTGCAATGTGTAAGTGTTGTTATAATTACTATAACAATTTTACAAGGTTTTGTAAATAATAAAGCATGATGTTTTATATAAATAGCAATAAAATGTATGTATGGGTGAAGTAAAGTTTAGGAGACCGAATTAAGTTAGTGAAATTAAAAAAACACTATAATTAAACATAAAAAATAGCACAGGAAGCAAAATTTTAACTTTATACTAATTAAAAAGTCTTGAGATTCGGTAAACTCTATCATTTCAACGTGTTTACAATCTTTGTTTGGAAAGTGATAATAACACTGAACATAGCCGAAGTTGGCCGTGACGTCACACTCCGGCCATCTATTGAATCTTGTTTCTGAGCTGCCCCAAATTTCATAATTCTATCCTTTAGGGGAGATGCATAACAGTGTAAACTTAAAATCGCGACTGAATTCCGCCGTTGCGTTAGCCGCCATATTGATTTTAAATGAGATCTGTTGTTGCTTAATATTGTTCAACTTTAAGACAAAAATGGTAGGAACTAAAATTTTTAGAAAAGCAATTTCCTACAATTTCTTTTCCACAATTTTTTTATGCGATCAATATTTTCCGCTTAACTCGGAAAGAGTAAAATTTAGAATGCATTTGAAACGTCTCTAGAAGAACTAGAGAATAAGATTCAAAAACAGTTTGCGGCTACATTAATTTTACCTGTGGCTTAAATTAATAAATAATAAGCGAAGGGGCCCTCAGGGACCTCTTGCCAGTTAGAGGGTTAAGTTCACTCAATTTTATTAACTAGCGTGTTTATTGTTGAATTTGTCTGTCGATATTTCAAGTTTCATCATTCCTTCCCTCTTGTCTGACACTGGTTCTTTCGAAAACCTGCAGGAAATCGCAATTGCAACAGTTTCACTCCTTACACATTTTGTCAAAAAGTTTAAAATGGCTGAGATATTAAACAAAACAATTGCTGTAAAACCATACGGGTCTTACACTCGCGCTTTTACCGCATACGTACTACATTAAATATTAATTTTGGCAAAAAAATGAAAGACAGCAAAATTATGTAAAATTTAATTTTCTCCATTTTTTTGTAGGTACATTTTTATCGTAAAGCTAATAATAAACGAGATAATTCAATAATTAGGCTCTAACTGTCACTATTTTACGCCATAACTCGGAAAATATTGACCGCGCAAAAAAATTGTAAAAAAATAAATTATAAAAAATCACATTTTCCACAATTTTAGTTCTAATAATTTTTGTCTAAAAATTGAAAATGGCGGAGATATTGAGCTCAATCAAGATGGCTAACGCAACAGCGGAATTCAGTCGAGAATTTAAATTTCCACTACTATTGGCCCCCCTAAAGATTAGAAAAATAAAATTTGGGGCAGCTCTTAATGCAAGGTTAGGCCTGTTCGTCTAACCCGACTGGACTATAAGGCATGTAGTTATGACGTTTAATGTTTTCTGTATTTTCACTAACAATGCTTTATTTATATTATTGAATACGCGCTTTTTATATTACCAATTAAGACTGATTTATCTTACGACGGGGACGGAACGTAGAAGAATCGTGTGATATGAAAGACTTTGGCTAGTAGTATTTATAGTACACCGGGACGGAGCGACAACGGAGACGTGCGCCGTCTATTGTTCCACGGCCCGTGTCGTCCACACCCCGTCCTAACATAAATCCGGTTTACACTTTTAATAAAGCGTAGTTTCACATTTTTTATAAGTATTTATTAACGATCAGAATTAAACATTCTATAAGTTAATTTGATAACAAGCACAATAACTTATATGAACTATAATATTGTGCAATAAAATGGCGTTATGAGGTATATCACCCAGCGGTTTCACCTCAGTTTCAGCGAAGATCTAGGGCCATACCCTTCGCAGTCTTCTGTTGTTTAGTGGCTGCAGTAGTGGTAATATTAATTGATTAGGATGGCCTTCTAATTTCTCATGGTGCCTGTTGGCTCTTTCTTGAATCACTGTGCTGACTAACGGGGTTCGAAATGTACCACCGGGCATTTGCGATAGTGCGTAGAATTTTTGATTGGGTTCTTTGGAATATTTTTGTATTTAATTTGCTGGCACAACTCCATAGTTCGATTCTATACGTCCATATAAGTCTGATGACTGTTTTATAAATGAGCAGTTTGTTCTCAAATAATGAACAAGATTTTCGACCTATGAGCCAATTAATTTCTATCGCTTTCAACTCAATTTGTTTCTTATTCTTTAAAATGTGTTTAAAATCAAGATGAAGCCCCAGGTATTTGACGATATTCTGTAGGGGCATGTTGACTTGATTACGGCTAATATTTGGGCATTAGTCTTTCCTCAATGTGAAAGTTATATGTGTGGACTTAGTTTCATTAGCTTTTACCTTCCATTTCTTTAACCACTGTCCGATTTGGTCTAGGTGTTCTTGAAGTTTTAATGCTGCAGCTGTTGGATCCTCTTCAGTTGCAAATATTGCTGTGTCATCAGCGACAGGTCCAATGGTAGTTTGTGAAGAGGTTGATAAATCGGATCATGGCCTATTTTACCACTAGACCCGTGAGGCACCTGCCTCGGGCCCGTATTTTATTGGGACCCGGAAATATCACCAAAAAAATTTTTATTACAATAACAAAATAAATTTTAAAAATGCTTTCATTTTACGAACAGGAAATGATAAATGATAACAATAAGAGTTATAACTTAACAATGTTTAAATGTTTAAATATAAATTTTATTTATTAAAAATTTTAATTTCTGATGCAACTATATTTCTATTAAATAATAATTAATACATTTAAAAAAGTTATTATTATGTATTAAATTATATTTAGGGGCCCGAAAATTTTGTAGTGTCTCGGGCCTGATTTGAAGTAAAATGGGCTCTGAATCGGATGTGTACAGTACATAAAGTAGTGGACCTAGTATACTACCTTGTGAGACTTCTGAATTAAATGAAATTGAAATCGAAATGATTATCATCACCGAGCAGCTAAGACGGATAAACAGAGAATTCGGACTTCAGATCAACACCGGAAAACAAAACTCCGTCTCCCAATCGGATGTTGTATTATCTTTACTTTATCTACAGCTGCTCTGTAGAGTTCTTTAAACCAGTCCCTTAAACTTTTCAACCACGAAATTCTGCTTTTTCCTATTTACATTCCTTTCTCCTCTTAGAGTTGGTCCTCTGCAGCGTACTATTGGATTTAAATCAGTCCGTTAAACTGTTCAACCATGAAACTCTCCTTCTTCCTATATACTTCTTCCTCCTCTTATATCGTTCCCTGTATTATCAATTTTAGCATTTCATATCGACGCCCCCTCATTACGTGTTCTTGAATATTGTAACTTGTTTATTTTTATTGTGTGTTATTTCGTATTATTTGTCCAGTTCTCGCAATACTTCCGTTTTCGTTTTCTTCTGTGTTCATGCTATTCCAAGCATTCTTCTGTATCACCGCATTTCAAATGACTGTAGCTTATTTATGTTTCTTGCTTCAGTGTCCAGCTTTCAAGTCCATATTGTAGTGTCGAGAGTTTGTAGCATCTCAGAGCTCTTACTTTCAGTTCTAAGCTAAGGTCTTTAATACAGAGAAGTGTTTTTATTTTTACAAACGCATTTCTTGCTATTTCTATCCTAATCCTTATTTCTGTTGTTTAATCATTAGTTTCTAAAATCCAAGTTCCGATATTTCTATTTATCAACCCTATCTATTGGTACATCTCCCAAATATATGTTTGTTTGTACAATAAAGCAAAAGATGAAAAACGTAATACGTATTAAAATAAAACGAGATGAAACTAGCAGAGGTGGGAAATTTAGCGATAGAAACCTATAAATTGACATTATATTGATAGTCACCCACCTTTAGATGTATCGGAGAAGTACTATATCAACTAGAACTGTCACTGTCACAGTGGTAGTTGCCAAACTCGTCCAATACGTCTAAAGATGGGAAACTATCAATATATTGTAAATTTATAGGTTTCTTTTACTAAATTTCTCACCTCTACTACTTTCTCCTCGTTTTATTTCAGAGCGTGTTATGTTTTCCATCTTTTGCGTTATTAGCACGGTCATCACTGTATATTTGTTCTCTTTGTACGAATATTTAGTCTTTTTATATTCCCTTTTAGTCCATATTTTTCACAAATACTGCTTGGCTTGTCAAATAGTAGTTGGAGTTGTTAAACAGCGCTTGCGATAATTACGGTGTCATCGGCATATCTCATGTTGTTAATAATTATTATATTAATTATATTATTCCTTCACTTTTAGATAGTAATACTGCTTTAAAACTCGATTCACTATACAGGGTGTTTCATTGGGAAAGTAACATACGTTAACTGTAGAAAGAGGACATTTAGGCGGTCTCAAAAATACCATACTTAATGGGTCTTACTCCATTAATAACAAAGATACTGGGTGTTTTATCTATTTTGCCATTTTCTTATTTGGTTCATAACTTTTTAACCACACCGTATATTTATTTCATATTTGGCACGCAAATATCCTTTAAGGTGTACAATAAATTAATTTATTTACAAATGTAAAAAATCCAGGCCCGGATTAAAAAATATTAAAAAAAATTTCCGACCCAAAAACAACACCCTGTACATTAAATTTTTTTTAAATGGATTTTTTAGTCGAAAAGAGGATGAAAAACTAAATTAAGTGTTATACTTTGAATTTTCGGCAAAATGATTTTTCTGGTCAAATTTTGAATTTGAATTCTGAAATTATGTGAATTGCGAGAGCTCTAAGTAAAAAAAAATTAAATACAACTAAAAACTTGTTAACCGCACTGTATATTTATTTTATATTTAACACGCGAATATTCTTTTAGGTGTCCAATCAATTATTTTATTTACAGTTAAAAAGAATCCAGGTCTGGATTAAAAAATATTGTAAAAATGTTGCGACCCCAAAAAACACCCTGTATATTAAATTTTTTTAAAATGGATTTTTTAGTTGAAAAGAGGATGAAAAACTAAATTTAGTGGTATACGTTGAATTTTCGGCAAAATGATTTTTCTGGTCAAATTTTAAATTTGAATTCTGAAATTATGTATGTGAATTGCGAGAGCTCTAAGTAGAAAAAAAATTAAATACAACTTACAACTTGTTAACCGCGCTGTATATTTATTTTTTATTTAACACGCGAATATTTTTTAGGTGTCCAATCAATTATTTTATTTACAATTATAAAAAATCCAGGTCTGGATTAAAAAATATTGTAAAAATGTTCCGACCCAAAAAAACACCCTGTATATTAAATTTTTTTAAAATGGATTTTGCACTTGAAAAGAGGATCAAAAACTAAATTTAGTGGTATACTTTGAATTTTCGGCAAAATGATTTTTCTGATAAAATTTTGAATTTGAATTCTGAAATTATGTCAATTGCGAGATCTCTAAGTAGAAAAAATTAAAATGCGACTTAATTTTAATTAATACCATTATTTAATCTAAATTGGTAAAATGTTAAAACATTTCAGTGTTTTTTTATTATCTGTGACAAATAGTTTATGGCGAATATTCATCTTTAAATAATGAATAAATAATAAAGAGTCAATAGAATACATCACTTTAATCAACAAAGTATCTAAAAATTATAAAAAAAACAGAGAAAATTTGCAGCATAACTATTCAAAATTACCACAATCAAAATTATTGTTATGTGTCAAAATGTTAATATTTTACCAATTTAGATTAAATAATCGTATTAATTAAAATTAAATCATATTTTAATTTTTTTTTACTTTGAGCTTCGCAATTCACATAATTTGAGAATTCAAATTCAAAATTTTACCAGAAAACTTATTTTGCTGAAAATTCAAAGTATACCATTTTTAGTTTTTCAGCCTCTTTTCAAATGCAAAATCCATTTTAAAAAAATTTAATACACAGGGTGTTTTTTTTTGGGTCGGAACATTTATACAATATTTTTTAATCCGGACCTGGATTTTTTTTATTTGTAAATAAATTAATTGATTGGACACCTAAAAGAATATTCGCGTGTTAAATATAACATTAATATACAGTGCGGTTGACAAGTTGTAAGCTGTACTTTAATTTTTTTCTACTTAGAGCTCTTGAAATTCACATAATTTCAGAATTTAAATTCAAAATTTGACCAGAAAAATCATTTTGCCCAAAATTCAAAGTATACCACTAAATTTAGTTTTTCATCCTCTTTTCAACTGAAAAACTCATTTTAAAAAAATTTAATGTACAGGGTGTTGTTTTTGAGTTGGAAAATTTTTCCAATTTTTTTTAATCCGGACCTGGATTTTTTACAGTAGTAAATCATTTAATTTATTGTACACCTTAAACGATATTGGCGTGCCAAATATAAAATAAATATACAGTGTGGTTAAAAAGTTATGAACCAATTAAGAAAATGGCAAAATAGATAAAACACTCAGTATCTTTGTTATTAATAAAGTAAGACCCATTAAGTATGGTATTTTTGAGACCGCCTAAGTGTCCTCTTTCTGCAGTTAACGTATGTTACTTTCCCAATGAAACACCCTGTATACATTTAATCGTAATGGAGGCATAATACATCCCTGATTAACTCCTATCCTGAGCTCACTTTCTGAATTGGGTTCGTTATATATTACGATTTGTGCTCTTTGATCCCAGTAAACGTTTGTTATTATTTTTTTGTCTCTTTTGTCTATGTTTTTTGTCTGTGGAATTTGGGCCAATTTTTCATATCCTACTCTGTCAAATGCTTTTTTAAGTTAACAAACTTACACGTCCACATTCATATCCATGCATCTTTGAGCTATCACATTAAAAACAAATAACACCTCTCTAGTCCGTTTCCGAAACCATACTAACTGTCATGTATTCCTTCTTCAAGTTTTTTATTTATACCTATTTCAAAGTTTTATGGTTTTATTACCATAATTTATGTATATTAAGCTTTCTACTAGGATTTGGTCTGGACTTACTGCTTTGCCATTTTGCTGTTTTTTAATGCGACTTTAATTTCCTCTTTTATCTTTAAAACCAGACCTCCTACTTCTACTACCATCAACCATCACTGTTCTGTTGTATTGTCTTTGAACAACTTATTGATGTATTCTGTCCATATTTTTAATTTTTCGTTAGTAACTAACACCAGTTACCCATCTGTATCTTTGAGTATTCCCGATTTTTGTTTTTTATTGCTGTGAGTTAATTCTCTAATTTTTTATGTGTGTTAAAACTATCATGTTTTTCCTGGTTGTCTTCTATTTCTGCGCATTGTTCTTTTAACCATTCTTCTTTCGCTTGCTCAATTTTGTATTTTATTTGTTTATCCACTTTTTGTATACCTGATTATCTTTGTTTTTATGTTGCCACCTTTCTTCCATTAAACCTAAAATTTCCTCCGACATCCACTGTTTGTTCTTGCATCTGGATAGTGTCAGAATCTCTTTTTGACTTTTATCTATTTCTTTCTTTAGTAATAACCAGATTGTATCTGTTTCAGTATTTTTCAGAATTTGTTCTTTAACATTTATTAATCGATCATTGATTTCATCTGTCAGGCGTTGTCTTATTACTGGGTTCCTTAATTTTCTTGTATCGATTTGTGCACCTGTTCTTCGTTTTATTTTTACATTCTGAACCTAATTTTGGTCACTATTAGGTTTCTTACTGACTTACTCTGTCTTCTTGATTTGCAGGTGAATTCCACGTGTATAGTCTTCTCTTTGTCATTTTAAACAATGTATTCATTAAATAGTACGTTCTTTAGCGGTAAAATATTGCAAAACCTCTAAATTTTAAAGAACCGCTTGGATTGACATGAAATTTGGCATACACATAGCTAATAAGTCAAAGAAAAAAAAAGTGATATTGTGCCTATGTGTGCTTTTGCCCTGGGGGTGAGTCTCACCCCTTATCGGTGGTGAAAAAATATATGTACAAAATAAGTTCGGAATTCGATAAACTGACTAACTCTAAGCAACTTTTGTTCTATAGAGTTTTTTTCACCAAGAGTCAATATTGTTATTTGCGAGTGAATTTGTTCATTTTTAAACAAAATATCCAAGGTTTCAGACGGTTTTTCGCAAATAACTCAAAAAGTAAGTATTTTGGCGAAAAAATATTCTTAATAAGAATATAGCTTATAAAAAAATAAAAAAATTGTGCATATATTAAGTCTGTAGACCCAGTACAAGCACAGTTGTAGCTAATGAAAAGTAGGTTCTTATTCTTCAAATTTAAAATCGAATATTTCATCGAGAAATAACTCACTCAATTGAAATAACACTCATTTCAATTGTTTTAAAGTGTTTAAAGGTTTATTTTTGTTTTTTAAAAAACTTCTAACCTTAAAAGTAAGTGAGTTATGCTCAAAATATTGTTGGTACCTTTTATTTCTTGGTAAAAAGAATCGCGAAAAGCACCCCCCAATTAGCATATTAAATAAAATTAATCGTTACCGATTCACAAGTTACTTTGCTTCTTTGTTATTTATACGATCTGTAAGTCTCAGCGGTTCAAAGTGGAACGGCTGGTTTTGGAAAGGCTGTAGTTAAAATGACTTGAACGAGTCACTAATCCTGAGTGAATGCAAACTTTGAACAGCCATAGCATAACCAATTTTTGTCTAACAGGAAAACAAAAAGTCCAAAATATTTAGAAAAGCAAAACATACAATTTATTACTTCTTGAGATTTTTGGTATTACTAATAATTTTTAAGTTATTTTGAAAAAGAGCATTTTTTTCAAGATTAAAAATTTTAAAAATTTTATTTTAAAACCACTTTTTTCCAAAAATAAGTACGTTGAATCCATGAAACTTACATACAGACACACCATAAATAAAGCAACATGTGAAGCGGTAACGATTAATTCTATTTATTTGTTAATTAGGGGGCGATTTTCCCGATTTGTTTATGCCTAATCAAAACGGACCAACTGTATTTTGAGCGTAACTTGCTCACATTTTATGCTAGAATATTTTTTTATATAAATAGACATAAATCTTTTTAAACTCTTTAAAGAAGATGTAATGAGTTTTTTCCAAAAAGTGCTTCATTTTTTGGTTATTTCACGTTGAAATATATTTGTTTGAAGTTTGGCGAATATGAACCTATTTTTCTTTAGCTATAACTCTGCTTCTACTAGGTCTAGAGACTTCATGTATACACCATTTTCTTCACTTTTTTGCAAGCTATACTTCTGCTAACAATGGTTTTTTTCGATAAAATACTTACTTTTTGAATTGTTTGCGAAAAATTGTCTAAAAACGTGTTTGTTTTGTTGAAAAATGAACATATTCACTCGCAAATAACTCGAAAAGTATTGACTTAGTAAAAAAACTGTATAGAATAAAAGTTTCTTAGAATTAGGCATTTTATCGAATTTAGGACTTATTTTGAACGTATGTTTTTCACCCCCGGGAAGGGGTGAAACTCACCCCCAAGGGCAAAAGCACACATCGGCACAATATCACTTTTTTTCTTTGACATGTTGGCTATACGTATGCCAAATTTTATGTCAATCCAAACGCTTCTCTAAAATTTACAGCAAAAACCGTCAAATAATGTAGGTACTAACAACAAAATTATTGTTTTGACAAAATTCCATAATTCTATCGCCCCTTTCGTTTCTGTTGCCCAGACCGTATTCTCCTGTACACTCTTCTATTTCTTCTTCCCCAAAGTTTGTGTTTAAATCTCCCATATCTGCTATTGTAACATCCTGCATTTTAATTAATTTTAAAATATAGTCTATCTTTTCGTAGAAAGTTTTACCAGTCCGCAGTTGGGGCATAAACTTGTATGTTTATTTTGGGTTTGTTCTGGTTTAATAGTATTAGTAGGTATAAATCTATTGGGAGTATGAGGTGAAATTTAGTACTGCTTCATCAATGTTTTTGTTTAGTATTATCCCAACACCATACCCGTGTGAATCGTCTTGACATCCTGAATTTTCTCAAGCAAGCAATCACCCAACCTGTGAGACCTTAGAACCCAACCCCTTACAATGATATTCGAATCAATACTCCAGACCATCCCTTCCCCCCGTATAGCACTCTGATGCGCTATAGGGGCACACTATCAGCCAAATGCTCTTCATGTGGGAGTCCTGGGTAATCGACCACCAACATAGTACCCTAACCGATTCAAAATTCAGGCCAGCGTGAGTCGCTCTATTCCTGTTATCTTCTGGTGACTTATCCGTGAAACTAAAATTGCTTGGTTGGGTCCCAAGTCACTGCTCTGGGCTAGACCCAGTTCAGTGACTTGGAGCTCAAGTGTTTGCGCCCTAAGTGCCCGGGTTTTTTTGGCTTTTTGGGTGGCTAGCGCCGGTTTTTGTTAGTGTTTTCTATATATTTTTGTTGGCCGAAGCCGTTTTATATGCTTTTTTTTTATTTCTTTAGTAGGATGTCTCTGAAAAAAATAATCATGATTAGTGGGGCCTACATAATTTGCGCGCATTTACGTTGATAGAACTACGAACTATCGTGTTATATTTTATTTTCTTTATTCTCTTTATTTTATTTATTTTACTTTCTCTTTGAGGTATATTTTATTTATTCCTGTTTATTTGCTTTCTCTCTCATCATCTTTGTTACCCTGGCTTATTGATGAATTTTCTCAATATACCTACGCTATAATAAATATATAGCCCAACCATACCAGTAACATCAGATGAATGCTATAGTCTATGACTTGGTATATGGTTAAATGACGTAGTTTTAATTTTTACAATTACGTGGATGCATAAATATATTTAGCAATTAAAAAGTTCACAAAAATAATGATTTTGTTGTAAGTTACAGATGTAGAAAGGCTAGTTGTTCATTTGATTTTTTTTTCAATGAGCACTGTAGTCATGATTTCAAAATGGAACCACACTAATTGATTATTATTACCACGTTAATTTTTTTTAAATCAGCGGAGAATATAAAGCTGATAATAACAAAAATAAACAATTTTATTAAATGTTTATTTTTGTGGTATTATAAAATACAGTTGTTTCTATCATAGAAATTAGCAACTTCCATATACTGTAAACTCGTCTCGTTCATTGTTATATTTCATAACCTCACGGAAAAATATTTCATAACCTCCAAATTTTAAAGAACCGATTGGATTAACATGAAATTTGGCATAAACATGGAAAACATGTCAAAGAAAAAAAAGATATTGCGCCGATGTGTGCTTTTGCCCTGGGGGCGAGTTTCACCCCTTCTCTTCTTCTTTGGCTTTTACAACTCTTCGTGAGCCTTGGCCGCGTTTACTATTGTCTTCCATTGGTTCCGATCCTGTGCTAATATTTCCCATCGTCTCACTTCCATCTTCTCCAGGTCTTCTCTGGCTGCATCTTTCCACCTTTTTCTAGACCGTCCTGCCGGTCTTCTACCGTCTGGTCTAATGAAATATTTGAACTTTAAAATCACACCTAATTTTCTCTTTTTTTTTCACTCCTGTAACTTATTAAAATAAACATTATCGAAGTTTTAAGGGTATTAAACCCTAGCTTAGCTTTAAAAACATTGTCCAGTGCGACGCTTAGCAACGGGAGTTGATTAAAAGTTGTAAGAAGATACAGACGTATTTTTTTATTGCTCTACGAAAGTATTACTCCAATTATTCATTTTACAATCGAAAGTTAACAACAAAAAGTCTAATTATAAATCATAATCAAAGGGAGTTTCGGTCCTCGGTAATAGTGTAATATTTCATTCTGCGTTTAAATTTTTTAAAAATACTTATTATTAGTTTTCTCAGAATTCGAAAAAAATTAACCCTTATAATACCATTCTTTTTTACATACGTGCGATATCAAGCGGGGTGCGTTTGCCATTTTTTTGTGTTTTCTCTGTAATTTTTTCACTTTTTATGTAAACCGGTACTCAGTTTCACCGAATAAACCATCACGTGGCGCTTTACAAAATGACGCATACCTTACACGGATTCTTGATAAACGATACTGAGTGACCACGTATCAGGTCTGTACTACTAGGCGGTCGGTGCAACTGCAACATAAGACACAAGCTCCGAATAAGAGTAGTGGGGATATAAAAAGTACAATATGTGACGATTTTATGCGTCTGTTAGATTATAACAACTTAAAAAAAATTGGTATACGTAGGATACCAAGCAATAGGGTACGTAGGATACTGCAGTTCACACTCTAAAATCCTCAATAATTCGCGCGATAGAAAAAATTCATGTAAAATTTTAGGTAAAATATCACGTTAATAAATAAATATGCAGGTACGAAAAAGAAGAACAAAAGCAAGAAACAAATGGATTAGATATATACGAAAAAGCACGTATGGGGTGCATTTGCACCCCGATTGGTATTATAAGGGTTAATGTATTTAAATAGCATTGGACTAAGATTTCGCGCTTACCCCCTTAATGCCGAATAACTATCAGTATCATCATTATATGCATTTGCACTCCGCTTGGTATTATAAGGGTTAATACATTTAAATAGCATTGGACTAAGATCTCGCGCTTACCCCCTTAATGTCGAATAACTACCAGTATCATCATTATATGAATGTACCAACAAGTCAAAAAGTCATGATATTAACTCATGCAATAGTTAGCATTATATACCTATTATTTTATATTGTATTTAAAATGTTTTTTTACAACCGTGTTAAAAATGCAATTTATCTACTCTATGTCATATTATGTATCAGTTTTTATTTTGTGAAAACTGTCATTATAGATGGCAGTGCGTGAAGGGTTTAAAGTGGGCGTGAAGTAACAATGTATTTTAAATGGGATTTATTTTTCGCACCCTTTCAATGGGTTTTTTGGCACACTTTCATATAATCAAATATCCTTAACTTTCGCGTTGTCATGGTGATGACAATATGAGCAATGACTTACAACAAAATTTTTGACAGTTTTGTGTTTTGAAAGTAGTTAGGATTTTTAAATGTCAAAGCTCTAAAAATTGTAGAATAGAAATGAATTCCAGTGACGAAGTGTTATAGTTTTTTTATTTGTTTGTCGAAGAGTAAATAAAATATTGTATGAAACTGTGCGTAAAGTACTTTTTGCGAACTTACGCGATGTATAGCATTCGCTCCGTTGTCGCTCGTGCTCTAAATATCGCGTGCGTTCGCAAACAGCATACTTCACGAACTGTTTCACAAATAACTATTTTAGCACTCCATATGAGCGTTAAAAATGCTACTTTAAAGCACTAGTGCTTTAAAAATTTTAAGGCACTGCAGTTAAAAGTGAATTGTCAAATTGTGAAACGTCAAAATATTTATATTTCGTTTATTAACATTAATATTAATAATACAACTTGCGCAATTTAAAAAAGGTGGTTTAAAAGGTTTTCTAAAATTTAATTTAAACTGTATTATTGCATTTTTAACACGTTTGTAGAAAAAAACTATTAAAATTTGTTAGAATGTACAACAATAAAAGTAAGATGTTATTCTATAGTTATGGTTTACGTATTGACAATAGAGGCAGTTTTGATGTAATGTCAAGAAAAATATAAAAATGGAATGTCAGTAAAGTTCAAGTAAAAGTTTTGTAGATATTGTCCTGTAGTTGAGAATGAATAAATTGTAATTGTTAATATATAAGACGTTTGTAGAAAAAATATTGTATGATATACGTGTTAAAAAGTACATTTTAAGGCACTCGTGTGCCTTACTTTCACATGCGTGCCTTAAAATTGTACTTTAACACTTATATCATAAATAACTATTAAATGCCATTGTGCGCAAAATGATGTTAAATTTTGATTTAATATGCTTTGTTTTTTTTTCTAATAGGGATTTTTCAGAAGAAGTATTCAGAAACAAATAGAATATCGATGCCTACGAGATGGCAAGTGCCTAGTGATACGATTAAACAGAAATAGATGCCAGTACTGCCGGTTCAAAAAATGTCTTGCTGTAGGAATGTCTAGAGATTGTAAGTATATAAATAAAAAATTATTATTTAAACGATATTACCGGTGGAGAGTGCGGACACTGTGTGCAGATAGTATACATATACACTCTATATTCTATACAGGATGTAACTAAAAAACAGGTCATTAATTAAATCATATCTTCTGGGACTAAAGATAGTTCGATTGAACCTAATGTACCTTAGTACAAATGTGCACATAAAAAAAGTTACAGCCCTTTGAAGTTACAAAATAAAAATCGATTTTTTTCAATATATCGAAAATTATTAGAGAGTTTTTATTGAAAATGGACATGTGGCATTCTTATGGAAGGAACATCTTAAAAAAAGTAACAGTGAAATTTGTATATCCCATAAAAATTTTATGGGCTCTTTCCCCTTAAACCCACCCTTCCAAACTTTTGTGTACGTTCCAATTAAATTATTATTGTGGTAGCATTAGTTAAACACGATGTTTTTAAAACATTTAGCCGCTTAGCGTTTTTTCGTTAAGCCAGTTTTTATCGAGATGTAACTTCTTTTTTAATATGTTTAGAATACTTCAATTCGTAATACTTCAATTGCTTTTAACCCATTTATGCCCAACGGGTCGTTAACGACCCAACTATCAAAAATATGTTTCAAGCAAATATGTCGAATTTATCAGTCGCTCTTTGTTTACAAGTTCATTCCTGACTATGCAAGTAAGAAATTTATTTAGTGCAAACCGTTTATTTCGCTCGTAGTGTTCGTAGAGTGTACGTCAAAATAGAACTTGAATAATGTTCGCAGCATGGCTTAATTCAAACACTTGTAAGTACATTTAAATAAATTATTTTATTATTTAAATTCATTTTATATAGTTAAACATAAGTTGTATTAACACACTATAATATTACTAAGTGCATAGAAATCGGCCAACTTAAAAATTTGGTCATTTTTGATGTCTCATATTTCCTAAACCTGGTGGCCGATTTAAATGATTTTTTGAACATGGTATAGCCTGATTCTTTAACAATACTACTGTAATAGTAATGTTGCTGAACAGATAAATTTTCATTGTATACCGGGTGTACCAATCAAACTGTGTTTTTTTCTCAAAGTTCGCATCACCATGTGGAATATTCTGGCATATATAAAATACTGAAATTAAAAACCAACTATAGCCTAAGGTTTTCTTAACATTCTGTTTTTTGATTCATTCGTTTATGTTGGATAGTAGAAAAGTTAGGTACTTTTACAACTAGACTTGTTCTTCATCAATACACGGTGGGTCTAAATAAGTGTGACAAACTTTAAGGGGTAATTCTGCATAAAAATATAATGACAGTTGGCTTTATAAACGTATGTCCGCAAAAATGTTTTGTTTTCGAGATACGGGATGTTGAATTTTTTCTTACAAACTGACGATTTATTTTATTGCTTTAAAACCAGTTGAGATATGCCAATGAAATTTGGTGGGTTTTAAGGCGTAGTTATTGCACTTTTTTGATATACAATTAAGCATACACCATGAGCGCGCATGCGTGTAATATGGCCGATCATATTACCCGTATGCACGCTAATGGTGAATATAAAATTCTTAATTTTATGTCAAAAATCCGCAATAACTATCTCTTAAAGCCTACCAAATTTCATTTGCAAATCTCAACTGGTTTTAAAGCAATAAATAAAATTTCCTATTTTACCCACCTATTGTTTGTAGATTTGGAGAAGGCATACGATACGGTGCCTTTGAAAAAACTGTTTCAAACATTGACGAAGGTAGGTCTCAGTAGAGAGTATGTGGATGCTATCGCAAATATATACAAAAATGCAAGAAGTGTCGTTAAAGAAGGAAACTTTATATCTGAATCATTCCCTATATCAAAGGGGCTTAAACAAGGATGTTGTCTATCTCCGACTTTATTTAAAATATATATTCAATCATCACTAGAGCAGTGGATGAAACAAGTATCCGGAATGGAAATAGACATAGGCAGTGGTAAATGTCTAACAACTTTGTTTTTTGCAGATGATCAGGTAGTCGTAGCGAATGATGAGGAAGACATGGACAACATGTTTAGAAAACTAAAGAAAGAATATGAAAAATGGGGCCTCAATATGAATATGTCAAAGACAGAGTATCTTAAAATAGGGGATGATGAAAAAGATCCAGAGTTAGAAATTAGAACCACGAAAAGATGTAATGAATATAAATATCTCGGATCTATAATATCTAAAGAAGGCACTACCAAAAGAGACATCGAAAAGAGAACGCAGCAGGGCAAAAAAGCGCTAAACATTCTGAGCTCTCTACTGTGGTCTAAAGATATAAGGCAAGAAACGAAATTGACAATCTATCGTACCTTGGTAGAGCCTATTATGACTTATGGGGCAGAAGTTTGGCAGATGACAAAAAAAGATAGGAAAAGAATAGAAGTAGTAGAAATGGATTATCTAAGGAGAGCGTGTGGTATATCTAAAAAAGATCACATCAGGAATGAAGATATTAGAAGGAGGACACATACTGTATATTCCAGTGTAGATAAAATTGAAACTAGACAACTAGTGTGGTATGGTCACTTGAAACGAATGAATGAAGATAGATGGCCAAAGAAAGCTTTAAATTACATACCACACCAAAGAAGAAGAAGGGGAAGACCTTCAGTTGTCTGGGAAGAAAATGTACGGCACATCATGAAAGATAGAGCCATCAAAGAAGACGAATGGATGGACAGAAAACGATGGCGGTCGAAATGCGAGAAGCGGTAGAGGCTGTAGGAACCTCGCTGATAGATAGATAGATAGATAGAAGAAAAAATTCAACATCCCGTAGCTCGGAAACGAAACATTTGCGGACATAAGTTTGTAAAGCCAACTGCCATTATTTTTTCATGCAGAATTACCCCTTAAAGTTTGTCTCACTTATTTAGAAACACCCTGTATTGATGAATAACGTAGCTAGTTGTTAAAGTACCTAACTTTTTTATTATCCATCTTAAACGAATAAATCAAAAAACAGAATGTTAAGAAAACCTGAAGTTGGATTTTAATTTCAGTATTTTATAAATGCTAGAATATTCCACAGGGTGATGCGAACTTTGAGAAAAAAACACAGTTTGATTGGTACACCCGGTATACAACGCAAACTTATCTGTTTAGCAACAATATGATTACAGTGCTATTGTTAAAGAATCAGGCTATAACATGTTCAAAAAATTACTTAAATCGGCCAACAGGTTTAGGAAATATGAGACATCAAAAATGACCAAATTTTTAAGTGGGCCGATTTCTATGCACGTAAGTTAAGTATGAAAATAATCTGATATGTGTCATAAATATAATATTATATTTTGATGTGTCGTTAACGACCCGTTGTCATTATGACATATCATAATGAGAAAATGTTTTTTAGTAAGAAACCATTATCTACTGCAGAAATTCTGGAGGAAATAGAAAAAATTGAGAATAGTGACACTAAACCGGATAAATGTTTGGGATAAATGGCTTAAGTCAGAATTTCACATCACAAATGTTTTGATGCCTTCTGGACGAAAGAAATCGGCTCCTTTTATTGGTACATACGGTTTAAGTCTACCACTGTTGTATTAACATGTTATCTAATGAGTATGAACTGAGCCAATCCAAAAAGCAAGCGTATTATCAGCAAAATAAAAACAAAAAATTCAAATACATCAACCATTTGTAATTTCCTAATGCAACAAAGAATTTAGAAGACATAGTTCGTACGTTATTGTCTAATTATGGAAAGTCGTTCTATCCGTTCTACTGGATCTCAAAATATTGCAATAATTCCTGCTCCATTCCCATCAACACAGTATCTAATTATTATTACTGGTGCTCAAAGAAGAAGATGTCGTGTATGTTCAAATAAAACTACAAAAGCATGCGATAAATGTGAACCACTCCACGATAAATTTGTCAAAAATTATCATACAAACTATTTTAAGCGTTAAGTAATATAATTAAACTATCTCATTGTTTTAAAAATAAAATGTAATCGCATAACAATTATTATTTTTATTGTGTACCCATATGTGCCCAACGGGTCGTTAACGACCCAGCATGTTTTTCAAAAATCAGTTTTTGACAAATTTTTTTAGTAATTTTTCAATGCATTTTAGGATATTTTATTGCATTCTTGAGAAAATCATTGATATATTTGGAAAAATAGTTCTGGGCATAAATGGGTTAAATAGTCTAGTAGGTTCTTTTGGTTTACTGCTTTAATATTTTGTCCTAGCACTACAAATAAACCAGAAGCTGTTTTAAAACGACTTGGTTTATATTTGCATTTGTCTCATTTTATGATAATATGTTTTACTGCTAAGTTTGTATTAAGTACACTGCTCACATATTGGTAGCTTATTTTTAGAGGTGTGAGTATGTATGTCTAGTGTGGCCTAATCGTACCCGATTCTCTACTACGTTCATGACATTTTTGCAAATAGGTTTGTCCCTACAACCGTGTGTTGTAGTTTAGTTTAGAGGGAATTAAAATAAAACAGATAATACCTATAAATCGAAACAAAAACGGAGGAATATGTAAAATAAATAAGCAAGTCAGAAAATGACAATTTAGAACATGGGGCATAATTAAAAATATTGTAAAAGTAATAGAAAATAACACTAATCAAGAAACAACAAAAGCCATGGTTCACGATGAATGTAAATTAGAAATAGAGAAACGCAACAAACTCCAATTGGAAAGTTTAAGACTAAAAACAAAAAAGCACAAAAACACGTTACATAGAGGTAAAGAGAAAATAACCAACTCATATATATATATATATATATATATATATATATATATATATATATATATATATATATATATATATATATATATATATATATATATATATATATATAGGAACTGGTAACTGGTAGGAAAAATGAAAGAATACCCATAAGCGAACATATAAAACACGCTGTATTTTCCTGTCACCGTGTCACACAAAAGATTGGCCAGCGCAAGTACATGTAATAATTATTGTTACATGTACTTGCACTGGACAATTTTCATTGTGACACAAAGTGACAGGAAAATACAGCGTGTTTTTTATGTTCGTTCATGGTTATTCTTTCATTTTTCCGACTGTATATTTTCAAAAAACCTTTTTACCACATAGTGGTGTAAGGCGACAATACATTACATTATGTTACATTATAATACAATACAAAAACAACTTAATCTTAAATTTAACTAATAACTGCTATACATTTATGTTAACTGCTATACAAATTTGACCCATTCCTTCTTATTTCTAGCCAGCGTCCTTGCTTCTATCCACGTTGTTCCCCTTTTCTCGATTATTTTGCCTAGTGTTCTATCCCATGTTTGTCGTGGTCTACCTTTCTTCTTTCTTCTTTGCTTTTTTGCCTACCAAATTTCTTTCACCGGTTTTGTCTGATCCATTCTCTGAAGATGACTCCACCAACTGAGTTGCCTTCTCTCTATAAATTCTAACGTTGACTCGATTTCCAGATCTTCTCTTATTTGAGTGTTTCGTAGTCTATCTCTTTTGGTAACTCCTCGAACTCGTCTAAGGTATTTCATTTCTACTGCCTGTATTTTACTCTTTTGTCGTTCTGTTAGTACCCATGACTCGCAACCAAAGGTCCAATAACCAATTCAATAACCAACTCATACAGAAGTAAAAAACTTCAATTTGTACATTAGTATAAAATAGTTTATTAAAAAACTTCTTAAAATGTTATACGTCTTAATGTTATTGATAACATAATGACCTAGTTACCTTTTGACCCACTTACCACGCGTGGGAGTCATATGTTGCCCTAGGGCCGTATCCTTAGGAATTTTATCCATCCTTTGGATTTTTCGATGTGCTCATTTATATAAGACTTTTGTCTGTTTTTTGAAAGGCTTTGACCTTTGTATTTTTTGGTTGGCTCACCATGTTCTTGTAACACTGATGATGCTCTTGTTACAGAGCGAAAACGTTTTGTTTATATGTTTTAAACTAATGTAGGGCTTTTTAAACTAATATACTGTTGTGATCTTATTTATTTATATGTGATGCTATTCTTATATGTAATTTAATTTAATTAATGCATTAATTAATCAACCAGATCACATATCAATATGTTTTCAATCTCAGGGCGAATTATAAAATTACTTACTTTCGTGACTTCTAAGTATTTCTCAGTGGTTCCTAATCGGGATAGGAAAAAATAAAATAATACACACATATGGATTACAATTATAAATCAAATTTTGTTTATTTTATATAAATGGCAATCACTGCTTAATATTTGTTAGATCTTATATTTATTTAATACAAACATTTAAAAATGGGAATCTTATTTCCTTTTGGTTTCCAATTTAAAACTTTTATTAATAATGAAACTATTAGGATTTATTAGCAACAAATTGATTTAAGTTTGATGAAAATCTTCTGATATTAGCGATTATGTTCTTCAATTTTTAATGTGGTATTTAATACAAAAACCCATACATTCATGTCTTGACAAATGAGACTGACCTTTATCTGGTGAACTGCGAATGTCCTCACACAAAACCCGTTTCCTCCTACCCTTGGTTGCGATGAAAAACTCGTCCTGGCCTCCAGTAATGTTCTCCTTTGAAAACAACCTCGTACAGCTCTCGTTCTTGCTTTTCTCGTGATGCCGTGTTCTACCTTTTTCGAACCACTTCAATCAGCCAACCGGGATACTCTTTGCCCAAGGAGATTCTTTTCTCTCGACTCGGCCTACCTCTCGTTCCGATGGGTACTCAACACTCACGGAACTATACCGGCGTTTTCACTCTTCGTACACTACCGTCCACCACTGGACTTCTCCTCTCCACCGCTCAAAACATTCTGATCTCTCATCCTCATTCATTTCCCTACTTTCTAAATATCCCTTCCAGATTCAAAAATCAACATTCCACCACAAATTATAATTCGCCGTATTCCTCAATACCAACTTTTAATCTTTCTAAATATGTTTAATGGATTTCAAGAAAAAATAATCATTTCCCAATTTAAACTTACTTTCTACTTTTTACAAAACTTAATGACCTATTATCTATTTCACTGAGTCTTATTTAGCGTAGGCTAATGATCGAATCTTCCGCGAACACTATAATGGTCCGCGTCACTCAAACTTGTTTGTCTTGGCGCATTGTTACCGAGTTTCGTCCGCTTCTTCGAATCACTTTCTTAAAAACTAAATATAATAATTTGTTGTATACAGGTTGTTCTAAATTTACATGCCCGTGGTTGAGAAAATTGAAGATCTTTTATATTAATTTAAATTTTGCTTATAATTATAAAATTTTAATTTTCATATCAAATAGGAATATAACAATACCTTTTACCAAGAGGAACATTTTTTATTAAATTTCACTTGTAATTAATGGTATACAGCCAACTACAGGAATTTCTTCCTTGTGGATTCTTAAAATGTCTTCCAAATGGATTGCAAAGCGTTTTCGATCTAATTGGATCATCTTCAATGCATTCTGCTGAGTAGTTGAAACTACCACACTATCTAAAGTGTTAACCTCAAAATATATGGTTTACATAGTATTAATTAACAAAATATATTGACTCGATGTTAATGGATTAAATTGTCATATAAATGCTAAAAGGGCAACATGGTTCCCTGCTCGAAAAAAAATGCTAGGTTCTTGCCAGTTTAATGGGCACAGACCAACTAGGATTTTCCCATTGATTTTATAGAAAATAACTACTAGTGGAAATACAAAAAACTGAAAATAAAGTGAAGGTAAATAATAAACTAAGAGAAACATTTGCAGTGAGAGAAGGGATACCACAAAGAGATCATTATTGTTTTTTAATGTAGTGTTAGAAATGGTATTAAAAGAGGCTAAAACTAACAAATCAGGTCACATATATCATAAAATAAAAATCATCAACGTTTGGCATTTGTAGTAATTCTATCCAGAAGCAAGAAATAATAAAAAAAGGTAATAGAACGATTAGCAAAAGTTTTCCGAGAAAAAGGACTCTATATAAACGAAACAAAAACGAAGAGCATGGAATGGACGGACAAGGAATTTGAACAGAGGTAATATTTAATGATAACAACGGATGAAGGAAAAATGTATAATTTTGAACAGATAGAGAAATTTGAATATTTAGAGACTATATTTTCGAGGAAACCAACTATCCGGAAGGAAATACACAAAAGACTAATGTCAGAAAATAGTTTCATGTGTGCATTCAATCGAAGCCTCGGAAGCAAAAATATATCTAACGCAGCTGAATTAAGAACTTATAAAAACTGTAATCAGACCAATACTTATGAATGCCTAAGAACTATGAGACTCATCATCATTCTCTTTGCCTTATCCCTATGCGGGGTCGGCTTCCCTAATTGCATTTCTCCACACAATTCTATCTTGGGTCATATCAATGTCAATCCCCTTTACCAACATGGCCTGCCTTATCGTCTCCCGCAGGTCTTCTTTGGTCTTCCTCTCCTACTCCTTCCAGGAATCTGCACTTCAGCTATTCTTCGTATTGGGTGATTAACGTCTCGACGTTGAACATGACCAAACCATCTTAACCTACCCAAGTAGCAATTTTACGACCTGCAACCAATTTTGTCCTAATGGGACGTTCAATTTAAGGACAAAATTGGTTCACAATAAGCCTTAACCAAGGACAACGTCTGTTTATCCTATGGACCAACGTTGCTGCTAATAAGTAATATAATCTGATGACCAACCGACATCGGGAATAACGACGTCAATTATTAGGATAAGGTTTGACGTTAAGCTGACGTCGGTCTTAACCTATCTGTAGTATAAGTGCAATTAAGTGGCATACATCAACGACTACTCAACGTCGGGAATTACAACGTATTTTTTAGGATAGATGCCAACGTTCAGAGGACGTTGGTGTTTTATCGAGTATGGTAGACGTATTTTTCGGGAAGACGACAACGACAATCCAACGTTGAGAATACCAACGGTAATTATTAGGTTAAGGTTTAACGTTAAGCTGACGTCGGGTATAACCTCTATACTACAATGTAATTTACTGGAAGACATTTAACGACTGCTCAACGTCGGGGATTACAGAGTATTTATTAGTATCGAACCAAACGTTCAGGAGACGTCGGGTGTTTTCTTAGTAGGTATATGGTAGATTGCTGCGTGTACTTGCTGGAAGGTGAGAACGACAATACAACGTAGGTAATAACAACGTAGTACTTAAGTAAAGTTGTATACGTTAACCTGACGTCAAAGTTTTTTTATAAGATAACTGTAATTTACTAAAAAACGTCGACGACTATCGAACGTCGTAAAGTAAATTTTCGACAATTGGTTGTTTAGTTTCCAACTACAAAAGGCTAGGGCATTAGGGCCTATCTGACTTGACTCATCTTGACTTATATGACTATAATATGACAGATATTATTATTCTACATTGCATAACATAACCTTACTTTTTTACATTTGGTTTTTCTAGTTTTTCTATAAACAGTATATTAACAATAACAATGTATTGAATGAAAAACCTATATAGTTAAAAAAATATATAGTTGTTCTTGGAGAAAAACAATGTTTCAAAATGAAGGGGAAATGCATGGAAAAAAGAAATCAAAAGCTTTTAGACATTCAACATCTTTTTACAGACAAAAAGCTAAACTTATGAAAATGGCACATACAGAACCTGAAGAGCGGTCCACCAGATTAAGGCGTGTTCACGACGACGACCGGTCGTCGGGAGTCTGTCGTCAAGACCAGGTTGTTTGCGCTTACTTTAGGACGTATTAGGTATACCAATAGGTACAGTGGCGGCCCGTGAGGTAGTGCCATAGAGCCATGGCACTACCTTGCTAACTATCCATAAACATATTTTTTATCTTCAAAACTTTTTAATTCCTATTAATTTTTTTGTGTGTATTTCTTTTGATCTTCATAAATTATATAAAATATGGCAACTATGGGCGCAATACAATCCCTGCCGACAGCGGAGAGTATTCGACAGGAGAATCTCCTTCGCGCCGAAGTCAGTACTGGCACGAGTAAAGAGAGAAAGATTTTACGAGCATTATATGTAAGTGACGGAGAAAGAGCTATATTGGACTATTAGTATACCTTAACAGAATCTCTGTGCCAGGCACGAGGGTATGAAGCCAGGTCTATTTATTTTGAGTTTCTTTACGTGCTGGTTTGTCGCTTTTATTATGTATATTTTCTGTTAAAAAGTTTTTGTATTTATAATTAAACTTTTAGTGCATCATGATCGTGGGTATTTTGATAATATTTTGATTATTTATTAAGTTTAATTTATTAATTAACAATAAAGATTAGTATTTTAAAAAATTTTTTGATGGTTTTTCGCTAGAAAAAAAAACTACAAATGTTATAAGGTGTTGTGGAGCTTTCGAGTTAGCTTTAAGAGGTCACGACGAAAAAGAAAATTCAGAAAATAGAGGCATATTTAAGGAGCTGGTCAATTTTAGCGCCGAATTAGACAACGACTTAAAGGTTCATATTATTCAAAGTACCAGATCTTTCAAAGGTCTACCTTCTCCGGACATTTAGTTGCTTCTAATTTATTTATGTCGGAGAAGTTTTCTGCTTATAAGCATCAGTTCTCCGAATCATTTCTTAATGAACCATGGAGACAATTTTAATTTTTAAGCAAAACTCGGTTTAAAACTGAATTAGATGTAGGTAGGTACTGTATTAGCGAGACGAATTAAGTACTACCTCTGGGGCTGTTTCGCTATCGGTTTTATTGTAGAGGGAAGGTTTAAAAAGCACATTTGAAGAAACTATTAAACTTTTAAGTATTTTAGTTACCATTCCTATATCAACATCTGAAGCAGAACGTTGTTTTTCGATGTTTACATCGAAACCTAGTGCTTTAGGTATGCTATCTGCAGAAAAGCATTTTGTAAATTGTATTGATAATTTTAATTATAAAGTCATTGAAAACTTTGCAACCAAAAAATAAGAGAATGAACTTTATATATCGTAAACTTTAAAAGTGACATTACAAAAATTTGTGCATGTGTGTGAATAATGAAATAGTATTATTTTTATAAATTGGTAAATAGAGACTAAATCGTAATAACAATTTTCAAGCACTATCAGCAGTAAATGCTGGTGGTAGGTTAAGAGGTTTTTATTATTAATTAATTTACGGAACTGTTTTGATCAATGTTGGACAATTGCTTGGCACCTCAGATCAATAAACTTAAGATATAAAAGTATCCGCGCATATTTTTTTTTAGTTTTTGTTGTCAGTATACCTTTTTTTGACAATATCGTGAATCCGTCACTAAAAATTTTGGCGGCTGCCCGAGTTGTGGCACTACCTTCTTAAAGTGGTACGAGCCGCCACTGAATAGGTAAATTCGAGGTGTGCAAGGTAAAAATAGGTTATACTAAAGGTCGGCAGGGGGTGTCCTTGTCCAAATCAGTTAAAATGTAGTGCAATTTAGGTCGCGAGTCAAATCCGCCTTTAATGAAAGATCAGCCATTTTTTGAAACATAATGTTTGGCAATTTTTTTGCTAGATTTTAATGAATATTTGATTTTAATTAACGAATTTTGTTTATATATAAATCAAGGATAATTTTGTATGGGTTTAGACATAATAATATTATGTTTTTTTAATTACGATGGTTATTTCTATTTTTACCGTTTTGTTCGATTTAACCTGTAAATTTCTGAGGCGCTTTCAGTTTTTAGCAATTTTTATACCTAGTTTAACAGTACACTTCCTTGCGTTTGTAAATTTTCGACCGCATTATGCAATGAGGCAGACGATTAATAAAATAATTATACAAGTCACTTAGGTTATATTCTGAGTAGAATAGGAACCTACTTAAATAAGTATCAACAGGCCGTCAGGCATCTTAGTTTCTGATGATTTAATATCCTCCAAGATTATTAACCTATTTGGTAAAAATGAAGTGTGTCGGCCGTACTTCTGTGGTAGAGAATTTTATACTATTACTTTACAAGACCAAAGTCCTAAAAACTAACGTAATTTGACAATAAAATATCTCGAGCTGAGAAGTCGAGAGGGGGACGTCAAGGCAACCCGTATTTCTATTCCCCACTTAGGTGCAGATAGCGGTTTTCTGACCGTCGTCGCAACGTCGCGTATGAACGTTGGGGCATTTAATCCAACGTTAAGACGTCGTAATATTACGTCAAATTGCTTCTTGGGTATGCTCTCTCATTTTGGCATCAATTGGTGCCACACCTAGACTTCCCCTAATATACTCATTTCTAATTTTATCCTTCTTTGTCACTCCACTCATCCATCTAAGCATTCTCATTTCCGCCACATGCATTCGTTGTTCCTCTTTCTTCTTCACTGCCCAACATTCAGTCCGTACATCATAGCCGGTCTTATGGCTGTTTTATAGAATTTTCCCTTCAATTTTCCCTAAGAACTATGAGACTATGGAAAGAAAAATACTTCTTAATCTTTAATCGATTTTATGCTCCATTTGTCAATTTTTGTAGATTGTGTTATCATATTCAAATTTATTTCTCTCAGTTAGTGACCTAATAGGTTCAGGCATAAAATCTCATAATTTTAGTGTTAAAATTTTAAAACCTTATTATGTACTCTTCCATTTAGCCACATTCGATATCCAGCATATTGAAATGTTTACATTCATTTTATTTTTTTAGCTGTTCGATACGGCAGAGTGCCAAAGCGGTCAAGGGAAAGAAGTACCGACGAGCCATTGAGAGTGACAACATCAGATGCGGATCAATCGGATGCTGAAACGAAACAATTAGCCGTATACGACATGATCCTTAGTGTTTCTCAAGCTCATCATGCGAATTGTGGGTATGTGCCTATATGTGTATAATTTGGAAGATTTTTTAAAATATTTTCGAAAAGAACATTTGAGTCGCAATGTTTTATAACGTTCATAAGTCCTGTGGCCTTAACGAAGGCCAACAGTTTCCTTATTGGTAGTTTTAGGAACTCTTTTTGTGCTTTATGCTTCATTCATCTTACTGAGTTTGTGTAGGTGTTTTCGACAATGTCTAGTCATCATTTCGGTTACCGTTTTAATCTCTCATATATTGAGGTTCATCAAATGAGTTTTTTATCAATATTTTTGTTTATTTTTTTAGCTTGGATTTGCCCCCTGAGTGGCTCTCCATTTATTTTTATTATTTTTTATCGGCCACTTCTGAATTTTGTTTATTGCCTCATCTTTGGAGGTGCCACACAATCTGCTCGGTCATTCGAAACTGCAAAGAGATCTTTGCAGTTCCTCACTAGTTTTGATTTGCAGTTCTTTAATGCGAGAACAGCCGCCTGGTTATCTGTGTGAAAGTTGATTCTCTTTTCTTTTGGGGTTCCCATTTATGATTTCATCAATGCAGGCCACCAAAGCATAAACTTCAGCCTAGAACACAGTTGAACCTTGGCCTAGGCTGTAAGATTTAATATAAATATAATGAATCAATGGGAAAATCCCAATAGTTGGCTGTATACCATAGTTTAAAAAACCAATACAGAAGTAAAAACTTCGAGATGTATTCTGGTATAAAATCGTTTATTTAAAAACTATAAAATGTCATCGATTGCAGAACGTTTTCGTTCTAAACAGAACATCTTCAGTGCATCCTGCCGAGTATTTTGAAACTAGCACACCGTAAATAGTGTTAACATCATCATATATGGTTTACATAATGTAATATGTTAAAATTTTATGACTACAAGTCGATGTTAATGGATAAAGTGGAACACATGCTAAAAGGGTGCCATGGTTCCCTGCTCGAAGATACTAGGTACTTGCCAATTCAATGGGCACAGACCAACTCAACTACTAAAGTGCAGTTGTACTGAAGAAAGGGGGATTAGAAGGGATAGAAGTAAAGTGGGAAGAGACAGAGGCAAACTGCATAGAGTTGGCTAGCTAGAGATGCAAGAAAACCACTTGACACTCAAGGATGGATACGGCTCGTTTGCATGCCTGTCGAAGAACAGTAGCTCTATATAGATAGTAATGATGACTAAAAGATGAAATAATAAGATAAGAATAATGTACTGAAACTGAATGAAGATGGATAATTGCTAAAGACGAACAAAATAAATAAATCTAACAAATCATGGGCGCCATGAAAATGATCTTCGATCATTTTCCCAGGTATCTTATACTGCTGTCAAATATTAAATATATCAAACCTGTAATAATGAACATAAAGGAATAATAAAATTTATGATATACAAAATAAATACATATTTATTAAAAATAACTACTAGATTTTTAACAATCTCTGAGTTAAACAAGTTCATATTATGTGACTCTAACATGACAAAAGTTTGCAAAAGTTATGTTCAACCTAAGATAACAACAATGTTACCTGTTACAAAATTACAGGTATAAGTACCTCTCACTAACATATAGGGTACAAAATTACATAAGTCTTCTACCAAATGGTTATAGTACGCCTGCTACGTACAACTAAAGGAAACTGACAAAGATGAAAATACTACAAATAAATAGGCCCAAGCCTCACTAAGGGAAAATACAGTAATGAATAAATAAAGTTAAATATACAATTGACTAAAGTAGAAATGAAGTTGAGATAAATACCGACGATGACCTAAATTAACCGAACAAATGGAATAAAGCGAATAACAGTAAAATATTTGGGAAACAAGCTAGTAATATTAAAAAATAAATTTACCCGAATTACATAAACCAATATCAAAGCAATAATAAAGTAATGAATGGGTTGCTTTTTTCTTTACTACAACAATAATAAAGTATTAAAAACCTAATTTTCTCTAGGCTTATTCCTGTGCACAAGAAGTTACCGTAGATACAAAGTTTGGGAACCAAATAATCTAATATACAAATATGTCAAAAAAAAACCAGAGGTAACCTAAATCTGGAAAAAAAACATAGTGTATTTAACAGATAGTCTGAAATATAAAAAAAACCAATAGTTACTAAAACACCTCACTAAATGTTCCCAAACGAGGTTGCGGTTGCATCCTAGAAAATGATGCACCAGGATAGTGCGACCCCATGACTCCTGTAGGCCCAGGTGCCAAGACGAAAACTGAGCTGGAACGCTCCCATAGCTTGTTCCCAAAAAGACGTATTCCCATGATGACTTGACTGTGGCTGTAGTGGTTTCTCTAGGTGGTCAAATAAGGTCTATGACTTCATGGTAGGGTTTCTCCCAAATTGGCCAGAGTTGGTCTGTGCCCATTGAATTGGCAAGTACCTAGTATCTTCGAGCAGGGAACCATGGCACCCTTTTAGCATGTGTTCCACTTTATCCATTAACATCGACTTGTAGTCATAACATTTTAACATATTACATTATGTAAACCATATATGATGATGTTAACACTATTTACGGTGTGCTAGTTTCAAAATACTCGGCAGGATGCACTGAAGATGTTCTGTTTAGAACGAAAACGTTCTGCAATCGATGACATTTTATAGTTTTTAAATAAACGATTTTATACCAGAATACATCTCGAAGTTTTTACTTCTGTATTGGTTTTTTATAAATATAATGTTTGCCCAAAGACTCCTGATACAGTACCATGGGCAGTTTTAGATCCATCAGTAAACCACATTGAGCCCCCATTAATATTTGGGACTTTTTGTTCTCTAGATGGTATATTTATGTTAACTTTCTAAATGAAGTGAAAGACAGGTATGTTTCTTTTCGATACAGAGGTAGCTCTGAACCGAAACCACTTTCTAGTAACATCCTTAATCTCTAACTTTTACAATTTATAAGACAAGAGACGACAAATAGAGAAGGCGAAAAGGACTCTACAATATGCAGTCACATTCCGCCTTATTCGTCTAGGAAAAGGTCCAAAAGATAGTTCCTAGTACTCAAAATATGAGTAAAGCTAAAAGTGAAAAACGTCTAGAGACATAAGCTCTCTTTCACATTTATCTTTACTCAGATTTTGAGTACTCGTCCGACAGCGTCCTACAAGTGGATTATAATGTTATTTTTATAATAGGGACTTGCATAAAATTTTTAATTCGAAAAAGATGCTATAAATTACAACAGAATATAATTTAAAATATATATTAAAGAAAAAAAGTTGTTTTTGTCTTTCGTTTGGCCCCTAAAGACGATTAAAATCGAGAGAAAGTTCAAATTATAGCGGCCAGCCCAAAACGAGCCCTCATTGGTCGTGACGTCATATCATTGTAAAGTTTAAACTCAGCACCATTAGTTCATTAAGTTTTGTATTCATTTACTTGTTGTAATCATTTTATGGTTTATTTCAGTTTTATAAATCTATAGATGATTGCTGTGAACTACATATTTCATAATATTTGAGTGTTTTGGTTAAGACTTTTTTTTAATGACCGAAGAGGGTTTTTCTAAACGGCAGTCTAATTACTTACCCATTGTAAATATGTTTATAGTGGCCAGGTGGCCACATATTTTCAAATGAATGAAAATTTTTCACAAAATTGATATTATAGATTAAATTATTATTTTTATCTTTTACATACATTCTGTATTCAAAAGCTCTATGATCTTTTTGTTCAAAATATACTTGATTTATTAAAAAAACTATTAAGCAGACAACATATATTAAAACAACAGATACTTACATTAGAATTAGCTTCGCATCCATGAACACCTTGAGAATGAACTAAAATGTCTTTAATGTAACGTAAAAATGTCTTTTTTTTGTAACTCCGTTTCTTATCGACTGATAATCTAATAAATATTTTATTGGGGGTTTCAATGATTTTAATTTAACATAACGGTATTAAAGAACACTTTCATAATATTTACTTTTATTTTCCATAGTAAAAAAACACACACAATTCAATACTATCTCTTCAAAAACTGTGTTAGACTCCAAAGTAAACAAAATCGTATGTAATTTTAAATGAGACGTTAGAAATTTCATACAAATGATGATAATATGACGTCACAAAGGTTCGCGCGCTTTTTAGATCGTTTGAAATGATTTAAATACATATAAGATGTTAAATTTGTACTTCTAAGTTATTATGAGGCTTTGAGGCGTGAAATTTTGGAAATCTTATTTTTTAACGAAACTGAACATTTTTATGTAATAAAATAAAAATGTACAAGTTCCCTATTCACCTCAAATACGCAGTTTGGTTTCGTTTAGATTCAGGGGTGTTCATTTAGCCCCACTGAAGACGTCTATAGACAGAAACAGCTGTCTGGAGATGGTAAACCACCTCTGAATCGAAAAGAAACATAAGCTGTCTGTCACTTTTATCTTTATTCGGATTTTGAGTACTCGGAAATATATTTCGGACCTTTTCCTAGACAAATAAGGGGTAATGTGACTGCATATTGTAGAGTCCTTTTCGCCTTCTTTATTCATCGTATTTGGTCTTATAAATAATTGTAAAAGTCAGAGATTAAGGATGTGACCAAAAAGTGGTTCCACGAAAAGTTTTCAGATTTAAATTATTATTTATTATTATTGTAATAATGAATTTTGCATCTGGGACTTTTCATCTTTTCTTTAAGAGATGTCGCTACAGCGTCCTAAAAGTGGATTATAATGTTATTTTTGTAATTCACCTTAAATACGTAGTTTGGTTTCGTATCGATTCAGAGGTGTTCACGTAGCCCTACTGAAGACGTCTAGAGACAGAAACAGCTGTGTGGGGATGGTAAAACACCTCTGACTAGAAAAGAAACATAAGCGGTCTTTCACGTTTATCTTTACACAGATTTTGAGTACTCGGAACTATCTTTTGGACCTTTTCCTAGACGAATAAAGCGGAATGTAACTGCATATTGAAGAGTCCCTTTCGCCTTTTTTATTCGTCGTATCTTGTCTTATAAATTGTAAAAGTTAGAGATTAAGGATGTTATCAGAAAGTGGTTCCACGAAAAGTTTTCAGATTTAAATTAATTATTATTTATTATTATTTTAATAATGAATTTTGCACCTGGGATTTTCATCTGTTCTTCTCAGTGAAGATTAGTTCTGGTGTCATCATATCTGAGTACATCATAAAGATGAATTCATCAAGTATAGTCGCAGTAGTACTACATAATTCAAGACTCCTGTTATAGTTAGAAATTAGAAAGCTTGTCTTTGTAGGGTGGTGAGAAAGATCGCACAATATTGCAAAGCCGTCTTTTCCCACCAAAGTACTGAACCATAAGTAACTGTAAGTCGTATCAATGATATGTATAATTAACAAATTACCCCTGCACTCCCAGAAGAGTAGCGTAACCCTGTTAGTTATATTGTTAATATTATTCTTCTTCTTCCTCTTTATAAGCAATTCTGTTTGTTCATTAACGGATTGATACCTCTATGGAAGGTCGTCACTCCATCTTTTGCGCGGTCGGCCGATACTTCTTCTACCGATTGGTGATTTATCTCTTGCTATTTTGACTACACGTGTCTCCCCCATTCTGGTTATGCGGTTGTTCCATTCTCTTTTTCTATTTAGTGTCCATTCGTTTATACACTGTATTGTAAATTTGAGTGCTCCAATTGAGTTTGGAATCCAGTGTGAGCCCTAGATACTTGACCTCATTGGTTCTTTCTAGTTAGCCCTTAAATAATTTCAGCTCACTCAGTCAAGTAGGCTTCCTCCCTCTTATTAGTGAAGGCTACTAATTTTGTTTTGGAAAGGTTCACAGAGAGGTTCTCTTTCAGACACCAATTCTCTATATTAAGAAGAGCATATCTCATCTGATCCGCAACAGTACTAGTGAATTTTCCCCTAGTCACTATTAAAATGTCGTCTAAGAAACTCTGGACCCAGATTTCTTATTTGCCCTCAGGTTCATAGCGGCTTTCTGGGGTAAACTTCTTTTGAGTTCCGACATCAGATTGTGCAGGGCGGCTTCAGCTGATTTCCCGGCTTGATAGGCTCATTGCTGCTCATGTAGTGGGTTGTCATTAAGATTATTTTTCTTGATGTATTCATTCAAGATGTTTTCCATGGTTTTAAACATGAATGAAGTCAGATTTATAGGCCTGTAAGGCTTGTTAAGGTGTAATCTGTTTTTCTGGTTTAAAAATAAACGTCATACTCACTCTTCTCCAAGCTTTGGGAATATATACCAGAGCATGGCTAGCTCTAAATATTATGATCACGGACCTATAATAATTATTTCCTGTGCTTCTTGAAGTAGCCTAGGAAGTATGCCATCCGGTCCCGCAATTTTGTATGGTTTAAAAGATTTAACAGCCCATGTGACCGTCTGAGAACCAAAGATCACTTTAGAGGTCAGACAGTCACTTCTGGTTGGCCTAAAGTTTGCTTGATGATTATTACCACTAGTCAATTGCACCGACCCTGAGAAGTGCTTTAAAATATGCTCTACAGCCTCTTTCTCTGAGTCCGTATACTTCCCATTGGGCAATTTAATTGACTTTTAGGTTATTGTCACCGGTTTTGATCATTATGTTAACCATGGCACTTTCAGGTACACTTTCATGTTTTCACAGTATTTTGGCCTTTTAGAATAATTCCGTACCCTTGTTCTAAGATGTATTCTACTAAAGGATTCTCAACCGATCACCTTAGGATCTCTATAAAGAATTGTTTCTCCATAAATCTACATAGAAGGCTTTGGTCGATCAATGATTCTGCGGCTGATGTCCCAAAGGTAAACTTATAATCCTTATTCAGCAAATCAACTTTGGAAAGGTAGTCAAAAAGCAACTTACCTCTGTTGTTTATATCTCCGCTACCACAAACGGTACGATGGGCGTTGGCGTTGGAGTCGACGTCAATAATAAGCTCCGTGTACTTATTTTTGATATATTCTAGATTCTCTAAGTTAGTTCCTGGAAGTTGTCCTTTAGAATCAATAGGCGCAACAATCATCTCTATAACCAATCTATTGCAATTCAGTTTAATTTTGGCAGCTGCCATGTCTCCTCTACATAAAGTTACATAACTGGTACCAGGTTAAGGTCAGACCTACAAAAGATACAAGTTCGTATTTTAGTGTCTGTTACTCCCAAAATTAGTTCCGATTCCTTAACATTTAGTTTCCGTAACTTACCATTACTTATCCACGGTTCTTGAATAAGCACCATCTCAATGTTCTTCCCAACTATTTTCTGGCACAATAGTACCGATGTTGTTTTTTTTGCGTTGCAAATGGATCTATACGATCTTAAAATTGCTGAAGGTTATTCATTTTTGGAGTCTCCAGCCAGTGGTTGTGTAATTTCTTGTACCTGCATAGATTCACTTTCGGCTTCCTGCGGTTTAGAGGTAGGTAATGGTTGCAGGCTTTGGTTCCCCAATGTTCCCCATCTGTGTTGTTTTGCCCCCTTCCAAGATCATCCTTCTTCAAGATCTCTCTTCGTCTTAATCACATCTGGGAATGTATAATATAATTTTACACATGCGTACATCGGACACCTCTCTGCAATAGAAAGTCTATGTACATGCAGATTATAGTTTATACCGTGACGCCATCATTTTTTTTATTATTCTTGTAGTATGTTGTCTTGTTGTATATTATTATTGGTTCATGTATTTATAATATTTCTATTTATTTTAGGTACACGGAAGAACACACTAAGAATATATCACGAAAACCTATAATTCTTCCTCCCGCGAGTCCTGAATCAGATAGTGAGGTTGCTTCTTCTACTGCTGAATCCATGGAAATGGAAAGATGCTGGTTATGGCAACAATTTGCTTCTAACATTACGCCGTGCGTTCAAAGGGTAGTTGAATTTGCTAAGAGGGTTCCTGGATTTTGCGACTTAGGACAGGACGATCAACTTATTTTGATTAAAATGGGATTTTTCGAAATTTGGTTGAGTCACGTTGCGAGATTGACCTCTAATACTTCAATGATGTTTGATGATGGTACTACAGTTAGCAGACAGCAGTTGGAGACAATGTATGATGTAAGTATTACAATATATTTAAACTTGCCATCAAGAAGATAATTTTAATTTTATTCAACAATTTTATGCTATAGGTATCATTCAAATGGTATATACAATGGAATTATGCAATATCATTCAAATCAAATATACCAATAAATCATTTATATTCATTAATAACACATTCATCATCATCAATCAGCCAATCGCGCCCACTGCTGGACATAGGCCTCCATCAGTCCTTTTTGTGTTCTTGTGTTCTAGCTAAGTGCCCTGCTCAGTTCCACTTAAGCTGATTATTTCGGTGACGTCTTGAACTCCTGATATTTGCTTGATTTGGTTTGTTATCAGGTCTCGAAGGCTCACTTCCAGCATTGCACGTTCCATGGCTCGTTGTGTAACTTTGAGTTTATTCGCGGATTTTTGCGTCAGTGTTAAAGTCTCTGCTCCTAAGTTTGTACGGACAAAACCGGAATGGGAAGTTTCATCGCCGCCGGTTCATCGCCGCCGGCTCATCGCCGCCAGTTCATCGCCAGTCCATTTCATCGCCGTCCGTTTCATCGCCAGTTAATCAGTTGATTTTGTATTATGGGAGATGACACGACACGACGTTAAATTCAGTTCAAAACTTATGACAATGAAAAAGATAAAAACTATTATTATATTAATTTACTGATCTATCTCTACTTCCCCTAAATTTGATACTTCTTTTTCTTGCAGTACCGTCTCCCATCGGAGGTTGGCTACCATCACAGCCATCTTAACTTTGTTGACTGCAGCTCTGAACAACTGTATTGAACTGCACCCATACCACTCCCTTAAATTTCGCAACCAGGAAATCCTCCTACGTCCCACATTTCCCTTTCCCGAGATTTTTCCTTGGATTATGAGTCTTAACAGAGAGTACTTTTCTCCTCTCATTATGTGGCCTAGATACTCCAGTTTTTTCGTTTGTATGGTTTTTATGACTTCGCATTCCTTCCCCATCTTCAGCAAAACATCTTGATTTGTTACTCTTTCTATCCATGGTATTTTCCACATTCTCCTGTAACACCACATTTCGAATGCCTCAATGTTTTTGATGTTTATCTTTTTAAGTGTCCAAGCTTCCATGCCGTACAGCAGAACGGAGAAAACATAGCATCTTAACATTCTCGTTCTTAAGTTTATATTTATATCCCGGCTGCATAGGAACTTTTTCATTCTGACAAACGATTGTCTCGCTATCTCAATTCGCCTCTTGATTTCTCTTGTCTGGTCATTAGTATCAGTGAAGCAAACCCCTAGATATTTGTAGGACGTAACTCTTTCAACTGGCTGATTATTTATGGTTAAATTTACATTGGTGTATAGCTTCTTTGTTACAATCATGAATTTAGTCTGTTTGATGTTCAGTTTTAGACCATACTTATTGGTCTGAGTGTTTATGTTTTCCATCAAATACTGTAAATTTGCTAGGTTATCTGTTACAATTAGCGTGTCATCAGCGTATCGTATATTGTTAATTAACTCTTCGTTAATGTTCATACCAATGTTTTGCTCTAGGAGCGCTTCCTGACATATTGTTTCGCTATATATATTGAATAGTAGTGGAAAAAGCACCCAACCCTGACGCACACCTCGACGAATCTCAATTTCTTCGGTTAACTCATTATCAACCTTGATTTTTGCTGTTTGTCCCCAGTACAAACTGGATATGGTGTTAACGTCGCGACTGTCGATGTTTTTGCTTCTTAGGATTTCATACAGCTTTTGGTGTCTGACTTTATCGAAGGTTTTCTCAAAATCTATGAAACCTACGTAGAGGTCTTGGTTTACATCCAAACATCTTTGCATTAACACACTCAGACCAAACAAAGCTTCCCGTGTTCCCAGTCTACTTCTGAATCCAAACTGTGTGGCGCTTATGTCCTCTTCTAATTTATTAAATATTCCTTTGTGAATTATTTTTAAAAATACTTTTAGTGTGTGGCTCATCAATGCTATAGTTCTGTGGTCTGAACACTCTCTGGCGTTATTCGTCTTTGGAATTGTGACAAAAGTAGAGGAGAGCCATTTCTTTGGTATAATGCCTGTTCTATAAATTGTGTTAAAGAGGTTCACCATTATTTCAAGTGTGTCGTCGTCTATAAGTTTCAACAATTCTACAGGAATTTCAGCTGGTCCTGCAGCTGTACCCCCTTTTATGTTCCTTATAGCGTATTCTATCTCGCTTTTTAGGATTTCAGGCCCTGTTGTGTCGTCTGTAGGTTCTGCCACTGCTATTTCTGGTCTTTCGTCTGCAAAAAGTTCTTCAATGTATTCTGTCCAGCTTGCCAGTTTTTCATTTAAATCTGTAATTATTTTACCTTTTTTGTCCGTTACGATGAATGCTTGTTTCACTTTTTTACCTGTTATTTCCTTGATCTTTTTATGTATGTTAAAGCTATCGTACTTTCTTTCATATTCTTCTATTTCCTTGCAGTTTTTTAGAACCCACTTCTCTTTGGCTTCTCTAATTTTTCTCTTAATCTCACGGTTCACTTTTTTTTGTATTGTGTCTTGTTGGTTTTATTTCTTCGTCTTTCCTCCATGAGGTACAAAATTTCGTTTGTCATCCATTCCTTTTTCTTAATTTTGCTTGGAGCTAAGGAGCCTTCATTAGCTGTCATAAGGGCCTTTTCTATCTCCATCCATTTGTCCTCTACATTGCCTGTGTTCCTATTTTTTGCAGCGAGGTTTCTAAGATTGTTGTTTACCTGCTCTCCCGTCCTTTCCAGTATAGTTGCGTCTTTCAGTTGCTTTACGTCTATCTTTTGTTTAGTTGCATTTTTCTGTAGTTTCTTGAATCTTATATTTACTACAGCCACCACCGGATTGTGATCCGATTCTATATCAGTGCCTGGATAGGTTTTTGTAGACGTGATGGAGTTTTTAAACCGGCTTCTGATTAGTATATAATCGATTTGATTCTTGACGATGTTGTCTGCATTATCCCTTGGTGATGTCCACGTGTACAACCTACGGTTTGGCAATCTGAACATTGTGTTCATTACTACAAATTCTTTTTCTTGGCAACATTGTACGAGACGTTCACCTCGGTCGTTTCGTTGTCCAAGTCCAAATTCACCAATGCATCCATCAGTTTTCATCCTACCAACTTTAGCGTTGAAATCGCCCATGATTACGGTGACCTCTTCTTTTTTGGTCGATTCCAGAATGTATTCTAGTTGCTTGTAGAATTCTTCTATTTCCTCATCCTCTTTCTCTGCTGTCGGTGCATAGACTTGAATAATGTTACTTTTTCCTTTGTTCGACTTTAGTTGGATTGCTATGATTCGTTCTGAATATGGGGTAAAACTTAGTACTGATTTGTTGACTTCCCTTTCGACTATTATTCCGACGCCATAACGGTGGTTTGTATCATCAGTTCCCGAATAGTAGAACATGCCGTTTCTAGTTGGACATCTGCCGGATCCTTTCCACTGTACGTCGCTGATACCAAGTATTTTCACATGTAGTCTTTCCATTTCTGTTGTTACGTTTATTAATTTCCCGGCTGCATACAAGCTTCTTGCATTCCAAGTAGCTATTCTCATAACTTTATTTTTAAGTTTCACGACTTCGTTCGCCACTGTTCCCCCCGGAGATCCGATTGGGGAACATTTTACTCCGGAATATTTCGTTTTGAACATTACCATTGATGGTTTTTTACAAGGAAATCCATTTGGATATTTAATGCAGTGGTTTCCCGTTGCCTTCTGCATCCTGATGCCGTTGACCACTGTCTTGGTCCCTTCGCCTTCGAGACCGATTTCTCAGTCTCAGGACAACAGAGTGCCCTGCCATTTGGCCGGTAGATGGAGGATTACTTATACCGGTAATCGCTCGGTTACTAGAGGGTGTAGTGGAAGGAAATATAGTGACCCGTCTGCTTTCGGAAACCTAATCGCCATTAGAGGTCAGAAGAAACAAGAGTTAGCCAAAAGAGGCTGATAGGAAAGATTAAAGACATTTTACTCAAGACAAGTTGAAAAAGAGTAAAATGTGAAGGCCCTTATGATGTGCCAGGTGCGCTTCATAAGCGTAAGAGTATCGATACACTTTGTGTTCCCGCTCATACCTCGGGGTGTTGACTACAGACTGTATGGCTCGTCCAGCATGCCATAGCGTGGAGGATGGGGTACACGACATTTTTACAATGTAGATACTCCAACTCCATGGCCTGACCCCAAAACAAAATTGATACTAAATAGTATTAAATTTGTAGTGTTAAAGGGCCTTGTAGAAATATATATGTTCAAATTTATGTAGTGTCAGGTAAGGTTAGGTTAGGTCATTTCCTAGAATTCCTAATTAATATTAAAAATAAATAATAAATTTAACTGTAGAAAATTGGTCGGAAATTTGGAATTAAATCAGTTAGCGATTAATTAACTGGCGATGAATCAGCCGGTGATGAACTGGCGGCGATGAAATGCCCTAGACCGGACAAAACACATTGGAAAGACATAATTAATAAGGCACATGGAAATTGCACTTTTTAGGATCGCTTAGTTTGCCAAATTCTGTCCATGTCAGGTCTATTCGCCTCTTAGACAAGGCGAAAACGGCGGGTTCGAAGGGAAAAATATTCCCATGAGATTTTTTTGCATAATCACATTCGTGAGATATCCCAGAATAAGGTTCAAGAAGTCGCCCATGTGAAAAGTGGGCCAATTTTTTTTTAACAATTTTTTTTTAATCATATTGCAAGAATCAATATTTTTGGCCTGAACAATTTTTTCTTTAATTTTTTGGACCATACTGGACAAAAAAGGTATCTTATAATTTTTCTCTAAAGTTGATCGTTTTCGACTTACAAGCAATTTGAAATTGAAAAAAACGAAAAATGGCGATTTTCAAGGCTTAATAACTCGGTTAAAAGTTATTATTATGAAAGTAAATATATGACTAAATCAAAGCCCGCCCTACAAGATCCTGAAGAAATTTTTGTCATTATTTTATTACTAAGCTGTTATTTTTAAGTAATAATAATAAGCTCCATGCACGTGTGCGGGGCTGTAAATGCTGAGTGCGAGAGAGAAGCCATTCCAGCAGTCCAATTGTGCATCTTACTCGCACTCACATTTACAGCAGCGTCAATAAGATCTAACCACTCATTGTTATTAATTAAAAATAACAGCTTAGTAGTAAATTAATGACACAGATTTCTTCAGGATCATGTAGCGGCGACTTTAAACTTTGATTTAGTCACTTTCTGACTTTCAAAATAATAATTTTTGACCGAGTTATTAAGTCTTAAAAATAGCCATTTTCGCGTTTTTCAAATTTTAACTTGCTTATAACTCGAAAAATATCAACTTTAGAGAAAAATTATAAGAGACCTTTTTTGTCCATAATGGTCCAAAAAACTTAAAAAAAATTAGTACGGGCCAAAAATATTGATTTTTGCAATTGGATTAAAAAAAATTGTTAAAAAAAATGGCCCACTTTTCTCGTGGGCGACTTCTTGAACCTTATTCTGGGATGTCTCACGAATGTGATTATGCAAAAATATCTCATAGGAATATTTTTCCCAACGAACCCGCCGTTTCCGCCTTGTCTATATGTATTTCATGTGTTTGATTGTCACTGCTTATTTTGATCTCATGTCCCAGATCTTTGCATGTGTCTGTTTGTTGTATGGTATAATAATTGTCATTCATTATATTTTCGCCATTTGATTTGTCATAAGTTTAGTTTTCTCGGTTTATTTTTAATCCTGCTATCTCAGAGAGAGTTTTAATCGAATGTATCATAGAAACTGTATCTTGTAAGTTTTCTGCGATTAGGTAATACAACCGCTATCTGCAAACGTCAGATGATAAAATATAACCTTTCTTCATTTATATTGATGCCCATATATCTTGCCATTGAGTGTTCTTAAATATTGACTCTAGAGCTGCCGTGAACAATTATGGTGAAATATTGTCTCCTTCTCTTACTCCTCGACCTAAGCTAATTTTTTTTTCTGTATCGACATGGAAGAATATCCTGTAGCTGGCTGTATACCATTAATTACAAGTACAATGACAAATTTTTCTTGATAAAAGCTATATTTATTTAAAAACCCTTAAAAGGGCCACAAATACCACAACAAAACGTTTTCGCTCTCTAAAAAGAGCATCATCAGTGTTACAAGCCTAACATGCTGAGCCGCCCAAAAATATAAAGGTTAAAACCCTTTAAAAGTTGACTAAATATATTACATAATTAAATAAATTATGGAATCCAAAGGATGGATATAATCCCTATGGATAAGGCCCTAGGGCAACATATGACTCCCACTTGGTACGTGGGTTTCTAGGTAATAATTAGGTCATCACATTGAGAGAGGTGAAAGAGAGCATTTCACTCTTCTGAAAAATACGTTTTATCTAGGACCGCAAAGTTGGTTTCGTGGTGGCGATGAACTCCTTAAATTCGACTTAAATTCTTACCCGGCGAGTGACTTTTTTAAGTTTGGAAAGAGATTTGGCCCAAATTTGGAGATTACGGTGGATGAGACAGCAGTTCGTAGCTCAATTTGATCAATTTCGTCATGGTAACGACGGAGGTGTGAGCCGGTCCCTTTTCATGGTGAAAGAACACATTTTTTCTTCAAATATAGATTCATTTCTGCAATAGGTAACTTGCATAAAATTTTAAATTCGAAAAAAATGGTATAAATCACAACAGAACATAATTTAGAACCTGTATCAAAAATAAAAAAAGTTTTGTTTGTCTTTCGTTTGGCCCCTAAAGACGACTAAAAATTCAACTTATCCCAGCCACCCCAAAACGCGTCGTGACGTCACAGGGTTGTATGTTTACATTCTACACCAATTGTATGTATAATTTTAAATTAGACATTATAAACGTCAGTAGAAAATACAGTTATGTGACGTTACAAATGTTTTTGATCGTTTGAACTATTCATAGAAAATGTGTACTTTTACAAAATGGTTTTATTTTCAATAGTAAACCTTCTTTCCTTTCCTTCAAAAACTGTATCAAACTGCAATCTCAACAAACTATATTTTATTACAATGACATACGATAAATGTCATTAGAATATAAATATTTTTCCTTTATTCCCCGACGACGATCTGGCTAAATACCCAAGTAGTTGGAGGCCAATAAACTAAAGAAGAAGAAGAATATACGTAAATATAACCGTAAACTGAACCACATAGTCAAACTCTGTGACGTCACGGGTCGTTTGAACTATTTTAAGATAAAGAAGACTTTAAATTTGTACTTCTAAGTTATTATGAGTTTTTGAAGCGTGAAATTTTGGAAATCTCATTTTTATATAAAACTGAACATTATTATGTAATAGAAAAAATGTGCAAGTTCCCTATTCTGTGTCAAATCTGCCCAATAATTCGGTATAGTAGAGCTTTGTGACCATTTTGGCCTTTCCCAGGAAGTCGGTGTAGATCACGCCTTATCAATTCCAGAAAACGGTGGCCATCATCGTTCCTGCCGATAGGACAGTCTTCGCCTTCTTCGGAGCACGTTCAGGAGTTTCAGTTTCTTGGATTCTGGTGTGTACCAGTGTATCCATGTTTCGTCGACAGTCATAAAACAACATAGAGACTCATTCTTATTACTGCTTATAGTCTGTTCGCTAAACTCAGACGCAACTTTCTAGATATTTTAGTCGGTAATTTTGCCAATTTTAGCAAAATTGGCAAAAAATTAATTTTTAAATAGTTAATAATCACTAAATATTTAGTAATTTTGCCAATTTTTGCAAAATTGGCAAAAAACAAAAAAAATATCGACTAAAATATCTAGCCAGTTGCGTCTGAGTTTAGCGAACCGACTATACTGTTTCAGCTGTTGGCGGTTTGCCAATACGAGATCGTGGATTATTTTTTCACGTTATCCTTCGAGGTCCCTTTTCGGGGAATATGGGCGTGACTTATCAAAAACCGACGTACGATCACGTTGAAACTGATTAAACCAATTTTTGTCCAATCAAGGGCACCTACGTATTTCATTAATAAATAAAATTGGCATTATTTTCAGGGCGATTTCACACAATCCGTAATTCATTTTGCCGCAAGTTTCAACGCTTTGGCACTCAACGATACTGAGGTAGGACTATTTTCGGCTGTCGTTCTTCTAACAGCGGACCGACCCGGCATTACAGATGTAAAGACAATAGAACAACATCAAGATAAACTAATAGAAGCTTTAAAAGTTCAGGTAATATATTCATTAATCAAATAGGTACATTTTCTTCAAATAATTAAAAACTATTATACAGGGTGTAACAAAAATACAGATCATAAATTAAATCACCTATTCTGGGACCAAAAATAGTTCGATTGAACCTAACTTACCTTAGTACAAATGTGCACCTAAAAAAAGTTACAGCCCTTTGAAGTTACAAAATAAAAATCGATTTTTTCAATAGATCGAACACTGTTTGAGCTGCACAAATTTTAATATAATTTCTTTTTAGGATGTTTATGCCATAATATTGCCACATGTCCATTTTCATTAAAAAATCTTTAATAGTTTTCGATATATCGGAAAAAATCGATTTTCATTTTGTAATTTCAAAGGGTTGTAACTTTTTTTGTGTGCATATTTGTACTAAGGTAAGTTAAGTTCAATCGAACTATTTTTGGCCCCAGAATATGTGATTTAATTTATGACCTGTATTTTTGTTACACCCTGTATATCTTAAGACCCATCGCATACATACAACTTTTAGTCGAACAACTATTTAGTTGTGTATTATAAGTCTGTAGGAATATATTGAAGTGCGCATACTGTCAACTCGATAGTCGCTCGACAAAAAAATCAAAAGATCTCATCGATTGCCTTTTGACTGAAAAGTCGCACAACTCTCGACAAACAGCTCAATTCTCATGGTAGACCAGGGCGCATCTGTAAAAATATTAGTACATTTGGACGTTGAGATGTGACTCAAATGTTTTTGCAAAAATTGCTTGAAAATAACTCAAATAATAATATTTGAGTTATTCTCCCTCTCAAAAAGGTCCGGAACATTGTTTAAATAATCAAAATGTCAAAAAATAAAGGAAAAATTCGATTTTTTTCTTCGTTTTTTGATTATAACTTTAAAAGTATTCATTTCCGAGAAAAGTTGTACTGACATAAAAGTTGCGTAATTAAATTTCCTACAATATAGAATTAGTTAATAATTTAAAAAATAGTCGTTCTTGTTTCAAAATAGCAATAATTGCGAAAAAGAACCATACAAAAACAAGTATTCGCATTTTACGTTTTTCAACCATTTATGTTACACTTAGGGCCTTCATATTTCACTCAGAAAAACTTTATGATACAGTAAAGTAATACTGTAAATTTCATTAAGATCGGCTCAAGAGATTTTGCAAAAAAATTATTTTTTCAAAATGTTACAGGACTGAAAATAAAGCAGACAGCAAGTTGATTTTTTTTGCGTATAGAAGTGTACTGTACCTTTCATTTGCAATTTGCAAAACTAAAATCGATTAACTACCACGGCGTCAGGAATTTTTTTAAATACACATTAATTATTGGTGCTACGCGCAGGACAGCGGATATGGGCATTCCAATAACCTTTGATAATGATTGATACATTTTAATTTTTATTACATTTCGATATAAATATCTCCATCTAATTTACCTACCGTTGCACGTCATCCGCGTCATAGATCGTGACGTGACATGATACCAACACGAAATATTTGGAGGGTATGTGTGTTCTGTTTTAGAATCACTTTGCCGAGTACACTGGCATTACAGCCACTACACATATTTTATTATATACGCGTAGAAATAATATTTAAAGATTTTTATTATTGTTAACTTAAAAAAATACACAATAATATGTTTCATTTAATTTGTATAGATGGATTATAAAGCGTTTTTATGAAGCACATTTGTTCGGAATACACTGTAACTATAATCGAACGAAGGTGATATTTTGGCATAAATTGGTAACATTTATTTGACAGTTGCGGTGATGACACTTCATATTTGTTTATATTCTTTACTGTAAGTATTTGTTTCATTATATTTACTGTTTTTATTATGTACTTTAACACGCTTTAACGTAAGATTATAACTTAATTCTTGTTTTCTATTTCTAAAGTTTTTATTTATTTACATTGAATATTAATTTGTTTTGCTGTATAATCCACTTCCGCAAAAATTGTGTGATGTATTTGATTTAAAATGAATTCAAGAATTTTTTGTAATTGGGCAACAATGTCAACTTAGATCTCTAACGTAGATAATGACGTGCAACGGTAAGTAAATTAGACGGACTGTAAATAAATTTGTTTATTGCAAAATAAAAACACATACTCTATCCTTTGAAATGACACTTTTTTAGCAAAAACTTTCTTTGTTCATATATTTTAACTTAGAGAATAAAAGTTTATTATTTTTAAACATATGCAATTGTTTAAACAATATTTCACAAAAAATAATAAAAATAATAAATTTAAAGATAAAACCCATAACTAAATTAAAATTCATGGTGACGTTTCAATTATTATTTTAATCATCGTCAGAATAATAAGTTTCTTGAGCGGATGCTTTAAAATATTTTAAAGGAACAAACAATAATTAATGAAAACGTAAAAATGACATTGACAATCATTGGGTTAAATCAGTAATTTCAAAAACGCCATGTCTTGTTGCGTGTTTAAGGGTGGCTTCAAAAGAAATATGGATAATGCCTCCTTGATGTTGAGTTCCGTTGGAGAACTTGCATGACCAATGATTGAGAAGTCCTTACGACTAATAGGGTGGTCAGAATCAGTCATATGTTGGAATACCGCTGAATTTGGAATTGTTCTTGATCGTATTCTTAAGTGAGGAGTGACACCTAAGTGTTCGCAACATCTGACATTAAAGTGACGTCGAGTCTTCCCGACGTACGTAGCTGCACAGCTACTACATTTGAATTGGTATATAATGTTAGATGCGAGATCAATAGGAATCATGTCTTTCACATGGAAACGAGATCCTATTCTTTCCAAAGTCGTGAAAGCAAATCTTAATTCTATAGAGGGAAATACTTTTTTAATTGTTCTACGGATGTTGCGTCGGATTTGTAAGCTGTGGTAACCAGTATATGGAAGTTTGATAGGTATAGATCTTTTCTTTGATTTCTTCTACTTTGCTGTTTGGTTGGAATTTGTTATTGAAAAAACGTCTGATGTATCTTTCTAAGAAGTTCAACGAAAAACCATTTTTACTTAAGATCACCTTTATGTTTTCTAACTCTTCATGTAGGAATTGCCAGGTTGAACAGATAGTGAAAGCGCGGTGAACAAGTATATTGATTAAACTTGTTTTGTATTTGTTGGGAATGAAGCTATCTGCGTTTATATACAGGCCGGTGAAGGTTGGTTTTCTATATATTAAAGTGGAAAAACCTGAAGGTGATCTGAAGATGTTAATTCCTAAGAAGGGCAGATTTCCATTGACTTTAATTTTAACAACCTTCACCGGCCTGTATATAAACGCAGATAGCTTCATTCCCAACAAATACAAAACAAGTTTAATCAATATACTTGTTCACCGCGCTTTCACTATCTGTTCAACCTGGCAATTCCTACATGAAGAGTTAGAAAACATAAAGGTGATCTTAAGTAAAAATGGTTTTTCGTTGAACTTCTTAGAAAGATACATCAGACGTTTTTTCAATAACAAATTCCAACCAAACAGCAAAGTAGAAGAAATCAAAGAAAATATCTATATCAAACTTCCATATACTGGTTACCACAGCTTACAAATCCGACGCAACATCCGTAGAACAATTAAAAAAGCATTTCCCTCTATAGAATTAAGATTTGCTTTCACGACTTTGGAAAGAATAGGATCTCGTTTCCATGTGAAAGATATGATTCCTAGTGATCTCGCATCTAACATTATATACCAATTCAAATGTAGTAGCTGTGCAGCTACGTACGTCGGGAAGACTCGACGTCACTTTAATGTCAGATGTTGCGAACACTTAGGTGTCACTCCTCACTTAGGAAGACGATCAAGAACAATTCCAAATTCAGCGGTATTACAACATATGACTGCTTCTGACCACCCTATTAGTCGTAAGGACTTCTCAATCATTGGTCAAGCAAGTTCTCCAACGGAACTCAGCATCAAGGAGGCATTATCCATATTTCTTTTGAAGCCACCCTTAAACACGCAACAAGACATGGCGTGTTTGAAATTATTGACTTAACCCAATGATTGTCAATGTCATTTTTACGTTTTCATTAATTATTGTTTGTTCCTTTAAAATTATTTTAAAGCATCCGCTCAAGAAACTTATTATTCTGACGATGATTAAAGTAATAATTGAAACGTCACCATGAATTTTAATTTAGTTATGGGTTTTATCTTTAAATTTATTATTTTTATCAAGTTTAATGGTGTGTCCTTATCTACATAAAAATAATAAAATTAGTTTGATTTTTGTGGAATTAAAATATTAAAATACAACAAATATAGAGTAAGAAAATAATATATTAGATAAAAATTGAAAGAAATTTTGGTGGAAATCAACTTGTGTGAATCGAACAACGCTGTCCTGCGCGTAGCACCAAAAATTAATGTTTATTTAAAAAATTTCCTGGCGCCGTGGTAATTAATTGATGTAAATTTTGCAAATTGCAAATGGAAGGTACAGTACACTTCTATAAGCAAAAAAAATTCAACTTGCTATCTGCTTTCTTTTTAGTCCTGTAACATTTAAAAAAAATGATTTTTTTTTGCAAAAGCTGGATTTCAATATTTATTTTGCAAAATATCTTAAACCGATCTTAATGAAATTTACAGTGTTGTTTTAATATATAATAAAGTTTTTCTGGGTAAAATATGAAGGTCCTAAGTGTAGCATAAATGGTTGAAAAACGTAAAATGCCAATACTTGTTTTTGTTTGTTTTTATTTTTCGCAATGTTTGCTATTTTGCAACAAGTGACTATTTTTTAAATTTTTAACTAATTCTATATTGTAGGAAATTTAATTACGCAACTTTTATGTCAGTACAACTTTTCTCGAAAATGAATACTTTTAAAGTTATAATCAAAAAACCAATAAAAAAATCGAATTTTTCCTTCATATTTTGGCATTTTGATTATTTAAACAATGTTCAAGATCATTTTGAGTGGGAGGATAACTCAAATATTATTATTTGAGTTATTTTCAAGCAATTTCTGCAAAAAATTTGAGTCACCTCTCAACGTCCATCTCAAAACAGATGCGCCCCGGACTATAGTACATTTGGACGTTGAGAGGTGACTCAAATGTTTTTGCAGAAATTGCTTGAAAATAACTAAAATAATAATATTTGAGTTATCCTCCCTCTCAAAAAGGTCAGGAACATTGTTTAAATAATCAAAATGTCAAAAAATGAAGGAAAAATTCGATATTTTTCTTCGTTTTTTGATTATAACTTTAAAAGTATTCATTTCCGAGAAAAGTTGTACTGACATAAAAGTTGCGTAATTAAATTTCCTACAATATAGAATTGGTTAAGAATTTAAAAAATAGTCGCCCTTGTTGCAAAATAGCAATAATTGCGAAAAAAACATACAAAAACAAGTATTCGCATTTTAGTGGAGTCACTGAAGGTGGATATGAGCTATTACCTCCGATTTCGTTGAACCTCCATCGATTTGCATGAAAATTGGTGAGTGGTTAGAGGATATCTCAAGGAACAAAGGTGATATGGTGCCAACTTGCGCTTTTACCCTAGGGGTGGATGCCACCACCCCTTCTCGGGGGTGAAAATTATTTTATTAAAAATAACCCCATAATTCGATAGAGGGACAAATTTCAAGCAAAATTTGTTATATAAAGTTATTAAAATAAATCAAAACTTTTTAAGTTAATAAAGACCAAAGATTTTAATTTTTCATGAGAAAAATGCATGTTTAACCAATTTTTCATCAATAACTCAAAAAGCGTAAGTTTTTATAAAAAAGTGATAAATAACAAAATTGAAGCTAATAAAAATGAAATAAACAACTTACTAGAAAAACCCTTTAATATTAACTAAAAGTGAGTTATAGGTAATTGAATGTAGGTATATTTTTTTCGGCGAGTTAAAAACTTAGTATTCAAGCTGAAATAACGGGACATTGATGCATTTTATAACAAAAACTTATTAAACATTTGTCAAAGTACTTAAAAATATCTATCAAATGAGCCACTGAACATGTTGATAGCGTTAAGATTTATGCTCCAAAATTTTTGCAAAATTTATCTTTTAAAAATTTTTCTAAAACATGTTATGGTTTTTTTTTAATAACTCCATTCGTGTTTACGATATCAGGTTCGTCTAAAAACTGTTTGAAAGTTAATTCCAAGTGCTATTTAAGCACGTCAAACCTAATCTTTTAAACCCCTTACGTTTTTAAAAATAAAAGGTTAAATGGCCCCGGTTGCATGGTTCCCACAGCAAAATTTAAGATTTAAACGTTTCTATCTCGGTTATTTTTGACCCTATAGAAATAGTAAAAGAGGTAAAATATTTGGCACAGAAAAAACTAAAATTTGGTTATATATAATTTTTTACGTGTATTGAGTATTTTTGGAGTACTATCAAAAGAATATGAGAATTACAATAATTTTAAAATAAATTATTTTTTTAAATTATATCTTTTTTCAAAAATATGCATTCTAAACCGGTCAAAATTATCAAAAACATTACTTATGCTAATATAAAGAAGTTCTTCTAAGGATTACTATAAATTTTAATTTTTGTGGAAATGGCGTATGTTTTATTTTTCAGTTTTTCCTAAAAAATTCGAAACGTTTCTTTTATTTTCATTATAACTTACTTAATTTTGGCGCCATTACCTTGTTCTAAAGCTCATTTGATAGGTATTCTGAAGTACTTTGACAAATGTTTAGCAGGAATATTCTATACATTGCATCGTTTTTCCGTTATTTAAGCTTGAATACTTATATTTGAGTACTCGTCGAAAAAAATACACATTCAATTGCCAATAACTCACTTTGAACTAACATTAGTTTAGTTCTTTATGTGACTAGACTAATGTATTCAGTATTTTATTATCTTCAATTTCAATGCATCTAAGACGTTAGTTGGCACTGGATGGGCCTTTTTCATACCTGCTACTAAAACAGAAAAAATATTTAAGTTAGGCCATGATTTTTCTATCTTCAGTGCTGAAGTCATAACAATTTATGAGGCCCTGCAATATTTTAAAGAATCAGAAGATATATCTGCAACAATTATTTCCGATTCACTCTCTGTTCTTCTTGCTATTCAAACTATAGATTTTCCCAATAACAATTCAAATATTTATATCCTACTAATTAAGAAAATCCTTTTTGAAATTCATAAAAATAAAAGAAGAGTGAACTTTTTATGGGTTAAGGCTCATATAGGACTAACGCATAATGAATATGTTGATAGTTTGGCTAAAAAAAGCTATTGAATATGGTACTTCACATAATCGTAAGTTTTGCATATCTGACTTAGTTAACACTATTAAGCATCGAGTTAAAAATCAGTGGAGTCAATCATGGCGAGATCTTTGTAAACAATCCAAATCTCAGTATTCACTGATTCAACCTTCTGTTCCAAATATATATTGGTTTAAAAATTATGTAGTACCTCGAAGATATATAACAACATTAATTAGAATGAAGTTTGGACATGCATGTTTCCCTCTACATCTAGCAAGAATTAAAGTTTTTGATTCAAATCTTTGTACAGAATGTCAGAAGGTTGGTGACTTAAATCATACTTTCTTTGAGTGCGCAAAATATATTCCATGCACATATAATTTAATCCAAGATTTAATAAAATGTAATGTTTTTCCACCTTTCAATGTATCCTATCTATTGTCTCTGAACAGCAAGAACATATATGATTGTTTAATGAAATTTATCTGTGAAACTAAAATTAACCTCTAAACTTATTAATCCTGATAATTTGGTATATTATGTACATATGAAAAAAGAAGAAGAAGAAGATACATAATGGAAAATGTGGTGAGCAACTTGGACAGTCCATAGCGGCCAGCTTTTGAACTGAGTAGAGAGCTGTAGAAGAGTTTGCAATGGAACTCTAAGGACCTCATTGCCTTCCTTATGTATGAACAGAAAACAAAAAAAAAGTTGTGACTGGCTAAATGACACCCAAGTCTATGCCATAAAAAAAAATTCAGTACTTTCAACTTTTTTGTAAAAGCTTATAGTTTTTTATTTATACGTGAAAAACTGATTTAAAAACATGCATTATTTTACGAAAAAATAAAATCTTTGGTCTTTAATAACTCAAAAAGTGTTGATTTATTTTAATAACTTTATATAACAAATTTTGTTTATAATTTGTCCCTCTATCGACTTATGGTATTATTTTTGATAAAATAATTTTCACCCCCGAGAAGGGGTGGCATCAGTGGCGTAGCTGACAGACCCGCAGGGCCCGCAAGGCGGGGGGCCCCGCCGTTAGGAGGGGCCCCTTAAAGCCTTCAAGCTTAATACTTCTACTTTCTTTAAATTGGGGACCAAAACATATTTTCCTAATAAGCATCAAAATAGGGAATTTGGAAGGAAATAATGAACCGGGTAATTGGCGTAACTCTTGCTCTTTTCGGGTACAATTTAGCGTTTAGTACTTTCGTGGACATGTTGGTCAAGATATTTCGAAACACGATCTGCTTAATTTTATTTTCCGGTATGTACCTTGCGATGAAAATAATTTATCTTCTAAAGAAGTTGTTGAAAATTTTTTGGAATTTATTCACATGTTAGACCAAAGTGCAGAAGGTCTTGTAAATGAAATTTTAAAATTTATACAATCAAAGCACCTTTCCGTACACAACTGTAGAAGAAAGTTGTATGATGGGGCAAGGGTTATGAGTGGTGTATATTCAGGCGTATAACTGACATTGAAAATAGAGCTTCCTATGTTCATTGTGCATCCCATAATCTGAACCTAGTGTTGAATGATGCCGTTGTTGGTGTACAGGAGTTGGCTTTTTTAGGATTTAATTAAAAAAATTGTGTGGTTTTAGTGAAAGTATTAAAAGCTAGGATGTACTATGTACTATTATGACTTTGGATCCATCGCGTTTGCCAACACTTAAAAGGTTATATAAAACCCGGTGGTCATCCAGACATGATGCTGTTATGGCTTTGCGTCGAGCTTTCCGACAAGTAATGAAATCTTTAACGAAAATTTCAATGCTATCTAAAACACGATGAAAAAGTAGGTATAAATTAATGCCTTATTAGAGCATATGAATAATTTTGAATTCGTCGTTAACATTACTATTCAATCTAAAATACTTAACTTTATTAATCTAACATCAACACGTTTGCAATCTGAAACGGCAGAGTTAACGGTCGCCCTTCAACTTTTTGAAGAAACTCGTGATAATCTTCTAGAAAATTTCAATGCTATCTAAAACACGATGAAAAAGTAGGTATAAATTAATGCCTTATTAGAGCATATGAATAATTTTGAATTCGTCGTTAACATTACTATTCAATCTAAAATACTTAACTTTATTAATCTAACATCAACACGTTTGCAATCTGAAACGGCAGAGTTAACGGTCGCCCTTCAACTTTTTGAAGAAACTCGTGATAACCTTCTAGAAATGAGAAAATTTGTTTTCCAAAACTTTAGCAAAAGCAGAAGGAAGTGGGGTATTCCAATGGGGGGCCCTTCAACTTTTTGAAGAAACTCGTGATAATCTTCTAGAAATGAGAAAATTCGTTTTCCAAAACTTTAGCAAAAGCAGAAGGAAGTGGGGTATTATACCGCAATTTAAAAATAAACGGATAGTTAAGTAAAAAAAATAATAAATATAAAAATTTTGCGACAAAAAAATAACTACGAATAGTTTTGTCGGATTAAGATACATGCTATAATAGGTTTTCATGTATATTCATAAACTAATCAAGACTTATTAAAGAAAGGCCAAATATTGTCATATACACATATTTTAGTAATTATACTGTTATTATAGTTGCCGTTATGATTATAATACGGGGGCCCACAAAAATTGCCGCGGGGGGGCCCCGCAATCTTCAGCTACGCCACTGGGTGGCATCCACCCCCAGGGTAAAAGCGCAAGTTGGCATCATGTTACCTTTGTTCCTTGAGGTATCCTCTAATTACTCACCAATTTTCATGAAAATCGATGGAGGTTCAACGAAATCGGAGGTGAAAACCTTCAGTGACTGCACTATTTTACGTTTTTCAACCATTTATGCTACACTTAGGACCTTCATATTTCACTAAGGGCCGGTTGTTCGAACGCTAATCAAAAATGGAATCAACTGATTATTATCAAATATTTCATTACTATCAAATTAATTTATACCTCCTTTATTACCTACTTAGAAAATAGATTAAATACAATCAACTGATTGGCGTACGAACAACGGATTTTGTTATTTGATGGTTGTTAAGGGGACTTGATTATAATCAACTTCTTGATTAACGTTCGAACAACCGGCCCTATGGGCCGGTTGTTCGAACGCTAATCAACAATGATCACTATCAAATATTTAAGTACTGTCACAACTGTCAATGTCAACTTTGGTTGGGTTGCTGAAAACACAATTGATTATAATTATGAGATTAGTTAATCAATTAACATAACAAGTATTAACATAATTGATTAACTAATTTTATAATTGTAATCAATAATTATGTTTTCAGCATTAAGTTGATATTGACAGTTGTGAGAGTAATTAAATATTTGAGAATGATCATTTTTGATTAGCGTTCGAACAACCGGCCCTTAGATAAACTTTATGATACAGTAAAATAAGACTGTAAATTTCATTAAGATCGGTTTAATAGATTTTGCAAAATAAATTTTGCAATCCAGCTTTCGCAAAAAAATTCACTTTTTTAAAATGTTGCAGGACTGAAAATAAAGCAGATAGCAAGTTGAATTTTTTTTGCTTATAGAAGTGTACTTTACCTTTCATTTGCAATTTGCAAAACTAAAATCGATTAACTACCACGGCGTCAGGAATTTTTTTATATACATATTAATTATTGGTGCTACGCGCAGGACAGCGGATATGGGCATTCCAATGACCTTTGATAATGATTGATACATTTTAATTTTTATTATATTTCGATATAAATAAATAAATTTGTTTATTGCAAAATAAAAACACATACTCTATCCTTTGAAATAACACTTTTTTAGCAAAAATTTTCTTTGGTCATATATTTTAACTTAGAGAATAAAAGTTTATTATTTTTAAACATATGCAATTGTTTAAACAATATTTCATAAAAAATAATAAAAGTAGTTTGATTTTTTTGGAATTAAAATATTAAAATACAACAAAATATAGAGTAAGAAAATAATATATTAGATAAAAATTGGAAGAAATTTTGGTGGAAACCAATTTGTAGTCCAAGTTATAAAGCTTAAAATAGAACAAAACCTCGCAATTTTTACAGAATGGATCGATTTGCTTTAAAATTTGAGAATAAGTAGTGGATAGTCCAAGGATCAAAATCTATATGACGCTAAAAGGCGCTTTTACCATGGGGCTGGTTGCCACCCCATCTCGGGGGTGGAAATTTTTTATTATATTTTACCGAAAAAGTTGATAAAAACATTCATTTTAATCAAAAAATGTTCTATACATTTTTTTGATAAAATTAATAATTTTAGATTTATTCGCTTTCGAAAGTGTTAGTTTTATATTGAAAAAATCAATGTTTTTAATCGGTTTTCTGCTAATAACTCAAAAAGTTTTCGTTTTATCAAGCCAACTTTGCTTAACAAAAATTTACCTTTTGAAAAAATAAACAAAACCCTTTTTTTAAATTTTCTTTAAGACCAATAGTAATCTAGCTATACTTTATTATGTTAGCTCTTCTTTATCAAATGCTAAATATGGTAGTTTCAAAGTCAAAAGCCGGCAAAAACTATTAATTTTATCAAAAAAATGTATAGAACATTTTTTGCTTAAAATGAAAGTTTTTATCAACTTTTGCGATCAAAATATAATAAAAAGTTTCACCCCCGAGATGGGGCGGCAACCACCCCCAAGGTAAAAGCGCCTTTCGGCATCATATAGATTTTGATCCTTGGACTATCCACTACTTATTCCCAAATTTTCAAGCAAATCTATCCATTCTGTAAAAATTTCGAGGTGAAAAGCTTCAGTTCCTGGACTATTGTGTGAATCGAACACCGCTGTCCTGCGCGTAGCACCAAAAATTAATGTTTATTTAAAAAATTTCCTGACGCCGTGGTAATTAATTGATTTAAATTTTGCGAATTGCAAATGAAAGGTACAGTACACTTTTATAAGCAAAAAAAAATTCAACTTGCTATCTGCTTTATTTTCAGTCCTGTAACATTTTAAAAAAATGAATTTTTTTTGCGAAAGCTAGAGTGCAAAATTTATTTTGCAAAATATCTTAAACCGGTCTTAACGAAATTTACAGTGTTGTTTTAATATATCATAAAGTTTTTCTGGGTAAAATATGAAGGTCCTAAGTGTAGCATAAATGGTTGAAAAACGTAAAATGCGAATTCTATATTGTAGGAAATTTAATTACGCAACTTTTATGTCAGTACAACTTTTCTCAGAAATGAATAGTTTTAAAGTTATAATCAAAAAACCAATAAAAAAATCGAATTTTTCCTTCATATTTTGACATTTTGATTATTTAAACAATGTTCAGGACCATTTTGAGTGGGAGGATAACGCAAATATTATTATTTGAGTTATTTTCAAACAATTTCTGCAAAAAAAATTGAGTCCTCTCAACGTCCATCTCAAAACAGATGCGCCCTGGACTATGGCATTAGATGGCTTCGCGCATACATTCGACTTAACAGTTGTTTGACGATCGTTCAGTTGGGAGTATGTAGATGTTGTTCTGAATCTATTTCCTTGAGGCATTTTTATAATTAACTATTTAGATGGGAAATAAGCCAAAATAAGTTGAAAAAAATAATTTTATTAACGTTTTGACGCCCAAATCGGGTGTCGTTGTCAAAATACAAAATACTACTAAATTAAACAAAAATGTTGTTGCTTAGCAAAAAATTTTTCTAGGTAATTTATTTAATCTGACTCATTTATATCGGCAATCAGACATATATTATACATTTTAAAGTAGAATACTTTAAAATGATATTGCCAATATTTATGAGTTGCATTCCTGGGACGACTTTACTGAAAATCCACAAGGAAAAGAAAAAGTTTTCCTGTAGTTGGCTGTATACCATCAATCACAAAATTGGAAAGAAATCCTTTGTAAAAGGTATAAATTTTTTTTATTAAAAATCCCTTAAAAGGGCTACATCACAACAAAACGTTTTCGATTTTTATAAAAAATCATCATCAGTGTTCGATAAACTGGATGCTAGCTGAGCCACAAAAGAAAAATATCTGGGTAAAAACCCTTTACATAAAATATAGATGCCTTAAAAGTGCATACTTCAATAAAAAGGCCTGTGATGGTCACATGGCAAACAGGATAATGCCCTAAGGTAAGGTATACAGGTTTCCCAACTCGTGGGATCCAAATTGAGTTGATCACATTTCAATGACTTAATGGCAACTGGAGTTATGGTCGAAACGTTAATAAAATAATTTTTTTCAATTTAGTTGGGAGTAGAGCCGGGCAAAATCAGTAACAGTTGTTTTTACCGGAACTATTCTTACTAGGTATTCAAAATACAAAATAATTTTAGAAAAAAACTATAAAAAAAATGTAAATGTTACAAAGATTGGTACTAATAAATATAATTTTAGCTTATAAAAACAAAATACAACTCGAAAGAAATGTTTCTCGAAAAATATAAACTTCTAACAATAAAACACTGAAAACGTTTGTTTTCTATACTTCCACAAAATTTATTACAACTAAGTGACTACAGCTGTTTACAAGTGATAATATCACTTGAGAAAGGCACTCTGCCGAAACAGCTGTAGTCACATAAGTAGTTGTAATAAATTTTGTGGAAGTATAGAAAACAAACGTTTTCAGTGTTTTATTGTTAGATAAAATGAACTTCCATCAAGTAACGGTCGAATCCATCAATGAAATATAAACTTTGTGGTTTAAATTATAATTATTAAAAAAATCTAGATATGAGAGAGTATATATTCTTTGATACAACTATCGACTGTATGCGTATGCGCACCCTACACGACTAAATAGTTTAGTCGAGAACAAATCGCAATACCCTCACGATTCGACTAAATAGTTGTTCGACTAAAAAGTTGTACGTATGCGGAGGGCCTAACTTTGAAAAATAGGGGTCTTCATGGTGTTTTTGTATATTAGTCCATTTACCCACGGTTTTAGAACTAGACTAATTAGAAAGAACTAGATCTATTAGGTGAAAAATTTACATATTTGGCCTAGATCTCAGAGGCCACGGCCCACAACAAGTGTGTGGTTGAAAAAATTGCTCGAAGGTGATGTTTGTACCCTAGGGGTATTAACTGTATAGTCGGTTCGCTAAACTCAGACACAACTGGCTAGTGATTTTAGTAAGTAATTTTGCCAATTTGGTAAGATGGGCAAAAAAAATAATTACTAAATAGGTAATCCTTATAATACCTAGTAATTTTGACAATTTTGGCAAAATTGGCCAAAAACAAAAAAATTACCGGGATAAAATCACTAGCCAGTTGTTGAGTTTGCCGACTATATCTGAATGTTTTTTGTGTTATTTTGTGTTAATTTGTTTGTATAATCTGTATCACAGATGTGGTTGTATAAATTAAGTCTTTTAAAGTTTTGTAGGTAGTGTGTTTTAGTGTATTGTGTGTTGCATATATATTGTCTACATATTGTAGTGATTTGTTCTTCGACTTTTTTTTATTCCGCTATTGTTGATACGTTCTTGTTGTTGACTTATTTTGGTTTTGGCAACCAAAGCCTGCTGCATTCTGCTAATGGGGTTGTCCGACTTTCTCTCTTTCGTATATTTCATGATTATTGATGCACCTTTCCATTGTACCTACTCTGTGTCCCTTATCCCTGATCCCTTGATGTATGTTTCATGCAGTAGTTTATAGATGCAGTATATAGAAGCAAAAAAACAGTTTTAGAGCCTTAAATATATATTTGTTTTGTTGTGATTTCAGTAATATCTCCTTTAAACGTTATTTTTATATTTTTAGGTTGGACGTAATCATGCAAGCGAACCACAAATATTTTCCAATTTACTTATAAAATTACCAGAGCTGAAAAATCTGGGAGCTAAACACACAGCCCATCTCGACTGGTTTCGAATGAACTGGACGAAGCTCACGCTACCTCCTCTATTTGCGGAAATTTTTGACATTCCTAAAACAGAAGACGATCTCCAGTGACATACTAGAAGGTTAAAAGAAAATGGCGTACGATTCCGGAAATAAATAAGTTGAAAATGTGATCGCCGTGAATCTTGCTGTTTTATGCCTCAACTTGCTCAAATTGTGCTACAAGGCTGAAAAAAGATTGTGGAGAAATTTATTTTCTCTTTTAGATGAGTCATATAAAATAACTAGGATTTTTAGGGATCTTCTGAAACTATAAAAAGGGGATGATTTACTAACAATATATAACTTTAAATTGTTACGAAGTGATGTGGAACTATTAGTCTAAGATCCCACAGCAAAATCACTACGTTCATAACTTAGTTAAAATCACATTTTTCTATTTTAAGATATAAGAATACATTGATAACAGGTTGCCGGTCACAAAGTGGCTACAAATAGTTTTAATTAAATTAATAAAAATTCATTAAAAAAAATTCGTTCATAACGTAGATTCATGTTTTTTTATATCAAATGAATGCTAATTTCTTTTTTTATACGACGATATAAGGTTGATTGTGAAAAATGGCTGCAAATTAGGGTTGCCAGCTGTTAAAAACGCGAGGTATCAGATATAAAGTGAAAGAGAGCTAGCGCGCAATGCCACTGGCCTTGTTTTGATCTTAAAAACTTCAAAATAAAAAGACCACCGACTCCAATAGATACCTTAAATATTTAAAATGTGTAGGAGAACCAATGGTAGTAAAATGTTGTTTTGTTGACTCTGAGTTACAAGGCTCTGCTCCAAATAAACACAAAACAATAGGCGACCGACAAACATTATATCATATACCGACATAATCCTTTATTATCATTTTTAAGATGAACAATAATATATTGTTGTTATCGTTACATGAATAATAACACATACTATTGAGACCGTGCAAGTTTGAAAGAGGGACACCAGGTTTCATAGCTCAGAAATATTTGTAGCATTTTTAATTATATTGCCAAATTATATTAGTCCTGGTTACTGGATAATTGTCAAGGTCATAGCCCAAAATATAATAAGAAGAAAAAGTAAGATTGCAGTTATGTTATTAAAAGGTAAACGTTGTACTACAAGCGAAATACCATTAATTAAATTCACTTTAATAATTGCATATCATATCGATATTGTGGAGCAACATATAATTTTTACAATTTATAACACATCATTTTCGAAATCACATTTCCTTCAATGACAGTAGGTATGAAATATACGTCAATTTGACAATTTCAATAAACAATATGAATTATTTAAGAAATATAATATGTTAAGAAAGTTGTAAGATTTCTTCGCTACTGGCGCACGATCGTTTCTCGTATCCCCTCCAAGTACTTGCACGCAGCGAACAAACTTTTATTTTGATAATACATACTTGAAGTGTACAATTTGCAACGCATCAAGTAGCCAGCTAATAATGACAAATATTCTTAGATATAAATAATTATTGCTAATGTGCAATTTTTAAATTTATGTCAAAGATTAATATTTTAATAGTGTAATATCTCTATTATTAGGTCGAAATATAACAATCTAGGTTGTGTTCTATCTTCCTAATTACTCTCACATTGCGAAAAATTTCAACTACATAATATATTATGTAGTAGGTATATTATATTCTAAAAACAAATGTCGGTGTTCTGAATGAAAGCACTTATATTATATACAGGGTGTTTGGTAAAGAACGGGCCATAGCTTAACCTTGGATTCCTGAGGTTAAAATAAGTCGATTTAAGCTAACTTACCTTAGTACGAAAGTTGACAATAACAGAAATACAGGGTGTTAAAGTTAAACGTTTATTCTATTTATTCTTGAATATTTCCTAACAGGCCTGGGATAATAACACGAAATTTGGTAAGCGGGGGTTTTTTGGGACGAGAAATCTAAATTCGTCACTTAAAATGATGTATTATCCAGAGGGCGCCACATATGCCTTGCAGCGCTAATTTAATAGGTTCAATTTTTTTTATTACCCACTCTACATACTTTTTGAATCAAATCTTTTATTCTCTTAATATTTTTACTTAAAAACGGTATACTACATTCATCCCGATAAACTCAACCGTTTTCAAGTTAAACGCATTTTAAATCTGCGAGGCAACATAATTTTTTGCACAATATCATTGTAGTTACATCCGAAAAATAACTTAAAACCATAAAAATTTACAAAAATGTATCGCAAATTTGTTAAAATGGAATTTGCGATGCAATGGCATAAATATGAAAACTTTCACAATTATTATTTCGGGTCTAACTACAATGATATTATGCAAAAAATTATGTTGTATCGCAGATTTAAAATGCGTTTATCTCGAAAACAGTTGAGTTTAGCGAGATGAATGTAGTATTGGGACTGTGCAAGTTCAGAAAAGCGACACCTGGTTTCTACGCTCTGCAGTTTTATTCGCACTGTTAATTATATTGGTAAATCATATGGTCCTGGTTACTGGATAATTTTCAAGGTCATAGTCCAAAAAAATAATAAGAAGAAAAAATAAGATTTAGGTTATGTTATTAAAACGTATGTAGTAAATAAAATTAGTTATTAAAATGCAGTACTGCAAGCAAAATACAATTAATTAAATTTACCTTTATATAATAATTGCATATCATATCAATATTGTGGAGCAATATATAATTTTTCTTCTTAAATGACAATAGGTATGAAATGTACGTCAATTTGACAATTTCAATTGACAATATGAATTATTTAAGAAGGTTGCAATTTTTCTCCGCTAATCGCGCACGATCGTTTCGCGTATCTCTTCCAAGTACTTGCACACCGCGAATACCTTTTTTAAGTAAAAATATTAAGAGAATAAAAATGTTGATTCAAAAAGTATATAGAGTGGGGGATAAAAAAAGTGAACGTATTAAATGAGCGCTGAAAGACGTATGTGGCGCCCTCTGGGTAATACATCATTTTTTTTGTGGCGAATTTAGATTTACCATCCCAAAAAACCCTCGCTTACCAAATTTCGTGTTGTTATCCCATAACTGTCAGGAAATATTCAAGAATAAACAAAATAAAAGTTTAACGTTGTCGTATAACGTATTTCGGTTATTATCAACTTTCGTCCTAAGGTAAGTTAGCTTAAATCGACCTATTTTAAGATCAGAAATCTAAAGTTAAGCTATGACCCATTCTTTACCAAACACCCTGTATAAATAACATTTATAATATAATGACACTGGGTGTAGTAAATGGTGCAATTTTAGATGAAATTTATGGAAGATAAAACCACGTTTATAGCTGTATAAATATTTTATTACCGTCTCCATTTTAGATGTCACAAAACTTTTGATATAATAAAATCGAAACTGTAATAAAATCCTTACCTTTTAAAACATTATTAGCGTTGAGTTTTCCATAAAAGTCAGAATCAAATATTTTATTGTGTAAAAAATCAATAACGAAACAAATCAGTAAGTACAAAAATATGTTTTGTGGAAATTCGTATTCAAATTAAAATTTAGCTAAAAGAATATAACCATAGGATTCATTATAAGCAGCGGTTGGTCAAATTGTTAATACGAATGAAGAGAACTATATAATCAATTATCTTTTATACAGATCAATAAGTTTTTTCAACAATTTTACAACAGTTTCAATTTCATCGGTGTATTCAATAGAGACATGGCTGTTGCTTGAAATTTGTTCACTTACGTACTCCAAACTATTTCCAACATTACTTTACTAGAACAGGAAGAATATTAAACTATTCCTGACTCCTGACACATAAATTATAAATTGCTACAGACCAATTGTTGTAAAATTAAAGTAAAGATGATTCAGATTTGATTACAGAACAACGCCTCTACTATGTGCTCATACGTATTTCGGCTTTAACTTAGCCTCATCGGAGCACCTGCGTAAAGGCACTGGTGAACAACAGGTCGTGGATGCAATTTTATAGATCCCTTGTCGACTAATTCGTCACTCTGTTTTGCTTTATATTTTCATGCTTAAAAAGTGCAAAAAGAAAGCAATTCGAATTTTAGTTCCTGTCTCTGTTGACTAACTATTAATATTATCTATTATTTACCGGTAAAATCAAATACAGTTGCCTAGGTACTAAATTAAAAAACATTGTCCTCATTTAAAATTCTAGCTTGCCATTGTCTGACAGAGATATAACTCTAAAAATATACCTCAAGTGCATTTTAGCCAACAGATAAAATCCGTGAAATTAATTATATGTATTAAAATTTTATTTTTGGTTATTATGGTTCTACATTTTAAAATTATATATTATTATTAAGTCATTCTATACTAGCCATCAACAAAATCTTTAAATTAATACATACAACTTTACTAAATTAATGATTAGCAGAGATTCAAAACAATGTTGCGATACTAAAAAAATCTTTTTTTATTAGATAAATAATGACGATTTTGTATGACTCTTCTAAGGAGACAATATATCAGTCGGTGATTGACAGGGTCTTCAAGCTTTTTTGTTCACCTAGTGATTAAATTTATATAGTCTTTAATTGAGATTTTTTAAAATGTTATACATATCAATATAAATAATTTAAATGTTTAAACGGATCTTTGTACATAGTATTACAAATTATGTTTAAAATTTTGGTGTGGAGAAATAACGGTCTTGCAAACTTAATTTATATCCAAAACATTTTTATTTAAATAAATAAAAATGTTTAAAATTAATGATTCTCAGATTTACACACGTTCTATAATAGCATCAGAAAATTCACTCATATTGAATGATACAACACAACATGACAAAATTAAACTGTATTCTCAAAATAAAACACTGAAAATTGTGAAATTATTTCCACAAAATGTTATGACAAATTAATATCACCACAGCAGCTTCGGCAGAGTACCTTTCTCAAGTACATAATGTACAATAAGCAGCAAAATTAAGGCACCACCTTAAAAATGGGATATTTTTGATGTCTCCAATTTCCTAAACATTTGGTCCGATTTGACTGATTTTTTTAGTATGTTATAGGCAACCTTATTATTTAAGAATGTCGGTGTAATAACATTGTTGCTAAACAGGTAATTGTCATTATATACCGGGTGTAACAATCATACTGTGTTTTTTCCTCAAAGTTTGGAACACCCTGTGGTATATTCTAGCATATATAAAATATTAAAATTAAAACTCAATTATAGTTTTAGTCTTTCTTAATATTCTGTTTTTTAATTCATTCGCTTACATTGGATAGTAAAAAAGTTAGGTACGTTAACAACTAGCCATGTTTCTCATCAATAAATCCTCATTTTTTGCTTGCTATGAGACATGAACAATTGATAAGCTAGATATCCAATTGTTAACAGTCAAAAAGTGTCTAGTTAGTTTTGAAAATTAGTAAATTTGTTATTTATTTAAAGTTTCAAATTAAGTCCGTAATTATTTTTCTTGTTCGGTGGAAATGAAACGTACCTACTACAAGGAATTTGACCCGTAATGAGTGGGTTCAAGCAGTGATCTTACACAGCGAAGAGCTAAGCTACCATGCTATCAACCGAAGGTTATCGTGAGGTTAATATAACAATATATGTCCAATATAGACCCTATATTTAATTAAGTCATTTTACGTATGTTGAAATACCGTTCAACTCGAGATCTACCTTGTCCGGGATGCCTGCTGTAGTCGCTAAGTTCTCTAAAGCGTTGAAATTGATGTATATGAAACTCCCATAACCTTCGATTGATAGCATGGTAGCTTAGTCCTTCGCTGTGCAAGGTCACTGCTTGAACCCACTCATCACGGGTCAAATTCCTTGTAGCACGTTCTATTTCCTCTAAACCAGAAAAAAACAATACGGACTTAATTGAAACTTTAAATAATAAATCTACTAATTTTCATAACAAACTAGATACTTTTTGACTGTTAGCAATTTGACATCTATCAAATTGTTCGTTTCTCATAGCCTACTTTAGACTTTGTTTATTAAACTAAGCGAAAAATGGCGATAGAGCATATTAAATAAAATAAAGCGGAAAATGAGGATTTATTCATGAAAATCATGGCTAGTTGTTAACGTACCTAACTTTTTTATTGTCCAACATAAGTAAATGAATAGAATACATATTAAGAAAGCCTAAGAGTCTATTCACATGACAGGCGCTTAACGCGCGTTTTGATAACGCGCGACTACAACTACATACATTTTATTTGAGACCGTTCACATGCTAACGCGCGTTTTAATCACCTAAAACATATGGCGCTACATAATTTGTAGCGCCATCACATAAACATAATGGAAATACGAATGCAAAGATTGCATTTATCTCAAAACTTCGTTTTTGGGCTAAGGCCACTGTTGCTCTGATAGCCTCAATTAGCTTTCGATCAATCAATCAAAATTCATAATCTATTGATTGAAACCGTGATTCAGCTTGTGTGCATAAAACCGATCTTTTTCGACCAAAATGCACTCGCCTATAATGATATGCTCCATATTGCTCCATATTATAATATGCCAATTGAGGGAGAACAGGGAAATGATAATGACGTGATATATTTTTGAAAAATGGCGTAAAACAAACATTCGCCTCTTTATGTAAAGAGATGTGATAGTTTATAATATATGTCTATTTACTATTTTAATGTGATATCATTAATTTTATAAAGTTAATCTTATAAGAAATTAAAAAGGTACAGTTTAATTTTTTAGTAATAGGTATATTTTCTAATATCAACAAAAAATATTGATTGAGATAAAAATGTTTCTGGTATAAATATGTTAAACGGACCGTTTTCGGGTATTACAATAATTATTTATAGTCACGTAATGTTCAAAACTATTATCGATAAAAGTAAGTTAAAATCTAATGTGCTTAACTACTTATTGAAGTGAAATAACAATCATATCGCGATATCTTATATCACTTGTAGACCCTACTCCCATAGAATTAAAATAAACGCTTAGAATTTATATTTTCTAAATACTGTAATTATTAGAAAATCGCTAAAATAACCTGATTTGTTCTACTACGTGATATCTACACTTTTATCCCTTTATTACGCACAGCAGTCAACCCATAATTCTGTACCTACTTTTGATGCTGATTTTATTTCTGATACTGTAGTAGATAAGTAATATTAAGATAGGTATGTGACTTGACAAGGCACTTGGTTGTTATAAAGCAATTATGCATTATGGGCCATTCCACGAACATACGCCTGTTTTGGATTACTTCGACAACGAATATTTTACTGTGCAAAATAAGAAGAACGAAAGTAAATTGCAAATTACATTGTTGTTTATTGGAATAATTATTAGTGCCATTTACTTTCGTACTTCTTATGTTGCACAGTATAATATTCGTTGTCGAAGTAATCCAAAACAGGCGTATGTTCGTGGAATGGCCCATACTTTTTGGTTACTGTCATCTTCAGGTTTTCAGAACAATTTATTATTATCATATCTCCCTTTTATTTTGTATAGTTTCTCTTTATATAATCTTCAAAATAGTTATTTATATCTATTTTTATTATTTCAATATTATCTTACTTTATAAAAGGTGTCCCAGAATTCACAAAAGATTTTAATTTGCCGTGATTTATGCAGAAAACTGTTAACAACAACAAAACAACAACAATCATGAAAATTTGGCGGTCATAGTTCGAAAATTTTGTTCAAAATATGATAGGAATATTGATTTAATTTCAGCAACTGTGAAGAAAAGAGAGTAATTGATCAAATTCAGGTTGATTGAGGTTTTTTTAGTTCGATGCATAGTTTTTAAGGTATTCGCAAAAAACCGTTTGAAAAGGTGTTATATTTCAATGAAAATGACCAATTTTCAACCACGAATAACTCAAAAAGTATTGAGTTTTCGAAAAAAAAATTATAGAACAGTTTTTGCTTAGAATTAGGTACTCTAGCAACTTCCGTAGTTGTTTAACCAAAAAATTTTTCACCCCCGTGAAGGGGTGGGAACCGCCCCCAAGACAAAAGCACACATCGGCATAGGGTAGACTTTGAATAAGGAGATATTTTCAGGCTATTCCTAAAATTTAATTAAAATCCACGCAGTAGGATAGAATTTGGAGGTAATAACCTGTTCTTGCTCTCATTGACTGGCGTAAATATACATGCATCATCTACCCGCTTATCTAGATAAAATTCCAACCTTTTGAATAGTTGTCTTCTTCTTTAAGTTCCATGACCGTTATCGATCGATGGATATCATGTTGGCTATCATATTTATTATAGTGATTTATTGATTGCAGCTCTTAATAATGATGTAGTCGATTTTCCGTACCACTGCCTTAAATTTTTCAGGCATGATGTTCTTCTTCTACCAGGACCACGTTTACCTTTGATCTTTCCCTCAATGATCGTTCTTTTGGGAGTGTCTCATAATGTGACCGAAGTATTTTAGCTCTCGGTCCTTATTTATTCGTTTGTTTAATGGGTTTAATGGAGTTTATCATATATCATTTCATTCCCATATTTTGTTAGTAATAAATTTCTACATTAACTAAAGCCATTGTTTGAATTATTTTCAATTTATAGCTTTAATAAGTTTACACGGATATTGCCAATTGCCAAGTTAATGTTACTATTTGAAAAAAGGGCAGTAAGCTGTGAAGATAAGTAAATAAAATTTATTCAAAATCTTATGTATATTTAGGGTTGATATTTTTAATTCATTTGCTTATATATTTGATCTGATCCCTGTAGTAGTGGGTACAAGGATATGCGAAGAGGTAGAAGAATCAGCTTCTACCTACATTTGGTCTGCGAATGACGTACTTAGATATATGAATTTTAGGCGGAATTTAGATAGTGACGTATATTCAATATACAAATACATAATGACATTGTATAAAACCCAATACATATTATTTAATGTCTCAAGTATCTTTTAGTGAAATTGTTCTTAATAAAACTAGTTTTTCTTATTTGCTCTTAAATCTGTGCCGATATTATTATACTTTTTCCTGGAAACAATGTCATATTGCTTAACAATAAATGGGAAAGGGTCTATTTTCCTAGTTTTATCTATTGGGAGCTGTTTATATCTCTTTAGAGTACAAATATAATTCTTATAGAATTAAGTATTCATATAATTTATAGTAACTTCGTTGAATGGGGAATGAAATTCTCTTGAAAAGTATTTCGTTGTGTAAGGTTTTGGAATATAGTAAATATGTACTAAAACATGAAAATTGTTTGGTATGCTATGCAAACTTATTTAAAACTGCTCACTCAAACATTGTAAGCTATTACATAGTTACAATTTATTTAAATTGAAAATTAAAGATATACATACAGGTTTCATTAATAATTGAAAATACGTTAACTGTAGACTCAAAATATTAGGGTTTACCCTAAATCACTTAAATAAAATGTAGCTCCTTACTGAGTTACAGGGTGTTTTATTTAAAAATTTTAAAAATATTTTTACCCAATATTTTAAAACTATTTGACATATCGTAGTCATACTTGGCAGAAAGTGTGGGTACTATACACCTTACAAATTATATTAAATAAATGTTTCTTGCTACTACCAGAGAAGAGTTGAACCTTCTCAAATTTTACGTCACTGGCGGAATTGCTATTTTAGTACAATTTTTCGATTCTCCAATACTTTCTATGTAAATAATATACCCTTTTTTCGTAACAATAAAGTCATTATTTTTTCGAGATATTTGCATTTAAAAATGATGCCACACAGAAAGAATTGATAAGCTTAAATAAATGTGCGTCACCTTGAACATTTGTTATAAAAGGTTTAGTTTGTTTAATATTTTGATGATATTTGTTTGAAATTTGTTTTTAAACGTTGAATGCATATATTCGTTTGAAGAAATTTTAATAAATAAAATTATGTTGTTAATAGCGATTAAAATTTGATTTGCGTCATAAATTCATTCCATTTTATGTCCCAAAAACACCGATATAGGTAATTAGTACCTACTTTAATCAAAATAACTGTGCTGCTTCATTTTTAACTTCAATTATCTCGAAAAATAATAACTTTATATTATTATTATATAAAGTATAATATATTATTTACATAAAAAGTATTGGAAAATCGAAAAATTGCACTAAAATAGCAATTCCGCCAGTGGCGTAGATTTTGGGAATGGTCAACGTCAACCATTCACTTTGCCCTATCGTACGCCACTGGTAGTAACCAGAAACGTTTATTTAACATAAATAATTTAGTAGGGTATACGGTACACACACACTTTCTGTCAAGTATGACAAGGATATGACAAATAGTTTTAAAGTAAGTACGAGTAAAAGTATTTTTTTAATTGTTAAATAAAACACCCTGTAACTCAGTAAGGAGTCACATTTTATTTAAGTGATCTGGGTTAAACCTTAATATTTTGATTATATTTAGAGCCCAGGAATCTACAGTTAAAATATTTCCAATTATTAATGAAACACCCTGTATAGCAATAAATAGCCATCAGATAATTGGAAGTTTATCAAAATAGCATTCTTAACTTTATGGAAGCTCTAAAATATATACTCCCGCAGATAATAATTTAGAAATATACATCAAAAATTTGAGATAGGATGTCTCTCCTTAAAAGAAAATGATTGAAGATAAAATGAAGGCCATACCTAAGTATATAATTCCTTCATCTAATAACCTGTATTATTACTTATTTTCACGACATGATATTTGATATTGCGTATTTGCGAATAATATTGCCATAATATCACAGAAAAATGGTCTTGAGCGCTGAAACAAGAAGACTCCAGGTTGGATCTAAATATTCACTAAGGAAATACAAAATATAGAGTTCACAAAAGTAGATTAGCATTAAAACCTTGAGATAGAAAGTCAAACATACTAGTATGCCTCCAGCTCTTCCTACTTGCGCTCAATATTTCCTACTTATTCTCAAACAACAAAACGTCACTGACGAAATACAAGCAATGATCTTTAGAATAAAAATAATGAGTACTTCTATACATACAAAGATTTAATTATTCGTATATAAACAGACTATAAACAGACTCAACAGTAAGTCATTGAATCGTGAGCGTAAGCAAGTATCCAACCGATCGATGTAATGTATACCCTGCTAAACAATTTTTGTAGCTGTTACTTGAACAATTATTTTACGGCATTTTATACTTCCTCATCCTGAAAACGATTATCTTTTAAATCCTTTTTCATTAGCCCAAAGATGTGAAAATCGCAAAGCGATAAATGGGAACTACAGGGCGGATGCTCTAAAATCTTTAATTTCTTTTGTTATAGATTTTCTTTCACTACTTTAGCAACATAAGGGTCGTGCAGAAGAATGACACCACGTGATAGCTTACCTGGACGTTATTGCCTTAGTACTTGATAGAGCTTGCTTAGAGTTTCATCACTTATACATATACACCGTTATTAGACGTCAACGCCCTTCGGTAGGGATCTATGGAGGAGTATCACCAGGCCGCAAGCCCTTATCCCTTAGATAACGCTCCTCCATAGGTCGATCAGACACAAGTTTATTCCAGACCAAGTCGTAGATTCTATTGAATTTTATACTACCGACGTTGGACTTTTATTAATTTCAAATGACCTGGCTGAGGCTCGAACCGTCGCGTCGATCGCAAATCCACTAAATTTGTCGATCGACTGCGCCTCTTCCAACTGAGCCGTCGTGACCGACAATTTCAGGTTTTATCACTTATACAGGTGTAAATTGATATGAACTCTGGATTCTGTAAAGTCTATTAGCAAGGATCCTTCATGGTCAAAAAAATGTTAACAGATATGTCCTTGCCTGCAGAAAGTTGAACTTAAAACTTCTATGGTGTCGAAGATTTTTGGTGGTTTTCGCAAATATCGGCAGAGTTGTGAAGTCGCAAAAGTTACATTGATTTAGTCATTAAGAAAGAATGTTTAATAATCGCACTTTAAAACTGATACAAAGATGGAAGCCGGGAAGGCCCCGTGAAAATACACATAACAGTTGATATACTAACGGGGACGAAGATATAGAGAATATGAACAACCAAAGCAGAAAAAATAGCTTTTTATTTAAAAAATACATGACATAGGAAAAGCTTAGATATCGATACCAAATCATACGCTAAAAAATTCAATAAAAAGAAGTGAAAATTCTTGAAACTTCTCGACATAGGTAGTGTGACGAACTAGCCCGAAAAATCCGGGACATGGCCCGAATTACGAAGTCGTGTCCCGGCGTCCCGGGACAAGGGTTCCGGGCCATCCGAATTTTCAAAGTTTTGGTAAAATTCTATTTTGAAATTTCGAATACGTTATTCTCCTAAGAAGTCACATCAAATTGAATTGGTGGGACGAAAAAAGTGGACAATTTCTAGAGTGTAATACTAATACCACATCCAAAACGCATGCATTTTATATCGTGGTATTATAGTTCTACGAAAACTAAAACGGTGGGCATTTTTTCGTTTCTGTATTTTAATTATCGTCTTCTGAAAAAAAAATGGCCCGATTTTCATTGAAAAGTCCCGGATTTCAGGTATTTTTTTCAGCCTTGTCCCGGATTCGACTGAATTGGAGTTGGTCACACTAGGCATAGGTAGAAAAAAAGTGAAAACATATCTTAAAAAAAAGCAATCAGATTGTAATGGTAAAATAAGGAGTCACTAATATTTATAATAAATAGTTTATTTTCTTTTAATATATATATTTTTTTTTTTTTAATGTTATTGTCACTCTCATGAGAAGTACCGCATATAGACTAAGAGCCGCTATAGGTGAAATTTCTTAATCATTTTAGGCACGATGGAACCCTATAACTTAAATAGTAGAACCTAAAACAAAACGTTTGAACACTGTGCCGTCACTTTTCAATGGCACATGCGTCGACAGTGGCGCATCAAACTTTTCACTTATGGACGGGATAAATAAATTAAAAGTTACCCTCCCTTATTAACAGAATTAAATTTTTTTTATTTTTTTAAGTTCTATGTGATTAACACATATGATTCAGCGTAATTTTAACCCACCACCCCCTTCCCCCTGCCCCCACCATCAAAAACTTCATTTTTCGTTTTTATTTTTTTTTGGTGGGATGCAATCATTTTTAAAATTTCAAAAAATTCACACGCATAGCTAAGGCTTTTGTAAAACATCCCTATTTTTTATAGACCCAAAGGTAGAGTGTACATAACCTCAAAAAATTAAAAGAAATTTTTTTTTTTTCAAAAAAGCGTATAACTTTTTTTGAGGAATAGCTACAGATCTAATTTTTTCTTAATCTTGTGTGTTTTATCAAACACTATATTTTTTATTTTTTTCAGATTTTTCCGTAAGGCTCTCTACCTTCAAAAATCCGAAAAACTGTTTTTTGGGGAGTTTTGGGGGATTTTCTTATTTTATAGACTTCATAATATATCAAATCAATTTTGCTTTTATAGGTTATATGTAACTTGAAGTAACTGAGACCTTTAGAATATTTAAAAATCAGAAAAACACGTTCAAACCCGCCAAAACCCCCTTAAAAAATAGTTTTTTGGATTTTTGAAGGTGACCAGCATTACAGAAAAATCTGAAAAAAATTAGAAATATAGCGTTTGATAAAATACACAAGACTAAGAAAAAATTAGATCTGCAGCTATCCCCAAAAAAAGTTATATAATTTTTTCCAAAAAAATTTTTTTAAATTTTTTGAGGTTATGTACACTCAATCTACAGGTCTATAAAAAATAGACGTGTTTTATAAAAGCCTTAACTATGTGTGTGAATTTTTTGAAGTTTTAAAATTGATTTCATCCCACCAAAAAAAAATAAAATCGAAAAATAAAATTTTTGATGGTGGGGGTAGGGAGAAGGGGGTGGTGGGTTCAAATTACGATGAGTCCTATGTCTTAATCACACAGAACTTAAAAAAATGAAAAAAATTAAATTCTGGTAATGAGGGAGGGTATCTTTTAATTTATGTATCCCGTCCATAAGTGGTAAGTTTGATGCGCCACTGTAGACGCATGTGCCACTGAAAAGTGACGGCACAGTGCTCAAAAGTTTTCTTTTAGGTTCTACTATTTAAGTTTAGGGTCCCGTCGTGCCTAAAATGATCAAGAAATTTCACCTATAGCGGCTCTTAGTCTAATAGTAAGGAACTGTCTTCTCCATCTAAACTTGAAACTTTTAATTAGAAAACGCTTTTTTGCAATCTGATAGAACCAGTTACTTCATTACAGACTTTGATTACAAAACCTTAAACAACAAAATTAACTAATTGTTTAAAACTGTGAATGTTAAGAGAAATGTTCGATATATGCTGACGTTGATTTTAAAAATGAACGGATGGTAAATAAATGTAGGTACAATATAAGTTTTTTTTAGATTGACTTGCAAGAACTTTTCTAAGGTTCTACGTTTGATTTTTTCTATTGATCGATGTTTTTGCAAAAAATGAATTGTTGTAAAACTATAGCACCTAAAAGCAAGACGTAGTTTTTTTATTTTTAATTTATTTTTATGTTTTGAAATATGTGTCATTGTGTTAATATTAAGAAATGTGGTAATCAAATACGATATTTATTTAAAAGCAAACAAATATTTTACAATGTTTAATAAAACTCCTGGCAGTCAATCACTAAATCATCAAAAAGTGTGCACTGCCTCTTGCTGTACATTTAGATCTTCCTCAATTGCAATAATAGACTTTTTAGTCCTTTCAAAATTAGTTTGCCATTTTGTTTATTTTCTATTTGTAATACTGTATGTTTTACTAACAGGACATGTTATATTGATCTATACGTAATCTATTTCTATATTCATAATTTTAACTATTTATAATGGGAAACAAGCCACAATATTATTAAAAAATGATTTTTATTAACGTTTCTACGCCCAAATCTGGTGCCGTTGTCAAAATACAAAATACTACTGGTATAATACTACTAATAAATCTATATTTATGATCTATGTACCGGTGACTCTAGTAGAGTATAGGTCGCTGAATATATTCCATAAGCTCTTTTAATCCATTTAACGCACTGGATTAGTTTGCATATACCCTTTAGGCTATTTTCAAAGATTATTATGTCTTTTTGCTTTCAGTCCTAAATATTTTTCCTCCAGTTTGCACTTTCCATCTTTGATCTTTCCTGTAGTAGTTGGTTTTTCCATTTTATTTTTGGTCTTTCTTTTGATCTTCTTTCCTTTGTATGTTTCCAAACCATCGGAGTCTTTGTTCTTTAATAGATTTTACTATATCTTCCACTTCGATTATGTTTACTATTTCATGGTTCATGTCTTCTAAATATATTCTCCTTGTTCTCTATTATTTATTGAGTCGTCTATTCTTTTCATAATTTTTCTTTCAATTATTCTTGATTTTTCTTCATCTTTTTTTGTAAGACATATTACTTCCTCTCCATATGCTGTATATAGTATATTGTCTAAGTCTAATCGCTGTTTTGTATATTTTTGGGTTTGTTTTTTTTTGCTCAGGGTTTTGTCTTTAAGTAGCCGGTGATATATCCAATACTCCCCGTTCCCTGCTTTAGTTCTTTGGTTTATTTGTGCATTCCTTCCGTTTTTGCCGTCCTCTCAGTGGTGTTATGGTGCGGGAACGCCGTTCCGGCACTGGTTAAGAAAAGAAAAAAAATAATAAAGAATTTAGGTTTTGTAAACAAAAATTAGCAGTGCGTTCCGGCACTGCTAATTTTGCCATGACACCACTGCGTCCACTATCACCTTTAAGTAGTATCTATATATACAGTAGCTAAAACACCCCCGTGGGGGTAGCCCATGGGGTCTAGATCCATGATTTCGAGGTGGATCTGCCCTCCATTCTCCTCTTTCTTAAACTGCATTACATATCCGGTTCCAGCTCCTTCTGTCTCTTGCTTTTTCTTCTGCATTCCTAATTCCCATGCCCTCTAGATCTCGCTTCACCTCTTCCAGCCATTTGGACCTCGGTCTTCCTCTTCGTCTCCTTCCGGCCGGAGATCACTTTGTCACTATGTTTATTATCGCATCTTCTCCTGCTCTCCATACATTCCCAAGCCATCTCAATATTTGTCTCTTTATTCTCCTGACTATATCTTGCCCCTTAAATTTCTCATTTATTTCGTTATTTCTTCGACTCCTGTATTCACCCTCTGCTGTTTTTATTGGTCCTAATATTGCCCGAATTATGTTTCTCTCAGTTCTTCTCAAATTTTCTTCGCCTGTCTTGGTCATTGTCATCACTTCTGCTCCATACATTAATGTCGGTCTAATTAACGTTTCATAGAGCCTTAATTTAGTTGTTTTTGTTAATATTTTGCTTTTTATCATTTTTTTTTTGTTGGCTTGGAATGCTCTATTTATTGCCAATGTTTTCTCTTTTATTTCGTTTTCTCTTGTTCCGTCACTTGACAGCATGACCCCTAGGTACTTATATTTACTTACTTCTTCAAATTTGTATCTTCCCACTTTGATCTCTCTATTAGTAGGATTTTTCCTAATCTTAACATTTTTGTTTTGTTTTCGTTATTACTCAGACCCACTGTTTTTCCTTCTTGAATGAGTTCCTCTACCATTTGCGTTAATATATCTCTTCTCTTTGCCATTATCACAACGTCTTCGGCATATGCTACAATTTGACCTCCTCTATTTCTGAGAGTACCTTTGTTCATTTTTCTGGTAATATATTATATTGCCATGTTGAATAGTGTTGTGGATAAACTATCACCCTGCCTCACTCCTTTATTTGTTTCGAACTCTTCTGTTTCCCCTATTTGCGTTTTTACACTCGCTCTGGTATGGCTCATCGTCATTTTTATAAGTTTTCTTAATTTAAGCGGTACCTGTAGCGTTTTTAATATTTCCAATAGTTGGTTTCGTTTAATGGAATCAAAAGCTTGTCTAAAATCTACGAAACGTATTTCTAAGTTTATGTTAGCTTCGTTCGCCTTCTCCATTATTTGTTTTAGTATGTATATCGCATCTATTGTGGATTTTCCTTTCCTGAATCCACATTGATATTGACCTATCTTATTGTCCGCTGCTGCCTGTAATCTTCTTTGTACATATTATGGTTGACAATACCTTATATACTGTACTCAGTAACGTTATTCCCCTGTAATTTTGACATTCTTGTTGGTTTCCCTTTTTATGTATCGTTATTATTTGGCCTGTTTGCCATTCTTTTGGCATTTTTTCTTCTTTCCAGATGTTTACTCTCAGTTTGTGTATTTCCCTATGCAACGGTAATTATTTCGATTACTTCTTCGAGTGTTGGCTCATTCGTTTCATTATTTTTCCACTCTTCCTCCATTTCTGTAATCTCTTCTGTTTTATTTTCTGCCAGTAACTACTTGAAGTGTTCCATCCAGACTTTCATATATAGTTGATCTTGTGTTACTATTTGCCCTTGTTTATTTTTAACTCCATTTACTTTTGGTTTAAAACCTCTGTTCTGTTCTCTGATTTTTGTGTAGATTTTCTTGGTGTTGTGTGTCTTACTTTCCGCCTCAATTTCCTCCAACTGACTTTCTATGAATTTTCTCTTATGTTGTCTTATTACTTTGTTGCTTTCCTTTCTTTTTTGCTCGTACATGTCTCTATGTTCAGTTTTATGAGTCCGCATCCACTGATTTCGTGCTTTTACTTTTTCTTCAACTGCTTCTTTACATTCTGTATTGAGCCAGTCCTTCTTTCTTGTAATATGTTTCGTCCCTAATGTAGTCTCAGCCGTGTGGTTAATTGCTTTTTTAATATCACCTCATATTTCTTCGACATCATCTCTTTCCTTATTCAGTGCGGCAATTCTTTTACCTATTTCATCTTCATACTTTTGTATCTCTTTTGCTTCCTTCAATTTTTCGATATTCCTTCTCCTATTCCTCTCTTTCTGTCTTCTCATTACTTTCATCTTTTGTCTCAGCTTTGCTACCACCAGGAAATGGTCTGAATCTCCGCATGCACCTCTGTAGCTTCTCACATCCATTATACTTGATTGTCTTCTTTTCGATATTAATATGTGGTCTATTTGTGACTCTGTTTTTTGGTCTGGAGAAACCCATGTGACTTTGTGTTTTCTTTGATGCTTGAACATTGTACTGCTGATGGACATATTATCTATACTTATTATATTATGCTTAAATAATAAATTTTCATGAGCTTTTGCAGTATAAATTAACTTTTAATAAGAATAAAAAACCTTTCTGCTACAGGGTATTAGGAATCAGTTGCATATGAATTGCTACTGAATAATAATCTGAAATCGATTTCTTAATTTTTCTTGAGTTTCTAAATTCTTCTGAGAATTTTTAATTTATTTCGTCTAGAATTTTTATTTGATCTTTATCTCCATTACATTTTTAGCTGCTTTAACGATCTGTTTCTATACAAATTTTTCGAATATTTGGTGCTATTGTACCTTTTGAAATAAGTCATAAGACAAAATTAATTTGTTGCTGTATTATATAATCAAGTAAAACATAGACATTAGAATTTTAAACAAATAATGTATTTGATTACATGGAATATTTAAATTACGTAAGTCAGGTTACAAAATTATTTCCATACGTTAGATGTACAAGACCATATGTAAATATGTTTTCCAACTTCTAAAATATTCAAAAGTACTGTATCCATCTTTCAAATAACTGGTTTGACTTTATGGACTTTATAAACATAAAAAATTATAACTTTTGAAGACCCTTTTCTATAAACGCTGACTCTTAAGAACTGTTCTATTATGGATGATCTTGTGTATTGTATGTAAATTATATTTATTGCTATTTTCCTTGCTTGGTTTGTTCTTTTAAAACCCGGTAGTAGTATGGTATGCATACAATACAAGAACAATTGTAGTAGAAACTAATATTGTTCCAGCGTTTAAGCAAGAAGCCTTTTCAAACGCATCCAGAAATTATATTCTAAAACAACAGTTTTCAAAAACGACTGAAAAAGCGAGACCATTAGAAATTGTAAGTAAATTAAATTTAGAAATAATAAGAACAGGAATAGGCAAAACGTGCACTTGAAAGAATGATAAAAGCTGGAACTAATCTGTAATTCCCGATTCCATGACATCTCAGAACGCGACATTTCGTGACACCACAAAAGGTAACGAACAATCCGCAACTCCGTCAATTGGTTACGGCGACACTTTGCAACATCCGACATCGACAGTTCGTAACTATACATATCTATTCGTAACGGAATAATTCGTATGTTACGAACTGTGGCCGTTACGAATTGACTACGGTGCGAATTGTCCATTACCTTGTGTGGGGTTACGAATTGCCGCGTTACGAAACGTCTTGTCAAGGCAATTCCTATTTTGCCAAGAAGTAAAAAAGAGAACTTCAAGTGAATATTAGCATTTATTATTGGATGTACCTATTTAGTGCATATATTATGTACTGCGCGCGATATATTCCGCGTCTTTCACAACAAAGAACAGTATAGTAAATAATCTTCTTCATGTGCCGTGCTCGATTATCAAGCGTTGGCTAGCAAATTGGCTATAGTAATTTTGATGATGGCAACTCGGAAGTTAAGTTAATAATACTTTCTGGAAAGATTAACATGTTCCTATTTTTAGCTTATACAAAGTCTATAACGCTTTTACGAGCATCTAGATGTTGAAAACTTGAAACATCTAATGCTAATGGATGATAATCAGTTTCAATACCAGATGGATACAAGTACTTTCTGTCAATATTATGTATCTTATTTATTTACATTTTCACTGCCTTATTCACTGACTCACGATCATGTCATCAAGTTATTTATTATCACAAAATCATTCAATAGTCAAACGCTCATTGATGTTTACTTGAATTCTATGTTTTTATGATATTATAAAAGCCAGTCTGAAACAATTTTAGTGGAAATAATAAAAACCACAAAACAATCTCTGATAGTTATGATTTTATAGTAATAAAAAGATTTTAGAGACAAGAATTTAAATAAGATTAAACAAAAATAGACAAAATTATAACATATCCGCAATTATTTCTTGAGCATATTCTTACTAAGTTATTCTCCAATATATGAAATGTGAAAACTTTTCTGTGGCAATTTGCATAGGTTCTAAGGGATTTTCCTTCTAGTAGTCTAAACGAGACATTACATGTGGCTGGCATTTGGTCTGGGACCTTTATACTGAATCTTACCCTTTCATTAAACTCCACCAGGATGTCCTGTGTTCTAGATAAAAGCTATCAATTGTGAGTTTATCGGTTTTTTCTTGCTACATAGGTAAGATCAACAAATGTTCCAATTTGAATGTATGGTATATCCATAATAGTTTTGGTCACTTTTGTCCTCTGGAAAGTAGGTCAGCACACGTTTCTATTTAGGAAGTTCTTTAGCTTTAACAGCTTTCTTCCTCAGATGTAAACCCAACATACTCGCTCATGAGTTAGCATCAAACATATCGAGGAGCAGATGAAGCTTTATAGCTGTTATATAAGCATCTTTTATGGCGCCTTTTTCATTCTCGGCACAATTTTGTCCGACCGGTTCTTAAGAATCACTGCTATACTGATTCCCCTTAGAATATATCGGTGGCCCCAAAATCCCGACAGCCAAAATCCCGACAGCCAAAATCCCGACGGCCAAAACACCGACACGCCAGAATCCCGACACGAGAATCCCGACAGGCCAAAATTCCGACATGCAACAATCCTCGCATAAGTAAAAAAATTCCGACCACTACATTTTGAATATTTATTGTTTCCTTTTCAAATGCAATACCAAATCATATTATAGAGTAGGTATTGAAATTGAAAAATGACTACTTACTAATAAGTACGGGTACTAATTATTATGTATTTTAAAAGAAAAAAATATTTAAACACATAATTTTATAATATAAAAGCTATACTTACTGAAATGGAAGGTTGTAAGTGACATGATAATATCTATTATATGAAAGTAAACTTGAATTCAGGATTTGATTATGCATATAATATTGGACTATACAGGGTGTCCCGACAAGATTGGTCATAAATTATACCACAGATTCTGGGGTCAAAAATAGGTTGATTGAACCTCACTTACCTATATACAATAGTGCACACAAAAAAAGTAACAGCCCTTTGAAGTCACAAAATAAAAATCAATTTTTTTATATATCGAAAACTCTTAGAGATTTTTCATTGAAAATGGACATGTGGCATTCTTATGGCAGCAGCATCTTAAATAAAAAATTAAAGTAAAATTTGTGAACCCCGTAAAAAGTTTATGGGGGTTTTGTTCCCTTAAACCCCGCCAAACTTTTGTGTACGTTCCAATTTAATTATTAGTGTGGCACCATTAGTTAAACACACTATTTTTAAAACATTTTTATCTCTTAGGACTTTTTCGGCAAGCCAGTGTTTATCGAGATATTTTGAATATTTATCGAATGCACCACATATTTGTATATGGTTAAGTACGATTATAGAGACCTGTTGTTAATAACCTGAAAATGTATTTATAATTTACATTTTTATGTATATTTTGAAAAAGAAGCCACATCTCGATAAAAGATGATTTATCAAAAAAAGGCTAACAGACAAAAAAGTTTTTAAAACACTGTGTGTAACTAATGGTACCACAATAATAGTTTAATTGGAACGTACACAAATATTTGGGGGGTTTAAAGGAACAAAACTCCCATAAAATTTGTATGTAAATATATTAAAAAAGAAGCCGCATCTCGATAAAAACTCGCTTATCGAAAAAATACTAAGAGGCAAAAAAGTTTTAAAAACGTTGTGTTTAACTAATGGTACCACAATAATGAATTAATTGGGACGTACACAAAAGTTTGGGGGGGTTTAAGGGATCAACCCTCATAAAATTTTTATGAGGTGGACAAATCTCACTATAATTTTGTTTTAAGATGATCCTGCCATAATAATGATACTTGTCCATTTTCAATAAAAAATCTCTGATAGTTTTCGATATATTGAAAAAAATCGATTTTCATTTTGTAATTTCAAAGGGCTGTAACTTTTTTTATGAACACATTTGTACTAAGGTATGTTAGGTTCAATCGTACTATTTTTGACTCCAGAATGTGTGATATAATTTATGACCAATCTTTTCGGGACACCCTGTATATTGGCAAAAAAATAATTTAATTCATATACCCATGCTAGAAATTTTATTTAGAAAATTAGTTCATATTAAATGGTAAATACTTTTGTTTAGTAACAAAAAAAAAACAGATGACCATAAACAAAAAACAAGAAATAAATGTAATTATATGTTAAAAAGAAACTTATCAAACCTGACGGGATTCTGGCCTGTCGGTATTTTGGCCGTAGGGATTGTGGCTGTCGAGATTTTTGCCTGTCGGGATTTTGGCTGTCGGGATTTTGGGGTAGACACGAATATATACACAGTTTTTTGTCGTTATATGCAATAAACAAAAAGAAAACAAAAACTATGGTGATCAGCAAGAGGGATAAAGTTATAACAAGGATCCAGATAAAAAATGAAGATATCGAACAAGTGAACAAAATGAAATACTTTTGAGTCTGGAAGATCTAAATCCGAAATCAGAAATTCGATCAAGAATAAAGCAATCAAGAGCAGCCTTTTTGAAGATGATTAAATTTCTGAGCAACCAAATGTTATATCCGCTCTATTCTTCTTTATGGTGTCGAAGTTTGGACTGTTAATGTTGACTTAATGAGAAATCGAGAAGCTTTTGAGATGTGGCTTTTCAGGAAAATTTTCGATCATATTACGAACGAAATGGTGTTGTACAGAAGAGAAGAGACGGAGAACTTTTGACCACTTTTAAAAAGAGAAAAACAGCATATTTGGAGCACATAGCTAGAACTGATAAGTATGAGTTATTACAGGTGATTATGAAGGGTAAAATCGAAGAAGAAGAAGAAGAAGAAGAAGAAGAAGAAGAAGAAGAAGAAGAAGAAGAAGAAGAAGAAGAAGAAGAAGTTGTTATATTGCTGAATTATTGGCAAATTTCACTGCTTGCTTGCTTGATTGCAAGGAGTGGAAATCGATGGAAGCAAATGGAAGAGGCCTATGTCCAGCAGTGGACGAACACAGGCTGAAGAAGAAGAAGAAGAAGAAGTTTGGCAAATTAATGGAGGCGCAAACACAACAACGAGTTAGAGTCTCTGTAAGCCAAGCCGCACACCAAAGAAACATGAAACGAAAAACATGAAACATGAAACGAAAAACATGTTTCATGAAACTAAAACACTGCTAAACAAATCTCAAAGTCCGCCTACCAATGAAACGAGTGTGATTCATGCTCATGACACATTTTTATTTTCGGAGAGTTTCATAAATGGCCGGACGTATATTTGTTTAGCAGTGGTTTATTTCCATTAAACGTAATTTACGTTTCATGTTTCTTTGATGTGCGGCCTGCCTTAGAAAGGAACATCAAGCGAGAGATATAATGGCCAATAGACTAAGATGTACAGGCCATGTGATACGCAGCCTTATACACAATCATCATTCTCTTTGCCTTATCCCTATGCGGGGTCGGCTTCCCTAATTGCATTTCTCCACACAATTCTATCTTCTTCACCTTATACACAATATGTTTTGGAAAAGACCAAATGGGAGAAGGTCTGTAGGATGGCATAGAAAAACGTTGAAAGATGCTGTCAGAGTGGATCTGGAGAAAATGGAAGTGAGACCATGGAATACAATAATAAACGCGGCAAAGACTCACGAAGAGTTGTAACGCCAATAATGATGATATTGTTTGAACATTACATGCATTTGTTTGTTTGTATACAAAGTATACAAATAAACATATACATATTTGTATATGTACATTAAGGAAACGATGTACATTTAGAATACTTGGTTTGTTTCGGTAGTTCTTTTTTAACAGACTTCCTTACAAAATATAAATACCTACAGTATCAATATTAAACACTTATTAAACACATTAGTAAACAAAAAATAAAGTGATTAAGAGATTATTTCCTAAATTTGTTTTTAACTGACTGTACTGAAAATAAAGATATTTAAAAAAATAAATATTAAGTGTTACTATGTTGTTATCCTCTATCTTGTTTATTCTATTAAAGTTTAAAATGTAAGGTATTGTTAATGCACTATATTTTTTATATTTTATTCATTCATCATATAAATTTTATTTTTACTCATTACTTTAATAATATTTTGATATGTGAATATTTAGGATTTGTTATTGTTTAATTTCATTAAGAACTGTGTATTATGATATTAATAATTAATTACATTTCTTATTTAAAATTGAATGCATACGCATCGTAGTTTTCTTTATTAATTTACCTTAAGACCCAACTTAAAAAAATTAATCAGTTCAAACCAATTTCAGAGAGACAATGAGGGGAGAAAATAAGGGGAAAATACCAAAAAAATAACATTTTTTATAAACGTACATGCACCGACTGAAGAGAACAACATAGAAATAAAAAATACTTCTATAATCAAATAAGTCAGATACAGTATTCAAAAATATTTCCAAATATGATGTGAAACTAGTACTCTGTGACGCTAATGCTAAAATAGAAAAAGAAGAAATATATTATGTACCCAATGAAGCATTAAAAAGCGCAAAACCTAGGAATCGTCATGCAACTTTTTGCATGCGATTCGAGAGAGTCAGACAATTTTGTGAACTAAATTGATCTCCGGCAAAAATTTTTGTGCATAAGAAAAGGCATTTTCAAAGTTCATCTCGAAGAGATGGAAAATAAAAAATTTAGAACACAGAAAATATTGACGAAAATGAGTTCAATTTTTATACTTGGGGTTTTGGAGGTCACTGAATACAAATTTCATGACGGCGATGGTCTCCGAGGTACCTGGTGCCCAGGGTGGAACTCGTCGCCTGGGACGATCGAATAATTCGCGGGACTATCGAATAATTCGCGAAATGAAGATTGGATCGAAAAACTGAAAAATACGTGTTCAATATTTTTCAAAACTATATCGAATGACACTGAATACGACCCCCCAATCCACCTATTGGAGGTGGGTTGGGGGTAACTTTAAAATCTTAAATGGAAACCCCAATTGTTATTGCATATTTAGCTTGCCTACGTAAAAATAAGCAACTTTTATTCGAGATATTTTTTCGAATTGTGGATAGATGGCGCTATAAACGAAAAAAAAGTTTTATTGTGATACCATAGGTAAATTATTGTAGAAACGGTCTAATATCTCGAGAAATACACTTCCGAATAAAAAACCAACATATTCGTTTTCAATATTTTTCAAAAAGCTATCGAATGACACTAAACACGACTCTCCACTCCACCCCCTGGAGGTGGGGTGGTGGGGGGGTAACTTTAAAATCCTTTATTGCAAATTTGGATTCCCTAGGTAAAGATAAGCAACTTTTGTTTGAGACATTTTTTCGAATTATGGATAGAAAGCGCTATAATCGGAAAAACACTATTTATTAGTGCCATCTACAGGGTGGCCAGAAACTCTACCGACAAATGGAGACAGGAGATTCCTCAGATAATTTTAAGAAAATTTAACTAAATTCACCTAGTCCGAAAATGCTTCCTAAGGGAGCTAGAGCTCTTTGAAGATGGCGTCTTGTAATTAGTTTTTGTTAAATATCTCCAGAACGCTTCTAGTTAGGAAAACTAAAATTGGTACGCATATTTTTCTTCCAGAGATAAATAGATTCCATCTATTGTGAATTTCTAGTACCGGTCATATGCGTCCGTTTTGGGTAGGGCAACGGTTATTTTATCGCATAATTTTTTTGTCTTTAAACTCTAAGCATTTTTTACTCTGGATTATTAAATTCTGAGGTATTCTAGTACTAAAAGGTACTCTTGCTTTAAGTCGGTAGGACACACCCTTTACTGGAAAAATCGATTTAAAAATTTTTCGTCTCTTGAATTTGAAAAAAAAAATTGAAATTTTTTTTCAAAAAAACGGTGTATTTTACCAAATTAAAGCAAGAGTAACTTTTAGTACTAGAATATCTCATAATTTAATAATCTAGTGTAAAAAATGCATAAAAATTAAAGACAAAAAGTTATGCGATAAAATAACTTTTGACCTACCCAAAACCGACGCATATGACCGTTACTAGAAACTCGCAATTAATGAAATCGATTCATCTTTGGAATATAATTAAACGTACAAATTTTCGTTTTCCTAAAAAGCTTTTCTTGAATTTTTTTTTTTTGAAATTCAAAAAACGAAAAATTTTCAAATCCAGTTTAGTAGAATACCTCACAATTTAATAATCCAGAGTCAAAAGTGCTAAAAAATTAAATTCAAAAAAGTTATGCGATAAATTACCCGTTGCCCTACCCAAAACGGACGCCTATGAACGGTACTAGAAATTCACAATGAATGGAATTGATTTATCTCTGGAAGATAAATATGCGTACCAATTTTAGTTTTTCTAACTAGAAGCGTTCTGGAGATATTTAACAAAAACTAATTACAAGACGCCATCTTCAAAGAGTACTAACTCCCTTAGGAAGCATTTTCGGACTAGGTGAATTGAGTTAAATTGTCTTAAAATTATCTGAGGAATCTCCTGTCTTCGTTTGTCGGTAGAGTTTCTGGATACCCTGTATAAACAATTCTAAAAAATGTTTCGAATAAATGTTACTTATTTTTTCATAAGGAATCCAATTCTGCAATAAAACATGGGGATTCCTATTTGATTTTAAAATTAACCCCACTTCACCTCCAGGGGATGGAGTGGAGGGTCGTGTTTGATGTTATTCGACAGGATTTTGAAAAATATTAAATACCTATTTTTTAGTTTTTTATTTGGAAGTATATTTCTAGAGATATTAGACCGTTTCTATAATTTGCCTATGGTATCACGATAAATCGTTTTTTCTGATTATAGCGCCATCTATTCACAATTCCAAAAAAAAGTCACGGATCAAAGTTGCTTATTTTTACGTAAGAAATCCAAATATGCAATAAAAAATGGCGGTTTCTATTTAAGATTTTAAAGTTACCCCACCCCACCTCTAGGCGGTGGAGTGGAGGGGTCGTGTGTAGTGTCATTCGATAGACTTTGGAGTTGATATAAATATTGAACACGTATTTTTCAGTTTTTCGCGAATCCAATCTTCATTTCGCGAATTATTCGATCGTCCCGCGAATTATTCGATTATCCCAGGCTACGAGTTTCACCCTGGGCACCAGGTACCTCGCAGACCATCGTCGTCATAAAATTCGTGTTCAGTGCCCTCCAAAACCCCCAAGTATAAAAATTGAACTCATTTCCGTCAATATTTCCTGAGTTCTAAATGTTTCATTTTCCATCTCTTCGAGATGCACTTTGAAATTGCTTTTTCTTATGCACAAAAAACTCTCTCGAATCGAATGCAGAAAGTTGCATGACCATTCATCTTACTGTAAAAAACTCCTAGGTTTAATGCTTCGTTGTCTCGCCTAGAAGTAACGAATGAAAATGATCACTTCTTGCGTGTCTGCGTAACTTGGAACCATATGGGAAACTTTAATATCAATTTTACGAAAAAGTTATTCTTCATTAAGTGCTCTGCATAGTCTAAAACCTAAGATGCAATCATCAAATATCAAATTTTATCAATAATATACGAGATATGTCCAAAAATATTAATTTCGCTCAAGAGTAAGGTGCCTTTATATTTCACAATATCAAAAATTGTTATTAAGAAAAGTTGTTTGTTATTAAAAATTATGTTATAATTTTACATTGCAACATTTACACTCTACTAATTGAAAAAAAAAAATTTGAAAATTTTCCTCAAATTTCTGATACTCAACATCAATTTTATTTAAGATAACTCCGTTATTATTAATTTTGAGAGAAAAAGTTATTCTTTATAAAAATGTCTGAAAAGTCAAAAAACTAAGATGCAATCATAAGATATCAATGTTTTTCAATTTTATACAAGGTATGTCAAAAAATAAGAATTTCGCTCAAGAGTAAAATACCTTTATAGTTTACAATATTTCAACTAGAAGGATGCAATTTCATATTGAAACATAGTTTTGAATTCTGAGCAACTTTTTATAATAACAAATTTTGATATTGTGAAAATTAAAGGTACTTTACAGCGAAATTCATATTTTTTGACATACCTCGTATAAAATTGACAAAATTTAATATCTTATAATTTTATCTTAGTTGTAATAATATACAGAACGTTTTGTAAACAATAATTTTTTTTCGTAAAATTAATAATAACGGAGCTATCATAAATAAAAATGATGTTGGGTGTCCGTCATTTGAGGAAAATTTTCAATTTTTTTTTTTCAATTAGAAGAGTGTAAATTCAGATTATAACATAATTTTTAATTACAAACAACTTTTCTTAATGACAATTTTCGATATTGTGAAATATAAAGGCACTTTACTCTTGAGCGAAATTCATATTTTTTGACATACCTTGTGTACTGTTGATAAAATTTGATAGGTATCTGATGATTGCGTCTTAGGTTTTGGACTATGCAGAGCACTTTATAAAGAATAACTTTTTTTCGTAAAATTGACATTAAAAAAGTTTCCCATTTGGTTCCAAGTTACGCAGACATACTGTATATGTATGTATATTATTTCGTAAAAGAAAGAAATACATGTGATTATTATGAGCACGTACTTCCGACACAAAAGAATATACCAAAGAACATTGAGATCGTCACACGGGAAAACCGTAAAACAGAAAATGGAAATGTTGAACAAACATGTTTGCAAATAAAACTATCTATAACCAAATCAGCGCAAGCCAGTACTAGAAATCTAATAGACGAATATAAAGAATTGTTCGATGGGGAATGTAAAATAGAACTAGAGGAAGGAAATAAAGATTATTAATTTAAAATAAATTAAGATTAAAATTCAAAGAAAATCAACTAAAAGAATCATGAGATCATAGAAAGAAACATACAATGAAGGTAAATTGAAACGCATAGAAGAAAGCTTTAAAAATACAGAAATTAGAAACTTATATCAAGGGCTAAAAAATGAGAAAAAGGGTTATAAAATAAAATCTGTACACTATAACAGCAAAGACGGTTGGGTTTCGATCAAATTCGAGTATCTCACCATTCTCTTACCTGTGTTTCAAGGTCTACCTATCATCAGAGAGACTTCAGTGAGAAGAATGAACTGAATAAAAACGAACCAGCTATTTGGCAATTATAGTGAAATAATATACTCAAGGTATACATACAATTTAGATTTAGATAGAAAAATTACTTCGAAGAACATCTAAATGAATTGCCCACAACAGAAGAAGACGATGAACTGGAAGAAAATACAAATCAAGAGCGAACAGAGGAAAGACCGCCTAATGAAAAAGAAATAACGGAGAAACTAAATAAAAAAATAAGAGCCCAGAAAAGGATGAAGTAACAGCCAATATGTTCAAATACGGAGAACCAGTACTAATTAAGAATTTGGAAAAGTTGCTGGAAAAAAATATGGGAACAAGAACACATACCAAAAGAATGGACTGAAGCCAAATTGTACACAATTCATAAAAAATCCGTCAAAAGTTTATGCCATAAGATATAACAAAAAAGATAAAGAAATAGGAAAATATCAATGTGGATGCAGAAGAGGGCGTAGCATAGTAGATCAATTATTTTCCTGCTGCGCGAAATACAAGCAGAAAGCTATGACCTTGGGAAATCTACAGTGGTCCTATTCATCGAATTTAAACAAGCTTCTCACATAGTTTAACGGCAAGAAATATACAAGGCACTACGTGAAATTGAAATTAATGAAAAATGAGTAAAAATAATAAAAGTGATGCTCACTGTGAAAAACAGGGAATATGGTTAAAATAGATGAAAAATAAACAGATAAGTTTGAAGTCAGTGAGTGAAGCGTTAAATTATTCTTCGTTAGTTAGTTAGTCAGTTAGTTAAATTATCTCCTTCTTAATTTTCTTTTCTCTGTAATTAACTTTTTAGTTTCGTTCGGATATTTGTTTCTTTTACCTACTTTCGATCTTAGAGTAGGAGTGCTTTCCCATGCTAATTTTTCTATACTTTCAACAAGCAATTCTATTTCTTCTCTAATTGTTCAGGTTTTTTAATAATACTGCTAATTCTATTCTTTCTTCAAGAAAAAATCTAGGATTTTCTCAGTCTGTGAGTTTATGTTGATATTTGATTATACTCCTCTGTAAAGATCATGCCACAGTAAGTATATTAAGGGTGCATGATCTGAATTATTCATACCCCAACCATTAAGAATAGGTATCTATATAATTGGATGAAATATTTTTAAGAATGAATAAATAAATCAATAATTCGGTCTACCCAGTGGCGTAGCGTAGTGGGGGCGGCAGGGACGGGCCGCCCCGGGCGGCAATTTTTAGGGGGCGGCAAAATTTAACAATAATAAATACAAATATTTGTAAATATTTGAACAACTTTATATTTTTGTCGCAACTACAAATTCGGACCGATTGAAAGGAGCACGGAATTTTTCATTACTTATTTTGTGACGAATTCGGGGAATTCCTTTTCTTTGAATGATATTTTGTAGCGACTGGCAACAACGTCTATACTGACTTATGGGAATTCCCCGTTTATGACTAACAATCAACACAACTATTTGCGGCACTTTAGAACGTTGCTATTTTTTTTTACCGTCTCACTTCCATGTGAACAAGTCATACCTAGCTCTCAGATGTTACCTAGGGCAAATTAGATAATATTTTAAACATCCAGGCTTAAGGTAGCATTTTATACCAATGTTTTCTTGACGGACTACTTTTACTGGGCTTTGACCCACATATTATTGTGTGATACTATCTTGGTGGTTAAGCATGTACATTGCACGTAAGCACTGATGATGACTGGTAAACCAGTCGAAAACTAGTTATGTGAATTTGATGTGGCCCTTTTGAGGGTTTTTTAAATATATCTTTTATACAGGATTTATTGTTTTTGTATCCACAGAGAACGGCAGTTCTCACCAGTGGCGCACAACACCCCTACAAGCGACACTATATATACACGAAATTTTCGATTTTCTAAACCTGACTGAATGGAAAATTGGGCCACATCCCATCTTAAAGTTTACGAAAATACTCGTCCATCCATATGTTACTTCTCCATTTTGGTCCAAGGGTGTGGAATTTACGGCCCTTCCCATTTAAAGCCTGTTTTTCGTTCTCGTCCCCAGAACTCCCAAAAATTTCAAAAATTTAAGCCCGACCTTTGCGGCTTCTGATAGCATAGATCATTACCTTTCCAACGCATGTTTAAATTTGAAAATCGGTTGTACCATCCAAAAGTTATCGAGCTCAGAAATATGACTCAATTTTTATTTAAAAAATGGAAAATGTTTGTGGATATGTATGTTTGTAGGTATGTATGTGGAAAAGTTAAACCGATCTGAATTTTTTTTTCTGTGATTCAAGAGGGTGTGAGGGCCGATTCAGAACCGGTCTAATTTTTGACTTCTGACTACCCGTAAGTTAGCTAGAGGACTAAGTAGATACAAAATAGCATATTTTTTGGGCGTATATATCTTAGGTTCAAGAAAAGACAGGAAAACCGCAAATACACCAAATTAATAGGGTTGAGTTAAGCTTTTAAATGGCCCTTAAGCGATCAAGCTAAGACATACGCACTGCTGACCATAGCCAAAAAACTGAAAAATTTAACTTTGAAAATTTTGGTTTTTCGACAATTACTCAAAATTTCAACCTACGAATTGCGCCAATAACTGAGCGTTTGTAGAAGGACTCAGGACGCGTCTAACGGTGTATACCTTATATCTGGAAAAATTCGAATTTTTAAGTTATAGGGTTCATAAGTATGATCAAATCTATTTCTTATGGGAAAAACGGTTTTTCAAGCTCAATAATTCCTGTAATACGTTCAGTTATCATACTCGATCTTGGATGCATCAGATACTACTTGTCAATACGTTTCAAATTCATGTTTAGTGATCAACATCAGGTAAGCCGTTCAGAAATTATGGAGCTCCAAAGGTATAATTAGTCCAGGAACTGAAATTTTTAACTTCGCAATTTTTACAGAATGGATAGATTTGTTTAAAAATTTAACAATAAGTAGTGGATAGTCCAAGGATCAAAATCTATATGATGCCGAAAGACGCTTTTACCAAGGGGGTAGTTGCCACCTCATCTCGAGGGTGGAAATTTTTTTTTTATATTTTGACCGCAAATGCTGGTAAAAATATTAATTATAAACAAAAAATGTTCATTATACATTTTTTTGATAAAATTAATAGTTTTCGATTTATTAGTTATCGAAGCTGTTATTTTATATCGGAAAGATTACCAGATAACGGCAGTTCTCGCCAGTGGCGCAGAAATACACCCCCCTACACGCGACACTATTATATACACGAAATTTTCAATTTTCTAAATCTGACTGAATTGAAAATTGTGCCAACTCCCATCTTCAAGTTCAGAAAAAGACTCACCCATTCATATGTCAACCATCCATTTTGGTCCAAGGGTGTCGATTTTACGGCCCTTCCTATTTAGGGTCTGTTTTTCGTTCTGGTCCCCAAAACTCCCAAAAACTTCGAAAATTTAAGTCCAACCTTTGCGGTATCTAATAGAACTGATCATTACCTTTCCAAAGCATGTCTAATTTTGAAAATCGGTTATACCATTCAAAAGTTATAGAGCTTAGAAATGTGACTCAATTTTTATTTAAAAAAGGGAAAATGTTTGTGGATATGTATGTATGTGTGTTTGAAAGTTAAACCGATTTGATATTTTTTCTCTGTATTTAAAGAGGGGGTCAGGGCCGATTTAGAACCGGTGTAGTTTGTGACTTTTGACCACCCATAAGCCAGCTATAGGACTTTGTAGGTACAAAACGGCATATTTTTTGGGGGTATATATATTCGGATCAAGAAGAGGCATGAGAACCGCAAATATATCAAATCAATAGTGTTGACTTAAGCTTTCAAATGGTGTCCAAGCCGTCAGGATCAGACATACACACGGCTCAGTATAGCCGAAAAACTGAAAAACTAAACTTTGAAAATTTTGGTTTTTCGACAATTACTCAACATTTCAACGTACGAATTGTGCCAATAACTTAGCGTTTGTATAAGGACTCAAGACGAATCTAACGATGTATACCTCATATCCGGGAAAATTCAAATTTTTAGGTTATAGGCTTCATAAATATGATAAAATCTATTTTCTGTGGGAAAAACGGTTTCGAAAGCTAAATAATTCCTGTACCTAATAGCTTCAGTTATCATACTTGACCTTAGATCCATCAGATACTACTGGTCAATACGTTTCAAACTCATGTTTACTGATCAAAATCGGTTAAGCCGTTTAGAGAAGTTATTAAGATACAAAAGTATAATCCAATTAACGATTATTACCCAAATGGTTTATGAGTTGTAGTGGTTACGACGCTAAATTTGATCTGGCAACGGGCAATCCGACTTCATTTATCGGCCATCTCAATATATTTTTTTTTCAATCTATTTCGAATAGAAAAAAATCTAGTGTACATTCGATGGACACTAGATGATTTGGGAGATAATGCAACAAAGGTGACCATTTATAAAGCTTGACGTGTAATAGCGGAACATTGCATTCAACTTCATACATTTAATTTATAAATAACTTTGAAAAACTCCTGATACAAGAATAAAAAACCGCTAAACGCCGTAAAAATGAGTGGCGCATAAAATATTCCAGCTACAAAAGATCTGATATGAATGTTACGTGGCGCGAAAATGGATTTTCATTTGATGCAAAACAAAATTCTAGTTTTATTTTAAAAGATTTTTCCATAATATTTGCTAAATTTGAAATAAACGCGCCACAAAAGAGTTTCGTGTGATACTATCTTGGTGGTTAAGCATGTACATTGCACGTAAGCATTGATGATGACTGGTAAACCAGTCGAAAACTAGTTATGTGAATTTGATGTGGCCCTTTTGAGGGTTTTTTAAATATATCTTTTATACAGGATTTATTGTTTTTTGTATCACATGGTATACAGCCAACTACAGGAAAACTTTTTCCTTGTGGATTTTTTTTTCTCATCGACACATCATTGGGAAGTTCTGATAGCAGCTACAGGCAAAAGAGGGATTCAAGACAGGCGATAGAGTGCAAGAGGCGATGCCGTAAATGTGACATGGCATCATTACAAAGAGATTCTCGTCACTTTGAAAAAACTGACAGAGGCTGGTACACTAGGACAGATGCAGGTGCTTTACTAGTTTCGATGCAGTCATTTTCCTTTCTTTGTTTTTGGGCCTGTGGCAACTGGAGCTACATGAGGTGAATGATGCACCTTGACATAAGATTGTGCGCTCAGAAAGTAGATGCTTTGCAGATGATATTGACAGAGAAAAGACAGGAATGGGCAAATGGCGCTGTAGGTTATGCAAAAATATCTGTGGAGAAGTTGGAATTTCCATAAAACCGCGAAGGCGCATAACAAGAAAGCATATTTTTGATGACGGAAAAATGAGTTGAGACGAAAGGTTTTCTTCGTTAGATAGCGTTATTGTAGAAATTCGTGAGCATTTTCAACGGCAACAGAATTTAACGAATAAATTTGTTTATCTAACGCCGGCTATATTGTTAGATCCAGACAACACTGAATGTAATCTAGACTACGCATCTAACGAAATTGACGAGCAGGGTTTCAAGGTGGAAAAACTTCGACTGCGGACTTTCGTTGCTGCTACAGGCAACGAAATTGATTAATGCAGACTCACTTGAATTATTTAAATTTATTGTTAAATCCAAGCTGGAAGATACTCTGCCCAATATTTTAATAATGTTCCGAATATTTTTCACAGTTGCTATAAGCAATGCCAGCTGTGAGAGGAGTTTTTCAAAATTGAATTTGATTAAAAATTATTTAAGATCGACAATAAGTCTATCTAAGATCTAAGATCTCTAAGATTAACTAATTTGGCTATTTTGTCTATTGAGCAAGAGGTGTGTGATGCGATAGACATTGACGGTGCAATAAAAGACTTTGCTCTTAAAAAAAGTAGACGTATAAATTTTTAATTGAAGACGGAAGTTTTGTTTTTAATTCTAACAAATACTCATATTACTTTTCAATAAAAATAAAAATATAACATTATAGAATCGTTCTAGTTCTAATTAAAAATTGATTTTTTTAAATTCTGTCGATCGTCAAGGTGTACCTAATCTTAAGTGATAGGTACCTAAGTTATATCAATGTATATACTTGGTTAAAGTAAAAGAATTTTTGTATTAATAAACGTGATTGTAAAACTTGCATAAACTTTTTTATTTAAAATCTAACTATAATGCAAAATAATGATGACTGTTCTCGTCGAAAAGTTCTCTATAATTAATGTATGTAATGTTATACAATAAATTAAAATACCTAAATAAGAGGGCGGCAAAATTGTATTCCGCCCCGGGCGGCCGACACTCACGCTACGCCACTGGGTCTACCTGTTGATATTGCTAAACAATTCTGATCTTTTACGACTGCCAGCAAATTTTCTTTTAGTTGTTGTCAATCTTGATTCACATTGAGTGTGCTTGGCAAAAAGACACCTCCAATGACATATCTGTTTCCCAAACTTTTTATACAGTCTGCATACTGTTCTTTTTTAATGGAATGCTTGGGGACATAGGCGTAACCAGGGGGGTTTGGGGGTTATAACCCCCCATAGGGATGGACTCTGAGCTCTATACGCTTAACACCATACCCCTCAGAGACCTTCCAGTAGTTGTAACCCCCCCTCTTTCCAGTAGTTGTAACCCGCCTTAGGATCATCCTGGTTACGCCTATGCTTGGGGAGGCTATAAATTAAGTTTACATTATTTCCACCTTTGCTGAATTGTCAGAATGTATAGTGTGGTTTATCCTGTGTCTTCTAAATTTTATGAAAGATTGTTTAGTGACATATACTGCGAAGCATAAGTTAGGGATATAGAAAATTATGCATATTTTCATAGTAGATTTTTTCGTGAACAAAATTTTTTCGTGAACTGATTCCGCTGTTTTTTTTTATTATTTTAGATTTTTCTTTAGTATTTACACAGTTGTTCAAATGTTTACTCAAACTTATGTTTTGTACTTATACCGGGTGGAAGAAAAGAAATGTTTTTCTTATGTTAATTTTGACACCCTATAGGGAGAACTAGATATAACTGAGTATACATCGAAATCGTATTATAGTCTTATGTTTTGTGAACATTTTGTTTCCTGATTATCGCTGATATCTTTAGAAGCAAAGAAATTAGACGGTTTTAATTATGTGTTTTAACTTGTGACATGCGATATGTGAGGAGGCCATATCTGATCGTACCACTAAGATGAAATTATTTCCTATATATAGTGAGAAAGGAAAAGAGTGTTCAAAGAAAAAAAATCTGTCTAATGTACCTCTCGCTATTTAAAGATCCTCCACGTAGACTCCAATCCGTACTTACTCTCAAGGAAATTCCATCCCAAAACATCACAGAGCCTCCATTAAACAATCTTGTCTTTCTTATGTTGCGCTGTGCATACCGCTTACCTGGTCGACAAGTAACTCTTATATGTGTCGATAAAAACTGTTTAAGTTATGGGCCTTTCTGTTTTTAAAGTTTTTTAACTGTTATTTTTGATTGTTAATTTAGTTTTGTTTCATGTTAGAGAGTAAAACCACCTCTTTTCTTTATTTCTAAAGATATCAGGGACATTCAAAAAAAATGTTCACAAAACATAAGACTACAATAAGATTTCAATGTTTACTCACATTTGTACCTAGCCAACCTAACTTTTAGCTCCAAGTTCAAATCTCTTGTGCAGAGCACTTTTCTCATTTTGTTAAAATTTGCTCTAGCCTTTTCTATTCTGATTTTGATTTCCTGGAAGTAATCACCTGTGGAGTTGATCATTGTTCCAAGATATGCATATTGGCCTACTCCTACTCGTTCGGCATTGGTTCCGTTTATGAAGATATTCTCGTTATAGTGCAGCCGATATGTAAAACAATTGTGCATTTAATGATAGAAGTATATAATTTGGACCACATATACTGCACGTATAAAGGTTCAAATTTAGATATGAGGCCATCTCAGATTTTGTCTTTTACAAAAATGGCGGGGATTCAAAATGGCAACTATACATATGTGACTAATAGCACGATAACTTTTGAACGAGACTTCAGATTTCAACCAAATTTGGCATATAGGTTCGTTTTTAATGTATATGATCGAGGTCTTGAACCAGAAGAATTGGTTTACCAGAAGTTGTGTTTTTCATGGTTTTTATGTACAAATATGCTGTTTTTTTTCAATTCTTTCACCCCGTATGTATTAATTTTTCAAAAAGTTCATACCACCATTGAAAAGAGCGTAAAAATATTTTTTAGGAAATATTTTTAACTGTTTAGTTATGTTAATTACCATTTAATAAATGCAAAACGTATCTTCACATGTACCTATATGCGGCAGATTTGTGCAAATATTATAAGAAGTATTGTGCATTTAATGGCAAAAGCATATAATTTGGACCACATATACTACACATATAAAGGTTCAAATTTAGATACGAGGCCATCTCAGTTTTTGTTCCTTTTACAAAAATGGCGGGCATTCAAAAGGGCGACTATACATATGTGACTAATAGCACGATAACTTTTGAATGAGACGTCAGATTTCAACCAAATTTGGTGTATAGGTTCTCTTTTCGATGAATAATATCAAGGTCTTGAACTGGAGAAATCGGTTTACCAGAAGTTGTGTTTTTACTGTTTTTATATGTAAAAATATGTTGTTTCTTTTTCAATTATTTCACCCTGTATATACAGTATGTCCCTGTAAGTTGTATCCATATGGAAAACTTTTTTATTAATAATTTTACGAAAAAAATTTATTCTTGATAAAAAGCTCTGCATGGTCCAAAACCTAAGATTTAACCATCAAATATCAAATTTTTTGAATGTTATACGGGGTATGTCAAAAAGTTTGAATTTCACTCAAGAGTAAAGTAGCTTTATTTTTCACAATATTGAAAATTGCTATTATGAAAAGTTGTTTGGAATTAAAAACTATATTCTAGTATGCAATTACATCCTTCTAATTGAAATTTTTTTTTTTTTTTGAAAATTATGGAAACTAACATTATTTTCAGTTATTTTAATTCAGATAACTCTTTTATTATTAATTTTACGACAAAAAGTGATTCTTAATAAAAAATTCTGCATGGTCTAAAACCTAAAATACAACCAACATATGTCAAATTTGATCAATTTTATACGAGGTATGTCAAAAAATCAGAATTTCGCTTAAGAGTAAAATACGTTTATTTTTCACAATATCGAAAATTGTTATTGTGAAAAGTTATTTAGAATAAAAAACTATGTTTCAGTATGTAATTATATCCTTTTAATTGAAATATTCTGAACTATAAAGGTACTTTACTTTTGATCTAAATTTATCTTTTTTGACATACCTCGTATAAAATTGATCAGATTTGATATAAGACGGTTGTATGTTAAGTTTTAGACCATCCAGAACTTTTTATTAAGAATCACTTTTTTTCGTAAAATTAATAATAAAAGAGTTATCTGAATTGAAATAACTTAAAATAATGTTCGTTATCCAAAATTCTCAAAAAAAAATTTTTCAATTAGAAGGATGTAATTGCATATTAGAATATAGTTTTTAATTCCAAACAACTTTTCATAATAGCAATTTTCAATATCGTGAAAAATAAAGCTACTTTACTCTTGAGTGAAATTCAAACTTTTTGACATACCTCGTATACTAATCAAAAAATTTGGTTTTTGATGGTTAAATCCTAAGTTTTGGACAATTCAGAGCTTTTTATGAAGAATAACTTTTTTTCGTAAAACTGATATTAAAAAAGTTTTCCATATGGATACAACTTACAGGGACATACTGTATAAATTTTTCAAAAAGGTAATACCGCCATTGAAAAGAGTGTAAATATATTTTTTAGGAAATATTTTGAACTTTTCAGTTGTGTTAATTACCATTTATAAATGCATAACGTATATTCACATGTACCTATGGGCGGCAGATTCATTTTGAATGCCCGCCATTTTTGTAAAAGACTAAATCTGAGATGGCCTCATATCTAAATTTGAATCTTTGTATGTGTAGTATGTGGGGTCAAATTATATGCTTCTACCATTAAATGCACAATAATTCTTATATTATTATTTGCACGAATCTGCCGCATATAGGTACCATCATGTGAAGATACGTTATACATTTATTAAATAGTAATTAATATAACTAAAGAGTTCAAAATATTTCCTAAAAAATATTTTACGCTCTTTTCAACGCCGGAATTACCTTTTTGAAAAATTAATATATACAGTGTGAAAGAATTGACAAAGAAAACATATTTTTACATAAAAACTAAGAAAAACACAACTTCTGGTAAACCTATTTTGAATCCCCGCCATTTTTGTAAAAGGCAAAATCTGAGATGGCCTCCTATCTATATTTGAACCTTTATATGTGTAGTATATGTGGTCCAAATTAAATGCTTCTATCATTAAATGCACAATTCTTATAATATTTGCACGAATCTGCCGCACTATTACTTCTTTGAGTTTTCGATATTCTTGTAAATTTTGTCTTCTTGACGTTCATTGTTAGACCGTATTCTTGTACAAACTCCGCTATTCTGTTCACTAGATCTCAAGATCCCCAATATTTTCGGCAAAGATGACAGTGTCATTCGCATATCTAATGTTGTTAATGGGAACTATATTTGCCTTTATTCCAGCTGTTTCACCCTCAAGAACTTTTTCAACATCTCTTCCGAGTGGCATTAAAAAGAATTGGCGACAAAACGCATCCCTGTCTTACCCCACATCTGATTTCCATTTCCTCTGACAGCTGTTCGTTAACACGTACTTTTGCTTATAGTATAAATTCTATATAGTTTTGAGATCATTGTAGTCTATCTTCTTTGATTTAAGGACATGCATTAATTGTTCATGTCGTACTTTGTCGAATGCTATATTATAGTCAATAAAACACGCATATATATCTTGATTGACGTCCAGACACGTAAGGTGCTTAGCGATACATTTAACACATCTTGGTTCCTTATTACAATATTTCCAGGTATGACCATAGGCCTGGCACAGCGGTACCAGCCACAAACTCCTTAGTGGTTGGATTTCAACTCTCATACTCAGTATGTCAATTATTCCAAAGATTTGTTAATATTTTCATTGTCTCTGAACATCAGGATGAACATATCTAGAGGTTGTTTTTTAGTTATCTCCTTCAATTTCTTATTAACTCGAACAACTTTATACCATCTAATCGAACACATAATGGATTGTAGATACTTGGGTGTGCAAATATCTATCGACAGGCATCTGTGGCAAGAAACAAAACAGCAGGCAACGAAAGCATCGAGAATATCTGGTTTCCTGAGGGATATAATCTGACGGAATAAATATATGAGCACCGAAAGTAAAGTCCGCATTTATAAGACATGTGTTAGACCCGTACTGACATACGCAGCTGAGACAAGGGCCGAGACAACAAAGACCAAAAAAATAATGAGAACAACAGAGATGAAAACCCTAAGATCCATAAGAGGTATCACACTCAGAGATAGAATACGAAACGAAGACACATTGAGAGAGCTAGGCGTTCAAGACGTAGTGAGATGGACAAGAGTATGACGACGCATGTGGAGAGACCACGTAGATCGGATGGACCCTGAACGTATGCCGCATTGGGCGAAAACACAGAAGCCCAACACCAAGCGACCCATAGGAAGACCCAAAAACGATGGTACGAGAGCTGGAGCTCCGAAACGCAGCAGAGATTGTAACAGAAGAAACAGGACATAGTTCTATTACAAGAAGAAGAAGAAGAGGAAGAAGAAGAAGAAGAAGAAGAAGAAGAACTTTATATCTTTTCCTACAGTATCTCAGAGATTGTAACAGAAGAAACAGGACATAGTCCTATTACAAGAAGAAGAAGAAGAAGAAGAACTTTATATCCTTTTCTTTGTAGAAATTTTGTGTCTGACAGGTATGATGTAGTTTTTTAATTACTGTCATCAGTTTTTTTTTGTTTATTTGCATTTATTTTCATATGTGTGGTATAAATGGTTCTCTTATTTAAACTCTTTATTAATTTTCTGTATTGATCACTGTCGGTTGTATTGATTTTTTCACTTCACTATTTACGATTTTCACAACATCGACTATAATCTTATTTAAGTTGATAGCATTTTTGAAACCTTGTACTACCACCGGAGGTGACAGTTTTGTCTTTTTATTTTGTTTTTTTCTGCTATCGCTGTAGTCCTGTCGCCAGGGGGGGTACAACGGCCTCCTTAATTCAGATGGACTTACGCAAGTTTTTTTTATATATTTTGACCCGTAGAATACGAATTTTTTGGGTAACAGTTGATCCGGATGTCGATAAGATTGTTATAGACAAAGAACTTGAGGAATTACATAACAGCCATTTCTCGCAAAACAAAACATCTTTTTGTATTTTTTGGGCCATTTAAAGCAAAAAATATTTTTACAAGTTTTTTCGTAGAATGCATAGTTTTCGAGATAACCGCGGTTGAACTTTAAAAAAATCGAAAAATTGCAATTTATGAACCCGAATAACTTTTGATTAAAAAATAAAGTAGCAATTCTGCTTACCGCATTTGAAAGTTTAAGTCAAATTATATCGGTTTTGATTATTTGCATTGCTAAAAATTAATTTTTTTATTGTTAAACTAATCTATAAACACATAGTGTTTCCCGTGCCTAATACATACGTTTTAACGCATGCTACGTAGAAATTGCCTCGCTTGCACTTGTATCTACTCTACCTACTCGTTCGATTTTAAACGAGAAATCATAGAAAACATCACTCACATACTAGGTGTTTATAGCTTTGTTTAACAATAAAATAATAAATTTTTAGCAATGCAAATAATCAAAACCGATATAATTTGACTTAGACTTTCAAATGCGGTAAGCAGAATAGCTACTTTATTTTTTAATCAAAAGTTATTAGGGTTCAAAAATTACAATTTTTCGATTTTTTGGAAGTTCAACCGCGGTTATCTCGAAAACTATGCATTCTACGAAAAAACTTGTAGGAATATTTTTTGCTTAAAATGACCCAAAAAATACAAAAAGATGTTTTGTTTTGCGAGAAATCGCTGTTATGTAATTCCTCAAGTTCTTTGTCTATAACAATCTTATCGACATCCGGATCAACTGTTACCCAAAAAATTCGTATTCTGCGTGTCAAAATATATAAAAAAAACTTGGGTAAGTCCATCTGAATTAAGGAGGCCGTTGTACCCCCCTGGCGACAGGACTACTGTTTTTGGGGCGGGAAATATCCATTTTACTCTTTTTGGTAATCCTATTCTCTTTTCCTATCCATCTCGTTTTATTTGATAACTCCTCTTCATCAGTTCAGTTTGAACTTAATTTTCCTTATAAGGTGACATGTAAAATAAAGGAATAAAGAATACACCTTTCATATGATTCCGTTGATCTTGAGAAAGCATAACTATATGATAAAATACCGAAAGGATTGCTGTGGTAGACACTCAAAGGATTTTTTATTAAGTCATTTAAATTCGGTTATTAAGTCACTAACCGTTTCTTAGGTCAGCAGGACAGATCCTTTTTAGTCTCCTATTGGCATGATGTATATTAGAGGTTGAAGTAGAGGGTTCGTGTGTGATTCCAGTCCTTCATGGTACTTCGTGCTATATTTAGTGAACACATCCTCTAAGAACGGTATTCTTAGATCTTCATGTAGCGTTAGGTTTGATACATACCTACCAGGCTCCATCAATTTATTGTTCGCAGTATTTCCGATTCAGTTCTTTGAATTATGGTTGTATTTGACTTGCTCGCACATCCCCAAAATTGGATTCTATACGTCCAGATAGGTTTTATGACAGCTTTGTAGATAAGGATTTTATTTTCTAGGATTCATTTTCTATTTCCTACCGACTAATCAGTTTAGATCTTTCATTCTTAGGTCAATTTGTTTCCCTTTCTTAAGTATAATATACTTAAGAAAGAGCATATTATGCTCTTTAAAATTGAGTTTTGAGTCAAGATGTATTCCTAGGTATTTGGTGCTATAGAATTGGGGAAGTTGGAGATTGTTAATTGAAACTGGGGGACACCGGTCTCTTCTATAAAACAGTAGCATTGTCTTATAAAGGAGCTCTTCAACCCTTACCTCTTAATAACAGCCAGATCAGTACCGTTGATTCTGTAAAATTTCTTGGTATTTTTTTTTAGACAGCAACCTTAAATGGTCCCTCCATATCGATTTGTTACGGAAGAAACTCTCTTCAGCTTGCTATGCTATAAGATCTGTTTCGAATGAACTCAATTTAGCATCTTCCAAAATAACATATTTTTCTTTGTTCGAGTCACATCTTCGTTATGGTCTTCCTTTTTGGGGTTCTGGTACAGCTGCCCAATTCGATGTTATTTTCAAATTACAAAAAAGAGCAATAAGATATCTGTTTTGCCTCAGAAGAACAACACATTGCAGAAGTTATTTCAAAGATCACGGAATTTTAACCCTTCCATCTTTGTATATTTTAGAAACTGTTTGCTTAATTCGTAAACATCTACATGTCTTTCCACCAAGACCTAATCATGACTACTTCACGAGAAATTATACGTTTGGCGTCTATTTACCGACCCCGTCCTCGGAGTTAGTAAAGAAATCGATATTATATTCCGCAAAAAAATGTACAACCATCTCCCCCTACAACTAAAATCGGCACCATCTTTCCACAAATTCCGTAAACTGACAAAAGCCTACCTGTCTGAAAGACCATATTATTCAGTAGAAGATTGTTTTAGTCAATAACTAAGAAATTGCAGTACCGTTTGCACAAGTAGTATTTTTATTATTTTTTTATCTATATTTGGGTGTCATATGCAGCAGCTTAACTTTTTAACTTTTTAACTTTTAAACCTTTTTTATTAATTATTAGGTACACTATGCATTTGCAATTTATTTAAATTTTTGCAATTGATTATTTCTGTTTTAACTTAATCATTATTATTATTATTTAAATATATTGACGATTTATGTAATTTTAGTAAATTGGATTGTTACTGTTTTGTTTTTTTTTTGACTATTTATAAGCTTTGTCGATAAAATTGTAAAATTTTTCATGGCAATAAAGCATATTTCTATTCTACTCTATTCTCAAAGGAAAAGTCACTGGGACTGATTTTGTTTTATTCATTTTAATTCTCCACTTGTTTGACCACGACTCGATTTCAATCAGTTGTACCTGTAGAATTTTAGATGCTATTGGCTCCGTGCGTCTCCCCTCTACTTACAGTCACGTGGCACGCTGTCAGATTTTGTAAGGACGTTTTAACATTGAGTCATGAGTTTATTTTGTTAAACTTGAATATTTTATTTTGTAGTGATAATAACCGAATGCAATTGTTAGAATTCATTAGTTATTAATTTATACTGTAATTTATAGTGCAATAAAAATATTTTCTTTTTCGATAATAAAGATTTATTGACATAAACTGCGATAGTGAGGTTATGTATACAAAATCAAACTGATAATCAATATTGGAAGGTGAAGAATTTATATCAGATTAAGTGCGTTTTTATTTTCTGTTTATATTAATACATAATATCGCTAGCGTGACACACCATTTTTTTTAATGTCTTATTTAAACATACACAAAGCGTCCTGATAAAATTTCAAAAAACCGCCACCATGAGCAGGTCGGTCGATTTTGCTTTGACACTTTGTTAACGCTCGGAGCGAATAATTGGATTTTTGTCAGCTGGGTAGATCTGCTGTGTATATCACGTTTAATATTGGTCCAAGAATGCTGCCCTATGAGACACCAGATTTTATAAGAAAATTATTGGAATTACTTTCATTCGCTGTTATTCGGAATTCTCTTCCACTTAGATAGAATCTTAACAGTTTCAGGTGATGGGAAGATGTTGAAAGAAATAAGGAATAAGATAGGAATTTTCAAGAATGCCTGAACAGTGTTATAAATTTTACGCCCCTTAGTGAGAGACTGTGTTATATTAGACTGGAAGGAAAATAGTACAATATCTCAATTATATGCGAACATGCTCAGGCAGAATATAAGGAAAAACCAATTAAAGCACAACTCGAAAGAACAAACAACTCGAAAGAACGCTTGATGAAATCCCCAAACAAGACATGTAGATAATCTGTGGAGACTTCAACGCAAAATTGCCAAAGAACCTAACTTAAGACCGACAATAGGACAACACAGCCTCCACGATATCTCAAACGATAATGGACAAAGGTTCGGCTAACAACATGCTTATAAAGTCTACTGCGTTCCAATATAAAAACATTTATAAACAGACTTGGGTTTCTAATGACAACTCCACGCGGAACCAAATTGACCATGTAGGTAATTGTCGATGCTAGACATGAAAGTAGTGTGCTGGATGTAAGAAGCCTGGGGGAAGTAGATGGAGATACAGACCATTACATAGTAAGGGCAATAATCAGGTTGAGAATATCTTAACAGAAACCTAAAATGAACGAAGTGGTGGAACACCTAGAAAATGCAAAATGAGGAAATTCGAGAAATTTACGAACAGGAAATTAAACACCATCTAAATACAGTAGACCAGAGCAATGATGTCGAAAGAATGTGGCAACAAATAGAAAATTCAATTGCGGAGTCAGCAGAACTACCTAATAATAAAGAAAAGCAAGAAGTTAACAAGGAAATGGTTTGATAGATAATGCCAATAGAAACTACAAGACAGACAGAAAAAGCGAAACATTATGCTTCGAGAAGAAACAACAGAAAGTAAAGAAAACTATGCAACTTCAAGCCAAGAAAGAATAAAATTAACTAGAGGGAAAAACAGAAGTACGAACAACAGCAATATGAAGAAATGGAAAAGAATAGAGAATAGACAACAGTCAAATAGTCGAACATTTTACAAATCAGTGTCTAACGAAAAGAGACGCTTCAGACCTAGATGCGTGTCTGTACTCAAATAAAATGATGACTTACTAATCAACGAAGAGGAACTGCTCCAAAGATGGCAAGAATATTTCAAGAATTTACGAAACGTAAAACTTACGATAGACACATATAACTTTGAAAGTGGAGAGTTTTAAATATCTCGGAGCAACAATCACTGCAGATAACGATATCACGGAAGAGATTAAAGGGAGAATTCAGGCAGCAAACAGATGTATGCATAGCCTCCACAATACGATTACCTAAATCTAAGAGCCTAACACAAGCATCAAAGATCAGAATATATAAAACAATGATTAGAACGGTGCTTATGGGTGTGAGACGTGGACTCTGACCAAAGCAATTGAAAGAAAACTTAGATGTTTTGAGAGAAAAATCCTTTGTATCTTATCACGTCCCTAATAGCAGCCTATACCGAATGAGAACAAATGCTGAGGTCATGCAGATCTATAGGGCGAGCGACGTAGTCCAAGAAATTAAATCTCAACGTCTAAGATGGGCTGGGCTGACTGGTCCAGCCCATCTGATTCCTCTGATTCAATTATAATCGTTACCTATTCTCATTAATGCTAAATTAGATAACAGAAAAATTTTAAAACGACGCGACGTTCGTAGATATACTGGGTTGGGATAAAATAAGGAACCAAGCAAATATACAGTGACGCAAAAGGCATATGTTGCCATATTTTTTGTTACTATTCCACTTCCGGTTTCACCAGAAATACCCCTAACTTATTTAATTTAAATGGGACACCCTATATATTTTTGCGGATTTTAAAAGACCTTGTTATTTTTAATTCATACATACCAAATTTGGTAGAGAAAATTTGTTAAAAGGTGTCTGTAGATAATTTTTTGTATTAATACAACGTAATAGGAAATAAACGAGTACCATCTATACTGTAGACTAAAATTGTTGTTTACATATGCACTGCATGACTTATTTGAATTTAGTATAGTAGGTAAAACTGTTACTGAACAAATTGATAGAAATAAGTTTTATTAAAAATGGTTCATTTAAGTGGAAAAGATCGTATTGAAATATTAATGATAATAGGTTATGGTGAATTTTCATTTTTTGGAAGTGAATTTTCCAAATCCATGGATTGGACGTAGAGGATTCATAGAGTGGCCCGCTCGTTCTCCGGACCTCAACCCGTTAGATTTTTTTCTTTGGGTTATCTAAAATTACGTGTTTACGTTAGGCGACCAACATGCTTGCAGGATTTCAGACAAAGAATAATAATTGATGAATGTGAACTAATACGTGGAGAAACCTTGCAAAAAGTGACTCACGAATTTATTTACAGGCTTGCACATTGTCAGGAGGTGAACAGCAAACATTTTCAACATTTGAAATTATTTTTTTTATTTTTAATATCATTGGTCTAACGTAAATAAATTAACCTATTTTTTAACTGTAAAGAGATTTATTTCTTGTTTTAATAGTTTTTTCTTGCAAACTTGGTATGTATGAATTAAAAATAACAAGTTCTTTTAAAACCTGCAAAAATATACAGGGTGTCCCATTTAAAGTAAATAAGTTAAGGGTATTTCCGGTGAAACCGGAAGTGGAGTAGTAACAAAAAACATGGCACCAGATGCCTTTTGCGTCACTGTACTTGCATGCAAAGTTTCATAAATATTGTTCTTTTCGTTTCAAAGATATTTGCTTGGTTCCATACTTTATCCCAACTCTGTATAATGAATGCGTATAAATTGGTGTTAGTAGGAAATATTGAAAGGTGAATGGTCAAATAATTCTGAAAATAATGATTTTAGATATACAGTGGGTGCCTTAAGTCCGACCAACCTCTTCCAATTATTTTATAGACTATTAAATTTAAATGAATAATATTTAATTACTTGAACTAAGCCATCTGTACAAACTTTTAGTTTTTAGTTTTTACTTTATCGTACTACATACGCAGTATGAGTATAATAGATAAAGTTATAGGATCGTGCAAAAAAATTTTTTTTCAGATTTCACTTTTTTCGACGTTTTGAGTCCCCCTGAGTCTAAAAAGCAAATAAAAAAAACATGTCGGAAGTATGTACGTATGTACGTACGTATGTCGCCACCGCCCAGCAAAAACTACTGGACCGATTTCGATGAAATTCGGTATAAGTTTAAGAGAATTTTGTCGAGAAACTAAGCTTTTGAAAAAAACCTCTCAAAGGGGGTCCGAAATAGAGGGGTTATTTGGGGCCCATTTTTGCAAATTTTGACCGAAACGAATGAAATTTAACTTAAAGTTAGCTCATCGATAGGTAAATATAAATACGGAATTTGACATTTTCAAATCCAAAATGGCGGCCAGCATGGCCGACCGCCCACCCGATACATTCCCCTACCAATGTAAAAACTTGTTTAAGATAAATTTAATTTGAAAAAACATTTATATAGCCTAAAGATGGGGCTATAACAAGAATATTATCGTTTTTCAGAAAAAGTTATGGGTTGCCTATATTTAGGGGGTCAAAATTTGACATAAATTTGAACTAAATTTTCTCAAAAATGACTCCCAGGAATTTGTTTATTTTTTAATATGTTTTTGATATCCTACCGATAAATTGAATAACATTGGTCAGATTTCGCAACTCCTCATAGGAGGGGAGTTATGAATTTTTTATAAAAAAATATTCGAGTGCCCGTAACTACCTCTGTAATAGAAACTAAAATTTTAAATTTGGCAGACATATATAGTACTTTATTATCTATTAGACAATAAATTTTACCTACAATATGGCTTCCGGTTTAACCGGAAATGAAAAAAAATCTTAATTTTTTACATACGCCCTGTATATTTTTACATATTTTGAAATAATGTAAAATTATCTTTCCAATGACATAAAACTCGTTGCTGTAACTCAAAAACTCGAAAAGTTACAGAAAATTGAAATTTTGCTAGAATCGTGTGTGTCCCCTCTCACGCGATCATAGCAGAGCATTATTATAGGGCAGTCAATGAGGGTATTTGGCTCCGAATTCCATCCTACTAAATCGATGTACTTGATATTTTCACAGTAAGTAGGGAATAGCTCAAGAAACAAAATCTACCCTATATACTATGGCGCTTTTATCTTGGGGCAATGCCCACCCCTTCAAGGGGGTGGAAAATTTATTGGTCAAAATAAGCATGGAAGTGGCTAGAGAACCTATTTTTAAGCAAAAACTGATCTATACTTTTTTTTGAGAACTCAATACTTTTTGAGTTATGCGTAGTTGAAAATTGGCCATTTTCATTTAAAAATGACACGTTTTCGGACGGTTTTTTGTGAATACCTTAAAAACTATGCATCAAACTAAAAACACTATTTAAATTTTTTTTTTAATTATAAATAACAAATTCCATGCTCAAAGTGCTCATGCTTTTGTAGTGTTTGAAAAGGCCTTTAAAACGAGCACCGTTAAATGTCGGTTACATTCAAACTAAGCGAGATATGGTGCAAAAAAATATATGACTAATGTACTTTAGGGAAAAATGAGAAGTACATACATTTAACCCCTCATTCACCAGAATTTAAATGCATTGTTTTTCTTTTGCAATACCTCTTAATATAGTGTTATTTCTACTTTCAAAAAGTTGGACGGGTGAAAAAAATAAGATCAAATTATAGAGCGCATTTTTAAATTTTCTTAAAATTCTTCCTTTTGCTCCATGCAATTCGAAGATAAAAATGTTCTATCCGCGAGAAGTGGTGAGAACCGCCCCCATGATAAAAGCGCCATAGTATATAGGATACACTTTGAATTAGGAGATTGGGCTTTGGGCTACTCCCAAAATTTCATTACAATCCATGCAGTAAAATGCAAATATTGTAAACTATTAATTTCTCAGAAAAATGGACTAATTTGAAATGAAAGTATGACTAATATTCTATTGATTTATGCAATAATCTATAGTGTGTCCCCGAACATTTTCTCAAATGCGGGAATTAATGATGCGTAGAACCATAAAATATTTTCAAGTATACAAGGTGTTTCTAAAATATCAAAATAACCAGTAACTTTGTTATTTTTATAGAATGCCAGTATCTAGTACGATAACGATAATAATAGATCGGTACGATAAAGTTCCCGGGCGGCCCTTCCGTCCAGCGTTTTTTTGAAGTGAAAACTTCTTTAGGGACGTTGTGCGATTTTTGGATAGGGGAAAAAGCATTGAATTCGCGACCGTCATTGCGACCCTCATCGCGACCGTCATTGCGACCGTCATCGCTTATGCTATATATTATTTGTATGTATATATAAATTGTATAGAAGTATTTAAATTTAAAATAAATGTAAAATTTATTTTAGGATGGGGAAAAAAGAGTTATTCCGCGACCGTCATAGCGACCGTCATCTTTTCGTCGAAATAAATTTTGTACGTATCTTTATTATGTGTATCTATACATAAATTGTATAGAAGTATTTAAATTTAAAATAAATGTAAAACCTATTTTTCGATAGGGAAAAAGGATTTATTTCGCGACCGTCATCGCGACCGTCATCTCTTCAGCGAAATAAATTTTGTACGTATATGTATTGAAGTGAAAACTTCTTTAGGGATGTTATGCACTTTTTGGATAGGAAAAAGTATTAAATTGGCGACCGTCATTGCGACCGTCATCGCTTCGAAGAAATAAATCTTTGAAGTGGAAACTTATTGAGGGTCGTTGTGCACTTTTTGGATGGGAAAAAATTATTAAATTAGCGACCGTCATCGCTTCGACGAAATAAATTTTTTAAATGAAAATTTCTTTAGGGACGTTGTGCACTTTTTAGATAGGGAAAAAGTATTGAATTAGCGAACGTTATCGCGACCGTCATCGCTTCAGCAAAATAAATTTTTAAAGTGAAAACTTCTTTTGGGGACGTTGTGCACTTTTTAGATGGGGAAGAAGTATTGAATTAGCGACCGTCATCGCTTTGGCGAAATACATTTTTGAAGTGAAAACTTCTTTAGGGACGTTGTGGTCTTTTTGGATGGGGAAAAATTATTAAATTTTGATGGGGAGAAAGTAATAAATAGGCGACCGTCATCGCTTCGACGAAATAAACAATTGAAGTAAAAACTTCTTTAGGGACGTTGTGCTCTTTTTGAATGGAAAAAAGTATTAAATTATCGACCGTCATCGCTTCGATGAAATAAATTCGTGAAGTGAAAACTTCTTGAGGGACGTGGTGCACTTTTTTGATGGGGGAAAAGTATTGAATTATGGCCCGTCGTCGCTTCGACGAAATAAATATTTGAAGTAAAACTTCTTTAGGGACGTTGTGCGCTTTTTGGATGGGGAAAAATTATTAAATTAACGACCGTCATCGCTTCGATGAAATCAATTTTTGAAGTGGAAACTTCTTGAGAGACGTTGTGCACTTTTGGATGGGGAAAATATTATATTAGCGAACCTTCATCGCTTCGATGAAATAAATTCTTGAAGTGAAAACTGCTTGAGGGACGTTGTACACTTTTTGGATAAGGAAAAATTATTAAATTAGCGACCGTCATCGCTTCGTCGAAATAAAGTTTTTCATTGAAAACTTTTATAGGGACGTTGTGCACTTTTTGTATGGAGGAAAAGTATTGAATTAGGGCCGTAATCGCTTCGACGAAATAAATATTTGAAGAGAAACGTATTTAGGGACGTTGTGCACTTTTTCGTTGTAAAAAAGTATTAAATTAGCGACCATCATCGCTTCGACGAAATAAATATTTGAAGTGAAAACTTCTTGAAGGACGTTGTGCAAATTGTATAGAAGTATTTAAATTTAAAATAAATGTAAAACCTATTTTTCGATAGGGAAAAAGGATTTATTTCGCGACCGTCATCGCGACCGTCATCTCTTCAGCGAAATAAATTTTGTACGTATATGTATTGAAGTGAAAACTTCTTTAGGGACGTTATGCACTTTTTGTATGGGAAAAAGTATTAAATTGGCGACCGTCATTGCGACCGTCATCGCTTCGAAGAAATAAATCTTTGAAGTGGAAACTTATTGAGGGTCGTTGTGCACTTTTTGGATGGGGAAAAATTATTAAATTAGCGACCGTCATCGCTTCGACGAAATAAATTTTTTAAATGAAAATTTCTTTAGGGACGTTGTGCACTTTTTAGATAGGGAAAAAGTATTGAATTAGCGAACGTTATCGCGACCGTCATCGCTTCGGCAAAATAAATTTTTAAAGTGAAAACTTCTTTTGGGGACGTTGTGCACTTTTTAGATGGGGAAGAAGTATTGAATTAGCGACCGTCATCGCTTTGGCGAAATACATTTTTGAAGTGAAAACTTCTTTAGGGACGTTGTGCACTTTTTGGATGGGGAAAAATTATTAAATTTTGATGGGGAGAAAGTAATAAATAGGAGACCGTCATCGCTTCGACGAAATAAACATTTGAAGTAAAAACTTCTTTAGGGACGTTGTGCTCTTTTTGAATGGAAAAAAGTATTAAATTATCGACCGTCATCGCTTCGATGAAATAAATTCGTGAAGTGAAAACTTCTTGAGGGACGTGGTGCACTTTTTTGATGGGGGAAAAGTATTGAATTATGGCCCGTCGTCGCTTCGACGAAATAAATATTTGAAGTAAAACTTCTTTAGGGACGTTGTGCACTTTTTGGATGGGGAAAAATTATTAAATTAGCGACCGTCATCGCTTCGATGAAATCAATTTTTGAAGTGGAAACTTCTTGAGGGACGTTGTGCACTTTTGGATGGGGAAAATATTATATTAGCGAACCTTCATCGCTTCGATGAAATAAATTCTTGAAGTGAAAACTGCTTGAGGGACGTTGTACACTTTTTGGATAAGGAAAAATTATTAAATTAGCGACCGTCATCGCTTCGTCGAAATAAAGTTTTTCATTGAAAACTTTTATAGGGACGTTGTGCACTTTTTGTATGGAGGAAAAGTATTGAATTAGGGCCGTAATCGCTTCGACGAAATAAATATTTGAAGAGAAACGTATTTAGGGACGTTGTGCACTTTTTCGTTGTAAAAAAGTATTAAATTAGCGACCATCATCGCTTCGACGAAATAAATATTTGAAGTGAAAACTTCTTGAATGACGTTGTGCACTTTTGGATGGGGAAAATGTAGTAAATTAGCGATAACGGTCGGTTTGAATTAAAAATTTCTTTAGGGACGTTGTGCACTTCTTGGAAAAAGTATTGAATTTGCGACCGTCATCACTACGCTGAAATAAATTTTGTACATATATAAATTATGGTGTATGTATACATAAATAGCATAGGGCATACGCATTGCGTATATCGTATATCATATAGGTATAGCACTTCTTTTAGGATGGGGTAAAAGCATTGAGCTCGTAATTTATATACTATAAGAAGTTTTCACTTCTGTCGGCACTCCCACGACTGCCTTTAATTTTATGTCTATTTATGTCTTTTTATGTCTAACGCATAAATTCATTATTTCGTAAACCGGCGACTTTCAGAAAAAATTCCCAAACAGGTCGATTTTTATTTTTAAATTACGATTTTTTGGCATATATATCATACCATTGACGTCATCCATCTAGGCGTGATGACGTAATCGATGATTTTTTTAAATGAGAATAGGGGTCATGTGATAGCTCATTTGAAAGGGTATTTAATTCTCTGTTCACTAATATAAATATTAACACAATTATTTATACAAAGTGCCAAAAAAAATTTTTTTAATTAAATTAATTGACACAAAAAGATGAATGTATGTAATATGTTTAATTCTAAATACATTTTACTGCTGTCAGAAAATATAAAAAAATATATTGATTTTCGCTTAAACGTAATGTTCAAATTTTCAAGAGTCAGGTGGGAGGCAGCTTTAACATTGAATTTAAGCGAAAAACAATATTTATTTGTCAAATAAACGTCTTTTTCCTGTTTTCTGACAACAGTAAAACGTATTTTGAATTAAATAAATTACATACATACTTATTTTTGTCTCAATTAACTTAATTAAAATTTTTTTAACACCTTGTATATATAATTATGTTAATGTTTATATTAGCGAAGAGAGAATTGAATACCCTTTCAAATGAGCTATCACATGACCCCTATTTTCATTAAAAATAATCGATTACGCCATCAAGCCCAAATGGATGACGTCACTAGTATGATATATATGCCAAAAAAGTGTAATATACAAATAAAAATCGACCTGTTTCAGGATTTTTTCGCCAGTTTTTCGGCGATGTCGCCGGTTTACGAAATAATGAATTTATGCGTTACTTTATGGAAGCAAAGTATATTTGAAGCATTATTTGTAACTCGTCTTCGCTTTGAGCCATTAATTTCACACCTTTTGTGCAGCACAGAAGAGCTATTTTGAAGAGCTCCTGAATATATAAAATGTAACTGAATAAAACGATGAAAACAATGAAAATGATGGAAACAACGGAAAATATGATTTGATACTCACATTACGGTCAAATTAGAATTACCTCCACCAAGCCTAGAAGAAATTAGACATGCCATAAAAACAATTAAAAACGATCATTCCCCTAGTCTGGACAATACTCGATGCCGAGTTAATTAAAAAAAGGCGGACATAAACTCATAAGTAAAATTCACCAATTAATAGAAAAGGCTTGGCAACAAGAAATACTGCCGAAAGAATTGTATGGTAGTATTAATGTACCAATACACAAGAAAGGAAAAAAGGAATCATGTATGAACTATAGAAGAATTTCACTAATCAATACTACGTATAAATATTGGCTAGTATTGCTACTCTTATAATATCTTATAGATATGTTAGCCTATCCTAGATAACTACCATACGCCGAAGAAATAGTTAAACACTACCAATTTGGTTAGAGGCCTTGAAGTGGAAGATCAACTATTGATCCATTATTTACTATTAGACAAATGATTGAAAAGTATTGGGGGTATAATCAAGACGTGCATCAGATTTTTATAAATTTCAAAGTAGGGGAGTGCATATAGATTTTCACTTCGGAAAAAATCAAACAAAATAGAACTTTCTGTAATTTCATTAAGAAATGTTTAATAAACAATATATCAAAAAGTTCTACTCGAGAAGTGGGTGCTTCATTTTTTATTAACCAAATGAACTACGAAATTAGATGTTTTTTTAAATAACTCCGAAAATATAAATTTTAGAAAAAAAACTGACTTGACCATTGAAAAATTCAGAAAATTTTACAAAAAAATACCTTATATAAAGATTTTTCTAAAATTAAATCTGTAGCTTCTATAATTTTTTATTTATAACGCTAAAGTCACCCTTCTCACAAACATTGAAGCACTGTAAACTAGGGTACGCCGAAGTGCACGGTTGAGTTATTTTAATGTAATTCTTTAACTAATGGATCAACTGAAATTTTACAAATTGGACATGGAAGAGGAACAATAATTGAGCTATCTTATGGATATAATAAAAAGAAATAAAATGTATGGGGATAAGTACGGTGTGGGCGGAAAATGAGACTTACATGAATTTTGTTTAAAAATGATTTTAAAATGTGTAACTAATACAATTTTTCTTATAAAACTCTCAATTTTGCACAACTTACCTTTCAAACATCTAACTTAATGATGATTAATTAAAAAAAAATCTCAAAAATTTAATTCAAATGATACGACGTCTCAAAAAATGTAATTTTTGAAAACTTCCGTAGTTTTACAGAATTACCACAATTTTAAGACGGTATTACTCAAGTTTGAACAGATTTATTACAGTTTTATAAGTGCTTTTTAAAGCTTAGGATGTAGTATTTAAAATGCACTGAATTATTTTACTTTAGAAATGAAATAAACTATTTCTTTTAGAGAAAATTAAGAGAGATAACAAAAATGTAATACAAAAACCGAAAATTACTAGCTAAAAAAATTTTATACAAAGTGATCACTACTTTTTCCTGTAAAACTTACCTAAAACACATTTAATAATAATCTTTAACAATAATAAATGTTCAACAAAAAAAAATTTTTTAGCTCTTATACAGTATGTCTGCGTTAAAAAATATGTTGGAACATGAAAGGAAGCCCTAACAAAATTTGGAGAAAAATGGACAACATTATTAGAGAGACGGCTATTGAAATACTTGGGAAAACGTCAGGAAAGAAGTTTGAGGATAAAGAGACTTGACAAATGAAGTACAAGGGAAAATAAAAGAAAAGGGAAAATTATATAAAAAGTGGCAAGAAATCAGATCGGACAGAGATCTTCAAAACTATATGGTCGCCAAAAAGGAAGCGAAAGTAGCAATAACCAAAGCTAAAGCAGAAGCGTATTCAAACCTATACGATCAACTTGATACCAGGGAAGGCGAGACTTGAACATGCAAGGTTTTCCTTTCATAAGAAAGACTTAATTAGAGAAAGACTTATGTAGTTTTCAAGAGTGTTTGTGTTTTTGCTCCGATAAAAACATTGTTTAGTGCTAATTGGTGATAAACGTTCGAACTTTGTGTTAAAACATTATACCTTTTTGTGTTGTAATTGTTGGCGAATGTAAAGGTGGGAAGCAACGTTCCAAAATAACGGTCAGTATTATTTCAGTAAATAAATAAATAAACAATAGATATTACGATTTTCACAAAATAAGACATGAGAAATATAATAAAAAAATATAAAACACAAAAAATAGTAAAAATAAAAAATTTAAAACCGATAGGGGTTAATTTTCTGCGGGGTTGACCCGAAATTAACTCCTTTCGCGGTTTTTTGCAAAAAAACTTGTAATGTTAATTTTTGTAAAAGTAAGATTTAAGGTAAATATAGAGTGAGTCAAAAATGACAGATCCATTTAATTACACAAATTATCCATACCTGCAACCAAACCATGTCCCTACTGATAATAATGGCCAAATGTTAGTGAATCAACCAATACCTATGTACCAACCTACATCTTACCTAAACACGCAAGCAATTATGCCATTATCACAAAATTCCATAAATGGACAACCCTTTAACCAAAACAACTTCCCTTCTGGAACAAACAACAGTTTAACTGCACCTGCAACTACTCAGGACAATGAATGGCAAACAGTGAACTACAAAAAAGGCAAATAAGCCCTGAAGATAACAGGAACGCTAAAAGACAAACCAAAATAAAAGATTATTGGTTGTCTAAACCTAGCACCAGCACCAGCAATATATATAACAATCTCCAAGAAGAAGATGAGGATAAAATGGACCAATCTAAAACAGAAACGGAAAAAACAGAACCCAAACCACCACCGATATTTGTATCCGGTGTCGAAGATATGAACCCCTTAAATAAACTTCTTATTGAAATTGCTAAAGATCAGTACACCTTAAAAGCCCTGGGTGAAAGTCAAGTAAGAATCCAACCAACTTCGAGTGAAGCATATACTACTATAGTGAAAGCATTGGACAGTAAAAAACAGAGTATCATACATACCAGTCTAAACAAAGCAAGCCCTTTAGAATAGTAGTAAAAAATATTCATTGTTCAACAAATCCTGCCGATATTAAACGGGACATAGAAGCTCTTGGACATGAAGTTCTAAATATATGGAATGTTAAACAAAACATAACAAACAAACCATTGCACATGTTCTTTGTCAATCTAAAAATTAAAGAAAATAATAAAGACATATATAATGTCAAGAAACTAGGACACTCGATAGTTACAATTGAAGCCCCTTATGCTAGAAGAGTTATTCCACAGTGCACCAAATGTCAAAGATTCGGTCATACAAAAAACTTTTGCCATAGAGAATCCAGATGTGTAAAATGTACAGGGTCACATCACACTTCAGAATGTACCAGGAAAATAAAAGATGAAAATGTGACATGTGTAAATTGTGGAGAACAGCATCCCGCAAATTACAGAGGGTGTATTATACACAAGCAACTTCAAGAGAAAATGCATCCAAAACTTAGAGAACGAAATGGACAAACACCTAAAGGAAACAGGGCTACAACACAAGGAATGACATATGCACAGGTAACCAATCAAAATAATCAACAAGAAGGTAACATTATGTACCAACAAAATAGTATAAGTCAACCTAATGATATCTCTGACCTAAAAGCAATTATGAGAGATCTCATTACGCAAATGGGAACAATAATGAATCTTATCACCGCTCTTGTCTCAAGTAGGTCATAATGGTCCAAACACTAAAAATAGCATTATGGAATGCAAACGGCTTAAACCAGCATACTCATGAACTCAAAAGTTTCATAACCAACAACGAAATAGATGTCATGCTAGTTACTGCCAACAAAGCAATAATCTATTAACACAGATAACAGCACAAGCTCCTACCCAACAAGCATTTCAATTAAGTAACGATGAGGTAACAAGGGGAAGACCTACCTACGCCCAAATCACCAAAAATCAACAAAATGTACAAAATCTGTCAAACAATAACAACGAGTCCAACAACAGCTATCTTCTCAACATAATCTCCAATCTGCAAAAAACTATAGAAGAACAACAAAAAACAATATCACTGTTAACTCAAGAAATCCGACAAATTAGAGAAGAACTTATTTCTAGAAAATGTTGACACAACTTTTAGGAATAGCACAATGGAACGCAAATGGAATAATCAAACATAAATATGAGATTGAATACTTCATAAACATGAACAATATCGATATTTTGTTGATTTCAGAATCACACTTATCTACAGAAAGATTTACAGAAAATCACCTACAAGCCACTACCATTGCAATAGAAGGAGTTACTGGAATCACCAAAATATCTGCTGTATACTGCCCTCCAAGCACAACAATAAAAGAGACAACTATGAGATTTTCTTCAAAACGCTTGGAAATAAATTTATAGCGGGTGGAGATTACAACGCTAAAAACACAGTATGGGGTGCGAGAGTTACAACTACTAAGGGTCGTGAACCGCAATGCATTGCAATAATCTAAACTACCTGTCAACAGGAGAACCCACATATTGGCCTTCGGGCCCTTATAAAATACCAGACCTTCTTGATTTCTATATCACAAAAAGAATTGACACTAAACTAATCACAGCAACATCCAGCTTAGACATGTCTTCGGATCACACTCCAGTCCTTATGAACATGTACTCCGATATAACTCAGAATCCAAATCCACCCGCTCTGTGCAATAAAAAGACCAATTGAGATACTTTTCAAGAAGTATTAGATGAAGCAATAAATTTAAAAATACCATTAAAAACACCTGCAGATATTGAATGGGCGATAACTAACCTCATAAAAAACATACAGAAAGCTTCATGGGCAGCAACTCCAAACTACAAACAGTCAACAAGAAAAGAATCCTGCCCTCCAACTATAAAAGAAAAAATTTCAGAGAAAAGAAGGCTAAGAAGAAATTGGCAACAAAACAGAACAGTGAGCAATAAAAATAAATTTAATAAAGCAGCAAGGGAACTAAAAAAAATATTACTTGAACTAAAAAATGATTCTATACAAAGATACTTAGAAGAGCTTACACCAACAGAAGCCACCGACTACTCACTATGGAAAGCCACAAGGAAACTAAAAAGTCCTCAGACACCAATACCACCAATAAGAAAAAACAATGGCAAATGGGCAAGAAATAACATGGAGAAGGCAGATGCCTTTGGTGGCTATCTCTCACAAGTCTTTCAACCAAACAGCTTGGAATCAACACCTGAAGAATTGGAGGAAATAAATAGAGTACTAAATGAACCTTACCAAATGGAGCTGTCCATACCGAAATTTAAGTACAATGAAGTTAAGGATGTAATAATGAAAGAAATTAATCCTAAAAAAGCTCCTGGTTATGATGTGATAACGGGTAGGATACTGCAAAAATTAACAAAGAAAGGAATAACGGCAATATTACAAATTTTTAATGCAATAATAAGATTAAATTATTTTCTGCAACAACTGAAAATGGCAGTTATAATTATGATCCCAAAACCAGGAAAAAAACTAGAGGAATTAACATCATATAGGCCAATAAGTTTACTGCCTGTGCTTTCCAAAGTGCTGGAAAAATCAATAATGAAAAGCATCAAGCCAATACTAAATAGCAAAAATCTCATACCAGAATATCAGTTTGGGTTTAGACAAGAACATGGAACCATAGAGCAAGTCCATAGATTAGTAAAACATATCAGCAACGACTTTGAAAATAAGCGATATTGCTCAGCAGCGTTTCTTGACATAAGCCAAGCGTTCGATAAAGTCTGGCACAAAGGTCTACTCTATAAACTAAAAAACCTATTGCCTCATCCGTATTATGAACTTCTAAAGTCTTACTTTATACCATTCAGAATATTCAGAATTATACCAAATAAAATCAGGAGTACCGCAAGGCAGCGTGTTAGGACCAATGCTGTACCAGCTTTTTACTGCAGATCTACCAACTTCAAGAACTACAATAACAGCAACCTTCGCAGATGACACTGCAATACTCGCCTCACATCGTGATCCAGTAACTGCCTCAAGAAACTTACAAGCCAGCCTTAATAATATCCAAGCATGGTTAAAAAAATGGAAAATTCGAGTTAATGAGACCAAATCAATCCATGTTACCTTTACACTAAGAAGAGGTATATGTCCAGCAGTGTTATTAAATAATCAAATAATTACTCAGAGAAATGAAGTCAAATATTTAGGTTTACATCTTGACAGAAGATTAACATGGAGAACACATATATCTACAGAACGAAAACAATTGGGTCTCAAACTAAGACAACTTTACTGGCTTATTGGCAGAAAATCACAATTAAATCTCACAAATAAGCTCTTAATAATATTAAGAGCTTATTTGCGAGATTTAATTGTGATTTTCTTAATAATATTAAGAGCTTATTTGTGAGATTTAATTGTGATTTTCTGCCAATAAGCCAGTAAAGCTGTCTTAGTTTGAGACCCAATTGTTTTCGTTTTGTAAATATATGTGTTCTCCATGTTAATCTTCTGTCAAGATGTACCTAAACCTAAATCTCACTAATAGAAGTCCTAAAGATAGAAATAGAATAGAAACCTAAATAGAAGTCCTCATCTCACTAATTAATGATTCCTTTGAGAAAGGTAAATTTTCAGAGTGCCTGAAGACAGCCATCATTATTCCTCTTCATAAGGGTGGTGAAATATCTAATACCTGCAATTATAGACCTATTGCACTACTACCGGTACTCTCCAAAATTATTGAGAGACTCATAAAAGCCCGACGTATGTCCTTTCTAGTTGAAAACAATATTTTATCACAAAATCAGTTCAATTTTAAATAATAAATTCACCACTGATGCCATCTTTTCTGTACTACATGAGGTTTATCAAGCACTGAACAATAATCTTCACACTGCCACCGTTTTTTGTGACTACGCCAAAGCTTTTGATTGTGTAAATCATAACATTTTGATAAGAAAACTAAATTTCTACGGAATTCGAGGTATTTCTTTAGATTGGTTCCAATCTTACTTGGATGATAGGAAACAACTGGTCAGAGCAAATGATACAGACTCTAGTCTCAAAAACATTGTATGTGGGGTACCTCAAGGTTCAGTATTGGGTCCTCTACTTTTCCTTATCTTTATTAATGACATCACTAGTTTAAAAATCGATAGAAAGTCTTTCTTTTTGCTGATGATACCAGTATCACTTGGAGCAACTCAAATATTGCAACTCTTCATGCTACTATAACTTCTGATCTACTTACAATAAAAACCTGGTCTGGCTCTAATTTACTCTCGTTTAACGTAGATAAAACAGTAGCATTGTCTTATAAAGGAGTCCTTCAACCCTTACCTCTTAATAACAGCCAGATCAGTACCGTTGATTCTGTAAAATTTCTTGGTATTTTTTTAGACAGCAACCTTAAATGGTCCCACCATATCGATTTGTTAAGGAAGAAAATATCCTCAGCTTGCTATGCTATAAGATCTGTTTCGAATGAACTCAATTTAGGATCTTCCAAAATAACATATTTTTCTTTATTCGAGTCACATCTTCGTTATGGTCTTCCTTTTTGAGGTTCTGGTACAGCTGCCCAATTCGATGTTATTTTCAAATTACAAAAAAGAGCAATTAGATATCTTTTTGGCCTCAGAAGAACAACACATTGCAGAAGTTACTTCAAAGATCACAGAATTTTAACCCTTCCATCTTTGTATATTTTAGAAACTGTTTGCTTAATTCGTAAACATCTACATGTCTTTCCACCAAGACCTAATCATGACTACTTCACGAGAAATTCTACGTTTGACGTCTATATGCCGACCCCGTCCTCTGAGTTAGTAAAGAAATCTATATTATATTCCGGAAAAAAACTTTACAACCATCTCCCTCTACTACAACTTAAATCTGCAGCATCTTTCCCCAAATTCCGTAAACTGACAAAAGCCTACCTATCTGATAGACCATATTATTCAGTAGAAGATTTTCTTAATCAATAACTAAGAAATTACAGTACCCTTTGCACAAGTAGTATTTTTATTATCATGTTTTTGTCTATATTTGGGTGTCATATGCAGCAGCTTAACTTTTAAACTTATTAATTATTAGGTAGACTATGCATTTGCAATTTACTTAAATTTTGCAATTGATTACTTCTGTTTAACTCCATTATTGTTATTATTGTAAATATATTGACGATTTATGTAATTTTAGTAAATTGGATTGTTATTGTTTTGTTTTCTTGACTTTTTATAAGCTTTGTCGATAAAATTGTACAATTTTTCATGACAATAAAGCATATTTCTATTCTATTCTATTCTATAAATATTTGACTTCATTTCTCTGAGTAATTATTTGATTATTTAATAACACTGCTGGACATATACCTCTTCTTAGTGTAAAGGTAACATGGATTGATTTGGTCTCATTAACTCGAATTTTCCATTTTTTTAACCATGCTTGGATATTATTAAGGCTGGCTTGTAAGTTTCTTGAGGCAGTTACTGGATCATGATGTGAGGCGAGTATTGCAGTGTCATCTGCGAAGGTTGCTGTTATTGTAGTTCTTGAAGTTGGTAGATCTGCAGTAAAAAGCTGGTACAGCATTGGTCCTAACACGCTGCCTTGCGGTACTCCTGATTTTATTTGGTATAATTCTGAATATTCTGAATGGTATTTAACTGAAAAGAATCTGTCAGATAAGTAAGACTTTACAAGTTCATAATACGAATGAGGCATATATATTATATAAAGCCGTACGGATGAGGCATATATATTATATAAAGCCGTACTGAAGCCAATATGGACGTATGGAATTCAATTATGGGGTTCTGCTAGCAATTCAAACCTAGAAATCCTACAAAGATTCCAGAACAAAGTTCTTCGAATTATAGCCAATGCTCCGTGGTATGTTTCGAACAACATAATAGAAAGAGACCTCCAAGTTCAATCCATAAAAACTGAAGTCACAAAGTACAGTGAAAAATACAAAAACAAAACTAGTGCTCACTCTAATCACTTAGTGCGCGAACTGTTTAATGTCAACGATGAAGTGCGTCGACTAAAGCGTTTTAAGCCTACAGACTTATTAAACAGATTTAAATAAAATTAATTAACATTTACCACTACATTATTAACTTTGTTAATTATATGTTAAAGGAAGCCTCTCACTGGAGAGAATTCCTACATGTCATTTGTTCTTCTACTAATAGGGCTTTTCATCGATTGTCATTTGTTTCGAGCTTCTGTCATGTGTCACATAATATTAATATATCTACGTCATACGTCTTTGGTTTGTATCATTGGTACATACCAATAACGTACGACGTAGATAAATTAATATTATGTGACACATGACAGAAGCTCGAAACAAATGACCGTGAATGAAAAGCCCTATTGTCTTAAAATTTACTTATTGTTACGAGTGATAACAGATTGTAAATTAAATGGAGCTTAAAAAAAACTTGATACCAGGGAAGGCGAAGCAAAGATATATAAAATAGCCAAACAGAGCAAAGAAAGCAAGAGATTTTGACAGACAGCCTGTGGAGTTAACGGAGACAGTAACAGCAATGGTTACCAGAATAACAAACGCGGAAGTGGCTCAAGCGCTTCAAAAAATAAAAAAAGGAAAAGCAGTCGGACCAGATGATATTCCTGGGGAAGTATGGACAGCATTGTGAGAGACAGGAATAAGTTGGCTATCAGGTCTATTTAATAGAATTATGGAAGTTGGACAAATACCAGACGAATGGAGAAGCAGTATATTAGTACCTGTCTACAAAAACAAGGGATACATACAACAATGTACAAACTACAGGGCTATAAAACTACTTAGCCACACCATGAAAATATGGGAGAGAGTAATTGATAGACGGATACGTGAAGAAACCGAAATATTCGATAATCAATTTGGTTTTATGCAGGGCAGATCAACAACAGACGTAATTTTCATTGTAAGGCAACTGATGGAAAATACAGGTATAAAGAGACCAACGCTCATATGGTATTCATTGAACTTGAGAAAGCATATGATAGAGTTCCTCGAGAGATTCTGTGGTGGGCACTCAATTAGAAAGGAGTCCCTGGGGAATATGTAAAGATTGTGAGAGATATGCCGCATGGGGATAAGGCAAAGAGAATGATGATGATACAGTATGTCTGCGTAACTTGGAACCTATTGATAACTTTTTTATTATCAGTTTTACGAAAACAAGCCATTTCTTTTTAAAATACTCTGCATCGTATATAATTTAAGATGCAACCATCAAATATCAAATTTTATTAATTTTATACGAGGTATGTCAAAAAATATGAATTTCACTCAAGAGTAAAGTACCTTTATATTTTACAATATCGAAAATTGTTATTAAGAAAAGTTATTTGTAATTAAAAAATATGTTTCAGTGTTCAATTATATCCTTCTAATTAAAATATTGTGAATAATAAAGGCACTTAACTCTTAAAAAAATCATATTTCTTACATACCTAGTATAAAATTGAAAAAGTTTGATAGCTGATAATTGTATCTTAGACTTTAGACCAGATAGAGCATTTTATGAAGAATAACTTTTTTTTGTAAAATTGATAATAAAATAGTTATCATAATTGTAATAAAATGATGATGGGTATCCGTAATTTGAGAAAAAATTGAATTTTTTTTTATTAGAATGATGTAATTGTATTTTAAAACATGGTTTTTAATTTCAAACAACTTTTCATAATAGCATTTTTTGATATTCTGGAATATAAAGGTACTTTACTCTTTAACGAAATTAATATTTTTGACATAACTCATATTAGTCCTGTCGCCAGGGGGGGTACAACGGCCTCGTTAATTCAGATGGACTTACTCAAGTTTTTTTTATGTATTTTGACCCGTAGAACACGAATTTTTTGGGTAACAGTTGATCCGGATGTCGATAAGATTGTTATAGACCAAGAACTTGAGGAATCAAATAACAGCGATTTTTGGCAAAACAAAACAATATTTTGTATTTTTTGGGCCATTTTAAGTAAAAAATATTTCTACAAGTTTTTTCGTAGGATGCACAGTTTTCGAGATAAACGCGGTTGAACTTTAAAAAAATCGAAAAATTGCAATTTTTGAACCCGAATAACTTTTGATTAAAAAATAAAATAGCAAGTCTGCTTACCGCATTTGAAAGTTTAAGTCAAATTATATCGGTTTTGATTATTTGCATTGGTAAAAATTTATTTTTTTATTGTTTAACAAAGCTATAAACACGTAGGGTTTCCCGTGCTTTTACATGCGTTTTAACGCATGTAACGTAGAAATAGTCTTGATTGCACTAGTACCTATTCTACCTACTCGTTCGATTTTAAATGAGAAATCATAGAAACATCACTCACGCACTAGTGGTTTGTAGCTTTGTTTAACAATAACACAATAAATTTTTAGCAATGCAAATAATCAAAACCGACATAATTTGACTTGAACTTTCAAAGGCGCTAAGCAGAATTGCTATTTTATTTTTTAATCAAAAGTTATTCGGGTTTAAAAATTGCAGTTTTTCGATTTTTTGAAAGTTCAACCGCGTTTATCTCGAAAACTGTGCATCCTACTAAAAAACTTGTAGAAATATTTTTTGCTTAAAATGACCCAAAAAATACAAAATATTGTTTTGTTTTGCCAAAAATCGCTGTTATTTGATTCCTCAAATTCTTGGTCTATAACAATCTTATCGACATCCGGATCAACTGTTACCCAAAAAATTCGTGTTCTACGGGTCAAAATACATAAAAAAAACTTGGGTAAGTCCATCTGAATTAACGAGGCCGTTGTACCCCCCCTGGCGACAGGACTATATAAAATTGATAAAATTTGCGATCTGATGATTGAGTTTTACATTTTTGATTATCCAGAGCATTTTATGAAGAATAACTTTTTTTTTGTAAAATTGATAATAAAAAAGTTTTCCATGTGGTTCCTAGCTACGCAGACATACTGTATAAGAGGTTCTGTATAAGAATTTTCAAATTGCAATGCCATATTCGGATTCAGCATAATCAAAAACAAAATAGAAACATATTTGATCAAAGTAAAATTATGAATTCAACGATATTTTTAAAATTATTTATACAAAATAATTGTTATTGTTTAAACAATTAATAAACAATTAGCGGCCAAATATGCGAGTAGAACTTTTAACTTTAACATGTATATAAACTAACAAAAAAAGTATTAAAAAAATATAAGCTTGTTTGAATTTTTCCGAAACAATGCATATTTTTTGTTGTAATTGCACTCCACTAAAGAGGCTTATGATTCAATTAATCATCCAACACTATAGAAGGCAATGATCGAGCTGGGCATACCAGTTGGGAAACTAGTTGCGGTAACGCAAATGTCCGTGTATAAGTAACTCCAGTTTGCACCAGTTAGAATAGGGGGAAATATCAAATGATTTCTGGGTAAATTCTGGACTGAAACAGGGAGATCCGTTGCCCCCATTGTTGTTTAACCTGGCCTTAGAATATGTCATCCGAAAAATTTATCCAAAAATCAAACCAAACGTAGCTGCTCGGGGAGCAAAAATCGTACTAGCCTTTGCCGATGACGTCGATGCAGTAGCACAATCGGCATTAGAAGTTTACGGATAATTTCTCGAGCTTTGAAGAAGCTGCACTAAATATCGGTCTAAAAATAAATAAAGACAAAACAAAATACACGGTTGTTTCAAAACAAGAACGACGGCGAATAAGGCAAAAACTGTAATTGATCATAACTTCGGTTAAAAAGTTTTGGTTAAAAATCTTTTAGTACGGTTTTGGTTAAAAAATGTAAATACCTAGAAGCAACAATAACCGATGACAACAAAATAGAACGAGAAGTTGAAACGCAGATAATGGCGGGAAACAGATCTTTCTTTGCAATGCAACATAATATTAATGAAATCAAAACTTCTGTCACGAGGTTAAAAAAATCCAGATATACTTATAAGACCATAATACGACCAGCAGTCGCATATGGAAGCGAAACATGGACGCTAACAAAAAGAGAAGTAAATAAATTGCTGGTGTGAGAACTTAAAATGAGTGATATTAGTATAGTATAGTTGATCCAAAAGATGGCATAACCCAGACATCCAAAGTGAAAGTTATCCTTCAACACCAAATTGTTCTATATGGTCCACACAATGTCTAGAAAAAAGTCACACCATTTTGAGCGTCGGGTTTGGGGGGAGAGGGGGGAGAAATCGGTAAATTCGTAGTTTTTTACGTTTTTCGTCAATATTTCTAAAACTATGCGGTTTAGCATGAACAACCTTCTATACAAAATTGTTCTACATTAAATTTGAAATAAAAAAGGCCCTATGCATAATCTTTCTAAAATTCATGGTTCCAAAGTTACGGAGGTAGTATAGTATAACTGGTCCAAAAAAAGGCCTAACCCAAAAATCCAAAATAAAAGTTTTCCTCTTACACCAAATTGTTCTATATAGACCACATATTGTTCAGTAAAAAGTTACACCATTTTGAGCGTCCGGTTTGGGGGGCAGATGGGGGAGAAGTCGGTAAATTAGTAGTTTTTTTTTAAGTTTTTCGTCAATATTTCTAAAACTATGTTTTAGCGTAACCAATGTTATATACAAAAATGTTCTACATGAAATTTAAAACAAAAAATCTTGTATACATAATTGTTATAACATCAACGGTTCCAGAGTTACAGAGGGTGAAAAGTCGAGGTTTTCGATACTATTTGTATTTTCTGGGCAATGTATGGTATACCTATACCAAAAACCCAGACATCCAAAGTGAAAGTTATCCTCCAACACCAAATTGTTCTATATGGTCCACATAATGTTCAGAAAAAAGTCACACCATTTTGAGCGTCGGGTTTTGGGAGGAGAGGGAGGAGAAATCGGTAAATATAAAAAGTATCGAAAACCTTCACTTTTCACCATCCGTAACTCTGGAACGGTTGATTTTATAACAATTATGTATAGAATCTTTTTTGTTTTAAATCACATGTAGAACATTTTTCTATAGAACATTCTTTACGCTAAAGCATAGTTTTAGAAATATTGAAGAAAAACGTAAAAAAAAACTACTAATTTACCGACATTATCCCCCCCCCCAAACCGGACGCTAAAAATGATGTAACTTTTTACTAAACAATATGTGGACCATATAGAACAATTTGGTGTTGAATGAAAACTTTTACTTTGGACGTCTGGGTTAGGCCTTTTTTGGACCAATTATACTATACTACCTCCGTAACTTTGGAACCGTTCATTTTAGAAGGGTTATACATAGGGCCTTTTTTATTTCAAATTTAATGTAGAACAATTTTGTATAGAAGGTTGTTCATGCTAAACCGCATAGTTTTAGAAATATTGACGAAAAACGTAAAAGACCACGAATTTACAGATTTCTCCCCCCTCTCCCCCCAAACCCGACGCTCAAAATGGTGTGACTTTTTTCTGAACATTATATGGACCATATAGAACAATTTGGTGTTGAAGGATAACTTTCACTTTGGATGTCTGGGCTTGGGTCTAATGGAGAATTCTCACGACGAGGTCGAGGCGCGTGTTGAAGCGAGATTCAAGTGGGTCCTAATTTAAACGTCGGCAAAGAGAGATATAATATATATAATAGTGGAAAAGAAAGAGAACGCAGATACCCCACAAGACGGTAAAATTAGTAATATTTACACTTTGTGATAAAATGTCCCGAAGAATTCAGGCAACCAAAAAGTTGACCGCTCTCAGTGGTGGAGATAAAAATATTAGTTGGTTTTTCTAATTCTCACAATGATAAAAATTAGAACAAAACGTAGTTTGACCATAAAATTACCACGCCACTGATCATACCCTCGGCTGACGAGACATCCACACTATCTACAGGCTAATAAATTTTAGCATTTGGTGTTATTTTAAGGGTCATAAATACCAAATTTTGACAGAAATTTCTCTATCTCTTCTTACGTTTAATCTTTTTCACGTTGGGTTGAATTCCGTCTTCAGTTTTTATCTTTTTCTGTTACATTTTTTTATTTCACTCATAATGTCGCAACACGCTCTGTCAGTTTTCCTCTTAACTATACTGTGCGAATCTTGTAATTAATTTCCACACATAAGAATAAGTCGATTTCTGCTACTGGTAAACTGTCACCAATACCCAAATTAAAGCACCAGATGCAAGCTAAATTTTATTTATAAAGCGAAAATGTTTAATATTACACTAATTTACCGTACAACTTATTTAACTTAATTAAATCGCACTAGAAAATAGAGACTGTCTTTATGATTTAAAAATGCGTGAAAGTGAAAGAATGTGTGTGTGTTCTGTTTGGCGATTGAGATGAGAGTGTTTTTAAATTCCCCTTATTTTATGTCGATTTACGGAAAAAGCGAACGAGACCTAATTTTAATTTACTGAATGGGACATGTGTAGATGTTAACTCATTTTTTACTACCAAAGAAAAGGAAATGATTGTTCATGGTTTTGACGAATATGGTACTAAAATGGATTTTATATTTTTATGAATCAATAAGGGGCTTTAACTAATTATGTTTTATTATAATAGTTTCCGTTGGTTGTGTGTAACCGAGATTTTATTCATTTGGTAGAATTTAAGTATACAGGGGAAACAAAAGTATGTTGTAATTTCAACATAACTGGGCCCCCACGGGAAATGGGAAATTATGTGGTTGTGAAACGATAAAGAGCTAAAGATAGAGAATTATAAAACAAGGGGAGAGATGATTAAGGAAATTGAAAAACTATTGTGGTAGTACATATAATTTAGTGATAGGACGAATTAATTCGCCAGTTGATGTTTTTAATTTTACGACCCTTACTGTGCCGTCAGAGCCAGGCATTAATTTAATTACCCTGGCAGTGGGCCAATTCAGAGGAGGAGAATTATCGGTTCTTAATAAAACAAGATCATTCTCCTTGACATCAGATCGTACTTGGGACCATTTGGGTCTACTATGTAACCTACTTAGGTATTCAACGGACCAGCGCTTCCAAAAGGATTGCTGGATCTTAGTGCATCGTTGGAAAAAATTTAATCTATTAACGGGTAGATCAATCAATGTCTTTTCAGGATAAGAAGTAAGATTCTCCCCTATAAGAAAATGTCCAGGAGTAAGACATTGTGAGTCTGAGGGATCATTTGATAAGGGGCATAGCGGTCGCGAATTAAGAATTGCTTCAATTTGTGAGAGGATGGTGCTGAGTTCTTCGAACGTGAAGTGGGCATTACCGACAATGCGGCGGAGATGGTATTTGGCACTCTTAATGGCAGCCTCCCAAATACCTCCCCAATGGGGACTATGGGGAGGAATAAATTTCCATTCTATGAAATGTTCCTTGGTGAAATTCTGTAAATCTTTTGTAAAAGAAGGGGTTTTGAAAAGGTTATACAAATCTCGGAGTTGATTTTTGGATCCAGTGAAATTTGTAGTATTATCGCTATATATCAATGAAGGAAGTCCTCGGCGTGATATAAATCTCTTTAGGGAAAGTAGGAAGTGTTCACTGGAAAGGGAAGATACTAATTCTATATGCACGGCTTTTGTAGCTAAGCAAACAAATACACATATATAAGACTTTAGCAACTTTGCCTTGCGTAAATTGGAGGATTTTATAAAGAGAGGTCCACCAAAGTCGCATCCAACATTCTGAAATGGACGAGAAGGGGTGACTCTTAGTCTGGGCAAAGCACCCATAATTTGTTGCAAAGGTTTGGCACGAAACCTAAAGCATATGTGGCAATTATTTACGATTTTTTTGATAGTTCGTAAACCATTTAAAGGCCAATATTTTAGCCTAACAATTGATAGACTAGTCTGAGGTCCAGCGTGTCCCAAACGATTGTGTTCATGGGAGAGTAATAGAGTAGTGACAAGAGAATTAGCGGGTAGTAGTATGGGATACTTTTGTTGATCAGCTATATTAGCGTTACTTAATCGACCACCCACACAAAGGAGGTTTTCAGAATTTAAAAATGGGTTCAGAGATTGCAAATGTTTATTAGATATTGGTGCAGAGCGTTTAAGTTCTAGAATTTCTTTAGCAAAATGCAGATTTTGCATGCCTCTAAGAATTGAAAGAGAAGATGAGCGCAATTCATCTACCGTGAGATCATTAGAGAATTTTAGAGAGGGATTTCTTGAATTCCAAATAAATCTTTTAATATATGCAACTGTGCGTAATAGTTTAGTGTAATTCGAGAATCTAGAAAATAAGTTGTTGCAGAAATCGTTTTCTGAACTAACAATTGTGGCGTAAGTTATTAATGTTACCTTCCTTTCTTCGGGTAATATATCCTTTTGAGTGTGAGATTCGTGACTTGACAAGAGTAAGTGAGGTTTTAATAAAAAATCTGGGCCATTCCACCAAGTAGACGAATTTAAAAATTCTTTTGCAGTAAGACCACGAGACAAACTGTCAGCGGCATTGTCTTGTGAACTGACATGTCTCCAAGTGAAGTTGTGGGTTAAATCTTGTATTTGGGATACACGATTTGCCACAAAAGTATTCCAACGAGAAGGAGAAGAGTTAATCCAGCATAGGGCGATTTGAGAATCAGTCCACAAATTTAGAGAAGAAAATGAGATGCGATTTTCATATAGAGAAACTATTTTCTGAGTCAATCTAGACAATAATAACATTGCAGATAATTCCAACTTAGGAATTGATATAGTTTTTAAAGGAGCGAGTCTAGATTTTGAGGTTAATTAATGTACAACGTACAGTGTTATCTTCGTATACAGTACGAAAGTATAATACGGCGGCTTGGACCCTAATTGAAGCATCAGCAAAACCGTGAATTTCTATTGTTGCGATTTTTTTATTTTGAAATAAGTAACGGGGTATTTTATAAGAGTTTAGTGAATTAATATCGGAGACGAAATTTTTCCATTCGTTGTGGAGGTTTAGGGGTAAAGAATCATCCCAATTAAGTTTCTGGAGCCATAATTTTTGTATAAAACATTTTCCAGTGATTGTAAATGCACCAAAAAGACCAATGGGGTCAAAGATTTTTGACAGAAATGATAAAGCCGTTCTTTTAGTATATAGGGAAGTGCGTTCTGGAGAAATAGGTACAGAAATGATAAAGTTGTCTTCATTAGGCTGCCAGGAGAGGCCTAGTACCTTACTACTTGTATTTTCAACATTGAGTTCATAATTTAACGGAGGGTTACTTATATATTTTGCTGAAAATTGTGGAGAGTTGGAGACCCATTTATGAAGACGAATTCCATGAAAATTTAACATTTCATTAAGTTCATGGTGTGCGTTTTCAAGAGTAGAAAATTCGTTGGCTCCATAGAGAACATCATCGACATAGGTTTGATTCAAGAGAGCGTCAGCACCGAGTGGGTATTTTCCTTTATGTAAATTTGCAATTTCGTTTAAACAACGAGTGGCTAAGAAACTGGAACACGTAACTCCATAAGTAACGGTAGCGAGTTCGATGCATTTTAAGGGTTCATTTGGGCTGTCTCTCCAAAGTATATTTTGGAGAAAAGTTTTTTCGGGATTGACATTAATTTGTCTATACATTTTTTCGATGTCTGCGATAAAAACTAATTTAAATTGCCGAAAACGACAAATGATATCGAACAAATCAGGTTGTACTTGATATCCAGTGAGTAAAATATCATTAAGAGAGTGCCCAGAAGTGGATTTAGAGCTACCATCAAAAACTACGCGAAGTTTGGTAGTCAGAGAATCTTTTAGAACGCAGTGATGGGGCAAAAAGTATTTGTTTAGAGAGTAAGTACTGTGAAGAGACAAAGGTACGTATTTAGCATGATTTAAGTTTATATATTCGTCGATGAATTTTTTGTATTCATTAAAGAGCGTAGGGTTGCTTTTGAATCTTCTTTCAAGTAACTCAAATCGTTTCTTTGCTACATAAAATGAATTGCCGAGTTTAAGATGCTCGGAAGGGGACTTCAACGGTAAATCAACCTGAAAGCGACCATTTTCCAGAATTTTATGACAAGTTGTGAAGTTGAGTTCAGCCAGTTCGTCTTCTTCGGACAGTTTTTTAGTGGTGGGGCATTCTTCAGTTTCCCAAAACTTAGCAAGGACTACATCAAGACGAGAATCATTATCATTGGGAAGAATTTCGGTTGTTTGTACCGAAAGAGTTAAATTTTCTTGGGAGCGAGAATTAATGGGAAAATTTCCTGCGATCACCCATCCAAAGATGGTATTAAAGAGAACTGGTAGATTTGTTCCTAATTTAAAGTGACCAGGTTGAAGAATTTCATAATATTTGTCCGCGCCAATTAAAATGTCAATATCGGAAGATTCAAAGAACTTATCATCTGCCAAATTGAGGTGTTCGGGAATATGTATGCTACTTAGAGAAATATTCGTTTGAGGTAATTTACAAGTTATTATCGGAATGATCGCACAGTTCAAAGTAAGTTGGTTGTCTGACTGATCAGAAAAGAGAGTAATTTTGGCAGTGAGATTTGAAGTGATCGGGCTTTGAGATATTCCAGAAATTTGTAAAGTCCTTGCGTATGTTTCGCAATTAAGTTTGTTTACCAGACCTTTAGTGATGAAAGAGTTCTGGCTTCCGCTATCCAATAAACCTTTAACTTGAATAGTTTTACCTGATTTCGTGAACAGAGTGAATTTTACAGTGGCGAGAAGGACATACGAATTAGTTAAAGTGTCGCTCATAGCACTTAATGATGAGCTATGGGTGTTGTCATTGATTGGGGCATGATGTGAAGGCCTATGAGAGTTAATTTGAGTGCCTTCTGAACTATTGGATGGTAGAGAATTTGGTGAGGTACGTTGCACGTTACGAGATTCATTAATATCTTCGTTTCTGACATTGTTGTTAGCGATGTCTTTCTGAGTGGAATGTTTGGGATAATTCACATTAGAACGTGTATTGTATTGAGTTTGAAAGCGTGGGGCAGAAGGGTTGTGATTTTGCTCAGAAGAATCTTGGTGAAGGAAACTATGATGCCTTCGGTTGCAAATTGAACAACCTCTAGAAATACAGTCATTGTGAGAGTGTTTAGTGCCCAAACAATTAGAGCACATTTTTGTTGAGCGAATAAAATTATGTTTCTCATCATGAGATAGAGCTAAAAATTGCCGACAAGAATATATTCTGTGTGAGAATGCATTACAATATGAACACTTGGGGTGAGTATAAGTTTGCTGCGTAGATTGTGAGGTATTTGAATGTAGAGAGGTAAAGTGTGTTTTAGTGTGAGCTTTTTGCGAATGTGGTTCCCTGTTAGGTTCAGGGAGAAAGGCTAAGTGGGATTTTTGTGAGTGTGAATCCCTTTTAGATTCAGGGATATGAGTTAAATCAGATAAAATATTGCAGCGTTCGTTAAGAATATCGAAAAATTCGGTTAATGTTGGCTGAGAGCTGCGATTTCTTCTTTCTCCGTAATAGCGTTTTGAAGCAAAGTCTAATTTGCGAGATAAAATATTAATTAAAATTAAATCCCAAGTTTTTACAGGCACATTTAATAACTTCAGTGAGTCAACATGCTTTTTAGACTCATTTATGAACTCACTTAGTGTTTGACGGTTACTTTTAGAGAAAGAAGGGTAGTCAACGATAGAGTTAATGTGAGAGTTGATAATTGCCAAATCGTTACTATATTTTTTCTTTAAAATGTCTAGTGCTAAGTCAAAATTATCGTTTGTGATTTCGAGAGATTCGATAAGAGTCAGGGGTTCACCAAGAAGAGCAGATTTTAAGTAGATTAGTTTTTGAGCATTTGAGATGGACTGATTATCCGTGATGAGAGAGGTAAATAATTGGTAAAAGGAAACCCATTTGGAGTACTCCCCGTGGAAAGTGGGGACTGATATGGGGGGCAACTTTACGTTTGAGGGAATAAAAGGGTTACGTTCAGAAGCCAGAGATAAGTTGAATTGAGACTGAGCAAGACTGTGTAATTTGTTTTCTAATCTTGCCATGGCAGAACAATAATTAGTTTCGACTTCGTCTCTCTTTTCAGCAACCAAATCGCCACCTTCTAATGATTCAATATTATCGCAAATTTGATTATAATTATTAAAAGAGCTAATTAGCATTGATTTTCTGACGTCTATTTCAAAGGAGTTTGTTTGAGCATCAAGATACTTAGTGATCCAAGTTAATACGCGAGTTATGGCTGATTTGGTTGTTGATTTTTCTCTCTTTAATTGATCCATTTTAATTTAGACAAAATATAACGATAATGAGGGGAAAAGTTCACTCAAAAGGTTTATTGCACTGCACTAATGTGAAATTATACAAAAATTGTTGTGTAATAGGTAACTAAAGAGAGATTTATCAGTGCGATATATGCGAAAATATGATATGTAAGTGAAATAACAGTAAATAAAGATAAATGAAGAAAGTGTAAAAAATAATTATGAGTGTAAAAGAGAAAAAATATTAATAAAAAGTAGCGAATAAAACGCGAGTATAATGCAAACAATAAAACGATACAATATTAATAATAATTGAGCGAATAAAAATTCGAGCGTATGCAGAACTGTTAATAATAATAGTTCGAAAGTTACCTTGAGTAAAACTTTTGAATATGAGCACTTCCGATGAGAAGAAAGATGCCTCTGGTTGTCTGCCTCCTGGGGGTGGTAGCAGCTATACAGTGGTTGTAGGTGATAACAGCTTCTGACTGCCTATGCCAGGGGTACCATGAATTCTTGAGAGAAGACTCGGGATTCAGCTCTCCTGTGTCTGTGTGTGTCCCACCAGGGGTACCAAATTATGTGTGAATCTTGTAATTAATTTCCACACATAAGAATAAGTCGATTTCTGCTACTGGTAAACTGTCACCAATACCCAAATTAAAGCACCAGATGCAAGCTAAATTTTATTTATAAAGCGAAAATGTTTAATATTACACTAATTTACCGTACAACTTATTTAACTTAATTAAATCGCACTAGAAAATAGAGACTGTCTTTATGATTTAAAAATGCGTGAAAGTGAAAGAATGTGTGTGTGTTCTGTTTGGCGATTGAGATGAGAGTGTTTTTAAATTCCCCTTATTTTATGTCGATTTACGGAAAAAGCGAACGAGACCTAATTTTAATTTACTGAATGGGACATGTGTAGATGTTAACTCATTTTTTACTACCAAAGAAAAGGAAATGATTGTTCATGGTTTTGACGAATATGGTACTAAAATGGATTTTATATTTTTATGAATCAATAAGGGGCTTTAACTAATTATGTTTTATTATAATAGTTTCCGTTGGTTGTGTGTAACCGAGATTTTATTCATTTGGTAGAATTTAAGTATACAGGGGAAACAAAAGTATGTTGTAATTTCAACATATACCATACTATATATGGCGTTGAATGATATAATGGCCCTTGCAGAGACAGCGTGATAAACGAATGGAGGCGCAGACACATTAACGATTAGAGTCTCTCTTCGAAAAGGAAAATCTAGTCGGATATATAAAGGCTAATAAATTAGGATGGGCAGGGCATGTGATACGATAAACGATATAATCGCCTTATAAACAATGTGTTTTGGGAAATACCAGATGGGAGAAGGTATGTAGGACGCCCTAGAACAAGGTGGAAAGATGCAGTCAGAGAAGATTTGGAAAAAATGGTAGTGAGGCAATGAGAAGTAGGGACCGACAGATATTGAAGGCAATAATAAACTCGGCAAAGACTCATGAAGAGTTGTAATGCCATTAATGATAATGATGATGACGATGGGTAACACAGAATAATGGCTTCCCTCAGTTTGACCTAAAAGTCTTTCACAAAACATAGGTTTGAAGTTGTTAAAGAGATTTTTAATTTATCTGTCGGACTTAAAACATTGCTAACTCAATTTTCTTTTTTGCTCAAGTGTGATAATAATATACTTGATCTTTATTCCTGCGACATTCTTTTATGATCCATGATTTTCTGAATTACGGCAACACGGTAGTCAAAACGAAAACAAATATTGTATTTACCGTCTGCAATAAACTCAATTTTTGAGAGTTGTAACGGGAAATAAGTTATTAAAAGTATCCAGTGAACAATATAAGACATTAAGTTAAGGTTAGTGATAATTAAAAACATTAAAATCGGTGAAATAACATCAAAATAGAGCCAAGGACATACAAAAAGTAAGATCGCTGAAACAACAAAACGTAGTCCCGATGAAATTGCGACGTTGCCGTTGTGAGTAGATTTTCCAGGTAACCACAGAAAATAACAACCGATAATAAACATACAAAATAAATACGGTAAACGCTGTCTTCTCTGCACTGTTGAGGTGGAAGACAGTGTTTGGCGCCGGAAAATGGAAAGGTATCTGGAAAATTTAGACAGTGATGACACACAGTCAGAAGGAGGGTCAAAAAGGAAGGACAGATATATGGATAACGAGGAAGATGGTATTTTTAGAAAGAGCAAAAAGTTCTCTAGAACACCAACAAAAAATCATGAGAAAAGAAATGAAGAAACAAAAATTGATCAATTATTAATAATGGTGAGCCACCTCACCGATAACATTAAGGAAATAAAAAGAAATCAAAAAGAAAGCAAGGAAGCAATAGAAAAGCTCATTATAGAAAATAGAGCGCTGAGAAAAGAAAATGCGGAACTAAAACAAGAGAATATAGAAATCAAGGAGGAACTCAGAGAAATAACTAACCACATGGAAGTTATGGAAAGACACCGACGAATAAATAACGTAGTCATGAACGGTCTAAGGATAGACACATATGAGCAAGCAGGGTTAAAAGAAACAACTAACAATTTCATCAAACAACACTTAGGAGTAGAGGTTAAAATAAGGAATGCTCACAAGCTAGGAGAAAAAACATGCCTCATTGAATTAGAAAACCAAGAAGAAAAAAGAAAAATAATGGAAAAAAAGTATAAGTTAAAAGAAATAAGAGGGCTAAAGGTATATATTAACGAAGATGCAACCATAAGAGAACGAGAAATACAGAAAACAATTAGAAAAATTGCTCAGGAAGAAAGAAACAAAGAAAATGAAGTCAAGATTGGAGTAAAAAAAATATGGGTAAACAACAACGAATGGAAGTGGAACGATAAAAAAGGAAAAATGATCAAAACAACATAAAAAAAACTAGCAGACAATTGTACCATGGGAATAACGATGACGACACAAGTACAGAAAAAGGATAACGATAATACAAAAAAAGGACAAAAGAGAAAAAAAATTAAAACCGGACAAAAACACAAGAGAACATGTCGAAAAGAACACTTACTTTTAGGAACATGGAATGTAAGAGGCACATATGGAGAAGGTAAACTTAAACATCTAGCGAGAGAACTCGAAAAGTTCCAATTTGACATAGTAGCCTTGCAGGAGACGAAACAGCTGGGAAATGATATATTAGAAATAGAAGATACAGTGTTTTTTAATAGCGGCGGAAAGAATATAACATTAGGCACAGGTTTTATGCTACGAAAAGAACTAAAGGAAGCAATAGTAGAATTCAAACCAATATCAGATCGAATATGTAGTATCAGGATCAAGGGAAAATACCAAAAAATCACTCTCATAAATATTCACGCACCATCTGAAGAAAAAGATAATGATGTCAAAGAATCTTTTTACAGTGAACTAAATAGAACAATTGAAAGTATACCCAGATACGACATGAAAATTATTTTAGGCGACGCAAATGCCAAAATAGGGAAGGAAGAAGTATTTAGACCGACAATAGGAAAACATAGTAAACACAATGAAACTAATGAAAACGGACAGTTCCTCATAGATTTTGCAAGAGAAAAAAATATGATCATAATGAGCACATATTTCGAAAGAAAAGAAATACACAAGGAAACATGGATATCGCCAGATAGAAAGACCAAAAACCAAATAGATCACGTGCTGATCGAAAAAGAAGAGCAGCAATGTATAAAGAAGATTAGAACATACAAAGGACCAGATGCCGACTCCGACCATTACATGGTGGGTATCAAAATGAAGCAACTGATACCTGAAAATAAAAACAAAATAAAAGAAAAGAAATATATAAATAAACCAATTCGGTTTTCAACAAAAAAAGAGCAAGAAACATACAGAGAAACAATGGAAAGAGAACTAAAAAAGATACAAATAGAAGAACAAACGGAGAACAACTGGGAAATCATAAAGCAAGTAATGAACAAAGCAGCAAAATAAACAAGAGATTAAAAAGAGGAAGGAGTGGTTCGACATAGAGTGCCAAAAAGAAATAGAACTAAGACAATCATTAAGGATGGAAATGATCAAGAAAGAAACAACAGAGACGCATAATAGATATATAGAACAAAGACAAAAAATAAAGAGGTTGTTGAGAGAAAAGAAGAGAAAACACTTAGATAATAAGCTAAAAGAAATAGAAGAGAACTACAGAAATAAAGAAATAAAAAACCTGTATCAAGGTGCCAGAAACGAGAAAAGAGGATACCAGCAAAAACCCATATTCGTTAAAAACAAAGCTGGAGATAATATAATTGGTGAAGCAGAAATAGTAGAGAGATGGAAAGAGTATTTTGACGAATTACTAAATGGCAAGAATAAGCCAAACCAAAATGAATCCATAGAAGCAGAGACAGAAAATGAACAGTTAGAAGACATAGAAGATAATCCACCAAGCAAAGAACAAATCGAGGAAATAATTAAAAATCTTAAAAACAACAAATGCCCTGGAAGCGATAACATAACAGCAGAGATGATGAAATATGGTGGAAAATTGCTGAATGATTGGATACACAAAATCATAAAAGATATATGGTTAAAAGAACGAATACTAGAGGACTGGAAGGAAACAATTATCTGCCCATTACATAAAAAAAGGCGACAAAACAGAATGCAGTAATTACAGAGGAATAGCATTACTAAATACCGTATACAAAATCCTAGGAAAATCCATAAAAGACAAACTTGAAATAGAAGCTGAAAATATAATAGGCGAATATCAGTGCGGATTTAGAAGAGGGAGAAGCACAACGGACCAAGTATTCGTAATCAGAGAATTACAAGCAGAAAGCTATGAACACAACCTACCAACGATAGCACTATTCATCGACTTCCAACAAGCATACGATAGAATAAAGAGGAAGAAATTAAAAGAGGCGCTTGAGAAATTGTGAGTTAGCAGAAAGCTACGTAACATGATACATCTTACTCTGGAGAATACAGAAAACAGAGTCAAAATAAACAATCAATCATCAGAAAAATTTATAGTAAATGAAGGATTAAGACAGGGCGATCCTCTGTCATCTTTACTCTTCAACTTATGCCTAGAAAAAATAATGCGAGAAGCGAAAATCAATAGAGAAGGACTCATATATCAAAGAAGACACCAAGTTTTGGCGTTTGCGGATGATGTGGTGTTACTGGCAAGAGGAAAAAAAGAGCTACAGGAGGTGGTACAGAGAATAGTAAAAGCAGCGAAGAAAATGGGACTGTATATAAATTCAACTAAAACAAAATGTATGGAGTGGACAGAGGGTCAGTTTAGGAATGGACAAAAGTTTATAGTAGAAGTAGAAGAAGGAACATCATACGAATTCGAAATGGTAGAAAGATTTACATACCTAGGGGCAATAATATCACGTAAACCTATCATTAAAGAAGAAATACAAGCTAGAATAATGGCAGGCAATAGAAGTGTACATGCGCTTAATGTAATGTTGAAAAGCAAGTTTCTATCAAGAAGGGCAAAAGTACAGCTATACAAAACAAGTATACAGCCAATAGTAACATACTGCAGTGAGACATGGTCAATGACAAAAAATGAACAAAATTTACTGGAGATCTAGGAAAGGAAAATACTAAGGAAGATATATGGAGGAAAAATAAGGGACGGTTTATGGATAAGAAGATCAAATGATGAGTTAAAGCAATTATACAACCAACCTAATATAATAGGAGTGATAAAGGCTCAGAGACTTAGATGGCGAGGTCACATTGAAAGGATGCCAAACACGAGGACTCCAAAAAAGGTACTAAACTACACTATAACTTCAAGAAAGAGAAGAGGAAGGCCGAAAAATAGATGGAAGCAAGACGTCGAAAAAGATTTGGAAAGAATGGGGCTAGAGGGCCAAAAAAGAAAAATGAATAACAGGAAGGAATGGAGGAAAATCACATATCAAGCCAGAGAAGAGCTCAGCACATAAAGAAACGTGAAAATGAAGAAAAAATAACAAACTTTTCAAGCCATGGGCCTCTAAGGCCTTTAGTGCTATTGTATATATAATATACATAGGGCCTTTTTTATTTCAAATTTAATGTAGAACAATTTTGTATAGAGGGTTGTTCATGCTAAACCGCATAGTTTTAGAAATATTGACGAAAAACGTAAAAGACCACGAATTTACAGATTTCTCCCCCCTCTCCCCCCCAAACCCGACGCTCAAAATGGTGTGACTTTTTTCTGAACATTATATGGACCATATCGAACAATTTGGTGTTGAAGGATAACTTTCACTTTGGATGTCTGGGTTTGGGTCTAACTATACCATACTATATAATATATATTATGGCGTTGAATGATATAATGGCCCTTGCAGAGACAGCGTGATAAACGAATGGAGGCGCAGACACATTAACGATTAGAGTCTCTCTTCGAAAAGGAAAATCTAGTCGGATATATAAAGGCTAATAAATTAGGATGGGCAGGGCATGTGATACGATAAACGATATAATCGCCTTATAAACAATGTGTTTTGGGAAATACCAGATGGGAGAAGGTATGTAGGACGCCCTAGAACAAGGTGGAAAGATGCAGTCAGAGAAGATTTGGAAAAAATGGTAGTGAGGCAATGAGAAGTAGGGACCGATAGATATTGAAGGCAATAATAAACTCGGCAAAGACTCACGAAGAGTTGTAATGTCATTAATGATAATGATGATGACGATGGGTAACACAGAATAATGGCTTCCCTCAGTTTGACCTAAAAGTCTTTCACAAAACATAGGTTTGAAGTTGTTAAAAGAGATTTTTAATTTATCTGCCGGATTTAAAACATTGCTAACTCAATTTTCTTTTTTGCTAAAGAGTGATAATAATATACTTGATCTTTATTCCTGCGACATTCTTTTATGATCCATGATTTTCTGAATTAGTTTCAAAAATTTCTTCGCTATTATTGGTTGGCATAGTTTAAGAGCCCGTATTTTATTGCGACCTCTCCAGGCGATATTCTATTCTTAAAATGTTCTTAGTTCTTCCACGACCTCTCTTTCTTCGATATATAGATGTATAGACGTTACTTCTCGTTATTTTCTTCAATGTAGTAATTGTTCTTTCACTACCTACTTCTGGTGTGGATACCCTATTTCTTCTTTGTATTTATTAGTAAATAAGGAGGTGCTCCATATTTTCTTCTGAATGTGTTTTAGTTTTATTTCATTTTTTATATTTCTTTCCGGGTTCCGTAGATGTCGGGTAAACTTAATATATAAAATATATAAGTTAATATAAAATTAATATATAAGACCAAGTCTGTGTGTGGCAGTACCTAAGTGATGTTAATATAAAAGCATCAGTTAAGATGGTTAGAGCAAGTTCAAATCAGAAATTATAATAACCCAATAAAGATAAATATCCAGTGGTTTAGTATTAAGTTCATGGAAGGACTACTAGATGACTAGATAACTAGAAAAACTCCACGAAAGAGTTTGTACTTAGGGGAGAGTTGGACAAAACGGGATAGCTAACGTTATTTGACTCATAACTCTTTGACTATGCTATTGATATCTACTTCTTCTTAACTGTAACTTCTTCATTGATCACATTCTATGTTTAAGTATAGTTACGCCGAAATGGTTTGACGATAACATTGAAAAAGTCAATTTTTAAAAAAATGGCAAAGTATCCCGTTTTGTCCACCTGGTCGGGTAAAACGGGATGGTTTTTGAATGTGAATAAAGACGATATTGAAGTTAAATACATTGACTTGAAAATAAAACATTATTTATATAACATTAATATTAAATAAATTTATATAGTCCAGAAAGCCACTGCGCATCCGCTAGGAAAAATATTCTAAATCGGATTTTTTGCACAATCTTACTCAAAAAGGACCCCTTTTAACAAATTTGCATGTTGCCAGGACCAAAAGTTGGTCAAAAATTTTTAAACTTTTTTTTTCCTAAATTTTTTTTTGGATGGAACAAATTTTTTGTAGGTTTTTTGGATCATTCCAAACAGAAAAGGTCTTTAATGACTGTTCTCTAAAGTTGATAGTTTTTGACATATAAGCGATTAAATATTGAAACATTGCGAAATCGGCCATTTTTAACCCTCAAAAACTATGTGAAAAACTGAAAATTTGAATGCTGCCATGGTAAGTAGATATTTTTTAAACATTGATTGATAAAATGCCGAAGAGTTTTTTGCAATACAATATTCAAAACTCCTTTTTTTTTAATTGCTAATCAAGCGTGCGCGACACTATTTTCCACCGTTGCATGTGTATACAGTTGTGGTGCAAATGAAAGAAATAAATTAGTTATTTCGTAAACCGGCGACTTTAAGGAAAAATCCCGAAACAGGTCGATTTTTATTTTTGTTATGATATTGTGGTATATATGATACACTAGTGACGTCATCCATCTGGGCGTGATGACGTAATCGATGATTTTTTTAAATGAGAATAGGGGTCGTGTGCTAGCTCATTTGAAAGGTTCTTCAATTCTCTATTCAGTAATATAAACATTTACATAATTATTTATACAGGGTGTCCAATAATTAAATGTTTTTTCAATTTGTCAAATAATTTAATTTAATAAAAATTTTTTGGACACCCTGTATAAGTAATTATGTAAATGTTTATATTACTGAATAGAGAATTTAAAAACCTTTCAAATGAGCTGTCACATGACCCCTATTCTCATTTAAAAAAATCATCGATTACGTCATCACCCCCAGATGGATGACGTCACTAGTATGCCATATACGCCACAATATCATAATTTAAAAATAAAAATCAACCTGTTTCGGGATTTTTCTTTAAAGTCGCCGGTTTACGAAATAACTAATTTATTTCTTTCATTTGCACCATACTGTATACTACACATGCAAGGGTGGAAAATAGTGTCGCGCACGCCTGATTAGCAATTAAAAAACAAAGGAGTTTTGAATATTGTATTGCAAAAGACTCTTCGGCATTTCATCAATCGATGTTTAAAGAATATCTGCTTACCTTGGCAACATTTAAATTTTCAGTTTTTCACATAGTTTTTGAGGGTTAAACATGGCCGATTTGGCAATTTTTCAATTTTTAATCGCTTATATGTCAAAAACTATCAACTTTAGTGAGAAGTCACTAAAGACCTTTTCTGTTTGGAATGATCCAAAAAACCTAAAAAATTGTGTTGCATGCAAAAAAAATAATTTTAGGAAAAAAAACAAAAAAAAAAAGTTTAAAAAATGTTTGACCAACTTTTGGTCCTGGCAACATGCAAATTTGTTAAAAGGGGTCCTTTTTAAGTAAGATGGTGCAAAAAATCCGAATTAGAATATTTTTCCCCGACAAAAATCGCATGAGTATGGCTCACCATCATTCTTTATCCGGCGCAAGCTTCGTGAGCCCAAAGTCGACATTTCTCACACAATACCCAACCATCATCTGATTTTGATTTGGAATACAGTTCCGAGCAATAAATGCAAAACTTCGTCTTTGTCTTCATCATCTGAACTGCTATCCCTTTTGTTTCTTTCTATTTTTTCTTTTCTTGGTTTTGGAACATATTTCTTGTTTTTTCCTTTGTCTTTCCAATTTTGTTTTTCTTCGAAATTTAGTTTTGGTTTCTTAATGGGCCTTTTACCTATAGACCTCTCCAGTTCTTCTTTATAAGGTGTTAAGATTAACACAGCTGTTTTTCCTCTCCTTTTATCATCAGGGTTAACTTTCTTTCTGCGTGAGGAAGGGCAACTAGTTCTTTGGGAGTAACTTGAAATTTATTGACAGAGTACGAACAAGAGGGTGTTGCATTAGCATAGAAGTTGTTGCAAGAAAGAGGAGGAGGAGTAATATGACAATCTTCCTTATTTTCAAGCACCTTAGGAGATTTTTGTGGTGTAAAAGTATCTGATTTTCTGCATCGCCATCAACTTGGTTTTGTGATAATGGTGGTGTACGAGGTGGAGAGCTCCGATTATTTTCTAAAACGGGACCAAACATCGGATCGTTCATCGATGTTTCTGTGGTTTCAGCTGGTTCAAACACCCAGTCTTCAAAAATTTCCGGATTGAGAGGTTTAATGCCAATTTTTCTAAACCTATTCACAGAGGTTTGGTCGCTAGCAGCTTTCATATATGCGTTTCTGAAAAGTTTTCCTATTTGGGAGGCTGTAATTGGTCGACCTGGATGTTGCTGCATCCATTTTTGAACTTCTGACGTATAATAAGTGCTGAGTTGTGACATGAAACTGACGTCTAGAGGCTGCAATCGATGCGTGGTATGCGGAGGGAAGCACAACATTACAAGACCAATATCTTTAGCTTTCTCTATGACGTCAATATTTTTTGTGTGGGTCGTATATCCGTCCAAAAGTAAAAGAACAGGATGTTCTTTGGAGGGTTTTGAAAACTCAATAAAATGATTAAACCAATTAGAAAAAATTTCTTTTTGCATCCATCCTGACGAATGATAGAAAGCTTTACTGCCAGGTGGAGCTTCATCTAGCAGCTCAGGTTTTGCTCTGGACCTGGGAAGCATGAAGTTAGGCGGCATAAATACACCAGAAACACTCATGCAAATTTCAAAAGTAACAAGAACACCGCGCCCAGCTGAAGATATACACCCAACTTGCCTTTTCCCATGCAACGACACACATTTCGATCATTTCTTTGGCACAGTCATTATACCCGTTTCGTCAACGTTGTAAATCCGTTCGGGTGGTATTTTATATTTTTGAAGCACGCCAGTAAGCAAGGAAAAATAATTTTTTACGGCAGGCCTATTAAAACCCATGGCTCTAGCTAGAGATGTTGCCTCAGAGGTACGAAGTTTAACCGTTGGATGTCTTTTTAGAAAGCTGTATAACCAAGCTTTACTGGCCTTTTTTGTCTCTATTAAATGGATTATCTAATCCATTGCGTTGAGCTAACTGAAAAGCCAAACTTTGAAAGTCATTCAAAGTAAAACCAATTAATCGTGATTCCATTAACAAAATGTGTTCCACCAACTCCTCCTCTTGTTCCGCTGTGAAAACCGGTCTGTGACGCCCTAGTCCTTTCTTTGCTGAATTTTCTCCTTCGAGAGTTCCATTTTTAATTATTTTTACTCTGGCTTCAATAGTTGTTCGAGGTACCCCAAATTCTTTAGAAGCCTTAAGATAACCCATTCTTCCGTCAAGAACCTCTTCCACTGCTTGGCGCATACTTTCCTCATTCCAAGACTGCCGATCACTTTTTCTTTTATATCGTCCCATCTTTTAATAACCCTAAAAAAATTAAATTTAATGTTGCTTGTTAAAAAGTTACGTTTTGGTTGGACAAAACGGGATAGTATCCAGTTTTACCAAACCACTCGATATCCCATTTTACCCAACTAAACACTGAGTGTCCAAAAAATTTTTATTAAATTAAATTATTTGACAAATTGAAAAAACATTTAATTATTGGACACCCTGTATAAATAATTATGTAAATGTTTATATTACTGAATAGAGAATTAAAGAACCTTTCAAATGAGCTAGCACACGACCCCTATTCTCATTTAAAAAAATCATCGATTACGTCATCACGCCCAGATGGATGACGTCACTAGTATATCATATATACCACAATATCATAACAAAAATAAAAATCGACCTGTTTCGGGATTTTTCCTTAAAGTCGCCGGTTTACGAAATAACTAATTTATTTCTTTCATTTGCACCATAACTGTATACACATGCAACGGTGGAAAATAGTGTCGCGCACGCTTGATTAGCAATTAAAAAACAAAGGAGTTTTGAATATTGTATTGAAAAAAACTCTTCGGTATTTTATCAATCAATGTTTAAAGAATATCTACTTACCTTGGCAGCATTCAAATTTTCAGTTTTTCACATAGTTTTTGAGGGTTAAAAATGGCCGATTTCGCAATTTTTCAATATTTAATCGCTTATATGTCAAAAACTATCAACTTTAGAGAAAAGTCATTAAAGACCTTTTCTGTTTGGAATGATCCAAAAAAACCTAAAAAAAATTTGTTCCATGCAAAAAAAAATTAGGAAAAAAACAAAAAAAAAACGTTTAAAAATTTTTGACCAACTTTTGGTCCTGGCAACATGCAAATTTGTTAAAAGGGGTCCTTTTTGAGTAAGATTGTGCAAAAAATCCGAATTAGAATATTTTTCCTAGCGGATGCGCAGTGGCTTTCTGGACTATATAAATTTATTTAATATTAATGTTATATAAATAATGTTTTATTTTCAAGTCAATGTATTTAACTTCAATATCGTCTTTATTCACATTCAAAAACCATCCCGTTTTACCCGACCAGGTGGACAAAACGGGATACTTTGCCATTTTTTTAAAAATTGACTTTTTCAATGTTATCGTCAAACCATTTCGGCGTAACTATACTTAAACATATAAAGTGATAAATGAAGAAGTTACAGTTAAGAAGAAGTAGATATCAATAGCATAGTCAAAGAGTTATGAGTCAAATAACGTTAGCTATCCCGTTTTGTCCAACTCTCCCCTAAGTACAAACTCTTTCGTGGACTTTTTCTAGTTATCTAGTCATCTAGTATTCCTTCCATGAACTTAATACTAAACAACTGGATATTTATCTGTATTGGGTTATTATAATTTCTGATTTGAACGTGCTCTAACCATCTTAACTGATGCTTTTATATTAACATCACTTAGGTACTGCCACACACAGACTTGATCTTATATATTAATTTTATATTAAGTTATATATTTTATATATTAAGTTTACCCGACATCTACGGAACCCGGAAAGAAATATAAAAAATGAAATAAAACTAAAACACATTCAGAAGAAAATATGGAGCACCTCCTTATTTACTAATAAATACAAATAGGAAATAGGGTATCCACACCAGAAGTAGGTAGTGAAAGAACACTACTACATTGAAGAAAATAACGAGAAGTAACGTCTATACATCTATATATCGAAGAAAGAGAGGTCGTGGAAGAACTAAGAACATTTTAAGATTCTGTAGGTTTCTTTGGCCTGTCGATTTGCTGGCTTTCATGTATTTGGTTTTTATTTCATTAATATTTAGGCCACTGTTTTGTGCCGCTCTTTCTATAGCATTAAATGCTTCTATCATTTCCCTTTTGCTTCTAGCTATTATATCAACATCATCTGCAAATGCCAATATTTGTACACTTTTTGTTATTATTGTTCCTCTGGTGTTGACTTTTGACTGTAATTATTTTCTCTAATGTGATGTTGAATAGAATACAGGATAGGGCATCTCCCTGTCGTAGGCCCGTTCTAACATGGATTGTATCTGTTAGTGCGTTTTGAATTCGAACCCTGCTTTGTACTTTAAGTGTTTCTTTTACTATATCAATGAGACGATTGGAATATTAAACTCTTTCAGGGCGTTGATCAGAAATTCTCGATGGATACTATCATAGGCACTCTCAAAGTCAATGAAGAGATGATTTTTTCTATATTAAATTCACTAGTCTTTTCCAAGATTTGTCTCAAAACTTCTGCCTGCAGAAGCCACATTGATATTCCCCAACTATTTGTTCCGCATATGGTCTCAATCGCTCATACACAATATTTGACAGTATTTTATATGCCACAGTCAGTAGCGTTATTGCCCGGTAGTTTTTACATTGAAGCTGATCTCCCTTTTTATGTAGTGGAATGATTACTCCGGTATTCCAGTCTTGTGGCAGTTGTTTAGTATTCCATTTGTTCATTATAAGTTCGTGTATCGTATTCAATAGGGAGTCTCCGCCATCTTTTATTAATTCTGCGCTAATGTTGTCCAATCCAGGTGACTTGTTGTTTTTCAGTCTGGTAACTGCTTCTTGCATTTCAGCTACTAAAGGGGAGGGGGAGTTGTTTCTCTGGTATCCGTTTGATCCAGTATAATTTCATCATATAGTGGATCTCCGTTTTGTTCAAACTTTTCTTTGAACAATTCAGTCCATCTTTGCAGTATTTCACTCTGTTGAGTTACTATATTTCCTTCTTTGTCTCCGCACATCATTGTTCTTGGTTTAAATTCTTTTCTGCTTTTGTTAAATTTTTGGTAGAATTTTCTGGTTTCTGTTGGTTTATTTAGTTCTTCAATTTCTTGGAGTTCTTTTTCTATGTGTTCTCTTTTCTTTCTGCGGTGTATTTTCTTCTCTTTCCTCCTTACCATTCTATATTCCTCCTCTGCCTGTCTTGTTCTATGTCGTTGTTGTAGTCGTTGATATGCATTATTTTTTCTTTCTGTTATGTTACGACACTCTTCATCGAACCACTTCCCTTCAGTTGATTTGACCTTTTTTTGTAGACCCAAGGTATCTTTGGCAGCGTCTTGTATGATGTTTTTATACGCTTCCCATTCTCTGTTTATATCCTCGTGCTTTTGTCTGTTTTCTAGCCTTCCTTTTATATATTATTTGTATTTGGCCCTTTTGCTGTTGTCTGCTAAGTTTTTTATTTCATATTTTTCAATTTTTCAATTTTTATATTTTTCAATATAACCGCCAGAAAATTTAACATGTTAATTTCACAGAAAAAAAGCCAAAATGCATGGTTATAACAGCAAATCTACTGATGTGTAAATTAGAGCTGGAGGTTCAGATAATAGAAAAAGTGATGGAGTTTAAATATCTAGGCATCACACTATCTAGCTACGGAAAGCTCGAAACAGAAGTGAAATATCAAGCGAATAGAGCAAACAAGACCGCAGATTGCCTGAATCAGACAATATGGAGAAATAAAAATATCGGGAAAGAAATGAAAGATAGAATTTACAAAATAGTCATCAGCCCAATACGCGGCATAAACACGACCTGACACTAAGAGAACAAAAAGAATGCTAGGAAAAGCAGAGATGATAACCCTTCGAAAAATCTATGGTAGAGGTAATGGATTTTGATAAGAGCTATGACCTTGTACATAACACGTAAACTTGTGTACTGCATCGGCATGACTCATAGCTCTTGTCAAAATCCATTACCTCTAGACACTATGCGACAGATACTTATACGACGGAGATCCAAGGTGGAGAACATTGAGAACTGGAATAAGAAGCAGAAGAGTAGAATGGAACGGGAAAGAAATGAAAGGTAGAATTTACAAAATAGTCATCAGCCCAATACGCGGCATAAACACGACCGGACACTGAGAGAACAAAAAGAATGCTAGGAAAAGCAGAGATGAAAACCCTTCGAAAAATCTATGGTAGAGGTAATGGATTTTGATAAGAGCTATGACCTTGTAAATAACACGTAAACTTGTGTACTGCATCGGCATCATAGGCGTAACTAGGGGGGGTTTGGGGGTTATACCCCCCATTGGGATGTAATTTGAGCTTTATACGCTTAACACCATACCCCTCAGAGACCTTCCAGTAGTTGTAACCCCCCCTTTCCAGTAGTTGTAATCCCCCCTTAGGATCATCCTGGTTACGCCTATGATCCGCATGACTCATAGCTCTTGTCAAAATGCATTACCTCTAGACACTATGCGACAGATACTTATACGACGAAGATCCAAGGTGGAGAACATTGAGAACTGGAATAAGAAGCAGAAGAGTAGAATGGAACGACCACATAGGCCGAATGACAACAAAGAGAGTAGTAAAAACAGCGGGAGGTGGTTCCCCAATTGGAAGACGATCAGTGGAAAGACCACTAAAACAATAGAACCACAACTTACTGGATTCACATTGAAAAACAGCTAGAGTAATGTGTACATAAAAAGAAAAAGAACGTATTAAGCAACACCCATCGCCCCCATCGGAAGCTTCAAATAGGCACTCTTTAACAAGCCATCATGAACACACTGGAAGAATTTGAATGACAATTGCATATAGTTTTTTTATAACGATTGTTATTGTGGCTGAAAAGGTGAAAAGCTTATCACAATTTGACTATAGCTGTCCTTCATAAAAATCCTTCTAGAATGATTTGCTTTTGTTTAACATTTTTAATATTAACTAATAACTATTTTTTACTGATAAAATGGAACAAGGGAAACCGGATTCAAAAAGATAAGCAACATTTTCTTGCGAATTTTTATCAACACAAATTCCACAACAATCAATGTTTATTTGAATTATTAAAACTACACGTGCAGCTCGTTGGATATTAAATAGTGCATTTTTTTTTTCATTGTCATTTAATATAATAAGGGGTTTTCAATTTGCAGAATATAATTGAATATTAAATAGTGCACTTTTTACTTTGTCACTTAATAATGGTGTTTTCGTTCTGCAAAATACGAGGTATTGTGGTGATCTGTTTAGCTACAATAATGTTTTATATTGTAACGTCGGCGATGCGCGTCGTATTAAAGTTTATTACTAGACGATCAATATGCAAAATTCATATTCTGCATTCTGGTAACATCAATTTATTTTTAACTCTGGGTTTTTATATAATGAACTAGTGATTATACTGGCGACGGGGTATACAATCCTTTATGATACAAGCAATTGCCTCCTATAGTTACTGCACTATTTTTTTACTTCCTTCTATTTTATCGTATATCCATATATTTTTTACATCCTCTATTTTTCTCTGACCACTTCTGTTTTTTTTTTCTTACTCCTTTCTATTTTTCTGGCACCGTCCAAATTTTTCCGACACCCTCCAATTTTTTCTGAATTCCTCAAATTTTTTCTGACTCACTTAAATTTTTTCTGACACCTAACTTTTACTGACTCCCTCCAATTTATTTTTATTATACATATTATATAGATGTAGGATTCCTTTAAAGACAATCATAATAAAAGTCCGTTTGATGTTTAAGAGTTTTAATTAATAAAATAGATGACTAAATTATTGATACTATTAAATTGGCGAAATGTAAAAGTGTAAAAGTGTGTAATTGCGACCAAAATCTTACGTGTTCTTATTCTTACAAAAACGAAATGTATTTATAGATAATTTGCGTCTAATCAATATAATACCCGTCTTAATTCGTCTTTTCTAAGTATTATCCCTAAGAACGCGTTTGGTCGTCGCTGTGATGTTATATCGACTGAATGTATTCGTTCTCATTCCCTACGCTAAAACAAGCCCTCTTAGGCTAATCTCCTTTTTCCTGTGAAACAACCCAATTAAAATTGGTTCAAAGCATATACCGACGTCTTCCAATAAACCAAAATTACAAAAATTAGTCAAGCTAGCTACTTCGCTACTTGTTGATCTTTAACGATCGAAAATAAACACAACGATTAGATACGCCCACACAGCTGCCCTAAGGGACGGCCGTTCGTTTCGTATTTCTACTAATAATCAAGGAAAAATGATATACAGGGAAATTTAAAATATAAGGTAAACTATTTACAATCCTACATTCGGCCATCCTGTTCGAATTCGACCCGAATTCCGTTTAGTTACCTATCCGCGACTTCATGTACTCTGCACACGTTGAAGTGCTTTGAAGTCCACCATGGTATCCAGATTTCTTTACCTCGTAACTGTCATTTGGATTCACTTATACTACCACGTACGGTCCTAAATATTTCTTTTGCAGTTTGAGTCCTCCACCAAACTGTGTTCTCTTGATTGCCACTAAGTTCTCCTTTGTGTAGATTCTCGGCCTTTTTCTTCGTAGATCATATCTGCGTCTATTTTCCTCTGGGATTTTGATTAACTGACGTCGACTCTCATTTCTCAGCATCTCTCTATCTTCCTCAGATCTTCTTTGTTCTTCATCTTCGTTCCGAACAGTACTTCAAACGGCGTCGACTTTATGCTTCTTTGTTCGCAATAGTCTTCGAATTCCTTCGCCGTAAATGCGGTACCTCTGTCAGATATTATACGGAGCGGATTTCCGAAATCCTTTGGATGTCTCTTCATGCATTCTATAACTTCTTTCACCTTCGTTGATTTTGTAGGGTAAAGCCATGCGAATTTCGAAAAATCGTCAATAATCACCGGAATGTGATTATAGTTTTTGTTAGTCGTAGCTAAGGGTCCTAAATGGTCAACATGAAACGTTTGTAAAGGCCCATCGATTTTTACTATCGGATGTAACAAACCCTCTTTTTTGCCTTTAAGTATACATTTAACGCAATTCCCTATGCAGTGCTCGATTTTTTCTCTAATATTTGGAATGTAACATCCTCTTCGAATCAAATCTTGTGTTTTTGTTACAGCAAAATGTCCTACCTCGTGTAAGTTTCTAATTACTTCTGTTTGCATTCTTTTCGGAATGACTAACACTTCCTTGCCGTCTTCGTATTTATATTGTTTTTTATAAACAAGTCCTCGTATGCTTCCGTCGTCTTTGTCTTGTCAGGTTCGTAACTTTTGACTACTTCCTCTATATCCGTCTTTATTTTTTTATCTTTTGTATGGTTCAGCTGAAAATCATTATTGACTGTCGTCTCGCTAATTATTGTAATCCTCCTTATAAAAGTATCTACTCTTTTTTTAGATAAAATTATTCCGTCTTCGGTTATTGTAACTTCCGCTTGTCTCAGGATATTGTTTCCGAGAATAATTTCAACGTCTAGTGCTCCTTTTGGAATAACATGAAATAAAATATTAAAATCCTCTCCTTGAATTTCTACCATTTTATTAAATGAACCTAAAGTTTTAACTCTCGTACCTCCTAATCCACTTAAATCTAATATGTTTTGTGAAAGAATCACGTCATCAAAATATTTTTCAAAAATATCTTCTCGTACTGAACTAATGTCACTTCCTGTATCCAATAATGCACGTAGTGATAATTTTCCAACCTTCAATGTTACCGAGTTTTTATACGCCAGGTTAACAACATTTACATGTCCAGAAGTTGATGGTTCTTCTTCTTTCTCATTGCATCGAAAAGACCTGTGTCCAAACTGATGGTATCTAAAACATTTTACTCCCTTGGCTTTGTCAGGACAATCCGTCAATCTGTGTCCCTCAATTCCACGATTGAAACATTTTTCTTCCTTTTTATTCCTACTTTGAGGCGCTCTTCTTTCATCTCGTCTTACTTCCTCGTTCGTCCACGTCTTTTTATGCGTCTCGGTTTTAACTGATTTTTGCGTCTTCTGTTTTTTAATCAATTCGTACAGTTTAATCATCTCTTTAAAGTCATTGAAATTTTTGGCACCATAAAGTATTACTTTATTAGCAGGGTCGTCCATAATTCCCTCAATTATATACTGCATTATGACTTCATTTTCGATGTTTCCTCTGCTACCGATTTCTCTCATTTTTAGTACATACTCCTGTACGCTTTCACCTTGTTTCTTCTTTCTATTCATCAGCATTTTGTGTATTTCGGCACTACTTATTTTGTTCTCAAACTCAGTTGTCAGTCTCTTCTTCAAGAGCTTCCAGCTATTAACTCCTTTCTCTGACTGTATATACAGTTTAGCTATTCCCTTTAGAGATCGTTTAGCAAAAATTAGCATTTGCAAATCATTCCATCCCATCAGATTGGAAATTTCTTCAAAATCAGTGATCCATTTTCCTATGGGATAATCGTCTTTTCCGTAGAAATTTCTTATACTGTCCTCTACGTCTCTAAAAGTTAAGGCAAATGAATCATGCAGTCTACCTCTCGTCATTTTGTTTAATTTTGATCTATTCTTCGTAAATAAATCCGTCGTCCTTTCATCATCCATATCGTCATTATTATTATCGTCGTCGGTAACGGCTTTACCTTCTTCCTCGTGATAAGCGTCTTTATCACTATTTGCGTCGTTATCTTCATTATAGCGATTGTCTTCGGTAACGTCTTTACCGTTTTCCTTGTGATAAACGTCTTTATCACCGTCATCATCGCTAGCGTCTTCGTCTTCATCGTCATTCTCGTCTTCAAGATTGAAGTCGTTCAAAAATGAACAAATACGTTCAATCACGTCGTCTTCTGAACCAGTGTAGTTCAGATCTAAAACACTACAAACTGCTACTAAGTCCGTCATACTTAGTTTGTTTTTAATGTCGTCTATTTTTGTGGAATATTCCTGGGATTCTTTATCCCACGCAAAATTTGTAACATTCCGCAAATTCTTCCTAGTTTGTCGCGGCAACCCTTTATCCCCGTACGCGACAACATGCAACGCCTTAACAGCAGTTAATGCCGAATTTTTAAGGTTTAAACTAATTTTTGGAAAATCCTTAAGAGTTTGTTTAGACTGCATTTTAAAAAGGTATATAATAATAATACATAAAAAAAACAAAAATAAAAAGATAAATTATCTTTTAACTAAAAAGTTAGATTATTTTTTCCCGTGTGCAAATTGTACTTGTGAACTGTAGAATTGTAGTCGCTTTTACTTCAAAATTATCAATATTTACGACAAATACTAACAAAGTTATGATTTATTAAAATAAATGAACAAAAAAAAAATGAAAAACAAAAAAAAGTTAATCGTTAAATGATTTATGATAGTTCTTTCGCAACATTCACTGTTTATCGTCAAAGTTCCAGTTCACAGCTCCTCGAAAAAAATAATCTTTGGTCAGATTTCTAATTTCCAGACACAAGACCAAAGTGTCTTGACTACTTTTAAAATATTGGAACAAACACACCTGATTACTCCTTGGTAATACTGCTTGCTATGATTGCGTCTCGTCGTCGTCGTCGTCGTCGTCACTGCTCAAACAGCTGTCGTATTTGCCTAACAGCGTCGTCTACACTGTACTAGCCTGCTACTCCACCAACACAACAATTCACCAACAGTTTCCCAAAGTATGAAAGTCAACAATAGTTTAAAAAAGTCCGAAAATCACCAACAATTTCCACGTTTCCCGAACAGTCATAAACAGTTTCCAAAAATTACGTTACGTCACTTGAGCCGATTTTTTAAATTACACGTCACTTTACGATATTTCGCGAACTTTATAACGAAATTGTCTTTCTTAGATCCCGGTTGAGCCCCCAAGATGTAGGATTCCTTTAAAGACAATCGTAATAAAAGTCCGTTTGATGTTTAACAGTTTTAATTAATAAAATAGATGACTAAATTATTGATACTATTGAATTGGCGAAATGTAAAAGTGTAAAAGTGTGTAATTGCGACCAAAATCTTACGGGTTCTTATTCTTACAAAAACGAAATGTATTTATAGATAATTTGCGTCTAATTAATATAATACCCGTTTTAATTCGTCTTTTCTAAGTATTATCCCTAAGAACGCGTCTGGTCGTCGCTGTGATGTTATATCGACTGAATGTATTCGTTCTCTTTCCCTACGCTAAAACAAGCCCTCTTAGGCTAATCTCCTTTTTCCTGTGAAACAACCCAATTAAAATTGGTTCAAAGCATATACCGACGTCTTCCAATAACCCAAAATTACAAAAATTAGTCAAGCTAGCTACTTCGCTACTTGTTGATCTTTAACGATCGAAAATAAACACAACGATTAGATACGCCCACACAGCTGCCCTAAGGGACGGCCGTTCGCTTCGTATTTCTACTAATAATCAAGGAAAAATGATATACAGGGAAATTTAAAATATAAGGTAAACTATTTACAATCCTACATAGATATAGATTTCAAAAACTAAAGAAAATAATAACGGCGCGTGTCACTTGCGACAGAAGTGACTAATTCTTAAAGCGCGTTATAGACTATTAAAATTTTGTGTCTGCTTATCACTGAAGTATCGTCGTGCTGTCGTGCTATATTCAACAAAAACAAGCTTCGTACGAAATTTTATTAGATATGGGAAATCAGTTTGGCTGATTTTGTCTGCAGATATATGTTTGAAGAATCCCTTTTATGGGACTGGAAATAAGACATTTCTCAAGCATTAAATCACATTCATGGTAAATCGTTGGTATATAGGGATATTTAACTGTCCAATACTATGGTAGGTATATGGTATATGACAACTATTTCGAATTAGCCGATTTTGGCACTTTGTTTGATCTAATGTGTTAAATATAATATAGACTAACGCTCTAGTTGGAGAGATAAAAGCGGATTTTGTGCGTGATAAGTAATATCGGAAAACTATACGGGGATATGTTGAATTAGTTGTGTACATGACTTTCCCCAACGGCCGGAAACCAGAGTAGGGGACGAGGGTAGTTATAAGGGGTCAAAATCGCGGTTTTTATTATTTTTTTTGTGACGCTCATGATCGAGATAGCGCACCAAAACTTGGGAATAAGTTGGTCATGACGTAACTAAGTAAAATCTCTAGGGGCGGAACGATGCGTGGCCGAAAAAGGGGTGAGGGTAGGGGTGAATATAAAAAATATAAGAGGTTTTTTGCGACGTTCGTGATCGAGATAGTGCACCAAAATTTGGGAATAAGTAGACCATGACATAACTAAGTAAAATCCCCAGAGGCGGAAACCAGAGTGGAGGATGAGGGTAGTTATAAGGGGTCAAAGTCGCGGTTTTTATTATTTTTTTTGTGACGCTCATGATTGAGATAGTGCACGAAAATTTGGTAATGAGTAGGTCATGGCTTAACTAAGTAAAATATCCAGCGGCGGAACGCTGCGTGGCTGACAAAGGGGTGGGGGCACTGGGGGCAGGGGTGAATATAAATATTATAAGGGATTTTTTGTGACGTTCGTGATCGAGACAGTGAAGCAAAATTTGGAAGTAAGTAGTGCATGACTCAACTAAGCAAAATCTCCAGGGGCGGAAACCAGAGTGGAGGATGAGGGTAGTTATAAGGGGTCAAAGTCGCGGTTTTTATTTTTTTTTGTGACGCTCATGATTGAGATAGTGCACGAAAATTTGGTAATGAGTAGGTCATGGCTTAACTAAGTAAAATATCCAGCGGCGGAACGCTGCGTGGTTGACAAAGGGGTGGGGGCACTGGGGGCAGGGGTGAATATAAATATTATAAGGGATTTTTTGTGACGTTCGTGATCGAGACAGTGAAGCAAAATTTGGGAGTAAGTAGTGCATGACTCAACTAAGCAAAATCTCCAGGGGCGGAAACCAGAGTTGGGGATGAGGGTAGTTTTAAGGGGTCAAAGTCGCAGTTTTTATTATTTTTTTTTGTGACGCAGCACAACATTTGTCCCCCACGCAGCGTTCCGCCCCTGCGGATTTTACTTAGTAGTGTCATGATCTACTTATTTCCAAATTTTGGTGCATTATCTTGATCACGAACGGCAAGAAAACCCCTTATATTTTTATTCTCACCCCTACCTACCACCCCTTTGTGCCCAAGCAGCGTTCCGCCACTGGAGATTTTACCTAATTACGTCATGGCTTACTTACTCCCAAATTTTGGTGAACTATCTCCATCATGAGCGCCACAAAAAAAATAATAAAAACCGCGACTTTTACCCCTTATAACTACCCTCATCCCCACTCTGGTTTCCGCCTCTGGGGATTTTACTTAGTTATGTCATGGTCTACTTATTCCCAAATTTTGGTGCACTATCTCAATCACGAACGTCGCAAAAAAACCCTTATATTTTTTATATTCACCCCTACCTGCACCCCCTTGTCTGCCACGCAGCGTTCCGCCCCTATAGATTCTACTTAGTTACGGCATGACCTACTTATTCCCAAATTTTGGTGCACTATCTGGATCATGAGCGTCACAAAAAAAATAATAAAAACCGCGACTTTGACCCCTTATAACTACCCTCGTCCCCCACTCTGATTTCCGGCCGTTGGGGAAATTCATGTACACAAATAATTCAACATATCCTCTTATAGTTTTTCCATATTACTTATCACGCACAAAATCCGCTCCCAGCTCTTAGACTACTCGATTTCATAATAATGTTAAAGTGGACATTAAATTTAAAGTCCACTTTAACTATAACAATTGCAGTGTTAGAGGTACCAACTTTAAATTTAAAGTCCTTTTTATCATGAGATCTAGCGTTATTGACTTTTTTATTATTATCTTATATTTATGTTTAATTACTTCATTTTGAACTTAATTAAGAAAAACTTTATTCTGTAGAACAAAAGTTGCTTAGAATTAATCAATTTATCCATTTCCGGACTTATTTTAAACGTATGTTTTTCATCCCAGAAAATGGATGACTTTCACCCCCCAAATAAAAGCCACCAAAATGACACAAATCCAACTTTGAAGTGGAGGGTAAGTAAAACCTAAAACGGTCATTTAATGGGTTATGGTTATACAGTTAAGTCCATGGTTCTTGACCCGTGAGTCATCATTTAAAGCATATGAAATAAGTAGGAAATTTACTCCACGCAACAGCAAGTGGTAGAAAGTGGCTACTGCTCCGATAACGGATTATATTAAAAAAGTTTACGTTATCAAATAAATAGATTGTAAAATGTTAGTTTTGCTTTAAAATTTTGGTGCAGAATTACAGCTACATTTGAAATAGCTTAATAAATTATTTTAATATCATTAGTGATAAATAAATAAACAATTTATAAAAAAATATAATTATCTGAAAATTATCTTTTCTCATTTCTTTCACTTTTGCAGAAACTTAAACAAAACCATTCCTTAAATGTGTGAATGAGGTATGTATGTAAATTAATGGCAAAATAAAATACACTTATACTAAATTTGCTCAGCCGAGATTCATTTTGACACATTCATAGTAGGGAACCTAAACTTACGTGCATAAAAATCGGCTCACTTAAAAATTTGGTCATTTTTGATGTATCGTATTTCCTAAACCTGTTGGCCGATTTAAGTGATTTTTTTAATATGTTATAGCCTGATTCTTTAACAATATTGCTGTAATAATATTGTTGCTAAAATTAAAACCCAACTATACCCTCAGATTTCCTTAACATTCTGTTTTTCTATTCATTCGTTTATGTTGGATAATAAAAAAGTTAGGTACTTTAACAACTAGACATGTTCTTCATCAATACACGGTGTTTCTAAATAAGTGGAACAAACTTTAAGGGGTAATTCTGCATGAAAAAATAATGACAGTTTGCTAACGATTTATTTATTGCTCTAAAACCAGTTGAGATATGCAAATGAAATTTGGTAGGTTTTAAGAGATAGTTATTGCCGATTTTTTGATACAAAATTAAGAATTTAATATTCACCATTGGCGCGCATACAGGTAATATGACCGATCATATTTCCAGTATGCACGCCAATGGTCAATATAAAAATCTCAATTGTATGTCAAAAAATGTGCAATAACTACGTCTTAAAACCCACCAAATTTCATTTGTATATCTCAACCGGTTTTAAAGCAATAAATCGTCAGTTTGTAAGAAAAATTTCAACACCCTGTATCTCGAAAACGAAGCGTTTGCGGACATATGTTTATAAAACAAAAAGGTCATTATTTTTCATGCAGAATTACCCCTTAAAGTTTGCCATATTTATTTAAAAACACCCTGTATTGCCGAAAAACAAGGCTAGTTGTTAAAGTACCTAACTTTTTTATTATCCAACATAAGGGAATGAATTAAAAAACAGAATGTTAAGAAAACCTCAGGCTACAGTTGGGTTTTAATTTCAGTATTTTATAAATTCTAGAATATTCCACAGGGTGTTGAGAACTTTGAGAAAAAAAACACAGTTTGATTTGTACACCCGGTATACAATAAAAATTTACATGTTTACCAATAATATTATTATAGCGATATTGTTAAAAATACAAATTACAAATTACTACCAAATTAACAAATTACTACCTCAAATCACAAAATTTAAATCTGACCTAAACTTTTTGCCCTCCAGTGTATATTCATAAAAAAAATCACAATTGGATGTAGATAATATAACGCGCTGCAGTTTTTCAGCTTTCTTGAAAAAAATACAAAATGGAGTAGTCCGTCTTTGATACTCAGCTCTTCATGTAATACCTATAGGGATTTTCATTCACAATCATTTGTTTCGAGCTTCTCTTATAGGGCTTTTCATTCACAGTCATTTGTTTCGAGCTTCTGTCATGTGTCACACAATATTAATATATCTACGTCATACGTTATTGGGATATAAATGATACAAATGAAAGACGTATGACGTAGATATATTAATATTATGTGACACATGACAGAAGCTCGAAACAAATGACAATCGATGAAAAGCCCTATATATGTTGTGTAATCTGTGTATATTAATAACTATTATACACGGATTATACGACATATGACAGGAGCTCGAAACAAATGACAACCGATGAAAAGCCCTATTATAAATTTTGTATATTTATTATGATATATTAAATTATAAGCATAAAAATAAAATTAAACCATATACGAATGAAATCGAACCGAATACCTATAATAGTGTCACGCTCTTATTTTTTTTTTTTTTGTTTTATAATTTATTGAAAATCGTACATTGCAGTCAGATTCAGTTTCGTTTTATTTAGTTCTAGCTGGCTTTATTTTGGTGTTATTTTTAAAGCCCGTTATTCAAATGTTTCAGATGTTTTGTATATATCTTATCTATCATATTTCTACCTTTCGTATGTTACACCACTGGTAAAAATTTAATTTGTTGTCAAAGTGCTGACCTCAAACGTCGAATCCGTTAACCATATAATCGACATACACATGCGAAACAAAGATGGCACTTCTCCGAGGAAGAGAGACAGTAAATCAAGTAAAAATATGGCGGAATAGACAGTTACCAGCAGGGGTTGATGAATGGCAAAATTAAATTAATACAGCCATATAAAATAAAAACTAATATTAATATAAGTAACATAAGTGAGTTAAGACTTGTGCGGTGTGTTTCGGCGTATTATGTAGGTGAAAAAGTGAAAAGTGCGTCGGCTAATCCACCCTTTCGGAGTGGTGAGGTGTACTTATCAAGAAAAAATAGTGACAATTCCCTTTTGCAATCATAAGGGCATGAATTCAAGCCATGGGTGCTCAGAATACAAAGGAAAGAAATGTTTCTATCGGAAGCCATTCAATCAGAGCTACAAGAAACAGACCTAGGCCTTTGAGAGATGGACGTCAACCTATCTCCAATATTTTCACCGAACACAACGGTATGAATCATTTTTGTTTTTCTTTAACTTCCTCTTCACAATTTTCATTTAAAACATACATGGATAGAGAAGTGGTAATCTTGACATTCCATCTACTACATTTACATAAAAATGCAATTTTTACAATCTGTTATCATCGCCGTGTACAGCTTCTTTCTACATTACAGTATTCTTATCCATTTCCGAACTCAACAAAAGAATCGATCTACAAGTGGCTACTTGTTCTTTTACTGAAATCTTGTTTATACAAGTTTTATTTTGGCAGTCAAACATACAATGCTCAATTTATTGTTACATTTAGGTACATGTCTGGGGTTAGTTTTGGGTTCAAAATCCTTGAAAGTTCAATCCAAATACTTGTGTATCATTGAAAACAATTCACTGCCTTTCATAAGTGTGTATGTTTTGCTTTTTCAACTGACTGAAGTGCATAAAAAATGCAACTATCTTAACAATGTTTATAAACAAATAATATGGTATATAGTAATTAAATCTATTTTAAATTCAAAAGGAGTGTGAAACAAAACTGTTTAATAACTTTGGAAATGTATTACACATGATTGAACTAATTGATTTATATTATTGCAAACATTAAATAATGTGTTTAGTACTTTTTAAAATACAATTAAGTAAACTGTAAATAGGTAAGTACAAATTTTTAGGATTCTTGATGACAGGTGTAATAAGTATGTATGACAGTCAATAGATACATTTATTGAAACATGTTACAAATAAATAATTATTTTTCCTTAAAGCTGTCTAAAAACCACTTTTATATTAATTAAATTAATTTTCTTTGAAAAATCAAAAAATATTTTCCTATACAAAGGGCTCACCATATACAGGGTGACCAATGAGGAACTTTATATATTATGCTCCTACCTCATATATAGAGGCATCTATGTAAAATAACAAATGACTGTTAAAAAGTGTCGGCTTCAATAGGGCTTTTCATCGATTGTCATTTGTTTCGAGCTTCTGTCATATGTTGTATAATCTGTGTATAATATTAATATACAGGGATACTATGACATATGACAAAAGCTCGAAACAAATGACTGTTGTTGAAAAGCCCTATTGTTTAATAATATACAGGGTGAGTTCTGAAATTTCTATTTCTCATATCGTCGCCTTAGTACTATAACTTGATAACTCCAAAATTGACGTTTTTGAGATAACTAGTTCACAAGATGTATTTTATTTGCCTCCATATTGTGTAAGAACTTGATAGCTCACTTCAAACGGGTTAAGTATTTATTTATGATTGACGAAAGTTGATAAAACTCATATGCCACAAATATTCAGTGCTAAAACTTGACAAGATAAGTTATCAAGCTATTATTTAATCGAAATAATCGTGAATACGACATACACTGAATGCTATAACTAGATAACTCGAGTTATCTAGTTTTAGCACGTGTTTCTCTGAAACCATTGAACTTACCACATCATTGCTATCTGTTTATTTGGTTCATTTTAATGCAAGAATTCGAGAATTGTTAGCAGATCTGGCAACCCCCATGGCAGAGGGCTAATTTTCAACAAAATAATGTTTAAAATAGTAGTTGTGTTAAAAGTTCACTTATATGCGACTTAGCACAACATGCGACATTACCAAATGTTAACATTATGGTAGTGCTAAAAGTTGATAACTTTAATTTTTCATGTTTTTTTCCATATTGGAAAACAAATTTACACCATATTCCTAAATAGATCAGTTGCCAAAAAGTTAAGGAACAGTATTTTAGAGCCGCAGAGTGAATTCCTTATTTACCAACATCATAGTAGCAGCACAAATATCTTTAAAATCTTTAAACTCGTTTATCTCAAAACTACTAATTTCGAGTTATCAAGTTATAGTATTAAGGCGACGATATTGCATCTTTGGGGAAACACTGAAGTACTTAAGTGTACATTTTTCACAAATTGAGTTATCAACAGTATGATACTACTTTGTATTTGTCTGGGGAAACAAAGTCAGAATTGCAATTTTTCCCTATTGCACTAGATGAAGTGTACCAATGTCGTTGAATTTCCGTTTTTACCTTCTCTCTTGGTACAACAAAGTCAGATTGACAGTTGTATGTGATACAACATTTGTTGTTTATTTGGGTTTATATGACTGCGGACACTAAATCCATTCGCCAGATACAACATTAGTATGCAATGAAAAAAATGATGAAGTTTTTGGAGAAACAGTGACATATTTGCTAATTTTTGGAGAAACAATGACCTATTTGCCAATTTTTGTAGAAACAATGATATATTTGCTAATTTTCTCCCCTTTCAGACAGTTTTATGTGGGGATGTTTAAGGATAATCCTAAAAAATCCTTTATATACAGTGATGAGCGCCCTAATAACTGGCAAAATAATGCAAGATATGGAAAACATATTAAGTTGTGAGATAAAAAGAAATGAAACTGGTAGAGGTGAGAAATTTAGCGATAAAAACCTAGAAAATTACATTCTATTTATTGTTTCCCACACTTAGATGTATCAGAGGAGTATGTCACTGTGTATAAAACTGTCACAGTAGCAGTTGCCAAACTGGTCCAATACTTCTAAAGGTGCGAAAACAATAAATAGAATGTAAATTTATAGGTTTTTATCACTAAATTTCCCAACTTTACTACTTAGTTTCATTTATTTTTATCTCACAACTTAATATGTTTTCCATCTTTTGCGTTATTCTGCTGGTTATTAGCGGGCTCATCACTGTATATTATACTTAGTATACAGTAATAACTAAAACGGTGGACAATACATTTTTACTTTCTCTTGTAATTTGCATCTGATTTTTGGTCTTAACTAATTTTCAAAACTTCAAATCGATGGCTTAGTGTGAAAACTTCGTATCTCATTAAATTACAATTTTACAGGAGAGGCAAAAAACTGATTTTCTGCATAATATAACCTAAAAACAAAAATTACGTTACATATTTTTAATTCGAGCACATTGACACAAATATCTGATATTGGCACAGAGCTAAAAGTGTTAGGTAAATGTTGCTATTAAATTGGAAATACAAATATTAACTATGAAAAACATGTAAATATCCTTGCAGTATATAGAGCCTTTGCCAAAGTAACTATGATGGTGGTCAAAACTAAGGTGGTTTTTTGGGACTGAAACTGATTGACATTTCAGTTAATTTCAATGGGGAAAATTGCTTTGACATACAGTGGAACCTCGATAACTCGGATTAATCTGGACTGCGGCCGATCCGGGTTAGCCGGGGAATATGGTAAAACTTAATAAAATACTTTATACTTACAGATAAACTCCGTTATAATTGAAATAACATGAAATATATATGCACAGTACACATCTAAATTAGGTATAGTTGTATAGAGTATAGAGTTGGTCCAGACACTGGTAAACCAGTACACATCTAAATTAGGTATAGTTGTATAGAGTATAGAGTTGGTCCAGACACTGGTAAACCACTTTCACGTTCCCCACAAAATCACACATACAAAGCGTCGTCGAGAGTCTCATTTTTAGCTTTATTAGCTTTGCACCGATTTTCCAAACTGTCTTTTGTTATCATTTTGAAACAAAATTCTTTAATTTTAGTTTTATTTTTCTTCAAATCCAATACTGTAGATGTACTGACACCATATGATGATGCAATTGTTTTTAAAGATTCGCCTTATCAATCCTACCTAATGCTTCTACTTTCTTTTTCATTGTCACTACAACATTTTTACGTTTTGTTGCCATTACGTAGACAAAAATAGACGCAAACACAAATCTATCTGAAGCACAATTACAGAACGGAAGCGAACAATTTAAGACTACTACACACAATACAGTCACAATAGGAACGATGTTATGTTATTTAAGAACGGTGGAGACTAAGACCATTGTTTAAAAAATAATTTTTAAATAGCCTTTTAGTCTTTTTTAAACAATGCCTAAGACAGTTTGAAATACATAAAGGAATACTACAGGTGCCTGCTGTTTCCGATAATCCGAGCCAATGAGTTCTGCCGCCATGTGCCATCAGTCATTTTTACTATCGCATAGTTCAAATTACACAAATATACATTATCTATCAAATATTATACAGGGTGTCCCAAAAGTAGTGGAACAGTCGAATATTTCGCGAACTAAATATCGGATCAAAAAACTGAAAAATACATGTTCAATCATTTTCAAAAATCTATCCAATGACACCAAACACCAACCCCCACTACACCCCCTGGAGGTGGAGTGGAGGGTAACTTTAAAATCTCAAATGGAAACCCCTAGTTTTTCTTGCAGATTTGGATTCGTTACGTAAAAGTAAGCAACTTTTATTCAAGACATTTTTTCGAACTGTTTATAGATGCGCTATAATTGAGAAAAACGATTTATCCTGATACCATAGGTAAATTATAGAAACAGTCTAATATCTCAAGAAATACACTTCCAAATGAGAAACCAGAAAAAAGGTTTTTAATACTTTTCGAAAACCTATCGAATAACATCAAACATGACCCTCCAACCCACCCCCTGGAGGTGGGGTGGGGGGTAACTTTAAAATCTTAAATATCAACCCCCACTTTTTATTACAGATTCGGATTCGTCATGAAAAATTAAGCAACATTTATTCGAAACATTTTTTAGAATTGTTGACAGATGGCGCTTTAATTGGAAAAATACGATTTATTAGCGCCATCTATCAGCAATTTTAAAAAATGTTTCGAATAAATGTAGCTTAATTTTTCATGACGAATTCGAATCTGCAATAAAAAGTGGAGGTTGCTATTTAAGATTTTAAATTTACCCCCCACCCCGTCTCCAGGGGGTGGGTTGGAGGATCATTTTTGGTGTTTATTGATAGGTTTTCGAAAAATATTAAAAACCTGTTTTTTGGTTTCTCATTTGGAAGTGTATTTCTCGAGATATTAGACCGTTTCTATAATTTACCTATGGTATCAGGATAAATCGTTTTTCCCAATTATAGCGCCATCTATCCACAGTTCGAAAAAATTTCTTGAACAAAAGTTGCTTACTTTTACGCAACGAATCCAAATCTGCAAGAAAAACTAGGGGTTTCCATTTGAGATTTTAAAGTTACCCCCCACCCCACCTCCAGGGGGTGTAGTGGGGGTTGGTGTTTAGAGTCATTGGATAGATTTTTGAAAATGATTGAACACGTATTTTTCAGTTTTTCGATCCAATGTTCAGTTCGCGAAATATTCAACCGTTCCTTAGACCATAAAAACTGATAGACACGCCGTAATGCTATTCTCTCGTCTAGAAGAGTGAAGCCAACATAAAACGATTCACACAGCTGTGCGTGACGTCAGTTTACGGCAGAAAACGTTAGAGATTAGAAGTGTTTATAGGCAATTTAAAAATTTTCCAATACACTATTTTTTTAATTATGGTGTTATCTTGGAGTGCATTTAATTGTATGCAGCGACAAAAAAGTCGCTGCTTAATTGTATGCAGCGACAAAAAAGGGGCAAAACACCTAAAATCCAGTTTAAAGCAGCATAATAAACTAGCGATTTTTCAAAAAATTGAAGAGTTTATAAAACATTTTAGTTCACTTAATTGTTCCAACAATTGTGAACCACTACATCTAAGCCAAAGAAAAACGGGTTTTAGTGGTATGATCATTAATTTAAAGTCAGTAATGCGAATTTGGAAAAATTACGAGAAGGGTAATATGGATGGAGGTCTGAAGTATCTTTCGGCCTATAAACTTTCTCAGGATCACTTACAAGTTTTCTTTAGTTCTATTATAGGAGTTATGGAGGTTACAACAACAACCCAACGACAAAACGATTTAAAGATGCATATAGAAGACTCTTAATGCACCAAAGTGTTATAGGATCTACCCAGGCTAATTGTATAGAACAGGCACCTTCCACAATTTTAGCAATGAGCACAACAAATACCGTGAAAATGAAAACTGTTGATCATCAACTCATTGACAACTTTATAACTGATGAAAATAATAGGAAAATAATAACTAGTAACCATGATTATACTGTAAATAATTTAAGTTTTTCAAAAACAGTCATCTTATGTTTGTGATGTTTTTGACTATATCGTTGGGTTCTTAGTTAAGAAATTTAAGAAAACATTAGATTGTGACATATGTTTGTGTGTAATTAAATGTGATAATTTCCAATATCCATTCATAAGACACAAAAATTATAGCATATCAAAACATTTTTTAATTCAACGTTCTAGAGATGTCATTCATATTTGCAAAATTGGTGAAAGCGAAATTAGAATTATGTACAATTTAAAAAAAATGAACGATTCTAACTTAATGACCAAATTGATCTTAAACGTGCATGGTTCTGTGTTTAACGAATACAAAGAACATATGTTTGATCATGATTTTGAAACAAACCATTTGTTTAATCTAATAAAGATAATTTGTTTGCATTACTGCTACATCAGATTGTACCACGAAGGTGAAAAACTAAATAATGTAATAAGAGTTAGATGTAAGTTAACAAAAGCTATTTTGTTTTGTGGTTAATAAAGTAATAGATTTCCTACATATTTTTTCACCTAACCTGAAAGTTATACCCAAAAGAAAATTACTCTCCTTTAAATTTATTTTTAATTATCAAACAAGAAGAGATATACCAACGATATACTTTCAAATAAAACATTTATTTTTACAAAATTATTTTAAGTCAAAAATATTTATTAATTACTTAGCTAAATAATTTTGCTTCCATATTTTTTACAAAATATTGAAGTTATATTAAAATTAATCTAAAATTGGGTAATTTTAATAGTGCTTTGTTAAGAATCCAAACGAGTTCTTGCCGTATTGTGACGTCACTTTCGCGGAAGGTGTTTGCTTCAACGGTTCAGTACAAGGCGTGTCTATCAGTTTTTATGGTCTAAGGACCGTTCCACTACTTTTGGGACACCCTATATTACATACATTTTTATTGTTGAAATGTTTGTCTGATAAAAATCGGTCTGGGTTAGCCGGACTTCCGGGTTATCGGGGGCCGACTTATTGGGATTCCACTGTACGAGCAATTTGACATATGAGCAAGGTTACGGAACGAATTATCATATGTCGAGGTACCACTGTAATTATATTCATACCAGTGAACACTTACTCACAAGTGTGTTGATCCGAATATACCTAGTCAGCACTCCAAATGCTAACTTCTTCACCACACTGTAGCAATCTGGAAGACTACTCCAGGCATTGAATACAATTGCTTGATTTTGTGGCATTTCTTTTAAAGCAACGCAACATTTGTTAATCAAAATTAACGCACCACACCTTAAAAATGGGACATTTTTGATGTAGATCACCCTCAGTATAAGTTTGAGCACCACTGCCGTAAGGTATAAGAGGACACCTTAAGTAAAGTGAAAAAAGTATGAATCATTAAGGAAACTAAATCTTTAGTTTTTACTGTCATACTTCTGACTCCATCAGTTGCTATTGAAACAGTTTTATTGGAAATTGATCTAATTGTCTTAAAGGCATTTTTGCACAGCATTTGCTACATCTTCCCCTATATATAGTCCTGTCGCCAGGGGGGGTACAACAGCCTCCTTAATTCAGATGGACTTACCCAAGTTTTTTTTATGTATTTTGACCCATAGAACACTAATTTTTTTGGTAACAGTTGATCCGGATGTCGATAAGATTGGGTCCGGGTTATAAGAAAAGAACTTGAGGCATTACATAACAGCGATTTTTCGCAAAACAAAACATTTTTTTGTATTTTTTGAGTGATTCTCAGCAAAAAATGCTCCTACCAAGTTTTTTCGTAGGATGCATAGTTTTCGAGATAAACGCGGTTAAACTTTCAAAAAATCAAAAAAGTGCAATTTTTGAACCCGAATAACTTTTGATTAAAAAATAAAATAGCAATTCTGCTTACTGCATTTAAAAGTTCAAGTCAAATTCTATCGGTTTTGATTAATTGCATTGCTAAAAATTAATTTTTTTATTGTTAAACAAAGCCATAAACACATAGTGTTTCCCGTGCCCAACACATACGTTTTAATGTTCGTAATCTACGTACAAATTGTCTGTGTGCGCGCCTACTCGTTCGATTTCAAATGAGAAATGCATTGAAAACATCATTCAAGCACTATGTGTTTATAGCTTTGTTTAACAATAAAAAAATTAATTTTTAGCCATGATAATAATCAAAACCGATACAATTTGACTTGAACTTTCAAATGCGGTAAGCAGAATTGCTATTTTATTTTTCAATCAAAAGTTATTCGGGTCCCCAAAAAATACAAAAAATGTTTTGTTTTGCGAAAAATCGCTGTTATGTGATTCTTCAAGTTCTTTGTTTATAACAATCTTATCGACATCCGGATCAACTGTTGCCCAAAAAATTCGTGTTCTACGGGTCAAAATACATAAAAAACTTGGGTAAGTTCATCTGAATAAAGGAGGCCGTTGTACCCCCACTGGGGACAGGACTAATATCACAAGACTCATCTATAGCAAAAGTGATAACACACAAACAAGTTGAATATCTTCCACCTCCAAATATCTTATATTTGAAGACATTTTAGCCCTTCTATCTTGTAGTGTTTTCGCGGATAGTGCCAAATCTTTGATTTTGTTTCAAGATTTCTGGTTTGTTTTTGAACCACAAAACAGTTGAATCAGCTGCATATATGACACACTCTTTGACATACTCACACTCACCATATGTGAATGGTTTGTCTTGCATTTGCATTACTTGTAGATTCATAGTTACTTAATATGGAACTTGATTCTGTTTTTGTCTTTGGAGCTCGTCAATACCTTTTTTTCATTCTTTTCCGACTAGAGATAGATTAACAAAATTACATAATACGATTTTTTAGTGAAGGGTCTCTCAAAATTTGATTTCTTAGTGTGTGCAAGTTTTTCCTTGCAAATGAGACAAGTCAAGCAAGAGCTTTCAACGGTCTGACGACAGTGACCACGTCTGTCATTGGGGATGCGCATGGTATGGGGGTTAGGAGCTAACCTAACCTAAATTACTTCGGCCACATAGCTAGAAGAACGGGGGTGATGGAACTATTGGTAGTAGAAGGAAGGGTAGTAGCCCGATAAGGGAACACAAAATTTTATGAAAACTTCCAAAAAAATAAAAGAAGGATGAAAATTTGGGAATAGGTAGTTGAAATTGTCTATTATTATATAAGAAAAAGTTTACAATTCTACATCCCCTCCATTTTACAAAAATTGGGAAATACGGGGTGAAAAATATTTTCTCGGGGGTGAAAAAATATACGTTCAAAATATAAGTCCGAAATTGTATAAAATTACTAATTCTAAGTAACTTTTGTTCTATAGAGTTTTTTTAAGTTAATACTTTTCGAGTTATTTGCGAGTGAATATGTTCATTTTTGACAAAAAAAAACATGTTTTTGGACGGTTTTTCGCAGATAACTCAAAAAGTAAGAATTTTAGCGAAAAAATATTCTTAGCAAAAATATAGCTTATAAAAAACTGAAAACAATGGTGTATGCATAAGGTCTGTAGACCCAGCAGAAGCAGAGTGGTAGCTAATGAAAAGTAGGTTTTTCTTCGTCAAATTCCAAATCGAGTATTTCAATTTGAAATAACCCAAAAACAGAGCTCTTTTCGGGGAAAATTCATTATAACTTTTTTAAATGTTTAAAAAAGGTTTATTTTTGTTTTTTAAAAGAACTTCTAACATTAAAAGTAAGTGAGTTACGCTCAAAATATTGCTGGTCTTTTTTATTTTTTGCTAAAAAAATCGCGAAAATCACCCCCTAATTAGCTTCCCAAATAAAATTAATCGTTACCGCTTCACAAGTTACTTTACTTATGTATTGTTTATATAAGCTTCATTGGTTCAAAGTGCTCATTTTTGAAGAAAATTGGGTTTAAAATAAAAAAAAATTTATTTTGAAAAAAATGGAATTTTTTATGGAATTTACTTAAAAATTATTAGTAATACCAAAAATCTCAAAGAGTAATAAAATGTTCGTTTTGCTTTTCTGAAAATTTTTGATTTTTTGTGTTCTTGTTAGACAAAAATTGGTTATGCTATGGCTGTTCAAAATTTGCCTAAACTCGTGATTAGTTACTCGTTCAAGCCATTTTAACTACAGCCTTGCTTTTCTGAAAATTTTTGATTTTTTGTTTTCTTGTTAGACAAAAATTGATTATGCTATGGCTGTTCAAAATTTGCCTAAACTCGTGATTAGTTACTCGTTCAAGCCATTTTAACTACAGCCTGTTCAAAAATAAGCACTTTGAATCGATGAAACTTACAGATCATATAAATAATACATAAGCAAAGTAACTTGTTAAGTGGTAATGATAAAATTTATTTGTGATGCTAATTAGGGGATGATTTTCGCGATTTTTTTTACCGAAAAATAACCCAAAATATTTTATCTCCGAAAAACTGTCCAAAAACATGTTTTTTTTTTTGTTAAAAATAAACATTCACTAGCAAATAACTCGGAAAAGTATTGACTTAGCGAAAAAACTTTATAGAACAAAAGTTGTTTAGAATTAGTCATTTTATCCAATTCCGGTCTTATTTTGAATGTATATTTTTCACCTTCGAGAGGGGGTATTCCCCTCCATTTTTGTAAAATTTTTGTAAAATGGAGGGGATGTAGAATTGTAAACTTTTTCTTAAATAATAATAGACAATTTCAACTACCTACTCCCAAATTTTCATCCTTCCTTTATTTTTTTTGGGGTCAGATTGTTCTTTGATCGGTCTATAGAAAGCCGAAGACCAAGAGGAAGATGTCAAACACGATGGAGAGACTGGTTCATCTGAATAGTAGCCAATGGAAACAATAAGCTAATATTTAGAGTGTCAATACACCCTGACAAGTGCTCAATGAACGAGGAGGAGCAATTTCAATATTAATAAACTTAATTTATTAATACGGTATGCGGCAAAATAAACAGTACTGAAATTCGTATGCCTCAAATTTGTATGTGTCTTGCGCCGAAACGTAGAGTGGTTTCCGAACGTCATTATAACTCATGTGAATGTCGTGTTAATGTTAGGTGCTTCAAAATGGTTCTCAGTTTTGCAGAAAAAAATTATATGGTGGAGTACTATTTTCGGTCATACGAAAATGGTCACGAAAACGGTAAGCTTAAAATCAACAAATGTTTTCAGCAGGACCGCACAACCTGTCACACTGCCAGGGAGTCTCATCGAATACTGCGCGATCATTTTGGGAGTTGCCACTCACCAGAACTAACGCCACCAAATGCGTACATATGGGGAATGCTGAAGGAGCCAGACAGATCCACCGTCTGCTATTTCAGAATTGCTGACTAGAATTATTAAAGATTTTTTCGTGCTAGTGGCAGTGGCGGATCTAGAAATTTGCCTTGGGAGGGGAAATTTGCCTTAGGGTGCCTTAGGGGGAACTTCCAATGAAAAAACAACCAAAAGACATAAAAAAGAATATGTGTGTAATTTGTACGCACGTAAGAAGTTATACTTCTATTATATGATTCCAACGAAATTAATATACACACACCGGCAAAATTAGCCGAACACCTTAAAAATGGTACATGTTTGATGTCTCGAATTTTCTAAACCAGTGGTCCGATTCGAGTGATTCTTTTAGTATGTTATAGCCTTATTATTTAAGAATATCGTTGTGATAATATTGTTGCTAGACAGGTAAATATCATTTTATACCGGGTGTACCAATCATACTGTGTTTTTTCTTAAAGTTTGGAACACCCTGTGGAATATTCTAGCATATGTAAAATATTAAAATTAAAACTCAATTGTAGAGTTAGGCATTCTTAACATTCTTCTTTTCGATTCATTTAATGATGTGGGATAATAAAAAAGTTATGTGCGTTGACAACTATCCATGTTTTTCATCAATAAATCCTCATAGTAGGGGAGGAAAGTATGCTAAATTTGCAGTTACTCGAGCGTTATTATTAGATTGTGAAGAGTATGTGCTAAAACCAGAAACATGTTACTTAAGTTAAGTTTTCCATAAAGTGGGGACTTTTCATTTTTTAATTTAATTTTGCATTTGAAATAATCGTTTTTTTCGGATTATAGCGCTATCTATCCATAATTCGAAAAATTAGTCGAATTAAAGTTACTTATTTTTACGTAAAGAATCCAAATCTGCAATAAAAATTGGGGGCTCCTATTTAAGATTTTAAATTAAATCCCCCACCCCACCTCCGTGGGGGCTCGTGTTTGGTGCCATTCGATAGATTTTTCAAAAATATTGAATACATGTATTTTGCAGTTTTACGATCTGATGTTCATTTCGCGAAATATCGCAGGGTTCGTATGTCAACTTTTTAATTTACCCCTCAATCCTTTCCTTGGGGGTTCGTTTTTGGTATCATTCGATAGACTTTTGAAAAATATTAAACAATTATTTTTTAGTCTTACGATCTGACGTTCATTTCGCGAAATATTCGCTTTTTTTGTGAAACTTTGTGACTCGCCCATTTCCTTAGGCCACGTTTAAATTGTCAGATTTTTTAAATATATGCACTATTTTTCTGAGGATAGATTTTTTTTCGGATCCCCCTTAACGAACTCCCCTGTATTAAGAACCAATATTATGGTAGAGGTACACTTACAGGGTACAAGGTTTCTCACTATTTGCTTATGTTGGACAATAAAAAAGTTATGTGCGTTAACAACTAGCCATGTTTTTCATCAATAACTCCTCATTTTCTGCTTAGTTTAATAAACAATTGTGCGTTAACAACTAGCCATGTTTTCCATCAATAACTCCTCATTTTCTGCTTAGTTTAATAAACAATCCTAAACTAGGCGAGAAAGTTTCACAAAAAAAGCGAATATTTCGCGAAATAAACGTCAGATCGAAAAACTAAAAAATACGTGTTAATATTTTTCAAAGATCTATCGAATAATACTAAACACAATACCTCTCGGAGAGGAGTTGGGGGTAAATTAAAAATTTTAAATACGATATTTCGCGAAATGAACATCAGATCGTAAAACTGCAAAATACACGTATTCATTATTTTTGAAAAATCTTTCGAATGGCACCAAACACGAGCCTCCACGGAGGTGGGGTGGGGGATTTACTTTAAAATCTTAAATAGGAGTCCCCAATTTTTATTGCAGATTTGGATTCTTTATGTAAAAATAAGCAACTTTAATTCGACTAATTTTTTCGAATTATGGATAGATGCGCTATAATCGGAAAAAACGATTGGTGGAAATGGAAAATTAAATTAAAAAATGTCCCACACTTTATGGAAAACTTAACTTTATTTGGTTTTAGCACCCACCCTTTACAATCCAATAGGTCCCCATAACGCTCGAGTAACTGCAAATTTAGCATACTTTCCTCCCATACTATGAGGATTTATTGATGAAAAACATGGCTAGTTGTTAAAGCTCATAAAAGAAAATGTTAAGAATGCCTAATGCTATAATTGAGTTTTAATTTCAATATTTTATATGTGCTAGAATATTCCACAGGGTGTTCCGAACTTGAAGAAAAAAACACAGTATGATTGTTACACCCGGTATAAAATGACATTTACCTGTCTAGCAACAATATTATTACACTGATATTCTTAAATAATAAGGCTATAACTAAAGACCGGATTATATGTTCCTGTTTTGACTGAAATATGTGCATATATATGTCTGAAATATGAGTAAAATATGTTGAAAACATTCCCTAGAAGTTTAATATATGTTCCAAATATGTGGAATATGTGAAAAACATTTTAAAGTAACAAGAAAATATGCATTAAAAAATGTATAGAACTTTTATTAAATAACGGTAAGTACATATTATAGTGACAAAATTAACCTAAATATACCAATGTATACCTATCTAGTACCTATTACTATTACTTACGTTTCTACATTTTATTCCTTCTTATAATCAAATGTTTTTCAATATTTTCAATAGTAAAATTATGTCGCCTATCCGTTAGTAGTAATTTTTATGTTGAAAATCTTTGTTCAGCATCAACTGATGTGATTGGTGCAAATTTTATAACATTAACAATCTCCGCATTTAAATTGGTATCAACATCAAAATCGCCACAAATAATTTGGTTTGCTTCCTGTAATAATAATTTTAAATCACTATTTTTCTGTAAAGTTTCAATTCATTTTTTATTTATTGTTTGTCCAATTTTTCCAGAAACTTCTTCAGCGTTTTCCTTAAATTTCTGAATTAAATTAAGAGACTCTTGTAGTGAAAACGATTCAGTTTTAAGATTGAGGATGGTTTTATAAACAAATTCATAATTGGATTTAATAAAACAAAGCTCATTGTGCAGTGATCTGTTTTCTAAAATTGATTTGCATTTTGAAATCGCACCAATATTTGTTTCTTCAAAACCTAAAATTAGTTCTTTTATAGGGAGAAAATGTTCCGCATAAAAACAGGCAGCTTTTAAATATGTTCCCAAACTTGTGATTATAGGCTCCGGTAGCAAAGGAGTATTTGGTAATTTTTCTTCATATATCTGAATCTTTAAAGGCGATTTTAAAAATATTTTCTTCACGTTGCTAATTAAACTATTATGTAGGAAATGAATTTCGAATTTCTTCCGCCACTCTGTTTAAACCATGCGCCAAATACGTCACATGATTTAAATTGGGATATAAAACTTTTAGTTGTTGGCCAGCTTTGACCATGTATGACGCAGCATCGGAAATCATAAGCAAGATTTTGTTAGTTGGAACAATGTCGGGAAGGAAAAAGTTCATGAAAGCATCATTTATAAACCTAACCATTGTTACATGGTTAACTGTGTCAAGCTGTTTACAGCCAAAAATATGTCAAAATATGCCAAAATATGTTAAAAATATGCCAAAATATGTCAAACGGTCGAAAATATGTCCAAACCATCAAAATATGTTAAAAAACCGAAAATATTCTAAATATGTAAAATTAAATTAGTGTCAAACGCCTTTAATTATCATAATTCGTCCACATCCTGAAGCGTTTGATTGTATCTTTGATGGTTATCGATATGCAAAAAACATATAATCCGGTCTTTAGCTATAACATACTAAAAGAATCACTCAAATCGGACAACAGGTTTAGAAAATTCGAGACATCAAACATGTCCCATTTTTAAGGCGTTCGGCTAATTTTGCCGGTGTGTGTAATATGTACTTTAAACAGTTTATTTATATTTTATTTAAATATTTAACTAATTTTAATACTTACTACTTTCCAAACATTTTCATTAAAACAATACCAAAAATTAAAAAAATAAAAGAATAAAACACAGAAAAACACATTGAAAAATGCCACAAAGAAATGATTTCTGAACAATAATTGTTGGCAAAAATTTTATCTAAATACGCATTTTCTGAAAAAAATTATATAACAAATATATTCACAATCATAAAATGTATAAAAAAAATAAAAAAATAAAAACTTGCATTGGGATTCGAACCCGCGTGCTTAGATTTGAAATCCACTTACACACACCCGTCACCCGACTTAACCACTTACACGTACTTGTCATGTGGGAAGATAGGCTAACTGAACGTTTTACTGTTTGGCAGTTCTGAATTTAATCAAATTAGTTTGATTTTTGTATGTCTGTGTTCACAAAGGGAATTAAAATACAACAAAACATAGAGTAAGAAAACAATAGGTATATTAGATGAAGAGTGATAGAAATTTTGTTGGTAATCAAATTATGCAAAACAAAACATTAGAGATAGGTACATACATTTTCCAAATAGGTAAGTACCTATGTAATTTTTTATTACAATACTGAAACATTTACAATTAAGTACGTACCTGTTGCTTTTAAAAACTATTTAAAAAGTTACTACAATTATAAACTTGCTTTTGTCTGTGTCCTCACAACAATAAAAACTAATATAGGTACCTATACAATATTTGTTTATCCATAACCTCCATATTGAACAATTATTGTCATGTCATTTGAACACCCAATCAGAGCAAAGGTATAATGCGTCTGCGTCGGGGACCAAGGTTTTTGATGAATTCGCGCATATTAAATTTCACTTCCATCGCGCCTAAAGAAGTATAACTTCAAAAAAGATCAACTCAAATTACATAAAAGACATGAATAATAACTTATAGGTATAGTCTGTTCGCTAAACTCAGACGCAACTGGCTACATATTTTAGTCGATAACTTTTTTGTTTTTTCCAATTTTGCAAAAATTGGCGAAATTACTAACTATTTAGTGATTATTAACTATTTAGTAATTATTTTTTGCCAATTGTACTAAAATTGGCAAAATTACCGACTAAAATATCTAGAAAGTTGCGTCTGAGTTTAGCGAACAGACTATATTAAGTTTCCTTAATTTTCCTAACTAGCGTGTTTATTGGGTTGAATTTGTCTTTCCGTGGTTTCGGTTTCATGTCAGCTAATATATTTTTATGTTTGAACAATTTTTTTCTTTAATTTTGGAACTTGTTATAGAGGGAAATTTCCTCCTTTTCCTGGGCATCTTTAAAATCTGTTTTATCGGGAATGTGCGTCGTCGTGAATAATGTTTGCAAGATATACTAGCTAATATATAAATAATCATAAACATTTCAATATTAATTTCGGTACTGTTTATTTTGCCGCATACTGGCATACTGTATTTAAATGAATTAAATTTATTAATTTAAATAAACAATTTCATTTTTATATCAACAGACCAGCGAAATTTACCATTTTAAAATATCGTAGACTCTTATATATAATATTCTTCACAATAAGTCTTCCTTTTTTAAATTTACGGAAAACGTTCTGACGCTCTGATCTCTTAACAAGTTAACTTTCAACAGTTTATAATGATTTCGTTCTGCAAAAGAGTAGCACTCGAATTCTAACACTAATTAATGTTGAAAATGCTCTCTTGGAAAGGATGAAAATCCGATTAATAGAATTTCCTTTTAAAAACTAGTCTAGAAAATATGTTTTCTCTACGCCCTATCTTTAAAGTTCCTTATAGTTTTTGCATATAAAATGAATGTTTACAGTTAGAGTGAAAAAAAGGGTTAAAAAAGTGCCAAAATTACATAAAGTAATACAATTGATTACTGCAATTAGTCCACACCCATATCCAAAAAAAATTTAACCTTTGGTTTTGACAACACGTGAACTGTAATAAATTACACATGAATTTATTGATGAGTAACGTTAACATATTGGTAGGGGAGCCTAAGCGGGGATTTTTGCAGTTACTCGAGCGCGTCAGATTATTACATGGGGAGAAACCTTGCACCCTGAAAATGTACCTCTACCATATATTGGCTCTTAATGCAGGGGAGTTCGTTAAGGGGGCACGAAAAAAAAAATCTATCCTTAGAAAAACTCGAAATCGTCATATTAAGATAAGGTAAGTTAAGTATAGTGGAACCTCGATACGTCGGATTAATTGGAACCGCGGTCGATCCGGGTTATCGAATATCCGGGTTGTCCGGAGAATATGGTGAAAATGAATATAATACAGTATACTTACAGATAAACTCAATTATAATTGCAACATGAATTGCAAAACATGAAATACATATGCACAGTAGGTACATTTAAATTAATTACAGTTGTATACAGTATTGTCTATTTCTTGGCAAAAAACTCAGTCAAAGTGAAAAAATGTTTGTTTTGTCTGATGAAAATCGGTCCGGGGTATCGGAGGCCGACTTATCGGGGTGCCACTGTACATGCAAAACTGTGTATATTTAAAGAATCTGACGATTTGAGCGGGGCGTAAGGAAATGGGTGAGTCCCAAAGTTTCACAAGAAAATAACGAATATTTCGCGAAATGAATGACAGATCGAAAAACTAAAAAATACACTTATTCAATATTTTTGAAAACGCTATCGAATGGCATCAAACTCGACCCCCCACAGAGGTGGGGTGGGGGGTTACTTTAAAATCTTAAATGGCAGCCCCCATTTTTTATTGCAGATTTTGATTCCTTATGTAAAAATAAGTAACTTTTATTCGAGACATTTTTTCGAATTATGGAAAGATGGCGCTATAATCTAAAAAAAAAACGATTGTTGGAAATGGAAAATTAAATTAAAAATGGAAAGTTGTAACATCCTGATCATAACAAGACCAGGGCATTAAGCAACACCACACTGTTGGGAGAAACGATGGGAGGAATTCCTCGAACATCCCTTAGGATATTCAAAAGAAAAACGTCCACCGTTCCATCCATCAGAATGGTGCTCTGCCCGACTGCTCAGCCCTGGGTTCGTTCCCTGTTCATTCTTCCTTCACACCCATCCCAGAAAAGGTACAGGAAATAAAAAGTCTACCTAATCATTTTTAAATACGCTATTTATTGAAATATAAAAAAAAAACTTAACAAAAATCATTTTTATTGTATACTGATAACAAGTTAATTTTCTAAGCCCGTGACCGAGATCCCGCTGGTAATCGGTACAAAAGTTATAAAGGTAAAAATTTACTCAGCTTTAAGTCCTTCCGTTACAGTTCCTAAAGGAGGTCCCCAATATCTGTAGAATTTGTCGTCGCCGGTAGTTAAGGGGAGTCTAGGGCTACGTTGTTGGGCTGTCTGGTCTCTGTAGGGCTGTCTTGTTTAATTTATTCTACTGCATCAGGATACGGTTGTAAGCTAATTCGCTCCCCAAGGTAGCGGTAGAAGGTTTTCTTTTCCAGGTGCTTGATTAAAATCTTCTTCCCGAGGTAGGGGCTAGAAAAATTCAAACAAGGATCAGTTTTCTCCCAAAAGAAAAACCCGATCAGAAATAAAGCTGAGTATTGTGAGAAACACGATCTCAGCAAAATCTCTGACCACGGCGTGGTATTATTAAAAATAAAAAGAAACGGAAAGAATTCTATCAATAAAATATTATAACTATGTACAGGAAATAAAGTAATATACCATAATATACCAGAGAAAAATAAATAAAATTATACAAGTTTTTAAGCTTTATTTCAAGGAGAAATAGGTATCTGCTGTGCAAAAGAAATCAGTGAAAAACTTAGGCTAAAACTAGATAATCAAACTTACCCATTGTTTAACGGCCTACACACAAACACGATAATGTATGCCAATATTGTGCCTGATTTACGTGGCAATGGCAAAAGGGAGCTAGTACAAATTTTTATCGCATTAAATAGCTTCGAAGAGATGTACTAATTGACTTGACGGTAGTAGGGTCGCTTCTAGAAATATATAGTCCGAGGGACAAATACCAAGCGGAGCTTGTTGTAGCGTTCAATTGGCTGATTGAAACGTTACAAAGTCCCCACTAAAATGGACAACTTTACTTAACTTTTTTTGGTTTTAGGAACTTCTCTTCACAACCCAATAGGTCCCCATAACGCTCGAGTGACTGCACATTTAGCATACTTTGCTCCCTACCATAATATATCTAATATGTAGTGCAAATAATTCGATTTGATTTAATTCATTAGTTGTTCCTAGTATTATTATCATTAATTGATAGTGAAGATTCCGAGCTTGAAATATTAGGCGGGTGGCTTTTGTCGAAAAAGGGCAACCTACTCGTATATACAGGGTAGCGAGAAAGTATGGAAACACGGTGATTTCTCGGAAACCACTGAAACGATTTTTATAGATTTTGGTGGGTAGGGGTGCCCTAATGCGGCCGATATTATAGTGGTAATTACATTGTTGTCAAATCTTCCGTTTTTCTGGAAATCTAATGAACTTTCTTATTTTAAATCGAACACCCTGTATATTTTTTGCGTTTTGAAGTCCTTAAGAAATACTGATTATTTTTCATGTTATGTTCCCTATACCTAAATGCCATAATTTCGGAGTTATTGTTACATTTATTAAAAAAAATTTTTAACAATTTATAAAAATCAATTTTTTCGGCCCAAGTAGACATTATTTTAGGTTCTTTGGATCACTGGGAACAATAAAGTTTTTTTTGTAATTTTCCTCAAAAGTTAATCGTTTCCGAGTTATAAACAATTTAAAACTGAAAATAATCGAAAAATGACGATTTTTAAGGTTCAAAAACAAGTAAAAAAATCATTTTTAAAATTACGACGTACTATCCGACAAGCGAGAGCTGGCGGGTGACCTTAATCGCGGGTGTCACAAATGCGTGGTTGCCGTATCAAAAATTTGGTTGGGATCTGAAAATTACGTTAATAGATATTATTCACTAATATGTGAACTCCTAGCCGACAGCAATAGAAATGAGCAATCCCTTCCACTTTTCAATTTGTTCTACGCGCAACTCGCCAGCACTCACTTGTCGGATAGTACCTAAATTCAAGCTCAAACCTTTTTCTATCAGATCCCTATATAGTATGGTATAGTTAGACCCAAACCCAGACATCCAAAGTGAAAGTTATCCTCCAATACAAAATTGTTCTATATGGTCCACATAATGTTCAGAAAAAAGTCACACCATTTTGAGCGTCGGGTTTGGGGGGGGGGGGGGAGAAATCTGCAAATTCGTAGTTTTTTAGGTTTTTCGTCAATATTTCTAAAACTAAGCGGTTTAGCATGAACAACCCGCTACACAAAATTGTTCTACATTAAATTTGAAATAAAAAAAGCCCTATGCATAATCATAACCCTTCTAAAATGAACGGATCCAAAGTTACGGAGGTAGTATAGTATAATGGGTCAAAAAAAAGGCCGAACCCAGACATCCAAAGTAAAAGTTTTCCTTCAACACCAAATTGTTCTATATGGTCCACATATTGTTCAGTAAAAGTTACACCATTTTTAGCGTCCGGTTTGGGGGGGGGGAGAAGTCGGTAAATTAGTAGTTTTTTTTAGGTTTTTCGTCAATATTTCTAAAACTATGCTTTAGCGTAAGGAATGTTCTATAGAAAAATATTCTACATAAAATTTAAAACAAAAAAGGTTGTATACATAATTGTTATAAAATCAACGGTTCCAGAGTTACGGAGGGTGAAAAGTGTAGGTTTTCGATACTTTTTATACTTACCGATTTTTCTCCCCTCTCCCCCCCCCCCCCAATCACGACGCTTAAAATGGTGTGACTTTTTTCTGAACATTATGTGGACCATATAGAACAATTTGGTGTTGGAGGATAACTTTCACTTTGGATGTCTGGGTTTTTGGTATAGTTATATCATAAATATTGCCCAAAAAATATAAAAAGTATCGAAAACTTGGACTGTTCACCCTCTGTAACTCTGGAACCGTTGATTTTATAACAATTATGTATAGAACATACTTTGTTTTAAATTTCATGTAGAACATTTTTGTATATAACATTGTTTACGCTAAAGATAGTTTTAGAAATATTGACGAAAAACGTAAACAAACTACTAATTTAACGGCTTCTCTCCCATCTCCCTCCCAAACCGGACGCTCAAAATGGTGTAACTTTTTACTGAACAATATGTGGACCATATAGAACATTTTGGTGTTGAAGGAAACTTTGACTTTAAATGTTTTGGTTAGGCCTTTTTTTGGACCAGTTATACTATACTACCTCCGTAACTTTGGAACCATTCATTTTAGAAAGATTTTGCATAGGGCCTTTTTTATTTTAAATTTAATGTAGAACAATGTTGTATAGAGGGTTGTTCATGCTAAACCGCATAGTTTTAGAAATATTGGCGAAAAACTTAAAAAACTACGAACTTACCTATTCCCCCCCCCCCCAAACCCGACGCTCAAAATAGTGTGACTTTTTTCTGGACATTGTGTGGATCATATAGAACAATTTGGTGTTGAAGGATAACTTTCACTTTGGATGTCTGGGTTATGCCATCTTTTGGATCAACTATACTATACTAATAAGAATTTTTGGCATATTTTATTCTAAAACATTGTTTTTTTTTTAATTGTTAATAAAGCTCATATGAGAGGACGGGCTATCGCGCATCATTAACAACTAAAAAAATAATGTTTTAGAATGAAATAAGACCAAATCACTTATCGGCGTCTGATAAAATAAGGTTTGGAACTTGAATTTAGGCAATTCTTAGTTTCAAAAATAATATTTTTTACCTATGTTTTTGAACCTTGAAAATCGTCATTTTTCGATTTTTTTTAGTTTTAAATTGTTTATAACTCAGAAAGGATTAACTTTTGAGGAAAATTACAAAAGACATTTTTTGTTCCCAATAACTCAAAGAACCTAAAATAATATCTACCCAGTTCAAAAAAATAAAGTTGTATAATTTGTTAAAATTTTTTTTTTTAAATAAATGTAGCAATAACTCCGAAATTATGGCATTTAGTTATAGGGAACATAACATAAAAAATAATCCGTATTTCTTAAGGACTTCAAAACGCAAAAAATATACAGGGTGTTCTATTTAAAATAAGAAAGTTCATTAGATTTCCAAAAAAACGGAAGATTTGACAACAATGTAATTACCACTATAATATCGGCTGTTTTAGAATACCCTTACCCACCAAAATTGATAACAATCGTTCAAGCGGTTTTCGAGAAATTAACGTGTTTCCATACTTTCTCGCTACCCTGTATAGCAATTTTCATAGTGGAACCTCGATTATCCATCAGGGCACCGGACCAAGGGTATGACGGATAATCGAAAAGAAGGTTAACAGAACATTAACAAAACTTAATTGATCAAACGACTAAGTGACACAATCAATGTTCGAATTTGGATCAAATTGAATTATGGTGACACACAGATATTGACTATAATAATTATTGTGCTGTGTAATTTTATTTTCGGCTTTCGATTCTAAAAATAGAACTCTAAAATCACAGTATCATTTATCACCTATTTAAGTTGAAATTTAATCCAGAGCTCTGAATTAGAACAAAAATTATTTACATAAAAAAATGAGGTGGTGGCATAACTGCACGTGTACATTTCAACGAATTTCGTTTGGCTTATCGCAATGCTCAAACAAAATGAATTGATGACTAAATTTTTACTTATGTAGTCAATATAACTTATGTATGTATGGACCCTGACGGTTAACAGAGGTGACGGTTAATAGAGAGACGGATAATCGAGGTTCCACTGTATTTCATTATGGTATTCGTCACTCGCTCCTTTTCCTGTCAATTACCGAAGATATTTAATTTCTTTTCTTCTCTAGGTGCTGTCTCCGATTCGAAGGTTGGCAATCATCAGAGCGACTTTTGAGACCGAGGCTCTAAATAATTCGTTGTTATTACATCCAATCCATTCCCTAAGGTTTTTCAACCATGAGTTACCGTCTCCTTCCTATGGATAATTTTCCCTGGACTTTTCCTTGCATAATTACCTGGAGTACCTATTAGATATTTATCTCCTTTCATCACATGTCCCATATATCTCAGTTTTTCTTCTCTTAATTGTTAGAAGTATGTACTTCTCTTTCCTTATTCATACGTCCCATTACCTCTAAGTTGGTTATTATATCTACCCGTGAGATCTTCAGCTCTCTTCGGTACGTCCACATCTCGAATGCCTCCAGTCACCTCACGTCAATTTTTCTTCAGCGTCCACTCTTCCATCCCTTAGTATAATACGGATAGCATGTAGCACCTCAATAGTTGTATTTTTAACTCAAGGTTTAAGCGATTCAACGAAGCATTATACCTAGGAATTTTGTGCAGTAAGATGAATCGTCATGCAACTTTTTGCATTCGACTCGAGAGAACTAAATTGTCAGGCAATTTTGTGAACTAAATTGATCTCCGGCAACAATTTTTGTGCATGAGAATGCATTTTCAAAGTGCATCTCGAAGAGATGAAAAATTTCCATTGCTATACTTGGGGTTTTGGAGGTCACTGAACACGAATTTTTCGCGGTCGAATAATCGATCGACGATCGAATAATTCGCGGGACGATCGAATAATTCACGAAATGAAGATTGGATCGAAAAACCGAACAATGCGTTCTCAATATTTTTCAAAAATTAGCAAAAGACACTAAACACGATCCCCCACTGCACCCCCTGGAGGTGGGGTGGGGGTTTTAAAATCTGAAATAGAAACCCCCATTTTTTATTGCAGGTTTGGATTGCTTACATAAAAATAAGGAACTTTTATCCGAGACATTTTTTCGAATTGTGGATAGATGGCGCTATAATCGGAAAAAACGATTTATCGTGATTCTTCTTCTACGGCACTACAGCCCAAATTGAGCTTTGGCCTCCTTTATTTTTTGCCTCCACCCTTGCCTGTCTGTAGCTGCTCTTCTCCATACACGGACTCCTAAAAGGGCTTGTGCGTCGCTGTTTACTGTGTCTTCCCAGCGCTTTCGTGGCTTCCCAACCGGTCTCTTTCCTTGCATTCTAGCATTCAGTGCTCGTTTTGGTAGCCTATCCTCTCCCATTCTTATCACATGTCCGACCCATTGCAATCTTTGTATTCTAATGAGGTCTGACAGGGGCGTTTCCTTATAAAGTTGATAAAGCTCGTTGTTGTATCGACTTCTGAAGATTCCGTTTTCCCTCACAGGTCCTAGTATTCTCCTAAGTACTTTCCTTTCGAATGTGTAGAGTTTGTTTTTGGATGTTTCTTTCAGGACCCAGGCTTCACTGCCATAGCATGTTATTGGTCGAATTAAGGTTTTATAGATTCTCATCTTTGTATTTCGGTGGACACTTTTAGACCGAAATATATGGGAGAGGGCAAAATAAGCTCTGTTTGCCTGCGTTATTCTCTTCCGTATTTCTCCATCTTCTGATCCGTCGGCATATATTTCTACTCCCAGGTATGTAAACTTTTCAACTGTTTCAATGTCATCTTCATGTATAATGTTTTCTGGGACTATATTTCTTCTCGTCTGAGTCATTATTTTTGTTTTTCTGTGTTAATTTCCAGACCTAGCCTTTTTGTTTGTTTTTAACTCTGCATATGTTTCCTGTGCTCCTGTTGATGTTCTACTCATGATATTAATATCATCAGCATAAGCGGCCAGTTGAACCGTTTGGTTGGTCAGTAGATTTCCTCGTCCAGTTTGCATTTGCCTAACCGCATATTCCAGTGCCAGGTTAAACAATGTTGGGGCCAGCCCATCTCCCTGCTTTAGTCCCTGCGAAATGTTGAAAAAGTCTGTCCGGTGGTTTTGTATTCGTACACATGCCTGAGTTTCATCCATTGTGGCTTTAATGAGTCTTATTAGCTTGTGTGGTATTGCCAATTCAGCCAATATATAGTATAGTTTGTTCCTTTTGCTCAGTCGTATGCCTGTTTAAAGTCTACAAACACGTTGTGAACATCAACATCGTGTTCCCATGCTTTGCTCAAGATCTGTTTCACTGTAAATATTTGATCCAGTGTCGATCTTCCCCGTCGGAAGCCCGTCTGATACTCTCCAATAATATTTTCTGCTAGTGGTTGGAGCCGCTGGTTTATAATATACGTGAGGACTTTATATGCTGTACATAGTAGAGAGATTCCACGGTAGTTTTTGCACTGGAGTTTGTCTCCTTTTTTATAGATCAGGCATACTATACTTTTCTTCCAGTCGTCGGGTATTTTCTCTTCTTGCCATACGTCTTTGATGAGCGCGTGGATGTGACTTGCTAGGTGGTCGCCACCTACCTTATATAGTTCTGCTGGTATTTCGTCAACTCCTGGAGCTTTATTGTTTTTCTGGGTCTTAATGGCTTCGAGAACTTCCTCTATGGTTGGAGCTTCTACTCCATTCTCTTCTACGTAGATCATACCCATTTCATCTTCCATGTCTACTGAGTTCCAAGTGATTTATCGTGATACCATAGGCAAATTATAAAAACGTTTTAATATCTCCAGAAATACACTTCCAAATAAAAAACCACAAAATACGTGTTTAATATTTTTCAAGATCCTATCGAATAACATCAAACACGACCCTCTACTCCACCCCCTGAAGTGGGGTGGGGGTAACTTTAAAATCAAATAGGAATCCCCATGTTTTATAGCAGATTTGGATTCCTCATGAAAAAATAAGTAACATTTATTCGAAACATTTTTTAGAATTATTGATAGATGGCGCTAATAAATAGTGTTTTTCCGATTATAGCACCATCTATCCATAATTCGAAAATATGTCTCGAATAAAAGTTGCTTATTTTTACATAGGAAATCCAAATCTGCAATAAAAAATGGGGCCTCCTATTTAAGATTTTAAATTTAGCCCCCCCCCACTTCCAGGGTGTGGAGTAGAGGGTCGTGTTTGATGTTATTTGATAGGATCTTGAAAAATATTAAACACGTATTTTTTGGTTTTTTATTTGGAAGTGTATTTCTCGAGGTATTAGACCGTTTCTATAATTTACCTATGGTACGATAAATCGTTTTTTTCCGATTATAGCGCCATCTATCCACAATTCGAAAAAATGTTTAGGATTAAAGTTGCTTATTTTTATTTTAGCAATCCAAATACGGAATAACAAAATTGGGGTTTCCATTTAAGCTTTTTTACTCCCACCCCACCTCCAGGGGTTGGAGTGAGAAGGTCGTGTTTAGTGTAATTAGATAGATTTTTGAAAAATACTGAAAAGATATTGTTCCATTTTTCGATCCAATCTTCATTTCGCGAATTGTTCGATCGTCCCAAGCGACGAGTTCCACCCTGGACATCAGGTACCTCGGAGACTATCGCCGTCATGAAATTAGTGTTCGGTGCATTAACGCATTTAATGCATTTTCTTATGCACAAAAATTTATGCCGGAGATCAATTATTTAGTTCACAAAATTGCCTGACACGCTCTCGAATCGGATGCAAAAAGTTGCTTGATGATTCATCTTATTGCACAAAATTCCTAGGTTTTGGGCTTTTTAGTGCTTCGTTGCTTCGCCTAGTTTAAGTCTCGACAGCAGAGAAATCTCTTCATTATTGTAAATGTGCTTCTGGCCTGTACGATTCTGATTCGTATTTCTTGAGAGCTGACATTGTTTCCATTAATGGTTGTACCTGGATATTTGAATTATCTTACTCTTTCAATAGGCTGATTCTGTACATATATCTCGCGAATGACCTGATGTTTAAGGGCATAGACGCAAAATGTCGCCTGTCAAAATGTTTAATATGTTTTAAATGTATTCATCTTTTTTTCGAATCCTGAGAAAACTAATAAGTATTTTTGAAAAATTTAAACGCAGAATGAAAGATTGTATTATTACCGAGGGCCTAAAGTCCCTTAGAATAACCAAAAAGTTTCTTTTGATCGGGATTCGAAATAATTTAATACATTTGAAACACATTGAAAATTTTGACAGGCGACATTTTGCGCCTGTTCTTAATTAAAATGGTTTAATTAAAATATTCCAAATATCAATTTTGATTTTATTATTTAATTGAAAAAGACTGATATGTTTTTGTACACACTTATGACAAATGAATGAAGGGGAAAGGGAAAGTATTTTTGAAGTGTGTAAAAATATTTAATTCCTAGCTTAGCGCTTTCTGCTTCCAAAGTCACCGTCATAGCTATGGTCAAAAATTATAAAGTACCACTACTAAAGAGGGATCCCATTTTTTATTGAAAAAATCCTTATAGGATTCTTTTTCCGAAGTTTAAAAACTGTTTTTAGGTTTTGAGGATTTTAGAAATTTTTATATAAATTTGAAAAAACATCTAATTTTGACGTGTTTTTGTGAAGTCCTAACATCTCGTTTCTACACTCACCGGCAGAGAAAACGGGCACCCCAAAAAATGGGTCATTTTTAATGTCTTGTATTTCCTAAACCTGATTATATAACCAAACTATAGCCTCAGGTTTTCTTAACATTCTGTTTTTTAATTCATTCGCTTATGTTGGATAATAAAAAAGTTAAGCGCTTTAACAACTACCCCTGTTTTTCGTTAATACAGGGTGTTTTTAAATAAGTACGGCAAACTTTAAGGGGTAATTCTGCATGATAAAATAATGACAGTTTGCTTTATAAACGTATGCCCGCAAATGCTTCGTTTCCGAGATAGGGGGTGTTGAAATTGTTCTTACAAACTGACGATTTATTTATTTCTCTAAAACGGTTTGTGATATGCAAATGAAATTTGGTAGATTTTAAGAGGTAGTTATTGCGCATTTTTTGGCATACAATTAAGAATTTTATATTCACCATTGGCGTGCATCATCATCATCATTCTCTTTGCCTTATCCCTATGCGGGGTCGGCTTCCCTAATTGCATTTCTCCACCCACTTCTGTCTTGGGTCATATCAATGTTAATCCCCTTTACCAACATGTCCTGCCTTATCGTCTCCCCCCAGGTCTTCTTTGGTCTTCCTCTCCTACTCCTTCCAGGAATCTGCACTTCAGCTATTCTTCGTATTGGGTGATTAACGTCTCGACGTTGAACATGACCAAACCATCTTAACCTATGCTCTCTCATTTTGGCATCAATTGGTGCCACACCTAGACTTCCTCTAATATACTCATTTCTAATTTTATCCTTCTTTGTCACTCCACTCATCCATCTAAGCATTCTCATTTCCGCCACATGCATTCGTTGTTCCTCTTTCTTTTTCACTGCCCAACATTCAGTTCCGTACATCATAGCCGGTCTTATGGCTGTTTTATAGAATTTTCCCTTCAGCTTCATTGGAATTTTTCTGTCACACAACATACCACTCGCTTCTTTCCACTTCATCCATCCAGCCCTAATTCTACTGCATGCATCTCCATCTATTTCTCCATTACTCTGTAATACCGATCCTAGGTACTTAAAACTATTGCTTTTCACAATCATTTCACCATCCAAAGATACCATTTTATTTGTAGTAGCTCCATCTTTAAATGAACATTCCAAATACTCTGTTTTTGTCCTACTAACTTTTAAACCTTTTTCCTCCAGAGCATGTCTCCACTGTTCCAGTTTTTGTTCTAAGTCTCTTTCACTATTTCCTACTAACACGACATCATCAGCATACATTAAGCACCATGGAATGTTACCCTGTAGTTTCGCTGTTATCTGGTCCAAAACTAATGAGAATAAATACGGACTAAGCACCGAGCCTTGGTGCAATCCTACTTTCTTTCTTTTTTTACTTTCACCATTGGCGTGCATACGGGTATAAATATTTTAGATTATTGTGATAAATTTTAATATAAATAGTGATACTTCATAATTTTTGACCATAGCTATGACGGTGACTTTGAAGCAGAAAGCGCTAAGCTAGGAATTAAATATTTTTACACACTTCAAAAATACTTTTAACATCCACTTCTTTGTTTTCGTTTGGGACATGTACTTTTATGAGACTAATGTTAAAAACTTACCTCTTAAGCAAGAAACCTATTATGAACGGCCAGCACGGCACAGCCCGGCACGGCACAGCACAGGCCGGCCCGTCCAAAAACCCATTTGTAACGGCCAGCGCGGCACGGCACCGGAAAAATGATCATTTGCCATAAATGATAATGTATTTTTATTAATAAAATATATTTAGTTTAATAAAATATATATATAACCCCAGAGAGGGGCTAAATTATCGAATAAATTCATTTTCTCTTAAATGGACGGCTTTGGAAGAAAATACCAAAACAGGTCGATTTTTACTTTTAAATTACAATTTTTTGTCATATACAGTGGAACCTCGATTATCCGTCACCTCTGTTAACCGTCAGGGTCCATTAAGTTATATTGTATACACAAGTAAAAATTGAGTCATCAATTCATTTTGTTTGAGCATTGCGATAAGCCAAACGAAATTCATTGAAATGTACACGTGCAGTTATGCCATCACCGCATTTTTTTATGAAAATAATTTTTGTTCTTATTCAGGGCTCTGGATTAAATTTCAATTTAAATAGGTAATGATAAATGATACCATACTTTTAGAGTTCTATTTTTAGAATCGCAAGCCGAAAATAAAAATGTACATCACACAAATTATTAGTTAATATCTGTGTGTCACCATAACAGTATGATTTTTATTTTTTTAATGATCTGTTAACCGTCTTCTCGATTATCCGTCATACCCTTGGTCCGGTGCCCTGACGGATAATCGAGGTTCCACTGTATTTCATACTAGAGACGTCATTCATCTGAGCTTAATGATGTAATCGATGATTTTTTTAAATGGGAATAGGGGTTGTGTGGCATCTCATTTGAAAGGGTGTTCAATCCTCTATTCAGTAATATAAACAATAATATCATTATTTATACAGGGTGGCCAAAACAATAATTTTTAAATTACATTAATTGACGCAAAAAGAAGAATGTATGTAATTTATTTAACTCAAAATACATTGTACTGCTGTCAGTAAATAGAAAAAAATGTTTATTTCACAAATAAACATTTCGTTTCACTTAAATTAAATCACAATCAGCCTCCCACCTACCTCTTGACAGTTTGAACATTTAATTTAAGCGAAAATCAATGTTTTTTTGCCAAATAAACATTTTTTTTCTGACATCATTAGAAAGTATTTTGAGTTAAATAAATTGCATACATTCTTCTTTTTTCGTCAATTAATTTAATTTAAAAAGTATTTTTTGGCCACAAATGAGATGCCACACGACCCATATTCCCATTTAAAATAATCATAGATTACGTCACCACGCTCAGATGGATAACGTCACTAGTATGAGATATATGCCAAAAAATTGTAATTTAAAAATAAAAATCGACGTGTTTCGGGATTTTTCTCCAAAGCCGTCCATTTTAGAGAAAATGAATTTATTCCATAATTTAGCCCATCTCTATATAGGAGAAAAATATTATGTATTGTTTTAATTTTATTTTAGAAACGCATCATGTCATCTATGATATATTTTAAAAACTATCGTAAAATAAAAATTTTTAAAAGACATAAACTGCACAATTTTAATGAATATGCATCATGTTAAAAAAACGAATTCATGGTTAAAAGATAATGTACGTACCTGTCCATTGATCAAAATGTTCGGATATTTGTACCCATGCATTGTCCTTTTTCTTGCTATCGTGATAACCTGGGTCCGATGCATCATACAAAAATGGGTATTCTCTGACACTCTCAATTAAAAGTTCGTCCATATTATTTCAAAAGAAACAACGCGCTTTCAATTAAAAAATCAACAATATAATATTTTATAACAATTATGACACACTGGCCGTTCAGGCCGTTCGACTCCAACGGATTTTATTCTACTCGGAGAATTTCGGCCGTTCCGTTTGCGTGCTGGCCTGTGCCGGGCCGGGCTGGCTGCTCATAATGGGTTACGTTGCATTTAAAAGTATACAAATGAATTTGGACTGTCCTGTGCCGTGCCGGGCTGTGCCGTGCTGGCTGTTCATAATGGGTTTCTTGCTTTACTCGTAGATAAAATTATACTCGTATTTATTCGTGGGCTTATTGGTTTGAAGTCCATAATAAAATTTTTTGTTTTTTTTTTGTTAACAAAACAATGAATTCATGATCATGTCTTGTGACAGCTGTAATAGATATCACATTATCTCTTTTGGATAATTCCTTGGTCAATCCCCGCACTCGCAAGTACATTGGCCACAGAAAAGATTTTTCAGAAGAAAGTGGGTTCGCGTTAACAGCAGATTAAAATTTTTGCATTAAACTTTTACGTTAAAACATTTTTTTACCTTATTAAAATGAATCATAAACCAACCTAACCTCTACATTGTAACAAATAATATAATATAACAGTTATATTATATCATTGTAATAAATTGTGCTGTTTTACATTATAAGAATTTAAACGTGCGAGGGTTAGAACGCACGACAACATTCCAATGGTGGCTCATGTAATCATATGGGCTGTTTCACATTATAAGAATTTTGAAAGTGCGAGGGTTTTCTCGTGCGGTAGTTTTGACGCACAATAAGAATTGAGTCGCACGAAGATATTTTGCTGTGTTGTTTGGTACAATATTTTTATTTACACTATATTATTATATAGAAATATTGTTGTTTGTTTGGGTTTATATGACTGCGGACACTAAATCCATTCGCCAATTTTACTATTTTTTATTTTATTAGTCATTTTTTCGTATCTTATCCTAAAACTAATACTAATATAACAAACAATTCTACTAATAAATAATTATTTTTGTATTTTTTTTTAATAATTTTTTATATATATATATTTTTATTAATTTTTTTCCAAATGATGTTCTCAGAGTTCCACAGCAAAAACTGCAACATTCTTCTTTAGCCCTCTACTTCATTCGAAAGCTATTTTACTATGGACTGTCCAAGTTCGTCATTCATTTTTATCTACATATTTTTTTTTATATTTTTTTTTAATTATTATATTTTTTTTTCTATTTTTTTTATATATCTTTTTTATATTTTTTCTTTCTTTTTTTTTTTATTATTTTTTTTTTTTATTTTTTTATTTTTTTTTATTTTTTTTTTATTTTTATTTTATTATTTTTTTTTATATTTCTTTTCTTTTTTTTTCTTTTCTTTTCTTTTCTTTTTCTTTTAACATATAACAATTTACAAGAAATACTTACTCTATATTTTACAATTACAATTTAAGCTTAATATCTAAAATATGTTTATACAATAGTCGGTATACCAACTCATTATTTTCTAATGTTAATAAATAATTTAAATTAATGGGATGGTGGACATCAGTCAAAGAATACAGTGAATTTAAAAACATATTAACTTTATTAGAGATAAGAGAACAGGTCAAAATTTTGTGTTGTAGATTGCCCAACTGTCCACAAATACATTGTGGACTATCAGCTATATTAATTTTAAATAAATATGATGGAGTAAGACAGTGGTCAAATCTCATTCTGCATATGGTTCTTATCATATCTTTTGTCGACTCCATTTTAGAAAACCAAGGTTTATCCGTTATATAGTTTCTGATTGATCTGTAGTGGTTTCCTGTATTTACGTTTTCATCAATATACCTTTCTTTCCATTCTTTCTTAATCTCTTTGAATAAATTTGATTCAATATCTTTTGGCGTACAAAGATAATGGGTTAATACTCCTTGTGTCACCGCGTTTTTAGCCAATTCATCTACCATTTCATTTCCAGTTATTCCACAGTGGCTTTTAACCCATGCCAACTTAACAGACTTTCCTTGTTGCTGAAGTTCTTTAATTTTATTTATGATATATAATTCAATGTAGTTCACTTTTGATTTAGGATTTATAGCACTAATTTTACTAAGAGAACTTTTACTGTCACTAAAAATTATAAACTTTGAATGATTTATATTAGATAAATATTTTAGTGCTTCCATTATCGCTATTAATTCAGCTGTGTATATACTCATAATAGAATTTAGTTTAAACATTTTACTAATTTTATTACTGCTATCCCAATAGGCACATCCCACACCTTCAATATTTTTTGATGCATCTGTATATAGCATACAATAATCTTTGAACATTTGTGGACTGTCGGAGATAAACACTAATTTTCTTAAAGATATAGGCAACTTGCTATAGTCCCTTAAAAAGTATACCTGAACTTGTTCCATACTATTAAAGTCAATATTATAATTTGGGTTTATGTCATATTTATAAAGTTGTTTATCATATATTGTCATTTTTGAATATAAATCTACCATATTTAGAGTTTTCTTTTTTATCCAATATTTTTCTGTCAAGTCTGCTAAAAACAGTTGATGTATTTTGGAAATTAAACTTGCCTTTTTTTCATACAATCTAACTAAAAGGTTGATGCCAAGTTTTTTTCGTCTTATATCCATCGGCATTTCACAGCATTCAACTTGTAGATTATTTATCGGTGTACTTCTTAGGGCTCCTATACACAATCTAAGGGATTTATTAATGATTTTGTCTATTTTATTTAAATGACACTGTGATGCGTCACTGTATAATATTGATCCGTAGTCGAATATAGCTCTTATATTATTTTTAAATAACAACAAAGAAATATTTGGATCTGCTCCCCAACGTAAGTGTGATACGAATCGAAGAAGGTTTATTCCTTTTTCTGTTTTTTTAACTATATTGTCTATATGTTCTTTCCAGAGAAGCTGTCTATCCAGAGTAATACCCAAATATTTAACATAACTTTGTACAGGATAGGATATATTGTTTATTAAGATGTGATTGGGTATTTCTTTTCGTTTTCTTGTAAAAATACATAATTTGGTTTTGGAATCAGATATATTTAGTCCATGTAATTCACTCCATATTTTAATATGTTTGTCTCCTTCTTCAATGGATTTGACTGCATTTTCTATTTTAATGTTTTCTTGATAAATAACTATATCATCTGCAAATTGTAAAATTTTTGTTGAGTTTAAATTTTTTTCTATATCAGAAGTGTAAATTAAATATAACAAAGGGCTTAATATTCCTCCTTGAGGTAAACCACCCATCGCTACTCTTGGACCAAATGTGTTATTATTTACCGATATATAAATTTTTCTACAGTCATACAATTTTATTATTTTTTGACAGAAGCATTCTGGCAGACCTATTTGTATCATTTTGTTATATAGTATATTTAAATTAACGTTGTCGTATGCTGCTTCAACATCTAATAAAAGAGCGATTACTGAAGAATTTTTCGTAAACGCTAAATTTATATCTGTTACCAAATGACTCACAGCTTCCACAGTAGAATGATTTTTTCGAAATCCAAATTGTGTTTGTGATAATTTATTGTTTTTTTCTAGCCAACTTTCGAGCCTAAGTTTTATCATTCTTTCCAGTGTTTTTGTTATGCAGGAGCTCAATGAAATACCTCTATAAGATTCTGCTGAATCAGGATTCCGATTTGTTTTGAGAATAGGAATCGCCCGGTACTCTCTCCAGTTATCTGGAATATCTTCTGATAACCATATTTGATTAAAAAAATTTAATAGTGTTTCTTTCCCTTTTTGATGTAAATTGGCCAACATAATATAATGTACATTATCTATACCTGGAGAAGTATTTTTCTTATTCTTAAGGCTTATTTCTAATTCACAGAAACTAAATGGAATTGAAAGTGGATGCATAGAGTTTTTTCTTTCCATTACATTAATTTTTGAAAATATATTATCTGGACATAATTTTCTTAAAAACTCCTCAACCCATTCTCCTTCAGTCACTGGATTTACTTGTGGTTTAAAAATGTTTTGTAATCGTTTGGCTTGATTCCACATATCTTTAATTGGTGTATTTTTGTTTAAAGTTTTACAAAAATTTCTCCATGCATTACGCTTACTCTCTAATACAACTTTTTTGGTTTTCGCTACACATTTATTATAATTTATATAATTTTGTATATTAGACTGTAGTTTAAACTTGCGTAAAGCTAGTTTTTGTTCTTCTATTACCTTTTTACAATTGTCATTCCACCAAGTTTTTCTAAATCGTGGATTAGTCCCTGTTCTCTTCTCCGGTATACATATCTTACAATATTCGTTTAATTTATTTAAAAATTGTTGGTAATTTAAATTATTATCTATTTCCATGAAATTATCAGTGATAGAAGAGAAAAGAGACCAATCCGCTTTATTTATGTTCCATTGGAATTTTGTATTTACACATTCCGCTTTATTAACATTAATATTTGACTTAATAATAATAGCAAAATGATTTGATCCTAATGTCTCGTCCACAACATCCCAATCGAAAAAATGACTAATATTTGCTGAGCATATTGTAAGATCTATTGCAGATTTATTATTGCTATTCGGTCTACGCATCAAAGTTTCTTTACCATTATTTAAAATTACAAGATTACAGTCCTCAATAGCTTCTAACAGATTTTTTCCTATAGTATCTACAGTACTACAACCCCAAACATAATTGTGGCTATTAAAATCACCACCAATTATAAAAGGCTTCTCTAGACTATTAAAAAACTTTTTCCATTCATTTAGAGTGATTTTAAGATTTGGTTTTACGTATATTGAATAAATGTTTAACTTTTTTCCGGATTGAATTTTAATTGATATGCTATTGCACATTATGTCATTAATTTGGTGAAAAGTAGGACTGTTGTAAAATTTTATTAATTTTTTCAAAAGGATGGCTACTCCACCATATCCATCATCTCTATCATTCCTAAAGACATTATAACCAGTAAAGTTAATAAAATTACTTTTTTTTAACCAAGTTTCTGATATTAATCCTATATCTATTTTATTGTCATACAAGAATTTTTCTAAATAACCCTTATTTGTTTTAATTGATCTCGCATTCCATTGAAGAAATGAAACGTTAGCCATCACGAGGTAATAATAATTGTGAAATATTGTTTTTTAATAATTCCAACGTTTTTTTATCTAAATTGTGATTAATTTGATTTAATGTTGCTGAAATAAAGTTTACTATTATTTCTCCTATATTATTTTGATTATCGTTTTGTGTTTGTGTTGTGTTAGAATAAATGGGATTATTAAAATTATAACAAGGCTGACTTTGTATTCTTGGTGTTTGCAAAATTTTTCTGCGTGCTTCCATTGTTTCTTTATCTACACTACTAGAATCAATACTACTTGATCTTTTTCGTTTAGATATTGTATATTTATTTGAAGTATTTTCTTGATCTTTACTTACTGTTGAATAACATTTTTTATATTTATTATTAGCTTCATAATATGTTATATTTTCATTATTCATAATTTTTTTAATATATTCCTGTTTTTGTCTTTCTGTACAATCTGCTCCCTTGTCAGTAGCGCTGTGTTTTCCTTTGCACAATACACAAAGTAAATTATTCGGATTGGAACAATTAGATTTGTTGTGTTCTTCGCCACATCTTTCACACCTATCTTTTCCTCTACATTGGGCACTTATATGCCCAAATCTCAAACACTTTAAACATTGGATTATTCTGGGTGTATAATTTTCCACCTCGTATATCATTTTTTCTATTATTACATTTTTTGGTATAGACTGACCTTTAAAAGTGACAATTACGGTTCCTGTTTTTACATAATTAGTATTACCATTATCTTGAATCAGTTTCCGCATAATTCTTTTTACATGTAATACTTCGAATTTAATTCCAAATCTAGGTTTAATTAATGATAATAAATCATTATCTTCTATCTCTTTATCTACCAATTTTATAACACCTTTCTTTTGAGTAAAAAACGTTGGAATATATGCCTCATACTCTTTGCTTTTAAGAATTTGAGAATCAATTAATTTATTAGCACTAGCAAAATTATTTAGTTCTACCTTGATTTTATTTCTACCAACTACTGTAATTTGTGTGATATTATTTTCAATTTCAGGTACTGCACTTAAAATCAAACGGGCCGTGCCGATCCTGTGTAATCGACCAATGTTACCGTTTTTATTTTCTATGTGTACTATATAAGGTGCATTATCTCCAAATTGATATCTATGTTTTAATCTTAAATTTATTACTTTATTTAAATTTTGCTTACCTGACTTATCTGTTTGATTTAAATTTGTCAAATTTTCATCGTTATTGCAACTAAATTTGTTACTTACCTCAATAGTACTACTTGTTTGGTTTTGTTTGTTTGTTACCTTATTATTTACTCTATTGTTATTTTTATTTAATTCCTCATATTCCATCATCCCATCTCCTTCCATTTCTACATAAAATTTACCTTTATCTGGAGGTTCAGGTGGTATACCTTCCATATTATTTGTTTTCTGAAATTTAACTTCTAGGCGCTAAATTTCACACTTTCTTACAGATCACTGGTTTAGTACTTCTTTATACTACTCGTAATACTCAAAAAGTTAAGAAAAAACCTTAAAAATTAATAATTTTTAGGAGAACTTCTAAATAAACTGCCTTTCAATTTGACGTTTATTTGGGAATAGGGAATAGGGGTCGTGTGCTAGCTCATTTGAAAGATTATTCAATTCTCTATTCAGTAATACTAACATCGACTTAAAAATGTATACAGGGTGTCCAAGAAAAATTATTTAGAATTAAATTAATTGACACAAAAAGAAGAATGTATGTAATTGATTTAACTCAGAACACATTCTACTGCTGACAGAAAACAGAAAAAAATGTTTTTTGATAAATAGACACTGCTTTTTGCTTAATTTTAATCTTCAAGCTTCCACCCATCTGCCTCTTGGTAGGTTGAATATTGAATTTAAGCAACAAACAGTGTTTATTTATCAAATAAACATTTTTCTCCGTTTTTTTCATCAGCAGTAGAATGTATTCTGAGTTAAATAAATTACATACATTCTTCTTTTTGTGTCAATTAATTTAATTTAAAATAATTTTTCTTGGACACCCTGTATAAATTTTTATGTCGATGTTGATATTACTGAATAGAGAATTGAATAACCTTTCAAGTGAGCTAGCACACGACCAGTATTCCCTATTTAAAAATAAGGGGTGGGGGAAGTGGAAGGGAGGGAGTTGACAAATGATAGATGTTTGTACCGTAAAAATGTGTCCCCCTTAGATCAAAAATTGACCTGTTTTTTATTTTCTTAAAATCCAATAAATACTGCCAAATATCGGGGTGGCTCCTTTTATTTGGCCCACTCTGTATATAGTTAAATGTAAATATACATTATAACTATATATATATAAAATACGTCCACCGACAACAGCCATTTCCTATTTATTAGATTTGCTGACAGTAGGTACAAATTTAAGCTTATAATTTTTCGGAAACGAATATAACTTATATTGACTATTTCTAGTTGTATTTTTACAATAAATAAGAATTTAGTAATAGTAGGCAACCAATTATTCAGCCACGTACTAGGGGTAAATAGCATTTAGGCATTTTTGTAAATTATTATAATTTAAATCTCTAGTAGTTGATAATTAAATTTTTTACTAATTAAAATAACAAAAAAAGGTCGTAGAAAAAGTATAGTATTCTACTCGCATGTAATGGCTATTACTCACTCTGATAAATTACGACACTCGCCTACGGCTCGTGTCGCAAACTTCATCATCGTGAGTAATAGCCATCATTACATGCTCGTTGAATAATATACTAATTTTTGTATTATTTCGATATTTAATTGAATTTTTTCTATCAATATAAACTGAATATGTCCAGAAACTGGGGGTGTCCAATAATGGGTACATTTGACATATTCGAATATACTTTTGCTAAATTTATAATATCGAAATAATATAAAAATAATATTTTAGTAACCTACAATTAATTAATATGTTCTTTTTATCATCCGTAACATCACCAATGTGCTCTTAAACAGACAAATCTTTGATCTTTAATAACTCAAAAAGTATTGATTTATTTTAATAACATGATATAACAAATTTTACTTATAATTTGTCTCTCTATCGATTTGTGGGGTTATTTTTAATAAAAATAGTTTTCACCCCCGAGAAGGGGTGGTATCCACCCCAGGGTAAAAGTGCAAGTTGGCACCAAATCATTTTTATTTCTTGGGGTATGATCTAACTAGTCACCAATTTTCATGCAAATCGATGGAGGTTTAACAAAATAGGAGGTGAAAACCTTTAAAGACTACACTAACTTTCCCCTTTCATCCCTTATTGCTACTTCCTGTATCCACTGAGGTGTCAGCCTGAAAGTGGTCATAATTATCAATATACAATAGACACATTTCACATGCCAAACTCCATATTACTTATGACGATGATTTTTCGGCTCTAGCTCTTAGACTATAACTATAACTTTTATTCTACGAAATTATATTTAGTTTTATAGGGTAAACGACTCGGAAGACTGGAGTAGGGCGGCCGTCGCGTCTTGCGTGAAATTATCTAAAAACAACATTTAAAACGAGGGGAACAACATTTAAAAACGAGTGGATGACGGAGGGTCTTTTAAATTCTGTACATGAAAAACATAGATTGTAATGTTCTGAAGCTATTTCTTTGTGGCATTTTTGTAATAAACTATTCTAAATGGAAAATAAGCCACAATTTAACTAAAAAATGATTTTATTAAGACGAAACAGTAACGATCAACAGGTAGCAAAAACGCGTTCCAAGATTGCGGCTGTAATTTTGAATATTTTTTCGACATATTTGGCACACGTATTCGTAATATAATAAAGAATGGCGGTACAGAGCCCAATTTGAAAAATATATTAATATGTGGAGATTACTCTGTAATTAAATACAATATTAAAAAAACGAGCCTGAACCGCCATTAAGGAGAACAAAAAAATACACTTTCTTCAAATAAACTTTTTTATCCGATGCCTAGATTTTGTGTCATTTTGGAACTACTAAAATTTTTTATTTCATTAGTAGTTCCAAAATGACACAAAATCTAGGCATCGGATAAAGAAATTTATTTGAAGAAAGTGTATTTTTTTGTTCTTCTTAATGGCGGTATAGGCTCGTTTTTTAATATTGTATTTAATTACAGAGTAATTTCCACATATTAATATATTTTTCAAATTGGGCTCTGTATTGCCATTCTTTAGTCGAAAAAATATTCAAAATTACAGCCGCAATCTTGGAACGCGTTTTCGCTACCTGTTGATCGCTACTGTTTCCTCTTAACGTTTCGACGCCCAAATCGGATGTCAAAACGTTAATAAAATACTTTTTTTAGTTAAATTGTAGCTTATTTCCTATTTAGAATAGTTTATTACATATATATTGTATGAGCTAATTAGATAAGCTAATCCAAGATTCCACAAATAACTTAGTAGAACAACGATTATAAAAACAAATTAAGACTTTTAATTAAAAACATAAGAAATAATAACTGACAAAATAGAAATTGCAAATGAATTAAATACGCATTACAGTACATTAGGACAAAATTATGGACAAAAAATAACCATTTGTAGTGAATCATCGTAATGATACATATCAGACATCGTATCATGTACCGACCTCAGTCACAAAGTGCAAATAAAACTAATATACCAAACAACACAGCAAAATATCTTCGTGCGACTTAATTCTTATTGTGTGAAAAGGACAAGTGCGTCAAAACTACCGCACGAGAAAACCCTCGCACGTTCAAAATTCTTATAATGTGAAACAGCGCATTGCCTGATATGTATTTTCGTTATCCACCGAATCCCAATACATCCTTGTAAATGCTGAGGTTAGTTCCGCCTCATTTTTTCTTACATCATTTTCCTATCTTACGTTCTATTGTTCTATGTAAGATAAAGTATGTAAAGGTAAAACATGTTTCAACATGTTCACTATCCTATCTGTTCTTTCTTAAAGTATACACTAATAAATTTTGGCAAATTGATTCTACGTCATTCTAATTTTAGCTAGCAATACGGTTTAAACATTCCTATTGCCACTGTGCACACAAATATAAACTACTTACTCTGTGGGAGACCAATTCGTAAAGTATAGAAATACTTTTTCCTACTAATTCCAGTAATAATGTCGATATGAACATGGACGTAACATTAACATTTTTTGGGGGGAATAAAACAATATTTAAAAAAATCAACTATCTATTGTTTTGTATTATTATTTATTTAGGCCTGTAAATGGACCACCGAATTTCATGAAAATTTAAATTCAAATTACTCTTACCCTTATAGCCCGATCAGGGGACACAAAATTTTACGAAAACCTCCAAAAAAAATTAAGGAAGGATGAAAATTTGGGAATAGGTAGTTGAAATTGTCTATTATTATATAAGAAAAAGTTTACAATTCTATATCCCCTCCATTTTACAAAAATTGGGAAATATTTTCTCAGGAGTGAAAAAATATACGTTCAAAATAGGCCCGGAATTGGATAAAATGACTAATTCTAAGCAACTTTTGTTCTATAGAGTTTTTTCACTAAGTCAATACTTTTCGAGTTATTTGCGAATGAATATGTTCATTTTGTTCATTTTTAACAAAAAAAAAACATGTTTTTGGACGGTTTTTCGCAGATAACTCAAAAAGTAAGTATTCTAGTGAAAAAATATTCTGAGTAAAAATATAGCTTGTAAAAAATTGAAAAAGATGGTGTACGCGTGAGGTCTGCAGACCCAGTAGAAGCAGAGTTAAAAAACAAAAATAAATATTTTTTTAAACACTTTAAAAAAGTTGTAATGAATGTTCCCCGAAAAATGTTCTGTTTTTTGGTTATTTCACATTGAAATATTCGATTTGGAATTTGACGAAGAAGAACCTACTTTTCATTAGTTACAACTCTGCTTCTACTGGGTCTACATACCTCAAGCCTACACCATTTTTGTATAAGCTATATTTTTGCTAAGAATATTTTTTTCGCTGAAATACTTATTTTTTGAGTTATCTCCGAAAAACCGTCCAAAAACATGTTTTTTTCTGTTAAAAATGAACATATTCACTTGCAAATAACTCAAAAAGTATTGACTTAAGGAAAAAACTATAGAACAAAAGTTGCTTAGAATTAGTCATTTTATCCAATTCCGGACTTATTTTGATTGTATATTTTTCACCTTCGAGAGGGGGGTTTTCCCCTCCATTTTTGTACCTATTCCCAAATTTTCATCCTTCCTTTATTTTTTTTTGAGGTCAGATTGTTCTTTGATCGGGCTATTACTTCATTATTGTACTTGAGCCCATGGTTGCTTTTACTTGGAACGGTGAAAGTTACCCCTTTTCGTGGGTGAAAATATACGTTTAAGATGTTAAGTTCAGAAATGGATAAATCGACTAATTCTAAACAACTTTCGTTGTAGAATTGTTTACTAAATTAATACTTTTCGAGTTGTTAGCGAGTGAAAATGTTCATTTTTCAACAAAAACAAACATTTTCAGACGGTTTTTCGCAAATATCTCGAAAAGTAAGTACGGTATGCGGCAAACATAATTAAATACGTGTCAGACGCCGAAACGTACTGAGTGATTTCCGAACGTCGTTATAACGTATGTGAATGACGTGATAATGTTAGGTGCTACAGAATGGTTTTTAGTTTTGCAGAAAAATTTTTTATGGTGGAGTACTATTTTAGGTCATATACGAAATAGGTCACGAAAACGGTTAAAGCTTAAAATCAACAATGGTTTCAACAGAACGGGACAACCTGTCACACTGCCAGGGAGTCTCTTCGAATGCGCGATAATTTTGGGAGTTGCCACCCACCAGAACTAACGCCAACAGATGTGTGCATATGGGAAATGCTGAAGGAGTCAGTCAGATCCACCATGTGCCATTTAGGAATTGCGGGCTAGAATTAAAGATTTCTTCGTGCCAGAGGCAGTGGCGGATCTAGAAATTTGCCTTGGGAGTTAAATTTGCCTTGGGGGAACTTCCAATGAAAAACCAACCAAAAGACATAACAAAGATAAACTCAGATTACATAAAAGACATGAATAATAACTTATAGGCATTAAATTCCCTCAATTTTCCTAACTAGCGCGTTTATTGGGTTTCGGTTTCATGTCAGCTAATATATTTTTATGTTTGAACAATTTTTTTTCTTTAATGTTGGACAGAGGTGGAAATTTCCTCATTTTCCCTTCCCGTAGATCCGCCACTGGCCAGAGGGCATCTTTAAATATCTGTTTTATAGGGAACGTGCGTCGTCGTGAATAATATTTGCAAGGCTATAATATCATGTATATTATACTAGATAAATAAATAATCATAAATATTTCAATATTCCTTTCAGTGAGTACTGTTTATTTTGCCGCATACTCTATTTTATCGAAAAAAATATTCTAATACAAAAAAAATGTAGCTTATAAAAAAACAAAAAAGTGGTGTATTTATGAAATCCGTATACGCACTAGAAACAGAGTTGTAGCTCATGAAAAGTAGGTTCTATATCACATTATGTATATCTTACAATGCTTCAGAATACGCGTTCTGATATATCCTAAAATATGTTATTTGTCTTTTTTACTCATAATTTGGTTAGTTTTTAAGCCCTTAATAGTAACCCTTACTTTTGAAACGGTTGTAGTTGAAAAGGCTTGAACGAGTCACTAATCACGGGTATATGCAAAATCCAGATCTTAACCAATTTTTGTCTTATAGAAAAACAAAAACATCCAAATATTCAAAAAATCAAAATGTACATTTTCTTACTTTTCGAGTTTTTACGAATCACTAATAGGTTTTAAGTTATTTAGTACAAAAGGCAATTTTACTATAAAACCAATTTTTTACAAGAATAAGCACTTCGAACCGGTCAAACTTGCAGATCATATAGTCTAAGACAGCGGTTCTCAATCTGTGGTACATGTACCACTGGTGGTACATATCCTTATTTGAGGTGGTACACAAAACTCAAAAACAGCCAAAATCAGCACCACTATTATAGTAAATTAGATCACCTAGCTAGACTGGTATTACATAGGTGGTACCAAAATTAATAAAAAGTATTTGGTGCTACATGACTCAAAAAGATTGAGAACCGCTGGTCTAAGAGCTAGTGAACTCTCCGAGTAACGGTCTTGCTGTAAGGCTAGAAATTTTTATAGTGATAATTCATAGCACACCAAGGCTAAAAACCATGACCTGGCAAGCATCAGCCCTGCACCTGTATCTACCAGGTGAGTCGAAAACTGCATAGTTTAGGGGGTAAAATAAACTTTCTCCTGTAAAGTTTAAATTTAAGTATGTATTTGAGTAAGTCATTTAGTAGAATCCACTAGGAAAAATTTCCTGTAGCTGGCTGTATACCATTAATTACAAGTAAAATTTAATAAAAAATTTTTGGCTTGGTAAAAGGTATATTAGTTTAAAAAGCCCCTATAGGGCTACAAACATAGAAACAAAACGTTTTCGCTCTGTAACAAGAGCGTCATCAGTGTTACAAGAACATGGTGAGCCAACAAAAAAAAAATACAAAGGTCAAAGCCTTTCAAAAACAGACTAAAAGTATAGATGCCAACATGGCAAAATCCAAAGGATGGATAAAATTCCTATGGCTACGGCCCTAGGGCAACATATGACTCCCACATGTGGTAAGTGGGTCAAAAGGTAACATTAGGTCATTATGTTACAACAGGTGACAGGCAACTCTGTTTTTTGAAAGGCTTTGACCTTTGTATTTTTTGGTGGGCTCACCATTTTCTTGTAACACTGATGATGCTCTTGTTACAGAGCGAACACGTTTTGTTTCTATGTTTGTAGCCCTATAGGGGCTTTTTAAACTAATATACCTTTTACCAAGCCAAAAAATTTTTATTTAATTTTACGTCATTTAGAAGAAATGTGTACAATGACAGGCGATTCTGAACAGCATAAGACCTTGCCAAGCGAGGGGAAAGATTAGTGTTTTTTCCTAAAATTAGTTTTTTTACATCAAACAAAGTTTTTTTAGGTTTTTTGAATCATTCCAAACAGAAAAGGTCTTTAGTGACTTTTCTCTTAGGTTAATACTTTTTGACATATAAGCGATTAAAAATTTAAAAATTGCGAAATTGGCCAATTTAACCCCGAATCGGACATTTAACTGAAAATTGCAATGATGCCAAGGTAGGTAGATATTCTTTAAACATCGATTGATGAAATCCCGAAGAGCTTTTTGCAATACAATATCGAAAACCCCTTTGTTTTTTAATTGCTAATCAAGCGGGCGCGACACTAGTATAAGTGAGGACGTTTGAATTTGCATAAATTCATTATCTCGAGAATGGGCAAATTTGAAGAGAAATCCTCAAACAGGTCGATTTTTATTTTTAAATTAGGACTTTTTGGCATATATATAATACTAGTGACGTCATCCATCTGGTCGTGATGACTTAACTTAATCGATGATTTTTTTAAATGCGAGTAGGGTTTGTGTGATAGCTCATTTGAAAGGTTATTTAATTCTCTATTCAGTAATATAAACATTAACATAATTATTTATACAGAGTGTACAAAAAAAATTTTATTAAATTAATTTACACAAAAAAAGAAAACATTTTTGCACACCCTCTATAAATAATTATGTTAACGTTTATATTACTAAATAGAGAATTAAATAACCTTTCAAATGAGCTATCACACGACCCCTACTCCCATTCAAAAAATCATCGATTACGTCATCACGCCCGGATGGATGACGTCACTAATATTATATACATGCCAAAAAGTCCTAATTTAAAAATAAAAATTGACCTGTCTGAGGATTTCTCTTCAAATTTGCCCATTCTCGAGATAATGAATTTATGCAAACTCAAACGTCCTCACTTATTATACAGTGTCGTGCCCGCTTGATTAGCAGTTAAAAAACAAAGGGGTTTTCGACATTATATTCCAAAAAACTCTTCGGGATTTCATCAATATATGTTAAAAGAAATCTATACCTTGGCAACATTGAAATTGTCAGTTAAATGTCCGATTCAGGGTTAAAAATGGCCGATTTCGCAATTTTTAATCGCTTATATGTCAAAAACTATTAACCTAAAAGAAGACTCACTAAAGACCTTTTCTGTTTGGAATGATTCAAAAAACCTAAAAAAAACTTTGTTCGATGCAAAAACAATAATTTTAGGAAAAAACCTAAGGTTTGCTCCAACTCGATACAAAACCGTTCTTGAATTGTTACGCGCATGCGCAATAACGAATAATTGTGCGCATGAAACATTTTTCGTTACTGCGTATACTCGTAACCGTTCAAGAACGGTTTTGTATCGAGTTGGAACAAACCTATAAACAATACATCTAGGTACTTATAAAGTAAATTGTAAAGCGGTAACGATTAATTTCATTTGGGGTGAGACTTTCACGATTTTTTTACCAAAAAAAGGGACCAAATTTATTTTGAGTGCTACTCGTTTAGTTTTGATGCTAGAAACTTTTATGAAAAATTAAAACAAAACTTTTTGAAGGTTTTGATGGCTTTCCCCCGAAAAGTTCTTTATTTTTTGGTTATTTCACATTGACATATCAGATTTGGAATTTGACGAATACGACCCTATTTTTCATGAGCTACAACTTTGCTTTTACTAGGTCTATTACACCATTTTTTTCGTTTTTTGTTTATGGGCTACCTTTTTGCTAAGAATAGGTTTTTTTTTCGATAAAATACTAACTTATCTTATATGCTTACTTGAGTTATTTGCGAACAACCGTCGGGAAACGTGGTATTTTCGCAAAAAAAGTTGCTTAGAATTAGTCATTTTATCCATTTCCGGTTTATCTTGAACGTATGTTTCCCCCAAAAGTAAAAAGAACGCTGGGCTTAAGTCCAGTAATGAAATAGAGGGTAAGAGTCCTAACAAATCCGCCGTGACTAGGGAAATTATGCTCCAAAACGGTCATTTACTGGGCTAATTATCAATGGTTGTGCTTGTATAAGGTTAAAAATCTTTTCTATTTGAAAAAAAAAAGTATAAATATTTTTTTTGGGAAATGTGCGAAAACAACTTTTCTAATAATTTTCAAATTTTTATCCGTTAAGTAACGTGTGATCCAAAATTATTGTCACCATAGGTGGCTCTGAACGACAGAGATATCTATACAGTGCATGTCTATTATAAATTCAGATATAGTTTCTATTCTAGTTTACGTCAACTTTGACAGATACTTGTCAGTGTACGAACGTCAACTTAAAAAACACTATAATTGAACATAAAAAGTAGCAGAGGAAGCAAAATTTTAGATTTATACGAATTAAAAGGTCTTGAGATTGGATACTTATCTTTTCAACGTGTTTTCAATCTGTATTCTTTGTTTGGAAAAGTCATCATAACAACACTGAATATAGCCGCAGTTGGCCGTGACGTCACACTCCGGCGGCCTTTCATTTTAAAACAAGACATACGTGTTTTTTTGCACGGATAGCTTTGATCCCAATAATTGTGGATCGCTCGTTATTATGAAGATAAGATAAAAAACTGCAACATAAATTACCTTATCTAAGAATCACTTTAAAAATTGTGCCTCAAATATATATCGCATTAATCAAGTTTGTCAATTAGTCACATATTTTTGTTGATTTTTTTGTTTTTGAATTTTTAACCCGTATTTCGGGGGAAAGGCAAATGCTGAACATTAAATTAAACTATCAGACAGGAAAAGAATCGAATGGATCTGTAACAAAACAAAAGTGAAAGATGTCTCAACCCAAGTAGGCAAGCTTAAATGGAAGTTCGCCGGACACACCCTACGGCAGAAGGATGAAAGATGGACCAAGACGATTAACATTGGAGACCGTGAAACCACAAACGAGAAAGGGGAAGGCCACAGATGCTATGGTCAGATGACCTGGAAGAAGGAAGAGGAGGCCTATATCCAAGGATGGATGTTTAGGGCTGATTAGATAGATAGATTTCGTATGCACGACCCCTCGTATCGTATACACTTTTATAAATCCATATCCTTATCACAGACGCAGATTTTTAACCAAATATCTTCGATTCTAGAGAACAAAAGCAAAAGTTCAGCGTAAACTTTAAAAGTTTTACAAACTAAGTTCTCAGCGACTTTAAAAAATTATAAGCCATACGGGTGCCGAGACGAACATTAAAATGAGGAAAGTTTAAATAATTTACGTCCCATCTGCTCCGCGTGGTAAAGTTCCAACGAGAAGGTTTCCTAAGTACTCCACAAAAAAATAAATAAATTAAAAATGTATAAACATTTTCAATTTATTTGCAACCTGAAAATGCAGCAGCCCTATATTCTAGTTTAATCGGAGATTACAGGAAGATTCTATATTGGTTTCGGGGCTTTTTGCCCCATCATCAGTAGTCCCATATCCTCTTCTCTCCGATTGAACCAGATAACTCGATGCGTGCCTTCCCAGATTGCAAAGAAAGAAATGTTACGGATATCGAAGCGACGTCTGCTAAGAAACAAACTAAGTTCTCAATCCAGTAGCACAGAAACCGACAATAAATATCGTTCTCCATACCACTAGATTGACAACAGATAGAAACTCTCTGGTTACTACCTCCGCGACTTTCAAAAATTATAAGCTTACGAAGCAGAAGTTACGAATAATGAAATGGCTTTGTAAAAACTGTTTAAAAATCCGTTTATTTTAACGGCATCCAAAGACCGAGATTGAAATTATAGTTTTATTCTTTGAAAATACTAAACATGGAAAACAAAATAAAGAATGTAGTTTATCACACCCACATAATCACTAAGTTTTTCTATATTGTTCAACTTTAAAACAATGTTTAAACTTTTTGTTTCTTATTGCACATTCTTGTACCAAGTTTATCTCCGACCAAGTTAGTCCATTCTTTTTATAAGAAGTCGATTTTCAAAACTATTTGCATTTTCTTTAATAAACTTCACTGAATAAGGCTCCACCATCCTAAAAAAACTACCTACCAATATTGTATTTAATAAAATCCCACAACAGAAAATGCCAAACTGTGAATCGAAACGCTTCGCCCCGGTCTCTGTGTGCAGTGCACAAATGGTCAATGTTTTAAGATAGAAGAATCCCTGGTTCACGAATTTAAGAGCTCACGTTCTTATATAGGGTAACTGTATAGTGGATGGGTTCAATTTGAATTCTGCACCTACCACGTGCATCTAGCGTAGCGGTGTTGTGCAAACAAATTATGTGATTAATAAATACAGTTATATTATTTTATGATATTTATGAGATTTAAGAGGAAACAGTAGCGATCAACAGGTAGCCAAAACGCGTTCCAAGATTGCGGCTATAATTTTGAATATTTTTTCGAGATATTTGGCACACTTATTCGTAATATAATAAAGAATAGCGGTACAGAGCCCAATTTGAAAAATATATTAATATGTGGAAATTACTCTGTAATTAAATACAATATTAAAAAAACGAGCCTGTACCGCCATTAAGAAGAACAAAAAAATACACTTTCTTCAAATAAACTTTTTTATCCGATGCCTAGATTTTGTGTCATTTTGGAACAACTAAAATTTTTTATTTCATTAGTAGTTCCAAAATTACACAAAATCTAGGCATCGGATAAAAAAGTTTATTTGAAGAAAGTGTATTTTTTTGTTCTTCTTAATGGCGGTACAGGCTCGTTTTTTTAATATTGTATTTAATTACAGAGTAATTTCCACATATTAATATATTTTTCAAATTGGGCTCTGTACCGCCATTCTTTATTATTTTACGAATACGTGTGCCAAATATCTCGAAAAAATATTCAAAATTATAGCCGCAATCTTGGAACGCGTTTTGGCTACCTGTTGATCGCTACTGTATCACCTTAAGACAAAATATTTTAATGATATTTATGAGATTTTTAAAAATATGTATTTTAATGAAATTTGATTGGGTGTTCACTGCACAAGTGAACCAATGGAGAAACCGCCCCTGTCGGAGAGTACAGGAAGTGTCTATACCAGTTTCGGGACTTTTTTGCCCCATCATCAGTAGTCCCATATCCTCTTCTCTCCGATTCAACCAGATAACTCGATGCGTGCCTTCCCAGATTGCAAAGAAAGAAATGTTACGGATATCGTAGCGACATCTGCTAAGAAACAAACTAAGTTCTAAATCCAGTAGCACAGAAACCGACAATAAATATCGTTCTCCATACGACTAGATTGACAACAGATGGAAACTCTCTGGTTACTACCTCCGCGGCTTTCAAAAATTATAAGCCATACGGGTGCCGAGACGAACATCAAGATGAGGGAATTTTAAATAATTCACGTCCCATCTGCTTAGCATGAAGGAGCTTTGAAAGCCGAGGAGGTAGTAACCAGGGAGTTTCCATCTGTTGTCAATCTAGTGGTATGGGGAACAATATTTATTGTCGGTTTCTGTGCTACTGGATTGAGAACTTAGTTTGTTTCTTAGCAAATGTCGCTACAATATCCGTGACATTTCTTTCTTTGCAATCTGGGAAGGCACGCATCGAGTTATCTGGTTGAATCGGAGAGAAGAGGATATGGGACTACTGATGATGGGGCAAAAAAGTCCCGAAACTGGTATAGACACTTCCTGTACTCTCGATTTAACTAGAATATAGTGCTGCTGCATTTTCAGGTTGCAAAGAAATTGAAAATATTTATATATAATTCACGTCCCATCTGCTCAGCGTGGTAAAGCCTTTGAAAGCCGAGGGGGTAGTAACCAGGGAGTTTCCATCTGTTGTCAATCTAGTGGTATGGAGAACAATATTTATTGTCGGTTTCTGTGCTACTGGATTGAGAAGTTAGTTTGTTTCTTAGCAGATGTCGCTACGTTATTCGTGACATTTCTTTCTTTACAATCTGAGAAGGCGCGCATCGAGTTATCTGGTTGAATCGGAGAGAAGAGAATATGGGACTACTGATGATGGGGCAAAAAAGTCCCGAAACTGGTATAGACACTTCCTATACTCTCCGATTTAACTAGAATATAGTGCTGCTGCATTTTCAGGTTGCAAAGAAATTGAAAATATTTATATATAATTCACGTCCCATCTGCTCAGCGTGGTAAAGCCTTTGAAAGCCGAGGAGGTAGTAACCAGGGAGTTTCCATCTGTTGTCAATCTAGTGGTATGGAGAACAATATTTATTGTCGGTTTCTGTGCTACTGGATTGAGAAGTTAGTTTGTTTCTTAGCAGATGTCGCTACGTTATTCGTGACATTTCTTTCTTTACAATCTGAGAAGGCACGCATCGAGTTATCTGGTTGAATCGGAGAGAAGAGGATATGGGACTACTGATGATGGGGCAAAAAAGTCCCGAAACTGGTATAGACACTTCCTGTACTCTCCGATTTAACTAGAATATAGTGCTGCTGCATTTTCAGGTTGCAAAGAAATTGAAAATATTTATATATAATTCACGTCCCATCTGCTCAGCGTGGTAAAGCCTTTGAAAGCCGAGGAGGTAGTAACCAGGGAGTTTCCATCTGTTGTCAATCTAGTGGTATGGAGAACGATATTTATTGTCGGTTTCTGTGCTACTGGATTGAGAAGTTAGTTTGTTTCTTAGCAGATGTCGCTACGATATTCGTGACATTTCTTTCTTTGCAATCTGGGAAGGCGCGCATCGAGTTATCTGGTTGATGATGGGGCAAAAAAGCTCCGAAACCGGTATAGACTCTTCCTGTACTCTCCGATTTAACTAGAATATAATGCTGCATTTTCAAGTTGCAAATACATAAATTGAAGTTGTTTATACAGTTTTAAAAGTTTTAATTCACCAAACTTTTTGGATTTTCATAATATACAAAATATTTTTTAAATTAATAAAAACCCTTCGGTAATTAAACAGAATAACAACAAATTAAAAAACGGACGTGGATAATTCAACGTTTTCACCATTTATTTAATGATATAGACTGGGTGAAAACAAAAATATTCGGAATTAATATTACTAACCGTTGCAGTAACTTCTAACTTTCCCCGCTGTGTTTCAGTAATTTGTTTAGAATTATGTACATTATAGACCGGTCTAACTAAAAAATTGGAGTGAGGTTACAATAATTACCATCAAGCTGAAAATTGGCAGGATTGTTCAAAATACCATCATAAATGAAATCTAAAAAGTCCTCATAAATCCGACCCGAGCTAAAAAATTTACGCGGGGTCAAAGGTCACCAAATATATCTTTTAGCGATTTTCAGCGAAATGGTAAGCTTTATCATAAAATTAGTTCAGTAGAACTAATTCAACTCCACAAGAAGTGCTTAGATAAGTTTCGATATGCATGTTTCTTTAAAAATACTCTAAATAAAAAACAAGTGCAGTTATTTTGTCTTTCTCCAACCTCAGCGGCTGCTCATCAATATCTTTTTCGGGAGGTCCGTGAACTTAGCCCGAAAAAGTCGGGAACAAAAATGTGATCGATGGCATTCGATTGTCCATTGATTGTCCACGTTAGTCCACCATTTTATTTCGTTAGTCCACCCATCAATTCTTTTTTATAAACAAAAATTTTTTTTCGGGCTAACTTCACAAATCCACAAATTTTCGAATATTTAAAAAAACTCTTGCTATATTGTTTGTCCATCGTTTGTCCATGTTTGTCCACCACATAATTTTTTTGTCCACCCTCTGATATTTTTAAAATAATTTTTTTTATATATAATATATTGCTTACGGGTAATAGGACAGTACCGCCGAAAAAGTACTTCAGACATTAGAATGAATGTTTATGCGGGAGCAGAATCTTAACTACCCATTTGTCTATACCCTCGCAGCGTTTGTCCAACCCCTTAATGTGCAAAACAACCCCCTTGAAGACTTTAATTTATTTTTTTTAATTCTCAACCCGGGCCAAATTCACGTCCGCTTAAAAACGCATTTAAACGTTATTTCAGGTTCAGAATCACAACTACCCGTTTGTCCACTCCTTCGCAGCGTTTGTCCAACCCCTTAAAGTGCGAAACCAACCCCCTGTTATTTGAAATTATTTTTTTATTTTTTAATTCGGGCTAACTTCACGTCCGCTTAAATGCGTGTTTAAACGTTAATTCGGGGGCAGAATCTCAACTACACGTTTGTCCACCCCTTCACAGCGTTTGTCCAACCCCTTAAAGTGCGAAACGACCCCCATGGAGATTGTAAATATTTTTTTTATTTCTTTATTCGGGCTAACTTCACGTCCGTTTAAACGGGTATTTTAACATTAACTCGGGTGCAGAATCACAACTACCCGTTTGTCCACCCCTTCGCAGCATTTGTCCAACCCCTTAAAGTGCGAAACAACTCCCCTGTTAATTGTAATTATTTTTTTATTTCTTAATTCGGGCTAACTTCACGTTCTCTTAAATGGGTATTTAAACGTTAATTCGGGTGCAGAATCACAACTACCCGTTTGTGCACCTCTTCGCAGCGTTTGTCCAACCCCTTAAAGTGCGAGACAACCCCCCCCGTTAATTGTAATTATTTTTTTATTTCTTAATTCGGGCTAACTTCACGTTCTCTTAAATGGGTATTTAAACGTTAATTCGGGGCAGAATCCCATCTACACGTTTGTCCACCCCTTCACAGCGTTTGTCCAACCCCTTAAAGTGCGAAACAACCCCCCTGTTAATTGTAGTTACTTTTTTATTTCTTAATTCGGGCCAACTTCACGTTCTCTTAAATGGGCATTTAAACGTTAATTTGGGGGCAGAATCCCAACTACACGTTTGTCCACCCCTTCACAGCGTTTGTCCAACCCCTTAAAGTGCGAAACGACCCCCATGGAGATTGTAAATATTTTTTTTATTTCTTAATTCGGGCTAACTTCACGTTCTCTTAAATGGGTATTTAAACGTTAATTCGGGTGCAGAATCACAACTACCCGTTTGTGCACCTCTTCGCAGCGTTTGTCCAACCCCTTAAAGTGCGAGACAACCCCTCCGTTAATTGTAATTATTTTTTTATTTCTTTATTCGGGCTAACTTCACGTCCGTTTAAACGGGTATTTTAACATTAACTCGGGTGCAGAATCACAACTACCCGTTTGTCCACCCCTTCGATGCGTTTGTCCAACCCCTTAAAGTGCGAAACAACCCCCCTGTTAATTGTAATTATTTTTTTATTTCTTAATTCGGGCTAACTTCACGTTCTCCTAAATGGGTATTTTAACATTAATTCGGGTGCAGAATCACAACTGCCCTTTTGTCCACCCATTCGCAGCGTTTGTCCAACCCCTTAAAGTGCGAGACAACCCCCCCCGTTAATTGTAATTATTTTTTTATTTCTTTATTCGGGCTAACTTCACGTCCGTTTAAACGGGTATTTTAACATTAACTCGGGTGCAGAATCACAACTACCCGTTTGTCCACCCCTTCGATGCGTTTGTCCAACCCCTTAAAGTGCGAAACAACCCCCCTGTTAATTGTAGTTACTTTTTTATTTCTTAATTCGGGCCAACTTCACGTTCTCTTAAATGGGCATTTAAACGTTAATTTGGGGGCAGAATCCCAACTACACGTTTGTCCACCCCTTCACAGCGTTTGTCCAACCCCTTAAAGTGCGAAACAACCCCCCTGTTAATTGTAGTTACTTTTTTATTTCTTAATTCGGGCCAACTTCACGTTCTCTTAAATGGGCATTTAAACGTTAATTTGGGGGCAGAATCCCAACTACACGTTTGTCCACCCCTTCACAGCGTTTGTCCAACCCCTTAAAGTGCGAAACGACCCCCATGGAGATTGTAAATATTTTTTTTATTTCTTAATTCGGGCTAACTTCACGTTCTCTTAAATGGGTATTTAAACGTTAATTCGGGTGCAGAATCACAACTACCCGTTTGTGCACCTCTTCGCAGCGTTTGTCCAACCCCTTAAAGTGCGAGACAACCCCTCCGTTAATTGTAATTATTTTTTTATTTCTTTATTCGGGCTAACTTCACGTCCGTTTAAACGGGTATTTTAACATTAACTCGGGTGCAGAATCACAACTACCCGTTTGTCCACCCCTTCGATGCGTTTGTCCAACCCCTTAAAGTGCGAAACAACCCCCCTGTTAATTGTAATTATTTTTTTATTTCTTAATTCGGGCTAACTTCACGTTCTCCTAAATGGGTATTTTAACATTAATTCGGGTGCAGAATCACAACTGCCCTTTTGTCCACCCATTCGCAGCGTTTGTCCAACCCCTTAAAGTGCGAGACAACCCCCCCCGTTAATTGTAATTATTTTTTTATTTCTTTATTCGGGCTAACTTCACGTCCGTTTAAACGGGTATTTTAACATTAACTCGGGTGCAGAATCACAACTACCCGTTTGTCCACCCCTTCGATGCGTTTGTCCAACCCCTTAAAGTGCGAAACAACCCCCCTGTTAATTGTAGTTACTTTTTTATTTCTTAATTCGGGCCAACTTCACGTTCTCTTAAATGGGCATTTAAACGTTAATTTGGGGGCAGAATCCCAACTACACGTTTGTCCACCCCTTCACAGCGTTTGTCCAACCCCTTAAAGTGCGAAACAACCCCCCTGTTAATTGTAGTTACTTTTTTATTTCTTAATTCGGGCCAACTTCACGTTCTCTTAAATGGGCATTTAAACGTTAATTTGGGGGCAGAATCCCAACTACACGTTTGTCCACCCCTTCACAGCGTTTGTCCAACCCCTTAAAGTGCGAAACGACCCCCATGGAGATTGTAAATATTTTTTTTATTTCTTAATTCGGGCTAACTTCACGTTCTCTTAAATGGGTATTTAAACGTTAATTCGGGTGCAGAATCACAACTACCCGTTTGTGCACCTCTTCGCAGCGTTTGTCCAACCCCTTAAAGTGCGAGACAACCCCTCCGTTAATTGTAATTATTTTTTTATTTCTTTATTCGGGCTAACTTCACGTCCGTTTAAACGGGTATTTTAACATTAACTCGGGTGCAGAATCACAACTACCCGTTTGTCCACCCCTTCGATGCGTTTGTCCAACCCCTTAAAGTGCGAAACAACCCCCCTGTTAATTGTAATTATTTTTTTATTTCTTAATTCGGGCTAACTTCACGTTCTCCTAAATGGGTATTTTAACATTAATTCGGGTGCAGAATCACAACTGCCCTTTTGTCCACCCATTCGCAGCGTTTGTCCAACCCCTTAAAGTGCGAGACAACCCCCCCCGTTAATTGTAATTATTTTTTTATTTCTTTATTCGGGCTAACTTCACGTCCGTTTAAACGGGTATTTTAACATTAACTCGGGTGCAGAATCACAACTACCCGTTTGTCCACCCCTTCGATGCGTTTGTCCAACCCCTTAAAGTGCGAAACAACCCCCCTGTTAATTGTAGTTACTTTTTTATTTCTTAATTCGGGCCAACTTCACGTTCTCTTAAATGGGCATTTAAACGTTAATTTGGGGGCAGAATCCCAACTACACGTTTGTCCACCCCTTCACAGCGTTTGTCCAACCCCTTAAAGTGCGAAACAACCCCCCTGTTAATTGTAGTTACTTTTTTATTTCTTAATTCGGGCCAACTTCACGTTCTCTTAAATGGGCATTTAAACGTTAATTTGGGGGCAGAATCCCAACTACACGTTTGTCCACCCCTTCACAGCGTTTGTCCAACCCCTTAAAGTGCGAAACGACCCCCATGGAGATTGTAAATATTTTTTTTATTTCTTAATTCGGGCTAACTTCACGTTCTCTTAAATGGGTATTTAAACGTTAATTCGGGTGCAGAATCACAACTACCCGTTTGTGCACCTCTTCGCAGCGTTTGTCCAACCCCTTAAAGTGCGAGACAACCCCTCCGTTAATTGTAATTATTTTTTTATTTCTTTATTCGGGCTAACTTCACGTCCGTTTAAACGGGTATTTTAACATTAACTCGGGTGCAGAATCACAACTACCCGTTTGTCCACCCCTTCGATGCGTTTGTCCAACCCCTTAAAGTGCGAAACAACCCCCCTGTTAATTGTAATTATTTTTTTATTTCTTAATTCGGGCTAACTTCACGTTCTCCTAAATGGGTATTTTAACATTAATTCGGGTGCAGAATCACAACTGCCCTTTTGTCCACCCATTCGCAGCGTTTGTCCAACCCCTTAAAGTGCGAGACAACCCCCCCCGTTAATTGTAATTATTTTTTTATTTCTTTATTCGGGCTAACTTCACGTCCGTTTAAACGGGTATTTTAACATTAACTCGGGTGCAGAATCACAACTACCCGTTTGTCCACCCCTTCGATGCGTTTGTCCAACCCCTTAAAGTGCGAAACAACCCCCCTGTTAATTGTAGTTACTTTTTTATTTCTTAATTCGGGCCAACTTCACGTTCTCTTAAATGGGCATTTAAACGTTAATTTGGGGGCAGAATCCCAACTACACGTTTGTCCACCCCTTCACAGCGTTTGTCCAACCCCTTAAAGTGCGAAACGACCCCCATGGAGATTGTAAATATTTTTTTTATTTCTTAATTCGGGCTAACTTCACGTTCTCTTAAATGGGTATTTAAACGTTAATTCGGGTGCAGAATCACAACTACCCGTTTGTGCACCTCTTCGCAGCGTTTGTCCAACCCCTTAAAGTGCGAGACAACCCCTCCGTTAATTGTAATTATTTTTTTATTTCTTTATTCGGGCTAACTTCACGTCCGTTTAAACGGGTATTTTAACATTAACTCGGGTGCAGAATCACAACTACCCGTTTGTCCACCCCTTCGATGCGTTTGTCCAACCCCTTAAAGTGCGAAACAACCCCCCTGTTAATTGTAATTATTGTTTTATTTCTTAATTCGGGCTAACTTCACGTTCCCTTAAATGGGTATTTTAACATTAATTCGGGTGCAGAATCACAACTACCCGTTTGTCCACCCCTTCGCAGCGTTTGTCCAACCCCTTAAAGTGCGAAACAACCCCCCTGTTAATTGTAATTATTTTTTTATTTCTTAATTCAGGCTAACATCACGTTCTCTTAAATGGGTATTTAAACGTGAATTCGGGGGCAGAATCCCAACTACACGTTTGTCCACCCCTTCACAGCGTTTGTCCAACCCCTTAAAGTGCGAAACGACCCCCATGGTGATTGTTAATATTTTTTTATTTCTTTATTCGGGCCAACTTCACGTCCGTTTAAACGGGTATTTTAACATTAATTCGGGTGCAGAATCACAACTACCCGTTTCTCCACCCCTTCGCAGCGTTTGTCCAACCCCTTAAAGTGCGAAAGAACCCCCCTGTTAATTTTAATTATTTTTTTATTTCTTAATTCGGGCTAACTTCACGTCCGTTTAAACGGGTATTTCAACATTAAATTCGGGTCCAGAATCACAACTACCCGTTTGTCCATTCCTTCGCAGTGTTTGTCCAACCCCTTAAAATGCGATAAAGTAGTTGTGATTCTGCACTTGAATTAATGTTAAAATGCCCGTTTAGACGGACGTGAAGTTAGCCCGAATAAAGAAATAAAAAAATTAAAAAGGGGTAGTTCCCTGGATTGGCTGTATACCTTATAGTTAAACAAACTGGAACATGAAGTAAAAACCACTTCTATGTAAAAGGTATATTTACTAAAAATTTTTAGAATCCCAATGGATTCAATAAAATGAGTTCATCAGAACGTTTTCAAACCTATCGGTCCATCATCAGTGAATCTAAAATCAAATAAGTAATCCCACTATTAAAATTGAAAAGATGGTTGAAATTGTGAAAGTTAAAAAATGTGGTTATGATTACTTACTTGAATACTTGCAAAATAGCCCCAGAACCAAACAATGGTTGTGATTATAAATAAATCTACATTATGTTGAAATAAATTTAAAATGGCTAAACGCCGATGTTCAGGGATTAAACCTCTGGGAACATGGTGAAACTCTACCCGAGGACCCAATCAACCATCTTCGGTCAACGATGACTACTAAGTGTCAAAGCTATGTAAGGAAATGCTTGATGTGACATTGACAGTTGAGGAAGAAGGTAGTCGATTTTCTAGGAAATTTAAAAACAAAGTCATGATCCAAGACGAAGATATGGTAAAGCTTTTAATATCTGAAATTGTCTGTTAATTAAATCTATTGTTTTTTAAAATTAAAAGATAATGTGTTTTACAAAATAAAAATTATTTTAACTGTAGGTAACTACAAATTGACTGTATCAAATAAAATTAACCTGATCAAAAAATTACAATATGATAAAGTGAGCTGATTAGTAGTAATGACAGAAATAAAATTAAATAAGTGGTGTTATAGAAGAAGTTTTAAATTTTGAAAAGGGATATTATTATATCAAGAAATTTATATGTCCACAGTATGTGTATTGATGGTTGTATAGGTAGAAGGGAAATTATTGTTTGGATGTAGGTGAAAATTAAAAAATTTTTTTAAATAGATTGGAGTTAAGATAAAGTCAATCTGATAGTAGAAAGTATGATTCAGGAATGCAATTATTATGGAACAATTTTTATGAAATTGAGAAAATTCTTGTGACAAACTGGTGAATATGTAAAATTGATAATAAATAATTGTAGGATCACAGGTTGCCCAGTTGATACAAACTAAAATTTAATTAGTATAGAAAACAATAGGTGTAATGAATAAAATAGAATTAATAAAACAAAATTAAGAGAATGAATATTGTTATAATTTGATTAAAGAATGACTGAGTTTAACTGTGATAACTGAAATAAAGTGATGAAATGTTAGATGTGGAGATAAAAAATATATTTGGAAAAGGTCAAAGACAAAAAGCAAAGGAGTGTGATGTAGGGTCAAAGCATAGGTGAAATGAGTGAAAGAGAAAGATTGGAGAAGTTGGGTATGAGGGTTGAACTGAATGAAGAAAAGAAATGAAAGAAGTGTGAAAAGGGGTATGGTAAATTAATTAGGTTTTGATTAAGAGGAGTTCATGTGGTTAGTAAAGATTAGTATGTGTAAAGGAGTTTGGAGCCAGTAAGGGAACGAAGAAGATAGTTTGCCGTGGGTAAATAGGATGAAGAAGATAGCAGATAGGATAGGAAAAGGGAAGGTATAACAAAGTAATAGGAATTATGAAAATAATTGACGGTGAATGGGGACAAAATTGCGGTTAAGGGATGTTTGTCGGTTAACACAATTGGGACTTTTCTTTAGGTCTTTGACAATTTCCAAATCCTCGTATAAGTCTAAACGGAGTGTATTTTTTTTTTGTTGAATGTTGTGTATCAACTGCCTATCTCAAGATTACTTTGTCTTCAACAACAACTTTTATCAACAACCAGATGGTTTAGCAATGGGAAGTTGCTTATCCCCTTTCTTAGCTGATGTCTTTATGGATCATTTAGAATCCAATCATATCACAAAAAATCCAGAGATATTACATTGGTTTCGTTATGTAGATGACATTTTAGTCCTCATATCTGGTAACTCCGACTCAGCTCACAACTTACTTCATAAAATCAATCAAATCCATCCTAAAATCACTTTTACCATGGAACTAGAATCTTCTAACTCCATTAACTTCCTGGACATATCTATTACCAGACTATATGATCACTTCAACTTTGGTATCTACCGTAAACCTACACAGACTGATCACGTTATCCATTCCACTTCTAACCATCCTCTTTCACATAAACTTTCTGCATTTCGTAGTTTTATACATAGATTAAACTCTATTCCTCTATCTACAACTGAATTTAACAAAGAACTGAACATCATCAAACAAATTGCAGTTAACAATGGTTATGACCCAGACATCATCCATAAACTTCAACAGAAAAGAGAACTTAAGTTACTTCAACAATCCGCTTTCTCATCATCTTCCACAACTACTCCAATTTATGCCTCCTTACCGTTTAATAACTCCAAATTATCTGAAAGAGTCAAACAAATCATTTCTAATTCTTGTGATAACATCAAGATCTCATTTAAAGTCAATAACACCCTCAATAAAAGCTTAACTAACACCAAAGACCCTATCCATTACATGAGCCGTAGTGGGGTATACAGACTCTCTTGTTCAGACTGCGATGCTACCTACATTGGTAGAACTTATAGATCTCTTTCCACCCGATCGGCAGAACACAGTAAGAGAGATACCACTTCAGCTTTTTCACACCATTTAAAAGTCAATAAACACGAACTTAAGATTCCTGATGGGGTCCAGTTGATACACAACATTCAACAAAAAAAATACACTCCGTTTAGACTTATACGAGGATTTGGAAATTGTCAAAGACCTAAAGAAAAGTCCCAATTGTGTTAACCGACAAACATCCCTTAATCGCAATTTTGTCCCCATTCACCGTCAATTATTTTCATAATTCCTATTACTTTGTTATACCTTCCCTTTTCCTATCCTATCTGCTATCTTCTTCATCCTATTTACCCACGGCAAACTATCTTCTTCGTTCCCTTACTGGCTCCAAACTCCTTTACACATACAAATATTTACTAACCACATGAACTCCTCTTAATCAAAACCTAATTAATTTACCATACCTCTTTTCACACTTCTTTCATTTCTTTTCTTCATTCAGTTCAACCATCATACCCAACTTCTCCAATCTTTCTCTTTCACTCATTTCACCTATGCTTTGACCCTACATCACACTCCTTTGCTTTTTGTCTTTGACCTTTTCCAAATATATTTTTTATCTCCACATCTAACATTTCATCACTTTATTTCAGTTATCACAGTTAAACTCAGTCATTCTTTAATCAAATTATAACAATATTCATTCTCTTAATTTTGTTTTATTAATTCTATTTTATTCATTACACCTATTGTTTTCTATACTAATTAAATTTTAGTTTGTATCAACTGGGCAACCTGTGATCCTACAATTATTTATTATCAATTTTACATATTCACCAGTTTGTCACAAGAATTTTCTCAATTTCATAAAAATTGTTCCATAATAATTGCATTCCTGAATCATACTTTCTACTATCAGATTGACTTTATCTTAACTCCAATCTATTTAAAAAAAAATTTTAATTTTCACCTACATCCAAACAATAATTTCCCTTCTACCTATACAACCATCAATACACATACTGTGGACATATAAATTTCTTGATATAATAATATCCCTTTTCAAAATTTAAAACTTCTTCTATAACACCTCTTATTTAATTTTATTTCTGTCATTACTACTAATCAGCTCACTTTATCATATTGTAATTTTTTGATCAGGTTAATTTTATTTGATACAGTCAATTTGTAGTTACCTACAGTTAAAATAATTTTTATTTTGTAAAACACATTATCTTTTAATTTTAAAAAACAATAGATTTAATTAACAGACAATTTCAGATATTAAAAGCTTTACCATATCTTCGTCTTGGATCATGACTTTGTTTTTAAATTTCCTAGAAAATCGACTACCTTCTTCCTCAACTGTCAATGTCACATCAAGCATTTCCTTACATAGCTTTGACACTTAGTAGTCATCGTTGACCGAAGATGGTTGATTGGGTCCTCGGGTAGAGTTTCACCATGTTCCCAGAGGTTTAATCCCTGAACATCGGCGTTTAGCCATTTTAAATTTATTTCAACATAATGTAGATTTATTTATAATCACAACCATTGTTTGGTTCTGGGGCTATTTTGCAAGTATTCAAGTAAGTAATCATAACCACATTTTTTAACTTTCACAATTTCAACCATCTTTTCAATTTTAATAGTGGGATTACTTATTTGATTTTAGATTCACTGATGATGGACCGATAGGTTTGAAAACGTTCTGATGAACTCATTTTATTGAATCCATTGGGATTCTAAAAATTTTTAGTAAATATACCTTTTACATAGAAGTGGTTTTTACTTCATGTTCCAGTTTGTTGAAATAAAAAAATATTTACAATCTCCATAGGTCGCACTTTAAGGGGTTGGACAATCGCTGTGAAGGGGTAGACCCCTTGGGATTCTGCCCCCAAATTGACGTTTAAATACCCATTTAAGAGAACGAGAAGTTAGCCCGAATTAAGAAATAAAAAAATAATTACAATTAACAGGGGGGTTGGACAAACGCTGCGAAGGGGTGGACAAACGGGTAGTTGTGATTCTGCACCAGAATTAATGTTAAAATACCCATTTAAGAGAACGTGAAGTTAGCCCGAATTAAGAAATAAAAAAATAATTACAATTAACATTGGGGTTGTTTCGCACTTTAAGGGGTTGGACAAACGGTGCTAGGGGGTGGACAAACGGATAGTTGTGATTCTGCACCCGAATTAATGTTAAAATACCCATTTAAGAGAACGTGAAGTTAGCCCGAATTAAGAAATAAAAAAATAACTACAATTAACAGGGGGGTTGTTTCGAACTTTAAGGGGTTGGACAAGCGCTGCGAAGCGGTGGACAAACGGATAGTTGTGATTCTGCACCCGAATTAATGTTAAAATTCTCGTTTAAACGGACGTGAAGTTAGCCCGAATAAAGAAATAAAAAAAATATTTACAGTCTCCATTGGGGTCGTTTCGCACTTTAAGAGGTTGGACAAACGCTGTGAAGGGGTGTACAAACGTGTAGTTGGGATTCTGCCCCCAAATTAACGTTTAAATACCCATTTAAGAGAACGTGAAGTTAGCCCGAATTAAGAAATAAAAAAATAATTACAATTAACAGGGGGGTTGTTTCGCACTTAAAGGGGTTGTACAAACGCTGTGAAGGGGTGGACAAACGTGTAGTTGAGATTCTGCCCCCGAATTAACGTTTAAACACGCTTTTAAGCGGACGTGAAGTTAGCCCGAATTAAAAATAACAAAAATAATTACAAATAACAGGGGGTTGGTTTCGCACTTTAAGGGGTTGGACAAACGCTGCGAAGGAGTGGACAAACGGGTAGTTGTGATTCTGAACCTGAAATAACGTTTAAATGCGTTTTAAGCGGACGTGAATTTGGCCCGGGTTGAGAATTAAAAAAAATAAATTAAAGTCTTCAAGGGGGTTGTTTTGCACATTAAGGGGTTGGACAAACGCTGCGAGGGTGTAGACAAATGGGTAGTTAAGATTCTGCTCCCGCATAAACATTCATTCTAATGTCTGAAGTACTTTTTCGGCGGTACTGTCCTATTATCCGTAAGCAATATATTATATAAAAAACAAATTATTTTAAAAATATCAGAGGGTGGACAAAAAAAATTATGTGGTGGACAAACATGGACAAACGATGGACAAACAATATAGCAAGAGTTTTTTTAAATATTCGAAAATTTGTGGATTTGTGAAGTTAGCCCGAAAAAATTTTTTGTTTATAAAAAAGAATTGATGGGTGGACTAACGAAATAAAATGGTGGACAATCAATGGAAAATAGAATGCTATCGATCACATTTTTTTTTCCCGACTTTTTCGGGCTAAGTTCACGGACCTTTTTTCGGGTATATATATTACCAAGTTCAAGTGTGGCTTGGTTATCAGCTAGATCCAAAACACTGGGGATGGAAATTAGTCGACTGTTCATTAGAACCAATTCAAACTTTACTCCCGCCTGCACCGGAAAAACTTCTTCTTCTTCTTCTACGGCACTACAGCCCAAATTGAGCCTTGGCCTCCTTTATTTTTTGCCTCCACCCTTGCCAGTCTGTGGCTGCTCTTCTCCCTTCACGGACTCCTAATAGGGCCGGAAAAGCATGCAAGGGTTCGGTAGCATGCACTAGCTGTCAAGGCCGGTCGTGCTCCAATGTTGAATCACCAACAATTGAGGATTCATTTGATTCTATCGAGGAGCCATGCGATGTGTCATTATTGGGGCAATTTACTTGCACCCAGGGTGAACAAGAATAAGAAGAACAAAAAGAAGAAGAAGAAGAACAAGGAGAAGAGGAAGCAGCAGTATTAGAAAATTATGAACCAGTTGGATAAATTTCCTTTTTTTTTTAATTTATACCGCTTTTTATAACTTTTATCATTTTTAACTCTTGCCAATATCAATTATTCAATAGCTTCAAATTAAACAGAATCATAACAGATCCGTGGAATAGGCCTACTAGGGAAACCGAAACCACGTTAAAAAACGCGCTTAGTACATTACCTCGAAAGGTGGTGTGAAACGTGTGCGCACATTATGACGATTACGGTGGCTCTTAGGAAAAATAGTAATAAGACATTTTTTATAGATAAATATCTAATCTATATTTTTTGTTAGAACTAATTTTATGATAAAACTTACCGTTTCGCTGAAAATCGCTAAAAACTATATTTTATGACCTTTGACGCCGCGTAAATTTTTAGCTCGGTTCGGATTTATGAGGACTTTTTAGCTTTCATTTATTTTGAACAATCCTGCCAATTTTCAGCTTGGTGGTAATTTTTGTAACCTCGGATGTGTAAGTTGACCGGAGTGTATTTTCTGGGTTTTTCCTATTCTTTAATACAGTAGTCTATGTTTTACATTGGATTTTGACATTTAATTTTGCCATTTTCATTAAATATTTGAGTTGTATTAGTTAATTCGTTTATTTATTTTCGTTAATCATTCTCCATATTTTTTTTCGAATGCCATCAAACTCATTTGACTTAACAGTCAAGGATATCATCCAAATATGTTTATTGTTTTTTCTGTAGTTCCGTTTTCCAGATCAACATCATTATAAAAGGATATCTTGCCATTTAATTTCAAATAAAAAAAATGTTAAGCATTTGATAGTGCTGTTTCACATTATAAGAATTTAAACGTGCGAGTTTTAGAACGCACGATGGTGGCTTTAGACATTCCAATGGTGGCTCATGTAATCATATGGAGCCTTTCTCACTAGACGGTGGTTGGAACGTTCGGTAAAGCCGCCGTGTTTATGTCGTCCCTCGCTTACAACAACAGACGGCAGCCGTCTGGTCTTTACGCACCCAGTAGCATAGGGAACTTAATGCATCCTTTCATAATAATATGATACTGTCGTTCAGTCGCACGAAGGTAGCTTCCTCGGTTTTTTGGTATATGATTTTCATTTACACTCTGTGGCTGTTTAAAGTAGGTGCATATATTTTATATTATGATGTCTCAGATTGATAGTGAAATATTAACATTAATTGAAGCGAGACCTGTTCATTGGGACAAAACAATTGAAGTTTATAAAGATAGAAACTTGACGAGAAATGTTAGGAATGGTATATGCCGTGCACTTAACAGTGCACGAATTAATTAATTTGATAAATTAGGTAATAAAGAAAAAACCGGTTCCTCTTATTTCTCTTTCTTCGACGATAAAGTAAACACAACGCTATAATTTGATTTCGCTCCATATAAAATATACCTTTTATTCTATGAAATTATATTTAGTTTAATAGGGTAAACAACTCGGTGAAAACGGGAGTAGGGCTGCGGTCACGTCTTGTGTGAAATTATCTAAAAACAACATTTAAAACGAGGGGAACCACATTAAAAATGAATGGATGACAGAGGGTCTTTTAAATTCTGTACATGAAAAACATAGATTGTAATGTTGTTCTGAAGCTGTTTCCTTGTGGAATTTTTATAATAAACTAGTCTAAATGAGAAATAAGCCACAATTTAACTAAAAAAAAATAATTTTATTAACGTTTCGACGCCCAAATCGGATGTCGAAACGTTAATAAAATCATTTTTTTAGTTCAATTGTGGCTTATTTCCCATTTATAATAGTTTATTACATATATATTGTATGAGCTAATTAGATGAGCTAATCCAAGATCCCACAAATAACTTAGTAGAACAACGATTATAAAAACAAATTAAGGCTTTTAATTAAAAACATAAGAAATAATAACTTACAAAATAGAAATTGCAAATGAATTAAATACGCATTACAGTACATTAGGACAAAAGTATGGACAAAAAATGTCCATGTGTAATGATACATCGTAATGATACATATCAGACATCGTGTCATGTACCTGTCATGTACGTGTCAGCCACAAAGTGTAAATAAAAATAATATACCAAACAACACAGCAAAATATCTTCGTGCGACTCAATTCTTATTGTGTGAAAAGGATAGGTGCGTCAAAACTATCGCACGAGAAAACCCTCGCACGTTCAAAATTCTTACAATGTGAAATAGCACATAGGCATCTATTAGTTCAGGTCTGCTCAGTAGTGTTTATAAAATGTTAAAATGTATCAAATTCTTTTGACTGAATCTTTTCGTGCGAGTGTAATAATATACAGAATTATTGTACAAAATGTATTCATTAAAACCTACTTACTCTTAATTTTACCACAGAAGTTATTTCAAATCAAAAAAATGTTAAACATTTGATGCATTTATTAGCTCAGGCCTGCTCAGTAGTGTTTATAAAATGTTAAAATGTATCAAATTCTTTTGAATGAGTCTTTTCCAGTGAGTTTAATAATATACACATACACAATTCTTCTATAAAATGTATTCATTATTAAAACCTACTTACTCTTAATTTTACCACAGAAGTTAAAAATAGTTTCCAAAATGTGGTTTTGTGGGATAAACAACAAACTGGTTATTTTTAAATTAACCATTTGTGGATTAATGTTATCCTCACTACAGCAAACACAATGACCCATTGTTTTGATATTATATCTTTGGGAAAAGTAAAAAACTTATATTCAGTTCTTTTGTATTTCTAATGTGGTTTTTATATGCGTTTATTGAACAATTATACACGGGAGGCACAACAAAATTGTACCAAAGAATGAATTTTTAAAAGTCTATTAAAATTTTTAAATTTTATGCTTAAGTATATGGGATTACACACAGTTAGGTTGTAATGACAATTACATATATTTTACCTAAAATACTTAACGTTCCGATTTCCACTCCGGATATCGTTGTCAAAAGAAATTAAGAACAATCATTTTTTGATAAGGTGTGTACAACCGCCAAATTGTTGTTATTATTGAAGTCGTGTCATATTTCAGTCAACAAAAAATTGCACTTTGCCTATGATGGTTTCAGGCAATAGCCAGCTAGGCTGGAAAGGTATGAGGGTGGATGTTTTTTTGCTATGTGTTACATCAAGTCTGGTTATTTGGAGACTTCCTAATTAGATATCGTACGCTTAAAACAAGCTCCACAATAAAAGTAGTTTTTAAGTGTTAAAAAGCAACAAAGTAATTCTAGTTTTACGTATAGAGTGAATCTAAGTGATTGTTCTTACGGCAAGTACAAAAACTGTGAGTAGAAATTATTATTTAATCCAAATAATTAACATCTACGCTAAATCCACGTACACAGTAATCAATTTTGGATATAAAGCTTTTTATACCTACCTGCTATCAGTTCTGGTATCAAAATGACAGGACCGTACTTTTAAAATTGATCGATGATAATAATAATTGAGAATGGATAGCTTTCCGCCTCTTGGGGCTCCTGATCAAGAACTGGAGCATAATTTACCAAATACAACTATGAAACAATCTTTTGCCACTGTCACAAATCAAAATTTACCCAAATTCCCGTTAAAATCACAAGCAGTAGTTTTTCCTGCGTTGGAGAATACAAGGTTGGAAGAATATTTGTTTGCAGTTGGTGATTTAATGCATCCCAAAAATATTCTTTTCTCCTCTAAAATGTCAAATGGTCGAATTTGTATTTAATTAGCAAGCGAAATTTTAGTTAACAATTTTCTACAAATTAATAGGGGAATAATAACTGTAAACCACCAAAAAATTCAGGGTCGTAGATTAATATCACCAAATGAAAGAGTATTGATATCAAATGTTTGTCCTTCAATCCCTCATTTAATTATTGAAAATGAACTTTCCAATTTGGGATTAAATTTGGTAACTCCAATAAATTTTTTAAAAATTGGTACATCAAATCCTGATTACAAACACATTTATAGTTTCAGAAGGCATACTTTTATTTCTCCCCCGTCTCGTCAATACCTGACTCAATACTTGTAAATTACGAAATGATATCATACCGTATATTTCTTGTAATGGAGAAAGATTTACAGTAAAACCTCCGTGAACCGAAACCTTTTTAACCGAAACATCGTTTAACCGAAATGGATGACAGTTTCAATAATTTCGTCAATAAATAGTAATTTAAAAAAAAGTAATAAAATTGAGGAAAATGATCATGTTTAGAGTGTTTTTTTTGAGAAATCTTCTATTTTCTTTTGTGTTTCCCTTTTGCAACAGTGTTTTGCAGCTATATCTCTCCAATACTATGTAATTCGATACAAGAAGAATACAAAAAACAATGTTATTTTTAACCGAAATTCTTGTTATCCGAAACGGTCTTCCCCCCAATTATTTCGGTTAACAGAGGTGTTACTGTATGTACTATTTGCAGACATGCGGGACATTCGGCTGAAAATTGTCCAACTGTTTCGGAAACCCAAACATCTCAAATACAAAATGCTGCCAACTACTTCAACTGATCCAATAAACAATGACTACATTCCAACTGCTTCAACCGCTCCAACTACCTTAACTGATCAAATAAACAATGAAAACATTCCAACTGCTTCAGCCGCTCCAACTACCTCAACTGATCAAATAAACAATGAAAACATTCCCCGAACGCAAACTATATCTTCGTTTACCCCTACACTATCGACTAAACCTAATACTCATATTTTACCCGCTACTCATGCTACACAAAGTACTGACACCCAACAAATATCACACGATCCTCCTTCAAACAAACGAACTATTTCTGAAATTATAAGCCCTCCCCCAAATGATACTCCAGAAAATAGCTCCTTTCCAGCTCCAAAATTAAAAAAGCCAAAGTCTTGGATAAAAAAGCCAATTCAAGTATTGGAAGATATAAAAAATTCAGCTAGACTAATGTATGACGATACTTCAGTAACACATTCAATATCTTATGAAACATTCGTAGATATATTGGAAAGTGCTCATGGTACCGCTGACCCAATAAGCTTAATAAAAACTTATACAAACGATCTCGAAAGCCTATTGAATCTTTTAAGTCAACTACACGAAAATTTACCAAATAAGAAATCAAAAGCTAGATGCACCAGACACAAACCAACTTTCAATACTGTTCCTCCCTGGACTATCTCTATCCCAACTATAAATACCAAACTCTCCATACATAAAAAGACAGATAACCATCCCAAAGTATTATATCAATATGCCCTCCAAGAACTCAAGACATACAGTAATCATAATCTTGGAGGGAGTAGGAGCAGCATTTATGTTCAATAAAACTAAAATATTAATTAAACTATGAATTAAACTCCCGAAATTACCTTCCATTTATTCGCGGTGTGCAAGTACTTGGAGGCGATACGAGAAACGATTGTGCGAGAATAGCGGAGAAATATTGTAACTTTCTTAAATAATTCATTGTCAATTGAAATTGTCAAATTGACGTATATTTCATATCTACTGTCAACGAAGAAGACAAATTATATATTGCTCCACAATATTGATATGATATGCAATTATTATATAAAGGTAAATGTAATTAATTGTATTTTGCTTGCATTACTGACTTTTTAATAATTAATTTTATTTACTACATACAATTGTTTACGTTTTAATAACATAACCTGAATCTTATTTTTTCTTCTTATTATTTTTTTGGACTATGGCCTTGACAATTATCCAGCAACCAGGACCATATGATTGGCCAATATAATTAAAAGTGCGAATAAAAGTGCAGAGCGAAGAAACCAGGTGTCGCTTTTCCGAACTTGCACGGTCCCAATACAGTCGAGTTAACCGCTATCCTCAACGCAATAAATTTTGTGGTAGAAAATAACATGAAAAATCCTGTCATTATTACTGATTCCCTAAGTTCTGTAACTGCCTTAAATGACCTATATCCTCTTCATCCAAGTCTACTACTACTTATTAAATCAGCATTACACCAATTGCAAACTATGAATATCAATGTCAACTTTGTATGGATTCCATCACGTATCGGAATTGCTGGTAATGAAGAAGTAGATTCAGTGGCAAAACTAGCAGTATTAAGCACGGAAGCTGTAGAAATCAGAAGCATTCCACATCTAGACGTAAAACCTGTAATCAAGAACAATACTACCTTGGAAATCAATTCCAAATAAACGATTACATCAAACCATTCTCTCTCGTCTGAGAATAGGCCACACCGCCATCACGCATAAACATATACTGGAGAGTGAAGTAAAACCACAGTCACAGTGCTACGTATGTGATATTGTGCTCAGTGTTCGCAACATTTTACTGGAGTGTCCTCTCTATTGCATGGAGAGACTTCAATATAAACTACAAGACACCTGACAAGCAATATTAAGTGACGGAACTCGTATGAACAATTTGACATCATACTTGTATTCTATAAATGTACTAAATAAATTGTAAACCTTTTTTTCTACTAGGGTGCAACAATGTCTACTTTCGCGCACGCATTTTAGTTTAGAAAGTTTCACTTTTCCGCACACGTGTTACTTTTCCGCACGCGTGTTACTTTTCCGCACGCGGTTTTCACTTTTCCGCACGCGTGTTAATTTAGATATGTTAATATGGTCTTAAAGTAATTATAATACATGCAATAAACTAATATTTAGATATTATTTACTAATTTATTTCAATATATCTTATTGTGTTCCTGTTTTAATGAAATTAACGCGACAATTCGATGAAATAAAATTATTTTGACATAATATTCGAAAGTCAAATCGGTAGACAATAACAGTCGTTTTGAATCATCGTCATGGAAACCAAGATCGTCGTCATGCTAACTAATTATATTGAAAGTTTGGTTTTGACAACCTTGTCAAAGAATTAATTTGTGTATGTATTTTCATATTAATTAAATTAATTGATTAAGATTTGGTAATTTTTTAAAGACTCTTAGAAAAAATATTGTTCCTAACTCTTGCAGAAAGTCTCTTTTTCTACAACCACTATTCAAAGTGCACTTTTCTGCACGGTTTTATGTTAGCAAACTTGATATTTTCTCACAGTATAAGATATTTGACATTAGTGTGCAGAAAAGTGACGTTTCTGTGCCGCAAAGTGACGTTTCTGTGCCGCAAAGTTCTTTTCTGCACAGTTGACTACCTCATTCTGAGTAACGTTATATTCTGTTTACATCCGTGGACTACCGCATTCTGAGTAACGTTATATCGACCGTTAAGTACCAATACCTCCTATCTACATTTTTTTCAAAAATAAGTTTATCGCGCCATCTAACTGCAAAGCTTGTTACGCATCTTCTAACAAAATATCCTAACTGTATCTATTCTCAAAGTATTTAAAATAACATCATGGAAATATATCCTACCTTAATCAGCGTTTTTTATGCCGGAAATACCTTCTAACTGAATAGCAGAAATACCTTCTATCTACTCATTTGTGGTTGTTGTTTGTTAGTTGTACCGCCTATCAACAGTTTCCCGGTATTATTCGTTTTTTGTATCTTATTTAGTTCTTCTGCCGTACAATATTGTATTTACGTGTGTGTCTGGTGTTATCAAAAGGTAAGGAGTGTTTTACAACTAAAATTAACAGCCTAAGTAAGACTTTGTACAAAAAATAAATACCTAACCTCAATTTAACTCATGTTTTTGTGTGTTAAAGTTCTTATAAATTAATTTTAAGTTAAGATGATAGTTACATATTCAAGGCTTATAATACAGTTATAGTTAAAAATGTACACACAACCACCAAAGGGAGTTTTAGTAAATTGAAATGTAGATAGCAGATCTTTCCACAAAAATAATTAAAATTACTTAAGGTGTTCGTAGTACATAGGCGGCGCAAAAAACGGGCATATCGGATATTTTGTCATAATGAAAAGCTGTTTAAGAACAGAAAAATGCAGCTATTAATATTAAAGTACGTTTTAACTAACATTGGAAACAAAACATTTTGCTTTTATATGATAAATTATAATAAAGATTATTTTCGATCCCCTAATAGTTATATTTACGTAACAAGCAATGTTTAAAGCATTGAATTTTCAAGTAAAATCTCAAAGTAGTACCTAAATGCAAATTTTTTTACAGATGAATATCAATCAAGATCGACGTAGGAAAACACGGGCAGCTGAAATATTAGGATTGGCTTTGAAACTTGATGAAAACATTCCTTATGGCTGCACAAGTGAGTCTACTACTAGCGTTATTATTTCTGAAGGTTTAGAGCCCACAAGATCACAATCTAAAAATCTGAGCCAAGACGAACACTGTGTAAACTTAATTCATGAAACTACGACATTGATCCACAGTGTACTGTTACCAGATGGAAGTTCCTACATTCCGGAGACAAATGAAAATATTACTCCTCCTATTAGTACAAGCCAACAAGTTGGTAGTCTTGCCTTGTCTGACAATCAAGAAAGTAATCGTTCCTATCAAAATGTGTTTTCCTCCAACAATTTAGAAGACTCCCACTTCCAACAGTTAAACGAGGAACTTCATACTGAAAATGTAATTACAGAGAGAGCATCGACTCCAAGTACATCTTCAGCTCACGATTTTTCACCCAGTGAAAGTTCCTATAACCCAGAGTCTGATTCATCGGAGACTGAGAGCGAAGATAGGGTGTCTGAAGAAAATAGTGTGCCGGATTCTGAGCTGGTGCCAAGACAGGTTTATTTCGGAGAAATCAATGAAGAACGAAAAAGAAAAATTAAACCAGATAGTAAGACTTGGAAAAAAAATCGTAACAAAGAGTTAAGAATGCTTGGCAAAGATTACTTAGGTTATACAAATCCGAAAGAGGGAAAAATGTTACACAATACTCCCCGAAGCGCTCGCAAACTGGGTGAAGCATGCAAGTCTAAAAAATGTACAACAAGTAAAGTCAGGAATTGTGAAAAACTGACCGTGGAGATGCGACAAGATATATTTAATAATTTTTGGACAAACTTAAATTGGGAACAAAGGAAGATTTATATAAATGGATTAGTCTCCCGACAAACTACTGCTAGAAAAACTGTAGGGTGTGAGACAAGACGGGAAGGTACTTTCCAGTATTTTTTGCCTACAGCTGAGGGTAATTTGCGAGTTTGCAAGACATCCTTTTTAAATACTTTTCCCTAGGTTCTTTTACTGTACAATCTTGGGTCAAGAAGTCAGTTCATAAAACACTTCCATGTAATGAAGTCACCAATAGCAATCGAAAACGAGTTGTGCCAAGAGGAACGGCGACAAGAATCCAGATGCTACGTGAATTTTTTAAAAATATCCCAACACTTCCCTCTCATTATAATAGAAAAAATTCGAGAAAATTATTCATCGAGCCATATTACCGAAATAAAACAGAACTCTATAATTCCTATAAAATATGGTGCTCAAATAATAACGAAGAGAGTGCAAGCAGACATACTTTTGACAAGATATTTAAAGATTCAAATCTTTCTATTTATACCTTAAAAAAGGATATGTGTGACATCTGTGTCAGTTATAAAGAAGGAAATATTTCAGACGAAAAATATAAAGATCATATTCAACGTAAATCAAGAGCAAGAGCCGAGAAAGAACATGACAAGGAAAAAGCACAAGCTGGTGAATTTAATCTTCTTACAATGGATCTTGAAGCTGTCAAAGTGTGTCCTTATCTGACTGCAAGTGCCCTCTACTTCAAAACGAAGTTAAGTTGTCACAACTATACGGTCTACAATTTGGTCACTCATCATGCAACATGCTATTGGTTTGACGAAACTGCCAGTGACTTGACAGCAAGCACATTTGTTAACTTCCTTTTAGATTACTTGTCACAACACTGTCTCGCCAACAGGTTACCTATAGTAATATTTTCAGATGGCTGCACATACCAAAATCGGAATAACATTTTGTCTAACGCATTATCTGCCTTTTCTGTAAAATATCAGATAGTTATAACCCAAAAGTTTTTAGAACCGGGTCACACTCAAATGGAGTGTGACTCGGTCCACAGCGCTATCGAGACTAAATTGAAGCATCGTGAGATTCATCTTCCGAGCGATTATGCTTCTGCTACTAAGGAAGCAAGAAGTAAGCCATTTCCGTATGAAGTGAAATTGGTTGACTATCAATTTTTTAAAAATTACGCAAATGAGGACACATGGCGATACACTTCCATTAGGCCAGGTCGTAAAGTAGGAGATCCTGTTGTAACAGATCTGAGGGCTTTACTGTATACCATAGATGGAAAAATACAATATAAACTAAACTTTGATGATGAGTGGAGTGAGTTGCCCATAAGACCTAAAATTATTCCTGAACCGATTTATACTCCCTTGCATGACAAAGTGCTACCTATTAGTTCTACGAAGTACTCTCATTTACAACAATTGAAAACTGTGTTACCGCAAGACTGTCATACATTCTATGACTCACTATCTCAGAAGTCTTAATGTGTTGATATCATTAATAATAATAATAAAGTTTTTTGAGTTTAATTCATTTTTTAATTACATTTAAGACCTCCTATCTTCCATTAAACACATATATTTCAAGTAACAGAGAAAAACAATACCTCCTAACTGACAAACTGTCTTTTTCAAAAGCTCTTTCAAAATCAAATATGTGAGGTACGATAATCTTATACATAAAAAAGTAGAAAGTCCATATATTAAATTATTCTGATTGGCAGAGCAAAATTAAATAAGTTTTTTGCTTCTCCTGTAAAATTTACTTGTCGTTAGATAGAAGGTATTGGTACTTAACGGTCGATATTCTGTTTACATCCGTGGTTAAACTTTGGACAAATATATAACCTATAAGACAATTATTATATTTAACTATAGCATAGAAACTAAATTATGGATGTTACAACTGTTTTATTTTACAATTTTATTCTTATTAAACATTTTATAATTATCAAATAACCAATAAGGATTTAGCAACCTGTGCAAGAGACGTCGAATGAAGTAGGTTTTGTGTAAATCCGTGACTGCATAAACATAATGTCAATAATGTGTAATAATTGTTTAAATTTAAACAAATTAAGGCAGTGCATTAATTTTTTAACTGATTTTTGTGCAATTTATTTAGGTATAAGGAATTTAAATTGATTAGTAGGTATTAATTAAATACAGTTTAAAATTTATCACATTTATATACCTATTATAATTAATCGTCGTTTGGAAATTGTGATTTTTATTTTTAGGAAAAACTGTGCTTGTAGAAAAAGTATAGTGTGAAACACGTGCAGAAAGGTAATTTCTCACTCGTTTGAATTGCGGCACTCGCTTGCGCTCGTACCGCAACTTTTCAAACTCGTGAGAAATTAGTACCTTTCTGCACTTGTTGCACAATATACTATTTCCGCACTCTACTGCTTGCCGAACTCCCGCTTCGCGTCGTTCGGCAAACTGCAGTCGCGTGCGGAAAAGAATGACTTTCTGCACTTCTTAGGAAAATAACTATAATTGTATTGCGCCAATGACCCTTTGAGGTTGAGGCATAAATAAATAAAAAAAAGTCTGATTATTTGTGTGTATTTATGCAATAATTATCTGTGTTATGTGATTCTATGTTTGTAAGTGTTCGTAATAATGAGTTTTTGGGGGAAAAAAGTTGTAAGTTAATTTTGTGTATTGCGTATTGCATATTACCTATATGTGCAGTGTTGTATGATAGAGATATGTGCTTCATGTTTCCCTGTCTTCTCTTATTGGTTCTTATGTTTTTGTTATTCACTTTTTCTTGAAGTATTCGCAACCAAAGACTGCTGCATTCTGCTGACGGACTCGCTTATATGGTCATAGTTAATTTATAAAAACAAGAATGAAGCCAATGGGGCGGGTTTATGACGTAAGTATAAAGGCACTTCCAGTTAGTATTTTGATCAGTAAGAATTGTTCCATTCTTGAAAATTTTGATTAGCTTTATATTCTGAGATTTTATATTCTGAAGACATCCTCTCATATGTGTTCCTCTGGGCTTCCGCGGTCTGAATCTTCGGAGCCCCCGGACAATGCACTGTTTATTACTCACTTCAGTACTGGGTAAAGTACTGTGCAGAAGAATATTTTATTTAGGCAAAACTTGGGTGAATGTGGGCCACCTTCCTCCTGAAACTAAGATCTCCCGTTCTAATTCACCCCTTTCTCAAAAACGCACCCCTTTAAATGGTAGCACTCCGCGGTTTTTTATATTTGGAGGTCTATTAAACATATGAAACAATAAAATCCCTTTAACGTTGTAGTTCCTTTTAGACCTCTTTTTTGGACACAATCAATAGTCTATTATTTAAAATAATGAAAATAAAAAATACCTACATAAACTTACGTGCATAGAAATCGGCCCACTTAAAAATTTGGTCATTTTTGATGTTTCGTATTTCCTAAGCCTGTTGGCCAAGTGATTTTTGTAATACTGATTCTTTATCAATATCGCTGTAATAATATTACAAAGATTACAAAGATTGCAATGGGCCGGACATGTGATAAGAATGGGAGAGGATAGGCTACCAAAACGAGCACTGAATGCTAGAATGCAAGGAAAGAGACCGGTTGGGAAGCCACGAAAGCGCTGGGAAGACACAGTAAACAGCGACGCACAAGCCCTTTTAGGAGTCCGTGTATGGAGAAGAGCAGCCACAGACAGGCAAGGGTGGAGGCAAAAAATAAAGGAGGCCAAGGCTCAATTTGGGCTGTAGTGCCGTAGAAGAAGAAGAATATTGTTGGTAAACAGGTAAATTTTCATTGTATACTGGGTGTACGAATCAAACTATATTTTTGTCTCAAAGTTCGCATCACCCTGTGGAATATTGTAGATTTTATAAAATACTGAAATTAAAACCCAACTACAGCTTCAGGTTTTCTTAATATTTTGTTTTTTGATTCATTCGTTTATGTTGGATAATAAAAAAGTTAGGTACTTTAACAACTAGACATGTTCTTCATCAATACACGGTGTTTCTAAATAAGTGGGAAAAACTTTAAGGGGTAATTCTGCATGAAAAAATAATGACAGTTTGGTATTTAAACGTATGTTTGCAAATGTTTCGTTTCCGAGATACGGGATGTTGAATTTTTTCTTACAAACTGACGATTTATTTATTGCTCTAAAGCCAGTTGAGATATGCATATGAAATTTGGTAGGTTTTAAGAAATAGTTATTGCCGTTTTTTTGACAGACATAAAAATAAGAATTGAATATTCACCATTAGCGCGCATACGGGTAATATGACCGGTCATATTACCCGTATGCACGCTAATGGTGAATATAAAATTCTTAGTTTTATGTTAAAAAATCGGCAATAGCTATCTCTTAAAACCTACCAAATTTAATTTGCATATCTCAAATGGTTTTAGAGCAATAAATAAATCGTCAGTTTGTAAGAAAAAGTTCAACATCCCGTATCTCGAAAACGAAAGATTTGCAAACATACGTTTATAAAGCAAACTGTCATTATTTTTTCATGCAGAATTACCCCTACAATAAAAAGTTACCTGTTTAGCAACAGTATTATTACAGCTATATTGTTAAAGAATCAGGCTGTAACATATTTAAAAAATCACTTAAATCCGCCAACAGGTTTAGGAAATACGAGACGTTAAAAATGACCAAATTTTTAAGTGGGCCGATTTCTATTCACGTAAGTTTATATGAACAATACAGTATTTCGTTTAAAACAATTTTATTCTAGTGCATATTTGTAAAAACAGATGGGCATCATATTTTGTTTCTAAAGTACAGCGGTCACTATAACTACACCTGCTGTGACGTACAACCAAAGAAATCCATAATAGATTATATTAAAAACCTGTTCACCTGATCCGATCCACGGAAAACTAACGGAATACCGCTACATATTATCTCTCTCGCCATTCAAGACATTTACACGAATCAATTAATTTATCTCATGATTAAAACAAAATGAAAATAGCCAACGTCTCAAAAACTATTTAATTTCCAAGAGCCTACCATCTGCTAATTAGCAGATACTTAATGAAAACGGTTAAATGGGGCGTAAAATATGCAGTATGAAATTTATACTTAACTAAAGCATTGCAGAAAACGGTAGTATTTTTACCAAAACACGATAAAGTTTGTATTAAAGAAATACTAGAATAGTTTAAAAATTATGTTTTAGTGTTATGTTTATATGGGATTGAGCCACAATTGTTTGTTTAAAAATTACATTTCTTAAATGAACTCTGTGGTCTCAGGGTAAAAGTTCTTAAGTCAGAAATCATCGTATTGAGATTCGATTCGAGAAATCGCAAGATTTGAGTTATATTATTATTTCCGCCGCATATTCTATATGCTTTAATTGTTGTATGCGACTTAGGATTTTTTACCCACAAATATAGATCGCCATCTATCCGTTTGTCCACTTAACTCAAAACGACCAAAACTTGACTTAAGAGCACCCGAAGTCCCATTTAACGACAATGTTAACATTATGTCACATTGCTCTGTAACCAAAGCACTTAGAGACCTAATTTTTTCTTTATTTTTAAACTAGATACATTGATTAGTTTTGCGTAGATTTCTTTATAGTCCTGTCGCCAGGGGGGGTACAACGGCCTCGTTAATTCAGATGGACTTACTCAAGTTTTTTTTATGTATTTTGACCCGTAGAACACGAATTTTTTGGGTAACAGTTGATCCGGATGTCGATAAGATTGTTATAGACCAAGAACTTGAGGAATCAAATAACAGCGATTTTTGGCAAAACAAAACAATATTTTGTATTTTTTGGGCCATTTTAAGTAAAAAATATTTCTACAAGTTTTTTCGTAGGATGCACAGTTTTCGAGATAAACGCGGTTGAACTTTAAAAAAATCGAAAAATTGCAATTTCTGAACCCGAATAACTTTTGATTAAAATATAAAATAGCAAGTCTGCTTACCGCATTTGAAAGTTTAAGTCAAATTATATCGGTTTTGATTATTTGCATTGGTAAAAATTTATTTTTTTATTGTTTAACAAAGCTATAAACACGTAGGGTTTCCCGTGCTTTTACATGCGTTTTACCGCATGTAACGTAGAAATAGTCTTGATTGCACTAGTACCTATTCTACCTACTCGTTCGATTTTAAATGAGAAATCATAGAAACATCACTCACGCACTAGTTGTTTGTAGCTTTGTTTAACAATAACACAATAAATTTTTAGCAATGCAAATAATCAAAACCGACATAATTTGACTTGAACTTTCAAAGGCGCTAAGCAGAATTGCTATTTTATTTTTTAATCAAAAGTTATTCGGGTTTAAAAATTGCAGCTTTTCGATTTTTTGAAAGTTCAACCGCGTTTATCTCGAAAACTGTGCATCCTACTAAAAAACTTGTAGAAATATTTTTTGCTTAAAATGACCCAAAAAATACAAAATATTGTTTTGTTTTGCCAAAAATCGCTGTTATTTGATTCCTCAAGTTCTTGGTCTATAACAATCTTATCGACATCCGGATCAACTGTTACCCAAAAAATTCGTGTTCTACGGGTCAAAATACATAAAAAAACTTGGGTAAGTCCATCTGAATTAACGAGGCCGTTGTACCCCCCCTGGCGACAGGACTATTAGAGTCAAAGAAACATTTATTTTATTTTTTTTTTAAATCATCATCATTCTCTTTGCCTTATCCCTATGCGGGGTCGGCTTCCCTAATTGCATTTCTCCACACAATTCTATCTTGGGTCATATCAATGTCAATCCCCTTTACCAACATATCCTGCCTTATCGTCTCCCCCCAGGTCTTCTTTGGTCTTCCTCTCCTACTCCTTCCAGGAATCTGCACTTCAACTATTCTTCGTATTGGGTGATTAACGTCTCGACTTTGAACATGACCAAACCATCTTAACCTATGCGGTCTCATTTTGACATCAATTGGTGCCACACCTAGACTTCCCCTAATATACTCATTTCTAATTTTATCCTTCTTTGTCACTCCACTCATCCATCTAAGCATTCTCATTTCCGCCACATGCATTCGTTGTTCCTCTTTCTTCTTCACTGCCCAACATTCAGTTCCGTACATCATAGCCGGTCTTATTGCTGTTTTATAGAATTTTCCCTTCAGCTTCATTGGAATTTTTCTGTGACACAACACACCACTCGCTTCTTTCCACTTCATCCATCCAGCCCTAATTCTACTGCATGCATCTTCATCTTTTTCTCCATTACTCTGTAATACCGATCCCAGGTACTTAAAACTATTGCTGTTTACAATAATTTCACCATCCAAAGATACCATTTTATTTGTAGTAACTCCATCTTTAAATGAACATTCCAAATACTCTGTTTTTGTCCTACTAAGTTTTAAACCTTTTTCCTCCAGAACTTGCCTCCACTGTTCCAGTTTTTGTTCTAAGTCTATTTCTAAGTCCTAAGTTCTAAGTTTAATTTTTTTAAAAATACTCTATGTACTACGAAAAGTTAAGAGAAAAATTAATTTGATTATTTCATACGAGATTCTGACCAATAGAAACCTACAAGAATAAAAGTTACAGCGATTATTTTTTTAATGATTTTAACTTCCAATCGTGTAGTAAGATTTTTCATCACGTGTTTAATTCTGTCCAATCAGATTATTATTACCTACATCGGTAATTTTCTACTGTACAAAATTACAGTGGGAATTTTTTTAAGTAGATTGTTTCTGTTTAATTTCAACCTGTTTCCTAGTTTTGACAACTGTTACATTTAGTAAAATATCCATAATAAACTTTTAGTTCTGCATCTAATGTCAAATTGTCACGAGGAGAACACAAATCGGCAAAAAGCGCTCGAGTTTACTTCGGTAAGATTATTTCATGAATAAAAAAACTGTATTTATAAATAATTTTAACTAATATTTTATTATCTTCGTCTAAATATTTGCTAAACTGTGCTGTTCACTTTGACATGTGTCACATTAATTGGGATCAATGTCACTAAATGCTTTTATACAAAGACTTGAATTTTATATGAAAATAATAAAAAATAACCTTACGAATATCACACGATAGTAAGAATAAGGAAATAATGCTCCACTGTTTCTCAAACTTGTTGTCATTGGGCAATAGTCACTCGAGCCCTGCGGGCTCGCGTATCTATTGCCAGACAACAAGTTTTCGAAAAATTGTCAATTTATTCTCACTCAATGCCGATAATTTTTGATAATTTTCCGTCGTCACGTATTTTACGTCAGATGTCCTTCGTTGCTACGCAAGAATACATTCAGTGACATTAATGACAAACAACAAGAAACAGGTTTAGCAAATATTCAGGCGAAGATATCAATAAAATATTACAGTCGAACCCGCTTATTGGAATATCCTTCTACTCCAGGGAAATAAGCTAGAAATAGACCATGTTCGGGACACTCAAAGATCCAGGTAGCTGACTACGTTTTTAGTTATTGTAGACATATAGGAAGAAAACTACACGTTTCCTGCCTAGGGTTCGCGTCCGTTTTTTAATTATTAACAACTTAGTGCAAAAATCGCGATTTTTTCGATTTTTTGCACCCCATTCAAAAGCTAAATAGTTGAAAAAAATACAAAATTTAATTTTTTAGAACATTGAAAAACCTTCAAAATGCCGATTTTTGAAATTTAAAAAGTCAATTTGTTGCTACGCAAACTAGTCCTGTCGCCACGTCGCCAGGGGGATACAACGGCCTTCTTTATTCAGATGGACTTATCCAAGTTTTTTTTTATTTATTTTGACCCGTAGAATACGAATTTTTTGGGTATAGACAAAGACCTTGAGGAATTACATAACAGCGATTTCTCGCAAAACAAAACATTTTTTTGTATTTTTTGGGTCATTCTAAGCAAAAAATGTTCTGCATCCTACGAAAAGTTTTTTCGTAGGATGCATACGTTTTCGAGATAAGCGCGGTTGAACTTTCAAAAAATCGAAAAATTGCAATTTTTGAACCCGAATAACTTTTGATTAAAAAATAAAATAGCAATTCTGCTTACCGCATTTGAAAGTTATAAGTCAAATTATATCGGTTTTGATTATTTGCATTGCTAAAAATTTATTTTTTTATTGTTAAACAAAGCTATAAACACCTAGTGCGTGAGTGATGTTTTCAATGATTTCTCATTTAAAATCGAACGAGTAGGTAGAGTAGCTACAAGTGCAAACGAGGAAATTTCTACGTAGCATACATTAAAACGCATGTATTATGCACGGGAAACACTATGTGTTGATAGCTTTCTTTAACACTAAAAAAAAAAAATTTTAGCAATGCAAATAATCAAAACCGATATAATTTGACTTAAACTTTCAAATGCGGTAAGCAGAATTGCTATTTTATTTTTTAATCAAAAGTTATTCGGGTTCACAAATTGCAATTTTTCGATTTTTTGGAAGTTCAACCGCGGTTATCTCGAAAACTATGCATCCTACGAAAAAACTTGTAGGAACATTTTTTGCTTAGAATGACCCAAAAAATACAAAAACAAGTTTTGTTTTGCGAGAAATCGCTGTTATATAATTCCTCAAGTTTTTTGTTTATAATAATCTTATCGACATCCCGATCAACTGTTACCCAAAAAAATTAATGTTGTACGGGTCAAAATACATAAAAAAAAACTTGGGTAAGTCCATCTGAATAAAGGAGGCTGTTGTACCCCCTGGCGACAGGACTAAACTGCAAAATAAGTGAAAATCGTTATTTGTTAATAACTTTTACTAAAACTACTTTAGAAGTTTAGTGTTTCACCCAAAGCTGGGTATTGGGGTACTTAACAAACCCCTTGAAATTTTAGACCGATTCAGTAATTAGTTTAAAAGTTATTCTATTTGTTTATCCCAGAGACCTTTATTTTGCAATAACATAAGACAGGAAATAATGAAGATAGGGCAATTCTGCGTATGTTAAATGAAAGTAGAAAACATAATATCAAAATGTACTAAAAAAAGATAAAAAAAATTATCTAATAATATAGTCGAAAATCCTGATGCCAAATTTTTCAAATTATGTAGTTTATAAACATTTAGAATACATTTAAAAATATTATCCGTAAAAAAATCATTTTACATATTCGAAAAGTTGGTATTTTACACGAATTTTTAAAAATGTAGTTCAATTGGTGAATAGTCGTGGTAAGTGAAGAAGGAGCTGGGAGACGACAAATGCATGAGTTCAAAAACTAAAAAAGGCAAATTTAAACTACTATCATTTTCTATATCTCGGGATCTACTGAATATATTTTAATTTGTATTTTTTTAATTTGTATGTAATTTTTCTGTACATTACAAATATGCAATTTGTCTATTTGCAATTTGACATTAATTAATAAACAGTCTAATTTGTTTAAACAATTTTTGAAAAAATATTTTTTTTCCCAAAAATCCATGTTTTTAATCATAATATCATTACTAATCATAGAAAAAGTTAAGGTGTACTTTAATAAATAAATTATATCTTCTTAATTACATAAATAATAATTTATTTATTAAAGTGTACTTTAACTTTTTCTATGATCAGTAATTTATACTATGATTAAAAAATATATTTTTGTAAAAAAATATTTTTTCAAGAATTGTTTAAACAAATAAGACTGGTTATTAATTAATAAATTTATAAACAAATTGCATATTTGTAATGTACGTAGAAATTACATACAAATAAAAAAAAGAAAGATCAAAATACATTGAGTTGATCCGGAGATACAGAAAATTGTATCAGTTTGGAATTGCTTTTTCGGTATTTTAACTCGGAGGATTCGTAGGTTCCCCCTAGTAACCGTTTGAACTACATTTTTGAAAAATCGTAGAGGGTGCCTGTGAAGAATCCCATTCTTTAAAAAGGCATCAATGAAATTCCTTAATTATTATAAACAAATTAGCTGTGAATTAAAAAAAAACACATGGCTAACTTTGTCCCAAATGAACCCAGGCTAATTTTTTTTATTTGAAAATTCGTATTAAAATACTAGCTTTGTGAAAAAAGATCGTTCCTAAGGACAAGATTTTTAAGGTTATTTTAAATGTTTATAAACTACAAAATTTCAAAAATTTGGCATTAGGATTTTTGATTATGTTAATTAATTAATTAAGGAAATAATTTAATGTTAATTAATTGTTTTATCTTTTTTTAATACATTTTGATACTATCACTCTTCTACTTTTATTTGGCATACTCAGAATTGCTGTATGTTCATTATTTTCTGTCTTATGGTATTGCAAAATAAAGGTGTCTGGGATAAACAAATAGTTTAACTTTTAAACTAATTAATGGATAGGTCTCAAATTTTGAGGGTTTGTGTACCAAAATACCCAACTTTGGGTGAAACCCTAAAAGTCTAAGTTAAATTTAGTAAAAGTTATTAACAAATATCGATTTTGATTTATTTTGCAATTTGCGAAGCAACAAATTGACTGTTAACATTCAAAAATTTTGTAATCTTATATCAACGATTTAGCTTTTTAATGGGGTGCAAAAAATCGAACAAATTGCGATTTTTGCACTAAATTGCTATTAATTAAAAAACGGATGCGAACTCTTGGCAGGAAACAGGTAGGTTTTCTTCCTATAGGTCTACAATAACTAAAAAAGTAGTCAGCTACCTGGATCTTTGAGTGTCCTGAGAAAATCCTTATTTCTCTGGACTATTCGTGCCAAGCAAAAGTATTCCAATGACCGGTATATTCTAACTGATCATTAGTGGCTAGTACAAACGATTCGGGACTTAAAGCGGGATATTCCTTTAACCGGTATTCTAATAAGCGGGATCGACTGCAGTTAAAATAATTTGAAGACAGTTTTATTCATGAAATAATCTTACCGAATTCCTCTCGAGCTCGAATTATCGATTTGTTTTGCCGTCGTGACACTTTGACATAATTCCTGTAATAAATTAAAACTGTCGAAGTGTCAATCGGGATACAAATCGATAATTTTAGAGCTCTCGTGTAATTACCACTGAAAATTCTGGGAAAATTCTCATAAGCTGGTCTTTTTAGATTATGTGTACTTTCCTTTAAATTTCAAATGAAATTTAGGTCTTAATCTTAAGGACCCTAGCTATCTGTGGTTGAAAAAACCATTTGTTTTCTATCACCTGCTTATTTCGCGGATCTTCGCCATTTTGAACTAAGTAGTGCAATATTACAAAATATGTAACTGCAGTTGTTTACGAGTAAATTATTTTTCTTTCTAGTTTTCTCAGGACCGAAAGTATAACATTTTCGGTTTTATAATTTTTCCGCGTAGGTATAGGTTTTAATTGTGGATCCGAATCCGTCATCTGTTTTTCTATATATGTTGCAGTTTTGGCTGTACCTACTAATCCTCAGACGGGCAGACTGACAGCAAAAATAAAGAGTGTATTTTTTGTCGTTATGATTTTTATTTCGATCGGATTGAGTTTTCATTCGCTGAATTTAAGCATCAGTTTTGTAAAATTGGCCACGTTTTAATCAGTCACAATGAAGCAGACAGGCAACTTAATTCAACTGGTTCTTTATAGTTTTTAAACAATGCATATGTACAAAATAGTCTGTGCTGTCTTTGGCTCTTGATAAATATGCTACATACAAACATGATCGATGACTATATGATGACCTATATTCAGAACAAAGACAACATTTGAAAAAAAAATGGTAAAAAGTGAAAATATATCCTAGAAAGCTGGAACATGACGGACAACGGGATGTTAAAAAACTAAATTATATCAGCAGTCGGAAAACAAATTGCATGTTCTAGCGATAAGTAATGTATCATCGTTGATTGAAATATGTATCATGAAGAATATCGAAATAAATAAAGATCCAACTCACATTTCTTAACACGTGATTGTTCAGGGTTCGAGGGTTTTCGGCACTAAATTGATTCAAAAAGATTACTAGGGGTTTTTGGGGTGGCTGAACACGAATACATCATTAGAACATCATTTCGAGTTCAGGCAGATACATTAATTATATGTCGTATCATAAACATTCTACTAAAATCAACTTAGTGAAACAAATGAAAAATAGGGTTATAAAATTTCCAGATAAATCATTCCATCAAAAGAATCTTAAAATACTTTTAAGTGGGTGTTCCCAGAAAAATATTATTTTATTAGCGTAGCAAGTCGTAGGTACCTACCTGCTTTTAAGGGTCTAATATTTATTTTGTCAGTTTCCGGCCAACATTTGTTTAAAGTAAACGTTGTATCGTATTTAGTGTTTTTGAAGTGATTGGTATATATTAAATTTAAATATGTCTACCATTCAAAAAAGTGCTTGGATAAAGTGTTTTCCCGAGTTAAAGCTAAGTGGAGACAAAGTATTTTGCAAGGCCTGTTCCAAAATCGTAAGTTACATTAATTTTCACATTTCATTTTTTAAATGAGGAACTGACAAACAAAAGCATCATGTCCCACAAAAGAAATTTTTTTGGAAAGAGTGTTTTTATTTGACAAATTCGCTTTTACTTTTATAAAGACGGACATAGAGAGAAGCATCAAAATACAAAAATCCATCAAATTGTAGACAATTCCGCTTTTGTTCTTCAGCTTCTCGTATGAAAATTGATTTCTTTTTGGTGCTTGGCAAAATCTTACGACTTGGCAAATTAGTTTACTGCCTAAATTAAAATATTGTCCTATAACATCAGTAGATGTAGAACGAACTTTTTCTGTGTCCAAACACGTTTTTAGTGATAGAAGGCAAAAGTTGCTAGTTGAAAATTTTGAAAAATATTTTATTATAAATTCATACTATAATTTAGATTCTTAATTTAATTATAATATCAGTTTTGTGTGTCATTTCATTTGTTTTTATGTGAAAAATAAATATGTATTAAACATAAATGTAGGTTGAATTTTTTAAACATAAATGTTTATATTTAATATATTGTTTTATTTTTGAGTATTTTTAATATGCATTTGCATATTTAGACAAATTTAGAAAAAATACCTGCATATTTGTAGTAAAAGTAATGCATATATATGCGCATATTTTGGTAATGTTGTGTTGCATATATTCCGCTCTCTACTTATAACTAACAATGAAATACTGGGTAATTTCAATCGGTACCTATTTTACATAGTGAATGAAAAAAATTAATATTTTAAAAATGAACTATTATAACGTAATACAGATTGACAAACTTTATGCATACAAATTATTATACAATTAGATAATTAGATTTTCTTCTTCTTTTTTGTGACGGATATTCTTGAGTTGGGTTGATTTCATGTAATCGAATGAACTATCTTTCAGTAAAGTCGTCCTAGGAACGCAACTCATAAATATTGGCAATATGATTTTAAAGTTTTCTACTTTAAAATGTATTTTAAAGTCTTCTACTTTAAAATGTATAATATATGTCATATAAATGAGTCAGATTAAATTAAGTTATTAGAAGAATTTTTTACTAAGCAACAACATTTTTGTTTAATTTATTAATATTTTGTATTTTAACAACGACGTCCGATGTGGACGTCGAATCCGATGTGGACGTCGAAACGTTAATAAAGTCATTTTTTAGTTAAAGTGTGGCTTATTTCTCACTTCGGATAGTTAATTAAGACGTGAAATTATTAAAAAGTTATTTATTGTTTATTATTTATGGAAGATCCAAGCAGATAATACCTACACCGGAATAAATATTCTGTGACCCAAGTATTTTGTTGTTAAATATGTTCAAAATATATCTAAGCGTGCACACATAGTGACAATATATTATTATAGTAACAATATATTATTAAAAAAATCACTTTTATCACTTTTTCTCTTTTCTCCGTTATTAGTTTTTATTGTATAGTGTATAAATTATTATATACACGGGTCCGGTCCCGGATAGCTCAGGCGGTAGCATGTCTGACTTTCACGCAAGTAGGCCGAGGTTCGAAACCCAGTGCCGGCGAGAACATCTAGACATTTTTAAAATGCCTATACGCCCCAGGTCGACTCAGCCTGAATAAATATTAGTATCTGGGTAAACCCAGAGGTAATAATAGGCGGTTAAAGCGTAGCACTGGCCCTGTTACCTTACCTTGTATCAGAAGAGTATGACAACTGTCACTGTGACAGTAGAATTTTATAAAATACTCCTGTCACAGACGTCTAAAGGTGGGAAACTATGTAATGTAATGTTAATTTAAACGTGTATAACGATCATTTCCATCTCCACTATTTTCATCTCTTTTTGTTTCGCAATGTATGATGTTTTTAATCTTTTGCGCTATTTTGCCGGTTATTAGCGCGCTCATCACTGTATAGCAGACTACCCCGCTATAATTCCAAAGCCGCGTTAGCGGTATAAAACAGGAGACTTATAATTATATAAATTATTATAGCTATAAACTATACTTATAACTTAAATATTTTGGCCATATTATGCGACACCCAGAGAGATATAATATACGAAATGAATTTCGACTCAATTCAAGCTTTCTGCTTAACCCAGGTATAACATACCAAAAGGCACCGTCAGGAAAACATTCCACTTTGCGGTTCAGAGAGCCCATATGAAACGAGTCTTTGTACTCTATGCAGAGTATGGCATTAACAAAATAAGAAAATCTACGGTTTCGTTTTGATTAAAATCTGTCTTCCTCCATCCCCCGATAGCACTATTTCTAGGTCTACCTGTTGTCAAGGAGGCTCTAAGGAAGACAGATTTTTACCATTCCGACCGTAGATTGTCGATATAAATTAAAATAATTTATATCGCAGTATGGATAGAACTCCCTCTAACGGGGAATAAGCGAAATGAATTTCGACTCAATTCAAGCTTTCTGCTTAACCCAGGTATAACATACCAAAAGGCACCGCCAGGAAAACATTCCACTTTGCGGTTCAGAGAGCCCGTAGCCGAGAGCTCCGTTTAATAATATAAACTATACTTATAACTTGAATATTTTGGCCATATTATGCGACACCCAGAGAGATATAATATACTCCGTTTAATAATACAAGGCAAGGTAGACGGAAGAAGAGGGCCAGGCCGAAGAAGAACGTCATGGCTTAAAAACCTGAAAGAATGGTATAACAGATCCTCTGCATCCCTTTTCCGAGCTGCCGTTAACAAAATTGCTATAGCCAATTTTATAGCCAACGTTCGATAACACTAGTTTACAACTTTTTTTACCCAGCCATGGAACCAACGTGTATGTGTATAAGTAGTATAATCAATCCCAAATAAGGTTAGGTAGTGAAAAAAAAAATCAGGACGTCAAGTTTTTTTTATATTTATTTTTTAAGTTTTTCATAATTATTCATATATGTTAAACAAAAAAAACTAAAAATGACACAGATTACTCTTTCTTTTATACTGATTTGTATCAGTTTCTCTTAATGTAGACCAGCAGTAGTCGGCTAGCATATTTTTGTCCCAAAAGCCTTGGTATCTCTCTTCAAAAGTCTTCAAGTCTTGATGAAAACGTTCGCCGTGTTCGTCACTTACGCTTCCCAGATTTTCAGGAAAAAAATCTAGGTGCGAGTGTAAAAAATGAATTTTTAGGGACATATTCACTCCCATTTTGTGTTTTTGTTGTTAAAGCCTCTTGTTTTTGTAAGGCAAAAGTAACAGTCCGTGGCGTGATTTGTTGGTTCTCTCCACAACATTGGGACTCCGAATTGCAAGTATTTTTTATTAATACCTGCAGCCCAGTTCGTTAAAATACTTCTACAGTTTTCACATACTACACGAGGAACCCATTTTTTATCAAGATTTTTTATCGATATTTGGAAGTATTGAAAATATGCCTGTTTTACTGCTTCTGAGATCGGTCTCTTCTTTTTTGTTAGGATTATTTTACCACAAACATGGCAAAAGTTTTTTGGGTTTAATTTACACTCCTTTGATGACATTTTGAAATTAATTTAAATGTCGATAATCACTTTAACACAATAGCTAAGGTCAAACTGGACGCAAGGAAAAAATGACTGAAAAACTTCATGGGGGAATATCGCAAAAACTTGACGTGATAAAAATTTGTGAGATATGTTTTAGTTATACGAGGGCAGTCAGAAAACAAATTATGTATGAATTGTTTTTGGGTAAAAGAAAAAATATATATTTGTAAACTAGTGTAATCGAGCACGGCACATGAAAAAGAAGAAGAATAAACTATACATAGTTAGTGAAAAAATAATCATATTAATTAACTGAATTAATATTTAAGCGATTATACAAGTAACGGTTATTCAAGAACATTAAAAAGTCATCTCTAAGTTAATGATGACAATGTCATTGTCAACTAATGTTTACATCTCCATACTAGTGAAAATTTTACTACACGTAATTTGCCGTGTTAAAAAAGAAAAAGTAGGCATAGCCGTAAAATATTTGCGCCTACGCTCCTAATAGTAATTTACGTAACAAGTTCCGAAAGTGATATTTTACGAGACGAGTAGGAAGTTTGGAATCCTGCGAGTCTCGTAAAATCACTTTTGGATCGTGTTACGTACAATATTTTTTTATGTAGCCGTTTTGCATGTTAAAAAGAATATATGGATAAACTTTACTTATGAACTTTTATTAAACACTTTAAAGTTACTCTCGTGAATTCAACATTAGAAAAATGTACTTATGAATATTAATAACACAATTATAACAATTATTTATATTGATATTTAGTTTCCCTAATCTCATCTGGAATCATTTCGGCTTCACTTTAACTGCTGATTTCCATTTCTTGGAATTGAAAAACGTAAAACTGAGCGAAAACACACGAATCTTAAATGACAAGCGTTGTCATAATAAAATACAAAGTTGATGTTATTTTCAAAGCCGTTACCTAGCTACCCAAAATCGTCCCGAAAGTAAAAAAAGCGTCCCGAAAGTGAAAAAATTAGTCCCGAAAGTAGCTACTTTCGGTACGAATTGTGTAAAATGGTACTTTCGATTTAATAAATCATACCGAAAGTTTTGTGTTCGGGACGGCTGCAGAAAAAGAAAATTTTACAAAAAAAACTTCCAATTTTTCGGGACGTTAGAACTGGAGGGAATTCAACTAATTAATGGAAACTATTGATATATGGAAACGATCGATCGGGCAACATAAGAGCTAACGATTGACAAGCGGCTCGGCACCTAAAGAAGAAGATCGATCGAATATTAATTTTATCATTTTAACCAAAAATTTTCCTCCATTATTTCTCCGTAAAAGTAAATACACTGCGGTGCAAAAAAATCGATCCACTAAAAATTTGGTCATTTTTGATGTTTTGAATTTCCTAAACCTGTTGTCCGATTTAAGTGATTTTTTACCACGTTATAACCTTATCCATTGACAATATCTATGTAATAATATTGTTGCTACACAGTTAAACTGTCATTGTATACCGGGTGTACGAATCAAACTGTGTTTTTTTCTCAAAGTTCGCATCACCCTGTGGACTATTCTAGCATTTATAAAATACTGAAATTAAAACCCAACTATAGCCTCAGGTTTTTTTAACATTTTGTTTTTCGATTCATTCGCTTATGTTGGATGATACAAAGTTAGGGACTTTAACAACTAGCCATGTTCTTTATAAATATACTGTGTTTCTAAATAAGTGCGACAAACTTTAAGGGGTAATTTTACATGAGAAAATAATGACAATTTGTTTTATAATTATATGTCCGCAAACGCTTCGTTTCCGAGATACGGGGTGTTCATTTTTTTTTACAAACTGACGATTTGTTTATTGCTTTAAACCCAATTGAGATATGCAGATCAAATTCGGTGGGTTTTAAAACGTAGTTATTGCACATTTTTTGACATACAATTAAGAATTTTATATTCACCATTGGCGTGCGTACGGGTAATATTATCGGTCATAATACCCGTTTGCGCGCCACTGGTGAATATTAAATTCTTAATTGTATGTCAAAAAATGTGCAATAACTACGTCTTAAAACCCACCAAATTTGATTTGCACATCTCAAGTGGTTTTAACCCTCCGTTAGGCGCGTGGTCTACAATCGTAGACCACTCTCCTTTAAGTGGTCGCCAATTGCATACAACTGCACATACGCCCCCATCCCGCTTAGTAGCTGTCACTAATACTTCCAACTTACTCTTCAGTTTGCTAAACGCCGCCGATCTGTTTGCATTATTTTTTTACCATTATTCAAAGAGCACTGGTCTACAACCGTAGACCACGCGACTAAGCGCGTTCCAGTTTTTAGTTGTATATATAAAGCTAATATGTAGCCTGCTGTGTATATAAAGCTAATAACATAAATGAAAATGTTTCAAGAAGCGACTTAATTGAAAACTTAGCATGGGAACTAATCAAACAGCAAATTGAATATGGATCAACTATGCCTTCCCTGCTAAGAGAACTTAGACGACGAGCTCGCGTACTGCTCGGAGTTCAAGAAGTCGTACCCCCTTCCCCTAATATTCCAACAAATTACGTGGGACGAAGTTGTATTTGTGCATAATTTGCAATATGTCAACAAGAAGGGCATGCCAAAGATGTGACACATTTGGATTCAAGGATCATTTTGGGGATATTTGCACTGAATGTTTGACGGACTAAAATTGTGCCACTTTGACCATTTAATAGTTTTGTTCTTTTTTTACTTTTTAGTTCTATTCTTTATTATTTATCCCTATTGGTCATTCTATAAGTTCAAAGATAAAAAATATTTGTGTTTTTTACTAAATTGAGCTTATTTTTGTGACCATTTTCATTTACTTGCGAATAAAGACGCAAAAAATCATGACCTCGTTTTTAATTTTACCACTGTCAAAATGAGAAAAGCCAAGGAACAAAACATATCTAATATCAAAGTGCGAACATAAATAAACATGTTATTAATCACTAATTTGGTAATTTTGTCAAAATCCGGTATTATACGACAAAAAACTATTGGTCTACAATTGTAGACCACGCGCCTAAGCTTGTCAGCAATAACGACGCGCCTAAGCAATAAGTAAATCATCAGTTGGTAAAAAAAAATTGAACATCCCGTATCTCGGAAACGAAGCGTTTGTGGACATATGATTATAAAGAAAATTGTCATTATTTTCTCATGTACAATAACCCCTTAAAGTTTTGTGCAAATATTTTAGAAACACCCTGTACTGATGACGAACATGGCCAGTTATTAAAGTACCTAACTTTTTTATTATCAACATAAGCGAATGAATCGAAAGACAAAATGTTAAGAAAACCTGAGGCCATAGTTGGGTTTTAATTTCAGTATTTTATAAATGCCAGAATAGTCCACAGGGTGATGCGAACTTTGAGAAAAAAACACAGTTTGATTCGTACACCCAGTATACAATGATAGTTTGACTGTCTAGTAACAATATTATTACAGGGATTTTGTCAATGAATAAGGCTATAGCGTTGTAAAAAATCACTTAAATCGGACAACAGGTTTAGGAAATTCAAAACATCAAAAATGACCAAATTTTTAGTGGATCGATTTTTTTTGCATCGCAGTGTAGTTCTTCTATAGGTCATCTTCAGGTTTCAATTTTTATTTCTGATCTGTGTAAAGGTGCAAATTTCTAATAAATATACCTACATTTATATAATGACTGTAATTTCGTATTATCGGTTTTGCGTATTATCTTTGTTAGTAATCATTGAATCTTCGCTTGTCTACTGCTGGGCATAGATCACCCTCATAATTTTCCATGTGTTTCAACTTATTTTAAGGTAATTTTAAGTCCAACGTGTTGGTGGACGACCTCTGTTTCGGTAGGCGTCATCTCTTGGTCTTCATTCCAGTATCCGCTTTGTCCATCTGTTTTCTGCCATTCGAGCCACGTGACCTGCCCAGTTCCATTTCAGTGTTCCTATTCTCTCTACTGCATCAGCCACTCATGATCTTCGTTGTAGCTGGCGGTTTGGGATCTTGTCTCGCACTGAAACGCTCAACATAGCACGCTTCATCGCCCTTTGAGCCACACGAAACTTTTGCACCTATTTCCTTGTCATGGTCAACGTTTCCGCTCCGTTAGTCAACACTGGCAAAACACACTGATCAAAGGTTTTTCTTTTAAGACATATTGGTATGTCGGACGATTTGAAAATGTGGTTCAACTTACCAAAGACTGCCCAAGTCAGTCTTATACGACAAGTCAGTCTTTGTTAGTACTTTGACTTTTATATAAAAATTACACATATTCTCTATCCAATTCCATCATAATCACGATATTTCATCAAAAGTTAATAACACTTATTTTTTTTGGTTTTAGATTTTCGACTTCAATCTCTCAGTAAGTAAATCCTATATCTAAGAAATTTGGGGATCCTTTTATAATATTATTTAATAAGATTTTTATTGGATTTAATGTATTCCTAATGACTTTTTGAGCATCACTGATTTCAATTATCGCATGTTCTCTTATAATCTATTAGTTAAGAATGAAGAATGACCGTTAACTACTAAATAAATTCAAGATAACATGTTTAAAAAATCATTAATTTTTAATTTAATCCGCGTAAATTCAAGATCAAACAAGACATGGAAATAAACGGAAGAATGAGACGAACTTTATTTGACGAACTGAGACGAGCTTATTTAACACTATGAAAACAACATTTTTGGGGAAAAAAGAGATACCGGAGAAAGTAAAACGGCAGTCGTTAGATCAGTAGTTAGACCAACAATGATGTATAGCAGCGAGGCATGGACATTGACGGGGAGAAAAAAACCCAGAGTCAATAGTATGGAAATATGTTTCCTGAGAAAAATAGCAAAGAAGTAGAAACGAAACAATCAGACAAATCCTATTACTAGAACCAATCAATGAAAAAATAGTAGACGGACAACTTAGATGGTTCGGGCACGTGTGTACAATGTCGAACGAGAGACTAACAAAACGAGTGTTCGAAATGAGAGTGCAGAGAAAAAAACAAAAGAGGAGAAGCAAGAGTTATGTGGGTAGATGAAATCAGGAAAGAAGTCGAGAAGAAAGGATTGAAATTGGAAAGTGCAGGAAACCTAACACAAGATCGGTTAACATGGAGGCTACAATGCCAAATTCAACTCCACCAGCCTTAAAGGTAGAAAGGCTTAGGACTAAGTAAGTAAGTTTTTCTCCAAGCTTTGTGTATATATCCCAGAATATTCGTTGGGGTTATACTCAATCTCTCCTTTTCACCGTCCATGTACTTACTTCACATTAGGTAGTTTCAATGATTTCAGTTTATTTGTATCTCCTCTCAAGATATCAGTTTACTCTGACACATAAAAGTCTTCTCTTCGAGAGTGGAACAGCACGTGATAAAATCTCCCAACAATATAGCCATTTTATAAATTAATATATTTGTAACATAATATAAAATAGTGACAAAACATTATTATTGAATATCTCGTTTTAGTGCAGTCACTGAAGGTTTTCACCTCCGATTTCGTTGAACCTCGCATCGATTTTCATGAAAATTAGTGAGTAGTTAGAGAATACCTCAAGGAACAAAAGTGACATGGTGCCAACTTGCGCTTTTATCCTGGGGGTGGATACCACCCCTGCTCGAGGGTGAAAATTATTGTATTAAAAAATAATACCATAAATCGATAGAGGGACAAACTCTAAGCAAAATTTGTTATATAAAGTTATTAAAATAAATCAATACTTTTTGACTTATTAAAGATCAAAAATTTCCATTTTTCGTGAAGAAAAGCATGTTTTAAAGCTGTTTTTCACTTATAACTCAAAAACTATAAGCTTTTACAAAAAAGCTATTATCAACAAAATTACGCTAATGTTAATTAATAGTGAGTTATGGGTAATTGAAGTTATATTTTTTCGGCGCGTACTCAAATCTAAGTATTCAAGCTAAAATAACGGGAAAGCTATGCATTTTATAAGATATACCTGCTAAGTACTTATTAAAGTACTTCAAAATACTTATCAAATGGCTCCAGAAAAAGTTAATAGCATAAAAGTTAAGCAAGTTATGATGAAAATAAAAGAACCCTTTCGAATTTTTTAGGAAAAAGTGAAAAATAAAACATACGCCATTTCCACAAAAATTAAAATTTATAGTAATCCTTATAAGAATGTCTTTATATTAGCATAACTGTTGATTTCAGCATGGCCGGTTTAAAATTTAAAACCGGACAAATTTGAACGGTTTAAAATGCATATTTTTGAAAAAAAGATACAATTTTAAAAAATCAGAATTTTTAGAACTATCGTAATTTTTGTTTTCTTTTGATAATAACAGCAAAACTGCTTAATATAAGTAAAAAATTATATATATATCCAAATTTTATTTTTTCTGTTAGCAAATATTTTAACTGTTTTGCCATTTCTGTAGGGTAAAAGATAACCGAGATAGAAACGTTTAAAGTTTAAATTTTACTGCAAGAACCATGTAACCTTTCATATTTAAAAAGTAAGGGGTTTAAGAAATTAAATTAACACAGTTTAATAGCCCTTGAAATTGTCTTTGAAATGGTTTAAAGGAGAACCATATATCGTAAAAATTAAGGGAGTTATTAAAAAAGAACCATAACATTTTTTGGAAAAATTTTTAGAAGATAAATTTTGAAAAAATTTTTAAGCATAAATTTTAATGCTATCAACTTGTTCGGTGGCTTATTTGATTGATATTTCTAAGTACTTTGGAAAAATGTTTAATAGGTTATTTAAGCTTGAATACTTAGATTTGGGTACTCGCCGAAAAAAATATTCATTCAATTACCTATAACTCACTTTTAGTTAACATAAATAGGTTTCTCAAGTAAGGAGTTTATTTATCTTTATATTAGCTTCAATTTTGGTAGTAATAACTTTTTTGTAAAAACATATAGTTTTTGAGTTATTTATGAAAAATCGGTTTAAAACATGAATTTTTCTGACGAAAAATTTAAAATCTTTGATCTTTAATAACTCAAAGAGTATTGACTTATTTTAATAACTTTATATAACAAATTTTGCTTAGAAATTGTCGCTCTATCAATTTTTGGAGTTATTTTTAATAAATTCATTTTCACCCCGAGAAGGGGTGGCATCTACCCCCAGGGTAAAAGCGCAAGATGGGACCATGTCACCGTTGTTCCTTGAGACATCCTCTAACCACTCAGCAATTTTCATGCAAATTGATGGAGGTTCAACGAAATCGGAGGTAATAGCTCATATCCACCTTCAGCGACTGCACTACAATTTGTTATTATCGCTCGGGAAATATGCAAAATGCATATTAAGTGTTTATTTGCATATTTTGGATAATTGTAGATGTGCATAATACAGTGATGAGCGCGCTAATAACCGGAAAATAACGCAAAAGATGGAAAACATAGTACATTGCGAAACAAAAAGATATGAAACTTGTAAAGGTGGAAATTATCGATATAAACGTACAAATTAAAATTACATTACATAGTTTCCCACCTTTAGACGTCTGTGACATGAGTATTTTATAAAATTCTACTGTCACAGTGACAGTTGTCATACTCCTCTATAGTGGGAGCACGCAAAATAGAATTCTATTTTGTTGACGTCACAAAACGAATTTCACAATGCGAGAATCGGCGGTTGCTAGGCAACGTGACGTCACTAAAATATATTTCTATTTTGCGTGCTCCCACTACCGATACGTCTAAAGGTGGGAAACCATGTAATGTAATGTTAATTTATACGTTTGTAACGATAATTTCCACCTCCACTAGTTTCATCTCCTTTTGTTTGACAATGTATTACGTTTTCCATCTTTTGCGCTATTTTGCCGGTTATTAGCGCGCTCATCACTGTATGTATATGCATTTGTTAAAAGTGCATATTTTCAGATACAGTGAGGACGTTTGAGTTGGAATAAATTCATTTTCTCGAGAATGGGCGACTCTGGAGATAAATCCCGAAACAGGTCGATTTTCATTTTTAAATTATAATTTTTTGGCATACCTGTACACCATATTAGTAACTGACGTAATCGATCATTTTTTTTTAAATGAGAATAGCGGTCGTGTGATAGCTCAATCGAAAGGTTATTCAATGCTCTACTCACTAATTTAAACATTAACATAATTATTAAATTAAAATAAATTTTAAATTAATATTAAAATTTTTTTTTAATTAAATTAATTGAATAGAAAAATACTGTTTGACTTGTACACAATTCTATATAAATCAAAACGGGAACTGGTGTATGTTTTCAAAAAAACTGATAGTGTGTAAATGAATTTATAAAATCAGCTAAGTACTTTCAGCATTTCAAATGTCATCATCAGAGCTATCGTCTCATAGTTGTAAATACCTCAAATGAAGAGAAATCATTGAACAAACACATTCCGATTTTAAAAAGTGCCCCAGGGATCAAACCACTGGTCAGGGTAAAAACCTTTAAAATATATATATATATATATATATATATATATATATATATATATATATATATATATATATATATAATCATCACTTTTAATGTGTTTTAAAAAAGGCTACCATTTTACAATTAACAGCTGTTACTATATATTTTAAGGGTTTTTACCGTTTTTACCCTGACCAGTGGTTTGATCCCTGGTCACTTTTTAAAATTGGAATGTGTTTGTTCAATGATTTCTCTTCGTTTGAGGTATTTACAACTATGAGGCGATAGCTCTGATGATGGCATTTAAAATGCTGAAAGTACTTAGCTGATTTAATAAATTTATTTACACACTATCAGTTTTTTTTAAACTTACACCAGTTCCCGTTTTGATTTAAATTAATTGAGATTTACTGTTGTCCGAAAACAGGAAAAAATGTTTATTTGATAAGTAAATATTGTTTTATTATTTTCGCGCTTCATTTTACTGCTCTTACAACGCCGTAAATTGTCGTCTCTCTGGCCGTAGCCTTAGGTGGGTCCAACAGTTAGTTTTTGCATCCATTCGTGGCCAGCCATTCGCTTGATATCCCCTAAAGCAGGGGTTCCCAAACTTTTTTGTACCACGCCCCCTTTTGTTGAAATGAAAGCCTCTCGCGCCCCCCCTTTACAATAAATTTTATGCGCCTTAATAGGAACAAAACAAAAACAAATAAGTATTAGCTTGAAAACGAAACATTTATTTATTCTGCCATAAGATACAATGATATCAGTTTCCATAAAATACAAAAATTATTAATAAAAGAAAAATATATTAGGTTGGTTAGTGCGATGGATGTGCTTGCATTTTATTTACTAGTGAGCCTATTCGTGGCTGAGTTTTAGTAAGTGCACAGCACAAGTCACTAGCAACATCAAGTTTATTCCGATAGTTTTGTTTTAATTTTTTAATTGCCACAAGTTTTGACTTAGTTAAAGTATTTGTAAATCGCACAAATAGTTACTTGAAAAAGGTAAATATAAATGAAGAGCTTCCTGTGATACACTAAGATACACTTTGAAATATTTTAACCAAAATGAAGGTTTGTCCATTATAACAAAGTATTTAGCAGAGGAATCATTAAAAAAATCATTTGGATTTATTTGCAAAGCATCTTCTTGAACTGATTCAGACAGGGAGTCTATGTTGACATGGAATGGATCAGTTGACATTCTGTAAATAAAATTATCGCAAGTGTTTGAGAAGTATTTCTGGAACCCTTCAATTAGGCTCTCCAAATGGTTTGATATTTGGATATTCAAACTTGATCCTTCTTAAATGTCCTTGAAGCGTGTTTCTTCTGAGATTGGATAATTTTAGGGGTTTGCTGATATTTTACGCCTCCAAAGTTGAATTACTAAGCCTCCATCACAATGAGTAACTACTATATTTGAGTCTCCACCCTGCAGTTTTCGGTTAAGGCTGTTCAACGAGTCAAAGATGTCTGACAAATAAGCCAATATTACTTGGGTACAATGTTTTTGAAGGCCATGTTTAGCTCATTAGCCATTTGCTTTTAATGTTCCAAGGTGATTACTTCATCTCAAAGGTCAAATAATCTTGCCAACATGTTTCCTTTTGAGAGCCATCGTACTTCTGTATAAAGTAGCAGTGTTTTGTGCTCACATTATAATTCTTCACAAAGAGTTTTAAACAGTCGAGTATCCAACGCACTGTTTTTTTATGTACTTTACTATTTTAATACACAACTTCAAGACAGCCATAAATTCATTTGGAAGGGTTTTTGCTGACAAGGCTTGTCGATGTATAAAACAGTGTATCCCAATCACATCAGCATTTTTCTCTATTACTAATTGCAAATAGCCTGAGCGAAAACAAAGCATTGAAGGCGCGCCATCTGTACATAAACTGATCAGTTTTTGCCCAGAGAGTTCATGTTCGTCAAAAAGCACTCACACTGCTTTCATAACATTAATAGCTTTTGTCGTGGACTCCCGTCTCCAACTCTGTAGAAAAGAGTAGCTTGTCTTTCATTCTTTCGTTTTGAATATACCGAACATAAACAATTAACTGATAACATTGTGCTATGTCAGTACTCTGGTCTAGCTGAATAGCAAAAAATTTTATTATTTAGGCGATTATTTTACTGCATCAACTACCTGGTTTTGTATGCCTTCGGTCATATTATCAATGTTATCAAAATCAATCACAGTGTTGTCAAAAAGAGGTATTTGAGATAACTTTTGCTTACTCTGCGTTACTAGACACAGTTTAACAAGCGGTTAATTTTGAATTTTAGAAAAATAACTAAATTTAATTTAATGTTCAACTTGTCTCGCGTCCCCCTTGATATGTCCTCACGCCCCCCAGGGGAGGCGCGCCCCCCAGTTTGGGAACCCCTGCCCTAAAGATTAGGATAGCGAAATTTGGGGTAGCTCGCTATACAATATTACGCCTTCTTTTTCGTTAAACGCGGCTGGCTTGTAAATCACGATATACACTGACCGGCACGAAAAACGGGCACCCCAAAAAAATCGGTAATTTTTGATGTCTCGTATCTCCTAAACCTGTTGTCCGATTTAAGTATTTTTTTAAATATTTTGTGGTCTTATTCTTTGACAATATCGCTGTAATAATATTGTTGCTAAACGGATAAATTTTCATTGTATACCGGGTGTACGAATCAAACTGTCCTTTTTTTTATTACAAGTTCGCAACACCCTATGGAGCATTCTGTTTTTCGATTCATTCGCTTACGTTGGATAATACAAAAGTTAGGTACTTTAACAACTAGCCATGTTCTTCATCAGTACAGGGTGTTTCTAAATAAGTGCGACAAACTTTAAGGGGTAATTCTGCATGAAAAAATAATGAACGTTTGCTTTATAAACGTATTATATCAGCAAATGCTTCGTTTCCGAGATACGGGATATTGAATTTTTGCTTACAAACTGACAATTTATTTATTGCCCTAAATGCGGTTGAGATATGCAAATGAAATTTGGTAGGTTTTAAGAGATAGTTATTGCTTATTTTTTGACACGCGATTGAGAATTTTATTTTCGCCATTGGCGTGCATACGGGTAATATAACTGATCATATTACCCGTATGCACGCCAATGAAAAATATAAAATTCCTAATTGTATGTCAAAAAATGTGCAATAACTACTTCTTAAAACCCAATAAATTTCATTTGCAGATCTCAACCGGTTTTAAAGTAATACATAAATCGTCAGTTTGTAAGAAAAAATTCAACATCCCGTATCTCGGAAACGAAACATTTGCGGACATACGATTACAAAGCAAACTGTCATTATTTTTTAATGCAGAATTACCCTTGGAAGTTTGTCGCACTTATTTAGAAACACCCTGTACTGATGAAGAACATGGCTAGTTGTTAAAGTACCCAACTTTTGTATTATCCAACGTAAGCGAATGAATCAAAAAACAAAATAAGAAAACAACCTGAGGCTATAATTGGGTTTTCATTTCAGTATTTTATAAATGCTGGAATATTCCAGCTGGAATATATTCACACAGGATGTTGCGAACTTTGAGAAAAAACACAGTTTGATTCGTACACCCGGTATACAATGAAAATTGACCTGTTTAGCAACAATATTAGTACAGCTATATTGTTAAAGAATAAAGCTATAACATATTAAAAAAATTACTTAAATCGGACAACAGGTTTAAAACATAAGAGACATAAAAACGAGATATCAAAAATGACTCATTTTGTGGGGTGCCTCTTTTTCGTGCCGGTCAGTGTATTATGTTATTAAATAAAGTAAATCATATACCACAAAAATGATCTGCTGGATACACTGCAACCACTGGATCATTTTTAATGTTGGTATTGTATTTCCATTATAAAAGTATATACCGCCCTTAAGTGGAAAAGCGCAAAATGTCGCCTGTCAAAATTTTCAATGTGTTTTAAATGTATTCATTTTTTCGAATCCTGAGAAATCGTAATAAGTATTTTTTGCAAAATTTAAACGCAGAATGAAAGATTACGTTATTACCGAGGGCCGAAAGCCCCTTAGAATAAATAAAAAGTTTCTTTTAAATGAAATATTTGCAATTAAAAATCACACTAAATTTTCTCTTTTATTTTCACCCCTGCAACTTATTAAAGTAAACATTATAGAAGTTTTCAGAGACTTTCGGCCATCAGTAATAATATAATCTTTTATTCGGAGTTTAAATGTTTTAAACAATATTTATTGGTTTTCTCAGGATTCGAAAAAAATGAATACATTTAAAACATATTGAACATTTTGACAGGCAATATTTTGCGCATATGCACTCAAATAACATGTTAAAGCCCTTTGTTGCTTCATCAATCGTCAAATATTTTTTTATTTGTCCGTTTACTAATCGCAGAATAGAGAGATTTTGCACCTCTTAAAATAACCGCTGATTTTGGCTCCGCTATGGTTAACTTTATTAAAGCATAACGATTACGGCAACGTTAAAAAGCAGAGTTTTTGCAGCCTGTCAAGTAGGTTTTTCTTGTCATCGTTATCGTTTTTTAAACATAACCTCACTTCACAACGTTATTTTAATTTTAAGCATATACTTGAACAGTTTTTGATATTTTAATTTATAAGTAATCAAAATTAGAATCTATGTAAATGTAATTTTACTGATTTTTTTACATTCTGGCAACAAAGCAATTTAACCATTACTATAACGATAACGATAAGTACTACTTTAAACCTCCGTAAATTACGGAATCCCTTATGTTTAATAACGATAACGGATCATATTATATTCGCTACTGCGCAGACGTAGTATAACGATAACCATAACGGAATTGCAAAATAAGAGGTGCAAAATCTCTCTAATGATCGACAACATTGATCGATAATGATCGACCTTTATAGTTCTTATAGTAGTGAAAAGGGTTAATTTTCTTAATTTCACAATCCTTTTTACAATATTATTTTGCTATACCTCGTCCAATTTACTTACCGTTGCACGTCATCCGCGCCATAGCCTATGACACGATACCAACACGAAATATTTAGGCGGTGGGTGTGTTCTTTTTTAGAATCAAAATTATTCTAAAGGGAAACACACCTACCGCCTAGATATTTCGTGTTGGTATCGTGTCACAGGCTATGGCGCGGATGACATGCAACGGTAAGTAAATTGGACGAGGTATATATTCCTACATGTTATTTCTCATACATTCGTAAATATTTATAACGCGTCTACTGGCCTGAACATCCGAATCCTTATTTTGAAACTACGATGATTGAGTAGATGCAATGAATATAGACGCTCAGCTAGCTCCGTGAAGTTAGCCCGAAAAAGTCGGGAAAAAAAATGCGATTGATGCCATTCGTTTGTCCATTGATTGTCCACGTTTGTCCACCATTTTATTTCGTTAGTCCACCCATCAATTCTTTTTTATAAACAAAAATTTTTTTTCGGGCTAACTTCACAAATCCACAAATTTTCGAAAATTAAAAAAAACTCTTGCTATATTGTTTGTCCATCGTTTGTCCATGTTTGTCCACCACATAATTTTTTTTGTCCACCCTCTGAAACTACCCCCTGTTAATTGTAATTATTTTTTTATTTCTTAATTCGGGCTAACTTCACGTTCTCTTAAATGGGCATTTAAACGTTAATTCGGGTGCAGAATCACAACTAAGCGTTTGTCCATCCCTTCGCAGCGTTTGTCCAACCACTTAAAGTGCGAAACAACCCCCTCGTTAATTGTAATTATTTTTTATTTCTTTATTCGGGCTAACTTCACGTTCTCTTAAATGGGCATTTAAACGTTAATTCGGGTGCAGAATCACAACTAAGCGTTTGTCCATCCCTTCGCAGCGTTTGTCCAACCACTTAAAGTGCGAAACAACCCCCTCGTTAATTGTAATTATTTTTTTATTTCTTTATTCGGGCTAACTTCACGTTCTCTTAAATGGGCATTTAAACGTTAATTCGGGTGCAGAATCACAACTACCCGTTTGTCCACCCCTTCGCAGCGTTTGTCCAACCCCTTAAAGTGCGAAACAACCTCCCTGTTAATTGCAATTATTTTTTTATTTCTTAATTCGGGCTAGCTTCACGTTCCCTTAAATGGGCATTTAAACGTTAATTCGGGTGCAGAATCACAACTACCCGTTTGTCCACCCCTTCGCAGCGTTTGTCCAACCCCTTAAAGTGCGAAACAACCCCCTGTTAATTGCAATTATTTTTTTATTTCTTAATTCGGGCTAGCTTCACGTTCCCTTAAATGGGCATTTAAACGTTAATTCGGGTGCAGAATCACAACTACCCGTTTGTCCACCCCTTCGCAGCGTTTTTCCAACCCCTTAAAGTGCGAAACAACCCCACCGTTAATTGTAATTATTTTTTTATTTCTTTATTCCGGCTAACTTCACGTTCTCTTAAATGGGCATTTAAACGTTAATTCGGGTGCAGAATCACAACTACCCGTTTGTCCACCCCTTCGCAGCGTTTGTCCAACCCCTTAAAGTGCGAAACAACCCCCCTGTTAATTGCAATTATGTTTTTATTTCTTTATTCGGGCTAGCTTCACGTTCTCTTAAATGGGCATTTAAACGTTAATTCGGGTGCAGAATCACAACTGCCCGTTTGTCCACCCCTTCGCAGCGTTTGTCCAACCCCTTAAAGTGCGAAACAACCCCCCTGTTAATTGCAATTATTTTTTTATTTCTTAATTCGCGCTAGCTTCACGTTCCCTTAAATGGGCATTTAAACGTTAATTCGGGTGCAGAATCACAACTACCCGTTTGTCCACCCCTTCGCAGCGTTTGTCCAACCCCTTAAAGTGCGAAACAACCCCCCTGTTAATTGTAATTATTTTTTATTTCTTAATTCGTGCTAGCTTTTAAATGCCCATTTAAGGGAACGTGAAGCTAGCCCGAATTAAGAAATAAAAAAATAATTACAACTAACAGGGGGGTTGTTTCGCACTTTAAGGGGTTGGACAAATGCTGCAAAGGGGTGGACAAACGCTTAGTTGTGATTCTGCACCCGAATTAACGTTTAAATGTCCATATAAGAGAACGTGAAGTTAGCCCGAATTAAGAAATAAAAAAATAATTACAATTAACAGGGGGTTGTTTCAGAGGATGGACAAAAAAAATTATGTGGTGAACAAACATGGACAAACGATGGAGAAACAATATAGCAAGAGTTTTTTTAAATTTTCGAAAATTTGTGGAAATGTGAAGTTAGCCCGAAAAAAAATTTTTGTTTTTAAAAAAGAATTGATGGGTGGACTAACGAAATAAAATGGTGGACAAACGTGGGCAATCAATGGACAAACGAATGGCACCAATCGCATTTTTTTTTCCCGACTTTTTCGGGCTAAGTTCACGGACCTCGTTCAGCTATATTCGTTGGTGGAAGTTATATTGTGAACTGGGGTGGGTTTATGATTTTTAAAATGTTGCCAGAACGCTATATTCTAGCAACTATTCCTGTCTGATATGTACGAGGTTGATCCTTAAAAGCATTATCGTTCCTTAACAGTGAAAGGATATAATATGTAATGATAAAAGAATTACTCCCGGATAACCCCTTTTTAACAGGTAATATAAAAGTTTCAGATTAATTGCTTTATTTTTCTATGAATGTCACAAAAATGGAGGCAGATATTAACAAGATGAGTTAAAAGATAGGCATGCAAATAACAAAGAAATTTTATTTGGACCTGCATGAAAAATGGAAGGAGAAAATACTTCAGATGGTTACTCAACTTAATAGAGTTGTTAGGCCCTCTACTTTTTGACGTACGTTAAACGTAAAACGTTATACTTGTCTATACATAATTACTATATTTTTTATTCTACATAGTTATCTTTGGTGCAACTTATATGACTTTTTTTTTGTCTTTTGTGATTTAGATATGAATTAAAAGTCAAACAATTAAGAATGCACGTCATAGATTTAATGACATCATAACCGACCGGTACAAACTTAATGGCAAACAAAATTAAACAAATTTTTCCTCGTATATTAGTTCGCAAAGCAGCTTCGGGCTACATACACTGTTTCTCTTTGTCTTTAAAAGTGTGAAACAAAGATAACTATCTGTATTATAATTGTCAAACTGACATTGTTCTATAAATGTTATGTAAGATGTTTGTTTGTTTATTTTTTTTTTCTTCTTCTTTTATGGCTTTTGGGAGCTGTGCGCATTTAGCCAGCAACATTTCTTAAAATTAACGCCTAATTAAACCTACCATACAATAAGGCCCATCAAGGATAGGACAGGGAAAGTGAAGTTGGTTAAAAAATAAATTGTTAAAATATAAACTAAATAAATAAAATATAATTTGAAAACAATAATTTCAAATTATATTTAACCTCCAATATTATGACAGACGTCAGTTACCATTTACCATCTGACCGAATATAATAATGACGTCATATAAACGTCTCTAATTCTAACCAATAAAATGCTCGCTGTAATAGGAATGTTATGTCAAGATTATCGGATTATTCCCTATATATTTTTCAAATTTAGAATATGGCAACAAGGGGAAAATTAAGTGCATTCCTTATTGTTTGACTTTTCCTATACGGCATTTGTCAATCTTACAAATACGTAATCTCTTAATAACGTGAACCTTATTTCTACTTCTACCCAAATAAAGGAACACCTTATCCGCTAATAAACTAATACGTTATTTTTCTTTTAATGCGTATGAGCAGAATAACGTATAACGTTACTGAAATAAGGGGCTTAAAAACTCTAATAATTTAGAACCAATAGTTAAATACGTATGTATTTAAATCTACAAAAAAGAAAATCTTTAATAAAATTCACATTTTTCTAATTCATCTTCTTCTTCTAATTTATAAGCAATTCTGATTATTTCGTCTACATGTTGCTCCTACAGCTATCATTTTAAGAGGCTACAGTAGCGATCAACAGGTAGCAACAAACGTGTTTCAAGATTGCGGCGAGATATTTGGCACACATATTCGTAATATAATAAAGAATGGCGGTACAGAGCCCAATTTCAGAAATATGTTAGTACGTGGAAATTACTCTATAACTAAATAAAATATTGAAAAAAGGAGCCTGTACCGCCATTAAGAAGAAAAAAAAATGAACTTTTTTCAAATAAACTTTTTTATCCCATGCCTAGATTTTGTGTAATCTTGGAACTACTAATTTTTTTTATTTCTAACAAGAAATCGAACATATTATAACTAAATAACTAATTAGGCAACATAGAGAAATTATCACTGTCATTTTGACAAACCTGCGTCAGATTTTCTCTAATCTGCTCTGTCATCTTTATCGATATCTGTTCAGTGCAGTAGTGTGTTAATTTAAGAATTCGTTTTTGTTGTTTCATAGGAAAGTAGTGTTTATAAGTTGTTGGCCTCTTTGAAAGAATAGATTGTTGTTAATTGTGAGTTTTAGTTATATGTAAGTAGGTAAGTATATTTTACGTAAAAATATTTCGAATTATAATGCGAGTAGGTATATAAAGTTTTAGGAGGATTTTTTATTCTAAAAATATCAATAGTTTAACAAAATGGAAAAAGTAAATCAAACGAAAAATAAAGTGAAACCTTCCAAGAAAAAGTTGATTAAAAACCGTGCCAAAATTATGCGAAAATCGAAATTTGTTTCGCTTCACAACAAAAAATGATTATTTATTATTGTTTTATTATTAGATATTTCATGCAAATACCTTTCTAAATACCTATCTTAACATAAAATTTTCACCCATTTTGGTTTATTTTTATAAATATCTATTTATTAATAATAACATCGTTTTATATTACTTCCATTTAGCGCGACTTAGTATGGTATAGTTACCCAAACCCAGACATCCAAAGTGAAAGTTATCCTCCAACACCAAATTGTTCTATATGGTCCACATAATGTTTAGAAAAAAGTCACACCATTTTGAGCGTTGGGTTTGGGGGGGAGAGGGGGGAGAAATCTGCAAATTCGTAGTTTTTTACGTTTTTCGTCAATATTTCTAAAACTAAGCGGTTTAGCATGAACAACCCTCTACACCAAATTGTTCTACATTAAATTTGAAATAAAAAAGGCTCTATACATAACCCTTCTAAAATGAACGGTTCCAAAGTTACGGAGGTAGTATAGTATAATTGGTCCAAAAAAAGGCCTAACCCAGACATCCAAAGTAAAAGTTTTCCTTCAACACCAAATTGTTCTATATTGTCCATATATTGTTCAGTAAAAAGTTACACCATTTTGAGCGTCCGGTTTGGGGGGGAGATGGGGGAGAAGTCGGTAAATTAGTAGTTTTTTTAAGTTTTTCGTCAATATTTCTAAAACTATGCTTTAGCGTAAGGAATGTATTATGGAAAAATGTTCTACATAAAATTTAAAACAAAAAAGGTTCTATATATACATAATTGTTATAAAATCAACGGTTCCAGAGTTACGGAGGGTGAAAAGTGGAGGTTTTCGATACTTTTTATATTTACCGATTTCTCCCCCCTCTCCCCCCAAACCCGACGCTCAAAATGGTGTGACTTTTTTTTGAACATTATGTGGACCATATAGAACAATTTGGTGTTGGAGGATAACTTTCACTTTGGATGTCTGGGTTTTTGGTATAGTTATATATCATAAATATTGCCAAAAAAATATAAAAAGTATCGAAAACCTCGACTTTTACCCTCTGTAACTCTGGAACCGTTGATTTTATAACAATTATATATATGTATGTTTTAAATTTCATGTAGAACATTTTTGTGTATAACATTGTTTACGCTAAAGCATAGTTTTAGAAATATTGACGAAAAACATAAAAAACTACCGATTTACCGGCTTCTCTCCCATCTCCCTCCCAAACCGGACGCTCAAAATGGTGCAACTTTTTACTGAACAATATGTGGACCATATAGAACATTTTGGTGTTGGAGGAAAATTTTTACTTTGGATGTTTGGGTTAGGCCTTTTTTTGGACCAGTTATATTATACTACCTCCGTAACTTTGGAACCATTCATTTTAGAAAGATTATGCATGGACCTTTTTTATTTCAAATTTAATGTAGAACAATTTTGTATAGAAGGTTGTTCATGCTAAACCGCATAGTTTTAGAAATATTGGCGAAAAACTTAAAAAACTACGAATTTACCGATTTCTCCCCCCTCTCTTCCCCAAACCCGACGCTCAAAATGGTGTGACTTTTTTCTGGACATTGTGTGGGCCATATAGAACAATTTGGTGTTGAAGGATAACTTTCACTTTGGATGTCTGGGTTATGCCATCTTTTGGATCAACTATACTATACTAACTATGATATTGTCAAAATATTAATCTTAGATAATGTCGAAGATTACCACTGTTGCCAAAGTTTATCATACTATCTCCCGAAGTTATATTTTGTTGCTACCTGTTGATCGCTACTGTTTACTCTTAATATCAGTTTTCCAGTTTTAATGTTAACATTAACATATTATTGATATTCTACTTGTTTTTTAAATTCGTTTCTGTTTAATTATTCGTCTTCATTAATTATTTTATTTTCTTATTTTCTATAATTTTATGGAAATCCAAAAATGTTCGATGAATTAAAAAATTTAAAGTTGTGTGTGTGTGTGTGTGAGAGAGAGAGATCCTGGCGTCAGACAAAATCTATTTGCCACAAAACATGTAAATTCTTAATTACATTAAATGATTTCATATTGTCTATTTCTAAACTATACCGCTATTTTTGAATTTCTGATAAAATTAATGATGGAATCTAGTACCGCTTTATCTGAGGAAGAAAGGAGAGCTGTAATATTTAGTGGCAATGGACACTCATGATTAATTAGTTCTTGATACAGAATTGAAGAATATTGAGAGTTCACAGAACATTCTAGAAATATATGATTTAAATCACCAATGGATATATTGTCACAACTACAGACAGGAGAGTTAAGTATTCCAATTTTATATAAGTGAGATGGAAAGCGAGCATGGTTCAATTTTAAACGAGTCAATACTGACATGTGTGCTCTATTATAATTAAAGGAGAAATGAGGAATGTTTTTTGGAAGTGTAGGGTGAATTCTGAAATAATGGTTTGTAGATTTATTTGCAATTCTTTTGTAATCAGTTTCCCATTTCCTTCTGATATTAGGTTTGAGAGCATTATTCAAATCTTTTAAATTAAATACTTTGTCAATGTGGTGGCAACTGTGACTACTTTTTGCGGCTATATCCGCAATTTCATTACCTTCGACTCCACAATGTCCTTTCGTCCAAATAAACGAAACAGTTACATTATTTTGTTTAAGATCCATAATTAATTTTTTAATGTTCAAAATTAAGGCATTTCGGAATTGGTTTATTGGGTGACCGCTAATAGCTTGTAATGCTGATTTTGAGTCTGAAATTATTGCCACATTCGTGCATGTTTGAGTTGCACACCATTTTAGTGCCTTTTCAATAGCAAAGGACTCGGCGGTAAAAATGGAACAATAATTTGAGATTCTGTACTTTTCAATATGATTTATGTTTGAAACAAAAAATGCCGAACCTGTATTTAGCTCCGTTTTTGACCCATCTGTATATATTTTAGTTAAGTTCGACCCGAGACCATTCACAATGGATTTTATCATGGCTTGGTTTAAGATATTACAATCTGAATACCGAGGGAATATGGTGATAGGTTTGTCAATTATAGAATCGAAACTGTGTGCATACAATGGTATTTTATTAAGTTTAACAATATCATTTTGAAATAAGTTTGTATCAATAAATGCATCTGCCAAAGGAGGAGAGTTTTTCTTTTTCCAATAATGATTTGTCAAATTCTTAATTACAAGAAAGTTCATTTTTGCGATCAAATCACTGTTGTAACATCTATATTTTAATAGACTTTTATTTGCTAAAAACTGTCTTCGAAAACTAAGAGGAAGTTCTTGAGACTCTGCCAGAATGCCATGATTTGGTGAAGATGCCATGGCTCCCAAACATATTTTCAGAGCTCTATATTGTATTCGATCAAGAGTAAGTTGGTTCGTATTGGAGGTAGAACCATAGAGAGTACACCCATAATCCAAAATCGAGCGAATATAAGACTTGTAGAACATTAAGGAAATTTGTTGATACGCGCCCCAGCTCTGTTTGGAGAGGAAGCGCAGAAGATTAATTCCCTTTTCACATCTTTGTTTGACATACTTAATGTGACTGGTCCATAGAAGTTTACTATAATTATACCTAAATATTTATATTCTTTTACGATAGGAATAGTGTATTTACCTATAGAGAAATTATCGACTAACTGATATCTGTGCCTTGTGAAACACATCACAGCTGTCTTTTCTGGTGAAACACTAAAACCCATATCTTCGAACCAGTTTTGTAACCTGTCAAAAGTACGTCTTAAATCTATCATGCAGCGATCGTAGGTATTATGGGTGACATAAATGCATAAATCGTCCGCGTATTGAATAATTTGTATGTCATCGCTCATCAAATCATGCAAGTCTGCAGTGTATAAGTTAAACAAAAGAGGACTTAAAATAGAGCCTTGTGGAAGCCCGTTGTAAAGTACTCTTGGACTATGTAAAACGTTATAACTATCTCGCAAAAATATTTTTCTATTAGCAAACAAATTTAAAATATTTATAGAGACTCTTTTATTGATACCAAACGTTACCATTTTTGAATATAATATTTCCAAATCTACCACATCATAAGCCCCTTTAAGGTCCACAAAAAGACACAACATGTAATTATTTTTTGATAGACACAATTGAGCATCTGTAACTAAATGGGAGATTGCATCAATTGTACCTGTACCTCTACGAAATCCATACTGATTTTTTGGTAAAATTGATCTGTTTTCGACAAAATGTTCGAGTCTAAATTTTATAAGCCTTTCGAAAGTTTTTGTAATACACGATAACAATGAAATAGGTCGGTAGGACGAAGGTAAGTCAGGTGGTTTCTTAGGTTTCGCTAGAAGACACACAATTATATTTTTAAGACTATATTTTTAAGACTATCTGAATACTTTTGTTTCAACCACCAATCCTTAAAAATTTCTAATAGAAAAAGTTTACCACTTTCAGGCAATTTATTTATTATCGTATAAGTGAACCCGTCAACTCCAGGTGCAGTATTTTTGATTTTTTTAAGGCTAATTCTAATTCCGAAAAGCTAAAATTTTTTGAAAGGATGTCGTGAGTCTTGATGGAAGTGAAATTGATTAATGTTGTCGTTAAAAATTGGACCTGCAGCAGATGAAGGAGCCAATGTATCAAGAACTTTTTGAATAAGGCTTTCGTCTAATTGTGGTTTTCTTTTTTGATGGTGTTTATTGCAAATAGATCTTACAGTGTTCCATATCTCAGTCAGAGGAGTGTTTTTATTTAGTTTATTCAAAAACATTTTCCAACTGTTTTTTTGTTGTAAGTTTAAACGTACGTTTGACATTAGCAGAAATGTTTTGATATTGTAGATAATTGATAAAATTACCTTGTTTTTTAAACTCGCTGAGAGCTTCTTTTCGTTTTTTAACAATCGCAGAACATTCCTCATCCCACCAATAAGGTCTTGGTACAGAAGGTGTGAAAGATTTCTTAATAGGCATAGATTTCGATGCTGCGATTGTAATTGCATTGAGGAAAAATTCGATTTTGTCTACTGAATTTGAATTCCTATCTAAATTATTGAGCTCACTAATTTCTAATTCAAAAATATTTCCTAAAACAGACCAGTCAGCACGAGAGTCATTCCATTTTGTTGATGGGTTGATGACAAAGGAGGAGGGATTGATTTGAATTTCTATATTGATTGGGTAGTGATCTGAACCCAATGAATCTGAATCTACTGACCAAGCTATACGGTCGGCTAAGAAGGGAGATGTTAGAGTTAAGTCAACGGCTGAATGATTACTAGTTGGGGATATTCTTGTTGGTGTTCCGTCATTTAATGTAATTATTTCACAATAATCCATGGCCTCCACTAATATTCTACCATTTCTGTCGTCTGCAATTGGCCCCCACATGCCGTGGTGAGCATTAAAATCTCCCAGAAAAATAGTTTTTGCAATATTAAACTGAAGGAATAGGTTGATCCAGTCATTTATTTCTATTCTAACATCTGATGATCTATAGATTGATACTAATGAGAGATTAATTTTGTTCAAAAAACTGCGCATGCTTCTATACTGTCATCGAAATTATTATTAATTTCGGATTCTTGGTAATCTATTCCCTGTCTGATGAAAATACCTACGCCACCGTAACCATCTTCACGACATTTATTGATAAAGTTATATCCTTTAAGTCTAAAATGATGACCGGATGTGAGCCATATTTCTGATAGAACTATTATATCTGTATGGTAGTTGTTAATATGATGCATAAGACTGCCTTTGTTACTATAAATGGATCTACAATTCCATTGTAATACGGTTAGTTTTTCTGTAATATTTTTAATAGCCATTTTCACTATCTGTGAGAATGGATCCTAAATTATCTTCATTATTATCGAATATTGTAATGATATTGTCCCTGATCTTATTTAATTCAAATTTTCCTTGATTATTAATTATATTTGTAATTAATGAATATATCTGTGAGATAAGTTTATCTCGACAAAACATGACATTATTCTGTTGTGAAGCGGGTGTATATGGGGGAAGAGAAATTTGTCTTTTTTGATGGGAATTTTCTAAATCTGAATTACTAGTGCTTGGAGTCTGAGAAGAAGTCTCAGTTCTTCGCCTTTTAATTGTTTTTGATTCTAATGCGGTTGAATTTGATTTTGGTTTATTTAAAGGAGTATAATAAATTGTTTTGTTTGCTGGTGCTAAATCGGGAAAGTTTTCAAGATTATTTAATATATCAAACCTATTGTTGGTATTAATTTTGGCATAAGCTGGATTGTTAATCGATAATTCGGCATCCTTAAAACTGTTATTTTCGAAAGCCATTACTTTTTTTATGTCTTGTTTTTTGTACATTGGGCAGTCTCCTGAAATTGAAGGATGATCAGAAGATTTACAGTGAACGCACATTTGCAACTCGGAATTACATTCAGCGGAAGAATGCTCATTTGCACATCGAGAACAACGTGATTTGCCTTTACATTGAAAGATATTGTGACCGTAACGTAAACATTTTACACATTGAACAACGGGATGGATGTATGGTTCTACAGGGAAATTAACCATATTTATATTAACAAAGGACGGAATTTTATTACCTTTAAAATTTATTACTACCAATTGTCTATTGACAAATTCTTATTTTTTGGTTTCAGGGTTTATAATTTTTCGTTTCATTCTTCTCACTTCCGCCACTGGAACTATGGAATTAATTGCTTTTTTCAAGTATTCTTCAGTAAAAAAGGTATCAACGCCGCATATTATGCCTCGTTTATGCGTGAAAAATTTTGGAATATAAGCAATCAACTTATTTTTTGTTAGTATTTGGTGATTAATTAATAAATTAGCGATTTTGTATGTTCTAAAAATTACCTTAACACGTTTTAAACCTACAGAATGAATATCAATAACATCATTTCTAAATTCAATTACTTGTTGTAAATAAAAGCCAATTCTGATAGGAAAAAGACGACCAAGATTCTTATCGGTATGTTCCAAAAATACCTGATAGGGACCTGCATCCGTCGGTTGATATTTATTATCAAAGTCATATTTTTCGAAATTTGAGGATACTGTATCCATTGAAGAAACATTAATTTGATTATCATTATTATTTATTTGATTATTAGTATTTAAATTAACCGAGGGCGGGCCAGGACCGCCCCCGTTACCTGACATTTTCTGTACAACAAAGCTGTCTTCTAGTTTTCCACAAAGTACCACAAAACAGAAACTATTGATAACACTCTGCACGTGGAAACAAGGCCGGAATGTACCAAAACACTGCCAAAATTAATAATTCTTTGGGACGAACTCCAAAAAACGAACACGACTTTGACAGTTATTTTGACGTATGTGAAATTTAAAGTTAACTCTGAAGTTGTATTATTTTTATTCTCTTAAATTTAATTTTGTTTTCAATTCAACGTTAAATTTTTTTCTACCAAGTTCACAACAAGTTGTTCGTTTAATAATGCTCTCCATAGCATAAAAAACATTAAAACCGAGAACAAATACCACTCATGTCCCCCTTTATCTTGACGAAGTGCCCTTTCGAGGAGAGTCCACAGTATTATCGAGTATGGAGTGATATAGATATCTCTCTCATACTTTTATTATACTTTAATCTTAGATTTTTCAGCTAGGGAACTCGCGGTTACCCTACTTCTTTTATAAATATCATCGGTTTTATCTTGAATTGTCAGTTGTTTTTTTTTCATATGTATCCTGCTATTGCAAAACAAAATTATTATCTTCATATTTTTTCTTTAATTTTGGGACTTTTTTAAAATGATTTAAATTTATTACTGAATGTGTTGAATTATGCTAATTATCTACTCACGATTACTGGAAATTCCAAACAATTTAACGTAACTCCGGAAGCAATTATATACCAGATATCGAACTTAGCGATAAGATTACCAGACAATTAAACGAACATTCTTCCTGTTATTCCCAATTAGTCCATGTTGTGAGGCCGCTCCCGTATGAAATTTTTTTTGATTCGGTTTCTTTGCGGCTTCCTGTTCAAAAATGTCCCTTTGACCCATTAACCGCCAAGCAAAGAAATACTGCAATAATATGTAATATATATTTGATTAATTAGAGTAAAATAAACTTAAACATTCGTAAAAACATTGTTTTACACTTTGATAATGGCAGGTGTCACAACAACAAAATGGTTCGTTTTCGAACCTTTGTCGGAAATGAGATATAAAAATTGAAATACACAATTTTATTTTTTGTGAAATCTCAAAACATTTAGAGTGTAAATGGACCTGGAAGTTTTGATAAACAAAAATAGTATGGTTAGAACATTGCCTACACCTTCTTCAGCTTCTTTCTCAAAAACGAAGTCGAACGGCCCTCTATCTTTTTTAGAAATTATTTTACATATTTCCAGTTTACACTTTCCAATCCTGTATCTTGCACTGTGCCAGTTGCATAAATTCGACAAATCGACATATTGTCTACAACACTACACAACCTCCCTTATGTAGCCCCCTCCCCCACCCTAGATTATAACAAAACTGAATACCGGAATGCCCGTCTTTCTAAAAGTACGTATCCACTTCGTTCGTAATATTGGACCACCGAGGCACTGCCACACTGTTGCACGGTCCGGGAGCGCCAACCATCCACTATGTTCACGAACCTCTTGCACTCCGCGCTCCTTGCAACTGCTCCAATCGATACGGTATGCGCTCCTCTACATATAAACCGACACCAATTGGAACGCCGAGGCGGAGCGTGCACTGTTGCACGGTCCGGGAGTACCTACCATTCACTATGTTTACAAACCTCTTGCGCTCCGCGCTCCCTCCAACTGCTCCCATCGATACGGCATGCGCTCCTCTACATATAAACCGCCACCTATTGGACCGCCGAGGCGAAGCGCGTACTTTTGCACGGTCTGGGAGCGCCAACCATCCACTATGTTCACAAGCCTCTTGCGCTCCGCGCTCCCTGCAACTGCTCCCATCTACATGCATGTGCTCCTCTACATATAAACCGCCACCTATTGGGCCGTTGAGGCGGAGCGCACACTGTTGCATGGTCCGAGAGCGCCAACCATCCACTATGCTCACGAACTTCTTGCGCTCCGCGCTCCCTGCAACTGCTCCAATCGATACGGTATGCGCTCCCTTGCATATAAACCGCCACAGATTGGAGCGCCGAGACATAGTGCGCACAATTGTACAGTCCTGGAGCGCCAAACATGTCCACTATGTGGAGCAGGAGCTCGGAGCGCAAGCATAGTGGATACGTGTTTTTACACATAATAAAGAAATATCCCAACAAATTACTGCCTGTGCATCACCTTGAACTTATTCCTAATCAGACAGGATTATACGTCGACTTTCGCCAATGGTTCGTTATCGAACCATTATTTTCAAACACGAGATTTGATGACTCAGAATTTTTTTTTTGTATTTTTATAACAATTGGTGTACAAATAGGTTAAAAAAATAATGTTTTAATTTATTTGACCACAAAAGTGTTATGCCAATAAAATTACTACAGTAAAAATAAAGTTGTGTCGAAGGATTGAAAATGTCGGACATTTAGAAAATATTTTTGTGATGAAAGCATGAGTTTGGAAATTAAACAAAATTAAATTTAGTTACACTTATATCTTCTTGTTGCTTAAAAAATACAAAGATTTAAAAAAAAAATTAACGAATTGTCAAAACAAATTCTAAAAAAAAATGGTGCGTTTTCGCACCTTTGGCGCTAAATGGATTAAACAAATCAGAAGGATGCCAGGCGAAATTTTCGGGCAGAAATTCAGACCCTCACCACCCTTCCACTTCCACTGTGTCCACTAAAATAATGACTTTATCGTTACGAATGAAGAGTATATTATTTACATAAAAAGTATTGGGAATAGACAACTTACGCAATTCCGCCAGTGACGTAGAATTTGGGAAGGTCAACCATTCACTTTCCCCCGTCGTACGCCTCTGATAGTAGCCAAAAACGATTAATAATTTAATAGTGTTCTGAAGCTATTTTCTTGTGGCATTTTTGTAATTAACTATTTTTAATGGGAAATAAGCCACAATTTTACTAAAAAAAAGATTTTATTAACGTTTCGACGTCCAAATCGGATGCCGTTGTCAAAATACAAAAAATATGTTTTTATAAAAGTAATATTTTCGTTGTCCTTCACAAATATTTTTATTTTATTGTTGTCATTGTTCATTGTCACATAAGGAAATAATTTCTTGGAACGGTATCTGTCAGGATTCTTACATTACGAGTAGCTTTCTTAAAATTAATCTGTGAATTATGAAAGTATTTTAATTTGTTAATTCTTTTTGATTACACCGCCAGTTGATTGTTGGATTCGATTACGTGCCGATTGTTTAGTAATTATTTACATGTTTCTATTTTTATGTTCTTGGCAGAAAGTAATTAAGTGAAAGCTTAACCTCTAGATTATACATAAGGACAACGTACGCACTGCTCCGATCTGTAGGCATTAACTGACCCGACGTATTTTACTCTCGCACCTTCATATCGTAAATTATGTAATATAAGCTTACTGTCAGGTGTACAATATTAAATTACTGATTACTGTCAGGTGTTAGGTTTATTTTATTAAATTTATTTGGTTTATTATCAGTGTTTCTTTGTACCGCTGTTTATAGATTTATCTTCTTCTTAGGTTTTTTCCATTATGGTTTCGCCGTTTTTTTTTCTCCACAGCACTCTTCTCTCCCAGTCACCTTCTCTGAAGTCTCTATCATAGCATTTGCCATGTACGAGGGTCATTCGTAAAAAAAGTTTCCCTATGCCGCTAAGAAAGCTTGCGACGTGCTGGTAGAAATCTGGCAATTGCTGTGGCGGCCTAGCAGCCTTCGAAGATGGACATCCCGGTCTAAAATCGTGAATTTCCGTCCGGCTTCACTGAATTCTCTACACCATTTGCGAACATGTTGAACGCATAAGCACTTTTACCCATTAACTTCAATTGACGATGAATATCAATAGATGAAACCCTTTTTGCATTTAAAAAACATCACAGCATGAATTTTACATTGGCGGTAACAGCGACCGGGACCTCCATGTTCGAAGGCTGCTAGGCCGACACTGATCAATGCAGTGAGGCTAAAGTGGTGGGGTGAGAGATAGTGAGAGTTAATGTGTAAGGCAATGTTGCCAGATTTCTCCCAGTACGCCGCACTCTTTCTCAGCGGCATAGGGAATCTTTTTTCACGAATGACCCTCGTACGTTTTCCTTCTTATAACAGGTCGTCCTCTCGATCTTCCGTCTTCTTCCCGGCGGGTCGCATTCCAATATTCTTTTCGGCCACCCGTGATCTGGCATTCTTTGTACATGCCCGTAGAACCTTTTTCTAGCAAGTAGTATATTCTTGTTTTCGTCCAAACTTCCGACACCTTGTTGGATTGTTTTTTTACATACCTAATGATTATAAGTGTCGGGTAGCAGGCCCGGCGCCTTACTCCCTATTTTTCGGACGACCATAGTTCCTGTTCGTTCCAAGCAAATCAAATTGAAGCTTAAAAATAGGCTCAAAAAGAAACTTTTACAAAACATCTCTTTAAAACATGTATCCATTATCGACGACAAAACTCCGAATCAAATCGAATGCCTAAAAGAACTTCGAACAGAACTAGAAGAAAGAAAATCAAATGGGGAGGAAAATTTAACCATAAAATATATACAAGGTGTCCCGAAATTTGTAAACTTTCGTCACTGATTCTGTAATTTCAGGTTTTCATAATTGGCTCTGTTTCTATACTAATCTAGCTACTTTAAATTCCAAATTTAATGAATTTTTATGCAACATTCAGAACTTAAATCCCCAAATAATTCTCATCACTGAAACATGGTTAACACCAAATGATCTTGACTCTCTTTATAACATTGATAATTATTCCCTTTATAGGTGTGATCGTCGTAATCGACGTGGAGGAGGAACTTGTATCTATTTGTCTTCAGAAATTACTAATAATTTCTCTGTTACATCTCTTGATATTACTGTCCCTAATATGGAACTTCTTGGCTTAAAATATGTGATAAAAACTCTTTTGTTTTTCACCTAGTATGTGTTTATCGGCCTGGTGATTCTAGATTAGCAGATGATGAGTCCCTTATCGCATTACTTGATGAACTGTCTAGGCTAGAGAATCTGATTGTTATTGGAGACTTTAATTTTAGAGACATTTCGTGGCCTATAACTGATCCACCTAGTGATTTAACAACTTCCAAAAATGTATTTACAGATTTTGTATTAAATTCTAACTTACATCAATTTATAATGGAGCCGACACGTTTCAGAATCAATAATTTACCATCTATTTTGGACTTGGTATTCTCTAATGATCTCCATTTATTGACACATCCTCTAATAAGCTCTCCAGTAGGTAACTCAGATCATGCAGTCATAACGTTTCATGTTCAGTTTAACTTACAGTACTGTACTCCTAATGTTAATGAAACGGTATATGAAATAATTTATTTTGAAAATGCAAATCACCAACTGGCTGATATTGACTGGAATTATGTTTTCGGCGACATAAAGCGCGTGATACACACGCAATCTTTAAGTACGCGGGTTTAAAGATCGCGGACTTACTCGGCTCGCCGTCGGTGATACACGGCAGACTTAAAGTACGCGGTTTTAAAGATCGCGGTCGCCGTCGGTGGTTTGTGCTATTTCGGAATTTTATCGTATTATATACTTCGTATTGTATCCTATTGTGTTATATATTTTTAATACTAATAAAAAAATAGGAAATCGAAAAGTGTGGGTTACAAACAAAATAGCATAAATAAGAGGGTAATATTTTCATCAGGAGGATAAAACAGCCTATAAATAATTAGGTTTTAGTATAGGTTAGGTTAGGTAGCATAAAATAGTGTTTTACGGTTTTCTCAAAACTTATAAAATGTAACTTGTCTCCTTTCAACAATAAACAATTATTTCTAGGCAATTTGCTTAATTAGTGAAAATATAAGTGTAACTTTAAACGCAATAACATGATGGCTCGAAGCTCGCGGCTCGAGGCAGTGATACACGTACGGGTTACGAATAAGATTTCAAACTTGTTGGATCGACGGTGTACTTACTCGACGGACTTAAAGTACGCGTACTTGCGGTGATACACGCGCGAAAAAGTTCGCGAGCCATAAGTTCGCGTACTTACTCGCGTGTGTATCACCCCTTTAAGGGATCAAGTTATATTCTGGGATAAGTTCTTACACATATGTTAATCTCTGCAAAAACCAAAATACCTTCAAAAAAACCATATACAAAAATAACATAAAGCCTTGGATTAATGGGGAATTAATATATCTGATCAAGTATAAAAGAAAGTTGTGGAACAAATATAGACGTACAAATCGCATAGGGCATAGAGGATTTACTAATTCATCGAGACTTTGCCAGAGATTTAAAGAAATCTCTACATGAAGCTGGTGTTGCCTATGAAGAGAGTATAGCCATTAGTAGGTAATAACTGTAAAAAATTGTACAAGTATATTCGATCTTCGTTGACAACAAAAGTTTCTATACCTTTACTGGAAAAAGATAATGGTGATATATCCCAAAATAACTATGAGAATGCCGAAGTCCTGGCCAGTACTTTCTCTAAGGTTTTCTCTGTCGAACCCACTAATCAGTTGCCTAATATTATTTCTTCACGAGTTTCTTCTTCCCTTGAAAATATAGTCATTGTTCCTGAAAAAGTTAAACATTACCTTCAAAACCTAAAAAATAATTCGTCTCCTGGTCTCGACTTAATATCTTCTTTATTTTTAAAGAAATGTTCCGATGTTGTAGCTTACCCACTATATGTGATTATGTCCTTGTCATTCAATACACATATTTTGCCTCCCATATGGAAAACCGCATCTGTAACACCTATTTTTAAAAAAGGAAACAAATTGGATCCTTATAACTACCGTCCTATCAGCTTAACACCTATAATAATATGTAAGATAATGGAATCTATTATTGCCGAGACAATTTCTGATTTTCTGCAAAATGAACTGGTTATACCAGAAGAGCAGCATGGTTTTGTCAAAGGACGTTCTACAATGACAAATCTTCTCTGCTGTGTCAATGAATGGTCAAGAGCATTAGACAGAAAAGCCCCGGTAGACATTATTTACCTCGATTTTGCTAAAGCTTTTGATCGAGTTCCAAAGCGAAGACTATTTACATAAATTGGAACACCTTGGTATCCGTAGTCAATTACCGAAATGTATCGAAGCGTATTTAACAGATAGAAAGTTTTGTGTTAGAGTTGGGGACTCTTTCTCAATCGAGAGAACGGTTTTGAGTGGGGTACCGCAAGGATCAGTTTTAGGCCCACTTTTATTCATAGCATACTCCAGTGATCTACAATTTCACATTAAATGCAACAAAGCTTTCTATGCAGATGACACGAAGCTATTTTCCGATCCCTCCGTAAATTTCCAGTTACTACAAGATGACCTTGATTGCATATTGGAATGGTGCTCTACTTGGATGCTGCCTCTTAATGTGGACAAATGTGTGGTTCTTCACATGGGTAAAAATAATTCGTGTCTTCTTTACTCTATTAATGGGCGCGTGTTAAAAACAGTGAAATCACATAATGATCTAGGTGTTATAATTAATAACAATCTAAAATAAGTTGGTCGGAACATATTTTGCATATTTCTAAAAAAGCTAACAGTAATTATGTCTACTAAATCAAACGTTCGCGAAAGTGTCATTTATGAGCTCAGTTCATCTGTATAAACTGTACATTCGTCCAGTTCTGGAATATTGCGGAACTGTGTGGTGCCCGGTATTAGTGCGCGATCGTAATATTCTCGAAAACGTACAGCGGCAGTGCACTAAGATGTCTTTTGGTCGCACAAGACCTACGTATACAGAAAGACTGAATATGGCCAACCTCACTACATTTGAACAACGTCGACTTCGAGGCGATTTAATTATTACGTTTCGAATAGTAAAATACCACTTCGGAAATATGAGGGGTATGTTTATACTAGACAATGACAATCGTCTTCGTGGCCACAAACTTAAGTTTAAAAAGGAAACATTTTTAACAACAACTAGACAATTTTTTCTCTGTAATCGAGTGTTCTCGATATGGAATAGCCTTCGGGCTGAGGTTATAGATGCTTTATCTGTCAATATTTTCAAAAAGAAATTGGATGACCAATTTTTTCATAATTGAACATTTTATCTGTACCTTGTACACTTGTAGTCCACTCTTTCACGGTTTTTGTTCTAAATTTTAAAGAACCGCTTGCATAATTTGGCATACGTATAGCTTACATGTCAAAGAAAAAAAGTGATATTGTGCCGATGTGTGCTTTTGCCCTGGGGGTGACTCTCACCCCCTCTTGGGGGTGAAAAAATATATGTCCAAAATAAGTCCGGAAATGGGTAAACTGACTAATTTTAAGTAACTTTTGTTCTATAGAGCTTTTTCGCCAAGTCAACACTTTTCGAGTTATTTGCAAGTGAACTTGTTAATTTTTCAACAAAATAACCACATTTTTAGACGGTTTTTCGCAAATAACTCAAAAAGTAAGTATTTTGTCGAAAAAAAACGTTCTTAGCAAAAATATAGCCTATAAAAAAGTAAAAAAATGGTGTACGCGTTAGGTCTCTGGATCTCGTAGAACCAGATGAAAAATAGATTCATATTCACCGAATTTCAAATAGAATATTTCGACGTGAAATATCCAAAAAATTAAGCACTTTTTGGGGAAAACTAATTATAACTTTTTTAAAGTTTAAAAAAAAAGCTTTATTTCTGTTTTTACAAAAAGTATCTAGCATTAAATTTAAGCAAGTTACGCTCAAAATAAAGTTGGTCCCTTTTGTTTTTGCAAAAAAAAATCGGGAAGACCACCCACTAATTCGCAACTCAAATGAAATTAATCGTTACCGCTCCACAAGTTATTTTACTTATGTTGTGTTTATATGATCTGTAAGTTTAATCGATTCAAAGTGCTTATTTTTGAAAAAATTTGGTTTCAAAGTAAAATTTTTAAAAATTTAAATTTTGAAAAATATGTTTTTTTTCAAAATAACTTAAAAATTGTAAGATACCAAAAATATCGAAAAATAAAAAAAGTCAGATTTGCTTTTCTGAATATCATGTATTTTTTTGTTTTTCTGTTAGACAAAAATTGATTAAGATTTGGTGTTTCCAAATTTGCATACATTCGTGATCAGTGACTCGTTCAACCCCTTTTAACTACAGCCCTTTCAATAATAAGGACTTTGAACTGATGAAACTTACAGATCATATAAACAATATATACACGAGTCAAGAAACTTGTGAAGTCGTAACGATTAAGTTCATTTAAGATACTAATTAGGGGTGATTTTCTCGTTTTTTTTTTACCAAAACCAAAAGGGACTATTTATTTTGAGCGTAACTTGTTTAATTTTGATGCTAGAAATTTTTTTTATAAAACAAAAATTAAGCTTTTTTTTAAACACTTTAAATAAGTTGTAATGAGTTTTCCCCGAAATGTGCTTCATTTTTGGTTATTTCACGTTAAAGTATTCCATTTGGAATTTGACGAATATGAACCTATTTTTCATTAGCTATAACGCTGCTTCTACTAGGTGTAGAGACGTGATATATACACCATTTTTTGAAATTTTTTACAGGCTATATTTTTTCTAACAATGTTTTTTCGACAAAATACTTACTATTTGAGTTATTTGCGAAAAACCGTCTAAAAGCGTGGTTATTTTGTTGAAAAAATGAACATATTCACTGCCAAATAACTCGAAAAGTATTGACTTCGTGAAAAAACTCTATAGAACAAAAGTTACTTAAAATGAGCCAGTTTATCCATTTCCTGACTTTTTTGGACGAATATTTTTCACCCCCAAGAGGGGGTGAAAACCACCCCCAGGGCAAAAGCACATATCGGCACAATATCACTTTTTTTCTTTGACTTGTTAGCTATGTGTATTGTGTATGCCAAATTGCATGTCAATACAAGCGGTTCTTTAAAATTTAGAGGTTTTGCAATATTTTACCGTTAAAGAACGGACTATTGCTACTTATGTTTTTGTATACTTATTTATATTTATTTAGTTAGTTAGTTTGCTTAATATGAAACTATTGTAATGTAACCATTTAACATTCCATGCATATTACCTTGTAGTTTAATGGGCATATGGGTCTTGCGACCCCTGCTCAAATTTAATGTATAATAATAATAATAATAATAATAAATCAGGTACTAAGGAGGTCCAAAGTTAGTAACAACCGCAAAAGCGACAATGTTCTTTTTGAAAGTTCTGAAAAGGCGTTCTATCGAAAACTCAATTCCACTGTAGAACGTGTCGATAAGACTTACCCAAGCCAAGATGAAATTCATGAGTTTTGGGGAAATCAACTTTCCACGCCAGCTGCTCTTAACAGCAATGCTGGATGGATAGAAGATACGACACAGAACTGCCAACACTACATTACGACCCTTTACGAACCCTTCACTACTGAAGAAGTCTCAAATACCATCAAAGAGCTTCATAACTGGAAATCTCCTGGACCAGACGGAGTTCAAAACTTTTGGCTCAAGAAGTTTTGGAGTGTTCATGAATGCTTATCAACACTAATTAATCATGTAATTTCTAATCCGCAGGATATACCATCATTCCTAACTCAGGGAACCACTTATTTAATTCCGAAGGATCAAAATAACACCCAAGATCCAGCCAAATACCGCCCAATTACTTGTCTTCCAACTTTGTATAAATTGGTCACATCCTGTGTAGCCCGGCGTATCTACCAACATTGTGCTCTGAACAATATCATAGAGCCTCAACAGAAAGGATGCGCTAAGGGTTCCATGGGTTGCAAAGAACAACTCATCATCGACTCAGTGATTTCTAACCAGGCATACTCCAAAAAGAGGAATCTTTTTACTGCCTTCATTGATTACAAGAAGGCCTTTGATTCAGTACCGCATGAATGGCTTATAGATATATTGAGAATATATAAAGTCGATGATAATATAGTGACCTTTTTAGAGCATATAATAACGGAGTGGAAGACTAGAATTCACCTTCAAATACCTGGTGAAAATAACATCGAAACTGAAAATATCGCAATCAGCCGGGGCCTGTTTCAAGGAGATTCGTTGAGTCCACTGTGGTTCTGTCTAGCTATGAACCCACTATCTCAGCTATTGAACTCCACAGACGCAGGTTTTAGCATCAAAAATAACAACAATGTGGTGGCGAAGCTTAATCATGTATTGTATATGGATGATTTGAAATTAATGGCTTCCACTCGAAACCAACTCGATGAGATGCTAAAAACTGTAGAAACTTTTTCTAATGATATTAGCATGCCCTTCAGACTAGACAAGTGCCGTATTTTAAATATAGTCAAAGGAAAAGTACAGCCCGTAGGATTCGATATGCAAAATGGCCAGAACATCGAGGCCATGGGTGAAAACGATATGTATAAATATCTTGGAGTAAAGCAAGCGCGGAGAATTGACCATAAACAAATGAAAACAGAGATAACTACTGAGTTTATACGAAGGGTAAAACAGCTGCTTCGCTCACACCTTAATAGTAGAAATTTGTTTAAGGCACTAAACACCTACGCATGTTCCGCGCTTAGCTATTCATTTGGCATTGTTAAGTGGACAAAAACGGACATAGAAAATCTTCAGCGAAAAGTAAGAACGCACCTCACAAAGGCACAAAAACACCATCCAAAAAGTGCAGTAGAAAGAACGACATTACCGCGGAATTTAGGAGGAAGGGGACTTATGGATATAGGTGAGCAATTAGACAAACAAATTGCTAATTTAAGATCTTATTTTCAGATGCAGGCTGAAACATCTACTCTACATCGCGCTATCTGCGCAGTAGATGACACAACACCGATAAAACTGAGGGAAGCAGAACTGCGCATAAACCACCTTACTAAGGACGAAAAAGTGCGCGCCTGGATGGGTAAACCTCTGCACGGGCGACATCCCAATGAGGTCAGCCAAGATTATGTCGACAATATAGCGTCGAACTACTGGTTGACATCAGGAAAGATGTTCCCTGAAACGGAGGGTTCATTACTGGCCATTCAGGATCAGGTTATACCAACCAGAAATTACCTGAAATATATCATCAAAGACCCTCATGTTCAAAACGACAGATGCCGATATGGATGTCAAGCCCAAGAAACCATCCAACATCTTACAGGGGGCTGCCAGGCATTTGCTGCAACTGAGTACAAGGAACGGCATGACGCAGTGGGAAAAATCCTTCATCAGGAGATAGCTATCAAGCTGGGACTTCTTCAAACCGACCATCTCCCATATTATCAATACGTCCCTGAGAGTATGCTTGAGGATGGCAACTACAAGCTATACTGGGACCGCACTGTTCTCACAGACCAAACAGTGGCGCATAATAGACCAGATCTCGTATTAGTCAATAAATTAACGAGACAAACAACCCTCATTGATGTGGCGATTCCTAACAACAATAATCTACGTACTAAATTTACTGAAAAGATCGCCAAGTACAGAGATCTGGAAATTCAAATACGGAGACAATGGAGAATGCAAAGTACCCAGACGATACCGATTATTATGGAGTCATTCCGAAGACCCTCCTCGAAAGCATAAAAAAGCTGGGTCTTAATGAACATCTTTATAAGACCATGCAGAAAGCAGTACTACTCGCAACGGCCAAATGTGTACGAAAATTTTTGGGAGATACACCTGCATACCAAGTCACCTAGGGCTCGATAACACGGAAAGAGTCCCACCAGAGCTCAATCCTTTTGATACCGTAGGTATCTGGGATGAGTCAATTTTCCCCTTAGAGAGAGTGTGAGCCGTATGGCTAAATCTGGATAAATCAAAGTCATTTCCATATTTAATTTAGGGTCGCTATCGGTAAAACCATACAGGATACTTAGCGGGAAATAATAAGTTTTGATATGGGCTGAGGGTAGGATAATGGTTTCCCTTGTATGGTATTAGTAGATAAACCAAGGCTGGCGTAGGCAGGGTCTTCTTCTTTCATGTGGTTCCCGCAGAATCGCTGTATCATTAGTATTTTCTGAGCAATGACATTGCAAATAGAAGTTCTATGGGTTAAACAAATTGAACAAAATTTAAACTATTTGACGAATCGTCTTGAAATTGTTTGTGCATTATAAGGACTACTTGACTCAACTTTTCGTGCAAATCAAAGTCCTTTTTTCCAAAGTTCACTTTTGCAAAAGTTATAGCAAATTTTTGATTTTCGAAATTTTAACCTTCTTTTGCAATTTCGGAAACAACAAAAAATGATCGGATAAAAATTCAAAAACTGCCACTTTAAACCTTTGCCCGTCTACTAAAAGACGAATACTCTTCTAAATAATATATTAAAGCACCCTATTTTTTTCGTGTAGCGATTTAAAGGAAAAAACTGACCTTTTTGACCCTTATTTGTTAATAACTATTAATATGCCTCCGAATTGTGACGGGCAGTTTTGTATTTATAATGCATTAGGTATATAGTAACAAAAAACCCATTTGCAGGGAATGGGGCGTCGAGCGCGTCGAGCCAAGTGGACGTTAGCCGTTTCTGCGTCGGAATTAATTGGTAACATTATATGTTACTTCTGTCAATTTAATAATTAAAAAATTGACTAGACTTTACGTTTTTAAGGTTACTGATGTTGCCATGGTCACTTTAAAACACGCGCGTTTTAGAAAACTCGATTTACGCACTCTACAGCGTTGTTTAAATAAACATAAAATAGTACCACTATAAAAAGTATTTTATTTGTAAATACAGTATTACACGTATTACATAATATTATGTGTTTATATCCAACCTACAAAAATTATTCAACTAAATTAAAATAAAGTATAAAGTAATGAAGTAAAGCAAGTAACTGTTCATAAAGATCAAAGGGAATGTCTTTATCGTGTTTAGTAGTTAGTCTTTCGACTTTCTTTTATAATTTCATTTGGAAATGATAAAAGTTTGTCGGGTTGCAATACTTCAAATATGTATTACTCAAGTCACAGAGACTTTAAAAACCTTTGATTGGTTTGAGAAATCAATATATTCATACAGCAATAACGTGTGATCCAAAATTATTGCCACCATAGGTGGCTCTGAACGACAGAGATAGTTATACAGTGCATGTCTATTCTTAATTCAGATATACTTTCCAGTTTACGTCAACTTTGCAGTGTACGCCAACTTAACAAGAAAAGTAAGGTTATGTAGAGATCTTGTTTGATTTTATTTAATATTGTTACTTATAATTTTGTTAATTCTTTTTATTTTTGATTAAAGTTCTGGTTTTGACTGATTTTTTATGTTTTAAAATGTTAATCAAAATTAATTGATAAACCAATGATATAAATTCAGATTAAAATAAGACATACGTAATTTTTCGCACGGCTAGCTTTGATCCTAATAATTGTGGATCGCTCGTTATGACCACGGCAACCGGCAACATCAGTAACCTTAGAAACGTAAAGTGTAGAGTCAACTTTTTAATTATTGAACTGACAGAAGAAACCTATAACGTTACCAATTAATTCCGACGCCGAAACGGCTGACGTCCACTTGGCTCGACGCCCAAATGGCCTAGATCCCCATTTGCAACCTGGCTGGATCAGTGTCCCGACAAAAACCTTATTTCCGTGGACCTGGACTATCAGTCCATGCGTTGAAATGGCATTATTGCTTCAATTTGTTGCTGTTGAACTTTAAAACGTATTACACAATAGTAAAAAAACTATTCATCTACTATGTTCATCAACTTTTAACAACTGTTAATAATGTAGTGACTATGTGCTCTGGTATGGCAGGTGTTAGGGAAAGAACCATTTTTAGATTTTTAAGTGAAAGAAAACAAGGAAACTTTACTGAGCCAAAAAGACATGAAGTGAAACCAATGGAAGTTGATTCGATGATATACAGAAGAAATTTAAAAGATCACCTTGAATATTTTCAAAATTTGTTACTTTACTCACCATTTTTTCATATTTTAAATATTCCTGATGTTAATGAAAAGGTATTGTTTTTTAACAGTATTTTAACAAATCTTTTTGATTTTGTAGCTCCTTCTAAATTAATTAAAATACAGAAAAATCGGCCACCTTCGCTCACAGACAATATTCAGTTATATATTACACTTAGAAATAAAGCATTTACACGTTGTAAAAGGACTAAAAATTTAGCTCATTGGAATTATTATAAAACTTTAAGGAACCAAGCCAATATTATGTTACGCAATGAGAAGAAATCTTATTTAGAAGTAAATTTCTTGGGGGGTAATTCAAGTAAAATAATGTGGAAAAAATTTAATCAGTTTAATATTAACAGTACAAAGAAAAACAATATTCTACCAGAATTTTTGAATAGGCCCAATGAAATAAATTCTCATTTCTTGTCTAATGCTCTAACAAATATGCCACTTGATCTAAATCTTTTATACTTTTATAATAATAATGTTAGAAAAATTTTTTCACATTTGTTTAAGTTTGAGACTGTTGGGGAAATATTCGTCTATAAATTACTATTAGAAATAAAATCCAAATCTACAGGTTCTGACTTACCCACTATTGATATGATACTTATGTGTTGCCCATTCATTGTTCGTTATGTAACTGACATAATTAATACTTGTTTGGCAAATAATGTTTTTCCCGATGCTTGGACAATTGCTAGAGTTCTACCAATTCCTAAAATAAAGGAAGTAAAAGAGCTTGGTGAATTAAGACCTATTAGTCTGTTACCTGTACATACTATCAAAAGTTTTAGAAAAAATTATGTACCTCCAAATCAAAAGTCACTTAGATAAATATAAAATACTTCCTTCCAGTCTGGCTTTCGCAGTGGCTATAGCTGTAGCACTGCTTTGCTAAATATTGTGGATGATATTCTAAAATGGACAGACCTAAATAAATGTACTGTATTGATTCTTCTTGTCGGATTTTCGTTAGATGCGATTAAATTATTGAAAAGTTATTTTAGTAATCGGCAGTAATATGTCGAAACTAACGGTAGAGCTTCTGATTTATTAAATATATCTAGAGGTGTTCCGCAAGGATTTATCCTTGGGCCACTTCTTTTTAGTATTTATATTTCTAATTTAACATCCAATTTAGATAATGTTAGTGTTCATTGTTATGCTGATGATACTTAAGTGTATTATACAGATACATTCTCTCCTACTGACTTGGCAAGTGCTTCAGAAAAGCTGAATAGTGATTTATCTAAACTCTAAATCTCTCTATCTAATATCTAAAGTATTAGGAGAAATATTCAAATTTTGTTGCAAAATAATAAAATTAATTGCACTGATGTGTCCAAAAGCTTGGGTTTATTCCTAGATTCTGATCTTAAATTTAAAAAACATGTGTCGGCTTGTATTCAAAAAGCATACAGTTCATTAAAAATATTATTTCAGCATCGACATATTTTAAGCTCTAGGCATAAAATATTACTAACGGAGTCTTTAGTCTTATCGCATTTCAATTATGGAGATGTCGTGTATGGTCCTTGTCTTGACCAGTTTGATATAAATAGAATACAAAAAGTGCAGAAGTCATGCCTTAGATTTATTTACGGTATTAGGAAGTATAAGAGTGTCTCCTATAAGCTTAAGGATGCTAAATGGCTTGATATGGCGAACCGACGAAAACTCCATGCTCTTTGTCTCTATCATCGTATAATAGTAACAAAATGTCCGCCATATCTATATGACAGAATTAAGTTCAGGACAGACGTTCACAATATTAATGTCAGATCCAAAGGTTTGATATCTCCACCCACGTACAAAACAACAACATTCCGTAAGTCATACTCTTATAATAGGTTTGTTCTAGTATCAGTTTCAGACGCTTGAAACCATCAGCGAATAGTCGACCAGCGCGAATAGAGGGGATAGCACTGGTGACTGTATTATGTTCTCTCTCACTGAACAACTGTTTGCTGACGCTTTCTGACTAGTTTGACTGTTTGCTAGAACAAACCTATTATTTACAACTTATATAATAGTATCCCTGAATCAATGAAAAAACTACCTATTAACTCATTCAAAAGAAAAATGAAATTACATCTTCTTGAGTCAACACATTTATGGCCAGTGTAACAAAAATAAGAAAACTTCTGTTGGAGTGAAAGTAAAAAGAAAGATATACTCCAACAGAAGTAAGGAAAAAAAAGAAGAAAAGAAAAGACTAAGGTAACTAGTTGGGGCCTCTTATGAAAATAAAAATGAAGGGGCTTCAGCGGTTGAGCCGAAGTAGGAAAAATAAAAAATACTACTTTGCAGTAGTACTGAAGAAAGGGGAATTAGAAGGGATAGAAGTAGAAGTGGGAAGAGACAGAGGCAAACTGAATAGAGTTGGCTAGCAAGAGATGCAAGAAAACCACTTGACACTCAAGGATGGATACGGCTCGTTTGCATGCCTGTCGAAGAACAGTAGCTCTATATAGATAGTAATGATGACTAAAAGATGAAATAATAAAATAAGAATAATGTACTGAAACTGAATGAAGATGGATAATTGCTAAAGACGAACAAAATAAATAAAACTAACTAATCATGGGCGCCATGAAAATGATCTTCGATCCCTATAAACATTACTTTTCATGTCCTATCATCTGTATTGTTTCTTTTTTATTTTATTTCTATTATTTAAATTTAATTACTGTAATATAACTGATATATTTGATTTATATATGCCAGCAGAAAATGTTCTTTAATTGTTAAAAAAGGGCCAGAGCTTTGATCAGCAGGCACAGCATTCGTGTTGTGCTATGTTGTTCTCTTGTCTCTTTTACAGAGATTTCTTTTTTTTTCCTATATTGTTATATTTGGTACTTGTACTTCTTTATTTTGTCTCTGTAATAAAGAGTTTATTATTAAAAAAAAAACGTCCTTCTAGACAAGGCGAAAACGGCGGATTCTTTGGAGAAAATATTCGCATGAGATTTTTTTGCATAATCACCTTCGAGAGACATTCCAGAATAAGATTCAAGAAGTCGCCCACGCGATAAGTGGTCCAAATTTTTTGTAACAATTTTTTTTAATCAAATTGTAAAAATCAATATTTTTGGCCGAAACAAATTTATTTTAGGTTTTTTGGACCATTCTGGATAAAAAAGGTCTCTTATAATTTTTCTCTAAAGTTAATCGTTTTCGAGGTAAAAGCATTTTAAAATTGAAAAAAAACGAAAAATGGAGATTTTCAAGGCTTAATAACTCGGTTAAAAGTTATTACTACGAAAGTCAGAAAATCACTAAATCAAAGTTTAAAGCCCCCCCTACAAGATCCTGAAGAAATTTTTGTCATTATTTGATTACTAAGCTGTTATTTTTAAGTAAAAATAATGAGCGATATGCACGTATTAGGCCGTCCATGATAATTGCGAAAGAGATGCCGTTCAGGCAGGCCAATGGCGCATCTCACTCGCACTCACATTTACAGCCGCATCAATACGATCTTACCACTCATTATTAATAATTAAAAATAACATCTTAGTAATAAATTAATGTCACAAATTTCTTCAGGATCCTGAAGGGGGGGGGGCTTTAAATTTGATTTAATCACTTTCTGACTTTCATAATAATCATTTTTAATCGAGTTTTTAAGTTTAAAAATGGCCATTTTCGCGTTTTTCAAATTTTAAATTGCTTATAACTCGAATACGATCAACTTTAGAGAAAAATTATAAGAGACCTTTTCTTTCCCGAATGGTCCAAAAAATCTAAAAAAAATTCTCCGGGCCGAAAATATTGATTTTTGCAATTTGATTAAAAAAAAGTTAAAAAAAATTGGACCACCTTTTGCGTGGGCGACTTCTTGAACCTTATTCTGGGGTGTCTCACGAATGTGATTATGCAAAAAAATATCATGGGAATATTTTTTCCAACGAACCCCCCCTTTTCGCCTTGTCTATTCGGAGAAAAGTTCATTCGTTCTATTAGACGGAAAGCTAGAGGCGAGAAATCATCGTCATAAGTAATATGGAGTTTGGCATGTGAAATGTGTCTATTGTATATTGATAACTATGACCCCTTTCAGGCTGACACCTCAGTGGATACAGGAAGCAGCAATAAGGGATGAAAGGGGAAAGTTGGTGCAGTCATTAAATGTTTTCACCTTCTATTTTGTTAAACCTCCATCGATTTGCATGAAAATTGGTGAGTAGTTAGAGCATAACTCAAGAAACAAAACTGCTATGGTGCCAACGTGCGCTTTTACCCTGGGGGTGGATGCCACCCCTTCTCGGTGGTGAAAACTATTTTATTAAAAATAACCCCACTAATTGATAGAGGGACAAATTTTAAGCAAAATTTGTTACTTCTAATTATTAAAATAAATCAATACTTTTTGAGTTATTAAAGATCAAAGATTTGAATTTTTCGTGAAATAAATGTATGATGTAAAGCGGTTTTTCGTGAATAATTCAAAAACTGTAAGTTTTATCAAAATAGTTATGATTACCAAAATTGAAGATAATAAAAAATAAAAGAGATTTGTTATTCGAAAAACCTTTGAGAATTAATAAAAAGTGAGTTATAGGTGATGGAATGTATATTTTTTTCGGCTAGTACCCAAATCTAAGTATTCAAGCTCAAATAACGGGAAAACGGTGCATTTTATAAAATATATTTACTGAACACTTGTCAAAGTACTCAAGGATACCTATCAAGTGAGCTCCAGATGAAGTTTATAACATCAAAGCTAAGCAAGTGATGATGAAAATAAGAGAATCCTTTCGAGTTTTTAGGAAAAAGTGAAAATTAAAACATACGCTATTTATATATTTATTTTGAAATTTGTTAACAGAATAATTTTTAAAGGAATTTCGGGAAAGAAGTTAGGATTATAATTTATTATCAAGTTCGTTTTATTACAATTTAAATATAACAAGTTAAAAATTCGAGCATTATTATAACGAAAACTTTGTTTTTAAATTCCTAATATGGAAAATTGCTATTATGCAAAGTTGTTTAGAATTAAAAATTATGTTTAATGTGCAATTATATCCTACCATTTAAATATTGTGAGCTATAAAGGCACTTTACTGAGCGAATTTCTTGAGCGAAATTCATATTTTTTACACATCGACTAAAATCGATACAATTTTATATAATCTTATGTTTATGATTGCATCTTGGATTTTAGACCGTGCAGATCTTTTTATGAAGAATAATTTTTGTTCGTAAAATTAATAATAAAAGAGTTATAAATGAAAATGATGATTGGTAGGTATCTCTAATTTGAGAAAAAAATTAAATATTTTCTTTTTATTAAAAGAATGTAGATAATAGTTACATTATTATAATAATTATTAATTATTTAATTATAATAATAACAACTATTGCATATATCAGAACACAGTTTTTAATTCCAAACAATTTTTCGTAGTAACAATAATTTACAACAGTGTGAAAAAACGGTACCTACTTTAATCTTGAGCGAAATTCATATTTTTTAAAATACCTCCTATAATATAGACAAAATTTGCTATCTGATGATTGGATCGTAGGTTTTAGACGATGCAGAACTTTTTATGAATTATAACTTTATTTCGTAAAATTAAAAATAAAAAAGTGTCCCATAATATATGTGTCCAACTTAAGTAGACACACTGTATATTATACAATATAATATACATAATACATAAATCATTGAGTAGACAGCACCAAAAATTTGTAACCTGCCATTTAACATTACTTACATTAAAATTAATAAGTAATATTTATTTTTTTGATAGTTCAATTCTTTTACAGTTTATATGAAGTAATATATTTTTGAAATATTATGAAATTTTCATTAACATTTTTACGTACAGTGTCTCCATTGTACAATTATCTCGCTATTTAAAATTGCTAAAAAATCATAAATTGCTGTCCCGAGATGCAACTTGTTTTTGAGGTCGGTTATCTCGAAGATGGTTTGATATATCGAAATGCCGTTTAAATGTTTGGATTCAGGAGACAAAACTACATTGAAATCGGACAGGAACGAACGAACGGACTTTGCGAATTTATAAACGAAATCAAAATTTTCGTTGAAAATACTATTTATTTTTCACTTTCGCTGTCACATTCACTAAAATCGCTATCATAATTATTTTCATCACTTTCGCTATTATGAATGTCATCATCAACTTGCTCATCATCCATCTCATCGTCTGTTTCATTCTCAAAAATAATATCTCTAACAATCTCTGGTATTTAAGACCCTTCAAACCATTTGAATTTATATGTGTTATCTTCAGAAAGTTCCCAACGATTTTGTTCAATAACCAGATCTGTTGGATTTTTTTTATAGGCGTTCAACCAAATACTTGTAATGTATCGTGCTCGTAAAAGATGTTGATATAGCTCAGATTGAGATGGATATATTCAATACAAACGCCGACTGCAAAATGACAGTAGCAAGTACCTATATAATAGCGTCAATTTAAGAGCACATGCGTAAAGTTACGAATGATAAAAAGAACATATTTATTAATTAAATTTATGTTACTAAAATATTATTTTTATATTATTTCGATATTTAGTTGAATTTTTTCCATCGATTTAAACTTAGTGGCGGTTCTAGCCAGGGGCAGGGGGCAGCTTCCCCCCTTCAGTTTTTACAGTACTTTTGTACTATAATTTTCGTTAAAAATGCACGTTATCTTGTTTATTCAGCGGTTGTGTTCCCTTGCCCCCCACTTTTTTTGGTCTAGAACCGCCCCTGTATAAACTGAATATGTACAGAAACTGAGGGTGTCCAATAATGGGCACATTTGACAAAATATTCAAATACATTTTTGCTGTATTTTATATAAATGTCTTAAAACCATTTTAAAAACTTCTATAAATAATATAATAATTAAGCTCCAAATTTTTGGAGCCTAAATTTTGAAAAATGTTTGTAGCATAATGTTTAATGGTATCAACTTTTCCGGGAGCTCATTTGATACATGTTTCTAAGTACTTTGACAAGTGTCCAGTAAATATATTTTATAAAATGCACCGTTTTCCCGTTATTTGAGCTTGAATACATAGATCTGGGTACTAGCCGAAAAAAAATATACATTCCATCACCTATAACTCACTTTTTATTAATTCTCAAAGATTTTTCGAATAAGAAATCTCTTTTATTTTTTATTATCTTCAATTTTGGTAATCATAACTATTTTGATAAAACTTACAGTTTTTGAATTATTTACGAAAAACCGCTTTACATCATGCATTTATTTCACGAAAAATTCAAATCTTTGATCTTTAATAACTCAAAAAGTATTGATTTATTTTAATAATTAGAGGTAATAAATTGTGCTTAAAATTTGTCCCTCTACCGATTAGTGGGGTTATTTTTAATAAAATAGTTTTCACCTCTGAGAAGGGGTGGCATCTAGCCCCAGGGTAAAACGCACGTTGTCACCATATCAGTTTTATTTCTTGAGGTATGCTCTAACTGCTCACCAATTTTCATGTAAATCGATGGAGGTTTAACAAAATAGGAGGTGAAAACCTTTAATGACTGCGTTAACTTTCCCCTTTCATCCCTTATTGCTACTCCCTGTATCCACTGAGGTGTCAGCCTGAAAGGGGTCATAATTATCAACATACAACAGACACATTTCACATGCCAAACTCCATATTACTTATGACGATGATTTCTCGCCTCTAGCTCTTAGACTATATTTAAAAATAAATACGGAGATTCCTACATGGGATACAATATTATCCATGGGTTTGTATTGTTATTTCTATGTGAACAGGGTGGATTTCAGCGGGAGAGGATATTATTTTGAGTGATTTCAGTTTGACCACTTTACTTACCTGCTGTTGGCAGATTAGAGAAGATTTAAATTTGTAATGAGCTGCCAGTTGCAAACAAATAAAGTAAAGCAAAAGTATAATATGTATCTTTAATCAAGCCCTCTTTTGTGTTTATAATGTACTTATTTTTATCAAGCGATATCTTTTTTATCCTGCAGAGGTTTTACGTCGAGCGTTTAGACAACAAAGGATGATGGCTGTATATAAATTATGATAGTATATACATTTGAAATAAATCTTGTGAATACTAATCGTCCTGGGAATAAAACGTCGGCTTTAATGATTGTTTTCAACTCTTCAGACGTTTTTATAGAATTTGTCGGGTGACGTATAATTCCTTTTTAAGTAGTTAATTAACTAGATATTGAAAACAATGAATGGTTTGACATGAATTCATTCAATTTTGTAATACAATGCGTATTATTGTAGGCATTTTGTAGAATTGACTATCAAGTAAATATTTGATTGAAACAAGTTCATGTTTTCGATTTGAGTTAATTGTATCGATCGGTATTTATAGCGGACTTAGTGAAAAAGTTAAGTTGGTAAATAAAAAAGTTGTTATCTCAGATGCCCTAATTGTTACAAAACTAATTTGCAAAATATTTCTGTTACCTGTGTTAAATGATATTCGTGATACATCATTTATTGCTGTAAATAGCAATAATTATACAGGGTGTTTCATTGGGAAAGTAACATACGGTAACTGTAGAAAGAGGACACTTGGGCGGTCTCAAAAATACCGTACTTAATGGGTCTTACTTTATTAATAACAAAGATACTGAGTGTTTTATCTATTTTGCCATTTTCTTAATTGGTTCATAACTTTTTAACCACACTGTATATTTATTTTATATTTGGCACGCCAATATCGCTTAAGGTGTACAATAAATTAATTTATTTACAATTGTAGAAAATCCAGGTCCGGATTAAAAAATATTTGAAAAATGTTCCGACCCAAAAAAACACACTGTACATTAAATTTTTTAAAATCGATTTTTCAGTTGAAAAGAGGATGAAAACCCAAATTTAGTGGTATACTTTGAGTTTTCGGCAAAATGATTTTTCTGGTCAAATTTTGAGTTTGAATTCTGAAATTATGTGAATTGCGAGAGCTCTAAGTAGAAAAAAATTGAAAAACAGCTTACAACTTGTCAACCGCACTCTATGTTGATTTTATATTTAACACGCGAATATTCTTTTAGGTACCCAATCAATTAATTTACTTACAATTATAAAAAATCCAGGTCCGTATTAAAAAATATTGTATAAATGTTCTGACCCAAAAAAATACCCTGTATATTAAATTTTTTAAATGGATTTTGCATTTGAAAATAGGATGAAAAACTAAATTTAGTGGTATACTTTGAATTTTTGGCAAAATGATTTTTCTGGTAAAATTTTGAATTTGAATTCTGAAATTATGTCAATTGCGAGAGCTACAAGCAGAAAAAATTAAAATGCGACTTAATTTTAATTAATACCATTATTTAATCTAAATTGTTAAAATGTTAACATTTCAGTGTTTTTTAATTATGTGTGACAAATAGTTTATGGCGAATATTCATCTTTAAATAATGAATAAATAATAAAGGGTCAATAAAGAATACATCAATTTAATCAACAAAGTATCTAAAAGTTATAACAAAGAGTGAAAATTTTCAGTATAATAAATATACAAAACTAAAGCACTTATTCAAAATTACCACCATAAAAAATTATTGTTATGTGTGCAAATGTTAATATTTTACCAATTTCGATTAAATAATGGTATTAATTAAAATTAAGTCATATTTTAATTTATTTTACTTGGAGCTTCGCAATGCACATAATTTTAGAATTCAAATTCAAAATTTTACCAGAAAAATCATTTTGCCGAAAATTCAAAGGATACCACTAAAGGACATCGCACACATCTTATGGCAAATATAATGTCACTCAAATTCAATAAAATTTATACGATTAGATTTGTTTTAAAATGACGGTCAATTCTTATCATTGCGCCAACTCTTAATTATGATTAATTACGGCGTAAATTGCAATTAAAGTTTATCGAAATCACATTTTTGGAGTCCATAAAGTGTTAGTTACAATCATTATTGTTCTGAGTGCTATTCAAAACAGCTTAAACCCCGCTGGGCCTAAGCGGATTAGTGAAACTAATCCGCTGATTTATGGAGTACCGATAATCTGGGTATTTTAAAATATTTTTTCTCTCTCTAACTTATGTACGTACCCATTTGATTTCAGATTTATTTATATCAATTTCTGCTCTAATTATTGAAAATACAGAGTTGGCGCAATGATAAGATTTGACCGTTAATTTAAAACGAATCTATTCGTATAAATTTTATTGAATTTGAGTGACATTATATTTTCCATAAGATGTGTGCGATGTCCTTCAGTTTTTCATATTGTTTTCAAATGCAAAATCCATTTAAAAAAATTTAATATACAAGGTATTTTTTTGGGTCGAAACATTTATAAAATATTTTTTAATCCGGACCTGGATTTTTTATAATTGTAAATAAATTAATTGGTTGCACACCTAAAATAATATTCGTGTGTTAAATATAAAATCAATATGCAGCGCGGTTGACAAGTTGTAAGCTGTATTTCATTTTTTTTTCTACTTAGAGCTCTCGCAATTCACATAATTTCAGAATTCAAATTCAAAATTTGACCAGAAAAATCATTTTGCCGAAAATTCAAAGTATACCACTAAATTTAGATTTTCATCCTCTTTTCAACTGAAAAATCTATTTTAAAAAAATTTAATGTACAGGGTGTTTTTTGAGTCGGAACATTTTTCCAATGTTTTTTAATCCGGACGTGAATTTTTTAAAATTGTAAATAAATTAGTTTATTGTACACCTTAAATGATATTTGCGTGCCAAATATAAAATAAATATATAGTGTGGTTAAAAAGTAATGAAACAATTAAGAAAATGGCAAAATAGATAAAACATCCAGTATCTTTGTTATTAATGGAGTAAGACCCATTAAGTATGGTATTTTTGAGACCGCCTAAGTGTCCTCTTTCTACAGTTAACGTATGTTACTTTTCCAATGAAACACCCTGTATTAGTTGCTATACTCTCGACAATTTTTACAAGACGATTTCTGTTCATTGTCACTTCATATTGTCAGAGTATAGTTGTTAATTATTGTTCGTAATGGAAGAAAACATCCTCCGGACTTGATGGACCAACGTCGGAAAAACAAGTATTTTAAGACAACTGGTTCTTTAATACATACATATATTACTCCCTATGCTTCCTCGAACACCGTACCGGCCATCTGGCTACTGATACAGGTTGCGTTCATTACTGCGCAGCACACTTGTACAGGTAAATATATCGAATTTAAAATTATTTTAAGACGAAAAATTTTTTGTCATACTTTTTAAACCACAGAAATCTCTGGCAATTATAATTCGTATTTCTAATAATGTTTAAAAAGTAATGATAAAATATACAGGGTGATTGATTAGTGTGATAAAGCTCAGGTGATCCGCTATAGTAATAGATAGCAATAAAAATTAATAACAAAATTTGTAACCAACTTTAAGCTTCACATTACAAAATTAGTTAGAATGTTACTAGGTGTTCAATAACATAGTGGCAGACCAAATTTTTGTTTTTTTAATTGGAACGTCCTATATTTTATTTTATCTTCGAAATCTTCTTAATTTCCCCATCACAAAAATATAAAGGTTTGTTATGTTATACAGGGTATTTACAAAGTTATAACCAATGTTCTATGAAAATCGTAATAAGTTCAGCTTCCTATATAAATAAAAATAAGCACAACAGCAATGGTTTATTGCTGCCATATTTTTTGTTTATTGTCAAAATTTATAAAAATGGTTGATATTGCTAATTTTTTATATATCGAATACAAGGTGAGTCAAAACGCAAGTACATTATTTTCTCAGTAATTTTAAATAGAACACCCTAATTACTAACTTGCTCTGAAAAATGAAAATATCTCGAAAACTAACAAATTTAGACATAGGGAATATTATACAAAAAGTAAAGTACGGTAATGGTACTTTTCGATAGTGATATAAAATACAGGGTGCTCTATTTAAAATTTTTAAGAAAAGAATGTACTTGCGTTTTGACTTAGCGTGTATTCGATATAAAAGAAATTAGAAATGTCAACAATTCTTAAAAATTTTCACAATCAAAAAAAAAATATGGCACCAATAAACCATTGCTGTTGTGCTAATTTTTGTTTATACAGAGAGCTGAACTTATTATGATTTTCATAGAACATTGGTTATAACTTTGTAAATACCCTTTATAACATAACAAACCTTTATATTTTTGTGATGGGAAAGTTAAGAAGATTTCGAAGATAAAATAAAATATAGGATTTTCCATTTAAAAAAACAAAAGTTTGGTCTGCCAATATGTTATCGAACACCCTGTAACATTCTAACTAATTTTGTAATGTAAAGCTCAAAGTTGGCTACAAATTTTGTTATTAATTTTTATTGCTATCTATTACTATGTCGGATCTACTAAGCTTTATCACACTAATCAATCACCCTGATTTTGTATTTACCTGTACAGGTGTGCTGCGCAGTAATGAACGCAACCTGTATCAGCAGCCAATTGGCCGGTACGGTGTTCGAGAAATCATAGGGAACAATATATTAAAGAATCAGCTGTCTCAAAATACTTTCTCGAAACTTGGACCATGAGTAACCCACGTGTTGTGTGACCAGTAGGACAATTTTAACCATCACTTTAAATTAAAAATAATGTAAATCTATCATAATTGTACAACATTTAAAGGGTTTTTACACCCACATTTTTTGGTGGCTGAGCATGTTATCAACTTTTTAACAGCACTGATGATGGTCTTTTTAGATCGAAAACGTGGTGTGATTTTGATGTAGCTCCTTAAGAGATTTTAATAAATTCATATGTACCTTTTATAAAGGATTCTACTAAGTTTTTAAATTATATTACCTCTTTATTATACAGGGTGAGGCAGATAAACGGCCTATTAGAATTATCTCGAGAACTAAAGGCAAAAGAATCATGAAAATTATAATTGAAGGGGTTTTGATCTATTTAATGAAAATATTTTCATATGTTTGCTACTTCCGGTCATACCGGAAGTTGCTAAGGGTTGGTTGAAACTGGGAATGAGTTTTCCTAAATGGAACAACCTGTATTTTAGTATTGTAATGAACTGATATTTTATTGTACTTTCTTATTTCTTAAGCATTTCGAAAATTCGAGAGTATTTCGAAAATTATGGTAGATCACTTCGAAAATAATAAAATTTATGAATTTTATGTGAGTAGAGTTGAAGATCTACAATAGTTCATTTATGATCTACAATATTTTATACTCAGTATTTTTATTTTTTTGCGTGGATCAATAAATAAAAATAAATATATAAATAAATAATACAAATATAAATAAAAACTTATTGTTAGCTGTTTACGTAAATTATATTTATAATTTATGTAAAAGCTGTTTTATTGTCTTCAAAGCTGGCTGTTATTATTTTTCACACGTTGTCTCTCTTATTTATATCTATATAATTATTACGTACTGGAATATAGAGCTCGGTTTCTCAGAAATTAGATCTAGGAGTCAAGCATCGTTGTTAGCTTGCATATTTTAAATAAAAACAAAAATATAAATTAAAAACTTTATACTATAAACAAAAACGTCACGTTCTTCATGGAATACGTGTTGATAACGTACAAACAGCGAACAACTGTTTGGTGCTACAAATTATAAATTCTCAATTTTTAAGTGTTTTGTGAATTGCACACATGCAGTCGCTGCATAGCACTGCTATCATTCGTCCCTGCCATTTCCAACTATCGAATGTGAAAAGTGGTACTTTTCAGGAGAGCAAAATAACCCTTTTTTGGATACTCCTAAATCAGCGCATTGACAAATGGGAAAATTTTTATATGTAATGTTTAATCCTTGTTAGATTGATAATAAATTTGAACTGCTTATCATTTTTGTCTTTCCAAAAAATCACATTCGTTACTTTGCTTTTTGTATTAATCAAAGATTTGTTTCGGTCCGATGATTCAAAGTAGCGAATGTATAATAGCGAATAACTGTATAATCAAATAATGAAAATCAGTTAAAATGAAATCATAAACTGCCTCACAGGAATTTCTTGGAAGCGATACTGAAACAAAATTCGCACTAATTGTAAACACGTGCATTTTATTCTTCTCAGCAGTTTAGCATTTTCGACAGTTTACAGATTATAATTGAATAACTGTTGAATAAATTACAACACAAACTAACGAATGTGGCACATTCGACATTTAGCGTTGTACAAATATACTTTTAGTTATATTTATACAAAACAAAATATCGAATACAACCATTTTCGTCAGTTTGCAGTCAATCAAATGAAAAAATGTTTATATTCGATGGTTTAAACAGCATATTTCCCGCGCTCCTAATCAAGCTACAATAACGAGAATTTGGGTGCGTTCGGACGACCATAGCGGCTGACTGTCAGCAGAAATCGGCTGAGTGGTTGTATCCAGCCGTGATAGGGAAAGCTTAGTAAATCTCTCAGCGGCTGCCTTCCAGCGGTGACGTCTGACAGCTACTGCTGGCTCAGCTGTCCAGCCGCTGTGGTCGTCCGAACGCACCCTTTGCCACAAGATGTATCACGTATAATGCGAGGGCAAGGTATCGAATCTGGAGTCGATGCAGCACAGTGTTGCCAATCGGCGCATAATTATGCGATTTGCGCATAATTTAAGGGCCGGCGCATAATTTTCCCATCCTGCATAAAATCGCATAATTTCGCACAATCCAGCAAAGCAAAAGAAAAAACGAAAAAACCAATGACAAGCGTCAAAGAAGAATCCTCGTCTTCTTTTTTCTTGTAAAACGTAAAAGAAAATACAGGATAATATTTTGACGTAACGTATGTGACAAATTTGTCAAATGTGTCTAAATATGAATATGTCTAACTTCACTTATATTATTTATCACATTTTTAATTATGGATGGGATTATGATTATCTTTGATCATAGTTTTATCATGTTCTGTTTTAATTTTGTTTATTAAAAATAACTCGTAAATTAAAGTTGATTCTCTGATATATATTATTAATGTTTTGACTCAAACAAATATGAAAAGAACATTTTATTGAAACTGGAGTTATTAAAAAGTTTGCAAAAAGGAATTTTTAAATGATGTTAAAGTGCTTAATAATTACAATGATCAGACATAATATCTTTATAACTTATTTGTTAAACTCAATATATTTGACATTTTTGTATAGAAATAAATATTTTTACACAAATATGCTTCAGGCATTGTGGAAAAGTTTAGGATTTGTTAAAATTATGGATTTAAAATTACTTCAACAGGTATTACAACAGAATTACAGAGTTCAATTCAACAGTTATATGAAGTGGTATTAATAATATAAACAGGTAACACAATAAAACAAATAATAAAGTATTTATTTTTGAAATTTTAATCCTTTATAAAGTAGAATCTGTAAAGTTTTTAATCAAAATATTACTTTTTCAAAAGAGATGTAATATATTTTAAATGATACGTAAAGTCAAACACCAATATCAATTATGTATTTATAAACTGCTAATAATAATAAAATACTTAAAATCAGCCACTACATAATATATTTATTTATAAAATTATTAACAAACTGCAGTCCAGTAAAAATAAAATTACAACAGTAAGCTTGTCTTAATAGTGTAGGAAACAGAGGTTGAACCTTGCAAAATGGACACAAGTCCGGTTTTATTTTTTTTCTGGTATATCAAGGGGTGCTTATTATAAGACTAACTTTTTCTGAAAAAATTTCGCCCCGGAACCCCCCTTTTCACCCCTTTATAGGGGGTAATTTATGGTTTTTGCAGAACGTAGCCCTTCCTGTACCTTTTACAAAAAATTTCTTTTATAGAAATATGAAGAGGACTATATTTTCTACGATTTATTTCCAACAGCATCTCTCTATCATCCGACGTTTAGCAAGGGTGGCGCCCCAAAGTTGACAAGTTTTTAAAAAAGATGTTTTAAAAAAAATATATTTTTCCCTAACTGTAACGGAAATTAAAAAGAAATGCTGCGGAGATTATTCACAAATAGATGATTGATTTTTTGGTATAGGTTTCACTTAAGGGTAATTGCCCTTTTTTTAATTACAGGGTGTTACATTTTAAAAAACCCCTTTTTATACCATCTGAACCGTTTATGCTAGAGTAAAAAGACTTACAGCGATTACCCATGTACTGGTGTTATTTACAAATTTGTATAATGCACCCCCATTTTTTCCCCGGAACCACCCAATCAAAAAGAAGAATTAATAAATAAAGTGATTTTCTTGGAATCCTTCACACACAATGCCCTTCATTAATATGCTTCATATATCATTTTATGCAAGTTATTATTACCCATGCATGGACACTAAAAGCGATTTCCTAGTGCAAACCCTGTAGCCAAAAACAATAAATAAAATGGGGGGTTGAAAATTTTTTTTTGTTTTTTGCTTTTTGATCCATATGGGCATATGCTTCATCAATAGTGCTTTTCAAAAATATATATGGTTATTGCAACATCCCTGCGCAAACCACCCCTATCCTTGAAAATATACTGCAGAAACTACCCCTATACCTTATCCAGCATGTTTTTACGATTTTCTCATTACCTATTCATTTTTTTGAAACAAAACTCATACAAGATTAAAGACCACTATTTACTCTAAAAATTAGGTCCTATTCATTTTTTTCGTTTAAGCAACCGTTACGGCACAGTGGCGCCGTAAACCTCATATATGTTTTGACGGGCTCCAGTTTTTGTTTATTTTTTCGTCATCTGTTTGTTTTATTGATAAAGTACTTATGTAAAATAAAACAACACAGCGTAGCCTACAAATCATGACCTATGCACATTTTACATTCTTTGCTCCCCAAAGCTACAGTGGTGGCCCAAAATAAATTTTTTCATATTTTCGCCACCTACACGCATTTTATTGCGTTAATGCTACCTTAATAGCACAATATTCACCCCTAAGTGGTCGCTAAGCAGTGGCGGATCCAGGGAGGGGTGATGGGGGCGATCACCCCCACCGCTCTCAAACCAAGTGATATTATATTTGAAGATTATAAAAATATTCATTTATTTTTATAGAAATACTTATATTATATTAATATTATTTTTATAAGAATGACTTTTTATGCTTTAGCGACAGTGGCGGATCCAGCATCGTTTAGAGGGGGGTGCCAATTGGTTAAATTTCTATAAAAATAAATGAATATTTTTATAATCTTTGAATATAATATCACTTGGTTTGAGAGGCGGGGGGGAGGTGATCACCCCCATCACCCCTCCCTGGATCCGCTACTGCGTAGCGACCACCTAAGGGTAAATATTTTGCTGTTAAGGTAGCATTAATGCAATAAAATGCATGTAGGTGGCGAAAATATGCAAAAATTTATTTTGGGCCACCACTGTGGCTTTGGGGAGCAAAGAATGTAAAATGTGCATAAGTCATAATTTGTAGGTTACACTGTGTTGTTTTATTTTGCATAAGTACTTTATCAATAAAACGAACAGATGACGAAAAAAAAAAGCAAAAACTGGAGCCCGCCAAAGCATATATGAGGTTTACGGCGCCACTGTGCCGTAACGGTTACTTATACGAAAAAATGAATGGGACATAATTTTTAGAGTAAATGGTGGTCTTTAATCCTGTATAAGTTTTGTTTAAAAAGAACACATAGGTAATGAGAAAATCGTAAAAACATGCTCGCCAAGGGATAGGGGTAGTTTCTGCAGAATATTTTCAAGGATAGGGGTGGTTTTCGCAGAGATGTTGCAATAAACATATATATTTTTGAAAAGCACTATTGATGAAGCATGTGCCCATATGGATCAAAAAGCAAAAAACAAAAAAAAATTTTCAACCCCCCATTTTATTTATTTTTTTTTGCTACAGGGGTTGCACTAGGAAATTGCTTTTGGTGTCCATGCATGGGTAATAATAACGTCCACAAAATGATATATGAAGCATATTAATAAAGGGCATTGTGTGTGAAGGATTCCAAGAAAATCAATTTATTTATTAATTCTTCTTTTTTTTGGGGTGGTTCCAGGGAAAAGATGGGGGTGCATTATACAAATTTGTAAATAGCACCAGTACATGGGTAATCGCTGAAAGTCTTTTTACTCTAGCATAAACGGTTCAGATGGTATAAAAAGAGGTTTTTTAAAATGTAACACCCTGTAATTAAAAAAAAGGCAATTAGCCTTAAGTAAAACCTATACCAAAAAATCAGTCAATTATTGGTGAATAATTGCCGTGAGATTTCTTCTTAATTTCCGTTACAGTTAGGGAAAAATATATTTTTTTTTAAAACATCTTTTTTAAAAACTTGTCAACTTTAGGGCGCCACCCCTGCTAAACGGTGGATGATAGAGAGATGGTGTTGGAAATAAATCGTAGAAAATATAGTCCTCTTCATATTTCTGTAAAAGAAATTTTTTGTAAAAGTTACAGGAAGGACTACGTTCCGCAAAAACCACAAATTACCCCCTTTAAAGGGGTGAAAAGGGAGGTTCCGGGGCGAAATTTTTTCAGAAAAAGTTAGTCTTATAATAAGCACCCCTTGATATACCAGAAAAAAAATAAAACCGGACTTGTGTCCATTTTGCAAGGTTCAACCTTTGTTTCCTACACTATAAATGGTGAATAATATTTTAAAACAAACACACAAAATTTAGTTGCACTATACTAGAATCACAATAAAGATGCACCAGATATAAACAAACTAGTGATGTAACAAATATTCGTATTCGCATTCGCGAATATTCTCATATTTTTCAAAATCTATTCACTTTTCATCTTTATTTATTCAGAGAAGGTACTTACTTCTAGGTACATTATCAGTCTTCACTTTATTTTATTATTTGCTATAATGCAATAAAGCTTTAAGATTCACATTGATTTTCACTAAATATCAATTAATTTTTCATTATAAAATAAACCACTGCAAAAATAGAAACAAATTTAAAAAAACTCAACATTTGCATTCGCATCCGCATTCACGAATGTCGTTAGCAGATATTCACAATCGTATTCACGAATGTTAAAAAAATGACATTTGTTACATCACTAATACAAACCAAGACACGTTGAATGTTACGAGGAGCACTCCCAAATCATAATTTACAATGTGAATACATTGTAAATCCCAAATAATGATTTACAAAATTTATACATTGTAAATCATGATTCGGGAGTGCTCCTCGTAACATTCAACGTGTCTTGGTTTGTTTATTTCTAGTGCATCTTTATTGTGATTTTTGTGTAGATTTGCTTCTGGTTGAAAATGTTCTACATCAATATCAACAGCACCCTTATTTGTCAGTATTTCAATGTTTCCTCTATTAACTAATGCAATATTATGTAAAACTCAACAAGCTCATATTATTCTTTGAAAAAATGGTAACTTGCTTCTTATTACACACGTTAAAATGGGAAATCTCTTCAAAATACCAAATGTTCTTTCAATCACAATTCTTGGTGAATCTTCTAATGGTGTCATTTTAGGTAGTTGAGGACTGGTCCACTATTCCCTAATAATACATTGTCCATAAATTCCTCATTTTATACCCATAATATGCAAAAGTATTTTAACAACTCCTAAAATAAGTAGTATTTCTAATAATTGCATTTTCATAATTATAAGATGATTATTATGGATTATGGTATTTTTTAAATGACAAAATAATTAAATTCAACTTTTTACCCTTTTTAATGATTTTAATTTTTATCTGGGTCTAAGATCTTATTACATGTAAAAATTTGATAGGTTATTCGTAAATATTTATTTACAAAAATATTTAATGTCATTTGTCAAAAAAATGCTTTGACACGTCAAGACTTTTGAACTTCTGCGCATGCGCAGTAAATTTTAAAATAGTTTTTACGTTTTACGACAGAGCGCATAATTTTGGATAAAATCGCATAATTTTTGACATGGAGGTGCATCTTTCCATGCTCAGCCATTGGTAACACTGATGCAGCAGGCGCATTCGATTCCTCGTGTCGGACGCACAAGGCAGACCGCTTGTATACGAGCCGTTAAATACCGCTATGAATTCCACGATTTTATTGGTTAGAACTACCCACGTGATATCTGTGTTCGTATTGGTCAGAGTGACAATCAGCTGTTAGACATCATTATGTGATGGAATTTTTATTTTGATGTAAATAAATATATTTATTACTGATAATTTGTATTGGGACCGTGCAAGTTCGGCAAAGCGACCCCTATTTCTACGCTCTGTACTTTTATTCGCACTTTTAATTATATTGGCCAATTATATTAGTCCTGGTTACTGGATAATTGTCAAGGCCATAGTCCAAAAAAATAATAAGAAGAAAAAATAAGATGCAGGTTATGTTATGCAAACGTAAGCAATTGTATGTAGTAAATAAAATTAGTTATTAAAATGCAGTACTGCAAGCAAAATACAATTAATTAAATTTACCTTTATATAATAATTGCATACCATATCAATATTGTCGAGCAATATATAATTTTTCTGCTTCAATGACAGAAGGTATGAAATATACGTCAATTTGACAATTTCAATTGACAATATGAATTATTTAAGATAGTTGCAATATTTCTCCGCGACTCGCGCACGGTCGTTTCTTGTTTCCCTTCCAAGTACTTGCACACCGCGAATAAGCAAAATTATTGTACTGCACCTACAGTGACTCACAGCCTCAATTCTGAAATGATACAGTCGCTACTCAGTAAAACTGTAGCTTGTGTCAGTGACTCAATATTAGAAAAAATTACATACTGAAAGTAAGTTTCTAAATAAATAAAATAAAATTAACATGAAGTAAAACTCCCTAGTGTAGTTGGTATATTTAATAAAAATTCTAAAAAATTTTAAAAATCCAAACGAATTACGTTCAAAACGTTTTCGGACTTATCAGTCCATCATCAGTGAACTCTCTGTCCTTGCTAAATAGCCACAATGCCAAACACTGGTCAAGATGTATGTTCTAACTACATGGTAAAATTTGTTAAACAATTTGGCTTACATTGGATGCCAACGGATTAGTACTAGGTACATGATGCTCTACTCCATTAATTAAGAGATTTTTTATTATGAATAGGTCTACATTGAACTACGTTTAGTCTGTCAATGACAGCGTTTAGTCTGCAAGTTGTTTTGGCCCATACATGGCAACATTTTTCTTACGAATTTCTAGTTACATACAACCTATCTTTTCATGTTGTAAGGCCAAACCCAGTTATACCAGGAAATTGGCTCAGGCCATAGCATTATTTTCTACATATAAAAACTTAGAAAGTGTGTCCTTTTAGGTGACACAACAGATCGAACACAACAAGCCATGTGTATCTTTTTCGGTACACAGTGTTGAGGACAGTGTGTATCTAAAAGGATACACTGGCGCTGGGAGTGTTAATTATTGCATATTTGAAACCCAAAACATAGCTTATGCTATTTTAGAAGACTCATACTAACTTACCTACTTTCAGTATGTAAGTTTTTTCTAATGAATATTGAGCCACTGACACAAGCTAGCTTTATTGAGTAGCGACTGCATCATTTAAGCTGTGAGCCCCTGTATATGTTTATCAGTCGTGGCCTAGCTACACATTAAAATTGTTTCGTTGATCATTCCCTGCTTTGCTTTCTTCAGCGTGCACACTGATTTTTGTACAGCAGCTTTTGTAGCCAATAGTTACTCTTGTTTGTTTTCTAGATTTTTCCTAATCCGGACTTGATTTCTTTTTGGTTAGTTACTGTCTCCCTTCTACAATAGAGAGATAGTTTGGGGCTTATTATTCGTTAAAGTGTTGGAATGCTTGTGGGTTTTGATATAATATGTACATACTACCACAACTCTCAATACAAAATTTGATCAAACTAAACTGATAGTGTGACCACTAGATTTTTATAATTTGAACAAACTGCAGTTGTGACGTCACTTCCTGAGTTTGCTCAAACTGTTTGATCAAATTATTTGATAGTGAAACCACGACTTTAAGGATTTAAGTAACATCAATTTAATTTGCAATAAAAAAGATCATGAAGATTTGACGATGCTTGTAAATACATACACCCGATTTAAATAATTTAAGTGACAGCAATGTTTAGATTGTCTTGTCAAATGCAACAAATACATGCAACAAAAAGTTTAATCAAAATTTGCATAAAAAAATTGATGTGTTTTAAAAGTTTCAATATGTAAAAACATTGAACCACAGAAACGGTTTTTCTCCACAAAGAAACAAAAATCGTAGCAACATATTAATAAGTGATACGTTTAAAAATCCAAATGTAAATGAAATATGAAATTTCAGACATTTTAAAAGGACACAAGACACAACATGCCCTATATTTCACAAAATGCCTAAGAAAATCATAATTATATAATATAACATATAATTTCCCCTAAATTACTTTTCCCCATATCCAGGATATTTACTTTTATGTAAATTATCTGTTTTTAATTTTCATGCATTTATAATTTAATTTATAAGATCTTTTCTAGTGCTGCTGTGTTTGTATTGAACAACTGAAATAAATTAAAATAATATTATTACTATACAAGAATTGTTTATATTTTTTATGAGATAAAAGAAATATTTTATTAGACTAGGTACAGTCTAGAAAGAAGACTAGTAGAAACGAATAAATAGTGTTTTTTTAATCAATACTGTTTTTCAATATTGATTTTCTACCACACTTTTATTTCTATCACAAAAATTGTCAATTGTAAGATAAACAAGAAATATTTATCCGTTATCCTCGGTCAGCAGACTTGTTTTCTTGAAACGACACTTTGCATACAATATTGGTATTTAAATATCCCGCTCTGTCATTCTTAATCATTTGACCAATACGAACACAGATATCACGTGGGTAGTTCTAACCAATAAAATCTTGGAATTCATAGCGGTTATTAACGCCTCGTCTTGTATAAAGGTATTATACCATTTAACGAGTGGACAGCACATCGCTTGCGACTGCTTCTTGCGTCGAACGCATGCGACAATCGCATAAGAAAGACTGCACCTTAATAGTGACAGAGCGTTATAGAGCCACGTTGACCGATAATTTTAAAAGGGGCCTTATGGCAAGTGATATCTTGTTTGAAAGGTATTAAGAATACCTATTCAATCATACATAATATACTAATTTTGTTTGGGTTAAGTTGATTTTGATGAATAAATTAAATAAATTTAAAATTGTATTTTCGCATTTGACTAATAAAGATTAAAACGTCCGGCTATAGTTATAATAAAAACAAGTTGACGTTTTTTTGACAAATAACCATAGGCGGACGTTTGAACCTTCATTAATTAAACACGAAATTACAATTTTATGTTTATTTAATTTATTCGTCAAGATCAACTTAAAAAAATAGTATGATTGGATAGGTATTTTCAATAGGTACCTTTCAAACGAGATGAGTCAGTATCTGGAAAATAAGCGTTGTTTTGGGGATTTATAACGTCGATATTAAATGTTGCACCATTTCTTTTCTATAAAACATTTTGCTCAAAACTTTCCAGAAAACTTCTTTGTACTCTATATTTTAACATAAACGTGATTAAAAAGCTAAATTTCAAGTTTCGTCACTCAACTTTTGCGATTAAACTTTGCAATTCAGGAATCTTCACCTTTTACTTTAAAAAATTCATAACTTTTATTAGAATAAGACTAAAAGCTTGAAACAGATGCTAGTGTCTTCAGAAAGGTGAGAAATATATACATTAAAAATTTCAGAGAAAAAATATTAAAATGGAACAAAGTTGTAACGAGTTAAGTAAACACAAAAAACGTGATATCATGTTTTTTTTATTTTTAAGGTAAAATGGCGATTTTGACAATGTTCTCCCACATAAAATTCAAAATAAACCTCATTTTCGTTTTCAGCACCATCAAAAACATAAGGTATGACGGTATGACCAAAATTGGCCATTCCCCACAGCGTAGTCAGTATCTCGAGAAATAAGCGTTTTTTGGTGTGTGCCGCTCGTCTTTTAAATTTTATAATCATAGTCATAATATTAGTTTTATAAATTCTTGTACAAAACTCAGACAAGAAGGTATCGATATTTATAATTGAGCCTGCTATGAAAAGTGCTGTATAAAGACCGTGATAATGTGCAATTCCAAATCAAGAATTGCGAAGACATTGTGGATTACCACGACCATATTATTTTTGCAGTTAAACTTAAGTAGGTACTATTTTGCGAGTTCTTCAAACATTTTTTGTAATTACTCTTGTTTAAATAATGTGTGTTTTCCGGTTTTCTAACGTCTTACTGCTTTTCGTTGCAAATGATAACGATACAATCTTACACACATCGGAAAAGACTAGGGATATTTTTAAAAAGAGACGTCATTTTTTCTTTAATTATTTTGGATAAATAATAATCGATTTGAAGTGATTATTAGTACATTAGATATGGTGTATTCCACGAACATACGACTGTTTTGGATTATCGCGACAACGAATATTTTAGTGTACAACATAAGAAGTACGAAAGTGTTTTGCGTAATAATTACTCCAATAAACAACAATATAATTTGAAATTTACTTTCGTTCTTCATATTTTGCACAGTAAAATATTCGTTGTCGCGGTAATCCAAGAGGGTCGTATATTCGTGGAATGGGGTATACAAGAAAATTTGTTGAAATGTCCAAAATAACGAGAATACCTTTAAGTCCAATTAAAAAAATTTAGGTTATCATCACAAAATATGGTCGTAATAAGAAAAAAACAAAATGAATGCAAAGTATGGCGTCCACGCTGGTTTATTATGGCTCTACATCTGTCGATAGACAAAATAAGATTGTCGATATCCTGTTAATAAGTTACGTTCGCCTATTCTTCTATAAGACGCTCGCGGAAAGGAAACGGCGTGTATTTTTACCCATTTGTGAAGGGATTCGTCGTTGAAGCATGTTTCATACATGCTCGATGGGATTCAGGTCGGGCGGTTGTGCTGGGCCAAGGCAGTACAATACCTTCGTTGGCAAGTCAGTCTGTCACTAGGCGTTCGGCATGTGGACGAACATTATCATGCATATGGAACTTTTACCAACAGCACAAGCAAACGGATGAACGACAGGTTGAAGCATATTGTCGAAGTACTGCTGAAGTGTAAGGAAGCGGTCTGGAAAAACGAGGTCCGTTCTGCCACCGAATAGGTATTCCACCCCATACCATTACTGTACCACTTCTGTATGCGTAAATTTGTTGGACATGTTTTACCATTTTTGGTCGGAGAATAAAACTGTAGCCCAAACATTTGCATCGAAGTTTTGATATTCTTGACACCACTCTAATCTTACAGCGTGATAGCCTCTAGAGGTAGGTGGACATATCAATGGCCTTCGACTGTGGAGATCAAATTCATGGAGATTTCTTACAGTTTCCAATTCAGGTGCTATAATTGTTGGTTGTCTTCTAGAGGTTAACACTAAAAATTGGTCTTGAGTTGCAGTTGTAGCACGTTACGTCCTGGATGACGTTCAGCTGGACTTCCAGTGTCACAAAAACGTCGCCACAATCGACTTATAACACTATCGAATTATAAGATCCTATATATTAATAATATAGGTATGCAAAGTCCTCGGATAGTGTGCTACTTTTTTTATAAACAAAATGGCGCACGAAAATCGTGTTTTTTTCAATTATTGCTCTATAACTCCGAAGATTTTAACTTTACAACAAAAATACCCAAATAATAATTCACCGTGATTAAATTCTGCATAGAGGCGCGTTTTTCCTGATCTGCTCCGACGAAAATTTTCCTCGGAAAATGCGGGTTTTCCCAACAAAATCTTTAATTTTCAAATAAAGTTTTAGATAAGTAATTATCTACCAATAATTAAATAATTTGGTGACTTAAAAGCCTTTTTGGTTTAGATTATAGTTCCAGAAGCTGATGAAAATTAAACGAATATTTTAGCAACAATTCAATTGTTAATTAATAATTTACGGTCGCAATAATAACCAAAATAATTATGATACACTGATCAAGCTTTGAAATCTTATAAAGATGAGATGTCTATTTAATATTTTGTCCACAAAATATGAATTTTTTATTTTTTTGCATAATCTTTAAATGTTTTAAAAAAATAGTTATAAACAAATTAACGTTTCTCAGAAAGTTTTTATTATATTATAATTTTAAAAAATAGCTAAAATGCGCATTTTAAATATCTTTAAAATGAATGCTTTAAAACTTTTTTGCAACCATTTGTAAAAAAGTTATGAAACAGCAAAGTAAACATACGATTACTACTGTGTTTATATATTTTTTTAATTCTTTCAAATCGTAGAAGTGAGTTTAAAGTACAAGCTAATTATTTACAAAAAAATATCGATTTTCAGTTTAATGGTAATATATTAATTAAAGATTATAAATATATTTTTTTGTAATTTACACGCGCGAAAGTAGAGTAACACAGTACTGTAGCTAAAATTTTCACTCTGAGCGACGACCAGCCGCGTGATGTACACTTTTAATAAATAATGCATGCTGCGTGTCAGCCGCTTCGAGTGAACATTTTAGCTCCGACTCTGTATCAGGCCTATGTTTGCGCTAAAAATTACAAAAAAAAGTATTTTTAATCTTTGATTAAAATATAACCATTGCACTAATTTTTGATATTCTTTGTGAGTAATTAGGTTGTACCATAGACTCACTTTTAAGCTTTGAAACAATTAAAACAAATTATAAACAACGGAGATTTCGTATATTTACTTTGCTGCTTCATAACTTTTTTGCAAATGTTTGAAAAATTTTTTTAAAGCATTCATTTTCAAGACCTATGAAATACGCATTTTAAGTATTTTTTAAATTAGAATATAATAAACAATTTCTGAGAAATGTTAATTTGTTTATAACAATTTTTTTTAAACATTTAAAGATTATGCAAAAAAATGAAAAATTTATATTTTGTCGACAAAATATTAAATAGGCATCACACCTTTATAATCTTTCAAAGTTTGATCAATGTCTCATGATTATTTTGGTTGTTATTGCGACTAAATTGTTAATTAACAATTGAATTGTTGCTAAAATATTCGTTTCATTTTTACCGGCTTCTGAATTTATAATCTATAACAAGAAAGCTTTTATTTCACCAAGCTATATAATTATTGATAAATAATTACTGGCCCAAAAAATTTATTTGAAAATTCGAGATTTTGTTGGGAAAACCCACATTTTCCGAGGAAAATTTTCGTCGGAGCAAATCGGGAAAAACATGCCTCTATGCAGAATTAAATTGGGGTGAATTTTTATTTGAGTGTTTTTGGTGTAAAGTTAAAATCTTCGGAGTTATAGAGCAATAATTGAAAAAAATACGATTTGTCGGCGCCATTTTGTTTATAAAAAAAGTAGCACACTATATGCGGACTTTGCATACCTATATTAATAATATATAGGATCTTATAATTCGATTCCAGCAATAAAATTGCTGGTAAATGACCTTTCTTTGTACTTTACTAATTAGACCACCGTATTATAACTATTTTTTTTTTCAAAATTTAAAGATTATGCAAAAAAAAGAAAAATTTTTATTTTGTCGATAAAATATTAAATAAGCATCTCATCTTTATAATATGTATAAGTTTGATCAATGTATCATGATTATTTTGGTTATTATTGCGATCGTAATTTGTTAATCAACAATTGAATTGTTGCTAAAATATTCGTTTAATTTTCACCGGCTTCTGGAATTACAATCTATACGAAGAAAGCTTTGATGTCACTAAGTTATTTAATTATTAATTAATAATTACTTACCTAAAACTTTATTTGAAAATTAGAGTTTTTGTTAGGAAAACCCGCATTTTCCGAGGAAAATTTTCGTCGGAGCAAATCGTGAAAAACATATCTCTATGCAGAATTTAATTGCGGTGAATTTTTATTAAGGTGTTTTAGTTGTAAAGTTAAAATCTTCGGAGTTATAGAGCAATAATTGAAAAAAATACGATTTTTCGGCGCCATTTTGTTTATTAAAAAAGTAGCACACTATCTGCGGACTTTGCATACCTATATTATTAATATATAGGATCTTATAATTCGATTCCAGCAATAAAATTGCTGGTAAATAACTTTTCCATGAATTTTGCTAATTAGCCCAGAGTACTTTGGGAGACTCCCATGCGCTCAGTTACAATAGTTTGCCGCATGGCACCTTGAAGAAGGCCTACGCCCTATTCATCTCATCCATAGTTAGATGACGTCGGTCGTTCCAAAAAATATTTTCAATTCACTAACTAAAGAACTTTATAGCAAGAACAAAATCGAAACTGCCAGAATATTTACTGCTACAGTATAAAAGCTGTGAATAATTTCACTGACACATTCGAATCTTATAATAATCTTTTAGACTTTTAGACGATGAACTGACTTTCCAACAGGACGGGGCACCCCCACATTATGATATACCTACGCGTAAGACAATTTTTGAATCAACGGTTTTCAGAGCGTTGGATTTGGCATCTAATAGAGTGGCCGGCCAGATCACAGGATATTTCGTCTTTGGATTTTTTTGTGGGGATACCTACTTAAAATCAAAAATATACGCCACTCTGCCCGCAGATCTTGCAGAGTTATGACATAGAATTGTGACAGAATGATTGACACCGGAGGTATTTGGAAATGTACGAAAATGCTTTGAAAATAGACTGTATTATTGTATGGAAGTCACAGGAGGTCATTTCGAACATTTCATTGGTTAATTTGATGAAATTTTATGTTTTTTGTTATTACTGATGTTTAACCAATAATTTAGTTAAATCTAAAATTATCTTCAAAGTTATTCCGTAAATTAAAAAAAAATAAAGTCTCGTGTAAAGAAAAAAAACTACCTTTCCAATGATGTGCCACTCGACCACACTTGCTATTTAAAAAAAAACTGGGTTGATGCGGGGCAATAGGGGGTTACATTTGAGGACATGAATTTTGCATGAAAATTCGTCCCCCTCCCAATACAAATTGACGTGTTTTTTTTTTTAATTTTGAAGAAACTCTTTTTCTGGGGGGGGGGGGTAAAATTTTCGTTAGAACACACTGTATTAAGGCCCCCATAGATGTACCTGTATACTTGAACAGTATGCATGCACATGCATAAGTTTATTGTGCATGTATGCCGAATATATGTACCTATGTGTCGATAACACGTACAAGTATGCATGCACAATGCGTCAGTTTGAACTTAAACCATGTCGTCGTCGGAACTAACTACTCTGCCGGAAGCACAAATATCGTACGTCTACAAGAATGGTCAAAACTCGTACAAACTTGTATCCACTGTGTCAAACTTGTACAAGTCTTTCATACACACGCTCAATTACACTTGCGCAAGTCTGACATGCACAAGTAAAAATTACAAAATGTCCACAAGTCTCATGTCGCTTGTACAGTTGTTAACGTACTTGTACAAGTATTACCCAACACACATTACAGTCCTACGCTAGGACAAATAATCCCGGACAAAAAATCCCCACAAATTCTCCCTGGACAAAAAATCCCCACAAATAGGTAATCCTAAAAAAAATTCCGGACAAATAATTCCCACAAATTTTTTTGGACAAAATATCCCCACAAAAAATCCCCAAGAAATATTTGCTGTCGAATAGTTCTCTAAAAGTTTTCCCTGAATTTTTTGAAAACATTTTTATGGATGCATACAAATCCTCAGTTACGTTTTTTTAAAAACCGGATATCGAATAGTAATGTCCATTCCCCAAAGCACCAAAACAGTCAAAGTAATCGAAAAGCTTTGTATAACTTTCCTCGCAATGCGTGGTTCTGGCATTATAATTGAAATTAGTGGAAATTTCAATTGTTTTGATACATACAAAATCTTATACTGATATATCCGCTCTCTAATGTTGTTTGCACAGGACCGACAAACATGGAAGGCAGTAGTAAACGCGTCAAAGACTCTCGAAGAGTTATAACGCCATTGATGATGATGACTAAATATTTTTGACGTTAAATTTACAAAAAGGAACAGGTTTTTTGCATTACAATCAAGATTTTCGTTTTCAGGACCATCACGAATATACCATCTTTTGAAGAGAGTTATTCAAAGCAGAGTGAGCAAAAGATTAAAGCGATATGTAATTGCAACATGATTCCCACAGCCTTAGCTTCCTCATAACTTCCACGTTTTTTGAAAAAAACTCACACTCTTTTGTCATGTAAAATGTGACCTTTTCGGCATGGAGTTGGAATTGAAATTCGAAATTTAGTAATCGAAATTCATGCTTAATCTTAATTGCTAATCATTATTTCCGTGCCGGAAAAGCGGTTTCATGGCGATTGCACTGAGGCTGAAAAACATTTGCATCGATTGCATTCACGGGAAAACTTAGGGAACTATTCGGCAACAAATATTTCTTGGGGATTTTTTGTCCGGGGATTATTTTTGGAGATTTTTTGTCCAGGGTTAATTTGTGAGGATTTTATGTCCGGGAATTATTTGTCCTAACCCCGTTCCAGTATACTTGTGCAATAAACTTGTGCACGTACACTGTTCAAATATAAAGGTACGTCTACGGGACCCTTTAGAATTACTTTTTTTCACAAGTTGTAATGTATAGTCTCTCATTTTATTTATATATAGAAAGATTAAAGATACATTCTTTCTTTGTGTATCCCGTTACAGAACCTGCTGTAATTTTATATATGGAAACTATGATGCGTTACAATGCTACTACGGATATTTAATGTATAATACCTGTAATGGGATAGGCTTGTCCAGTTGTCCATTACTTGAAATGAATCAGTTATTGTTAAAAAAGGATTAGTTGAAATTTGAAGGACGTCTGTAGTGGTATTAAATGATTGATGGTGTGGGAAACAAATTAAATTAAACCCGTAACAAATTTGGTATAATTTGTTTTTAAATTCAGAAAATTTTGTAATTGTTATATACTTAACTAAATTACATTATTATTTAAGTTGTATTTATGTATAATTTATTATTTATGTGACGAATTATTTTGTTTCTATAACTTGTTCTATTTTCTACATGTCTTTATCTTTATTATATCTACATAATATGTCATTATTAGTGTGACCCACTCCAATTCAGTCGAATCCGGGACAATGCTGAAAATGAAAAAACTACCTAAAATCCGGGACTTTTGAATGAAAATCGGGTCATTTGTTATTTAACATTTTTATGTTGACAATGATATTTTTGATGGGCTTAATCAAATGATACGCCCAAACACCTTCCCGAGCTGCTGTCTCTAAATCAATGCTCGATGAAGCTGTTGCCTTGAAAAATTGAGTCAACTTTTTGCTGCCGGACGCGGAGCAGATACCTCTTCGGTGTTTTTCACTTTTGATGTGACTTAGTATATCCGCTCTACCACTGTGGGCGATCGAAAATTCCGATCCACAAGTATCACACTTCATGTCACTGTTAGTTACTTTTTTTTTTCAAAAATAGAAATTCTTCTTCCAATATTTTATTGAAAGTGCAATATCGTTTTCTGTTTTTACTTTCTTGTGTTGGTTCCATATTCATATTCTTCTACTTCTAAGGCACTACAGCCCAAATTGAGCCTTGGCCTCCTTTATTTTTTGCCTCCACCCTTGCCTGTCTGTGGCTGCTCTTCTCCATACACGGACTCCTAAAATGGCTTGTGCGTCGCTGTTTACTGTGTCTTCCCAGCGCTTTCGTGGCTTCCCAACCGGTCTCTTTCCTTGCATTCTAGCATTCAGTGCTCGTTTTGGTAGCCTATCCTCTCCCATTCTTATCACATGTCCGGCCCATTGCAATCTTTGTAGTCTAATGAAGTCTGACAGGGGCGTTTCCTTATAAAGTTGATAAAGCTCGTTGTTGTATCGACTTCTGAAGATTCCGTTTTCCCTCACAGGTCCTAGTATTCTCCTAAGTACTTTCCTTTCGAATGTGTCGAGTTTGTTTTTGGATGTTTCTTTCAGCACCCAGACTTCACTGCCATAGCATGTTATTGGTCGAATTAAGGTTTTATAGATTCTCATCTTTGTATTTCGGTGGACACTTTTTGACCGAAATATATGGGAGAGGGCAAAATAAGCTCTGTTTGCCTGCGTTATTCTCTTCCTTATTTCTCCATCTTCTGATCCGTCGGCATATATTTCTACTCCCAGGAATGTAAACTTTTCAACCGTTTCAATGTCATCTTCATGTATAATGTTTTCTGGGACTATATTTCTTCTCGTCTGAGTCATTATTTTTGTTTTTTCTGTGTTAATTTCCAGACCTAGCATTTTTGTTTGTGTTTTTAACTCTGCATATGTTTCCTGTGCTCCTGTTGATGTTCTACTCATAATATTAATATCATCAGCATAAGCGGCCAGTTGAACCGTTCGGTTGGTCAGTAGATTTCCTCGTCCAGTTTGCATTTGCCTAACCGCATACTCCAGTGCCAGGTTACACAATGTTGGGGTCTCCCTGTTTTAGTCCCTGCGAAATGTTAAAAAAGTCTGTCCGGTGGTTTTGTATTCGTACACATGCCTGAGTTTCATCCATTGTGGCTTTAATGAGTCTTATTAACTTGTGTGGTATTGCCAATTCAGCCAATATATAGTATAGTTTGTTCCTTTTAACTGAGTCGTATGCCTGTTTGAAGTCTACAAACACGTTGTGAACATCAATACGTTATCGTGTTCCCATGCTTTGCTCAAGATCTGTTTTACTGTGAATATTTGATCCAGTGTCGATCTTCCCCGTCGGAAGCCCGTTTGATACTCTCCAATAATATTTTCTGCTAGTGGTTGGAGCCGCTGGTTTATAATATACGTGAGGACTTTATATGCTGTACACAGTAGAGAGATTCCACGGTAGTTTTTGCACTGGAGTTTGTCTCCTTTTTTATAGATCGGGCATACTATACTTTTCTTCCAGTCGTCGGGTATTTTCTCTTCTTGCCATACGTCTCTGATGAGCGCGTGGATGTGACTTGCTAGGTGGTCGCCACCTACCTTATATAGTTCTGCTGGTATTTCATCAACTCCCGGAGCTTTATTGTTTTTCTGGGCCTTAATGGCTTCGAAAACTTCCTCTATGGTTGGAGCTTCTACTCCATTCTCTTCTACGTAGATCATACCCATTTCATCTTCCATGTCTACTTGAGTTCCAAGTAGTGTCTGAAAATAATGCTTCCAGGTTTCTGTGACTTTCTGTTGGTCACTGATTATTTGCCCACTTTCATCTTTACATAGACTTGTTTGAGGTTTATACCCACTTTTTATCTTTTTTAGGTATTCGTAAGCCCCTCTAATTTCGTTGTTTTTGAAATGTTCTTCCATTTTTTCTATTTGTTCATTTTCATAGGCTCTCTTTTTATTTCTACATGTCTTGTCTGCTTTCCGTCTTGCGACTTCAAATAATGTTCGTCTTTCCCGTGTTCTTCTTGTTATGTACATTTTGTGTGCTTCATTTCTTTCCTCGATTGCTTGTCTGCACTCGTCATCATTCATATTAACAATAATAATATATTGGAATGAAAAAGTCAGGTCAAAAACAATAATTCCGAGATGGTCACTAATCGATTTTCGGATTCAAACTGACAATAAAATAAAAATGTTTAGATAAAAAAATCATATTGCAACGCAGCAGATTTGAATTTGGCTCAAAGCATGCAACGGTTTGGAAATTTATCATATTTCGCGAACGAACTCAAGAGGTTTATCTACTTAAAGTGGTTGACAAAACCGAAAAAAAGATGCATCAGCAATCATTACATCGTTCGATGCGGCATGCGTGCCTAGGCATGATTCATTGTGACATGAATTATTATTGTTTTTGAATGGTCTTTTCGGAAGACGATAATTAAAACACACAAATAAAAAAAATTCCACAGTTTTCGTTTTCTTTCATAGAACTATTAAAATTTATACCACGATAAAAATTTTTTTTTCGTCTCAACAATTTAATTTGATGTAAATTCTTAGAATAAAAACGAAAATATAGATTTTGACCAAAAAGTTGAAAATTCGGATGACCCGGAAGCCTTGTCCGGGACGCCGGGACACAACTTCGTAATTCGGGCCATGTCCCGGATTTTTCGGGCTAGTTGGTCACACTAGTCATTATGTACTTTTTTTCATTTTCTAATTCTCCCTCTTTATCGGGAAATGCATCCAGCATCACCTCTACTGTACTAATAGATGGTGCAGTGCCGTTTTTGTAAATAATCCAGCTCAGATAATCAAATAACATAATACTTATCAGCCTCAGGTGCTTAGCTTTTTTGCTGCCCGGTTTTGCCAGGTTTGGGTATAAAAGCTATCTTATTAGCCTTCATGCTTTTGGTATGTAGAGTAGATCATTTCCCTTCTGTGGAAGTTTTGGATACATGCAGTCTGGACCCGGTGATTTACTTACGGCTCAGATGATTTTATTGTCCATTTGATTGTGTCTTCGTCTACCACATTATCTTTTGCCGCACGCTAGTTTTCCCTTGAACCACAAATTATGGTCTTCAGTCGAGTGTGCTAGCATATGATTAGTGGTATCGAGATTTAAGTTTCAAGAGGAAAGTGCACCCTAAAAAGTTTTTCTAATGATCTCTTCATCTTTCTGAGTGTATTCGCCTGACTTTTTAGGGTAGAGCGTTGAAATTCCTGCAGTACTTTCAATCTCTTCGCAATGCCTTCTCCACGATTCTCTTCTTGTCCTTTTCAGTTCCTTTACATATTCAGTTATGCGATAATCGTCTTTTTTAACACGTTAAGCCCGCGTGCTGCGTGACACAGATGCTGTCTCACAATGCTGTGATCTTGGTGGACCGCGTGACCTTACGGGTGTGTCTCACAGCCATATTAAAATTAATTTCCGCTCCACAGATCTCAGAAAAGTAAAAGTCATGCCGGGGCTTAACGTGTTAAGTCTGCAATATGCCTTAAAATGAGCATCCTTCAATGCTTTGTAAGAGATCTCATCGATCGAGAAGACTAGAATTTGTCCATCGTTCCCAATCTTCAGATTTTTCAATAACCAATGTCTTCCGTCTTAAGGTCTTGATTTCGTTTCCTTAGTGGTTCTGATAATTTCTTTATCAGTATCTTTCTCAGGGACGCGGGCGAGGACCATGGAACGCTTAGGCATGTTATTGGAATCGACTACAGACAAGTCGACGCATTCCCACAGGCCCTCTGTAGCCCTCAACATATTAACAGTGAATTTCTGGATATATACGTTAACCCCAGTTCACCCACAGGATCAATGCGCGAAACGTTGTTTTATAGAACAGTAAGAAGTCTATCGTAAGTCAGAATCAACTGTCTTTAATCATTGAGGAACTCGTTAACCTGGTAACCATTCCTTTAAATTTCTAAACCAAGAAAGCGTCCTTTCAATGATGCGCTTGTCCCATATCTCTCCTTCCATCATAGAGTATTTTCATGTCTTTTTCCCCTCATTATATGACAAAAGTACTCCAGTTTTCTCTTTTGGCCGTTTGCATTATTTCCTTATATTATTATTTACCTATTTATGTAAAACATTAGTATATATTGTCATTTGTATTATGTAAAATTGTAATTGTTGTAAAGCCCTAGGGCTACAAGGCCTGTAGAGCATATTAAATAAAAAAATTATTATTTACCTGCTCTTTGTTCATTATTTGCAACACTTCTTTATATGCAATACTTGTCCATGGTCTCATCCAGTGTTCCATTTTGTTGAAGATTAAGGGCCGGTTGTTCGAAAGCTAATCAACAATGATCATTATCAAACATTTAATTATTGTCGCCAACTGTCAATGTCAACTTTGTTTGGGTTGCTGAAAACATAATATGAAATTACTTAATCAATTATGTTAATAATTGTTATGTTAATTGATTAACTAATCTCATAATTTTAATCAATTATGTTTTCAGCAACCCAATCAAAGTTGACATTGACAGTTTTGGTGACAGTAATTAAATATTTGATAGTGATCATTGTTGATTAGCGTTCGAACAACCGGCCCTTAAGTCTGCTTTAGTCTGATCCAGTTGAGAATCAAGACGGTAGCTGTGTAGTATCTCCATTTTGAATTCTTTTGTGACGTGACAATATGACCTAATCTACCCGTTTAGTTTCTAGGTCTTTTGGACACCCTTTTTTGCGGGGGTTATGGTCCAGATCCATTTTTACCCTCGGGTTTATCAGTCGCTCTGGTTGTGTGTCGCTTTCCTTTGGTCCACGTCTCAACCCTTTTATCTTATCTTTTAGCGTCCTTTATTTTCTGAATTTCAGGTATATACATTATTAGACCTTATTTTTGGGATAGAACCATAACAGGTGAAGAATGGTGGGCATTTTTAGAATTGGGAATTATTTCATAATTAGCCAGATCCTTTCCTGATGATATAAATCCGTATCTCGTAAATAGATTAATCTGGTTTTAGCACCTAGCATAAGTTGTGCACCTACTTATTATCTTCGAGGCGTTCGGGAGTTTCTTAACAACATATTTCCAACTTGTTGGATTGGAAGAAGAGGAACTATCTAATGGCCAGCAAGATCCCCGCATTTGACAGCTGTAGAATATTTTTTACAGCTGTGTAGACACAGACTATTCAAGAACTGAAAGACAGAATTACAGAAGAAGTAGCACTAATTTGTTCGGAAACGATTAGAAACGTCTTAGATCTATTTTCATTAAGAATGGATTTCTCTATCCAAAGACAAGGTTATCATTTTGAACACCACCTTTAACTTTTTTTTTCTTTAGGTGCTTTCTGTTTATACAATGAAAGTCCGATCCTCCCCTCGTATCTTTTGACCGGATATACTTATAAATAGTGAAATTTAGAGGGAGGAAATAAACGGACATAGGCTTCTCAACTAGTCATAATAGGTAACGTAATAGTGACAGATAACGTTACCAGCTTCACTATGACACATAATTTTAAATGGGACCTTATGGCAAGTAATACCCCTCGTTTGAAAGGTATGGAAAATACCTATTCAATCATACTATTTTTGTCTGGGATTAACTTGATTTTGATGAATAAATTAAATAAATATAAAATTGTAGTTTCGCATATAATTAATAAAAATGCAAACGTCCGCCTATGGTTATTTGTCAAAAATGTTGACGTTGACGTAAATACAACAAGAGAATTGAAAAACGTCAACTTTTTGACAAATGACCATAGGCGGACGTTTGAATTTTTATTAATTAAATGGTATGTTAAAATTGTAGCGCATTTAATTAATAAATATTCAAACGTCTGCCTCTGGTTATTTGTCAAAAAAGTTGACGTTGACGTAAAAACAATTAGAGAATTGAAAAACGTCAACTTTTTGACAACTAATCAGAGGCGGACGTTTGAATATTTAGTAATTAAATGCGAAACTACAAATTTTAGTATTTATTTAATTTATTATCAAAATGAGCTTAAACTGAAATACAATTAGTATAATTGAATAGGTATTTTCAATACCTTTCAAACGAGGTATCACTTGCCATAAGGTCCCATTTAAAATTATCGGTCACAGTGGCGCTGTAACGTCATCTGTCACTATTACGTCACCTGTTATGACTAGTTGAGAAGCCTACCATAGACTTATATATTATCATAGACAGAGTGTCATTCAGAGCGAAGTGACGACACTATCTTTTTTATTTGGCTCAGTGCTGTTTCACTCTAAGGGTTTGTTTACTACGGAGACCAAAGGATGGTATCGCTAGTATCCTACTCTTAATTTTGGTGAACGCGCGCATTTAAAATAATGCATCTGGCGATCGATAATATGGTACGAGCAGTACGAGGGATACCAGGGAGCGAGGGTCGGCACGTCGTCATGAGCACAACTTTACGCATAGTAAAGCTGCGACAGTAGTCCTCCCCTTCCGTGCCTATACTCACACTTAATGTCATCTTAGTTTCTCGATACAATGTGCTCGAAAGATATAGCAGAAAACCAGTCCAAGAGATCTTGTAGGGTATGCTCACTCTAAACGTTAATACAATATACCTCTAAGATGCCTACGTCCGTTTATTTCCTCCCTCCAAATTTCATTATTATAAGTATAAATGTTCAAAAGATACGAGGGAGGGACCGGACTTTTGACAAGCACTGTACAGCAATATTGGCCATTAACAGATTAAGGGCCGGTTGTTCGAACGCTAATCAACAATGATCATTATTAAATATTTAATTACTGTCACCAAAACTGTCAATGTCAACTTTGTTTGGGTTGCTGAAAACATAATTAATTACAATTATGAGATTTATTATTAATTATGTGAATAATTATTGTTATATTAATTGATTATAGTCTCAGAATTGTAATTAATTATGTTTTAACAATTGACATTGACAGTAATTAATTATTTGATAATGATCATTGTTGATTAGCGTTCGAACAACCGGCCCTAAATGTTGCATGGACGATAAAAAACTGTAACAAAAGATTGTAAAATATACGGGTGGTACAAAATAAAAATCGGCATATCTGAAAAACTGTATGTACATTTGTCATCATAGAAAATATAAAATTTTAAATCCCTGGTCCATATTATTATACATAACCAACATTTTGTTACTAAATCATACGAGGTGTCACAGATACCTTTATGTTTCCATACTTTACACACGCACTGTATATTATAATGCTTTTTGTAAATTTCTCTGTTACTTTATTGTATTATCGATTTATGATTATCGGGCGCAAATTCCCTGTCGATACAGGCGCCAATCCTCCGTCATTGTGTCAGGCAGGGTTTAATTTCTGAACTATTTGAAATTTGCAATCGTGAAATTTATGTCGCTATACTATTTTGTTTACTATAGCTCTGTGCACTCCGCAGTACTGAGCAATTTGCTAAAAGAAAGGATTAATGGGAGTTTGTGGAACGGTATTTATTGCATCTATCTCCTATATCATAGTCCGTTGGCTGATGGTAAAATATTGCAAAACCTCTATATTTTAAAGATCCGTTTGGATTGACATGAACTTTGGCACACACCTAGCTAACAAGTCAAAGAATAAAAGTGATATTGTGCCGATGTGTGCTTTTGCTTTGGGGGTGAGTTTCACTCCTTCTCGGGGGTGAAAAAGATACGTCCAAAATAAATCCGGAAGTGGATAAAATGACTAATTCTAAGCTACTTTTGTTCTATAGAGTTTTTTCACCAAGTCAATACTGGTATGTATGTATTAGGTCTCTAGACCTAGCAGAAGCAGTGTTATAGCTATTGAATAACAGGTTCATATTCGTCAAATTCCAAATCGAATATTTTAACGTGAATTAATTAAAAAATTAAGCACTTTTTGGGGAAAACTCATTACAACTTGTTTAAAGTGTTTAAAAAAAGCTTTATTTTTGTAAAAAAAAATTCTAGCATCAAAAGTAAGCAAGTTACGCTTAAAATAAAGTTAATACTTTTTTTTGGGAAAAAAATCGGGAAAATCACCTCCTTATTAGCATCTCCAATAAACTTAATCGTTACCACTTCACAAGTTGCTGTACTCATGTATGTATTGTTTATATTATCTGTAAGTCTCAAAGTTCTTATTTTTGAAAATGCTGTAGGTGAACGGGTTTGAACGAGTCACTAATGACGAGTGTATACAAATTTAGAAACACTAAATCTTAACCAAATTTTGTGTTACAGAAAAACAAAAAAATCCAAAATATTCAGAAAAGTAAAGTCGACTTTTTTTACTGTTTGAGATTTTTGGTATCACTTATAGTAGGGCATGAAAGTATGCTAAATTTGCAGTTACTGGAGCCTTATGGGGACCTATTGGGTTGTGAAGAGTAGTTCCTAAAACCAAAAAAAGTTACGTTAAGTTTCCTATAAAGTGCTGGACTTTCCATTTCTTAATTTAATTTTCCATTTCCAAACAATCGCTTTCTCCGATTATAGCACCATCTATCCATAATTCGAAAAAATGTCTCGAATAAAAGTTACTTATTTTTACCCAAGGAAGCCAAATCTGCAATAAAAAATGGGGGCTCCTATTAAAGTTAACCCCCACCCCACCTCCGTGGGGGGTCGTGTTTGGTGTCATTCGATAGATTTTTCAAAAATATTGAATACGTGTATTTTTCAGTTTTTCGATCTGATGTTCATTTCGCGGGGTTCGTATTTCAAATTTTAAATTTACCCTCCCACCCCTCTCCGTGGGGGGTAGTGTTTGTTATATATTTTTGAAAAATATTGAACACTTATTTTTTAAAAAGGGACAAAGTTTTCACTCTAATGGCATATAAAACAACATAATGCTATTCCACACCCCACCAGAATGAAAACAATGGGAACCTTCTCTGGTTACACCTCCGAGGCTTCTACAATTTGCAAGCCATACGGATGCTGAGACTAAGGAAGATGAGGGAATTCTACAATTTACATTTCACGTCTCATCTGCTCAGCGCGGTAAAGTTCCAACGAGAATGGTTCCCTTCATACTCCACCCAGAGTAAATGTAAATCAAAAACACCTCGGAGGTGTAACCAGAGAAGGTTCCCATTGTTTTCATTCTGGTGGGGTGTGGAATAGCATTATGTTGTTTTTTATGCCATTACAGTGAACACTTTGTCTTTTTGCTAGCAGTTGCCGCTAGGGCATCTATGCCATTTCGTTCGTTGCAATCCGGGACTGCACGCTGGAGTTTGTTTTGGTTGGATCGGGGAGAGCAGCATATGTGCCTCCTGATGAGAGACTAATAAGTTTCGAAACCGGTAGAGGTGCTTGCGGCACTCTCTGATTGGGCTAGAATATGGTTCGGCTGTATTTTCGTTTTGCAACGAAATTGAAAACGGTTATTCATTTTTGACTTATTTTTTAGTTTTTCGATCTGACGTTCATTTTGCGAAATATTCGCTTTTTTTGTGAAATTTTGTGACTCGCCCATTTCCTTACGCCCCGCTCAAATCGTCAGATTTTTGAAATATACACTGTTTTGCATGTACTTAACTTACCTTATCTTAATCTGACAATTTCGAGTTTTTCTAAGGATAGATTTTTTTTTCGGGCCCCCCTTCACGAACTCCCCTGTATTAAGAGACAATATAATATGGTAGAGGTACATTTACAGGGTACAAGTGACCCTGTAATATGATACATTCTCCCCATGTGATAATCTGACACGCTCGAGTAACTGCAAAAATCCCCGCTTGGGCTCCCCTAACATAATAATTTTTTTATTTTGAAAAAAAAAAGCATTTTTTCACAATTAAACATCTTAAAAATTTTACTTTTAAACCAAATTTTTTCCAAAACAAGCACTTGAAACCGTTGGAGCTTACAGATCATACAAACACAACATAAGTAAAGCAACTTATGAAGCGGTAACGATCATTTAAGATGATAATTAGGGGGTGATTTTTCCGACTTGTTTTTGCTAAAACAAAAGGGACCAACTTTATTTTGAACGTAACTTGCTTACATTTGATGCTAGAAACTTAAAAATCATAAATAAATATTTTTTAAAAAAGTTGTAATGAGTTTTCCCCAAAAAGTGCTTCATTTTTTGGTTATTTCACGTTGAAATATTCTATTTGGAATTTGACGAATATGAACCTATTTTTAATTAGCCATAACTCTGTTTCTACTAGGTCTAGAGACCACATACATACACAATTTTTTTCACTTTTTTACAGGCTATATTTTTGCTAAGAATATTTTTTCGATAAAATACTTACTTTTTGAGTTATTTGCGAAAAACCGTCTAAAAACGTGTTTTTTTGATGAAAAATGAACATATTCACTCGGGAACTATTGACTTAGTGAAAAAACTCTATAGAGTAAAAGTTGCTTAGAATTATACTAAAATCACAATCAAGATGCAGTTAAAGTAAACAAACCAAGACACGTTAACTGTTATAAGGAGCACTCCTGAATCATGATTTACAATGTATAAACTTTGTAAATCATCATTTGGGATTTACAATGTATGTATATACATTGTAAATAATGATTCAGGAGTGATCCTTGTAATAGTTAATGTGTCTTGGTTTGTTTACTTCTACTGCATCTTGATTGTGAATTTAGTATAGTCAGTTTATCGAATTTCGGACTTATTTTGAACGTTTGTTTTTTCACCCCCCAGTGGGGGTAAAACTCATCCTCTGGGCAAAAGCACACATCGGCACAATATCACTTTTTTTCTTTGACATGTTTGCTATATGTGTGCCAAATTTCATGTCAATCTAAACTCTAAACGGTTCTTTAAAATTTGGAGCAAAAACCGTGATTCAGTTGCAATACCTTAGTTTATCTGTGTAACGGTGTGCTCACTACAGATACCAAATAGTATGGTATAACTAGACCCACACCCAGACATCCAAAGTGAAAGTTATCCTCCAATACCAAATTGTTCTATATGGTCCACATCATGTTCAGAAAAAAGTCACACCATTTTGAGCGTCGGGATTGGGGGGGAGAGGGGGGAGAAATTGGTAAATTTGTAGTTTTTTAAGTTTTTCGTCAATATTTCTAAAACTATGCGGTTTAGCATGAACAACCTTCTATACAAAAATGTTCTACATTAAATTTGAAATAAAAAAGGCCTTATGCATAATCCTTCTAAAATGAACGGTTTCAAAGTTACTGAGGTAGTATAGTATAATTGGTCCAAAAAAAGGCCTAACCCAGACATCCAAAATAAAAGTTTTCCTCCTACACCAAATTGTTCTATATGGTCCACATATGGTTCACTAAAAAGTTACACCATTTTGAGCGTCCGGTTTGGGGGAGAGATGGGGGAAAATGTTCTACATTAGATTTAAAACAAAAAAGATCCTATACATAATTGTTATAAACTCAACAGTTCCAGAGTTACGGAGGGTGAAAATTGGAGGTATTCGATATTTTTTATATTTATTGGGTAATTTCCTGCTGATTTTCTTTAACAGGATTGTATTTTATAAATCAAATTTGCTATTTCAGTGGCCGATGCTATGTTAGTGATAAGCCCTTGAAGAAACGTCAACCTCACCACCCAAATCATCATCAATTGTCCAAAAAATATAAAAAGTATCGAAAATCTCCACTTTTCACCCTCCGTAACTCTGGAACCGTTGATTTTATAACAATTATGTATAGGACCTTTTTTGTTTTAAATTTTACGTAGAACATTTTTGTATGGAACATTGTTTACGCTAAAGCATAGTTTTAGAAATATTGACGAAAAACGTAAAAAAACTACTAATTTACCGACTTCTCCCCCATCTCCCCCCCAAGCCGAACGCTCAAAATTGTTTAACTTTTTACTGAACCACATGTGGACCATATAGAACAATTTGGTGTAGGAGGAAAACTTTTATTTTGGATGGCTGGGTTAGGCCTTTTTGTTGGAACAATTATACTATACTACCTCCGTAACTTTGGAACCGTTCATTTTAGAAGGATTATGTATAGGACCTTTTTTATTTCAAATTTAATGTAGAACATTTTTGTATAGAAGGTTGTTCATACTAAACCGCACAGTTTTAGAAATATTGACGAAAAACGTAAAAAACAAAGAATTTACCGATTTCTCCCTCCTCTCCCCCCCCCCCAAACCCGACGCTCAAAATAAATGGTGTGACTTTTTTCTGAACATTATGTGGACCATATAGAACAATTTGGTGTTGGAGAATAACTTTCACTTTGGATGTCTGGGTTATGCCATCTTTTGGATCAATTCTCTCATACTAAAAGGATTGTATCCTCGCTCCGACCCTCGCTCCTTGGTATTTATATTCGTGAATTCTCGCATTTAAAATAATGTATTTATTTTACATAGCGATCGAAACTATAATTATCGATCGCTATGTAAAATAAATACATTATTTTAAATGCGAGAATTCACGAATATAACGAATATAAATACCAGAGAGCAAGGGTCGGAGCGAGGATACAATCCATTGCTCTGCGTAGTGAGCACAACTTAAGAATAATAATTGAAATATAGTCCAGAAAGCCACTGCGGATCCGCTAGGAAAAATATTCTAATTCGGATTTTTTGCACAATCTTACTCAAAAAGGACTCCTTTTAACAAATTTGCATGTTGCCAGGACCAAAAGATGGTCAAAAATTTTTTAAACGTTTTTTTTTTGTTTTTTTCCTAAAATTATTTTTTTTGCATTGAAAAAAGTTTTTTTAGGTTTTTTGGATCATTCCAAACAGAAAAGGTCTTTAGTGACTTTTCTCTAAAAATGATAGTTTTTGACATATAAGCGATTAAAAATTGAAAAATTGCGAAATCGGCCATTTTTAACCGTCAAAAACTATGTGAAAAACTAATAATTTGAATGTTGCCAAGGTAGGTAGATATTCTTTAAACATCGATTGATGAAATCCCGAAGAGGTTTTTGCAATACAGTATTCAAAACTCCTTTGTTTTTTAATTGCTAATCAAGCGTGCGCGACACTATTTTCCACCGACAGTATGGTGCAAATGAAAGGAATAAATTCGTTATTTCCTAAACTGACAACTTTAAAGAAAAATCCCGAAACAGGTTGATTTTTATTTTTAAGTTACGATATAGTGGCATATATGGTATACTAGTGACGTCATCCATCTGGACGTGATGACGTAATCGATGATTTTTTAAATGAGAATAGGGGTCATGTGCTAGCTCATTTGAAAGGTTCTTTAATTCTCTATTCAATAATATAAACATTTACATAATTATTTATACAGGGTGTCCAAAAAATGTTTATTAAATTAAATTATTTGACAAAAAAACAAGTAGAAGGACACGCTGTATAAATAATTATATACATGTTTACATTACTGAATAGAGAATTGAAGAACCTTTCAAATGAGCTACCACACGACCCCTATTCTCATTTAAAAAAATCATCGATTACGTCATCACGCCCAGACGGATGACGTCACTAGTATACCATATATCCCACAATATCATAATTTAAAAATAAAAATCGACCTGTTTCGGGATTTTTCCTTAAAGTTGCCGGTTTACGAAATAACGAATTTATTCCTTTCATTTGCACCAAACTGTCGGTGGAAAATAGTGTCACGCACGCTTGATTAGCAATTAAAAAACAAAGGAGTTTTGAATATTGTATTGCAAAAAACTCTTCGGGATTTCATCAATCGATGTTTAAAGAATATCTACTTACCTTGGCAACATTCAAATTTTCAGTTTTTCACATAGTTTTTGAGGGTTAAAAATGGCCGATTTCGCAATTTTTCAATTTTTAATCGCTTATATGTCAAAAACTATCATTTTTAGAGAAAAGTCACTAAAGACCTTTTCTGTTTGGAATGATCCAAAAAACCTAAAAAAAAACTTTTTCCCATGCAAAAAAAATAATTTTAGGAAAAAAACAAAAAAAAACGTTTAAAAAATTTTTGACCACCTTTTGGTCCTGGCAACATGCAAATTTGTTAAAAGGAGTCCTTTTTGAGTAAGATTGTGCAAAAAATCCGAATTAGAATATTTTTCCTAGCGGATGCGCAGTGGCTTTCTGGACTAATATAATAAATACAGCAAATGTCATAAAAAAACTGTTTTACTTTTTTTGTATATGTTTAATAATAAAGACTCTATAAAAATACAAATTCTGTTTAAGTTACTTAGTATCTACACTAGGTTCGCTTTCAAGATGCGGTAGAAATAAACAAACCAAGACACGTTAAATGCCACTAGGAGCACAACCGAATCATAATTTACAATGTATATACATTGTAAATCCCAAATCATGATTTCCAAAGTTTATAAATTGTAAATTATGATTCGGGAGTGCTCCTAGTAGCATTTAACGTGTCTTGGTTTGTTTATTTCTATTGCATTTTGAAAGCGAACCTAGTGTAAACAATAATACAAAGTGAAATTTGGAGGGAGGGCATAAACGGATATAGACTCCTTAACTAGTCATAACAGGTGACGTAATAGTCATATATGACGTTACAGAGCCACTGTGAGCGATAATTTTAAATGAAACCTTATGGCAAGTGATATCTCGTTTGAAAGGTATTGAAAATATCTATTCAATCATACTAATTTTGTTGGGTTTAAGCTGATTTTGACGAATAAATTAAATAAATACTAAAATTGTAGTTTCGCATTTAATTAATATAGTTTTAAGAACCAGCTCTTTAAGTGTTCAAAATGTCTCCATCTACTCCCTGGCCGCAATGGCAGCATCTTATTGCTAATCTCTTTTCAAACTTGAAACATCTAACACGATATTCCTCATCTAGTTAACGTCTTACTGCACCATAATAGTGTACAGGAGCACCATCTTGTTGAAACGGTATGTACAAGAATTCATCTGTACTCAGTAGATATATCTTAAAAACACCCTGTAATTATCTACGATAATTACTTTCAGTTATTTATGTCATCATAACAATATTACAACCTTCATTCGATTATATAAATATTGTTATCCTAGATCACGATTCACTAATAATTGCAGAGTCAATTATAAACACTTTTCATGGTCGATGCTGAATAGGCATTTCTAAATATATAAACAGCAAAACTATAACAAGGGAATTCTTATTATTATATGAGACATTCGTCATTCTATTTTGTGATCAGACGTAATATTTCCACATTAAAGATAGTGTCTCTTTCTTCACGAGACGTTCTTTGGGTGCGGTGCTACCAGCTTATGCTCATGCGAGTGTAAATAAAACAACTCAACAAGTAAAAGCGTATCAATTATTCCACCCCTCGGATAAGGGATAACCACCCTCACCGGGAGCAGATAGCCTTAATGCCAGGGCTGTCATATGGCGATCCAAGACCAGGCGAGAACTCAGAACTAGCAGTCTAGAACGAGAAATGAGAAAACACGTCAATGTTCAGGCACCTAGACCACCTTAGACAACAGTGTGGTATGTAAAATGGATGGAGACATCAGGCCGACGCGGAGCTGAAAAGGGAATAGTATGGAGATGGAACATCGTGGGACAATGGAAAATGGACAATGCTATGGAACGTTCAGCGAGGACTCGTGATACGAACAAAGACGTGTAAAAGTGGTAAGTCCACATTAACTATTTTTATGGTATTTCCTGATTAATATAAAGTATAAAGTATAAACATTATGTGCTACCTTAATTACATTAATATATGTTTCAAGTTTACCTATTTTTACTTAATTATTCTATTCTATTACCAATATTTATCAATATACAAAGATTTTTTTACCCTCATATTAAGATATTATAGGACGCAATGATACAATTTTATATGATTTTTTACATATTTATCAACGTATACTTTATCCTTGCTGACTTTTATTCATTTATTATTTGACTACTGATTTTTAGTACATTTTTGCAATTTTTTATGATTTTAATATTTGCTATCGTAAATATACCTATCAAAATAAATATACGATATATAACAAATATACGCTATATGCATAATACATTTAAATTATTATTCTAACTACTTATTTACAAGGGTTAATATAACGTTATTTATTTTTGAATTTTTTATTACCACTGCAATTTTTACATATTTTTACCATATATTGACGTATTATTTTATCTCCATATTTTTTACTATATATCTATATACTACATATCTATATACACCGTAAGACTATCGAATTTATATTTTCGCTAAGAAGTGCAGAAGCTGAAAAAAAAAGAAAAAAATTATGTATAAATGAGTAGCAACAAAGTTACTTGGGAAGATTTTGTCAAAATAGTTGAGGAAATTGCACAAGAAATAGACAGGCAAAGCAGAAGAGTCTTAAAGAAAAAAGTTCCGAAATCTAAGGACATAAAGGAAGAAGTGACGACACAGCTAATTAAAGCTTATAACAAGTTCACGCAATTGACTAGGAAAAACTGGGAAGCACTTTCGGACAAACAAAGGGAATCGTGCAACAAATATTTTGGAAAAATCAGAGACAAAGTTATACGATCATTTCAAGCAGTAAATGTGAGAACAGTGGTTCCAAGTTCAATACATCAACCAATCGACAAGGAAGTTGAAGAGAAGAAATAATTAACGACGGAATAAAAGAGGAAAAAGGTGACATAAAACAAGATATAACAATATTAAACATGGCTTTGACAATCAATGAATTTTTGAATATCGCAAGCAAGATATTGCCCAACGAGTTCGATGGAAGCGCAGGGAAATTACAACCATTTTTAGACGCATTAGAACTACTTGGAAAATTGGCAGAAGGTCATGAAGACACAGCTGTAACGCTAATAAAAACGCGACTCACCAATAAGGCTAGGAACCTAATAACCACAGAAGATACGATTCCACGGATAGCTGAAGCACTAAAGAAAGAATTAAAAGGTGATAATCCGAAGAATTTAATAGCCAAATTAGCCAAAAAAAGGCAAGGGCATAGAGATGCAGCAGTGTACGCATCTGAAGTGGAAGAGTTAGCAGAACAATTAAAAGTAGCATACATAGCGGAAGAAATGCCACTTGACTTAGCAAAGAAATATACGACGGAAGCAGTAGTAACAACAATGAAACGAAACGCTAATGCAGAGAAAGCTAAGCTAATACTGGAAGCAGGTAACTTTACATCACCGCAGGAAGTAGTATCTAAATTTTTGTCGATCGATACGACTGAAGAAAATGCACAAGGAAGAGTCTTAAATTATAGGACAAACTACGAGAATAGGAGAGGACAGCAGCAATACAGAAGAGGATACCATAACAAATATGACAGAGGAAGAAGAAATAACTTCGGACAACGGAACGAAGGAGAAGCAACGGACAATCAACGAAATTATTCGAACAGAGGATACAGACAATTTAACAATCAAACATACAGAGGAAACCAGAGAGGCGAACGTAACAGGAACGTAAGTTTACTAGAAATAGAGGACAGTCAAGAAGAGCAAGAAAACCAGCAGTTGGGGTTTTGAATGAACAAGAAGTTGGAAGCACACAGGCAGAAATAAAATATAACATTTACAACTTCGACCTAAACCTAACGAACTTTGTACGAATGAAAACAGGAATTCTTGAAAACACAAGCACTTTTATCATAGACACGGGAGCTGACATTTCAATACTAAAATGTTCACAAGATTTTATGAAGGAACAGGTGAAACCAAACACAAAGGCGAAAATAAAAGGAGTCACTAAAGGAGAGTTGCAAACAATGGGAGAAGTTGAGACAACACTCGAAGTAAAAGGAACTCAATTCGAACACATCTTTCAATTGGTAGAACCTAACTTTCCAATTCCAACAGACGGAATCATTGGGTGAGACTTTATTTCTAACTTTCAATGTATACTAGATTACGCAAACCTTAAAATGCACATTAAAGAGGACAACGATTGTTACATTAGTACGAAAATTCTGGATAATATAGACAATGACACCATAATAATACCGCCTAGATGTGAAATTTACAGAATCGTAAAAATTTTTCAAACGTTAAAGAAAGACAGGATAGTGGAACAGCAAGAAATACAACCAGGAATATTCATAGCAAGAGCAATTATTTCAAGTAATAATCCATACATCAAAATTTTGAACACAACGTACGAAACAGTAAATGTAGACGCAAGCACAATCAGGACGTTGGATATTAAACTATTCAATATATATAGGCTAGTCAACGACAGCAAGGACAGGAAAAAAGAATTACGAGAATCACTGAAATTAGACATACCAGAATACATACGAGACAACTTAGTATCGTTATGCGAGGAATATTCAGACATATTCGCCCTAAGGCATGATATGTTAACCTGTAACAATTTCTACGAACAAAAACTAAGAGTTAAAGACCAAACTCCGGTATATATCAAGAATTATAGGACACCTCATGCGCAAACAGAGGAATTAAATCGACAAGTACAAAACCTAAGAGACCAATGAATCATAGAACCGTCTACATCCGAGTACAACAGCCCAGTAGTACTGGTACCGAAAAAAGCTATAGATGGAGGAAAAGCATGGAGATTATGCATAGATTTTAGACAACTGAACAAGAAGATAGTTACAGACAAATTTCCATTACCCAGAATAGATTCGATATTAGATCAACTAGGAAGAGCAAAATGGTTTTCAGTTATAGACTTAATGTCAGGCTTTCACCAGATACCATTAGAAAAATCATCGAGAAAATACACATCGTTCAGCACAGAAAATGGAGCATTTCAATTTACCAGATTACCTTTTGGATTAAATGTAAGCCCAAATAGCTTTTCAAGAATGATGTCAATAGCATTTTCAGGATTAACACCAGACAAAGCATTTCTTTACATGGACGATATCGTAGTAATTGGAATATCCGAAAAACATCACTTAGACAACCTGAAAAAGACATTCGAGACATGTCGAAAATTCAATTTGAAACTTAACCCAGGAAAATGTCAATTCTTTAGAAGGGAAGTAACATATTTAGGACATGATCTTTCTCAAGAGGGAGTATCACCAGACAAAGCGAAGTATGCAGCAATTGAACAATATCCGACACCTAAGACAGCGGAAGAAACAAAGAGATTTGTAGCATTTTGCAACTATTACAGACGTTTTATTAAAAAATTTGCGGAAATATGCAGACCACTCAACAAATTATCGAGGAAAGGAGTAGAATTTTCGTGGACCGAGGAGTGTGAAAAAGCATTCAAAAAGCTTAAAGCATCTCTGACGAAACCACCAATTTTAAAATATCCTGATTTCAACAAACAGTTTATCTTAACAACAGACGCATCCAATGAGAGTTGTTCAGCAATCCTAAGTCAAGATTACGACGGAATTGACCTACCTATAGCATATGCATCAAGAAGTTTTAGTAAAGGAGAATGTAATAAACCTATAATCGTTAAGGAATTACTAGCGATTCATTGGGGAATTAATTATTTTAAATGTTATCTATATGGAGCACCAACATTCAAAGTAAAAACAGACCATAAACCTTTGACACACCTATTTGCAATGAAAGAACCAACCTCAAAACTCACGAGGATCAGATTAGACCTAGAAGAATATGACTTCGAAATAGAGTATATAACAGGGAAAAGTAACTACGCAGACAGCCTTTCAAGAATAACATTGCATCAACTAAAAAACCTATACATAGACAACGCCCATATACTAGCTATAACAAGAGCTCAAGCAAAAGAAAAGGAGAAAGAAGCAAGACAAACAAAGGCTGAAAGTGAACTCGCACTACAGCCAGAAGCCACCAAACAGACAGTAAGGAAGGTACTAAATAATTTAGAGGCGCATAGACTACCAATTTTGTCCTTTGGAGCAGAACTAATCTCACCAAGACTGAGCATTAGGGCCAAAAACAAAATAAAATGCAGCAAAAGCATAGCCACAGGATTGAATCGTTTCGATTTAAACCAAGCGTTGGTACAGCTTGATAAGCTGGCGGTAGAGAATGCAGTACGTAAAGTAAAAATATACGTAAATGATATTATTTTTAAAATGTGCACAATTGATGAATTTATTAAAGAAGGAAATAAAAAATTGAAGAATATAGAAATATACATATGTGAAGTACCAGAAACAATAAAAGATGACAAAGAAAAACACAGATTAATAGGAGAATACCATAATCACCCGATGTTCGGAGGACACGTAGGGAATAACAGACTAATTAAGAAGCTAAAGGCAAGATTCCGATGGAAAAATTTGGAAAAAGACGTAAGAAAATACGTAAAAAAATGCCACAAATGTCAAATTAACAAACCGAAAAGAACACATGTCGAAGAGTTCGTGATATCGGACACATCTTCCAAACCATGGGACATAGTATACATAGATACAATAGGTCCATTCACGAGAAGTAATGAAGGTAATAAATACTGTATCACAATGTTGTGTGAACTGACAAAATACGCGGTCAGCATACCAGTGTGCAATAAAGAAGCAGAGACAATAGCAAGAGGAATCTTTGATCATTTCATACCAACATACGGACTCATGAAGCAAATAAGAACAGACCAAGGCACAGAGTATAAGAACGAAGTAATGCAGGAATTAACAAAGCTATTAAAAATAGAACACAACTTTTCAACGGCATACCACCCACAGTCCATTGGAAGTTGCGAAAAACTACACAGAACGTTGAACGAGTACGTAAGAGCATTCATAGACGAAGACAGAGAAAATTGGGATGTGTGTTGCAGAATGTTCACATACTGCTACAATACAACCCCTAACGCGTATCATGGATACACACCGTTCGAACTGTTATATGGCAGGAAGGTTAACCTACCGGAAGACCTTACACATGAGATTCAACCATGTTACAATATAGATGCCTACTACAATGAGTTACGATACAAACTACAAAGCGCACACGAGAGAGCCAGAACCTTCTTATTAAAACACAAAAAAGAGCGGCAAGAAAAGAATAAGCTCAAAGCAACACCACAACACTTTAAAATAGGAGACCTAGTCCTTGTAAAAAGGGAAGAGAATGGTAAGTTTGATAGTCTTTATGTAGGTCCTTTCACGATAACAGAAGTAAATAACGTTAATTGTAAAATCAGAATAGAAAACAATAAAATCAAGGAAATACATAAGAATAGATTATATGCTTACAATCCGAAAACACAGTGAGTGACAAGTGTTACGAAACAATGTTGTTAAACCAACATTTTATATTATTTATGTATTTGCGTAGGCTTAGGAAGTTTGTATATAAAATAAATTTTTTGTATTGATTACAACACAGTATGGGTTGGTAGCACGACTTGCAAATTTCCCTCCCCGTAGTCGGAAAATTCCTAAAAAGGGAAGGTGTACAAGAATTCATCTGTACTCAGTAGATATATCTTAAAAACACCCTGTAATTATCTACGATAATTACTTTCAGTTATTTATGTCATCATAACAATATTACAACCTTCATTCGATTATATAAATATTGTTATCCTAGATCACGATTCACTAATAATTGCAGAGTCAATTATAAACACTTTTCATGGTCGATGCTGAATAGGCATTTCTAAATATATAAACAGCAAAACTATAACAAGGGAATTCTTATTATTATATGAGACATTCGTCATTCTATTTTGTGATCAGACGTAATATTTCCACATTAAAGATAGTGTCTCTTTCTTCACGAGACGTTCTTTGGGTGCGGTGCTACCAGCTTATGCTCATGCGAGTGTAAATAAAACAACTCAACAAGTAAAAGCGTATCAATTATTCCACCCCTCGGATAAGGGATAACCACCCTCACCGGGAGCAGATAGCCTTAATGCCAGGGCTGTCATAGGTATTTCCAAGTTGCCGAATTGCGTTTTGTAACATCTTCAGATACACTTCACCGGGTAAGTTAGCTTTCAGAAATACAGGACCAACTATGTGGTTTCCCAAAATACCTGCCCAAACTTTTTCTGGAAATTGAGTATGTTTTTCCCGAAATACGTGAGGAGTTGTGTCACTCCAATACCTCACATTATGTGTGTTAATACTATTTCCATTGAGGGAAAAAGTACTTTCGTCACTAAAACAAATTGTTTTTATCCAATCCTGCTGGATGATGCACAATTTTTAATTTGTATGGATGAAATTTGTTTTTAGCCAACACTCGGTGTACTGTCCTTTGAGTGATTCCACGGATATACGCAACTTGGGCTGTAGAAGAAGTAGAGTTCGCTACCATTTGTGCAATTATGTCAAATTTTATGTCATCACTAATTGTTGGTCGATCGGATAGTTTGGCATTTTGAATAGTACTAATCTTGACGTAATAATGATATATTATGACGATCTATCACTATTACTATTACGTCTGTTCACCTATATCACCTGTTATGGCTAGTTGAGAAGCCTACGCCCGTTTATTTTTCCCCTCAAAATTTCACTAGTATAAGTATAAGGGTATGGGGGGGGGGGAGTTTTGGCTAGCACTGTATAAAAATCAGATACTCTGAACTGCCACTTTTAAACTACTATATCACACCACAATATAATCGTTTAGTAGTTTTGCGATAGTATTTTTCACAAAAAATATAATTTAAATAAAGATTGTTTTCTGTAGTGGGTGTTTTCCTTACTAAATTTTTCTTTCATTTTCAGAAGCTCTCTTACAAAGTCGACCATTACCTCATATCCCGAGCCTTCCAGAGTCAGATCCGCCAGGAAGTCACAATGCCAATACGCTTAACTCGAGTCTGGGCACCCTTTCGAACTCATCCACCAGTGGAGCGCCATCGACTCCTATCTCATTTGAGACCGCCAATCGATGGACTTCCAAAGAAAATCTCTTAGCACAAGAAGAGGACGATCCCCAGCTTTTCGTAGCGTTATACGATTTCCAAGCTGGTGGGGAAAATCAACTTAGTCTTAAGAAAGGTAGGAAATAATATATCCTTTTTTTCTAAATGTTATGTTTATATGTTCATATAACAATCATCTGTTGATACGGTATGTACAACCGCCAAATTGTTGTTATTGTTGAGGTTGTGTCATATTCATGTCAACAAAAAATTGTACTTTGCCTATGATGGTTGTAGGCAACAGCCAGCTATGGCTGGAAAGTTATGAGGGTGGTCATCAAATTCTGATTATTTTTGTGTATTTATGCAATAATTCTGTGTGTTATGCGATTCTGTGTTTGTAAGGCCATCCGCACACTCAGCTACTAAAAAGAATCCAGTTGGCAACTTTAGTTACCAATCAGTTATTTACTTAGTAGTCACTGTCCATGTATTTTAATGAGTGTCCGCACACAGCGCTACTAGTTAGCAGCCGGTCTAGAATGCAAGAGTGATCAGTCGACAGCGAACTGGACATGCAGGTCGCTTGGGGACGGGACTGGGGACTAGTTTCCAGCCTTTTGTGATATTTGGTTAAAGTTTAACACGCGAAATTGACGGAAGAGTCGTTTAATATAAAATTAGTGCAAGAAATGGAAAACATCCGTGCCTATATAAACTTAATTAACTAGTTTTGATGGGAAATAAGCCACAGTTTTACTAAAAAAATGATTTTTTTGTCCATGTCCACGTCGAAAATGATGATTTTCGACGTCCAAATCGGATGACATGGTCAAAATATAAAAAATATTAATGAATTAAACAAAAATGTTGTTGCTTAGTAAAAAATTCTTCTAATAATATATTTAATCTGACTCATTTTATCGGCAATTCAGACATATATATTATTATACATTTTAAAGTAGAAGACTTTAAAATGAGATTGCCAATATTTTTATGAGTTGCGTTCCTGGGACGACTTTACTAAAAGATAGTTCATTCGATTACATGAAATCAACACCAACTCAAGAATATCCGTCACAAAAAATCATTACATGTGATCTGTCTTTAAAAATACAACTACATGCAACGGTGACACTAAATAATAACAACAATATCATTTTAAAGTGTTCTACTTTAAAATGTATAATATCTGTCTGAATTGCCGATATAAATGAGTCAGATTAAATAAATTATTAGAAGAATTTTTTACTAAGCAACAAAATTTTTGTTTAATTCATTAATATTTTTTGTGTTTTGTTTACACAAAATTTTGTTTACACAAATACAATTACAGTTTTGTGTTTTAATATTGATTTTTTAGTTAATACAAAAATTCCACAATAGCTTCAGAACAACATTTATAAACGTAAACTCCGGCTAACAAAGCTACTCAGTACTAACAAAGTAACAAAGCTACTCAGTACAAAGTACAGTCAAGAAGTGACTCGTTTTATTAATTTTCAGTAGCGTAGTGTGCGAGCCATAGTTGATAACCAGTTGATAATTCTAGTTACCAACTAATTTAGTTTCTTTTTAGTAGCTGTGTGTGCGAAAGGCCTAAGTGTTCGTAATAATGAGTTTTTTGGAGTAATTTAGTTTTATGTATTGTGTGTTGCATGTGTAGTGTATGATGGAGAATGTGCTTCGCGTTTCCCTGTCCTTTATAATTGGTATGTTTTTGTTAATTACTTCTTCTTTAACACGTTCGCTGCGTATATTTTTTAAGTACATACTTCTGTAATGTAAGTGAGCACATGCAGCTCATCGGCGACTTCAGCACTGGAGAGGGAAACCGAATGTCGCCAATGAGCGACATACGCATCGAACGTGTCAAGTATTGGCAACCAAAGTCTGCTGCATTCTGCTGATGGATTCGCTACACATTTTTCTTCATTCACTAGGATGAGGACTGCTTCTTTGATTTTTCTATTTTTCATGTGCTTTTTCTTCATGATTATTGATGCATCTTTCCACTGTGGTCTATGTTCGTTGTCCCAGAAATGTTTGAATATCTGTGATTTGTCGAAATAATTGTTTTTGTTGTGTTTCATGTTCGTTGTTCCTGACGCTTAAAGGTCTTGCAGTTTCTCCCACATAGAAATTGTTGCATTCACAGAGTATTTTGTAGATGCAGTTTTTTGACCTCTTCTGTGTGTTGTTCGGTTTGGTTTTAGACAGAATGTATCTGAGTGTGTTGTTTGTTTTAAATGTTGTTGTTATGTTGTACTTACTTCCTGTCCTCTTTATTTTTTCTAATAAGCCCTTTACATATGGTATTGTTACAATGGTGATGTAAAGGGCTTATCAAAAAAATTAAAAAGGATAGAGAATAAGTATAACATAACAACAACATTTAAAACAACTAACACACTCAGATCCATCCTGTCCAAATCCAAACCGAACAACACACAGGAGAGGTCAAAGAACTGCATCTATAAGGTACCCTGTGAATACATCAATGTCTATGTGTTCAGGATCATATAATAAATATACATCAACAACAGGGATTTCGACAAATCACATATATGCAAATATGCCTGGGACAACGAACACAGACCATATTATCCAACACACAATACATGCCATACAAAGAAATGTCATAGCGGAAAAGCAAACCATTTAGACACAATATATCGTCCGTTCCTAAAAAAGTAAAGGTAATTATTATTAGTTTTGGTAACAATTTGAAAAAACTACATTTTTCTGTACCTGTTGATTTGGTACTTTTTGTCTTTTCTCTTCGGAAACTATCAATCTTTTTCGTTGTCTTTTCGGCGGTACATCCTACTTCTTCAGCTATTAATATCCATGCATCATTTTTGTATTACAATATTAGTGTTTTGGATTCCAAAACACAGAAGAGCGTTCATATAAATCAAGCAGATCTAAACATTTTTTCTCTGTTCAATTCCGTTTATTTTAAGTGCAGAACCAATCAAAGTTCTTTTTTAATGAAATATTTACAGCGAACCAATGCTTGCTTTGGTTTTCGCCAAAATCGGCTCGTTTGGATCGACAGAATTTTGTTAGCCATTACGTACTGACTAGAGCAATTTGTTACAGAGCGCTCTGCTCGTTTGGTTCGTTTAGTCTAGTCTCAACTTAAAGGGTTCCCGTGGGAAATTCTAGCTCGCCGTGATTTGATGGTGTTACATACACATAGCTAACATGTCAAAGAAAAAAAAATGATAGTGTGCCGATGTGTGCTTTTACCCTGGCCTGGGGGCAGTGGCGGTCGTACCACTTTAAGAAGGTAGTGCCAGAATTCGGACAGCCGCCAAAATTTTTAGTGACTGTTTCACGACATTGTCAAAAAAGTTATAAAACAAAAATAAAAAAAAAATAGGCGCTGATACTTTTGCCTTATGTATCTTATGTATATTTATCTGAGGTGCCAAGAAATTGTTCAAAATTTATCAAAACAGTTCCGTAAATTCATTAACAATAAAAAACTCCCAACTTACAACCAATATCTACTGCTAATATTACTTAGCTTGTATTATGATTTAGTCTCTATTTACAAAATTATAAAAATAATACGATTTCATTATTTACACACATGCACAAAGTTGTGTCAATATCACTTTTAAAGTTTACGATACATCCTTCTTGTTTTTTTTTGGTTGCAAAGTTTTCAATGACTTTATTATTAAAATTATCAATACCATTTACAAAATGCTTTTCTGCAGATAACATAGGTATCTAAGTCGTTCTTCTTTCATTGTATTTTTAACTAATGTTTTAATTCGTTTTAACATCGAAAAACAACGTTCTGCTTCAGATATTGATATAGGAATGGTAATTAAAATGCTTATAAGTTTAATAGTTTCTTCCAATGTGCTTTTTAAACCTTCCTCATTTAATAAAACTCATAGCGGAATAGCCTCAGAGGTAGTAGGTATGGTTTGTTCAACAGTAAATGGTTTGAATTCAATTAGTGCGGTCGTAAATATTATTAAATTTATCTGATCTGGCCCATTGTTAAGACCCACCCGGAGCTATAAGCCACCGAGGTAGACAGAGTTGGTCTTTTGCAATTAACACTGACTAGACGGTACTCCCATAATAAAGCCTAAAATAAATTTTACCTGAAACCTGCCTTTTATACAATTATCGGTTAATCCGGGCTGTTTATAGTGGTAACTAATTGAACTTAACCATTTACTGTTTAACATACCATACTTAATTCGTCTCACTAATACTGTACTTCTGATTCAGTTTTAAACCGAGTTTTGTTTAAAAATTAAAATTGTCTCCATGTTTCATTAAAAAATGATTCGGGGAACCGACGCTTGTAAGCAGAAAACTTCTCCACATAAATAAATTAGAAGCAACTACATGTCAGGAGACGGTAGACCTTTGAAAGATCTGGAACTGTAAATATTATGAACCTTTAAGTCGTTGTCTAATTCGGCGCTAAAATTGACCAGTTCCTTAAATATGCCTCTATTTTGTGAATTTTTTTTTGTCGTGACCTCTTTAAGCTAACTCGAAAGCTCCACAAAACCTTATAAAATTTGTAAAGAAAAACCACCAAAAGAGTTTTTTAAGATACTAAGCTGATTCATTTTCAATAATTAAATTAAACTTAAGAAATAATCAAAATATTATTTATACTACACCCACGATCATGATGCACTAAAAGTTTAATAATAATATTATAAATACAAAAACTTTAACAGAAAATAGACATTACAAAAGCGACAAGCCAGCACTTAAAGAAACTCAAAAAACAGTTGAGTCCGCGAATCTTTACCCGTGCGTCATCATTTAAAGCATACGAAATAAGTCGATGATAAGTCGGAAATTGAAATTTACTAAACGCAACAGCAAGTGACAGTAAGTGACTTGCTGTTGCGTTTAGTAAATTTCCATTTCCGACTTATCATCGACTTATTTGGTATGCTTTAAATGATGACGCACGGGTAAAGATTCGAGGACTCAACTGTAAATAGATACCGTGCCCGGCACGAGATTCTCATTTAAGGTATACTACGAGTAAATAGTCCAATATAGCTCTTTCTCTGTCACTTATATAGGATGCTCGTAAAATCTTTCTCTTTTCAGCCGTGCCAGTACTAATTTTGGCTCAAGATTCTCAAGCCGAATAATCTCCGCTGTAAGTGGCAGCGATTGTACTACGCGCACAGTTGACAGATTTTATATAATTTATGAAGATAAAAAGAAATAGATACACACAAAAAGTTAACAGGCATTAATAGATTTTAAAAATAAAAAATATGCTTCTGCATAGTTAGGAAGGTAGTGCCATGGCTCATGGCACTACCTCACGGGCCGCCACTGCCTGGGGGTGAGTTTTACCCCGACTCGGGGGTGAAAAAAGATACCTTTAAAATAAGTCCGTAGTTTTTTCACTAAGTCAATATTTTTTGAGGTATTTGCGATTGAATATGTTCATTTTTCAACAAAAAAAAACACGTTTTTAAACGGTTTTTCGCAAATAACTCAAAAATAACTATTTTAAAAAAAAAATTTAAGCAAAAATATAGCTTATGAAAGAAAAAATGGTGTACGTGTGAAGTCTCTAGACCCATTAGAAGCGGAGTTGTAGCTAATGAACAACAGGTTCATGTTCGTCAAATTCCAAATCTAATATTTCAGCATAAAATAACCACAAAATGAAGGACGTTTTGAGGAAAACTCATTACAACTTTTTTAAAGTTTTTAAAAAAAGCTTTATTTTTGTTTTCTAAAACAGTCTCTAGTATCAAAAATAAGCAAGTTACGCTCAAAATGAAGTTGGTCCCTTTTTGTTTTTGGTAAACATAAATCGGGAAAATCACATCGGGAAAAATAATCTTGATTTTTGTTTTTCTGTAAGACAAAAATTGGTAAAGATTTGGTGTTTCTAAATTTGCATACACTCTTGAATAGTGACTCGTTCAAGCCGTTTCAACTACAGCTCTTTCAAAATAAGCACTTTGAACCCGACGAAACTTACAGATCATAATATAAAGAATACATACACGAGTAAAGTAACTTGTAAAGCGGTAAAGATTAATTTCATTTGAGATGCTTCTTAGGGGGTGATTTTTCCGATTTTTTTACCAAAAAAGGGACCAACTTTATTTTGAGCGTAACTTGCTTACTTTTGATGCTAGAAACTTTTTTAAAAAACAAAAATAAAGTTTTTTTAAAAAACTTTTAAAAAGTTGTATGCGTTTTCCCCAAAAATTGCTTCATTTTTTGGTTATTTCACAATAAAATATTCGATTTGGAACTTGAGGAATATGAACCTATTTTTTATTAGCTATGTTTGTGCTGAGTCTAAAGACCTCGTACATACACCATTTTTTAATTTTTTTGTGTATACCAAATTTCATATCAATCCAAGCGGTTTTTTTTATTTAGAGGAAAAACCGTGAGTAAACGTACTATAAACAGTTATTTTTGCAATAATTTATTAATAACAAAGTCTGAACGTGATTTAAGCTATCATTACTAGTGGCCATCGATTTAGCGCATAAAAATACTACGAAAAAGACTACAAACTTGCTCTAGATAGCGCATTATTTCGACCTTTTCGGCTAATAAACAAGTATTTTGTTATTAACAAAATAAAAACATATTTTGAGTAATCGCGATTAGTCGCATTCGATTCTTTCTTTAACACGTTCGCTGCGTATATTTTTTAAGTACATACTTCTGTAATGTAAGTGAGCACATGCAGCTCATCGGCGACTTCAGCACTGGAGAGGGAAACCGAATGTCGCCAATGAGCGACATACGCATCGAACGTGTCAAGTATTGGCAACCAAAGTCTGCTGCATTCTGCTGATGGATTCGCTACACATTTTTCTTCATTCACTAGGATGAGGACTGCTTCTTTGATTTTTCTATTTTTCATGTGCTTTTTCTTCATGATTATTGATGCATCTTTCCACTGTGGTCTATGTTCGTTGTCCCAGAAATGTTTGAATATCTGTGATTTGTCGAAATAATTGTTTTTGTTGTGTTTCATGTTCGTTGTTCCTGACGCTTAAAGGTCTTGCAGTTTCTCCCACATAGAAATTGTTGCATTCACAGAGTATTTTGTAGATGCAGTTTTTTGACCTCTTCTGTGTGTTGTTCGGTTTGGTTTTAGACAGAATGTATCTGAGTGTGTTGTTTGTTTTAAATGTTGTTGTTATGTTGTACTTACTTCCTGTCCTCTTTATTTTTTCTAATAAGCCCTTTACATATGGTATTGTTACAATGGTGATGTAAAGGGCTTATCAAAAAAATTAAAAAGGATAGAGAATAAGTATAACATAACAACAACATTTAAAACAACTAACACACTCAGATCCATCCTGTCCAAATCCAAACCGAACAACACACAGGAGAGGTCAAAGAACTGCATCTATAAGGTACCCTGTGAATACATCAATGTCTATGTGTTCAGGATCATATAATAAATATACATCAACAACAGGGATTTCGACAAATCACATATATGCAAATATGCCTGGGACAACGAACACAGACCATATTATCCAACACACAATACATGCCATACAAAGAAATGTCATAGCGGAAAAGCAAACCATTTAGACACAATATATCGTCCGTTCCTAAAAAAGTAAAGGTAATTATTATTAGTTTTGGTAACAATTTGAAAAAACTACATTTTTCTGTACCTGTTGATTTGGTACTTTTTGTCTTTTCTCTTCGGAAACTATCAATCTTTTTCGTTGTCTTTTCGGCGGTACATCCTACTTCTTCAGCTATTAATATCCATGCATCATTTTTGTATTACAATATTAGTGTTTTGGATTCCAAAACACAGAAGAGCGTTCATATAAATCAAGCAGATCTAAACATTTTTTCTCTGTTCAATTCCGTTTATTTTAAGTGCAGAACCAATCAAAGTTCTTTTTTAATGAAATATTTACAGCGAACCAATGCTTGCTTTGGTTTTCGCCAAAATCGGCTCGTTTGGATCGACAGAATTTTGTTAGCCATTACGTACTGACTAGAGCAATTTGTTACAGAGCGCTCTGCTCGTTTGGTTCGTTTAGTCTAGTCTCAACTTAAAGGGTTCCCGTGGGAAATTCTAGCTCGCCGTGATTTGATGGTGTTACATACACATAGCTAACATGTCAAAGAAAAAAAAATGATAGTGTGCCGATGTGTGCTTTTACCCTGGCCTGGGGGCAGTGGCGGTCGTACCACTTTAAGAAGGTAGTGCCAGAATTCGGACAGCCGCCAAAATTTTTAGTGACTGTTTCACGACATTGTCAAAAAAGTTATAAAACAAAAATAAAAAAAAAATAGGCGCTGATACTTTTGCCTTATGTATCTTATGTATATTTATCTGAGGTGCCAAGAAATTGTTCAAAATTTATCAAAACAGTTCCGTAAATTCATTAACAATAAAAAACTCCCAACTTACAACCAATATCTACTGCTAATATTACTTAGCTTGTATTATGATTTAGTCTCTATTTACAAAATTATAAAAATAATACGATTTCATTATTTACACACATGCACAAAGTTGTGTCAATATCACTTTTAAAGTTTACGATACATCCTTCTTGTTTTTTTTTTGGTTGCAAAGTTTTCAATGACTTTATTATTAAAATTATCAATACCATTTACAAAATGCTTTTCTGCAGATAACATAGGTATCTAAGTCGTTCTTCTTTCATTGTATTTTTAACTAATGTTTTAATTCGTTTTAACATCGAAAAACAACGTTCTGCTTCAGATATTGATATAGGAATGGTAATTAAAATGCTTATAAGTTTAATAGTTTCTTCCAATGTGCTTTTTAAACCTTCCTCATTTAATAAAACTCATAGCGGAATAGCCTCAGAGGTAGTAGGTATGGTTTGTTCAACAGTAAATGGTTTGAATTCAATTAGTGCGGTCGTAAATATTATTAAATTTATCTGATCTGGCCCATTGTTAAGACCCACCCGGAGCTATAAGCCACCGAGGTAGACAGAGTTGGTCTTTTGCAATTAACACTGACTAGACGGTACTCCCATAATAAAGCCTAAAATAAATTTTACCTGAAACCTGCCTTTTATACAATTATCGGTTAATCCGGGCTGTTTATAGTGGTAACTAATTGAACTTAACCATTTACTGTTTAACATACCATACTTAATTCGTCTCACTAATACTGTACTTCTGATTCAGTTTTAAACCGAGTTTTGTTTAAAAATTAAAATTGTCTCCATGTTTCATTAAAAAATGATTCGGGGAACCGACGCTTGTAAGCAGAAAACTTCTCCACATAAATAAATTAGAAGCAACTACATGTCAGGAGACGGTAGACCTTTGAAAGATCTGGAACTGTAAATATTATGAACCTTTAAGTCGTTGTCTAATTCGGCGCTAAAATTGACCAGTTCCTTAAATATGCCTCTATTTTGTGAATTTTTTTTTGTCGTGACCTCTTTAAGCTAACTCGAAAGCTCCACAAAACCTTATAAAATTTGTAAAGAAAAACCACCAAAAGAGTTTTTTAAGATACTAAGCTGATTCATTTTCAATAATTAAATTAAACTTAAGAAATAATCAAAATATTATTTATACTACACCCACGATCATGATGCACTAAAAGTTTAATAATAATATTATAAATACAAAAACTTTAACAGAAAATAGACATTACAAAAGCGACAAGCCAGCACTTAAAGAAACTCAAAAAACAGTTGAGTCCGCGAATCTTTACCCGTGCGTCATCATTTAAAGCATACGAAATAAGTCGATGATAAGTCGGAAATTGAAATTTACTAAACGCAACAGCAAGTGACAGTAAGTGACTTGCTGTTGCGTTTAGTAAATTTCCATTTCCGACTTATCATCGACTTATTTGGTATGCTTTAAATGATGACGCACGGGTAAAGATTCGAGGACTCAACTGTAAATAGATACCGTGCCCGGCACGAGATTCTCATTTAAGGTATACTACGAGTAAATAGTCCAATATAGCTCTTTCTCTGTCACTTATATAGGATGCTCGTAAAATCTTTCTCTTTTCAGCCGTGCCAGTACTAATTTTGGCTCAAGATTCTCAAGCCGAATAATCTCCGCTGTAAGTGGCAGCGATTGTACTACGCGCACAGTTGACAGATTTTATATAATTTATGAAGATAAAAAGAAATAGATACACACAAAAAGTTAACAGGCATTAATAGATTTTAAAAATAAAAAATATGCTTCTGCATAGTTAGGAAGGTAGTGCCATGGCTCATGGCACTACCTCACGGGCCGCCACTGCCTGGGGGTGAGTTTTACCCCGACTCGGGGGTGAAAAAAGATACCTTTAAAATAAGTCCGTAGTTTTTTCACTAAGTCAATATTTTTTGAGGTATTTGCGATTGAATATGTTCATTTTTCAACAAAAAAAAACACGTTTTTAAACGGTTTTTCGCAAATAACTCAAAAATAACTATTTTAAAAAAAAAATTTAAGCAAAAATATAGCTTATGAAAGAAAAAATGGTGTACGTGTGAAGTCTCTAGACCCATTAGAAGCGGAGTTGTAGCTAATGAACAACAGGTTCATGTTCGTCAAATTCCAAATCTAATATTTCAGCATAAAATAACCACAAAATGAAGGACGTTTTGAGGAAAACTCATTACAACTTTTTTAAAGTTTTTAAAAAAAGCTTTATTTTTGTTTTCTAAAACAGTCTCTAGTATCAAAAATAAGCAAGTTACGCTCAAAATGAAGTTGGTCCCTTTTTGTTTTTGGTAAACATAAATCGGGAAAATCACATCGGGAAAAATAATCTTGATTTTTGTTTTTCTGTAAGACAAAAATTGGTAAAGATTTGGTGTTTCTAAATTTGCATACACTCTTGAATAGTGACTCGTTCAAGCCGTTTCAACTACAGCTCTTTCAAAATAAGCACTTTGAACCCGACGAAACTTACAGATCATAATATAAAGAATACATACACGAGTAAAGTAACTTGTAAAGCGGTAAAGATTAATTTCATTTGAGATGCTTCTTAGGGGGTGATTTTTCCGATTTTTTTACCAAAAAAGGGACCAACTTTATTTTGAGCGTAACTTGCTTACTTTTGATGCTAGAAACTTTTTTAAAAAACAAAAATAAAGTTTTTTTAAAAAACTTTTAAAAAGTTGTATGCGTTTTCCCCAAAAATTGCTTCATTTTTTGGTTATTTCACAATAAAATATTCGATTTGGAACTTGAGGAATATGAACCTATTTTTTATTAGCTATGTTTGTGCTGAGTCTAAAGACCTCGTACATACACCATTTTTTAATTTTTTTGTGTATACCAAATTTCATATCAATCCAAGCGGTTTTTTTTATTTAGAGGAAAAACCGTGAGTAAACGTACTATAAACAGTTATTTTTGCAATAATTTATTAATAACAAAGTCTGAACGTGATTTAAGCTATCATTACTAGTGGCCATCGATTTAGCGCATAAAAATACTACGAAAAAGACTACAAACTTGCTCTAGATAGCGCATTATTTCGACCTTTTCGGCTAATAAACAAGTATTTTGTTATTAACAAAATAAAAACATATTTTGAGTAATCGCGATTAGTCGCATTCGATTCACGGCGAGCTAGAATTTCCCACGGGACCCCTTATGTTGCGACTAGACTAGTTCGGATAAAAATTATTCTAAAATTCGATTCATAAAAAATAATATATACGCATTTTCGTTTTTCAGGTGAACAAGTTAGGATTTTAAGTTATAATAAAAGCGGTGAATGGTGTGAGGCGCATTCTTCAACTAATCAAGTCGGTTGGGTCCCATCAAATTACGTAACTCCTGTGAATTCATTGGAAAAACATTCCTGGTATCACGGACCAATATCGAGAAATGCTGCTGAATACTTATTGAGTTCGGGTAAGTAAGAAATATCACCTACTAATACATATCACTTTTTATGTGTTGAGAAAATTAGTCCAGCTTCAACCCCAGTTAATTTATACAATTTCTAAGAGTTGCGTTTTCCCTGCATTACATTTCAAGGTGTGCTATTTGTAATAAAAAAAATGTTGGTTCATTTTAATTTAATTTTGGAACAATACAATTAATTTTGCGATACTAGTTTCTGTGAGTAAAAAAGAGACCTAGTATAAAAAGTAATTCGTGAATAATTTCATACATGGGAAAAGTTCTAGTGGAAGAACTACATATATCAAGCAAATTGATGCATTATACGAAATTCGGAGCCAAAAACCCTCATTGACTGTACTATTTGCCAATATTAAATTTAACGATACAAAGAAAATAATAAACGATGAAATATTTAGAATTCATAATATCAGAACTGTTAAAATTTGTCGTATATGTGTATAATGTGTAAATATATCTGACAATGAGCCTTTTAGTGAAGTGATTAAGAATTTTCATAAGATCTTTTAGACAAGGCAAAACGGCGGGTTCGTTGGGAAAAATATTCCCATGAGATTTTTTTGCATAATTACATTCGTGAGACATCCCAGAATAAGGTTCAAGAAGTCAAAAGTGGGTTCAGTGAAAAGTGGGCCAAATTTTTTTTAAATCAAATTGCAAAAATCAATATTTTTGTCCCTGACAATTTTTTTGTAGGTTTTTTGGATCATTCTGGATAAAAAAGATCTCTTATAATTTTTCTCTAAAGTTGATCGTTTTCGATTTATAAGCAATTTAAAATTGAAAAAAAACGAAAAATGGCGATTTTCAAGGCTTAATAACTCGGTTAAAAGTTATTATTATGAAAGTGAAAAAGTGATTAAATCAAAGTTTAATGCCCCCTACAATATACCGAAGAAAGTTTTGTCATTATTTTATTACTAAGCTGTTATTTTTAAGTAATAATATTGAGCGCCATGCACGTGGTAGCCGGCCGTAAATGCTGAGTGCGAGAGAGATGCCACTCCGGCAGTCCAATTGTGCATCTTACTTGCACTCACATTTACGGCCGCCTATCACGTGCATGACGCTCAATATTATTACTTAAAAATAACAGCTCAGTAATAAAATAATGCCAAAATTTCTTCGGGATCTTGTAGGGGGGGCATTAAACTTTGATTTAGTCACTTTCTGACTTTCATAATAATAACTTTTAACCGAGTTATTAAGCCTTGAAAATCGCCATTTTTCGTTTTTTTTTCAATTTTAAATTGCTTATAACTCGAAAACGATCAACTTTAGAGAAAAATTATAAGAGACCTTTTTTATCCAGAATGGTCCAAAAAACCTACAAAAAAATTGTTAAAAAAATTTGGCCAACTTTTCACGTGGGCGACTTCTTGAACTTTATTCTGGATGTCTCACAAATGTAATTATGCAAAAAAATCTCATGGGAATATTTTCCCCAACGAACCCGCCGTTTTCGTCTTGTCTATTTGACTTAAACACATTTGTTAAGTTTGAAATTTTATTTTTTAGGTATCAATGGTAGTTTTTTGGTAAGGGAATCGGAAAGCAGTCCTGGTCAAAGAAGTATATCTCTTAGATATGAAGGACGTGTTTATCATTATCGAATAAACGAAGATTCAGAGGGTAAAGTGTTCGTAACAGCCGAAAGTAAATTTAATACTCTTGCCGAATTGGTTCACCACCATTCGATGATCTCTGATGGACTTATCACTCAACTGTTGTATCCTGCTCCTAAACATAACAAACCAACAGTTTTTCCTCTAAGCCCGGAACCTGACGAATGGGAGATTAATAGGACTGATATAGTTATGAAGCATAAATTAGGTGGTGGACAATATGGGGATGTATATGAAGCGATGTGGAAAAGGTTTGTATTGTTAATTTAACCACATATCAATAATATTTGATATTTTATCTAAATGCTACTTTCACTGTTATTACTTTTTTGTAAATAAAGTTGATGCTAATAAATTAAATGATAAATATTATACAGTTTGTCAATTTGTACATACACTATATTTCTTTTCAGTACTTTTAGAAAAATCTTAGACTCAATACTCCAAAAAAATTTTGGAGTTCTGAACGCGATACTTAATGTCTTTACGTTTTTTCTGGATTTTTCCAAAAGTACTCAAAATACTCAGAAAAAATTCAATTTTAAGTTCAATACTCCAAAACAAAAATTTTGGAGTTCTGAACTCGATAATTAGCATCTTTATGGTTTCACTTGATTTTTCCAAAAGTACTAAAAATAAATATAATGTATTTGGTATTTTTGAAAAGGTGGTTAAACTACCTTCAAAACGAGTTATCACTCAACCCCCTTTCCATTAAAGATTTTGGGGGTTGTGTCCGCCCCCGCTAGAGGGTTGTTGTAATTTAGTTGAAAACTGGTCTACAAAATGTCCCCCTCACAAATAAATTGGAAATGTTTTTGCATATTTTTATACTTTGTATAAGGACCAAATTATAAAGGATGGTACATTCTTTTTTGGAGTTCTGGACTCGATACCTAATATATTCACGGTTTTACTCGATTTTTTCAAAAATGCTCAAAAAATACTCAAAATACTCCAATTCTCCGAAAAAAATTGAATTTATAGTTCAATACTCGAAAAAAAATTTGGAGTTCTTAACTCAATGGGCGATGCAGCTATATCTGTACGGTTTCACTTGATTTTTCCAAAAGTACTGAACATAAATATAATGTATGTGGTATTTTTGAAAAGGTGGTTGAACCACCTTTAAAATGAAGTATCACCCCACCCCCCTTGTCATAAAAGATTTTAAGGGTTGTGTCCGCCCCCGGTAGAGGGTTGATGTAATGAAGTTAAAAACTTGTTTACAAAATGTCCCCCTTACAAATAAATTTGACTTGTTTTTGCATATTTTTATATTTTCTATAGGGACCAAATTATAGAGGATGGTACCTGTTCAAATTGACACACTGTATAGAGTAAAACTACTTGTGGAATAAAATTATTTCTGTCCGTGTTTTAAAAAATTATAAAAACGCTGGGTCTCTTCGATTTTATATAATATAAATGTGCGCCTTGTAAACATAAATTTAAATGTACAGGGTGATTCACGCAAGCCTAGCATAGTCCACAAGCTTTATTTTTAATAGAACACCATGTGTATTTGTATATTTTTAAAAGCTGGTTAACAACCGATCTCGACGATTATGTAGGGTCTATTATCTATAATACAGGGTGAAATTTTAAAATTATGAAATGTGGACACAACTTATGGAATATAGTTTTTTGTGTCTTTATTTTAGAAAATTATAGAAAACGTTGGGACGTTTGGACAGTACAGGGTGATTCAAACAAGTCTAGCATAGTTTATCATTTTTATTTTTAATGAAACACTAAAAATGTATATTTTTACATTTTTAGAGGCTACTTAATCGAATGTCAAAAATATATTATCTAGGGTCTACTGTGAATAATACAGTGAAATTTTGAAATTAATAATGTATCACACTTAAGTCATACAAATAATTATTGTATTTTTTATAATTAGCTAAATACAGACATCAATTTTCTAAATAAACTAAGTATCTATATATTAGGTTTTTGTATTTAATTTCTTGACGCAAATTATACATATTTTAAAAAATTACCTTGTATTATTCATAATAGACCCTAGGTAATATAGTTTGTTGGCCACACTATAGTTACTTGATGATACGTTAATGAGCATGGATCATCAGCATCAGAAACATAGACTGGCAGGTCCCAGATATGCAAACATGGCTGGGGCAATGAGCGCAGAGTAGGATGGCATCATGGGAACATAGCATCAATAATCATAAAAGAAACAAAGAGCAAAGAAAGGGAAATCAAAGAAGCAGATGTCATTTTACTAAATCAAGAAAAATGTGTAGGAAAATCATCAATAGAATGTGGCAGGCTCCGGTTACCAATATTGAAAAAAAAAACAAGTCAGCAATAAGAATACATCAACATTAATGAGTTAATAGAAAGTTGGAGATAAATCATGTATACCACTAATATACCAAAAGTTCGCAAAAACAGTAAAGGGATTCAGTTTTTTCTAAGATTTAGTAACTGCGGCATACAATGTACCGAGCATTTCACTTGACGATCTTCCAATACGATGTATGTGTTAAACTTTTTAAATCATATCAGAAGCATTAGTTTTTTTATTTCCGCTATGGGCTTCATAATTTGTGCTAAAATCCACCTTATAGTTATAGTCATACTCATAGTGTATAAACATTGGACATGAAGAAGCGAATTTCAATACTGTTGAATCGACTCTGCTTTAGGTTGATGTTAGGCCTTTAAAATGAAAGTACTTGATCAACGTTTTGAACTCTGTTTTGTCCGTTATTTACAAAAGTGTACGAGAAACTTACTGAAAAATGGACTAATTAACTTAGTACTCTCATATTTGGCTTGCTAAAAGATCATTAGATTTGGGATCTTCAGAGGCTGGTGACCAGAATAGTAGAGTTTGGACAAGAATACGGTCTAACAATGAACGTCAAGAAGACAAAATTTATGAGAATATCGAAAACTCAAAGAAATAACAAGAATATCTTCATAAACGAAACCAATGTCGAACGAGTAGACCAATATGCATCTTTTGGAACAGTAATCAACTCTACAGGTGTTTACTTCCAGGAAATCAAAATCAGAATAGAAAAGGCTAGAGCAAATTTCAACAAAATGAGTAAAGTGCTGCACAATAGATTTGTGGTTACTAAGAGTTAGGTTGGCTAGGCTAGGTGCTACACTTTCTCGACTCTATTTTATGAAATGGAAGCTTGAACGTTGAATGCGGCATCAAAACTCGAGAATCATTCGAGCTGAGGGGGTGTAGAAGAATTCTGAAAATATAGTGGACAGACCACGTCACAAACAAAGAGGTGCTGAGAAAGATGAATAAAGAAATGGAAATCTTAAATACCATCAAAACAAGAAAATTAGAGTAAGTATCTGGACACATTGCACGTGGAGAGAGATACAACTTGCTCCAATTAATTATGCAGGGAAGGATTCAAGGAAAAAAGCATAGGGAGATGCAGAATATCGTGGCTGCGCAACCTAAGAGAAAAGTACGGATTTACATAAAAATCAGCTTTTCGGAGCAACCGTCTCTTAAGTCTGAATAGCTATAATGATTGCCGACCTCCGTCACGGAGATGGCACTTAAAGAAGATTGTCGAAGAATCCTCGTAATATAGTCCACTTCTATTTATAATCTTCAGCCCGCACTGCAATTGGCAGAACACAACACGTAGCATCAAGTCTCCTTTGGTCTTCCTTTTGTACTGGTCGTCTTGGTATTACATATTAGTAAAAGCAAATAAATTTGAAATAATATTGGGACCAGTCAGAATTTTTGTTTCATCTAATTCATTTTATCGATATTAATTTATCTAATATAATATTTTTTTCATTATTTCAGGTATAACATGACAGTAGCTGTAAAAACTTTAAAAGAAGATACCATGGCATTAAAAGACTTTTTAGAAGAAGCAGCCATCATGAAAGAAATGAAGCACCCTAACCTGGTACAACTGATGGGCGTTTGCACTAGGGAACCACCGTTTTATATTATAACCGAATTTATGAGCAAAGGAAATTTGCTTGATTACTTAAGAAATGGGAACAAAGAACAAATTAATGCTGTTGTACTTATGTATATCGCCACGCAAATAGCAAGCGGAATGAACTATTTAGAAAGTAGGTGTTTTATTCATAGAGATTTGGCTGCAAGGAATTGCCTTGTAGGTGAGAACCATCTAGTGAAAGTGGCCGACTTTGGTCTTGCGAGGTAAAGTATTAGCATTTTTACTCATACAGTGCGCTGGAATAAGTGTTACCCCCCTTATTAACTTATTTATTTTTAGCACATAAGCAAAACGCTCGGACAGATCGATTTTTAAGATAATCATAGTATGTTATAGCATCAATGTTTCGAACTTTGCGCGAATCCTCTTCAGGTGACAGGCACAACTTTGATTTTTTTAATGGGAAAGTAAATCACGTGACACCTCATTTAAAAGCTTTTCAAATACTGATTGCAAAAAATGTATAATACTTTAATCCTTTTTAAGAGAGTAGGCGCAAAATTTCGTTCGAATTATTTTTAAACGCATTTATTTTTTTCGAATCCTGAGAAAACTAATACGTATTTTTCAAAAAAATTTAAACACAGAATTAAATATTAAAGTATTATCGAGGGTCGAAAGTCCCTGAGAACTTCTATAATGATTATATTTTAATAAGATTATATTTTAATAAGTCACAGGGGTGAAAAAAGAGAAAATTTAGTCTGATTTTTAATTTCAAATATATCATTCAAAAGAAACTTTTTGTTTATTGCAAGGGACTATCAACTCTCGGTAATAATGTAATCTTTCATTCTGCGTCTAAATTTTTCAAAAATATTTATTAGTTTTCTCAGGATTCGAAAAAAATTAATGCGTTTAAAAATAATTCGAACGAAATTTTGCGCCTACGGCCTTAAAAAGGATTAAAGTATTATACATTTTTGTAATCAGTATTTCAAAAGCTTTTAACCTCCGGATGACCAAGGGGGTAAATTTGGACCCCAATGCATGTTTTTATTGAATAAATTCAGAAATATTTTCAATTTTAAACTCATTCTTTTTTTATCTGACTTTAATATTCTCGATACCCTCATCATCATTCTCTTTGCCTTATCCCTATGCGGGGTCGGCTTCCCTAATTGCATTTCTCCACACAATTCTATCTTGGGCCATATCAATGTTAATCCCCTTTACCAACATGTCCTGCCTTATCGTCTCCCCCCAGGTCTTCTTTGGTCTTCCTCTCCTACTCCTTCCAGGAATCTGCACTTCAGCTATTCTTCGTATTGGGTGGTTAACGTCTCGACGTTGAACATGACCAAACCATCTTAACCTATGCTCTCTCATTTTGGCATCAATTGGTGCCACACCTAGACTTCCCCTAATATACTCATTTCTAATTTTATCCTTCTTTGTCACTCCACTCATCCATCTAAGCATTCTCATTTCCGCCACATGCATTCGCTGTTCCTCTTTCTTTTTCACTGCCCAACATTCAGTTCCGTACATCATAGCTGGTCTTATGGCTGTTTTATAGAATTTTCCCTTCAGCTTCATTGGAATTTTTCTGTCACACAACACACCACTCGCTTCTTTCCACTTCATCCATCCAGCCCTAATTCTACTGCATGCATCTCCATCTATTTCTCCATTACTCTGTAATACCGATCCTAGGTACTTAAAACTATTGCTTTTTACAATCATTTCACCATCCAAAGATACCATTTTATTTGTAGTAGCTCCATCTTTAAATGAACATTCCAAATACTCTGTTTTTGTCCTACTAAGTTTTAAACCTTTTTCCTCCAGAGCTTGTCTCCACTGTTCCAGTTTTTGTTCTAAGTCTCTTTCACTATTTCCTACTAACACGACATCATCAGCATACATTAAGCACCATGGAATGTTACCCTGTATTTTCGCTGTTATCTGGTCCAAAACTAATGAGAATAAATACGGACTAAGCACAGAACCTTGATGCAATCCTACTTTCACATGAAATTTATCAGTCTCTCCCACACCTGTCCTAACACTAGTCGTTACTCCCTCATACATATCCCTCACAATCTTTACATATTCACCAGGGACTCCTTTCTTATTGAGTGCCCACCACAGAATCTCTCGAGGAACTCTATCATATGCTTTCTCAAGATCAATGAATACCATATGAGCGTTTGTTTCTTTACTCCTGTATTTTTCCATCAACTGCCTTATAGTGAAAATTGCATCTGTTGTTGATCTACCCTGCATAAAGCCAAATTGATTCTCGGATATTTCGGTCTCTTCACGTATCCGTCTATCAATTACTCTTTCCCATATTTTCATGGTGTGGCTAAGCAGTTTTATAGCCCTGTAGTTTGTACATTGTTGTATATCTCCCTTGTTTTTGTAAACAGGTACCAGTATACTGCTTCTCCATTCGTCTGGCATTTGTCCAACTTCCATAATTCTATTAAATAGACCTGCTAGCCACCTTGTTCCTGTCTCTCCCAATGCTCTCCATACTTCCCCAGGAATATCATCTGGTCCTACCGCTTTTCCTTTCTTTATTTTTTGAAGCGCTTGAGCCACTTCCTCATTGGTTATTTTGGTGACCATTGCTGCTACTGTCTCCGTTGACTCTACAGGCTGTCTGTCAAATTCTTCATTTAATAAGCTGTCAAAGTACTTTCTCCATCTCTTTTTGACATCCCTTTCGTGAACTAGTATTTTATTATTTTATTGTTTTCATCTCGGATACCCTCATATTTTATAATAAAAAAATTCCCTATATTTTACGAAAAAAAAATATTTTCTGAATTTGGGGTCAAAGACGAACTTCCTTGGCCTTCCATATTCCAATTTTATATTAAGTAAATACCGTGTATTAATTGGAATTGTATGTAAGAAACATTTCAATATTAAAAAAAAATTGTTTGCTAAACCTGTGGCGACGTAATTAGTGTATATTTGAAAATTTCTTTAGTTCTAAGTTCAGAATGATGATTCCTGTTTTTGTTCAGTTGTAATTAAAAATATGTTTTACCAATGTTGATATATAATTTATTGATACAATAGTAACATTAAAATTACGAATACATTATTACATTTCTTAAAAGAACTTCATTTTTTTGCCAATTGTCATTTTTGACTTGGGGTCATTTTTTACCCCCGTTGGTCATCCGTGTAACAAAAAAATGTTGGTCATCGGAAGGTTAAATGAGGTGTCACATGATGTACTTTCCTATTTAAAAAAATAAATGTTGTGCCTGTCACTTGAAGAGGGATCGCGGAAAGTTTGAAACATTGATGCTATAATATACTATGGTTATTTTAAAAATCGACCTGTCCAAGCGTTTTGCTTATGTACTAAAAATAAGTAAGTTAATAAGGGGGTAAGAGAGAGAGAGAGAGAGAGATTTTTCCAACAAAATCTTTAATTTTCAACTAAAATTTTGGATAAGTAATGGTTTATCAATAATTAAATAACTTGGTAATATAAAAGCTCTTTTCGTTTAGATTACAATTCCAGAAGCCGATGGAAATTGAATGAACAGTTTAGCAACAGTTGAATTGTTAATTAAAAATTTACGGTCGCTATAATAACCACAATAATTATGATACATAAGAATAACTATGATTTTTGTATAAAAAGGCACTGTACCGATCTAATGTACTTTACAGAATTAAAATTGGACTATTTAAGCGGCCTCAGGAGTATTTTAAAATTATAAACAATTTTTTTTTTGCTTATAAACAAACAGAATATCTCGGGAACTATTAAATTAAATTAAATCATGAAAACGATATTGGAAAAAAACTGGCAGGACGCTTCTTTTAAAGGAAAAAACGTTTAATTGTGATCAGTGGTTCCTGAGATACAACCGGTCAAAGTTAACCGGCATTTACGGCACAGATATAAACAACAGGATCATAATTTTTGAACCATCACCTTTTTATTTTTGTCTTTTTTTTTCACACCAATTTTCATATCTTTAAAATACTCATAACATATATTATTGTAATAAAAACTATCGATATTACGAGTGAAAATTGACAAAAATAGCAAAATTCCAATCAAAAATTAGGTTGGAGAAAATGTAATCTCAAAAGTTCAAAATCGGAATATGTTAAAAAAATGCATTTTCTCGGCTTCACATGGAGCAATTTTCTTCATTCTTTTTTTGTTCCTAAGTAACTCGAGTAGAGCCATCTAACGCATTATTAAATGTCAAATTTGCTTTTGTTTTGTTATAATAATTTATTTATTTATAAGAAAAGAAAACTACATATTTTTCCAGTTGTAGACTTTTACAAGTGTACCCTTTAACGTTAAAAACACAAATATTCTCATTTGAAAGCTGTATAATTATTTAAACAATCTTTATTTAAACAAATTAAAAATTTTTGTTACACTAAATAAATTAATTTATTGTAACAAAACAAAAGCAACTTTGACATTTAATAATGCGTTAGTTAGATGGCTCTACTCGAGTTACTTGGGAACAAAAAAGAATGAAGAAAATTGCTGCATGGGATGCCGAGAAAATGCATTTTTTTAACGTACCGATTTTGAACTTTGAGATTACATTTTCTCCTACCTAATAGTTCTTAGGCCCCCATATAAAATTATTATTTATGACCACACCGTTGAAACTTTTTGTACTTGTTATTTGGGTGGAGTCGGACAAATTTCGAGCTGAGCGCATCATGGCAGTGGGGCGTTTGTCTGTCAAGCGGTCACGAAGTTGTCAATTTTATGGAAGAAAAAAATTTATAACCACATTGGTCATTTTATTTTATTCAATGGTTTTTATCATATAAACAGCGAAAATAATTTTGTCGGACAAAAATATTGGGGCATATGACGCGTCGGACACGCTAAAGATGTCAAATTTATGAAAAAAATAAATTTATTACCACATGGATAATTTTAACGGTATCTACCATAAAACCTTTTTACAATAATGTGGTAACCTTGTCGGACAATTTTCACGGGGCATATGCGCAGTCGGACGCGCCGAAGATGTCAATTTCCTGAAATTTTTTTATTTATAACCATTTTTCCGACAACATTAGTAGGTTATAAGTAATTATATTCTTAATCAAAAAATCAAAGTGTCGGACAAAAATATTGGGGCAACTCGACAGTCGGACAAAAAATTTAATTTTTATTAGTAAACTATACTTTCAAATAATGCTGCGTTCTTGCATCCCTTATCTTTACAACCATTTTTCCGACAAAGGTAGTAGGTTACAAGTAATTATATTATTAAACAAAAAATGTAATTGTCTGACAAAAATGTTGGGGCAAACGAAAAGAAAACTTAATTCTTTTAGGCTATCGACGAGGAGGTATTATCAAAAAAAATTTCAAACAGAGTTTCTCGGTTACTTTTGAATCAATTTAGCTGATAATTGGTACACACACTAAGTAAAACCCAACCTGAACCCAAAATTTTCTTAAAAAATTTTCCGACAAGAAGGAAAATTTTAGAAAAATTTTGATCTGATAATTTGTGTACATACTCCTTGAACAATGACAAACATCGTTCTGTAGTTTTTTTTCTCGAATTAAAAAAAATCCGACACATGTATCAGGTTATAACTAGTTATATTCCAAATCAAAAAATCTAAGTGTCCGACAAAAATGGGGCAAATCCAAAGTCGGACCAAAAATTTAATTTTTATTAATAAATTATACTTTTAAACTATGCTGGGTTCGTGTATCCCCTATCTTTACAACCATTTTTCCGACAAAGGTAGTAAGTTACAAGTAATTATATTCTTAAACAAAAAATCTAATTGTCTGACAAAAATGTTGGGGCAAACGAACAGAAAACTTAATTCTTTTAGGCTATCGACGAGGAGGTATTATCAAAAAAAAATTTTAAAACAGATTTCTCGGTTATTTTTAAATCGATATAGCTGAAAATTGGTACAAACACTAAGTAAAACATTTAAAAGGGTATGACGTAGAGCTGTACCCAAAATTTTCCCAAAAAATTTTCCGACAAGAGGGAAAATTTTAGAAAAATTGTGATTTGATATTTGCGTACATACTCCTTGAAAAACGACAAACATCATTCTGTAGTTTTTTTTTCTCCAATTAAAAAAAATGTCCGACACAAGTATCAGGTTATAAGTAGTTATATTCTAAATCAAAAAATCCAAGTTTCCGACAAAAATATTGTATCCAAAGTCGGACAAAAAATTTAATTTTTATTGATAAACTATACTTTTAAACTATGCTGGGTTCGTGCAGCCCTTATCTTTACAACCATTTTTCCGACAAAGGTAGTAAGTTACCATTACAAAACTGTTGGGGCAAACGAACAGAAAACTTAATTCTTTTAGGCTATCGACGAGGAGGTATTATCAAAAAAAAAAATTAAAACAGTTTTTCTCGGTTATTTTTAAATCGATATAGCTGAAAATTGGTACACACACTAAGTAAAACATTTAAAAGGGTATGACGTAAAGCTGTACCCAAAATTGTCCCAAAAAATTTTCCGACAAGAGGGAAAATTTTAGAAAAATTGTGATCTGATATTTGCGTACATACTCCTTGAAAAACGACAAACATCGTTCTGTAGTTTTTTTTTCTCCAATTTTCTTAAAAAATTTTCCGACAAGAGGGAAAAGTTTAGAAAAATTGTGATCTGATAATTTGTGTACATACTCCTTGAACAACGACAAACATCGTTCTGTAGTTTTTTTTCTCAAATTAAAAAAAATTTTCCGGCACATGTATCTGGTTATTAGTAGTTATATTCCAAATCAAAAAATCTAAGTGTCCGACATAAATAGTGGGGCAAATCCAAAGTCGGACAAAAAATTTAATTTTTATTAATAAACTATACTTTTAAATTATGCGGGGTTCGTGCATCCCTTATCTTTAAAACCATTTTTCCTACAAAGGCAGTCAGTTAAAAGTAATTATATTCTTAAACAAAAAATCTAATTGTCTGACAAAAATGTTGGGGCAAACGAACAGAAAACTTAATATTTTTAGGCTATCGACGAGGAGGTATTATCAAAAAAAAAATTAAAACAGTTTTTCTCGGTTATTTTTAAATCGATATAGCTGAAAATTGGTACACACACATAAAACATTTAAAAGGGTATGACGTAAAGCTGTACCCAAAATTGTCCCAAAAAATTTTCCGACAAGAGGGAAAATTTTAGAAAAATTGTGATCTGATATTTGCGTACATACTCCTTAAACAACGACAAACATCGTTATGTAGTTTTTTTCTACAATTAAAAAAAAATTCCGACACATGTATTAGGTTATAAGTAGTTATATTCCAAATCAAAAAATCTTAGTGTCCGACAAAAATATTGGGGCAAATCCAAAGTCGGACAAAAAATTTAATTTTTATTGATAAACTATACTTTTAAACAATGCTGTGTTCGTGTATCCCTTATCTTTACAACCATTTACCATTTTTCCGACAAAGGTGGTAAGTTAGAAGTAATTATATTCTTAAACAAAAAATGTAATTGTCTGCCAAAAATCTTGGGGCAGACGAACAGAAAACTTAATTCTTTTAGGCTATCGACGAGAAGGTATTATCAAAAAAATTTTTAAAACAGTTTTTCTCGGTTATTTTTGAATCAATTTAGCTGAAAATTGGTACACACACTTAGTAAAACATTTAAAGGGGTATGACGTAGAGTTGTACCCAAAATTTTCCCAAAAAATTTTCCGACAAGAGGGAAAATTTTAGAAAACTTGTGATCTGATAATTTGTGTACATACTCCTTGAACAACGACAAACATCGTTCTGTAGTTTTTTTCTCAAATTAAAAAAAAATTCCGGCACATGTATCTGGTAATTAGTAGTTATATTCCAAATCAAAAAATCTAAGTGTCCGACATAAATAGTGGGGCAAATCCAAAGTCGGACAAAAAATTTAATTTTTATTAATAAACTATACCTTTAACCCGCCATTACACGCGCTATGAGGGAACCCCTCACCATATTTGTTTATAACTAATGAAATTGTGTAAACTAATACGATAACCTTAAGTACCCAGGAATGCCTTTAGCATGGTTCATGAGAGGGTATGAAAAATTTATAGAATATTTCAGGCGGTCAGTGTGCTGTGTGATAGTTGAAAGAAGAGACATCCCTCTTCAAGTGAGGGAATTCCTCACTGCGCCGCAATCACGGTGAAATCACGTTTCTGTTATCTCAAAGAAACTTTTAGGTTTTTATTTAATATTTAGGTAGGTTTAATTAAAATATTATTGTTTGGATTAGGTTAGGAACAGTGGCACACCGAGCGGGGGGTTTGGGGATTAAAATCCCACCCAGAGTATATAAAAACATATATAAAAGAAAGTAGGAAAATGTAACTTGTCTTTCACAAATAATACAAAAAACTTTCGGTGCCCAAGCACGAGGAAAATTCTAGGTGCGCCACTGGTTAAGAACCCATTTTTAAATTTACCTATTCTAATTGGGAAATAAGTCACAATTTAACTTGAAAAATTGATTTTATTGACGTTTCGAATTCCACCTTTGGACGTCGTTATCAAAATACAAAATATTAATAGTTAATTACATAAATGCCACAAAGAAATAGCTTCAGAACAGTTGTTAATTTTAATTTGTATTTTTAGTAAAATGAATTCGCGTAAAGAACGTTAATTTCTTCAGTGGCTTGCTGAAATTGAAAATTAAGAAAACTTGCTTTTGATCTATGTATATTATTTTTACTTTTGTTTTGTTAAATTAATAAAAAAATTGGTTTACGAGACTTTCTATAATATGTGAGTACAACCCATTTTATATTTATACATGTTGACATTCATTCTTCCTCAAAATAAGTCGAATTTATGTAGGTGAGGGCGACGCTCATACGCGTGCAACCACGTCACAATAGAAGACGCGTGTAACGGCGGGTTAAACAATTCGGGGTTCGTGCATCCCTCATCTTTAAAACCATTTTTCCGACAAAGGCAGTAAGTTACAAGTAATTATATTCTTAAACCAAAAATCTAATTGTCTGACAAAAATGTTGGGGCAAACGAACAGAAAACTTAATTCTTTTAGGCTATCGACGAGGAGGTATTATCAAAAAAAATTTTAAAACAGTTTTTCTCGGTTATTTTTAAATCGATTTAGCTGAAAATTGGTACACACATTAAGTAAAAGATTTAAAAGAGTATGACTTAGAGCTGTACCCAAAATTTTTGAAAAAATTTTCCGACTGGAGGGAAAGTTTTAGAAAAATTTTGATCTGATAATTTGTGTACATACTCCTTGAACAACGACAAACATCGTTCTGTAGTTTTTTTTCTCGAATTAAAAAAAAAATTCCGACACATGTATCAGGTTATAAGTAGTTATATTCCAAATCAAAAAATCTAAGTGCCCGACAAAAATATTGGGGCAAAAGTCGGACAAAAAATTTAATTTTTATTGATAAACTATACTTTTAAACTATGCTGGGTTCGTGTATCCCTTATCTTTACAACCATTTTTCCGACAAAGGTGGTAAGTTACAAGTAATTATATTCTTAAACAAAAAATCTAATTGTCTGACAAAAATGTTGGGGCAAACGAACAGAAAACTTAATTCTTTTAGGCTATCGACGAGGAGGTATTATCAAAAAAAATTTTAAAACAGTTTTTCTCGGTTATTTTTAAATCGATATAGCTGAAAATTGGGACACACACTAAGTAAAACATTTAAAAGGGTATGAATTAAAGCTGTACCCAAAATTTTCTTAAACAATTTTCCGACAAGAGGGATAATTTTAGAAAAATTGTGATCTGATATTTGAATACCTACTCCTTGAACAACAACAAACATCGTTCTGTAGTTTTTTTTCTTCAATTAAAAAAAAATTTCCGACACAAGTATCAGGTTATAAGTAATTGTATTCTAAATCAAAAAATCTAAGTGTCCGACAAAAATATTGGGTCAAATCCAAAGTCGGACAAAAAATTTAATTTGTATTAATAAATTATACTTTTAAACTCTGCTGGGTTCGTGCATCCCTTATCTTTAAAACCATTTTCCGACAAAGGCAGTAAGTTACAAGTAATTATATTCTTGAACAAAAAATCTAATTGTCTGACAAAAATGTTGGGGCAAACGAACAGAAAGCTTAAGTCTTTTAGGCTATCGAGGAGGAGGTATTATCAAAAAAAAATTTAAAACAGTGTTTCTCGGTTTCTTTTGAATCGATTTAGCTATAAATTGGTACATACGCTATGTACAACACTTAAAAGGGCATGACGGTGAGTTTTACCCAAAATTTTCCAAAAAGATTTTGCGACAAGAGGGAAAATTTCGGAACATTTTTCTAAACTTTTTGAACGTTCTCTACGTTACGTCCTTATAAACATTATAAGAAGTATTTCTACAAATTTTCAGTTTGATCTATGTAGATCTAACCGAGAAAAATTGTTTATAGTTCGCTTTGGTCTCCTTGATGCTTATTATTTTTTTTATATCCCAGAGAACGGCTGTTCCCGTACATGCGACACTATATGATACAAGAAATTTTCGATTTTCTAAATGTGACTGAATTGAAAAATTGGGCCAAATCCAATCTTAAAATATAGGAAAAGAGAAATATGTCAACCATCCATTTTGGTACAAGGGTGTGGATGTTACGGCCATTCCCATTTAGGGTCTGTTTTTCGTTCTCGTCCCCAAAACTCCCAAAAATTTCGAAAATGAAGTCCGATTTTACGGCTTCTATAGTACTGAACATTACCTCTCCAACGCATGTTTAATTTTGAAAATTCTTCTCTTCTTCTTCTCTTTTATATAGACATTACTCTGTCTGTTTTTAATGTGCCTCCAGTAAGTTGCCATTCCATCTTTTTCGTGGTCTTCCCACTGATCGTCTTTCTATTGGGGAACCGTCTCTGTCCGTTCTTACTACTCTATTTGTTGTCATTCGGCTTATGTGGTCGTTCCATTCTACTCTTCTGCTTTTCATCCAGTTATTAATGTTGTCCACCTTGCATCCCCTTCATATATCTACACTTCTAGCTCTATCCCACAGCGTCTTACCATTGATTTTTCGCAATGTTTTCATCTCTGCTGTTTCTATAGCTTTTTTTTTGTCCTTTCTGTATCAGGTTGTGTTTCTGCCGCGTATGTCATTATTGGTCTGATGCCTCTTTTGTAAATTCTACCTTTCACTTCTTTTCTGATATTGTTTTTATTTCTCCATATTGTTTCATGCAGGCAACCTGCGGCTCTGTTTGCTTTATTCACCTGATCTTCCACTTTTGTTTCGAGCTTTCCGTAGTTGCATAGTGTGATGCCTAGATATTTAAACTCCATGACTTGTTCTATTATTTGACGCTCCAGCTCTAATTTACACCTTATTAGACCTACTGTTGTAACCATGCATTTAGTCTTTTTTGGGGAAATTAAAATATTAAATTTTCTAGCGGTTATACTAAATTCGTGCAGCATACGTTGTAAATCATCTTCATTTGAGAGATTAGTATTGCGTCGTCTGCATAGCAGATTATTTTAAGTGGTTTTTCTCCCATTTGGTATCCTTTTTTTGTTCTTACTTTTTTTATTATTTCGTCCATCATCAGGTTGAACAACAGAGGACTCAGGGAATCTCCCTGTCTTATCCCATTACCATTTTGAAAATTGTATATACCATTCAAAAGTTACCGATCTCAGAAATTTTATTCAATTTCTATTTAAAAAGGGGAAAATGTTTTGTATGTTTGTGTGTATGTTTGTGGAAAAGTTATACCGATCTGAATTTCTTTTCTATGTTTTAAGAGGGGGTCAGGGCCGATTCAGAACCGGTATAGCTTGTGACTTTCGACCACCCATAAGCCAGCTATAGGACTTGGTAGGTACAAAACGGCATATTTTTTGGGGGTATATATCTTAGGTTCAAGGAGAGACAGGAAAACCGAAAGTACACCAGATTAATAGCGTTGAGTTAAGCTTTCAAATAGTGCTTAAGTGGTTAGGATCAGAGATACACACGGCTCAGTACAGCTGAAAAAACGAAAAACTAAACTTTGAAAATTTTGGTTTTTAGACAATTACTCAAAATTTCAACCTACAAATTGCGCCAACAACTAAGGAGGACTCCAGATGCGTCTATCGGTGTATACCTCTATTTGGGAAAATTCGAATTTTTAAGTTATAGCCTTCATAAGTGTGATCAAATCTATTTCCTATAGGAAAACCGGTTTTTCAAGCTCAATAGTCCTATAATACCTTCAGTTATCCTACTTTACCTTGGATGCATCAGACATTACTTCTCAATACGTTTCAAACTCATATTTATTATTATTATAAATTATGGATATTATGCTAAAAATGATGGTGTATCGCAGATTTAAAATGCGTTTATCTCGAAAACGGTTGAGTTTAGGGAGATGAAAGAAGTATACCTTTTTTAAGTAAAACTAATAGGAAAATAAAAATTTTAATGTCAAAATTATACAGAGTGAGGGATAAAAAAATTTAACGTAATAAATAAGTGCTGAAAGGCGTATGTGGCGCCCTCTGGGCAATGCATAATTTTTGGTACGGAATTTAGTTTCCTCGACCCAAAAAACCCCCACATACCAAATTTCATGTTGTTATCTCATACCTCTCAGGAAATATTCAATAATAAATAAAAAAAAAAGTTTAACTTTCACACCCTGTATCTCCAAAACGCCCCATTATTTTTGTCCGACAAGTGATCCAATATGCATTACACATGTAAAAGAACAGCACAAAATAAAAATGACATCTGTGGTAATAAATAAAAAATTTTCAGGAAATTGATATCTTCGGCGCGTCCGACTGCGCATATGCCCCGTGAAAATTGTCCGACAAGGTTACCACATTATTGTAAAAATGTTTTATGGTATATTCTGATAAAATTATCAATGTGGTAATAAATTTATTATTTTCATAAATTTGACATATTAGCGTGTCCGACGCGTCGTATGCCCCAATATTTTTGTCCGACAAAATTATTTTCGCTGTTTATATGATAAAAACCATTGATTAAAATAAAATGACCAATGTGGTTATAAATTTTTTTCTTGCATAAAATTGACAACTTCGTGACCGCTTGACAGACAAACGCCCCACTGCCATGATGCGCTAAGCTCGAAATTTGTCCGACTCCACCCAAATAACAAGTACAAAAAGTTTCAACGGTGTGGTCATAAATAATAATTTTATATGGGGGCCTAAGAACTATAATTTTTGATTAGAATTTTGTAATTTTTGGCAATTTTCACTCGTCATATCGATAGTTTTTATTATAACAATATACAGGGTGTTTGGTAAAGAATGGGCCATAGCTTAACCTCAGGTTCCTGAGGTTAAAATAGGCCGATTTAAGCTAACTTACCTTAGTACAAAGTTTATAATAACCGAGATACAGGGTGTCAAAGTTAAACTTTTTTTTTTATTTATTATTGAATATTTCCTGACAGGCATGAGATATCAACACGAAATTTGGTATGAGGGGGTTTTTCGGGACGAGAAAACTAAATTCCCTACCAAAAGTTATGTATTGGCTAGTGGGCGCCACATACGCCTTTCAGGAATCATTTAATACGTTCATTTTTTTTTATCCGTCACTCCGTATAATTTTGACATTAAAATTTTTATTCCCCTATTAGTTTTACTTAAAAAAGATATACATATCTCTTTCATCTCCCTAAACTCAACCGTTTACGAGATAAACGCATTTTAAATCTGCGGTGCAACATAATTTTTAGCATAATATCATTGTAGTTACACCAGAAAAATAACAAAACCATAAAATTATCCAAAAATGTATCGCAAATTTCTTCAAATGGAATTTGCGATGCAATAACATAAATTTGAGAACTGGCACAATTATTATGGTTTTAAGTTATTTTTCGGGTGTAACTACAATTAGTCCTGTCGCCAGAGGGGGTACAACGGCCTCCTTAATTCAGATGGACTTGTTATAAACAAAGAACTTGAGGAATTACATAGCAGCGATTTTTGGCAAAACAAAACATTTTTTTGTATTTTTTGGGTGATTCTCAGCAAAAAATGCTCTTACAAGTTTTTTCGTAGGATGCATAGTTTTCGAGATAAACGCTGTTGAACTTTCAAAAAATCGAAAAAGTGCAATTTTTGAACCGGAATAACTTTTGATTAAAAAATAAAATAGCAATTCTGCTAACTGCATTTGAAAGTTCAAGTCAAATTACATCGGTTTTGATTATTTGCATTGCTAAAAATTAAGTTTTTATTTGTCAAACAAAGCTATAAACACATAGTGTTTCCCGTGCCAAATGCATGCGTTTTAATGTACGTAATATACGTAGAAATTCTGTATGCGCGCCTACTCGTTCGATTTCAAATTAGAAATGCATTGAAAACACCATTCAATCACTATGTGTTTAAAGCTTTGTTTAACAATAAAAAAAATATTTTTTAGCAATGAAAATATTCAAAGCCGATAGAATTTGACTTGAACTTTCAAATGCAGTAAGCAGAATTGCTATTTTATTTTTCAATCAAAAGTTATTCGGGTTCAAAAATTGCAATTTTTCGATTTTTTAAAAGTTCAACCTCGTTTATGTCGAAAACTATGCATCCTACGAAAAAACTTGAAAAATCGCTGTTATGTGATTCCTCAAGTTCCTTGTTTATAACAATCCTATCGACATCCGGATCGACTCTTACCCAAAAAATTCGTGTTCTACGGGTCAAAATACATAAAGAAAACTTGGGTAAGTCCATCTGAATTAAGGAGGCCGTTGTACCCCTACTGGCGACAGGACTAAATGACATTGTGCTGAAAATGATGGTGTATCGCAGATTTAAAATGCGTTTATCTCGAAAACGGTTGAGTTTAGGGAGATGAAAGAAGTATACTTTTTTTAAGTAAAACTAATAGGAGGATAAAAATTTTAATGTCAAAATTATACAGAGTGAGGGATAAAAAGAATTGAACGTAATAAATGAGTGCTGAAAGGCGTATGTGGCGCCCTCTGGGCAATACATAATTTTTGGTAGGGAATTTAGTTTTCTCGACCCAAAAAAACCCCACATACCAAATTTCATGTTGTTATCTCATACCTGTCAGGAAATATTCAATAATAAATAAAAAAAAGTTTACCTTTGACACCCTGTATCTCGGTTATTATAAACTTTGTACTTAGGTAAGTTAGCTTAAATCGACCTATTTTAACCTCAGGAACCTGAGGCTAAGCTATGGCCCATTCTTTACCAAACACCCTGTATGCTATGAGTAATTTAAAGATATCAAAATTGGTGTGGAGAAAGAGGACAACAATAAAAAGGGGATGGTTCGAAAATTATGATCCTATCGTTTATATCTTTGCCGTAAATGCCAGTGAACTTTGACCGGTTGTATCTCAGGAACCACTCATCACAATTAAACGTCTTTTCTTTGAAAAGAAGCGCCTTGTCGCTCTTTTTTCAATACCGTTTTCATGATTTAATTTAATTTAATATTTTCCGAGATATTCTTTTTGTTTATAAGCCAAAAAATTGTTTATAATTTTAAAATATTCCTGAGGCCGCCTAAATAGTCCAATTTCAATTCTGTACAGTACATTAGATAGGTACAGTATCTTTTATACAAAAATCATAGTTATTCTTATGTATCAGAATTATTGTGGTTATTATAGCGACCGTAAATTTTTAATTAACAATTCAACTGTTGCTAAACTGTTCATTCAATTTCCATCGGCTTCTGGAATTTTATTCTATACGAAAAGAGCTTTTATATTACCAAGTTATTTAATTATTTATAAACAGTTACTTAACTAAAATTTTAGTTGAAAATTAAAGATTTTGTTGGAAAACCCCGCATTTTCCGGGGAAAATTTTCGTCTAAGTAAATCGGGAAAAAGGCGTCTTTATGCAGAATTTAATTACGGTGAATTTTTATTTGAGTGTTTTTGTAAAGTTAAATTCCTTGGAGTTATAGAGCAAAATTTGAAAAAAAAACACGATTTTCAGGCTCCATTTTGTTCATAAAAAAAGTAGCACACTACCTGCGGATTTTGCATACCTATATTATTAATATATACAATCATAAGATTCGGTTCCAGCAATAAAATTGCTGGTAAATAACTTTTCCCAAAAATGGCCTATTCTCTGATAATCTGTCCAGAATATCAGTAGTTCTTTTCTAATTTAAAAATCCACGAGGAAAAAGTTTTCCTGTAGATGGCCGTATACCATATATTACAAAAAAACAAGTAAAATCCTTTATAAAAGGTATATTTATTAAAATTCCGTAAAAAGAGCTACATCACAGTACTAGTTTTCGATCTGATAACAGATCATCATCAGTGCTGACCTAAAATAAGTATAACCTGATAAGTTAACGCAAAGTTTTTGAAATTTTGACAACGGTTTTAAAAAGTTATAGGTTATACTCACATGATGCTGACATGCTAACCACCAAAATACAAAAATATTCGAGTCTTTAAACTTGATCCGTCATGGAGATATTGATTATAATTGTGAAATTGAACATGGATGCATCACATATCACATGTATTCTGCTCGAGGTACCATTTGAGCCCAAATTGAGTTGTTCACATGTTGAATAGATGGTTTTCCGTTATATTATCAGTCGCCAGTCGTCACCATCTATTCAACATGTGAACAACTCAATTTGGGCTCAAATGGTACCTCGAGCAGAATACATGTGATATTTTATGCATCCATGTTCAATTTCACAATTATAATCAATATCTCCATGACGGATTAAGTTTAAAGGGTTTTTACAAAAATATTTTTGTATTTTAGTGGTTATCATGTCAGCATCTTGTGAGTATAACCTATAACTTTTTTAAAACCATAGTCAAAATTTAAAAAACTTTACGTTAACTTATCAGGTTATATTTATTTTAAATAAATAGAAAAAGACTGTTTGACTTGTACACACTTCTATATAAATCTAAACGGGAACTGGTGTATGTTTTCAAAAGACTGATAGTGTGTAAATAAATTTATTAAATCAGCTAAGTACTTTCAGCATATTATGCCATCATCAGAGCTATCCTATAAAAAGACTAAGTTGAAAAATCTTATTCATAAAAAATCATAAAGTGAAACTTACGTCTTATAGGTGTAAAAACCTCAAAAGAAGAGAAAACTTCGAACAAACACATTCTTTAGTTTAAAATAAACCCAGGGATATAACCACTGGTTAGGGTAAAAACCCTTAAATGTTTAAAAATTACATTTAATGTGTTTTTTATAAAATGGCTACCATTCTTACAAACAGCTGTTACTGACAATATTCAAAAACGACAGGCTGCTGACGGAAACAATAGTTCCTAGCGACATCTGTGTTTTTAAAATTATTTAAATTTTTTTTTTTTTGAAAATGACTAAGTTGTCATATGTAGGTTACTAATTAATGAAATTAATATGAAAACTGAAGTTAAATTTAAATGACAATTGTTAAGTTTAAAGTAAAGTTAAATGTGAAAATAATCAAATTATCAAAGTATTATTAATTATTAAAAAACCAAACAACCAGTCAGTTCTGACCAAATATAGAAGTGAGATAGATGAAAACCAAGGAGAAGCACCGTTGGACAAGCTCAGAGTTCCAAAACTGTTTGAAAACAATATTATTATTAAAAGGCAAATCGAAAATATTTACTTATTGTAATCAATGAAAGAAAATTCAAATATGTTATAAAGTAATGTTCAAAAAACTAGAGCAATTGTTGGGCATGCTGAATATAACAGTATTAAAGAAACTTCTTAAAGATTGGATCAAATTTACAATTTAATTGAACCTGGGTGTTAACACAATTTTGAGGATTTCTTTTTAATTCCCTGCTAATTTCTAAGTCTTCTAATAAATTCATTTTTGTATAGTTGTTAATGGGTATACTATGTAGAATCCTACTATCTCTTTGGGGACTGAAGTTATGTTTAGAAGCATGTAAGTGATTGCCAAAACTAGATTTGTCAATCTTAGACAAATGTTCTTTGATGCGTGTTTCCAAAGGTCGCATAGTTCTCCCCACATAAGTAACAGGGCAGTCTCCACAGGACAATTTGTATATACCACTTTTTGATGTTTTTCCAATTTTATCTTTGGTATGAGAAAAAATAGATTTGATATTTTCCTTACATTTGAATGATAGTTTAAGGTTGGGGATGTTATTTAGGATTTTGGCTATATTATCTGAAGGATAACCTATGTATGATATTGATCTATACGTAACTGCTGTAGTGGAATTGTTAAGGACAGAATTGTAAGCTAGGGATCTATTCCTTTTACTCCTTAATTTGTTGAGGATGTTATCAACTAAAGTAGGGGAATAACCATTACTATATGCAAGTTGTTTGATAATATCTAATTCTGAATTGAAATTAGTATCTGATAATGGTAGACTAAGTAAACGATGGATGTAGCAATAAAAGGAAGCCATCTTCTGTTGAAAAGGATGGTTAGAAGATCTAGGGATGGTATGGTCAGTCTGAGTAGGTTTTCTAAAGACTGAAAAAATTAATTTACTGTCCATCCTAGTTAAAGTAAGGTCTAGAAAATTTATAGACTTGTTGGACTCGGTTTCTAGAGTGAAATTTATAGCTGGATGTAAATTGTTGAGCAAATAAAGAATATTTTCAGCATCTGTAGAATTGCCATCTATAATAGCCAATACATCATCAACATACCTGAACCAGTATAAGATTTTTTGGAAAGAGTTTTGGTTCGAAGAATTATTATCGAATATGTTAACCTCGAGGTTGTTAAGAAACAAATCTGCTAGCAAAGGTGATAAAGGATTACCCATTGCCAAGCCTTGTGATTGTCTATAAATAATATCGTTAAAGGTGAAGAAATCTTGCGATAAACAAAATTTAAGTAAATCCAACAAGTGAGGAATTGAAACTCTATTAATATTACTTTTAATAAGTAAATCTACAATAACTTTACAACCTTCTTATTCTGTCAAAAATTCTACCGATTTAGTAAATAAGCTGTCAGTTTTAAACTTACCCAGAGACTTCTTTCTAGTTTCTTTTGATGTAAGTAATTTGTTTACTAATGTACCTAGAGATGAAACCATTCCTATAGTGGAGAATTTACTTATTAAAAGTAATATTAATAGAGTTTCAATTCCTCACTTGTTGGATTTACTTAAATTTTGTTTATCGCAAGATTTCTTCACCTTTAACGATATTATTTATAGACAATCACAAGGCTTGGCAATGGGTAATCCTTTATCACCTTTGCTAGCAGATTTGTTTCTTAACAACCTCGAGGTTAACATATTCGATAATAATTCTTCGAACCAAAACTCTTTCCAAAAAATCTTATACTGGTTCAGGTATGTTGATGATGTATTGGCTATTATAGATGGCAATTCTACAGATGCTGAAAATATTCTTTATTTGCTCAACAATTTACATCCAGCTATAAATTTCACTCTAGAAACCGAGTCCAACAAGTCTATAAATTTTCTAGACCTTACTTTAACTAGGATGGACAGTAAATTAATTTTTTCAGTCTTTAGAAAACCTACTCAGACTGACCATACCATCCCTAGATCTTCTAACCATCCTTTTCAACAGAAGATGGCTTCCTTTTATTGCTACATCCATCGTTTACTTAGTCTACCATTATCAGATACTAATTTCAATTCAGAATTAGATATTATCAAACAACTTGCATATAGTAATGGTTATTCCCCTACTTTAGTTGATAACATCCTCAACAAATTAAGGAGTAAAAGGAATAGATCCCTAGCTTACAATTCTGTCCTTAACAATTCCACTACAGCAGTTATGTATAGATCAATATCATACATAGGTTATCCTTCAGATAATATAGCCAAAATCCTAAATAACATCCCCAACCTTAAACTATCATTCAAATGTAAGGAAAATATCAAATCTATTTTTTCTCATACCAAAGATAAAATTGGAAAAACATCAAAAAGTGGTATATACAAATTGTCCTGTGGAGACTGCCCTGTTACTTATGTGGGGAGAACTATGCGACCTTTGGAAACACGCATCAAAGAACATTTGTCTAAGATTGACAAATCTAGTTTTGGCAATCACTTACATGCTTCTAAACATAACTTCAGTCCCCAAAGAGATAGTAGGATTCTACATAGTATACCCATTAACAACTATACAAAAATGAATTTATTAGAAGACTTAGAAATTAGCAGGGAATTAAAAAGAAATCCTCAAAATTGTGTTAACACCCAGGTTCAATTAAATTGTAAATTTGATCCAATCTTTAAGAAGTTTCTTTAATACTGTTATATTCAGCATGCCCAACAATTGCTCTAGTTTTTTGAACATTACTTTATAACATATTTGAATTTTCTTTCATTGATTACAATAAGTAAATATTTTCGATTTGCCTTTTAATAATAATATTGTTTTCAAACAGTTTTGGAACTCTGAGCTTGTCCAACGGTGCTTCTCCTTGGTTTTCATCTATCTCACTTCTATATTTGGTCAGAACTGACTGGTTGTTTGGTTTTTTAATAATTACTAATACTTTGATAATTTGATTATTTTCACATTTAACTTTACTTTAAACTTAACAATTGTCATTTAAATTTAACTTCAGTTTTCATATTAATTTCATTAATTAGTAACCTACATATGACAACTTAGTCATTTTCAAAAAAAAATTTTAAATAATTTTAAAAACACAGATGTCGCTAGGAACTATTGTTTCCGTCAGCAGCCTGTCGTTTTTGAATATTGTCAGTAACAGCTGTTTGTAAGAATGGTAGCCATTTTATAAAAAACACATTAAATGTAATTTTTAAACATTTAAGGGTTTTTACCCTAACCAGTGGTTATATCCCTGGGTTTATTTTAAACTAAAGAATGTGTTTGTTCGAAGTTTTCTCTTCTTTTGAGGTTTTTACACCTATAAGACGTAAGTTTCACTTTATAATTTTTTATGAATAAGATTTTTCAACTTAGTCTTTTTATAGGATAGCTCTGATGATGGCATAATATGCTGAAAGTACTTAGCTGATTTAATAAATTTATTTACACACTATCAGTCTTTTGAAAACATACACCAGTTCCCGTTTAGATTTATATAGAAGTGTGTACAAGTCAAACAGTCTTTTTCTATTCATTATCTACAGTATGGTAGTTGACTTTAGTAAATACCTAAGACTGTCAAAGAAGAGAGAGTTGCTGAACATCGACATTTGGTTCATCCACAAATGCATTAAATTCAAAGTTACACCAACTTTTGCAAAATGTAAGGTACCTTCCACTGCTACTCTTAATTTTAAGTCACAAATAGAAAGGAAATTTCTTCAAAAAGAACTTTGTAAACATCATGCACATTTAGATAAGATTAATGTTCAGCTTAAAATACTTTATGACAACATTGTAAGAGAGGTTCCGTTTGATAATTTCAGAGATTCCATAGCTAATCATTTAGATAATTTAGAGTACATAAAACAGTCTAAATTCAATAGAGTAAATAACAAGCTTCACAATTTGATAAAAAAGAAAAATAATCTCAACAGTAATAGTCAAAACACTAATAGATTGATGGGTTCCTTTAATTTTAGATTTCACAAACGTACAGTTAACTTGTCAACTTGCTCTTTTACTAATAAAGAACTTGATTTTCTGTCCAAAGGTTTAAAATTCTCTACTCTAGTACCTTTTAACAATAAAATGGTTGAGGAATTTTCAGTTGATATTGATACCATTATAGAAAGCTTACCTTTAGACAACATTTCTAAAACTAACTTGAAAAGCAATTGTTTTCTTTCTTTACAAAAAGATCTGATCAAATTTAATAACAATGTTAATAACATTAAAACCAAATGTTTTAAACAACTCCATTTGATTAGACAATTATCCTTCAAACTGAAAAGTAATAACCTCATCATAACTAAAGCTGACAAAGGCAACTGCCTCATCATCATGCATCATAGTGATTATGTTCAGAAAACTGAAGAGTTTTTAAGAAATAACAACTTTGACATTTTAGATAGAAATCCTCTAAATAAATTAATCACTAACCTAAAAAATACCTTATCTAAACATAAAGATTTCCTACAATTACATAAAACGAAAGAAAAAACCTTCATTTTGTCAAATCCTCAAATACCTAGACTATATGGTTTACCAAAAATTCACAAACCGAATGTTCCTATGAGACCAGTGGTTAGCTTTTACAACACACCAGTTGTTACATTGTCTAAATTCATTAATTCCATTTTACAATCTACAATAACTTTACAACCTTCTTATTCTGTCAAAAATTCTACCGATTTAGTAAATAAGCTGTCAGTTTTAAACTTACCCAGAGACTTCTTTCTAGTTTCTTTTGATGTAAGTAATTTGTTTACTAATGTACCTAGAGATGAAACCATTCCTATAGTGGAGAATTTACTTATTAAAAGTAATATTAATAGAGTTTTAATTCCTCACTTGTTGGATTTACTTAAATTTTGTTTATCGCAAGATTTCTTCACCTTTAACGATATTATTTATAGACAATCACAAGGCTTGGCAATGGGTAATCCTTTATCACCTTTGCTAGCAGATTTGTTTCTTAACAACCTCGAGGTTAACATATTCGATAATAATTCTTCGAACCAAAACTCTTTCCAAAAAATCTTATACTGGTTCAGGTATGTTGATGATGTATTGGCTATTATAGATGGCAATTCTACAGATGCTGAAAATATTCTTTATTTGCTCAACAATTTACATCCAGCTATAAATTTCACTCTAGAAACCGAGTCCAACAAGTCTATAAATTTTCTAGACCTTACTTTAACTAGGATGGACAGTAAATTAATTTTTTCAGTCTTTAGAAAACCTACTCAGACTGACCATACCATCCCTAGATCTTCTAACCATCCTTTTCAACAGAAGATGGCTTCCTTTTATTGCTACATCCATCGTTTACTTAGTCTACCATTATCAGATACTAATTTCAATTCAGAATTAGATATTATCAAACAACTTGCATATAGTAATGGTTATTCCCCTACTTTAGTTGATAACATCCTCAACAAATTAAGGAGTAAAAGGAATAGATCCCTAGCTTACAATTCTGTCCTTAACAATTCCACTACAGCAGTTATGTATAGATCAATATCATACATAGGTTATCCTTCAGATAATATAGCCAAAATCCTAAATAACATCCCCAACCTTAAACTATCATTCAAATGTAAGGAAAATATCAAATCTATTTTTTCTCATACCAAAGATAAAATTGGAAAAACATCAAAAAGTGGTATATACAAATTGTCCTGTGGAGACTGCCCTGTTACTTATGTGGGGAGAACTATGCGACCTTTGGAAACACGCATCAAAGAACATTTGTCTAAGATTTACAAATCTAGTTTTGGCAATCACTTACATGCTTCTAAACATAACTTCAGTCCACAAAGAGATAGTAGGATTCTACATAGTATACCCATTAACAACTATACAAAAATGAATTTATTAGAAGACTTAGAAATTAGCAGGGAATTAAAAAGAAATCCTCAAAATTGTGTTAACACCCAGGTTCAATTAAATTGTAAATTTGATCCAATCTTTAAGAAGTTTCTTTAATACTGTTATATTCAGCATGCCCAACAATTGCTCTAGTTTTTTGAACATTACTTTATAACATATTTGAATTTTCTTTCATTGATTACAATAAGTAAATATTTTCGATTTGCCTTTTAATAATAATATTGTTTTCAAACAGTTTTGGAACTCTGAGCTTGTCCAACGGTGCTTCTCCTTGGTTTTCATCTATCTCACTTCTATATTTGGTCAGAACTGACTGGTTGTTTGGTTTTTTAATAATTAATAATACTTTGATAATTTGATTATTTTCACATTTAACTTTACTTTAAACTTAACAATTGTCATTTAAATTTAACTTCAGTTTTCATATTAATTTCATTAATTAGTAACCTACATATGACAACTTAGTCATTTTCAAAAAAAAAATTTTAAATAATTTTAAAAACACAGATGTCGCTAGGAACTATTGTTTCCGTCAGCAGCCTGTCGTTTTTGAATATTGTCAGTAACAGCTGTTTGTAAGAATGGTAGCCATTTTATAAAAAACACATTAAATGTAATTTTTAAACATTTAAGGGTTTTTACCCTAACCAGTGGTTATATCCCTGGGTTTATTTTAAACTAAAGAATGTGTTTGTTCGAAGTTTTCTCTTCTTTTGAGGTTTTTACACCTATAAGACGTAAGTTTCACTTTATAATTTTTTATGAATAAGATTTTTCAACTTAGTCTTTTTATAGGATAGCTCTGATGGTGGCATAATATGCTGAAAGTACTTAGCTGATTTAATAAATTTATTTACACACTATCAGGCTTTTGAAAACATACACCAGTTCCCGTTTAGATTTATATTTATTTTAGGTCAGCACTGATGATGATCGGTTATCCAATCGACAACTAGTTCTGTGATGTAGCCCTTTTCAGGGAATTTCAATAAATATACCTTTTATAAAGGATTTTACGTATTTTTTCTTTTCAAACTTATGCTTACCACTGTTTCTTAACTAGTTTTTCCAAGATTTAATTAAAAAGGAGAGGTGACAAGGCGTCTCCTTGTTTCAGACCAATGCTTATTTCAAACTATTCTGAGAGTTTATTACCTATCCGTACTTTGGATTTACATCCGTTTACACGAGTTAACGGGCTGGATAAGTTTTTTTAGAGCTAAAAATTCTGCCATTGCATTCCACATATGATCTCTTATGCTGTTCTACGCTTATGGAAAATATAGATACACTCAGAAAAATGAAAGAATACCCATGCGTCATCGATGATATGCATATCAAAAATTTCTAGTCAAAACCAAAACAAAGTCTAAACTAAGTTAATACTGAAAATAAACGGATGTGACTACTACCCCACCATACCATTTTTCGTTGCGTAAGAATGTGTCAAAAAATTTTTGTGATGTTATTCTTTTTCTGATAACATATATTTATTGGTGATAAATGTTACTATTACTACCGTAATTAATTATTTGATATAGATTAATAATACAAATATAATGAGTAACCAAATATATTATGAATTTCTCCATGTTAAAGTTGCCAGTGGACGTAAATAGTAACAGGAATTAAAAAAATGTCGTTTATGTCAGCTACATTAAGTGATTAAAATGAAAGTAAACTTAATGAATTTAGATCATTAGGTATGCAGATCATTTTCCATTATCTCCAAATAAATATACTTTCGTAAAAATATACTAAGGGAGCGTTCAAGTATTACGTAACGCGATTTTTGAAGATATTTAACCCCCCCCCCCTACGTAACGCACTCTTATGGGAGTTTAACTATTGCGTAACGATTTTTGAACCCCCCCCCCCCACCTGCGTTAAGTAATACTTGAACGGTCCCTAATCTGTAATTTCATACATTATGATTGAAAAGTCAGAGTAATATGTACACGTTTGGCGAACTCATAGACAGAAGTTAACCATATTGACAGATGATTATTTACAAATTTTATTGACGTATTTTAATTAAATAAATACTTACCAAACCAAAAATACAATATAATATGAAAATAGCTCTTAAAAGAACTGAATTTATTCAAGTAAATACGACTGATTATTAAAATTTATAAACTCTTCCGAACCTAACCCAGTTTCACTGTCAAAGTGACAGAAATCGAATCAGTCAGATTATAGTTGACCAGCACGATTACTCGAATAGTAGTTTATACAAGCATTATCTCTACTCATGTTGAATGTTTTTCTAAAAATGACATTAGAAGTACAGAAATAGTCAAGTGTGAGTTTAAATTTTTTACTAAATTAATATAACTACGTTGAACAATTGTATCGCCGTCTACCTCTGTCAATTATAAATATGTAACTGCGTATGTCTTGGATAACGTTTTTGCTTAGTAGACAACACTTTATATTCTATCTCTCTCGTTTGTTATTTATAGAAAAAGGCAGCAAATCCAAAATATGTGCTTGATATGATCGTTCATGGGTATTCTTTCATTTTTCCGACTGTAGTTCTATTGAATCCTCATCCTTTTTCAAGCAGCTGCCTTAGAGTAAAAAATCTGATCTATGATCAATCTATTTTTTTCGTATCCGGCTCGGTATTCCTCTATGAAATTTTCTACGAAAACTGTTAGCCTACTTAATAAGATGCTCGTTAAGATTTTGTACGCCGCATGAAGTAGGGAGATGCCTCTATAATTAGAGCACTTGATTTTGCCTCCATTTTTATGGATGGGGATTATTACACTTTGGTGCCATTCTGTTGGTATTTTCTCTTCGTAAAAATACTACACTATTCTAATTTTTTTTTTTGTTTTTCTATAAGTAATTTATATTTTAATATTAAATGAACTTCAGGTTAATGCGTGACGATACCTATACTGCTCATGCCGGTGCCAAATTCCCCATAAAATGGACTGCGCCAGAAGGTCTAGCTTACAATAAGTTTTCTACCAAATCAGATGTTTGGGCTTTTGGAATATTATTGTGGGAGATCGCTACGTACGGAATGTCACCATACCCTGGAGTAGATCTTACAGACGTTTACCACATGTTAGAAAAGGGTTACAGAATGGAATGTCCACCAGGATGTCCGCCGAAAATTTATGAATTAATGAGGCAATGTTGGCAGTGGCACGCCAATGATAGACCAACATTTAAGGAAATTCATCATGCGCTGGAAAATATGTTTCAGGAATCTAGCATAACGGAAGGTAAAATTTTACACATAAAATTAAATATTTTCTCTGTTTTTACCGCATTAATCAAAAGAATGTTCGTAAATAACATATTTACCCCAGGAAACGAAGCCGAAAAGTTACTAAAAAATCGAAAAATTCAGCTCAATTCGGAAGTCAATAGAAAAGGCGTACCATCTCGTGGGTATCGAAATATTTTTTCGTGGTTTTTTATTAACATTTAAACAAAAAATCGACTTTTTTCATTCATTTCAATATTGTATTACACAGGGTGTCCCGAAAAGATTGGTCATAAATTATACCACACATTCTGGGGTCAAAAATAGTTCGATTGAACCTAACTTACCTTAGTACAAATGGGCTCATAAAAAAAAGTTACAGCCCTTTGAAGTTACAAAATAAAAATCAATCTTTTTCAATATATCGAAAACTATTAGAGATTTTTATTGAAAATGGACATGTATCATTATTATGACAGGAACATCTTAAAACAAAATTATAGTGAAATTTGTCCACCACCTAAAAATCTTAAACCTCCCCAAACTTTTGTGTACGTTCCAATTAATATATTATTGTGGTACCATTAGTTAAACACAATGTTTTTAAACCTTTTTTGCCTCTTAGTATTTTTTCGATAAGCCAGTTTTTATCAAGATGCTGCTTCTTTTTTAATACATTTACATAAATATTTTATGGGGATTTTGTTCCTTTAAACCCCCCAAATGTTTGTGTACGTTCCAATTAAACCATTATTGTGGTACCATTAGTTAAACACAGTGTTTTTAAAACTTTTTTGCCTCTTAGTCTTTTTTTGATAAGTCACCTTTTATCGAGATGCGGCTTCTTTTTCAAAATATACCTAAAAATGTAAATTATAAATAAATTTTCAGATTATTAACAGGTCTATAATCGTACTTAAGCATATACAAATATGTGGTGGATTCGACAATAATATTCAAAATATCTTGATGGCACTGGCTTGTCGAAAAAGTACTAAGAGACAAAAAAGTTTAAGAAACATTGTGTTTAACTAATGGTGCCACAATAATAATTTAATTGGAACGTACACAGAAGTTTGGGGGGGGGGGGGTTGAAGGGAACAAAACCCCCATAAAATTGTTATGGGGTGCACAAATTTCACTTTAAATTTTTTTTAAGATGTTGCTTTCTTAAGAATGCCACATGTTCATTTTTAATAAAAAATCTCGAAAATTTAGTTTTCGATATATTGGAAAAAATCTATTTTCATTTTGTAACTTCAAAGGGCTGTAACTTTTTTTTGTGTGCACTATTGTATATAGGTAAGTGAGGTTCAATCAATCTATTTTTAACCCCAGAATCTGTGGTATAATTTATGACCAATCTTTTCGGGACACCCTGTATAAAACTACGAAACGTTCAACAGACGAGTTTCTTGAAAATATCTCTTGCAGTGGTATATCAATTTATTTGTGGATATTTTAAACTGACTTCAGCAAGATTAAGTCAAAGTAGAATTGTGCATTTTGAAACTAATAGAATTAAGCTTTCATCTCATAATTTTTGTTTTTTTTTTAATTCGATGTCCAACCTATTGAAAAACGGCCTCAAAAAACGCTAAAATTGGCATTTTTCGCAATTTTTAATTGTTTATTTGCATTTTACGCCTAAAGTATGCATTTTACGAAAAAATTACAAGCATAACTTTCGTCGTAAAATAATCCAAATTATCAAAAAAAAAAAAGGGATTTCGAAGCGAAAAACATTTCAAAGCATTTTGACAAAACCTCCCTCCTAAAACAATTGGGCTCTGAACTAAAAAAATTGCGTACGGCGTTATTTTGTAAAGGTTGTGTGTGTCTGTGTTTTATTGGCACTGAACCTGTACAGCCATGTGAAATATACCTTTTTTTTCTCAAGTGGGATCAACAAATAGCATTGTTTAAGAACTACTCAAAAGATCGTGCCCATATTTGACACATACAGTGAGGACATTTAGGTTTAAATGGAAATTAATTTAATTTTCTCGAGAATGGGCGAATTTGGAGATAAATCCCGAAACAGATCGATTTTTATTTTTAAATTATGATTTTTAGCATATCTGTCATACTAGTGACGTCATCCATCTGGGCGTGATAACGTAATCGATGATTTTTTTTAAATGAGAGTAGGGATCGTGTGATAGCTCATTTTAAAGGTTATTTCATTCTCTATTTAGTAATGTAAACGTTAAGATAAATTTATACAGGGGTCCAAAATTTTTTTTGAAATAATTGATTGATAATAATTAATTGAAACAAAAAGTAGAGTGTATGTAATTTATTTAATTCAAAATACATTTTAGTGCTGCCAGAAAACAGAAAGCAATGTTTATTTGTGAAATAAATATTTTTACTTATTTTCTGATAGCAGTAAAATGTATTTTGAATTAAATAAATTGCTTACATTCTTCTGTTTTTGTCAATTAATTTAATAAAAAAAATTTTTTTGAATGCCCTGCATAAATAATTATGTTAATATTTATATTACTGAATAGAGAATTGAATACCCTTTCAAATAAGCTAGCACACGACTCCTATTCTCATTTGAAAAATATACATATACATGCCAAAAAATCATGATTCAAAAATAAAAATCGACCTCTTTCGGGATTTATCTCCAAAATCGCCCATTATCGAGAAAATGAATTTTTCTACGACCGTTTAATAACATGCTCATTATTCGCTATTTTTTCATAGATAATAGCACCCATTACTGTACCCGTGAGTAATAATTCATTACTCACGGGCTGAAGTTACTCACGGGTCATTACTCACGGGCTGAAGTTAGATTCAAGTGGCGCATGCCACTTTTAATATTAATCGTATATAAACTGCAAATAAAATTACTTAAACTTGTTTATTTAATACAATATTTATTGTAATTTATACCAATAATTAACTTCGAAAAATGTTTAAAGGAATTTTAACTGTAACAATGTCAGTATATTTTTTACTTTTATATCTTACTAAAAATTTTGACGTTTATCATTTAATTTAGTGACAATGACATTAGCGCATTTTGTTTATGTTAATTGGAATTTATAACTAATATTGTGTTTGTTTTTCAAGTTATATTGTGTTAAATATGTTATAACATATTATGTATAGTTATAAGTTATATTATTATATTATATGTATATAGTTAAATGTAAATATACATTATAACTATATACCTAATATATGAAATACGTTCACTGACAGTATAGGTACAAATTTAAGCTTATAATTTTTTGGAAACGAATAGATGTTATATTGACTATTTCTAGTTGTATTTTTACAATAAATAAGAATTTAGTAATAGTAGGCAACCAATTATTCAGCCACGTACTAGGGGTAAATAGCATTTAGGTATTTTTGTAAATTATTATAATTTAAATCTCGAGTAGATAATTAAATTTTTTACTAATTAAAATAAAAAAAGGTCGTAGAAAAAGTATAGTATTCTACTCGCATGTAATGGCTATTACTCACTCTGATGAATTACGACACTCGCCTACGGCTCGTGTCGCAAACTTCATCATCGTGAGTAATAGCCGTCATTACATGCTCGTTGAATAATATACTATTATTCTAACCTAAACGTCCTCACTGTAGAGTAACTACATAAAAACTCATATTATGAAATATATTTTAAATATGTATTGTTATTGTTTATTTTAATAATTTTATAACCAATTGGAAAAATGCTGTCTTTCGGGTTTAATTTGCAATAAATTTATTTGTTTATATACATTTTTTAACTTCATTTTAAAGGGCAAGTATTTTCAAAAAAGTCGTGTGTTGAACGTTTCCATTTACAATGCGTAGTTTTTTCACAATACTGAAATGAATGAGAAAAGTCGCTTTTTTTGCTTAAACGGTAATAAAAAAACTATGACGTAATAAAAAATTTCGATACCCACGAGTCTTTTCCATTTATTGTTCCCAGATATTGCAGTTAAAAAACAGCGGCCAGTAATTTTTCGATTTTTAAATGCCTGGTTTCCTGGGGTAGTTGTCTTTATTCGTCATTTTAACTCGACTTATTTTTAATAACCACTCGGTGCCAATAATGAACTCTTTTAAAACGATTATGTAACATGGGTATTAATGGGTAAACAATTTTAAAGCTTTATATACAGTGATAAGCACCTTAATAACCGACAAAATAACGCAAAAGATGGAAAACATATTAATTTGTGAGATAAAAAAATATGAAACTAGTAGAGGTGTGAAATTTAGCAATAGGAACCTATACATTTACATTGTAGTGATTGTTTCCCATCTTAAGACATATCGGACGAGTTTGGCAACTGCCACTGTGACAGTAACAGTTTTAGTTGACATACTCCTCTGATGCGTCTAAAGGTGGGAAAGAATCAATATAATGTAAATTTATAGGTTACTATCGCTAAAGTTCCCATCTATACTAGTTTTATCTCTTTTTATCTCACTACTTAATATGTTTTCTATCTTTTGCGTTATTTTGTCGGTTATTAGCGCGCTCATCACTGTATACATTTTAATTTAACTTTTTTCTCAATAGCCTATTGTGTCGAGAGCTTTCTCGATTACCATATTAAAATTTTAACAGGATATGACATTTTAGCGTAACAGCTTATCGCAGCATTTCGTAAAGAGCTTTTCAAACAAAAATCAACAAAAATCTCAATGTCAATATTTGGGGTGATTTGTTGAACTGTCTACTCCTTGTTCTCAGTCATGTGCAACGTGTGAGTAAAAAATCTATTAGTACACACTTTGTGAAAATTATACACTAACTTGTTGGAGTCTTATCGACTTTATTTCTTTTTATTATATTAGCGTCTGGATATAGATCAAGCCCAAAGATCCTTCCTAGGATTTTTCTTTCTCATACACGTAGTCACTCTTCGTTTGCCTTTGTTATCGTCCACGTTTCGCTATCATACGTCACTACGGGTCGTATGATTGTTTTATATAGTTTTATCTTTGTACGCGTTGTTAGTTGTTTCGATTTTATAAGGTTTTGTAGGTCATTAAGTCATCTGTTACGGGCTTGTATCCTATTGTTTATTTTTTGTGATCCGTTATTGTCTTCAGTTATTGTTGTTCCAAGATACTTAAATTCTCTGACGCACTCTATCATTCTACAGTGCTAGTCAAAAGCCCGTACCCCCCTCGTATCTTTTGAACGGTTATACCTATAATAGTGAAATTTGGAGGGAGGAAATAAACGGATGTAAGCTTCTTAACTAGTCATGGCAGGTGACGTAATTATGACAGATGACTTTACAGCGCCACTGTGACAAGATAATTTTAAATGGGACCTTATGGCAAGTGATACCTCGTTTGGAAGGTATTGAAAATACATATTCAGTCATACTAATCTTACTTGAGTTTAAGCTAATTTTGATGAATAAATGAAATAAATATAAAATTGTAGTTCGCATTTAATTAATAAAAATTCAAAATTCCGCATATGATTACTTGTCAAAAAGGTTGACGTTGACGTAAAAACTACTAGAGAATTGAAAAACTTCAACTTTTTTGACAAAAAACAAAAAAACCATAGGCGGACATTTGAATTTTTATTAATTAAATGCGAAACTCCAATATTATATTTATTTAATTTATTCACCAAAATCAAAATCAATTAAAACCCAAAAAAATAGTATGACTGAATAGGTATTTTGAATACCTTTTAAACGAGGTATCACTTGCCATAAGGTCCCATTTAAAATTATTAGGCCAGGGTAATAAGACAAAAATATACCCTGTTCGTGACACTTCAGCAGCCAGGGTACTGAAGCGTTTTTTCGACAAGTAATCCCTATAGGAACAAATTGTAACTATTTCCTGCGTAGGATCTGGCGGCCATTTTTATTTATAAACAATTACCTGTCAAAAATGGCATTTCTCCCTTTTTTTTTTCAAATCAATGGAAAACAGTGAAACTTATTATTTTTTTAGTACAAATATCTTTGAGATTATGGAAAAAGCTTTAAAATGACATATCACAAAGTTTGATATACTCATTTATTGTTAATATAATTGCGAAAAAAGGTCGGAATTGCAAAAAAAAAATATTTTCGCAATAACTGTTGTAAAAATTAGTGTACAAAGTTGAAATTTTTGTCAAATGAGGGTTCTTTAGTGCTTAATATGTGATAAAAATTTCAAAGCCATTCATTCAATTGTTTAAATTTTATTCCAATTGTTTATCTCAGAGAGCATTTTTTTTGCAATCACATAAGTCAGAAAAAAATGACGTTAGAACCATTCGACAGGTGTGAAATGGAAGAGCATGAGCGATATTTTCAACATGGTTTAAAAAAAGCGAATAAAAAATGCATTTATTAGTAACAAATAATTATGCAACAGTATCGTAAATATTTCCTTATAAACTTTTTGAATAACTTTTTCCAAAAAAATTAACTTTTTTACCCTGTTTTAAGTGCACAACTACCAAGTAATGTTATTTATATCATAATTGATAAAAAATTTTGTATTGTAAATAGTGATAAATATATAAATATAATTTCTTATATAACAAAATAAAAAGTTTATAAGGAAAGATTTACGATACTTTTGCATAATTATTTATTACTAATAAATGCATTTTTTATTCGCTTTTTTAAACCAAGTTGAAAATATAGCTCATGCTCTTTCATTTGACACCTGTGGAATGGTTCTAACGTCATTTTTTTCTGACTTATGTTATTCCAAAAAAAAAATGCTCTCTGGGATAAACAATTTGAATAAAATTTAAACAATTGAATGAATCGCTTTGAAATTTTTATCACATTAAGCACCAAAGAACCCTTATATGACAAAAATTTCAAAGCTGTACACTAATTTTTACAATAGATATTGCAAAATTATTTTTTTTTGCAATTCCGATCTTTTTTCGCAATTACATTAACAATAAATATGAGTATATCAAACTTTGCAATACGTCATTTTAAAGCTTTTTCCATAATCTCAAAGATATTTGTACTAAAAAACCATAAGTTTCACTGTTTTCCATTTATTTGAAGAAAAAAAGGGAAAATGCCATTTTTTGACACTTAATTGTTTATAAATAAAAATGGCCGCCAGATCCTACGCAGGAAATAGTTACAATTTGCTCTTATAAGTATTACCTGTCGAAAAAACGCTTCAGTACCCGGGCTGCTCGAAATTCAGTACCCGGGCTGTCATGGAAAAAACCTTATTACCCTGGAATATGTCGGTCACAGTGGCTCTGTAACGTCATCTGTCACTATTACGTCACTTGTCATGACTAGTTAAGAAGCTTACGTCCGTTTATTTTCTCCTTCAAAATTTCACTATTATAGGTATAACCGTTCAAAAGATACGAGGGGGGTACGGACTTTTGACTAGCACTGTATATTCTATCTCTGTTTCGGTGATTGCGGCCCATGCACATATTTAGTCTTGTTTTCGTTGCTTAGGAGCCCTATCTTCTGTACTTCCTTCTCGAACTTGACAAAAGTCCCGTTCATCCTTAATCTGGTGTTACCTATTGATTGATATATTATCTGCAAATGCCAAGAGTAAGTTTGGTTCTTCTCGATAGAATACTGTAGTCGGTTTTCCGATTCTTGCACTTCTCATTATATGTTCCAGAGCTAAGTTGAAGAGTTTTGGTGAAAGTGCATCTCCCTGTGTTTAGTCCATTGTTTATTTCAAATGTCTCCGAGTCGAGTTGTACAACTCTCACCATACATCGAAAGACAAGTTCTTGTATCGCTGTCCACAGTTTAACCCTGCATACTCCCAGCATTTTTCCATTATGTGTTTTATTGTGAATATCTGGTCAATAATAGAGCGGCCCGGTCCAAATCCGCATTAATAAATCGTCAACTATTTCTTCTGTGTATGTTTTGGTTCTTTCCAGCAGGACTTTTGTAGAAGAGAATTAGTCCCCGGTAGTTAATTACCTTATTTATTTATAAATTACCATTTATTTATTACCTTATCATCATCATCAAAGAGCCTCGACCTTCCCAAGTCTATTACGCCAGTCAGTCCTATCCATTGCCAACCATTGCCAGTTTGCTGCGCCTATTTTTCTCCCATCCTCATCTACACCATCCTTCCATCTGAGTTTTGGCCTAACCCTATTTCTACTTCCCACATGTTGTGACATAAGGATTCTTCTAGGAGGGTTGTTCTGCTGTGATCTTGCTAGATGTCCTGCCCATCTTAGTCTTCCTATTCTTATAAGAGATACTACGTATTTACCACCAAATATATGTTTATATCTGTGGTATACCTCGTAGTTGTACCTCCTCCTCCAAACACCATTTTCACAAATGCCACCGAATATTCCTCTCAGGATCCTTCGTTCAAATATAAGCAGGTTTTCATCTGCCTTGGAGACGGTCCATGTCTCCGATCCATATGTTAACACTGGTTGTATGAGGGTTTTGTAGATGGTTATTTTTGTTTTTTGGCTTAAGTTTCTGCTTTTCATATGTCTAATCAGTCCAAAATAGCATTTGTTTCCTAGGATTATCCTTCGCTTGATTTCTTCCGTCATGACGTTCTCCTTGGTGATCAGGGAACCTAAGTATGTATGTGAATTTGTCCACCATTTCTACAAGGTAGAGTTATCAACCGTGAATTGGTGACCGATGTTTCTGGCTCTAGTGTTGGGTGTTGATGCCATCCTCTTAGTTTTCTCCTCGTTTACTTCCAGGCCCATATTTTTGAGGCATTTGAGAAGGTGGTATACATTTATTCTAGCTTGCGTGTTGTGCGGGCAATCGGTAACGTCATCTGCATATCCCAAAATTTGGGATGATTTATTAAAAATATTTCTTCTGTTGTCTATTCGGGCATCTCTGACCGCCTTTTCCAGAGCTATGTTGAAAAGGAGACACGCCAGCGCATCTCCCTGTCGCCGCCCAACATGCGTGTCAAGCGCCTGTGATTGTTCGCCCTGTATTTCGACTTTGTAAAGAACTTTACGCATTGTAGCATTAACCAATATTATCAGTTTATCAGGGATGTGGAATTCATCCATGGCTTCTTACAATTTATTTCTTAGGACACTATCATAGGCCGATTTAAAATCTACGAAAATATTGGTATGTGTCGATATTGAATTCATTGGTTTTTTCCAGTATTTGTCTTAGCACAAAGATCTGGTATGTTGTTGATCGACCAGGCCTAAAACCACTTTGATATTCTCCAAGAAACTCCTCTGAATGTGCACTTAGGCGACCAAATAAGATACTCGAAAATAATTTGTAAGCTGTATTAAGGAGGGTTATTCCCCTATAGTTTCTACATTCCAATTGATTATTACCATTATACATTCCATTATTACCTTACAGTTACTTCATAAATTATCTTACTTCATTAACAGTTTTTGAAATCACGAATTTTATTAGATTTATAAATATAATAATTGGAATTGTATCATCTTTTACATTTTTCAAAATGTCATCAATAATGTCCTATAAAATATGTAATAAGTACATAGCAATATGATTGATCTACAATATATTATTAATTTTAAGGCTTTTTGCGGCATTAAGAGCTATGCTGTATAATTGACTCTGCATTTTGTATTCATTATATAAAGATCCATCAATGACTGGATTAATAAACTTACTAAAATAATAATGTTAATGGTGTTATTTTTTGTTTACCTAATCTACTAATTTTTGTTTCTAACAGAGGTTGAAAAGCAATTGCAAGGCAATGACTCTCCATCAGTTTCTGTAGGAACACCACATATGGCTTTTAAAAAGTCTCATTCAGGAAGTACGGGAAATATTCATGGTCTTGTTGGATTAACAGAACATAGTGGTAAGATTATTGACAATTTAGCTATACAATAAATATAGCTATAAATTTATTATTCTATAAGTTATATCATTTTACGTGTAACAATCAGTTTTATAAACAAATATTTTGTGAATAACTAAGCGCCTTTAACTCAGACAAATAAGATTTTAAAACTTTTAATATATACAGTGTGGAAAGCATTTATGGAATAACATTGTTTCGGTCCTTGTTCAAAGAATTATAAAAAACGCTGAGACTCGTCGATTTTTATATAATGTAAAGCTGTTGGGATACTTGGGGTACATATTACGAGGTGAACGATTAGACAAGACGAAAACGGCGGGTCCGTTGGGAAAAATATTCACATGAGATTTTTTTGCATAATCACATTCGTGAGACATCCCAGAATAAGATTCAAGAAGTCGCCCACGTGAAAAGTGGTTAAATTTTTTTTAACAATGTTTTTTAATCAAATTGCAAAAATCAATATTCTTGGCTCGGACAATTTTTTTTTGGGGTTTTTTGGACCATTCTGGACAAAAAAGGTCTCTTATAATTTTTCTTCAAAGTTGATCTTTTTCGAGTTATAAGCAATTTAAAATTTGAAAAACGCGAAAATGACCCTTTTTAAGACTTAATAATTCGGTTAAAAATTATTATTATGAAAGTTAGAAAGTGACTAAATCAAAATTTAAAGCCTCCGCTACATGATCCTGAAGAAATCTGTGTTATAAATTTATTACTAAGCTGTTATTTTTAATTAATAACAATGGGCGGTTAGATCGGATTGACGCAGCTGTAAATGTGAGTGCAAGTAAGATGCATAATTGGACTGCCGGAATGGCATCTCTCTCGCACTCACGATTTACGGCCGCCTAACACGTGCATGGCGCTCATTATTGTTACTTAAAAATAACAGCTTAGTAATAAAATAATGACAAAAATTTCTTCAGGATCTTGTAGAGAGGGCATTAAACTTTGAATTAGTCACTTTCTGACTTTCATAATAACTTTTAACCGAGTTTTAAATTGCTTATAACTCGAAAACGATCAACTTCAGAGAAAAATTACAAGAGACCTTTTTTGTCCAGAATGGTCCAAAAAACCTACAAAAAAAGTTGTCCGGGCCAAAAATATTGATTTTTGCAATTTGATTAAAAAAAATTGTTAAAAAAAATTTGGACCACTTTTTACGTGGGCGACTTCTTGAACCTTATTCTGGGATGTCTCACGAATGCGATTATGCAAAAAAATCTCACGGGAATATTTTTCCCAACGAACCCGCCGTTTTCGCCTTGTCTAGATACACTTTTCAGCAACTGATACTCGAAGACAAGATAGAGGGTAAGAGGGGTCTGTGACGTAAAATGGTGTCATGGCTGCGTAATATTCGCCAATGGACATTAATTCACAGCTATGAAATGCTTCGCAATGCTGCTAATAACAGAATAATTTAAATCTGACTGTCTAACATCTCACCTGATAAGACAAAGTACGGTGGACGCCTACGCAGAAATGCACGGCACCTTAAGAAGAAGAAGTAAAGCTTTTATACAGCGTCCATAAGCTTTATTTTTAATGTGAAGCTTTTTTAATGGTATATTTTTATATTTTTAAAAGCTTTTTAACAACCAGATTTCAACGAACTATTTATATCATGTAGATATTATGAATAATACAGGAATGAAATTTGAAATTTATGGAAACCACCTATGGAATAAAATTATTTGTGTCCTTATTTTTAGAAAATTATAAAAAATATTGAGACACGTCAATTTTTAAATTCAAATGGGCGCTTTATAAACATAAATTTAAATATACAGGGTGATTCGCGCAAGTATAACATAATCCATGATCTGTAGTTTTAACACTTTCAAGTCCGGGGACATGACTCGCGTGTCGCTTGTTCACACTGTTTTCAATCAGGTGCCGCCGACACGACTACCGTGTTCACGTTTCAAGAATTCTCCAATGACTGTATAAAAGTGGCACATGAGACAAATATCTGATATTGGCCCGGAGCTGAAAGTGTTAATGAATCACCTAACGAAAATTATACACAATTATAAAATTTCACCTACCTTATAAATAATATGGTCTTCAGTAAAAATTATCATAATTATTTATTTTTTGTCCAAGAGAAGGGAAGATCTTAGAATTTTAATATTATTCCTCTAATGACCTGGTAAAAATTGAATCTCAAAATGTTCTTCATAATAAATGTTATTCAAAGTAAAAAATGAAAATTTAAAATTAAATAAGAATTTGTCTTGGTTATGGTCAAATGTTATGGTTATGTAAGAAAGTGTACCTCTTAATAAAATCTACATACATTGATTATTTAATTAGGTACTAGACATGTAAGAAACTAAACTTCTGATGCACTCGTAGATCTTTTTACCACTTCACTGGTCACTGGATACTTTTAAGGGTATATCAAGAAAATTTTAGCTGATGTTAATCTTCTTTAGCAAAGAACAAAAATAATAAAAATGACTTGCAGAAAATTATAGTTGCTTTCATAACTGTGAATACCCGTATCACAAGAGTGATACGGGTCCATTTAATAATGAATAAATGGATGAAACTGCTTTCCAGATGTTCCACCTAAAGTTGCTGTAATGTGATTGAGTGACATTTTGTCAGCTGGACATATTTTTACTATTTTTACAACAAGAGATAAACTAGAAATTAATATAACCATAATATAGCTCCCTCAAGAACAAAAGCAAACAAACACTTCAACAAAGTACTACGAGGGTGTCTTTTTAGTTTTGCATATAGCCATAAAGACAAAAAATATATAGACTTACTATAGTAGTAGTAAAATATGTTCCCCCAAGATCATTACACTTTTGCATACGTTCAAACCAATTGGTAAAACAGTTTTTCAAGTCTCCAGTTGACGCTTGTAAAATTGCTGTTTAATAGACATCGATGGCTTGTTCTGGCGACTGGAATCGCTGCCCACGCATTGAATTCTTAATCTTTGGGAAAGTGAAAAAGTCGTTGGGACTTGGGTCGGGGCTATACGGTTGATGGTTTAACAATTCGATGTTTTGAAGCTCCAAAAACTATTGTCTTTTGGGCAGTGTGAACACTTGCATTGTCCTGATGTAGGATGATTCGCCGTTGTGTGTTGCTTTGTAGGAGTTTCGCGATAATTTCTGGTCAACAAACGGTTATATACCAATCAGAAGTAACCGTTCTTCAATCTTATAAAGCTATTGTTGCCACATGACCAGATCTTGACACAAAAGTTGCTACCATTTTCTTTGACACACTTGAACGGATCACTGTTTTTGGGTTTTCCTCATTGTGAAACACAGCAAATCTAAGATTCATCCCCACTAACAATACTATAAACGTTTTTTGAGCTTCTTTTGTTGAACAGTTCCATTGTTTTCAAACACCAATTGACACGAACCGCTTTTTGCTCCTATGTGTGCAAATGAGGGATCCAACGGGAAACCAACTTCGTAACACCCAGTTCTTCACGTAAGAGAGAGAGAGAAGACGCGTTATTTAATCCCCGTTTAGCCCTAGTCCTCTTCAGGGTACGTAGGATATGGATATGGTTCTGCACGTAGGATCTTTTGGATCGAGGTATTTGAAATTCCCAAAGATAGCTCTATCTCGAGGTATGTTACGCGGCGGCCATCCTTAATTAGGTGACGAACCGCATCAATGTTTTTCTGTGTGACTGCTGTTTTGGGTGGACCTAGCCTGGATTCGTCGCTGAGACTGGAGCGACCAGGTTGAAATTTGCAATACCAGAGGGAAATAGTTGACTGGTGTGATGATTTATTCCCAAACACAGAAACCATTTCAGCGATACATTACTGTTGGGAAAATCCACTCGGAAAATTGTCAAAAACTATTGCTTGAAAATGTTCTTCCCTAAGATCCATTTTTCGACCGACTTGCTAATTTCAAAAATTCACTGTATTTACACGACTTGTTGTATCGCAATGAAACTCTGGATTTATGTCAAAAGATTGAGGTTACATTTGTATCGGAAGATTTTATTGGTGACGTCCTCTAAGCGACTATATGTAAAACTAAAAAGACAAACCTCGTATGTCGACAAATGTGCGCACAAGCAAGTGAGGAGTCGCTGGCACATTGATTTCCTGATACTGCTGGTGTTAATATAATATAAATTAAAACGAAACAGACTAGACTTCGGTGAGATGTTTGAACATTAATTTTCATTTAATTTAATCATTTTTTTTTATTTACTTTCATCGTTGTTTAACTATTCACAGCATATTAGAGTAAACGTCGAGTTTTTAGGCAATAAGAATTTTTTTGAATTGTAAAATATTTTTGATTTCTCAATATTTTAGATCTCAATAATACATCTACTAAACTGTCTACTTTTACTGGTGGATCGAAGAATAATGTTCAAATGAGACGATCTACAAACAAAAAAGGAATGCCTGCCCCTGCTCCTCCGAAGCGTACAAGGTTTGTTATTGTTTGCTTTAGTATTATATCGCTCGTCCGGAAGAAAAGTGACACAACTCGAAAAATGCATAATTCCAGTTACCTTGTTAAATTGACTCCAAAAATTCTGTATTTTTACCAGAAAAAGTGTCACATAGATGTGTAATTCCAACTTCGTAAGATGGCAGTAGTGCCATTAAACATTTGGCTGTAAAATGAATATTTTTTATTTCGGAACAATGACACTTTTGAGTTATGCTCTGACGTTCGACGTGAACGTATCGTTATTTATCACGAAAACCGTTGTATTTCGAGAAGTGCTCTAGGTATTTTTCGTTAATGTTTAAAAAAGTGACCAATATTTTTTTTAAAGAAAAGTAACATAACTCAACATGTTTTTCTTTGTTAAATCAGATATAGTTGTTTTGGTTTTGCTTCTTAGTTAGAAACCACTTATCCATATTCTTCGTTTTTAATTTTTAAATTTTAGCAATGATCGTTCAAAACTTACAGTTTTAGTTAAAGTAAAAACTTACAACAAAAAAGTTGTTTTTTGAGTTGTGCCAGTTTTCTTCCGGGTGAGTGGTATTATAAATTGAAAGAACATGCTGCCCAAAAGGGACATGTAAAGTTTGGAATCCGATATCGAACTAGCTTTCTTGACATACGAAAAAACTAAAATATAATGAATATAAGTTCATTATTCTCCAGAATTAGATAACAAATATGTATTTTGAAACTATTTTGTTGTCGCATATTTCACATTTTTCAAATATATATTTTATATTTTTTGTGCCAATATTATGTTTGTTCTTTAAACAATCTGTGGTGCCTCGATCCCTTTGAAAACCACTTCTCAAAAATATTACCCGTTCATATCATCATGATGATCGACTTTTTTAATAAAATACACATCCCTTAACTACTGACGTGCATGTTTCAAGACGTAGAGCCTGATTTATGTCATACCATTTCTTATTCTCCTTTGTTTTCAATATGAATTTGTCTTATATAACTGTATTTGTTTTTTACATCAACTACGGAATGATTCTTCACACTGCTGTAGAATAAAATACTGCTCGAAATAAAGTAAACTTTATTTTTTCAAGAAAATTATGAACGCATGCATAATATTAAAAAATTGTGGAGGTTCATACAAAATCCTTTGTAAACTGAATTATAAAAAAACTAAAATTATTGGTAACTAAAAAATAGTAAAATAATGTTGAAAGCACTTGAAACTAGAACAACTGGATGAACTTATCGCCATACTAATAGCGAAAGGATACTGAATCGACTGCTTTTAATTATAGAAATGTAAACACCGACATGCAGTATGTGATACCATAAGAAAACAATCTATCATAAGAAAGAATAGGATAGGGGATAGTACAGAACCCTGTTTGACCCCACTTTCCACGGCTATTTCTTCTTTTACTTCACGTGATTGTGCCAGTTTGGCTTTATATCCTCCGTGGAAGAGTTTAATACAGTTTATAATTTTTACCCCTCCACATCTTTCCCCTATTAACACGGTCGAATGTCTTTTCAAAGTCACATCTATGTCAAAAATGAATAACCATTTTCAATTTCGTTGCAACACGAAACTACAGCCGCATCATTATTCCAGTTCAATCAGAGAGTGCAGCAAGCACCTCTACCTACCTGCTCTATTTTTGATTTACATGTTTACTCTGATTGGAGTACGAAGGGAACCATTCTCGTTGGAACTTTACCGCGCTGAGCAGATGGGACGTGAATTATAAATTGTAAAATTTCCTCATATTCCTTAGTCTCAGCATCCGTTATGGCTTGCAAATTGTAGAAGCCTCGGAGGTGTTACCAGAGAAGGTTCCCATTGTTTTCAATCTGGTAGGATGTAGAGTAACATTTTTGGATGTTGTTTTATGTGCTATTAAATTGAAAGCTTAGTTTTTTGTTTTTTTCTTTACATTAATGTCTTTATTCCATTTATTCGTTTTTTCCAAAATAATTCAAGTGCAAATGTGGTCAATGTTGGAGCGTTTGTCACGGAAGCCCGCTTGGTTGCTTTTAAGCTTTTTTTATTTTAAGAAATATACTTTTAATTTTGAATAGCATTTATATTTTAATGTTCATTAACATTAATATTAATTTTAACTTTCAGCTTGCTGTCTTCTTGTAGTTCTTTTAGAGATAGTACATATGAGGATCAAGGACAAGGAGACATTCAAGGAGAAGATGGGACTGATCTTAATGGTATTTATTACATTTTGTTTTATGGTTGTTTAATGTATCTAAGAATGTTCATTTTAAAAAGAATTTCAGTAGTCAAATTTAAATTTAAAAAAAATGTCTGAATGGTAGTTATAAAAAAGGAATAATGGACAGGGATTAACGACATAATACAATCTCTGATACACATTGCAAGAAACAGAGTTAATGGAAAATGTGATCGCTAACATCCATTAGTGGATTTGCATCTGAAGAAGAAGAAGAATCTAATCTGAAACAATGTTAAATGATTTATCATTAAAACTACATGTCTTTTAAACAAAAACAAAATAAAAGTCTCCATAATGCACTACAGTCTTAAAACTGTTGAGTATACCGAGTGACGCAAATTTAAAAAATTAAAATTATTATTTACCAACACATTAAATTGTGAAAAAGGCTATCATTGTTGGTTTAGTTCATCAACAATCAACCATAGACAATTGATGGCTGGCCTAAGGTCATGTTCAGTGACTATTCACTCAAATTCACTGCAATAAACAAGAAATCATAAAAAAAATATGGACAATTCAAATATTGTTAATATTCAACTTCATTACGATCAAATGTAACCAGTCGTACAAATTCTGCACTACGTGTAGCCTAACTTTTACAACAATACTCTGCCAAATGTAATATATTTTTGCATAATTTTGAAATATGAGGTTTGTTCCAACTAGCGGCCAAACCAGTCAGAAACCATCAGCGAATAGTCGACCAGCGCGAGTAGAGGGGATAGCACTGCTGACTGTAGTATGTTCTCGCACTGGCCAACTGTTTGCTGACGATTTCTGACTAGTTTGACTGTTGGTTGGAACAGACCTATGGATAATTCGTAGAACTTTTCAACTACAGATTCAGTCGTCTACAAATAGTTCCTCATGTCTTTTTAAAAGTGACTTTAAAATTGAGATAAAATCATAAGTACGAAATTGAAAACCAGAGTTTTTTTTACCATCTTTTTGATGTGTTGTCTCAATATGTCCTTTTTCATAACCGCAATAATAAATGTACTTTCATCATCTGGAAAAATTATTAATAAATATTTACATATATTTCGATTTTTGCTTCAGGACTGACAAGAGAGCTTCAAACCTTAACAGCAGGTACCAAATGTGATAGCGAAAGCGATCTTCAAGATCAAACGCCCGATACAGACGACTCAGGTGCGCATTCCTACCCAGAAATATCGACCGCATCTAGTTTTATACCAAACACAGGTTCCTTTAAAAGGGCTCCTATCATGGGTAACAAAGGATTGGAACAGAGAGGGAAAAAGACTAAAACGAAAGAGCCTTTGGTAAATATTAATCTCACTGCATTTTTATTATCTCTTACGAATGTTTACAATCTATGTGGCAGATTATTTGCTGTGATGAAGAATATCGTGTACTGTATCACTATTCTTTTTTGGGATATACTTGAAGGAAAATAAGTCAGAGAATGATTTTAAAATTGAATTAGGAATCAAAACGGTTAAATAAAATACCGAAAAATTATTTTTCGTTATTTTTATCATGATACCCCACCTATTCTGGAAAAAAAATCATGGTGATAATTTGATACCTAATAAATAATAAAAAAATTTTTCGGTATTTTGGTCGGCCTAATTTTTTTAAACAACCGTTAAAAATTTTTTGAAAAAAAAATGTTACGCCATAGACAATAAAAAAACAAATCATTCATCATCATTCTCTTTGCCTTATCCCTATGCGGGGTCGGCTTCCCTAATTGCATTTCTCCACACAATTCTATCTTGGATCACATCAATGTTAATCCCCTTTACCAACATGTCCTGCCTTATCGTCTCCCCCCAGGTCTTATTTGTTCTTCCGCTCCTACTCTTTCCAGGAATCTGCACTTCAGCTATTTTTCGTATTGGGTGATTAACGTCTCGACGATGAACATGACCAAACCATCTTAACCTATGCTCTCTCATTTTGGCATCAATTGGTGCCACACCTAGACGTCCCCAAATATACTCATGTCTAATTTTATCCTTCTTTGTCACTCCACTCATCCATCTAAGCATTCTCATTTCCGCCACATGCATTCGTTGTTCCTCTTTCTTTTCACTGCCCAACATTCAGTTCCGTACATCATAGCCGGTCTTATGGCTGTTTTATAGAATTTTCCCTTCAGCTTCATCACTTTTCCCTTCAGTACATCATAGCCGGTCTTATGGCTGTTTTATAGAATTTTCCCTTCAGCTTCATTGGAATTTTTCTGTTACACAACACACTACTCGCTTCTTTCCACTTCATCCATCCAGCCCTAATTCTACTGCATGCATCTCCATCTACTCTGTAATACCGATCCCAGGTACTTAAAACTATTGCTTTTTACAATCAGTTCACCATCCAAAGATACCATTCTATTTGTAGTAACTCTATCTTTAAATGAACATTCCAAATACTCTGTTTTCGTCCTACTAAGTTTTAAACCTTTTTCCTCCAGAGCTTGCCTTCACTGTTCCAGTTTTTCTTCTAAGTCTCATTCACTATTTCCTACTAACACGACATCATCAGCATACATTAAGCACCATGGAATGTTACCTGTAGTTTCAATGTTATCTGGTCCAAAACTAATGAGAATAAATACGAAATTTATCAGTCTCTCCCACCCCTGTCCTAACACTAGTCGTTACTCCCTCATACATATCCCTCACAATTTTTACATATTCACCAGGGACTCCTTTCTTATTGAGTGCCCACCACAGAATCTCTCAAGGAACTCTATCATATGCTTTCTCAAGATCAATGAATACCATATGAGCGTTTGTTTCTTTACTCCTGTATTTTTCCATCAACTGCCTTATAATGAAAATTGCATCTGTTGTTGATCTGCCCTGCATAAAGCCAAATTGATTCTCGGATATTTCGGTCTCTTCACGTATCCGTCTATAAATTACTCTTTCCGATATTTTCATGGTGTGGCTAAGCAGTTTTATAGCCCTGTAGTTTGTACATTGTTGTATATCTCCCTTGTTTTTGTAAACAGGTACCAGTATACTGCTTCTCCATTCGTCTGGCATTTGTCCAACTTCCATAATTCTATTAAATAGACCTGCTAGCCACCTTGTTCCTGTCTCTCCCAATGCTGTCCATACTTCCCCAGGAATATCATCTGGTCCTACCGCTTTTCCTTTCTTTATTTTTTGAAGCGCTTCAGCCACTTCCTCGTTTGTTATTTTGATGACCATTGCTGCTACTGTCTCCGTTGACTCTACAGTCTGTCTGTCAAATTCTTCATTTAATAAGCTGTCAAAGTACTTTTTGCATCTCTTTTTGACATCCCTTTCGTGAACTAGTATTTTATTATTTTCATCTCGGATACATATAATCTAATTAAAATCTTTTGCTTTATTTGCTCTCTGTTTGGCTATTTTATATATCTTCGTTTCGCCTTTCCTGGTATCAAGTTGATCGTATAGGTTTGAATACGCTTCTGCTTTGGCTTTTGCTACTGCTACTTTCGCTTCCTTTTTCGCCACCATATAGTTTTGAAGATCTGTGTCGGATCTGGTTTCTTGCCACTTTTTATATATTTTTTCTCTTCTCTATTTTATTTTTCCTTGTACTTCGTTTGACCACCACCAAGTCTCTTTATTCTCAAACTTTTTTCCTGACGTTTTCCCAAGTATTTCAATAGCAGTCTGTCTAATACTACTGGCCATTTTTATCCAAATTGTATTAGGGCTTCCTTTCATGTTCCAACATTTTTTTTCTACTATTCTTCTCCTGAATAGACCTTCTTTTAGCAGCCACCACTTGATTTTTGTGGTCCTCTCCGATATTTTTGTTTAGTTTCGCTTTTTACTTCGACGTCCAGAACAAGCAGCTTATGTTGTTGGCTTACTGTCTCACTAACTATTACCTTGCAGTCCTTGCATTCACGTATGTCTTCTTTCCTTATCATGAAGTAGTCTATTTGGGATTGATGTTCTCCACTTTTGTAGGTAATAAGTTGAGTTTCTCTCTTTTTAAAGAATGTGTTTAAAAAAAAACAAAATGAAAGATAAAAGAAGTTTGTACGATGATTCAAACCTAAGATATCGCCAAAGAACGAAAAACCCCTTTTTATTTTTTTTTAAGTTATGGGTGGGGCTAGGGGGTCTAAAATTTTTTTTTGGTCGAATAATTTTTGATGTAGAAAAAGGTGGTATTTTTATTTTTGGAATATTGCTGGGGACATGTTTCACTATCCTAACCGGCTAGGGCTAGACCCTTTGTGCAGTGTTTTATGTATTTTGTTTTCGAGTGAGCTGGTTGTGTTCTTTTTTAGTTTGGTGTAGGTCCATTTGTGACGAATTCTTGAATTTTCTCCAGGAATTGATTTTTTTTTTTCATAATAACAGTTGCGTTGCCCTTGTCATCTGGCAATATTTTTTGATAGCTCTGAGTTTCTCTTTACTAACATTTGCGTTTGATATTGTGTTTTTCTCCAGTTCCTTTTTGCGTAGTACTCTATATTCTATCCTATCCTTTTCGTGTGTTGGTAGTACTTGATAGTACTTTTTCAACTGCACTGATTATGTCTAGTTTAGGAATTAAGATAAATATGTTTAAATGAAGAATCAAAGTTGACTAAAATCAATTGTGTACGAATCCTCCTTCTCATGTAGTGGCGTCATGTAATTTGTTTGACTCTTTCTGTTCAATTATCTCTCTCCTGTGCGTGTTGTTTTGCTTCGGAGAAAGAGTAACCAGTCAAGTCCTTTACTTCGTCCGACCGTCATACTGAAAATCTTCCTCTGGATCTTTTGCCCTCTATGTTGAATTCAACTATCATTCGTTTCATGCATTCTCTTCTTCTAGTTATACATAGGTCCAAAATATTTCAGTATATTTTGGTTGATTGTACAATTCAAAGAATATTCATAAAAAAAATTCAAGTTTCTTAGTTTTTAATATTTCATAAATACACTCACCGGTACAGAATTCCGCCACCCAAAATTTTTGATTAAGTTTAATAATTTATAACTTTATTATTTGTGCTCCGATTTTCAAGATTCTTGCACCAGTTTGTAGGTACATGTATTGATATCGTTTGGTATTATTCCGGTAACAAAAAAATTTTGCTTGCATGGCATTATACAGGGGTGAATGGAAACGTTGTATTTTCTCCTAACTTTAAAAAATTCTGTGGAAAAATGGAAGAGCTGATTTTGTTTCACAGGCCTGTCATATTATCCCGGAGGCATCACTAAAATTTTATTTTTTGAATTACCTGAATATCTCTTTTCTTGTAAGAGCTGTACAATTTTTTGTAAATAAAAACACTGATTGACTCATAAAATAGAGGTTGGATTGATAAAATTAGAATAGCCCACATGCAGCCCAGATCTTAATCCTGTTGAGCATTAATGGGATGAATTAAAAAAAGGCTATTCGCCGTCATCCTAGGCCTCCAGAAAATTTGGTAAGGTTATGGCCCTGGTAGAGGAATATCGGGCTATTCCCCAGGCAAGGATAACACATCTTTATTCGATGCCAAACAGATTGCGAGAAGTCGTTGCTGCAAGAAGTGGACGTACCCGCTATAGAACTGTTTTGTTTTGTTGTTAATTTTGTTTTGTTTTGTTAATTTTAGTGCGCTTGCTATTTTTAATTAAATAAACCTTCAAAGCAGTGTTTTATTTAAAGCTTTTACAAGAAAAGAGATATTCGGATAATTAAAAAAACAGAACCTTAGTGATACTTTCAGGATAATACAAAAGGAGTATGAAACGAAATCAGCCCTCCAATTTTTCCACAGAATTTTTTAAAGTTAGGAGAAAATACAACACTTACATTCACCCCCGCATAATGCCATCTAAGTAAACATTTTTTGTTACCGGAATAATAACAAACGACATCAATATACATGTACCTACAAATTGATGCAAGAATCTTGAAAATCGAAGTACAAATAATAAAGTTATAAATTCTCAAACTTAATCAAAAATTTTGGGTGGCGGAATTTTGTGCCGGTGAGTGTATAACGATTTTTGAGTTTTTGGCATTACTCATAAGTCAACAACGATTTTTTTTTTCCAAAAAAACGGGTGAAAGTCCAACGAATTCAAAATATCGAAATTTCTTAAAAAAAAAAAGGTGAAAATCAACATATTTATTATTGTTTAACAAAAAATGAGCAAAACGAAATGTCTAAAGAGAATGTATGCAAAATTTCAGATAGATCGGTCAAATAGTTTTTGAGTTACAATGACCACCGCATTTGAAAAAAGCAGTTTTGAGAAAAACGCGTTTAAAGTTTTGACTACTTTATTTTCAATTTTTTTATCTGTCAAATCGTAAAGTGATGCACACCGGAGTATGTTTTTGAATCGCGGAGAAATTTACAAAAGTGAAGGGGAACAGCTGCTGAACGATCCTCGCTACGGTCAAGCACGCTGGCGCGAAGCTGCTGTATATTTAACATGCTGTATTTCCGGTCATTTTGATCCGATCAATCTGAAATGTTCAAATAATATTCCTAAAGTTATGTACTTTCATTGAAAATAATAAAAAATCGAACATTTCAAAACTTTCAAACCATATCCCTCTCCTTAAGTATTATCTCATCTGACATTAATTATTATTCCACCAATGACGTTTTAGGGAGCCGGGCTAGTAATGTTATTGAGAGAAAGTTTTCGAACGGTTTAGGTAGACTTTTCTTTTGTTATTATTTCATTATTTTTCAGTCCTTGAACTTTTGATATTTTCCTTGAACTTTTTGTTTATTTTTTTTTAACTTTGATGTAATTACACCTGCTCAATTTATTAGACTCACCCTAGAAAAAGCAGTTTTTCTAATTTGAAGCACCTTAAGAGTATCTTCAAAGTGATACGGAACTGCTAAATGGGTTAAATAATAATAATTACTTAATAATCGTGCTACATAATTAAGAAGTTAAAAATGGTAAATTTTTTTTAATTATGAAAACTTGACAGATGGTAATAGAATGTGCTAAAAATGCGCAAGAACTCTACTTTTTTTTAATTTTAGTTTTTTTAGTTAAATTAGTGATTGATGTTCAATTTTTGTAAAATTTGCAGTGGTGGTGTTAATATTGTTCAATATTAATGTTTATTTTTAATTTGTTTATTTTATTAAAATATTTATACAAATATGTTAATTTTTAAAATGCGCATACCTTGGATTGAAATTTTTTCATATGAGTGATTGTAAAAATCTTTCTGTTAAGCAAATCTCTTCTGTTACTGCTCTATTAGAAAATAACACATGTATCAAAGAAAAATAGCAAAAAATATGGTATATCTTAATAGTCAGTTCGAAGGTTGAGCTAAAAAATTAAAGAGAAACATCCTGTTACAACGGTTTAGAGGGGTCGGTAAGGCAGAAATATTTCAGTCACCCCCAGAGGGCAACGAATTTTAAAGAATTTGACTATAAAACACAGAAGAGTCACCTATAGCGATATAACCAATAAACTGGAAGAATCAGAGTGTTCAGTATCGGAGTCCATTGTACGCCGAAATTTGTACAGTATGGGATTCAAATCTCATAGGCCAGTTAAGGAACCAAAACCATCACCACAAATGCCCAAGAAACGCGTAATTTCGACCAATTTGCACAAATATTATTTGGCAATAGAGTATGTATGCAAATTGGTCCAAACTAAACATTTTTTGGGCATTTGTGGTGACGGTTGGTTGTTTTGCTTGGTTCCTTAACTGGCCATTAGATTTGAATCCCATACTGTACAGATTTCGGCGTAGCTACAGTGGACTCCGATACTGAACACTCTGATTTTTCCAATTTATTCCCTATATCGCTATGGGTGACTCTTCTGTGTTTTAGAGCCAAATTCCTTAAAATTCGTTGCCCTCTGGGGTGACTGAAATCGTTCTGCGATACCGACCCCTCCAAACCGATGTAACAGGATGTTTCTCTTTAAGTTTTCGACTCAACCTTCGAACTGACGATTAAGATATACCATATTTTTTTGCTATTTCTCTTTGATACATGTGGTATTTTCTAATAGAGCAGTAACAGAAGAGAGAAGAAGAGATTTGCTCACCAAAAAGATCTTTACAATCACCCATATGAAAAAATTCCAATCGAAGATATTCGTCGTTTAGAAATTAACATGTTTTTATTAATATCTCAAAATAAATTAAAAAAAATTAAAAACTTACATTAATAAAGACTAATATTAACACTTGCTACTGCATATTTTATGAAAATTTGCACATTCACCACTAATTAAACTAAAAAATTGAGTTGAAAAAGTCGAGTCATTGCACCCTTATAACCCATTATATTGTCATCTGTCAAGTTTTCACAATTCAATCAAAAAGTCTCACCATCTTTAACTTAATTATGTAGCACGATTATTAAGTAATTATTATTTAACCCATTCAACAGTTCCGTATGACTTTAAACATACTTTTAAGGTGTTTCAAATTTAAAAAACTGATATTTCTAGGGCGAGTCTAATAAATTGAGCAGAGACTAATCAAATACAATATTACCCTCAAATAGGTTGACTAATGTATTTTGTTTTAAATCACTACTAATGTAGGTTCAGGTGGCAGCTTTAGAGGTTCAAAACGTGCGGAAAGCTATAAGCAGGTATGGTACCCTTCCGAAGGGTGCTCGTATAGGTGCCTATCTAGAGTCCTTGAGGCAAAATAACATGTCCTCCAACGATGAAGGAATTCCAGTCATAAATCAATCCCTGGATCAGTCCGACACTACTCCAAGGTCATTATCGCCAAGAACAAATATCCGTACACAACCACAAATGATCAGGAGTAATTCATCGGGAGGAGTTACGACGTTCCATGCCACTCACCCGCCGAGTTCGCCGACTTCCAGCAAATTGACGAGAAATCGAAATGTTACGAGAAACAATAGCGGAGACGTCAGGAGTAGTCTGAGAAGTTTTAAAACATCCCAAAATAGCAGTTTTCGAGGAGGAAGTCCTTCTAGGTTTGTATAAACTGTTTATTAATTTATTAAAAAGAGATAGATAAAGGCTATAGCGAGATAAGATGGTCAAAAATGCCCTCGCGCCGATCAGCCCTATGACTTATCCTTTCGATAAAGGATATAAAATCAAGCCCCCATACAAATTTTTAGCCAGTGGCCATAGAACCTCTTGAATAGGGAAAAGAAGATTTTTTCGATTTTTTTTTTTCTGAGCGTAATTTTGCTTTAAAAAATCTGAAAAAATTGAAGAAGATGTATTTTTTGAATACAAAATATGTAGTCTGATTTTTTTCAGATTTTTATATTGAAAATTTGGCTTAGGAAAAATTATTGAGATCTTCAATAATTTTTTAGGTTATGATATGTTTTGGCCAACTTTAATAGTATTTTTTGTGTGTTTTTTTTTTGCGTTCTTTTGAATAACAGACATAATTTTTAATTTTTGGGCGGAAAGGAAGAAAAAATAGAAAAAACCGTTTTTTGTACCCATTTATTCGCACATAACCTCAAAACTCAGTTACTAATTAAACGTTTTTCAACATTTTTCCTTCTACATTATCAAATCCTATTGTAAAAGTCGCTATTTACTCGTTTACAAGGACAAAATTTCAAAACTCTATTTTTTTATCCTCTGCACTTTTTTTGTACCTTACCTCAAAATCAGATAGTTAAATGAATGGGTATTCCATCTGTTTTTACCAAACTAAAATAATATACGACGACAATTTTGATAGAACTTTTATTGCTTGACTAAAACGTGTTTACAGAACTGAGTTTCGCTGGTTACTAACAAAAATATATTAAAATTACAAAATGCATAACAGAAGTTCCTAGTGGAGGGGAGGTTACCTTGGGGAAAAACGTAAATTACACAAAATCGTTCATATTGTCCTTCTCAAAAACCCATAAATACGTAGCGGACACGAAAACAATAACCGCTTGATTCGACTAACTGTAAATGTTAAAATACCTACTTTCTAAATAATATACCTAAGGATTACATCGGCGGTCAATTTTTCCCCAGAAATATGTAAACTGATAAATATTTAAAGATTTCTGGAACCTATAATTAACCCAAAACTTTAAAAATTACCAATATGAATCTAAATAAAATAAAATCGGAAAACAACATAAACTAAATTATAATGAGACGGAACATGTCATCCGCCTTGAACTACTTAAGTTCAAAATGAGGTTGTGGGTTGACGTCGATAATCTAGTTGATTGGAAGTGGACACAACTTCTTAACGCAGCGTTTGTACTCTCCAGTTTTGGTTTTCAGAGTTATCACTCTGCCGTCCTCTCCAGGGTGCACCGACGTGGTACGTCCAACTGCCCATTGCAACGGTGGCAAATTATCCTCAAGAATTAACACCAAAGCATCGACATCGACCATTGTTCCATTATCAGTAGCATCAACATTATTGCTGCTGATCAATTGATGAAGATATTCTTTATACCATCGTTTCCTGAAATGCTGCTTTAATTGCTGGGCGTGCTGCCAAGCTGATCATTTATTGGATGGCATATCCAAAAAGTCAGTCTCATGATAGCTTGCCATCGGACCACCAATTAAAAATGTCCAGGGGTAAGGGGAAGAAGGTCATTTGGGTTAGACGACATAGAAATAGGACGAGAATTTAATATCGCTTCTATTTCAATAAGATAAGTTTCTAATTGTTCATATGTTAACAAAGTATCACCTACAGTACGAATTGAATTATTCTTGAAGGACTTAACCGCGGCTTCCTAAATTCCTCCAAAGTGGGGAGATTTGGGAGGTATAAAATGCCAAGCGAACTTTTCAACATCCGAATATTTTTAATGACATTTTGATAGTCTGACGAGTTAAATAATTCGTACAGCTCGCGACTTGCTCCCACGAAATTGGTAGCGTTATCCGAATATATTTCTGCACATTTTCCTCGTCTAGCACAAAAACGGCGGAAGCTATCTAAAAATTTGTCCTTTGGTATATTATACGTTATATTCATTTTCAGATCTATTCAACCAACCTTAGCTGATCTGGAATTCCCACCACCTCCTACAGACTTACCTCCTCCTCCAGATGAATTTGATGGGTCCGGCATTGACCAAGTAGACTGTAGTACATCTATAATGACTTCTTCCCAAGAATTAAAAAAGCGAATTATTCCTATCTCCCCATTGACTACGAAGAAAATAAACCGCGAACCGAAAGAACCCCACCCTCCCGAACCAACAGAAACGAGCGACTTAAGTACTCTCCAGCCATCAGTGGAAGAAGCCAGTTCACGATTTGGTGTTAGTTTGAAGAAACGAGAAGCCGATAAGGATAAAGAGGATGGAGGAAAAGAGAAAAGTCCTCAGCGTGCCAGTCTTAGCCTCACTAGTCCTAGTCAAGACGGTAAAAGTCCTGTTAGTGCCGATTCGGATGTTCCTATGGTTGGGTCTCCACTAGAACCTCTACCTCCTCCACCAAATATTACTGAGACTGGTGAGTTGGTATTTTGTCTGGATATTTAAAGTATTAGATCGAGTTGTGGTATTTTCATCTCGAGATTCTTGTCCTTAATGTAAGCAATCCAATTGCGTATTAAAATCGTATCTTTACATTGTTACTTAACCTTCCATTGGTAACGTACATAACTTAATGTTGAATGTAGCATCTTATTCAAAACGTTCAAAGAATTTTGTCAATTAAAGTAAAAACTTGATTTCTTTCACGAGTTATAGTTCCGTCCTACTGATCTTTTGCCCTGTACGTTACGGGGTGTTTGCCCTTATGATTCGGAGTAATTCATATCTTTCATCTCTTAACACATGACACAGGTTGATCTGTTAATTGAGGTTACAATTTATGGTGATATTTTCCGACAACTTTTTAAAGGGTACTCCTTTTGTCGATGGCACCAAAGTTTACAATCCTTTATATTTACGAAACGATCCCCTCCCGAAAATTTTCCAAAGTAAAAAAGTTGTCCGACTCGACATGAGTAACTGAATAAAAAAAGTTTCATGAGGGAGGTAATATATTTTTTTAATGTTAGACCCAAGGACTAATATGTTATTATCCATAAATATTGTTCGTCCGCTATAACTTTTCCCATGCGTCACGATTCATTTTCAAACAAATTAAGTCAAAACATAGAGTGAAACGAACGTCGATGTGCATATACATTTTGTATACTGTATACTACCCTCTGGTGCAAAAAAATCGATCCACTTAAAAATTTCGTCATTTTGATGTCTCGAATTTCCTAAACCTGTTGTCCGATTTAAGTGATTTTTTTACCATGTTATAGCCCTATTCATTAGCAATATCGCTGTAATAATATTGTTGCTAAACAGGTAAACTGTCATTTTATACCGGGTGTACGAATCAAACTGTGTTTTTTTTTTCTCAAAGTTCGCATCACCTTGTGGACTATTCCAACATTTATAAAATACTGAAATTAAAACCCAACTATAGCCTCAGGTTTTCTTAACATTCTGTTTTTAGATTCACTCGCTTATGTTGGATAATAAAAAAGTTAGGTACTTTAACAACTGGCCATGTTCGTCATCAGTACAGGGTGTTTCTAAATAAGTGCGACAAACTTTAAGGGGTAATTTTACATGAGAAAATAATGACAGTTTGTTTTATAATCATATGTCCGCAAACGGTTCGTTTCCGAGATACGGGATGTTCAATTTGTTGTTACAAACTGACGATTTTTTTATTGCTTTAAAACCAGTTGAGATATGCAAATCAAATTTGGTGGGTTTTAAGACATAGTTATTGCCCATGTTCTGACATACAACTAAGAATTTTATATTCACCATTGGCGTGCATACAGGTAATATGATCGGTCATAATACCCGTTTGCGAGCCAATGGTGAATATTAAATTCTTAATTGTACGCCAAAAAATGTGCAATAACTACGTCTTAAAAACCGCCAAATTTGATTTGCATATCTCAAGTGGTTTGAAGGCAATAAATTAATCGTCAGTTTGTAAAAAAATGGAACATCCCATATCTCGGAAACGAAGCGTTTGCGGACATATGATTATAAAGCAAACTGTCATTATTTTTTCATGTAAGATTACCCCTTAAAGTTTGCCGCACTTATTTAGAAACTCCCTGTACTGATGACGAACAGGGCCAGTTGTTATAGTACCCAACTTTTTTATTATCCAACATAAGCGAGTGAATCTAAAAACAGAATGTTAAGAAAACCTGAGGCTGTAGTTGGGTTTTAATTTCAGTATTTTATAAATGCTAGAATAGGCCACAAGGTGATGCGAACTTTGAGAAAAAAACACACTTTGATTCGTACACCCGGTATACAACGACAGTTTACCGGTCTAGCAACAAGATTATTACAGCGGTATTGCTCATGAATAGGGCTATAACATGGTAAGAAAATCACTTAAATCGGACAACAGGTTTAGGAAATTCTAGACATCAAAATGACAAAAATTTTAAGTGTGTGTGTGTTCACAAAGAGGGGATGGCATTAGATAAACTTTTTGCCACAGTTATAAAAATTTTAAGTGGATTGATTTTTTTGCACCTGTGTGTATATACTACACACATCGGCGTACGTTTCACTTTATGTTTTGACTTAATTTGTTTGAAAATGAATCGTGACGCGTATGAAAAGTTATAACGGAGGAACAATATTTTTACATCAAATAGTAATATGTAATGAATATATCCAGTTTCTACTTAGGATTTTAGTTCTTTACATATCCTCTGCTGATTGGTATAACATTATCTTTATGGACGCATTTTTTAATCGCATTTTCTTTCTGTTGTAGTCATTCGTTGTATTCTCAGGATCTTATCAAATATAATGTAATATTGCTCTTCGTTTACTATATATTCACTATGTATTTATTTGTAAATTGGTGTTACTAATTTTTTTAATGTAAACCTTGTAAGCTCGTAATATTCTTCGCTTTCCCCCACTATTGTAGTTATTAATTTGTGCAAGAGGTCCATCGTTTTTGCACTAATAGTCTTTTGTTCTTGTTCATATTATGAAAATTGTAATTACTACTGATTTTGCTATTATTTTTAACTTTTGTATCTTATAGTGGGCTCTTTAGAAAGTCTGCTGAGGGCATTACCAAATTGTACTATTTTTCATTTTTTTTTTAATTTCGAAAGTTACATATCGCTTAATCTTTCGTGGTAGGTATTAGTGAATATTATTCTGGTTCTTCTGAGTATATTGTTGACAGGTGATTTGTTAAAAGTCAAAGTTATCAAAACACGAAAATCATTTACGCCATCAATGGAAGGTTAATTTTTATTGTTTGCAAAATAATATTACTAAGCTGTGTTCATATCAACCAAAGTATTTTGTATAATTTGTATTGAATGAGATGTAATGTCTAAATAAATAAGTATTATTTGAGATAAAATCAAAATGTTTTTAATTATATTTTAACTATGAGTAATATTTTTATGGTGGATACTACATTAGCTGAAGCTCAGTCTCCAATAATAAGCATTTATAAGCGAGGCGCATCTAACGTCTTCTGGTGATGCGAATCCAGCTGCCCGGTAAAGCAGGAATAGATGGGTCGATTTTATACAGCCGGTAGTTATTCTAAATTTTTCATTTAATACACAGCTGTGGCTTGTTGGGCGTGTCTAGATCTACCCCACACGGGACAAGCATATTCCCCTGTTTACAAACATAAGGCCTCAGCTATTGACTTTAAAACGAGTGGGTTTGGACTTGCTCCCTAGAAGTTTCCGGAAAAGGTTGTTTCTTGTAGTAACCTTTTGTCTTGTACAAGGAAATATGAACTCAGATGACATATTGTTCTGGAGCGAAATCAGAGCCGTTGAAACCGTTCAGTCCGCCGTCCGCTAAAAAAATATATAAAATTTTTTAGTTTTTTTAGAAGCAAAGAATAAAAACACAAATTGTTTAAATAATTATACAGCTTACAAATGAGAATATTTGTATCTTGAACGTTAAAAGATACGCGTATGGTAAGTTTTCCAAAAAAGGTCTACAAGATAGGAAGCAATATCTAGTTTTATTTTGTTATAAACAAATTAATTTCTATCTATCTATCAGCCTTGTAAAATCCAATATTGGACATAGGCCTCCCCTTCGCTCCTAGATGTTTCTCTATCCTGAGCCATGTGCATCCATTTTGAGCCCGTTGGTGTTTTAGGTCGTCTACCCATCTCATCTGTGGTCTCCCTCTCTTTCGTTTATATGTCCATGGTCTCCACTCTGTAATAAATAAACAAATTAATTTAGTGTAACAAAAATAAAGCATCTTTGGCATACCTTAGTTAGGCTATATTAAAGTTACACGAACACGCGCAATACCGGTAGTTTTTATTATTATAACATATGTTATGAGTCTCTTGAAGATATGAAAATTTCTATGGAGAAAGAGGACCGAAATAAAAAGGTAATGATACAAAGATTACCATCATATTGTTTATAACTTCGTCGCAAATGCCGGTCAACTTTGACCGGTTGTATCTCAGGGACCACTTCACATTCAACTTTTTTTCTTTTAAAAGAAGCGTCTTGCCGAGTTCTTTCCAATACTGTTTTCTTAATTTAATTTAATCTAATATGTGGTTACCCAGATATTCTATTTTTTGTTTATAAGAGAAAAAATTTTTGTAACTTTAAAACATTCCTGTTGCAGCTCAAATAGTCCAATTCTGTGAAGTGCGTTAGATAACTGCGTTTTTAAATCATAGCAGTGCAAATCATAGTTATTCTGCTGTATCATAATTATTATTCTGGTTATTATTGCGACCGTAAACTTTTAATCAACAATTTAATTGTTTCTAAACTATTAGTTCGATTTTCGCCGGCTTCTGGAAATATAATCTACTACAAAAAAGCTTTTATGGCACCAAGTTATTTAATTATTCATAAATTATTATTTCCTAAAATTTTAGTTGAAAATAAAGATTTTATTGGGAAAACTCGGATTTTCCGAGGAATATTTTCGTCGAAGGAAACCCGAAAAAAATATCTGTGCAGAATTAAATTACGGTGCATTTTAATTCGAGTGTTATTGGTTTAAAGTTAAAAGCTTAGGAGTTACAATGGAAAAATAGTAATTGATATTAGTGTATTGATAATATTGAGTAGTAATTGAAAAAAAAAACAACAGCGTTAATTCAGGAGCGTAATTTAGGAGCGCTAATTTGTTAATAAACAAAATAGCACACTTTCTGCGGAATTTGCAAACCGATATTATAAATATGCAACCTTAAGATTCAATTCCAGTAATAATATAACTTGAAAGCCTGTTCCTTGTTTTTCCCTAATTTGTCCAGAGTATAAATACCTCAACAACCAATTTAATATGAAAATACTGTTACATAATACAAAATTTAGCTTAGGTCGAGGAGTAAAATATTTCACAAAAATTGTTCACGGCATCTCTAGTGTCAATATTTAAGAACACTCAGTAGCAAGATGTGACATATATAGATGGAGAAAGATTAAATAATCTGAAGTTTGCAGATGATTGCATTAATTACAGATAACTTACAAGATACAGTTTCTATGATACATTCGCTTAAAACTCTGTCTGAGAGGACACTTACAAATATCTGGGACACGAGATCAAAATAAGCAGATACAATCAAACACATGAAATACAGAGGCGAATTGGCCTGACATGGGCAGCATTTGGCAAACTAAGCCAAACGAGGTTTATAACCAATGTGCTTTGCCTGTACAAACTTATGAAGCAGATACTTTAACACTGATGCAAAAATCTGCGAATAAACTCAGAATTACGCAACGAGCCAAGGAACCTGCAATTCTGAATGTGAGCCTTCGAGACCACATAGCAAATTAACAAGTCAGGCAAAGATCAGGAGTTAAAGAAGTCATCTAAAGAGCTACGATGCTTAAGTGGTACTGGGCAGGTCACTTAGCAAGAACACAAGATGGACGCTGTAGAAGACTAATCATGGAATGGAGGCCCAAAACTATAAAAGTAGCCGAGGACGACCATCGACTGGATGGACCGACAACGAAAAGTAGCAGTAGACTGTCTACAAGCGGCCCAGTGTGGAGAAAACTGGAAAAACTGAGGGAAGTCTATGTCCAGCAGTGGACGCGATTGGCTGATTGATGATGATATTGTTACACGAAATAAAATTCCCATAAAATTAGAGGTTGCATATTTCACAGATATTACTTATTATTTAATAAGTAAAGTAATGATATAGGTAAAGAAGTTCTCGTGAACAGCCCAGCCCATCTCTTTATCATTAATCGTTTTTTAAATCGTAATTTTAAATTTTGTATGTTTTATTGTGTTTGTAAAGGTAACTAATTGTTGATTTCTTTAATTACTTTTGTTGAAAGATTCATTTTAACCGTTAAGGTTTTAATTTGTATTACTATTATTTTTCTCATAGACATCTTTCAGTGCGTCACAGTTTTTCGATTTCTTTCTAACGCATTAAATTGTATGTGGCAGAAAAAAAGGCACCTCGGTGATTACAGACATTTATAACATTTATTCTAGTTGTCGATAGATGGCGCTATAATCGAAAAAAATTATTTACGAATTATATAATATATCTACGAATAAAATCTGTACAATTTATAAGACTATAAGTCAAAGAAAATACCATTTTATAAATGCAATAAACACAATTGATTTGTTTTTATGCCAAATTGCAATAAAATTTGACAACTGTTAGATTTAACTAAAATGTCATGTTAGAATAAATGTGTATTATCACGGACATACCTTTTTTTTTCAATTATTTGTGACGCACTGAAAAATGCTCATGAAAAGGACCATAATAGATTGCTAGTTGTTTTGTTTTAACTCTTCATTGAAACTTATTCATTGAAATAATGAATAAATTTTTATTTTTATTGAAGAATATGGATGAAAATACATACGTATGAGTTTTGCTGCTTTAGTTTTGGCTTAGAAGAAAACATAAAATGTGTTTATTGTTGTCCAAAGTATTCATTTAAAGTACGTACTCATTTCTATACACTCTTGCATGCGAATAAACCGATTGTCACAAATTTTTTCCAGTCAGAATATGGTAGAAACATAATTTCTCCTTTCAAACCTTCTTCGTACAATAGGAGAAAGATTAGATCTTGAAAACTATAAGCCCGTTAGCTTAATATGCCACCTATACTCGCTCTTTACTCGAATACTGGCAAACAGATTTGAGGCAAAACTCGCTTTCTAGCAGTCAGGGGAACAAGCAGGATTTCAATCTGGCCACAGAGCACACAACCATTTGCAGTGCCTTAAAACTGTAGTCAAAAAGTCTACCAAATATAATAGACCGTGTTCTTATTTTTGTTCACTTCCACAAAGCATTTGACACAATAAAAACAGTCGGTATCTTAAAAGCAAAACTTGTCGCCAAAACTATTTATAACAGTCATGAGTACGCATTTAAACGACTAGAGTGGGAATCAAAGGGTATTAGCATCGATAGGAAGTTATTAAATCATCTCCGATATGCCGAGGACAGTGTTTTCGTAACGGAGGACTTAAGAGAACCCTACAACTATTGCAAGCAACACATAGAGTCGGTTTAAACATAAACTATGGAAAACGAAAATGATGACGAATCTCGTCCCCAATGAGCTAATAGAAATCGAAAAATAGAGATTGTGATGAGGTATTTGGATCATGGCACACAGTGGTTCCAAATGCCGAAAACGTGGTCATGAGGCGAAAAAAAAGTCCCTATGTAGGAATTTTCATGTTTACAGTTGTTTTCTCATACTATCGTAGAGTCGTAATACGCAGGTATAAGGTTCAGACCCGATGTATTCTGGTTCATAGCTCAGGAACAAGTGAGCCATGTCCGAAGATATTTTCGCCGGCAGAGAAAGTAAAAAAGAACGCGTATACTGAAAACACTGTAAAACGTTTTGTAGTTTATCAATTTTATCGCTGTAAAGCAGATTCTTCTTTTTTAAGTATTTAGTAATGTATGATGTAAATTAACTTAAGATTTAGTAACAATAAATGCCTTAAATTTGTTAATGCATACATACTGAAAATACAGTGATGAGCGCACTAATAACCGGCAAAATAACGCAAAAGATGGAAAACATATTAAGCTGTGAGATATAAAGAGATGAACCTAGTGGAGGTGTTAAATTTAGCGATAGTAACTTGTAGATAGACATTACATATATTGATTGTTTCTCACCTTTAGGCGTATCGGACGAGTTTGAGAAATGCCACTGTGACGGTGACAGTTTTAGTTGACATACTCCTCTGATACGTCTAAAGGTGAGAAACAATCAATATAATGTCAATGTATATGGTACTATCGCTACATTTAACAACTCAACTAGTTTTATTTCTTTTTATCTCACAATTTAGTATTTCCCATCTTTTGTGCTATTTTGCCGGTTATTAGTGCACTCATCACTGTTTACTTGAAATAATCCAAATTTTCTAAAGATACATTCAAAAAGTACAAAATTCTGCATAATTCTGCGACTAATGGTTATTAATCTTAAAATATATAGTAAGAAGTTACAGAATCACTTTGGTTTAGCTGCCTATGCATTGCTGGCAGTTGATTGAATACAAAAGTGGGAAATGACGCATATTACATGATTCTGGCGATTGTTGAGTACGTATGGGCGGTTGTACATAAGTAATAGGTTCTGAATATTGTACTTTATAAAGAAAATGTATTGGTTATTAGCAATTTCAAAAGTCCCTTGTAATATAAAATTTTAAACAAATATGCGTTTAAAATAAAATTTTCGAATTTCTTTCGGCCATGTTGGATCCGCCATATTGTTAAAAAAAAAGTAAAGTTAGATTTGTAATCAGCGACCATAAACTACCAAATTTGACAAACAAATTTGCGTTTTTATTAATATTTGCAATTTCTTTCCGCCGTGTTGGATCCGCCATTTTGTTTTTCAGAAAAAATAATGTCAGGTTCGTGATCACCGATGCCAAAAACCCCGGAATGGGACGTTTCGTCGCCGCCGGTTCATCGTCGCCGTTTCGATGCCGCCGGTTCATCGCCAGTCCATTTTATCGCCGGCCGTTTCATGGCCAGTTAGTCAGTTGATCTTGTATTATGGGAGATGACACGACACGACGTTAAATTCAGTTCAAAACTTATGACAAATAAATAGATAAAAAATATTATTATATTAATTTACTGTTCTATTTCTACTTCCCCCAAATTTGATACTAAACAGTATTAAATTTGTAGTGTTAAATTATATTTTATATTATAAAAGTTTAAAAGTCTATTAAAAGATTAAGTATGGCAACGGGAATGGTCATATCTCGCATTTCCTAGAATTCCTAATTAATACTAAAAATAAATAATAAATGTAACTGTCGAAAATTCGGAAATATATCAGTTAGCGATTAACTGACTGGCGATGAACCGGTGGCATCGAAACGGCCGGCGATGAATCGGCCGGCGATGAACTGGCGGCATCGAAACGGCGGCGATGAAACGTCCTAGACCCCAAAAACCCTTATGAACGAAAGCAAATTCAGAATTGTATAAACAATATACGCTTTTAAAGGTTCATGACCACGTTTTCGGCATTTTTAACCACAGTGCGACATAAGGTTAACGCGAGACAACAAGACAATACTTAGAAGAATAAGTAAGTTGGGCTGCATTCGGAAAAATGAGGGGCGTGTTTAAAATGAATACCCCAACATTTAAAAAGGAAAGCTTTCATCCAGTGCGTTCTACCACGCATCACATACGGAGCCGAAACCTTAACTCCCACAAAATCATCAGCGGAAAAATTGAAGACAACGTAAAATGGAAAGATTAATGCTTGAAATATGCTTAAAAAATAGACTAAGAAATAAGAAAGTTCGTAGAAGAACTCGAGTGAAAGATATCGAACGTATTACAAAAAAAAATGTAGATGGGCGGGACATGTTAAAACAATGAAAGACGAGTGAACAAGAAGATTGCTTGAGTGGAGACCACAGGCAGACAAGCGAAGCCGGGAAAGACTCTCCACTGCGATGGACCGACGACCTCAAAAGAATTGTGGCCAATTGGATAGCAGAGCCGACCTCCGTCACGGAGATGGCACTTGAAGAAGAAGGATAGCAGAGGCGCAGAACAGACGATGGAAATATCTGGAGTAGGCCTATGTTCAACAATTTACTGATTGATGATGATGATGGAGTTGAATGGTTAATAAATAATTATTATGTATGTCTCCATCCTTCATCTTAAGGCAGGTATACATATGCGCTCCGCTCGGTGTGCGAGTCGCTCGTGAGCAGTATGTTTGTTAGATTAGTACGTGTTTTCAAGTGGCGCACAAACGGCTCGCACACGGCGCACCACGATCTAACTTCTGTCGGTTTTTCAACAAACGCTTTGATGGTTCGCAATACTTATTTGGACGGGTTTGCGAGTGGTTTGTTGGCTGTGGCGTGCCTGAGTTGAATATTTGTTAGTAATGGGGTTGTCGGAAGGAAATATCAAACTTATTGATGTTTACCATGGAAAATCATTATTGTGGGATTCTCAACAAAGGACCATTTAAAAAAACAACCTAAAGCCGACATCTGAAGGGAAATATAAGCTTAAATAAAAAATATACAAGCAGACCAATGTAAAAAAGGTCATTTCATTGTTGTCTTCTTACCGTCGTGAGAAATGCAAAATAAGATTTACTATTTTATTTGGGCATAAGCCACAATTCGAGTTTGGAATCAAGTTTACTTGACGTTTCGACTTTCACTTCGGAAATCGTTATTAATATAAAAAAACATTCATAAATTAAAAATTTAACTTTGTTTCTGGTGAAGCAACGCAGTTGGAACAAGCAGATATAATATTATAATAATTGTCACCGGAAAGCGAAAAAGGTAGCGCACAACTTAAAAGAACCTATAGATTTCTAACTTCGTTTCCGGTGAAGCAACGGAGTTTCAACAAGCAGATATATTATAATTGTGTCACCTAGAAAGCGAAAAAGGTAACGCACAACTTGGAAGAACCTATAGGTTTCTAACTTCGTTTCTGGTGAAGCAACGGAGTTGGAACAAGCAGATATATTATAATTGTGTCACCGGAAAGCGAAAAAGGTAGTCCCTGAAATGTTGCAGGACTGAAACTGTCGCTTAAAATTCGAGAATTTTTACGATTTATCAGGAGAGCAGAAACGCGAAAGGGGTTGACTTTATTGGAAGATGATAGTTTGAAATATTTTATTAGAGATATTTTTACTGTTTATTTGGAACGTCAAATAAACTTGACTCAAACTCAAATTGTGGCTTATTCCACATAAAATAGTAAATTGCATAAGATGCCACAAGAAAATAGTTTCAGAACAATACCAAAATAATATGTAGGAGAAGTAGGTACAGGACAGAGACATGATTATCTACAATTACTAAATGTTCGTAAGTTTCCTCTGGATCGCAGAAGGTTCGTCAAAATGAAAAATTTTAACAAACATTAACCGCGCCACGAACGCGCGGCGCTCACACGGCGCCGAGTTTGTGGCGCGGATATCTATCTCCGCCTTTATGTTCTCTCGTTCAAGCAAAATGGTTTTTCGACCATCCTACTTCTGTTCAAAACCAATATGACGTAAAAGCCTATGTAAAGTTAGACGTATAAAATTAATGTATCTAGGTGGAACATTTTGAATAAAATAATAGTGTATTTTATGTTTGATCAACGATTGTATGCTGGCATCATACGAGGGTCAATCAAATATGAACCGATCTTTGCTAATAACTTTTTATTGAATTTTAATTACAACAATTAAACAATACTTAATTTTTCTATATACATTCCTTCCTTCTGTATGCATTTTTCCCAGCGGCTAGGAAGTTTCTGTATTCCATTTTAATAAGAATGAAGGCGAATTGCTCCACTTGATTATCATCCTCAAAACACGTTCCGCCTAGTGCATCTTTTAATGAACCGAACATGTGGTAACCACATGGTGAAAGATCAGGACTGTATGCAGAATGTTCAATGAGAGTCCAATGCATTTCCGCTATTTTTTCTTGTGTTAGGGCAGCTGTATCGGGTCAGGCATTGTCATGCAAGAGCAACACATCTAGTATAGGACATAGTCTTTTGAACATATAGGCAGCTCGAACACGATCCAAAAGACTACAGTAATAAGCGGCATTAATGGTTCCTCTCTCGTGAAGAAAATCCAGCAACAATACGTCACGATAATCCCAAAACACTGTCGCTAAAACTTTGCTGCAGACAAACGAGTTTTCTCCTTTATCGGACAATTCTTGGACCTCGTTGATGACTTTTGTTTTGCACGGCATCTTGTCCTTCACAAACTAGTATATGCCAAAATTTCACTTGTGTACTAAACATATTGATTTTATAATCTTCAGCGGGACCACCATTTTCTTTTGCAAGGAATTTGATAACAATGCGTTGTGCAACCGAACATGGCACTACTCTCTCACTCATCGCAACAGTAACTGACTGCACGTCATTCGAGAACAGGCGATAGCGCGCAGTCACACATAAGGGCGCGTCCATAGTGCACACTGGTTTCCGAGTCAGAAAGCCGACGCCGAGTCGGTGAAGCTAAATCCTTCGTATTTAACTGGGCGTGTCCAAAGTACACCAGCGCTCACAACTAAATACGAATGATACTTCGCACACCGATTCGACGCTGGTTGTCTGACTCGAAAACCAGTGTGCACTATGGACGCGCCCTTAGACTATAACCTCCCACCACAGGACTAATTTAGACATATCCTCCAGTTTATGCTAAGCGGGGACGGAAAGGTCGGTTCATATTTGATTCACCCTCGTAAGTTTTCATGTGATGATTTTCTCGAATTTGTTTGATTTGTTAGGTTTCTTGCGATTTGAAAATTAACCACTTTCCATTTCTTTTTTTACATCATATTACAGTCTGAAAAATGAAATGAACGATCACATCAATCACTTATTTTGTATTTGCTCTCTTTTTCTATAACAAACGTTTGTTGTTTATAAAAAAAGACACCAAATACAAAATAAGTGATTGATGTGATCATTGGTATTCTTTCATTTTTCAGACTGTATATGCTAATTTCTGTGCAACACAGAGGAGCATGGAGTAAAAAATCACAAAACCCATCCTGAAGAGAACGATTTGTGAAAAATAATATGAAATGTAATAAATAATGAAAACAAGAAACTGAAACGGTAAAGAGGTAACAATATATTTAGGTTAACCGAATAATTGACACCATAGTCACAGAACACAACTATTGACACAACCTTCAAAGGCTTGACAGAAAATGGAACTGGCGACAACGCAACAGTAAATAAGGATAGAATCATTGGAAAATGCAAAGAATAGTAAGAGAGGTATATTATAATCCATAAGAGCCCATACTGAACGAAAAACCGTGAGATGGAGTGTAGTATTTTATTTTTAAAACGTACCCTAACAATTGTATTGTTCACTTTGTTAAAGAAATTGAATGTTGTGAAACCTTTCAAATCGATTTCCCAAAAAGCTGATTGTAGTATTTTATATTTTTGTTGTTAGTTAACGAGGATGATTCATAGGGTGAGTGTTATGAATGGTTTGTCAGGCACGTTTAAATATATAATTTTAATGAAAAACTTCATTTTACAGACTTCGTTTTTTAACCAAAAATATTTCTATTTCAGATGAAGCTGTAGACCTGGACGACAATAAATCTTCCAAAGTGTTTAGAAATAAATTGGTAATGAAAGAAATGGAGTTAAAACTGGTAGCCGAGATCAAGGAAAGTCAAAATTTAAAAAGTAAAAATTTGAAAGAATCTCCAGTTGAAACAATATTGGCTGTGAGTGGCATTAGCCATGATCCTGTATCTCAGTTGGTGACTGAACTTTCACAATCTCTTAATTTAGAAAAGGATGTAGAGATTAGCGTAGGTAGAAAGAATTCTCAAGGAAATTTAACAACGAATAACGGAGTAACATTCGTCTCCCAGCTCAAAAAAGTAGACGCTAAAAAAACAATTACCAAAGAACAAACTGAGAAAGACGCTCCCGTTATTATAGATTTTAAATCAAGGCTGCGAAAAGTAGAGAGCGACAAGAAATCTGAAGACAGAGAAGACAACGAATCCGATATTAACAAAAGAGAAAGTACGGCGAGTTCAGATAGTGGGAATTTAAAACTAGATGATAGTGATGACAAAAGGAAGAGTACAGGTAGTATTAGTAGTTTAAAAAAGCTTTGGGAGCCTAAAGACAGCTCAGATATGGTAGGGAACGTTCAGCTAAGTCCAAAATTATCAATAAAAAATAGCAAAACCGAAGAAATAATCGAAAATCCCGTAGAAATAACTGATGACACATTCAAATTAAGTAAGACTGATAAGAAAGCGTGGCCTCCTGGAAACGAAGATAAACCTTTAATACCCACAAAACCAGCTGTAAAAGCCTTGAAGCCTATTATAAGTCGACCGGCAGGTTCTGCAATATATGCTACCCCCATGGCTTCCAACGCAAAACCTCCTATAATGGCCAAACCAACTAGCATCGAAAATAAAACTCCAGAAGATGATACGAAGATGACTACCAGCGATAAAAGTGGAAAGGATAATATTTTAGAGATATCACAGGCGTTAGAAACGACGTTAAATAGCATTAAAACCAATTCTGTTGTATCTACAGCGACGTGGCTTCAACTTTCTGATAAAATAGGCTTGCTTCACAGTTTCTGTATGGATTATGCAGATAATGTTGTCCCTGCTCATACGAAATTCCAATTTAGGGAACTACTTACCCGATTGGAAAGTCAGGCGCGCCAACTAAGATCGGCCGGATCAAGAAACACTTCTGAAAACAGTAGATGTCTTAACGAAGTGAACAATACCATTAAGGATGTAGTTAACGTGGTTTTTCGATAGAAACGGACTCTCTAGAACCCAATCCTTAAATACGTTTATACGACTACTAGGACCATGTTGTGTATTGATTCGATTTTGTATAAGGTAAATTATGCATTTAGGAGTGAATGTTAATTTTGGTGTTTATTTCGATTATTTTGTTTGTGATATATCATAAATTATTAAGTATTAAACTAAAAAAATAGCATTACTAGATAGAAGAACAAAAAAGTTAGTTTTTAGTGTACACTGGCCTATAGCAAATTTTCTTTGTTTTTTTTCCCATTTGAGCTCATCTCTGTAGGTTCTTTCTCGTTCTTTCAAAAATTAACACGAATATTTTAGGGTGTGGCCTATCGAACATTTTTTTGTCTTTTTCTCCATTACTGTGTTAAAAAACTTTGGTTTGACAAATAATTCTGTACACAAAGTAGTTATTTTCACAACATGGAAGTTATTATATAAATTGCTTTATTTTTCTTCCTAGCCTTCTATCGTCCATGTTTGGACATACATAGGGCTCTCGCAATTCCTTCCATCGGTCTCTATCCTGAACAACATATTTCTAATTTGTTCTGGCTATTCTTTTAATCATCATTCTTTTTCACCAATCCATCTGTGGTCTTTCCTTTGGTCGTTTACTTTCGTAAGGTCTCCATGATTATATGTGAGATTTCTATGGTTAAGATGTTAAGGATTAATCTCTTTTACGGACAACTTTTTGAGTAATAATATTGCTTGACGACACGAATGGATCAACCATGAGTAATTAGTGGGGCGATATTATGGAACAATTTTTAAAAAATGCGGCAATTGTTTCGGCGATATTGCTTCAAACGGTTCGATATACTCCATATTGCTTAATATCGCATGTCGCTGATACGAATTGTCGGAACTCCAATGGGTATAGCAATTCAAGGCAATTTGTTATATCTTGTATAGGGGAAGTACCGCGGCGCGGCGCCAACGCGGTGGGGCGTCTGTCGTCTGCATTTATTTGTTCAGAAATGTGACTACAACTGGTTCATTTAAAATGATGTCGTTTTTCGTGGAATAATGAAAAGTTCGTTCACGTTATTGTTTCAGCGCATCCTTGTTTGTGGGATAAAAAAAATCTTATTTTAAAGATCGCTTGCTGAAAAAATATGAATGGTCTTCTATTGGGCAGGGGTTTAAAATATATAACTATTTTGTATGCATCCCCAGTATCGAAGGGTTTTATTGTCACTTGTGTAAGATTTCTTTTGTATAGTCGGTTCGCTAAACTCAGACCCAACTGACTAGTATTTTAGTAGGTAATTTTTTTTGTTTTTTACCAGTTTCGCCAAAATTGGCAAAATTATTAACTATTTAGTAATTATTAACTATTTAGTAATTATTTTTTTGACAATTCTACCAAATTGGCAAAATTACTTGCTAAAATAACTAGCCAGTTGTGTCTGAGTTTAGCGAACAGACTATAATAATTTACAATTAATATAATAAGAGTGAAAAAATTCTTTTCTAAATTCATACGTAAACAAATCTTTATGATATATCACAAAATCCTATATTTATTTCATCAAACTGTGATACAACTTATATAATTTTAAGCATTTATATATGCTCAATAATTTATTAATTTTACATGTCAATATTTTGTATCCTGCTAATTTTGTGCTACTTTTGTGACATAAAATTTTTATTTAACTAATAAGATATACTCTCTATATATGTTTAATAGACTCATTCGGATTATTATGTATATTTTAAGAATATAAATGTAAATTTAATGAGATTTGCCTCTGTATTTGACCTCTTTTGATATTCAAAGGATATTCATATCACGATGCCAATACAATCGTAATTAGGAAATGTTGCCTTGAGTTAGACATCTGTAAACGGATAAATATTCAGAAATTCTGATAAAATTTATTCAGTTTCTGGGTTGAGCCACGAAAAAATTCTCTACATCGAGCTTTCGACTGCATCTTCGGAGACAAATTATTATTTAATATTCATTTCTAAGTAGTTGTAGTCTTACATCTGCTTGAGGTGATCATGTTCTGTGTATAATTTCATATATTTTCCTGTTTTATATATTTATCAATCTTATCTCCTCTCTATTCATTGAATAAGTAGAAAATCATCCATCTATTGGGCCATGAGTGAGGTGTCATCCACATCTAATATTGTATGCGAGTTCGTTTTTTGTTTTCATTATTTTCTTTAAAAGTGTTTTTGTTTAGAATATTATGTACTCACTATTTTAGCTCCATCTCCTTCTCAACAGTTTCTAAAAGAGTAAGATGTCATATATAATAGTCACACAATTAATAAGACAAGAGTTATGAATAATATTATCATTATTATTCGTTTTCTTAACTCAAGCGAGTCTCTCACTTGGTAGTTAGGCGTTTGTACAAAGAACTTTGTACTGTCCTTTCATGTAAACTCTACCAAAAGTTCATGTGATCTTCATAAAAACCTGCAGCAACTTTTTCCTATAGGTAGTTTAAGGATTTCTCATGGTTAGTACTGGGTTCACTATTTTTATTATTAAAATTAGACAGAAAAAACTGACTGCCAAATTAAGTATTATAGTTATGTAATGAATTCGAAACGAGTTGTTGCTAAATTATATGTACGGTTTAAACGAAAATGGTTTATGGAAATTATCCAAAGACGTGTGTACCCAATAAAACAGATTAATTTTATGTGATAAGATAGTGCTCCATAAAGGACCCAAAACAATCTAAAACGAAAAATGCGTCGTATGGAGTCTATTTAGTGTCTATTTCATGTAAATTACCTTATATCAAATATAAATTCAATACTATTTGTGAAAGATAGTAACTATTGAAATGTGATATTATTTTGCAAAGACCGTTTTTAACTAATCCCTTAGACCTGCTCAATTAAAGAGATTTTAATTGAAAACGCTAATTTTCGTAATAAAATGCATACAATGCACAAAATCGCGAGGATTTAAATCTAGACAACTTTGTGGCCGTGTCAAACCGATATGGTTAACCTTGGACATGATTTAGATCTCAGTGTCTCCGTAGAGACGCAGGTCAACATATAACCAGGCTAAAATGGAGCTTCGCAGGTCATAACGCTAGACAAACGGAAAATAGGTGGAATAGCACGATACAACAATGGAGACCATGGACAGGAAAGAGAGCAAGAGGACGACCCCAGATGAGATGGGGAGACGACATTAAAAAGATAGGAGGAACGCACTGGAAACAGAAAGCACTAAACAGAAGCGAATGGAGGAAACTGGGGGAAGCCTATGTTCAGAATTGGACGAATTAAAGGGCAAAAGAAGAAGAAGAAGTCTCCGTAGAGAACACATTGTATTTATTTAAAAATCATAAAATTTTCAAAGATAATAAATATAGTATTTTTACTACAAAAGCGATATTACGTAGGTCAAAATTTTTGACGTAAGAGAACTGTCAAAACATTAGAATGTGACTTTTCATTATTGCCATGTTTATTATAAACATGGCAATAATGAACAGTCACATTCTAATGTTTTGACAGTTCTCTTACGTCAAAAATTTTGACCTACGTAATATCGGTTTTGTAGTAAAAATACTATATACATGAGCCCTTTAACGCTCTTCAAACGTTTTACTTATGATTTTAGTTCAAAAATTTTATATAACTATAGGGAAATAAAAATTTATATTTTATATAAGTAGGGAACTGGCATACCTTTTTTTTCGAATTTGTCTTAAAATAATTATTTTTTTATGGCACCCTTTATTAATTAATTAATAAAATCAATTTATTACAATAAAAATTATTTTTGGTTGTAAAACATGCCTCAAAATGAAATATTCTTTCTCGTAAATCCGCCTTGTTTTTTTTGGCACAATCGTATCCACAGCTTTAGTGGCTTTCACTAAAATATCTTGGGGGAGATCGGTGTTTCGGACATTTCGAACATTGTACGCCTCAATCGTAAAATTATTTTTACGTACTGTCAAGTTGACAAATAACAAAAACTATGGTTACCACAATTACGTTACGACTGTTCAGGTAAATGCTGGTACTTATTTAAAAACTAATTTATTCAAAATTCATTCAATTTTTTCTCATATACTTAAAGAATATTGACATTAAACGTTGAAGGCATCACGTGTATTGCAGATAATAACATTGATACCTTAATAACTATAAAACAATGCAGTACAAAAATAATATTTATTTTATAATATATCATTTATAAAACGACAAAAGAAACAACTAGAGGCAAGTTCCCAAGTTCAAGTTGAAAAAATCATTTAAAATTAATCTGTTTTGAAAATATTTACATTTAATGTTTGGGCGACGTGCACAACCAGTTATATCTTTTTATGATGCATTTTTCGGCAAAGTTATTTACATTAAATCAACGTAAAATGCTATATGGACTTAGTTTTAGTAGTTTTCTTTTGTTAGGATTTTAAAGTATACTCTGTATATGCAAAAATAGTTCCTATGAAAAACTAGGTTGTCTATAGTTTTATCAACACTGTTAAATACAGAGCGAAATTTATCAGAATCTATCGTTTGAATGAATAAGAAGTCACAAACGTAGTAATATTTACATTTTATTTAATAGTTGTATTAAGTTTATGCTAGTCTTTTTCTTATAATATAATTTTAAAGGGTGACGTGAACTTGTATGGATGGTTGTCTACTTAGTAACTAAGATAAAAATGATACATGTAGAATTATATTAATAATTTTATACAATCCAAAGACTATATTGGTTTCATTTATTTATGATATTGTGTTAATATTATAAACCAACCTAAAAAATCGCCCTTCTAAAATTTTATAAAAGTTTCGCAACTTTCTTCTGTTTTATTTTAAGAAATGTTCTTCTGCGTATACTATTTTTACTACAAAAACACGCTTACGTCATTCAAGATTCACTACACGCTTACATCACTAGTTAGAACGCACGATGACATTCCAATAGTGGATCGGGCAATCCTATGGTACCTTTCTCATTACACACCGGTTGGAACGTTCGGTGTAATGTGAAAGATACGATGGGATTGCTTGAGCCACCATTGGAATGTCATCATGCGTTCTAGCGATCGCACGTTTGAATTCTTATTGTGTGAAAGGAGCGTAATGCTTTGTTAATGCTCTGACGTCAGAAATCTTGAATGATGTAAGCGTGTTTTTGTAGTAAAAATAGTATATGAAGATAACGCTTACTCGTAATGACAAATCTTAAATAATATGGTAAGAGGGCGGCTGAATTACAAAAAAATACATGTCATTTACGTTAGTGCCATTTTAACTTAATTGGTATTGCTCGTATAATATTTACCGGAATCAACAAAAAAATCTTCCTCATCTGATCAGTACGGGTTTGTATCATTTATCGCTTGAGTAACCAATTACATACATTAGTTTTTCATTTACCACAAATAATTACATATTTTCTTTCAAATCATTCAAATCAAATTCGTATTGAAAATCGTTTCATAGTGTCTTCTGGTGCGAAAATTAAAATGTCAATTAATATTTTTTACTAAAACTAATACAAAAGACCTTATTTTTAAAAAGTAACAAAAAATACTTAATTTTAATAAAATGACTTATTTGTTCTCCCGAAGTAAGTCTATATATTCCTTTCTAGTCTTCATATTTTTTCTTTTTCAGTTTTATTTACCATAATAAGTTTTTCTAATTTTTGCTTCTTGCGCATGTCATTGCGCAATTTTGTAAACGCAATCTTTCTGTTGTTTTTAATGATTTTGAGTCATCAAAATATAAAAACTATAAATATTATGTGTCTTAGTTCCGTTATCCAAAGTGATTATTAATTTAAACCATATAGTTCACAAAATGGTTAGAGGGGACTTAATACTTGCACCGATTCTCTTGCACTATTTTCTCATTTATCTTATCAAATACTATCAGAGAAAAGCATTAACAATTATTAGAGTTGGACCTTACCTCATTGGTGAGCCAAGTAATAAATAGAAAAATATTATATACCTCCTGAATGAAAACAAAATAACATCAGGAAAATTTAGACTTGCATAAAATTTTAGAATGGCATTTTTTGTCGGTGTGTATATTATTGATTAGAACTTGAGATAACTTGTTTGTTTGGTATGTGTAATGAACCTAAACTGTTCATTATTTTTTTAAATATTTTTTTACGGTGTCAGAGTGTATAATTTTTGTTCTACCAAAAGATCATCGAATGGTTTTTCTTGTATGTACTCATTTCATATTAACAGTATACTATTATCTGATTTATTGTACATAATTATATATTTTTATTAGATATTGTGTAACAACTTAAATTATTATTTGATTTTATTAAGATTTTCTTTTTATTTGGCTCCAAAGCAGTTATGTTTTCTATAAAATGTATATTTGAGATTATTTTTGGAACCGATATCACAAAAATCACTAAATTTTCTAAAATGAGATTTATAAAAGACTTAATAGTAGCATTTTACAATAATGAACAAATAAATTTTACGCATAGAATAAGTACAGTACCTATAGTATCGGAAATAAATTCTTCTTTTCCACTGTCATTATTTTGTAGTGAATTGTATCCCGATTTTTGCGTGTATATTTTGTAATATTATCTATATATAAAAAATGGAAATACAAATTTTTGTAGTTTAATATTTACCAATTCGAGAAAATACTGTTTCAGCTTTCTAATATTACAGTATGCGTCAAAATAGACAGTACTGAAGTTAATATTGAAATGTTTATTATTATTTATATAGGTGTTTAGTATATTTTTTTACATGATATAGTCTTGCGAGCATTATTCACTACGACGTTTCCGATAAAACAGATATTCAAGAGGCATTCAGTATCAAGCATTTTTGTCGCGTTCACGAAGGTTCTCAATCATGTCTGTGAACAAAGGCTGTTTTTTATTCCGCAATTTTGGAATATCAGAAGGTGTATTGGTACGAGAGACAGCCTCCTTCAGCCGTCCCCATATGTACGCATTAGGTGGCGTTAGATCTGGTGAGTGCAATGGGTATAGAAAAACACTGCCACGCGAAATAAGGCGACCCCCAAAATGATTGCACAGCATTCAAAGAGAATCTCTGGCCGTGTGACAAGTTGCCCTTCTGCTGAAACCATTGTTGATTAATTGGTAGGTTCCTGACACGAAAAAATCGCTAAACATCATGTAGAAATGGCGTGATAATCTGTTCTCTGTAGCGCTCCTGATTAACAATTAATCGCTTTTCATCGTTTGCTTCAATGAAATACGGATCCAATATGCCATGTGGGGATACAGCATACCAAATGGTAACACGGTCACTGTGAAGGCGGTGTCCGACGATTACTTTGGGATGTTCGAATCCAATAAACCGTGTTATATGCTTGTTAATGCGTTTAAATGAAACTTCTTCCGTATGGCCGGAAATAGTACTCGACGATAAAAACTTTTTTTTGCAACACTGAGAACCATGTTGAAGCACCTAACATTAACACAACATTCACATAAGTTATAATGACGTTCTAATGTTATTAATTGTTAATTCTAATGACGTTCGTAATGAAACCACTCTACGTTCGGCGCATGACACATACAAATTTGAGCATGCGCATTTCAGTACTGTTTATATTGCCGCATACCGTAAGTGCTTCAATTATATAATATTTGTGGGAGATAATACGACATTAGTTATGTCAACAAATGAAGTTCTATGAGCAGTTCCATTGACAATTCAGAGGTCTTTGTCAAAATATTACAAAAACTATTATTGTTACTACCTCTAATGTATCTATAATAGGACATAATTTTAAATCCATTTATCTGACAATTGAATCGGAGTAGGATTTTATTCCATCAACTATGTTGGATTTGGATCTTATAGATTGATAAAAACAATGATTGTCGGTTCGCTCCTACCACAAACATTTTTGAAATACCTAGTTCTTATACCAAGGGCGATATTCATGTTTAATGTTGCGTTTATTCGTTTCTATGTAGAATCGACTCAATAATTTTGCGAGAATGGCTGTTGCTACAACGGTTCCTATTGAAAAAAACTGTTTTTGTATACTTTGATAGGGTAGAAACTTTGTAATATTATTTGTACAGATATCTTATTTCTAACGTATAAAGGTGGACCCAGGACATAATTGTCCCATCTGAAACGGTACAGGTTCTTCCAATTGAAGCGAAAATATTGAAAGTAACCTTCATAATTCAAGTTTGACTGCAATGTACAATACTTCGACATACAACGTGCTCACTATCATTTGAAATGCCCAGTATTTTTTCAATTTTAAAATCACTATTTTACCTCCACACTTTTACCACCACTATTTTAAAATTCGCTGTCCTGACTGAAAAAACTAAAAGTGCGAATTTTGTCATGATATTTGGTATGTGAGGCTATAATAATGTGGGAATATAATAATTTGCAACAACTTTTCAGAATAACTTGATATCTCTAACGCGAAGCAAAATATCTAAAATTCACCATATTTGTGGATTCGCAATAGGCCGCGTTTAAAATTTAAATTTCAGTTGACTATCTTAAAAAATGTGAACCATCAACCTGTATGTATGTACAAAATTTTAAATTTGTGTTTATTTTGGTAGCCGAAATATAGGGGTGTATTCATCTTAAATGCAACACCCTGTATACAGGGTGAGTGGGGAGGAATGCGCCAAACTTTAAGGATGTATAATATACGTAAAAATAATCAAAAATAACTTATGTGTTGTTATTCGATTTTCATTTGTTTCCGAGATATGGGGTGTTAAATTTTTCTTACAAACTGACGATGTATCTATTGCTCTAAAACTGGTTGAGGTGTGCAAATGAAATTTGGTGGGTTTTAAGACATAGTTATTGCGCATATTTTGACACACAATTAATAATTTTAGATTCATCATTGGCGCACGTACGGATAAGGGTTTGAAATTTTTTAAAGAAAAAAAAATAGTGCGCCATAGATATTTCAAATTAAAAATTATTTTTGAATTCCCTGTTTAATTTCTGACAAACCATATATCTTCATGTTTGTTCATACGATCATGGAAAAACTAAAATATCTTAACGCTTACAAAGTATTCGAAATAAGTTTCTACACATTCATATAGAAACTCCGTCGAAAACTTTGTAAGCGTTAAGATGTTTTATTTTTTGCATAAAAACTAAGCGTCGCATGAAAAAAAGGGAAGATTGATTTTTTGTCACAAATTGAACGAGGAATTTAAGAAAGATTTTTAATTTGAAATATTTCAGTGGCGTACCATTTTTATCTTTAAAAAATTTCAGACTATTACCCGTACGCGCGCCAATGATGAATATAAATTCTTAATTGTATGTCAAAACATGCGCAATAACTATTTCTTAAAACCCATCAAATTTCATTTGCACACCTCAACCGGTTTTAGAGCAATAAATAAATCGTCAGTTTGTAATAAAGATTTTAACACCCCGTATTTCGGAAACAAATGAAAATCGAATAACAACATATGAGTTATTTTTGATTATTTTTACGTATATTATACAGTCTTAAAGTTTGGCGCGTTCCTTCCCACTCACCATGTATATACTTAATGATTTTGGAGTATCGGTCATCAACTTTATTGTTGCTTAAGGCATTAAGGATTGACCAAAATTCTATTGAGTCAAATGCCTTCTCGTAATCTACCATAGCCATCCAGAGTGCTATGTTGTATTCGTTTGATTTTTCGATTAGTGCTCTTATTACTTTTATATGATGTATGGTGCTATAACCTTTTCTAAATCCTGCCTGTTCTCGAGGCTGATAACTATCCAGTTTTGTTGTTAGTCGCAGTGTAATTATTATCTGCACACACAGCTTATACAAGACTGATAAGAGACTAATGGGTTTATAGTTTTCTAATTTATATTAATTTCCCTGTTAATAGACCACCTAACCAAGCTGTGGGTACTTCACATATTTCTATACATGTGTTAAATATATTTTTTAGCATTTTTATGTGATGTTCTCCATTACTATATCATTTCCAATAACATTCCGTCTTCACCTGGAGCTCTTTTATTTTGCCTTGTACTCATTGCGTTTATTCATTGAATTGCATTGTACTCAATGAATTTCAGTTCCTACCAGTCTTGTCGAATAGTTAAAAATGACGGAGATATTGGGCAAAAACGATTCTGCTTTAAAATTAAGATGGCGGCTAATGCAACAGAGGAGTTCATTCGCGATTTTAAATTTAGACTACTATTGACCCCCCTAAAGATTTGAAAAATAAAATTTTGGGCAGCTCGGCATGCAAGGTCAAATGCTATCCCGACCGGACTAATATACTTTTGAGTCTGATATTATTGCATGTAACTTTTTTTGCATTCTAAAATAATTCAAATCCTTTTAACCACATTAAGTCGTATGTTTTGGGTATCTGTAAGCAAATTTTCAGCCCAATCGAATATGATGTATTTTGGAAATGGAGGAGAATGCAAATATTTAACTGTATTTTAACGTTTTCTACACTAAAATGTGATCAAAAACTTGTTTTGAATGAAAATAACTTGTTATAATGCCATATAATGACATTTTTGAGTCCCCCCTATTAAAATATTATTTTTTCCATTGATACTTTACGATAGAAAATGCAAATTTGTGTAAATAAACACCAAATCACTGTAAAATCGCATAAAATAGCATTTTGAGAAAAAAAAAGAAGATCGTTTGACCTTGAATAAATGTCTTATTTTTACGTCGCGCAGAAGCGATACAAGTTTCAGAAAAATCGGATATCCAAAAGTTTTTGCCTGAGTGATTTGACATGGAATGTACCAAAGACATTTTTGAACGAATGGTTCTCAGGGTAACCGCAGAAAAAATATAGGTTAAACTATGTAAAAAATGTACTTTTTGGAAAAGTGGTGCTTTATTTCTGAACGTATAGTCTCCTTTTAGCTCGATACACGTGACCCAGCGATGCTCCAACTTCTTTAATCCGTCTGAAATAATTGTTTTCTCGAGGTCTACACAGTAGGTGTCCATGGCGGCGATGAACTCCTCATTCGACTAAATGTCTGCCCGACGAGAGACCTTCTCAAGTTTGGAAACAAAAATAAGTCATACAAATCTGGAGAATACTGTGGATGGGGCAGCAGTTCTCAGCGCAATTCTACCAGATTGGCTATAGCGACGGCGGAGGTGTGAGCCGGTACGTTGTCATGATGAAAGAGCATTTTTTTTCTTTCCCAAAATAATGCGGCATAGTGGAGCTCTGTAGCCGTGCTGCCATTTTCTAGGATGTTGATATAGATCACACCTTTTTAATCTCAGAAAACGGTGGTCATCACCTTTCCGTGCAATAGGACAGTGTTCTCCTCCTTCGGAGCACGTTCACGGGGTAACGTCCACTGTATCGACTGTTCCTTGGTCTTTGGTGAGTACCGGTGGATCAGTGTTTCGTCGACGGCTTAGAAATGGTCTCATAATCGCAATTATTGGCCTGAGTGAGAAAACGCAGCACTCATCGCGCCGACAGCTTTCTCATGCCCAAAAGTTCATGCAGGATATAACCCACGCGATCTTTTGAGATGCCTACTCTCTCAGCTATCTCGCGAACCTTCAGTCGGCAGTCTATCAATACGCGATCGTGAATTTCTTTCACGTTATCCTCCGAGATAGCTGGTCTTCAAACTCGTTAAACAAACCAATTTTTGTCGATCGCCATCGAAGGAGAAGAGTCACCGGTCACCGTACGCATCTAAACATTCCGTATATGTATTTGGAACCTAGGAGTTTTCTATTGGTTCTTTGCAGCACGCGGTCATATTTTAACCAATAGGCGGCGAGGGTCCAAACGCATATACGGAATGTTATTCGGTGCCAAATTCATGTACGGAATGTTAAATATTCGTAGGTACACCGAAAAAGATAAGTTTTTATTAGAGTCTGTTAAAAGGAGATTGATTTTAAAATACTTGTTACTCTGTATTATTAAATAAAAATAAAACAATTATAGTATTTGGAATTTTATTTGGTGCGAAATTCATATACGGTATGTTAAATATTCGTAGAACAAAAAGACGATTTTTATTAAAGCCAGTTAAAATGAGACTGGTTTTTAATAGTATATTATGCAACGAGCATTTAATGACGGTCATTATGAAGCGAGTATAAGGGATACGAAACGAGCCGCCTAGCAGCGAGTTTCGTATAGAGTACGAGCTTCATAATGATCATTAAATGCAAGTTATATACACGATTTTTTCTATGATCATTCACAAAAAAAAATATATTCGAATTTATTAATTTTGTAACGTAAACAAATTAAGTAGTTTGTCAGTGTGACAGTTTGTTTACATATTGAGAACTGTCAAAGCGTATGTATTTGACTCGCCATTGTTTACTGCGCGTATGCCACCTGTTTTCGCAAATGTCGTATCGCGATTCTATTGGTTAAAAATCTGTATCCTAATGAAAATCTGTATCATAATGAAGTTCATTATGATACAGGTAGTGACATCATAATTATTGATAGTATGAGAATAGAAAAATTATTGTTTATGTATTATTAAAGATCCACAAGGAAAAAGGTTTTTCTGTAGTTGGCTGTATACCATATACTCGTAATACAGAAAAACGAATAAAGTCCTTTATAAAAGGTCTATATTTAAAATCTGTAAAAAGGGCTACATCACAGAACTAGTTTTCGACTGGTTGACCAATCATTATCAGTGCATCATTTTTTTAAATTTTGACTACGGTTAAAAAGAGTTCTAGGTTATACTCACGGTATCTTACATGCTAACCACCAAAATAGTTATAATTATGTAATGTATCTAAATAAAATTTGTAATATTATGTTTTTGTGGTTAGCATGGTAAGGTCACGTGAGTATAACCTACAACTTTTTCTAATCGTAGTAAAAATTTTAAAACCTTTGTTTTTTTATCATTTTATCAGGTTATATTCATTTTAGGAATGCACTGATGATGAATGGTCAGCCAATCGAAAACTGGTTCTGTGATGTAGCCCTTTTTAGGGATTTTAAATATATACCTTTTATAAAGGACTTTATTCCTTTTTTTTTTGTATTATTAAAGAATTAAACATACTAAACAACACGTGCAAGTCATTAAAAATTCTGAGAAAGCGAAAGCTTAGTGAAATAAAGAAATATATCTCTCAAATCTATACCATCCCATTTATGAATTTCGCACCAAATAACATTGCATATAGGTAATCATTGTTTTATTTTTCTTTAATAATAAATTAACAAAATAGGTATTTTAAAATCAGCCTTCTTTAACCTTTTCACTGCGGGAACCGGATATATACGTAAAATAATTTCGTGCCCTTACAACGGGAACCGGATAAATACGCGTAACCTTTTTCGGCATTCGCTGCGGCAAGCGTATAAATCAGATATTGTTTGCGTATTGTATGTTGCCTATAGAAGAGAGTTAGACATATTATATCAAAATTTACAATACTTTTAAAAATTTTATACTTTACTGCAGGAGCCGTATAAATCCGCACCTTTTTATACAGGCACGCACTCTGGAGGATTTACTTGTATAATCTTAGGATTCCCCTTCGCTGTATTTATGCAGGATAGTGTTTATCAACTAATTTAATTTTAGTTTAAAAATTCAATTGTGCGAATTACAGCTGCTCATAAATCTATTATTGACTTTGAAAAAAGTACAAGAGCGTTATGATCGGTAATTTAATAAATACAACAATAATAGTAAATAATCTGAGATTTTTGGGTTGCATTTTCAAGATTTTGTGTGTGTAGCATTTAGCATCCAAACGATTGCAAATGAGGGCCGAAAATTGCAGAACATATTATATCCAGTTTTGCCACTCCTAATAAAAGTGGGAAAAATCTTCAAAAACTAAATTTTGAATCAGTTTTTATAAGGTCTATTACGTCCACAAATTATTAATTTTCAAGAATCTAACAGCAACAGATTAACAGTTAATTCTGCAAAATTGCAAATACAGTCCTGAATACACTGTTTTGATACACTGCGCGAACCGTATTTATACGCCATAGTACTACATCGACTGACTGCGGCAACCGGATTGATCAGCACAGGCATGAAACAGCCGTACCAGAGACCATACTACTTTTAAAACTAGCCGCAGTGAAAAGGTTCTGTTTAATAAAAAGTCCTATTTCTTGGTCTACGAATATTTAACATTCCGCATATGAATTTACACCAAATAGCATTCCAAATACTATAATGGTTTTATTTTTATTTAATAGTACAGTAACAAGTATTTTAAAATCAATCTCCTTTTAATAGACTCCAATAAAAACTTATCTTTTTCGGTGTACGAATATTTAACATTCCGTATATGAATTTTGCACTGAATAACATTCCGTATATGCGTTTGGAACCTCGCCGCCTATTGGTTAAAATATGACCGCGTGCTGCAAAGAACCAATAGAAAACTCCTAGGTTCCAAATACATATACGGAATGTTTAGATGCTCACCGTATACACCATTCAAGCACTCTTTGATTTCATTGCGCGATTTCCCTTTCAAAAACACGAATCGCATCACTGACCGATATTGTTCTTTTTTCATTTTTATAAAATCTAAGAGTCCGATTCGATTGAGATTGTGACGTAGGGCTTCTACAAGAATGTATGCACTCCAGGTTTCCCCAACACGACTCTACCTTATCGGCAGAGTCTACGAGTAGTGTTAGGTAAATTTAAGCTGTAATTACAAAAAAAGAAATATGTATGTCTTTGTACTCCCTTTATAACGCTCAAAAAATTACGGGATCTGGATTTCAATGCATATTTTTTTTATAATTCTCGTATCAAAGTTACGCGTGAAGTTAGTCGTATTGATGACAGTTGGGGAAACATGGGCGACCCGTATTATACGATAGTGCATATATTTTTCTTGGGTCGCTAGGGCCTCGATTTTTGACCCTTCGCTTCGTTATCGAACGTATGCGCTACGTATACTAAACAGATACGAACCGAATACGTTTGATAACGAAGCCAAGGATCAAAAATCGAGGCCCTGCAGTTTCTCGACTGTCATTATTACGCCTAGCTTCATGCGTAACTTTGATACGAGAATTATAAAAAAATATGCATTGAAATCCAGATCCCGTAATTTTTTGAGCATTATAAAGTGAGCACACAGTCATACATAATCTTTTTTTGTAAATACACCTTCAATTTATCGTGCAATTCTCGTAGGCTGGGTTATCACCAGTTGAGAAACTGCGTGCCCATTTTTCTTGAGATAGTGGTGCCATCGGGCGGAGAGGCTAAGTACTTATCGGACCACCCACATACATCTTAGCAGGTGTGTTAATTATAGGTTTATTCCAGCTCTATACAAAACCGTTCTTGAATCGTTAGATAATAATTATGCGCAGTAACACATTTTTCGTTACTCCGCATACTCGTAACCGTTCAAGAACGGTTTTTGTGACGAGTTGGAACAAACCTTATGAATGTTGACGTTCTTCCAAAGTCCTTATTACTTTTTTAACTTTCCATGGAATCTGAATCTTCATCTTTCTATTTTGTTTAGTCGTACTCGTCAGTTAGTCGAGAAGTTTTTATCCAGAAGTTTATCCACTGTATTAACCACTTTTTCCGCTGATTTCCCATGGACTACTGGCCACGAGTCATTTGACTAAAGAAGGTTCATATCCCTGCAAATGCGTAGCTAGATGCACGCCGTGTTTCTTTAACTTTCTATGATATGTCTGTCCTAGGTGTCCAAAGTAATTAAAAATTCTTCCCAATGTGTCAAATGCGTCTAATCTGATGTTCTCTCTAATAGTACAGATCTCGGAGATATAACTGATCATCATCATCATCATTCTCTGCGGGGTCGGCTTCCCTAATTGCATTTCTCCACACAATTCTATCTTGGATCACATCAATGTTAATCCCCTTTACCAACATGTCCTGCCTTATCGTCTCCCCCCAGGTCTTATTTGGTCTTCCTCTCCTACTCCTTCCAGGAATCTGCACTTCAGCTATTCTTCGTATTGGGTGATTAACGTCTCGACGTTGAACATGACCAAACCATCTCAACCTATGCTCTGTTATTTTGGCATCAATTGGTGCCACACCTAGATTTCCCCTAATATACTCATTTTTAATTTTATCCTTTCTTGTAATTCCACTCATCCATCTAAGCATTCTCATCTCCGCCACATGCATTCGTTGTTCCTCTTTCTTTTTCACTGCCCAACATTCAGTTCCGTACATCATAGCCGGTCTTATGGCTGTTTTATAGAATTTTCCTTTCAGCTTCATTGGAACTTTTCTGTCACACAACACACCACTCGCTTCCTTCCACTTCATCCATCCATCCCTAATTCTACTGCATGCATCTCCATCTATTTCTCCATTACTCTGTAATACCGATCCCAGGTACTTGAAACTAGTGCTTTTTCCAATCAGTTCACCATCCAAAGACACCATTTTATTTGTAGTAACTCCATCTTTAAATGAACATTCCAAATACTCTGTCTTTGTCCTACTAAGTTTTAAATCTTTTTCCTCCAGAGCTCGTGTCCACTGTTCCAGTTTTTGTTCTAAGTCTCTTTCACTATTTCCTACTAACACGATATCATCGGCATACATTAAGCACCATGGAATGTTACCCTGTAGTTTCGCTGTTATCTGGTCCAAGACTAATGAGAATAAATACGGGCTAAGCACCGAGCCTTGGTGCAATCCTACTTTCACATGAAATTTATCAGTCTCTCCCATACCTGTCCTAACACTAGTCGTTACTCCCTCATACATATCCCTCACAATCTTTACATATGCACCAGGGACTCCTTTCTTATTGAGTGCCCACCACAGAATCTCTCGAGGAACTCTATCATGTGCTTTCTCAAGATCAATGAATACCATATGAGCGTTTGTTTCTTTACTCCTGTATTTTTCCATCAACTGCTTTATAATGAAAAGTGCGTCTGTTGTTGATCTGCCCTGCATAAAGCCAAATTGATTCTCGGATATGTCGGTCTCTTCACGTATCCGTCTATCAATTACTCTCTCCCATATTTTCATGGTGTGGCTAAGCAGTTTTATAGCCCTGTAGTTTGTACACTGCTGTATATCTCCCTTGTTTTTGTATACAGGTACTACAGTACTCGGAGTATGTATACTATAGTACTCGGAGATATAACTGAATGTTGCGAAAACAAGTGATCTTACAAAATGAATCTCATCGATCATCATCAGTCAGCTCTGATTTGTCCATTGTTGAGCATAAGCCTCCTCCAGATATTTCAATCTTCTGTTCTGGGCCTCTGTTATCAATTGGTTACAATTCTTTTGAGGTCGTCGTCCATCATGTTGGGGTCTTCCTCGGATTCGCTTGTCTGCCCGTGGTCTCCACTCACGCAATTTTTTTGTTCATTTGTCGTTTTTCATTCTTGCAACGTGTCTCGCCCATCCCTTCCATCCCACGTTCGATAATATCTTCCACTCCGATTCGTCTACGAACTTCCTCGTTACTTGCTCTACTTCTTAAGCTTCTTCCAAGCATTGATCTCTCCGACTTTCGTCGTGTCCTCAATTTTTCAGCTGATGTCTTTGTGAGAATTAAGGTTTCTGCTCCGCATGTGAGGACTGGTAAAACGCACTGGTTAAAAGCTTTCTTTTTTATATGGATTGGTACCTATATTTGTTTTAAACACGTCTCTCATTTTTCCGAATGCAACCCAACCCTAACTTATTCTTCTAAATAGCTCGCATGTTTGGTTTTCTTGCGTTAACTTGATTTCGTGATCCAAATACACATATTTTTCCACAAGTTTAATGGGCGATTTCTCGATTTATATTAGCTCGTTGGGGACGAGATTGGTCATCGTTTTAGTTTTTCCATAGTTAATCTTTAAACCTACTCTCTGTGTTACTTGTTGTAGTTGTAGCATAACTAGCTTCTAAGGCATCTGTTATGAGAACAATGTCATCAGCATAATAATATTGGAGATGATTTAATATCTTTCCATCGATGCTAATATCCTTTGATTCCCACTCTAGTCGCTTAAATGTGTACTTATAGCTGTTATAAATAGTTTTGGCGACAAGGTGTCTCCCTGTCGCACCCCTCTGTCAATTTTTATCTTCTCAGACATGCAATGAAGGTTTACAGTGTTGTCGCACTTTCGTATATATTTCGAATAATATTCGCTTACTTGTCGTCTATTCTGCATTCTGATAGTGTTTTTAAGATATCGACTGTTTCCACTGTGTCAAATGCTTTGTAGAAGTCAACAAAGTAAGAGTCTATTATATTCGATAAACTCTGTGACTAGAGTTTTAAGGCATTGCAAATGGTCGTTTGTTCCGTGTTATATTCCTTTTTTGTTGCAATTACTTTAGGATTCGTTATGTTCTAGTTTTTTACAGCAACTTCAATTTCGTCTAACACTATAGCTGTTTCTCCTTCCTAGTAATTTTCATCAATGTTCGTTTGACGGTGGGTTCCCTTGAGTACAATAATTCTGTGGTACTAAGGCAAAACCCGATATGTCAAAAATTATCGATTTTTCGTTTTTAATGCCAATACGTGCATTGAGTGATGAAGAATATGATGACAAAACCCTACATGGCTAAGCGCATCCATGTAACCAGTAGATGATAAAATTAGTTTCCGATATGTCCACAATTATAACAACACTGCGAACTTTTAAACTCATCTGCTGCAAAATCACGTTTTTTGACATATCGGGGTTTGTCTTAGCACCACAGAATTGTTCATAATAATTGTTTCATACCTTAACATATTAGCAAAACAAATTAAACATGAGCCAGAACGAATTGTCCTATTCTGTGTTATCTTCTAGGAAATGTATGTTTTTGTGAACCTGTAGGTACCTAGGTACTCCGATGGATTTTTCTCTCATTTAGATTTATATTATGACCATATTATATTATATAGTATAGAAACTAACCCTATCAAATGATCCAAAATTGAAAAACATTGGGTTAAAGAAAACGAAAAATTTAATAAGTTTCACACATTCGACAAGGATTGTCAGTCAATGTTTTGCATTAATTGTGCCGCGAAATCATAACAACATGGAGAAAATATAATGTATTGGTATACTCTAATAAAGATAGCTATGTAGCCACGCTTTCTATTATTTCGGTTAAATTTTCAGAAATGGTTAAATATAAAAGCAATTCAGAATTTATGTTTAGTTCACCACGTTATACTTTTTAATGGCGGTATAGAAAACATGACGCTTTATTTTTAATCCATAGGTAACAGGCTAACTTAAAAAACAATGTATTTTATACTACTACTTTAGAATACTAAATTTACTTAAATATTTAATCGGTAGCGTTTCATGCCCCACCGGCTATAAGAGATTCTAAACTGTATGGATACTTTTTTATAATAATTTTACGATTTAAATAAAGAACTATTTTTTGTGTTATAGAAGGATAGTTATATTACTTAATAGTAAAAAAGAATTCATTAGTAGTAGTAGAAAAAATATTGTTTATAACTCATAAGGAATAGTTACTATGCACTCGCAGAATCTCACTTTCGACGGATGTAGTACAAGTACGTCGTTGACTTAAAATATAAACTGACTGGCTTCATAACTGCAGTATTAGAATACATTACAAGAGGAAAAGACGATGCAGAATGGCATTTAGAAGCACCATTTGACGAATTTGAGGCAATAGTCAAAGATTTGGGAAAGAAAACGGTCACTGGATCACAAAAATATGTCGTATAAATTAATTAGTTGCATTGTCGCCTGAATTACAAATTATGACAACTGTAAAATCTAAATATTTTTATTTTGTAGAAAAAAATGAATAGGTCATCATAATAGTCTTCTTCTTTTTGTCGACATGACTCTGTCTATTTTTCAATGTGCTTCTAATAAGTTTTACGACGAGTGCCGTCGTTTTCGTGATCTTTGAAACGAATGCGATAAACTTACCCCAAACAACTGAAACAATATTGAATAAATTATTTATTCATTATACTTCAATCATCCATGATAGCTATCGTTCACCCTGGCCTAGCTCAGTCTCTTAAGGTGTGTGTTCGTCTTGTCCTAATCTTAAATATGAACCATGAAAATTCAGAATGGAAGCAAAAAAAAAACAATACTTTAATTAATCATGTTTATTTTTCAATAAAGGTAGATATAATAAAAATATGACTTTAAATGCATTACCAAATATATTCAAATTCTTGTCAAAAACTAACAATTTCTAGAATATACTTATGGCTTTTGGTATCTGGTTCGATGGTAACTTCTTGATGTCGAATGGTACTGCTGTTGGTTCTGCAACGGGCTCTGGGGCTGTAGGTGTTCAGGGCCACCAGGCCTACAGGTGTTGGTTGGTTACAGTCTAGATGAAATTCATTGTTGCAGTCTAGATTATTTTGTCCTCATTGTTGTATCGCCGGCGATTTGAGGATGCGTGAAGCTCCCAGAGGGAGAAAAGTGGTTTTATTCCCAAAAACTAGAAGATCAAATACATATCAAACATAAAGAAGTAAAAACCATAATGTACCGTTCCCAAATAAATTTAATACGTTTAATAAATAAAATTAATACTGACGGATACTAGTTAAACTATTTGATTACTAAATGCATATTAATAGATGAAATAAAATATTAGAACACATGTTTTTAGAAGATTGGTGGTTAGATATAAAAAATACTATAAAAACTATTAATGTTGAACTGTGAATACAAGAAAAACGAATTAATGAATTTTCTTACCCCAAGAGATCATCTGTTCGGAATAAAATAATTTATTTTCATTTCCTTTGGCTTTTATGGGTTTACCACAACGAACTGTCAATACTGATGGAATGGCCCCGTCCCATTCAAACAATGAAGCGAGATTGCGGCCAACATACAAGAGAGAGGTCCTAGAGAGACGGAGAACTTGTCAGGTAAAATTTGCTACAACTACAACCAGAGTTGCCAGATGTGATTTTATAAATCCCCCATTTAGAAACTGAAATTCCCTCGAATTGATGCTCAAATCCCCCAAATTTAAATTTTTGCCACATCTTAATAAATTAGTAGTCAAATGTAGAGAACAGTAAACCAAAATTATACTTCAACAGTGGGCTCTGGAAATAATTCATAGGTCCTATCGTCTTCGATTATATGAGAGTATAATATACAGTTCTATATATATTCGCAAATTTAATTTTCCATGACTTCTTAAAATCCTCCATAATTTTCCCCCCTAAAAAATCCCCCAACCATTTCTGCTTAGGGAAATTTCCCTAGACGCTTTCAAGTTACCCCAAAAATTGTGGGAAAATACCCCAATCTGGCAACCCTGCTATTAGCACTATCAATTTAATTTTCTATGGATGCTATAGAATGTGCAACTTCTCTCACTACTTACATACATTCAAAACGAACAATTTCTCAGGCTGTGAGAAAAGTCGGCCATTGCAGTGAGAAATATTTTTTCTCACGGGTTCCATAGGTAGAATCGCGGTTTCCATGGTAACATGCACAATATTAACACAAATATTTTTGTCAAATGAAATGTGTCAAATCAAAACTTACCAGGAATTACCTTTCAAAACTGTTCAAATATAACTGGTAACTATAATTTTAAATAAATAAAAGTTTATAAATATTAAAAATATTAAATACCTACATATGTGTATAATATGTATTTTATTTCAATTTTGGCATATAATCTACATAAAAGCACCTAAATTATTTTTTAATTTTGAAGTTTGAACTCTTGAAAAAACCGCATCCATAGAAAAAGTACAGTATTCAACACGTGAGAAAACAACATATTTCTCCCTCGCTTGATTTGCGGCACGAGCCGAGGTACGAGGCGAGAAATATGTCTTTTCTCTCTTGTTGTACAATATACTATTGTTTACGAAAGATGGCGATTATCTTCCCTCCTTCACCTGACTATCTTTTATCTCATCCTGGCCGCATTAAATTGGCTTCATGGCGATTCTATCAGTATTGACAGTTCGTTGGTTTACCACCACCATTTTGAGAATTGAAATGAGAGCGTGAACTGTAGAAAGGTAGGATAAGCATGTTCCGTAATGAAAGACAGACATCTAGAGAGTAAGGATATATGAAGTACGTTCAGTATGATGATTTAGATGTTAGATGAGATTCTAGAATGTAAAGAGAGTTGCCTAACAGGAAAGGGCGCCAACGAGTTTTTAACGGAGAAAACAGGTAAAACAAATAGAAGAAAATTATTACTAATGAAATATTAAAGAAAATAAAATAGAATTATTTAAAAACAAAATAGCAAAGATGTGACGTTTGTAACGTTACACCTTCCCATTAATGGTCGTGCTATTGGGCAACCGTTTCTCGTCGTCTTTACTACTCTATTTGTATTTATTCGGCTTATAATATGATCTTTCCATTTTACCTTTCATCTCAGTCCTATATCTGCACTTTTAGCTCTGTCCCATAGTGATATAGTAATAAAAATATCGAAACAGTATGAGATATAGTGTGCCATTGTTTCCCGATATTTTTATTTCTCCATTGTTTCATACCGGCAACCTGCGGCTCTGCTCTATTTACTTTATCGTTCACTTCTGTTTCTTGTGGTTATATTTTTTAGCTGTGTGTTTTTAGACATCAAACTTTATGCGACATTCTGTATTTTAGTGATTTCATAGTATAATTCCACTGATATTCGAGTTCATCGACATTAACACAGGGCCGCCGCTAAAGTGTTGGCCGCCCGTGTGCAACTTAATATTTGCCGCCCCCTTCCAACACTTTAGTCGTTTCAACGTAGGTACTAGTATTTAAAGAAATATGATGAGATATGAAAGATCTCGACGTTACTATATTTAAATATATAGGCCTGGATCCCGCATACCAAAGAAATTTGATTAATAGCAAGCTGAAAAATTGTTAATAGCTTAACGGTATCTATTCGGACAAACTTTGATGTATGGGAACACTGGAACAGGGGAAGTTTTAATTGTGGAACAGGTTAAAAATTTGGAACGTCAGACTACGAAAACGTTCCATGTATTTTGTCGGACATAACTTCCAATTGATTTGTTACCATTTCATTAAACTCTCATGCAGAAATCAGACTGGTGTTTATCACCAACTGGGCATTTTAATGAGTGGAACACGAAGAACATGTCAAATGACAGGAATCATGTTGGCTATTCATATCAGTCTGATTTTTGCATGAGAGTTTAATGAAAGGGTAACAAATCAATTGGATGCTCTGTTCGACAAAATACATGGGACGTTTTCGTAATCTGACGTTCCAAATTTTTAAACTGTTCCACAATTAAAACTTCCCCTGTTCTAGTGTTCCCGTACATCAAAGTTTGCCCGACTAGACACCGTTAAGCTATTCACAAGTTTTCAGCTTGCTATTAATCAACTTTTTTTTGGTACGCGGGACCCAGGCCTATTTGAAATACAGTGGTGTGCAAAAGAAAAGCTTGTCTAAAATCATCAAATTCTCAACTTAGACTGAACTATAACCCTATTCATAACAATACATAAGCATAAAGGAACAATATCATAACGGCAACCGTCGAGAAATAAAAAAAATTTTTTTAAACCATCTGGTAATAAAAAAGACTTTTTTATTACTCAATGAGAGCAACTTAACAAGCACTTATCTAAATTCTCGGAAAGTATCCTATTGTCGTATCGTACTCTCTTATCAAATCATAAATGTTCAGAATTTGAAAAAATCGCATATGGGCCACGTAGATAAAAAGTCCGAAATCCGCCAGCCACTTTGAACTAAAAAGCATTCCCGGAACTACTTTATGACTACAGCTGCAAAAGGGCAGTTCATATAATAAATAACATTTTCTGGCATTTTTGTTTAGATTGTTTGGAATAGTAGAGTTTATAGAAATATCTGAATCATTACTATTTAATTTTTTGAATTGATTTTCGTTTTAAAAAAGTATTATCATCAGTGGCCTGCTTTTGGCCACCCCTGTAATCGGCCGCCCGTGTGCGATGCACACTTTGCACACATGGTAGCGGCGGCCCTGCATTAACACATCACAATTTAAACTTCTCAAGAACCTTCCTTAATAGTTCCAGGTTCATATGTACTAAAACTTGTTGATTCTGGCGAAACCTTTTGTAGATTGTAGAGGTCGAATATACTGCGAGGCATAAATTAGGGATATAGAAAATAGAACGGATTAACGGCTTCCGCTGTTTTTGTTATTATTTTAGATATTTCTTTAGTATTTATACAGTTGTACAAAGATTTACTCAAACTCCTTTGTTGTACTTATACCGGGTGGAAAAAAATAAATATTTTTCTTATGTTAAGTTTGAAACTTCCTGTAGGGAGGACGAGGTACAAATCTGAGTAAACATTGGAATCGTATTGTAGGGTCATGTTCTGTGAACATTTTGTTTTTTGAATGTTACTGATATCTTTAGAAACAGAGAAAATAGAAGGTTTTGTACTTTAACATGTTTTTTAACCCAAAACAAAAGATTGAGACACCCTGTAGGAGGAAAAGGTAAAAAGGTGGTTATGCATCAATATTATTGCAGTCTCATACTTTGTGAACCTATTATTTTTTAATTTCTCTGATATATTTGATAACAAAGAAACTAGACGGTTTTACTCGTTAATATGTGTTTTAAGTGACGACTGCGATAGGTAAGGAGGCTAGGTCTTATCATACCACTAAGATTAAATTATTTTCTATATATAGTCAGAAAGGTCTGTCAAATTCTTCATTTAATAAGCTGTCAAAGTACTTTCTCCATCTCTTTTTGACATCCCTTTCGTGAACTAGTATTTTATTATTTTCATCTCGGATACATCTAATCTGATTGAAATCTTTTGCTTTCTTTGCTCTCTGTTTGGCTATTTTATATATCTTCGTTTCGCCTTCCCTGGTATCATACGATCGACTTAATACCAGGGAAGGCGAAACGAAGATATTATATAAAATAGCCAAACAGAGAGCAAAGAAAGCAAAAGATTTTAATCAGATTAGATTTATCCGAGATGAAAATAATAAAATACTAGTTCACGAAAGGAATGTCAAAAAGAGATGGAGAAAGTACTTTAACAGCTTATTAAATGAAGAATTTGACAGACAGCCTGTAGAGTCAACGGAGACAGTAGCAGCAATGATCACCAAAATAACAAACGAAGAAGTGGCTCAAGCGCTTCAAAAAAATAAAGAAAGGAAAAGCGGTAGGACCAGATGATATTCCTGGGGAAGTATGGAGAGCATTGGGAGAGACAGGAACAAGGTGGCTAGCAGATCTATTTAATAGAATTATGGAAGTTGGACAAATGCCAGACGAATGGAGAAGCAGTATACTGGTACCTGTTTACAAAACAAGGGAGATATACAACAATGTACAAACTACAGGGCTATAAAACTGCTTAGCCACACCATGAAAATATGGAAAGAGTAATTGATAGACGGATACGTGAAGAGACCGAAATATCCGAGAATTAATTTGGCTTTATGCAGGGCAGATCAACAACAGATGCAATTTTCATTAAAAGGCAGTTGATGGAAAAATACAGGAGTAAAGAAACAAACGCTCATATGGTATTCACTGATCTTGAGAAAGCATATGATAGAATTCCTCGAGAGATTCTGTGGCGGGCACTCAATAAGAAAGGAGTCCCTGGTGAATATGTAAAGATTGTGAGGGATATGTATGAGGGAGTAACGACTAGTGTTAGGATAGGTGTAGGAGAGACTGATAAATTTCATGTGAAAGTAGGATTGCACCAAGGCTCTGTGCTTAGTCCGTATTTATTCTCATTAGTTTTGGCCCAGATAACAGCGAAATTACAGGGTAACATTCCATGGTGCTTAATGTATGCTGAAAATGTCGTGTTAGTAGGAAATAGTGAAAGAGACTTAGAACAAAAACTGGAACAGTGGAGACAAGCTCTGGAGGAAAAAGGTTTAAAACTTAGTAGGACAAAAACAGTATTTGGAATCTTCATTTAAAGATGGAGTTACTACAAATAAAATGGTATCTTTGGATGGTGAAATGATTGTGAAAAGCAATAGTTTTAAGTACCTAGGATCGGTATTACAGAGTAATGGAGAAATAGATGGAGATGCATGCAGTAGAATTAAGGCTGGATGGATGAAGTGGAAAGAAGCGAGTGGTGTGTTGTGTGACAGAAAAATTCCAATGAAGCTGAAGGAAAAATTCTATAAAACAGCCATGAGACCGGCTATGATGTACGGAACTGAATGTTGGGCAGTGAAAAAGAAAGTAGAACAGCGAATGCATGTGGCAGAAATGAGAATGCTTAGATGGATGAGTGGAGTGACAAAGAAGGATAAAATTAGAAATGAGTATATTAGGGGAAGTCTAGGTGTGGCACCAATTGATGCCAAAATGAGAGAGCGTAGGTTAAGATGGTTTGGTCATGTTCAACGTCGAGACGTTAATCACCCAATAAGAAGAATAGCTGAAGTGCAGATTCCTGGAAGGAGTAGGAGAGGAAGACCAAAGAAGACCTGGGGGGAGACGATAAGGCAGGACATGTTGTTAACCCGGCACCTGCCACGTGGCTTTGCAAGGCGCCAACTGCCACGTGGGGTGCTCACAGCACCCCTTAAAAATTTTCTGTGATCTACTTGTTTAAAAAACAAAATAATGTGTTGAGTAACACAAGAATATAAAAAACATGTTTTATTGACTTATTAGCCACTAATATGTTATAAAAGTTAAAAAATAAAATGAAAAAGGTGTCATAAGCAAATTAGCAAGTACCAAGCCATAATAAATGAAGTCAAGTAAAATATCTAAAAAAATTAAGATTTAGTGAGTATATAGTTTATATTAATAATTTAAATCAGTTATTTCAATAAAAAATGTAAATTTGACCTGTTTATCAAAAATACAAAAAAAAAAAAATTTAAAACTTTAAGTGCCAGATGATGACACCCCGATTCGACTTTAGAGCTACAAGTTCAGAATGACACTAAATAACTACTTCAAACACTAACACATCTATGCTATATAATATTATAGAAAGCTACTATGACGCACAGCTCCGTTACCAAACTTGAAATACCAAATATTTGATAAAAATGTGTTATGGGGTGCTGGTAGCACCCCACGTGGCAGGTGCCGGGTTAAAGGGGATTAACATTGATATGACCCAAGATAGAATTGTGTGGAGAAATGCAATTAGGGAAGCCGACCCCGCATAGGGATAAGGCAAAGAGAATGATGATGAGTGCGAAAGGAAAAGAGTGTTCAAAGAAAAAAATATGTGTAATGTACCTCTCGATATTTAAAGAGCCTCCACGTAGACACCAAATTCGTATTACATTTACGTTATGTATCTTTCTGTTTTTAAAGTTTTGTTACATGTTATTTTTTATTGTTAATTTAGTTTTGTTTCAGTTAAAACACATGTTAAAGAGTAAAACCATCTATTTTCTTTGTTTCTAAAGAATCAGGAAGATTCAATAAACAAAATGTGCACAAAACATAAGACTACAATACGATTCCAATGTATATCCAGATTTATCCCTCGTCACCCCTACATGATGTTTCAAACTTAACATAAGAAAAACATTTCTTTTATTCCACCCGGTATAAGTACAAAAGCTAAGTTTGAGTAAATCTTTGCACAACTGTGTAAATACTAAAGAAATATCTAAAATAATGAAAAAAATTAGCGGAATCTGTTAATCCGTTCACGAAAAAATCAACTATGAAAATGAGCATACATTTTCTACCCACATAACAATGATGTTCGCATCATGTTCTAAGCATATACTACCAACATTCGTCGGAGTATATTCTTTTTAGTATATGTGTAGTACAAGCATAGCATCTACCTTAAAAAACATTCTAAATTTCATGTTCTTTGCATATACTTCAGAGTATATTCTCGTACCAAATATACTAAGTATATTCGTGTACGTAGGATCTCGGAATATTCGTAAAAGTTTATTCTTAGAATATACCTTTATCGAATATTCTTAACACATACTTATAAGTACATTCTTAACACATACTTATAAGTAGATACTTTTAAAATATCTTAAAAATAATTTGTATGTATAGGAAGTATAATATTAGCCTTATAGATTATCAACTTCGTTATTTTTTAGAATACATAATTAATAAAATTTATGTATGTAGGTAGTATTGGACGAATTTAATTTCAAAATTGTTGTAGGGTAAAAAAGTTTAAACATTAATTGTATTAACGTTTACATAGATACTATTAAAAATTCGTTTTCATAATTGAAATGACTTTACCATTTCGAGTTTATCATGAATCATTAGTATTTTTACATCCTTGGAAATTGAATTTAGGTACATTCAATTCAATAGGCCATTTCGCAGAACCAAAACGTGCCAAACTGCACAACCAAAGCAACCAAAGGCTTTGGCGTTGCCAACCGTCGAGTAAGCTTTTTCCGTCAACTTACCTTAAAAATTCCCACTTTTATAAAAAAAAACTTCCCTCCTGTTTACAAAATCTGAGAAGATATGTTGAATTATTTTCAAATATTTTGATTTTTTCTTAATATTTTACAATTTGGACTGGAACAATAATTCCCTTTTGAGTTAACTTTTTCCCTTTATCACCTTTTATGTTGAAAATTCCCGCAAAAAGGGAAATTTCTCTCCGTTTGGCAACACCGATTTTGTTATTCCACAATACATTCATAACCCCCCCCCCCTCCCCATCATATTCTGACCATTTCTATTCTTACCTGAATGGATCAGGGATAGGAAAAAACCGTAAAATATGAAAAAGAAAACAGGCATTATTTCATTATTTGTATCATCTATGGATCTCGATTACTCGATCTATGCAGTGTTAAGGATGAAGGCGAATGATGTAGTAGTAGGACTAGGACTAAAGAACATACATAATCTGTTTATTTTGTTTGCGGTGCTTCAAAATACATATAATCTATTTTGATAACTCAATATTACTTAAATAGGTAAGTAGGTACATATAAGTATTATATAAATTTTAGTTACTTATTATGCATAGTTTAGTTTAGCTAAATATTATATAATGATTTATATAAATAACTAAAATTTATAAATATGTACTTACTTTTTAAGTAATATTGTAGAATGTAGGTACTAACTACATTCTCATTTGCAATTAAAATATGTAAATAGATATTTGGTAGAACCAGTAGAACCTAAGATGAGATTAGGTGATGCTGAAAACATACTTCTAAGCAATATAGCACTTGATAGCACTTTCTTAGAATATTCTTAAAAATATAATATTCTTCCCATACAAAGATGTGCGGTAGTACGTTCTTAGTATATAAATAGAAGGTTTATAGCACTTCCTTGGAATATTCTAAAAAGTACCTTCTTGGTATAAACTAAAAGGATGTGCGGTAGTATGTTCTAAGTATACACATAGAAGGTTTATAGCACGTCCTTGGAATGTTCTAAAAAGAACATTCTTGGTATATACTGAAAAGAAGTGCGGTAGTACATTCTAAGTATATACATAGAACGTTTAAGTACTGTAATGTAGTATATACTCAGTATCTGCTCTGCACATTCGCAATGGTAATTACGCACATTCTCAGTATATACTTTTTCTGAAAAGTATGTTCTATGAATCTACTAAGAACATGAAATTGTTATGTGGGTATATCCTTAACTTATGCCTCGCAGTGTAGGTTGTTTCCCCACTTCGACCTGTTCCAGCGATTTACAGCGTTGGCGAACGTTGTAGAGGTGTTTGCTCAGTTAACAGTACCTATCTAGTTACAATCTGCTCTAATAGCTTTTAGCTTTTATCTAGATTCTAGATGAATGAAAACACTATTATGTTTCATCCTCGAGAAGGAATGGCATCCACCCCCAGAGTAAAAGCGAAAGTTGGCACCACGTCACTTTTTGTTTGTTGAGGTATCCTCTAACCACGAACCAATTTTCGTGAGATTTTCGATGGAGGTTTATCGAAATCGAATGTAATAGTTGATTTTTACCTTCAGTGACTGCACTATACAAAAGAAATTGCAATTTAATAATATGCGTGTATTTTGCGAGCTCATAAATTAGTAAAGGATATGTAATCGCAAACTAATTAATTTTATTCATTTTAAGTACAATTCTCTCTTAAAGCAGGAAAGATGGGAAGGTTTTTTTGCGAAGGGGTTGTAGCTCAATAAGCGAAATGCGCGTAATTTAAGAGTTTATCCTTAAAATGTATACGCTCTATGAATTATATCTGCGATACGATATATTTTAATTTTTCTCAAAATTTACTCTCAAGTTGAATGAATTAAAGGGTGTTTAATTGGGGGGTTAAGGGGATGAACTCCAAAATCGAAATTATATCACTTCGAAAGCTCATAAATAGCTCGTAATTCTGCCGCAGACGTCTATTCAATATCTATATTTTTAAGCAGGGCGGTCTGAGTCGGCTCCCCCACAAAAAGACGAGCTCAAAATTTTTGGTCTGCGAAATATGAACGCTCATAAATAATAAATAGCTCTTAATTTAGCGCTATTTGTGTTTTAATTTCCGTAAGGTAGGGGGCACCTTAACACTGGTAATGAAAACTGCCTTTCAATGTTGCAAATAATTTTCTTCATTGGGGTTTATCCCTGTTTTCCATTTTCTCCATTTTTTTTTTATTATGGCATCCTTTTTTCCACTTTTGAATTTAATTTAGTATAACTTCGAGTTCAGCACAAAAATTTCTTTAATAAGTATTAAACATTGTCGTTTAAGTTTTGTAATATTAATCACAATGTAATATTAATGTTGTTCTGAAGCTATTTTCTTGTGGCATTTTTTAGAATTTTAACTATTTATAATGGGAAATAAGCCACATTAAAAAATGATTTTAATTAACGTTTCGACGCCCAAATCGGGTGCCGTTGTCAAAATACAAAATACTATTAGTAATAGTATTATTTCCTATTATTTCCCATTATAAATAGTTTAGGCTTATTTCCCATTATAAATAGTTAAAATGTAATATTAATCACATAATAATAATATGTGATCAAGTTGTTGTTCTTCCTGATGTGTTTTCCTGAACCTTCTTCGTCTTCCTGAACCTCGCTTTCCAAATATTTTCCTTGCAGGATGGCTTGTAGGAGGACATATCTGGATTCAGCTGGCATACTTGATTCTAATTTTACATAGTCTTATGGAGATAAAAAATGAATAACCATTTTCAATTTCGTTGCAAAACGACAATACAGCCGAACCATATTCTAGTCCAATCAGAGAGTGCAGCAAGCACCTCTACTGGTTTCGAAACTTATTAGTCTCTCATCAGGAGGCACATATGCTGCTCTCTCTGATCCAATTAAAACAAACCTCAGCGTGCAGCCCCGGATTGCAACGAACGAAATGGCATAGATGCCCTAGCGGCAACTGCTAGCAAAAAGACTAAGTTTTCACTCTAATGGCATATAAAACAACATAATGCTATTCTACATCCCACCAGAATGAAAACAATGGGAACCTTCTCTGGTTACACCTCCGAGGCTTCTACAATTTGCAAACCATACGGATGCTGAGACTAAGGAAGATGAGGGAATTCTACAATTTACAATTCACGTCCCATCTGCTCAGCGCGGTAAAGTTCCAACGAGAATGGTTCCCTTCATACTCCAATCAGAGTAAATGTAAATCAAAAATGAATAACCATTTTCAATTTCGTTACAAAACGAAAATACAGCCGAACCACATTCTAGTCCAATCAGAGAGTGCAGCAAGCACCTCTACCGGTTTCGAAACTTATTAGTCTCTCATCAGGAGGCACATATGCTGCTCTCTCTGATCCAACCAAAACGAACCCCAGCGTGCAGTCCCGGATTGCACGAACGAAATGGCATAGATGCCCTAGCGGCAACTGCTAGCAAAAAGACTAAGTTTTCACTCTAATGGCATATAAAACAACATAATGCTATTCTACATCCCACCAGAATGAAAACAATGGGAACCTTCTGTGGTTACACCTCCGAGGCTTCTACAATTTGCAAGCCATACAGATGCTGAGACTAAGGAAGATGAGGGAATTCTACAATTTACAATTCACGTCCCATCTGCTCAGCGCGGTAAAAGTAAACTTAGTATTTTTGCTAGCAGTTGCCGCTAGGGCATCTATGCCATTTCGTTCGTGCAATCCGGGACTGCACGCTGGGGTTCGTTTTGGTTGGATCAGAGAGAGCAGCATATGTGCCTCCTGATGAGAGACTAATAAGTTTCGAAACCGGTAGAGGTGCTTGCTGCACTCTCTGATTGGACTAGAATATGGTTCGGCTGTATTTTAGTTTTGCAACGAAATTGAAAATAGGTATTCATTTTTGATTTACATTTATTATTTCTGATTGGAGTACGAAGGGAACCATTCTCGTTGGAACTTTACCGCGCTGAGCAGATGGGACGTGAATTGTAAATTGTAGAATTCCCTCATCTTCCTTAGTCTCAGCATCCGGATGGCTTGCAAATTGTAGAAGCCTCGGAGTTGTAACCAGAGAAGGTTCGCATTGTTTTTATTCTGGTGGGATGTAGAATAGCATTATGTTGTTTTATATGCCATTAGAGTGAAAACTTAGTCTTCTTATGGAGATATTTTTACTATGATATTTACATAGAGTTTACCGTTTTACAACGCATATTTACAAACGCATGATTAGTGACATTTTCTGAGTGAATTACCTGTTCGTATATGAGACAGTTACTGATTTTAATTACTATGACGACTGTTATTATCATAACGACTGATAATATCCAAATGTTAACTTCAATTATTATTGAGTGTGCAGTTAGTCAGTTTGGATATAATATGTAACGTACGATATTCCTTATGTAGAATAATAAATATAATCACAATACTCGATATTTTTAGTATCTGAAATATCATTTTAAAATGTGTGTTTCAAATTTAAACGATATAGGTACTCAATAATTGTGCAAAAATAGAATACCGATTCGGAATATAGCCGCTAGGTGTCACTTATTTTTTCCTGAAATATTTTTAAATTTCGTATTGAAACTTTTAAATTCCAGGCCATAGAAGTATTTACTCATAGTATATATTTAAATTGGATTTGTATTTCATATCAATATTTATATCCAAAAATGTAAACGCAGAGCATATTCCCTATATTTTTTTAATCTACATCAGGGGCGTCATTTGGGCGTCCAGGGGGGGGCATTTGCCCCCCCCTGGCCCTAAAAAATGACCGAAATTTACAAAAAATACATCAATATTCATCATAACATCATATATAATGTATAATATATATAGTGCTTGCCCCCCCCCAAACAAAATTTCAAATGACGCTCCTGATCTACATATACAGGGTGTTTCATTGGGAAGCGGAAATACTTTAATGGTGAATAGAGGTCACCGAGCCGGTTCTAGATATAGTACATTTTTTGCCCTACCGACTTTTATAACCGAGTTACAGGGTGTTTTATCGATTTTGCCCATTTCTTTCCTAAGCCATAACTTTAGAACCACCCTGTATATTTTTTTGATATTTGGTACACATATGTCTCATTCAAAACCCAAACGACCGACATACTAACCATAAGAAAAATCCAGGTCCGGATTAACAAAAAATTATAAAGTAATTGTGACCTTAAAACAACACCCTGTATATTGAAATTTTGAAAATCTGTTTGCATATTTGAAAAGAGCACAAAAAAGTAAGTTTAACGGTTCGCTTCAATTTTTCGGCCAGACAATTTTATGACTTTAATTTTGAAATTATATTGAATTTTTTAAGAACATTGACATTAAAAAGCAGATATTATTCACTTTTAGTTATAAATTATTAAAGTTGATGAATAAATACTCATTTTAAAAATAATCAATACTTATTTACCACATTGGAACGACCCAATTACTAATGACAAGAAAAATCCAGGTCCGGATTAAGAAAACAATACAAAGTAATTGTGACCTTGAACCAACACCCTGTATATTGAAATTTGAAAAATTGGCGCATTTTAAAAAAGCATGAAAAACTGTGATTTAGCGGCTTATTTTAATTTTTTCGCGGTTGATTTAATTACATCAATTTTGAAATTATATTGAAATTTTAAAGAACTCTGAGATTATTGTTAACTTTTAATAATAATTTAATGTTAATGAATCAATACTTATTTTAAAAATACTTAATACTTATTTACTACGCTGGCTTCATAGATTCTCTGGATTTGTAGCTATATGCACATCATTAAAAATTAGAATTGCGAGAATTGGAATATTTTAATGATTTAGTAAAGAATTAAAAAAACTGCTATATCTAATAAAACAAAAATTCGTTACAATTCAACAATTTAACATAAATAAAAAATATTTGAACTATAACAGTTGCTCAAAATGTCCGCCATTTTGTTCGATGCATTTCCTTGCTTGTTTTAAAATATTTCGAATCGATTTTCTAAGTACATTGGGATTATTCTTCATTTTTCTGGTAGCTTCTTGTGGCCTTGACAGAATTAATCAATATGATTTCAAAATTGCCGTATTTAAGTTATCTGCGCAAAAATTTGACATGCACCTTTTAACGAAGTTTTTTATGCTCTTTTAAAATACACAAACAAATTTTCAAAATTTCAATATACAGGGTGTTGTTTCAAGGTCACAATTACTTTATATTTTTTTCTTAATCCGGACCTGAATTTTTCTTGTCATTAGTAATGGGTGGTTCCAAAGTTAATAATATCTGCTTTTTAATGTCAAAGTTCTTAAAAAATTCAATATAATTTCAAATTGAAAGTCATAAAATTGTCTGGCCAAAAAATTGAAGCGAACCATTAAACTTACTTTTTTGTGCTTTTTTTTAAATATGCAAACAGATTTTCAAAATTTCAATATACAGGGTGTTGTTTTAAGGTCACAATTACTTTATAATTTTTTGTTAATCCGGACCTGGATTTTTCTTATGGTTAGTATGTCAGTCGTTTGGCTTTTAAATGAGACATATGTGTACCAAATATCAAAAACATATACAGGGTGGTTCTTAAGTTATGGCTTAGGAAAAAATGGGCAAAATCGATAAAACACCCTGTAACTCGGTTATAAAAATCGGTAGGGCAAAAAATGTATATCTAGAACCGACTCGGTGACCTCTATTCACCATTAAAGTATTTCCGTTTCCCAATGAAACACCCTGTATATACGATTCGCTTGGCGAGAGAGTAATATAAATCTTGGGTCACTGCGACTGTTGAAAAATCCTAAATTATGGTATAAAAGAAGTTTATTTAATTGACACTTAACTAACTTAAAAACAAATTAGACTATTATTTATGCTAATATTCATTCCTTTTTTATATCTGTTGTGTGGATCACTCTTTCGCTTGTCGACTCGAAGAAATAAAGGCCAGACAAAAACAATCAAAATTTTCTCCGAATACTTGGTAGTCATAAAGTTTGTATACAGGGTGTTTCGTTAAGAAAGTCCAATCTCTGAGTTGTAGATTCTAGACCTAAAAATATTAGGATTTAACCCAAATCACTTAAATAAAATGTGGCTCCTTACTGAGTTACAGGGTGTTTTATTTTGAAATTTAAAAACTATTTTTACACAGTACTTTACAACTATTTGACCTATCCTTATCATACCTGGCAGAAAGTGTGGCTACTGTACACCCTACTAAATTATGATACACGTTTCTAGCTACTACCAGAGCCATACGACAGGAGATAGTGAATGGTTGACTCTTCCCCAAATTCTACACCACTGGGGAATTACTATTTTAGCGGAATATAATAAGTCATGTGTGGATGGAACGCTTGATTAGAAAAAATCGTCAAATTTCAATCGGGCCAACTTCAGGCAATGCTTGTATGAGTTTAGGTTCTGTCCATAGTATCGTAGACAAACTGAGTTGCAGCAAGATTTGTGCGCAACGGATTCCTTGAATTCTGTCTGTCAGTGGAGCAGAATGGGTTTGTCTTTGCAGCATCTACCGGAATACAGGTAATAAAACGGCAATGACTTTCTTTCGTTAATATTTTCTGGCGACAAATATCTTGGTGTTGATAACCTTCCATGCCATGTCAACATTATAAAAAGAATAAACCATTAGTGTGATTAAAAAAAAATTAGAGTGTTTTTGGTGGTTTGAAAAAAAGACGTTATGTACATCTAACTTACGAGTCCATTTCTGAAAGAAAAATAAAAAAAAATTGACGTTATGTACATCTAACTTACGAGTCCATTTCTGAAAGAAAAATAAAAAAAAAATTGACGTTATGTACATCTAACTTACGAGTCCATAAAAAATGGACATTTTTTGGAATTTTTTGAAATTTGTAAAAAAAATAAAAACGAAAAAAGTTTTTGATGGTGGGGGAAGGAGATGATGGGTTAAAAATACGCTGAGTCTTGTTTGTTAATCACATAGAACTTAAAAAAAATTCATTCTGTTAGTGAGGGAGGGTACCTTTTAATTTAATTATCCCGTCCATAAGTGGAAACTTTGATGCGCCACTGTCGACGGATGCCACTAAAAAGTGACGGCAAAGTGTTCATACGTTTTCGTTTAGGTTCATTAGTATAAAATGATTAGCAAATTTCACCTATACCGGCTGTTAGTGTAGTAGCGCGCGAATTCATTCTCATTCGGCTACGCCGACTATTTTTTACTCTAGTCGGAACGCAAAATACTCTTTGTTTATAACACTCCTGTTTAAACAATTTGTTATATTTTTTCTTGCTAAAAATTTTGTTAAGAACTTCGACTTTTCTAATAAGATTTGTTAATTTCAGCTCTTAATGTTGTTAATTAACGTAACAGTGATTTTTTCTAAAAAAAGGACCATCTCAGGCCCCATGGGTGTGGACCTTTATTTTTTTAAGTCTTTTTTTAACCAGCTTTCCGTATTTTTTATTGTCATTTAATTTGATCTAATTTCTACGGGATTATTGTAATTGTTTATAACCTTAAAAAGTGATATGTATTAACAAATAATGTTGTATACATAAATGTAATTTTTTGTTACTTTTTCTTCATAGGTTATTAGTATACATCTTAACTAAGGAAATAAGCCCCTGATTGTTGAGATACATTCAGCCAAATTAACTGGTCCAGCCTCAGAAATTAGCTCGTTTTTCAAAAAATTTTATAAACAAATTCAATTTCCCAAAAAATATTAAACAGTTTTGACCATTTTTTGCACACCATTCAAATACCATAATACCATCAAGTTGAGGTACATTAAAACAAATTTTAATAAACAATAAAATTGTTATTAATAATATTCAAAAACAGCGATTTTGTCGTCCGTTTGTTCTACTAAAAAATTGATGAATCCCAAGATGGTAGTGTTTTTGTAATATCTCATACTACACGTTTCAACTGTCAAACCCCGTCCTTTTAGTTATGTCGAGTAAAAACCTAACTTGATTGGCCTAATTAAAAAAAAACTTAATTTGCGCCCATAGAATTTCTAATAAAATTATCTCTTCCCTCTGTCAATCATACTTCGCAAAAACCTTATGACTAGCAATTTTTATGAGAAGCTTTTATTTATCTTGATTACATTATTTTCAAAGTTTATAGGCCGTGGTCTAGAATTATTTTTTGCTGAAGTTTTTTTGCATCTGTGGCAGACGCAACGTCAGAAAGAAATAATTCTAGACCACTGTCTATAAATATCGAAAACAATGTATACTTAGGCTCGCGAGATACTACCAGAGACATGTTAACAATAGGCTAGGCTAGGGGTATGCCACTACGGGGTGTAACGCCAATATCAAGTACGGTGGTCTAGTTATCTTTGCCTGTCTGTCGTACGAGTGTGAGCGTATCTACCAAGAGGTGGGAGTAATGGAACGACACAGACACAGAGGCAGCGGCCATCATATGATAGAGAGAGAAAGCTAAGCGCCGTTAGAGAGAGATAGATAGACCACCGACCCGAACTGCTTTGCGTTAAGCTATTTTTCGGACCTGGCCTAATCTACTTATTATATCTATGGATACCACACTACTTTAATGTTTCAGATATTTTTAACAAGTAAATCTATTTGTTTTTAACCTTCAATATGAAGTCTGGATGCCAAAAGGCTATTTTTACCTTTTGGTGTTTTAACTAAAATATTATGATTATTTAGATAGCGCTTGTCATGTAGAAAAGTAATAAAAGGAATTGATTCATGACAGTCTATTTTTCAAGTAAGTATTTTATTCTATTGTTTTAGCAGGATGAAGCTTAAGTAGGTACTTAGCGTTACTTAATTTACTTCTTTTCTTCCGGGTTCCAGCGCCTGGAACACTTGTCGCTTTCCATTTTAAGTAAAGAGCTAATCTTGACCACTCATGCCTTGTTGAGAGTTTTGATTGATTTTTTTGGATAACACTCTAGTTATTTATGTTCAATATTCTTTCCAGTATTTATTGGCACACAACTTCCGCCAGTGATAGGCAGCTCTCTTGTGTCTGCCACAATAGAGAAATTCATGATGTGAGTTTAATAAGAATAAATTATATATAATTAATTTTTTTAATAAATATAATAATGAGAATAAACCACCGTTGAAAAATTAGAAATATTTGACGTTTTGCCTTTGCAGGTTTAAAGCCGTTACGAAAATATCCCTAGGTTTTAAAATTTGAAAACGATTAATATCGAATTTTAAAACTAAGATTACCCAAAAATGACCTATTTTCTTACAGGAACATGATTTTCGTAGCCTAAACGATATGTACCTATAGAATGGACAGATAAACTATCATAATAATCATTAATATTTTGGTCAATTTCAGTATTTATAAAACATTTATTATCTAAGTTAATAGCAGATATAACATACCTATAAAAAAAAGAATATACGTTATGAAATATGTTGGTGTAGTAGCGTTTTCAATGATAAAAAAATTTGCTTTATAAATAACTGTAAAATTGAGTTAACATTTATAACCATTTAATAAAGTTTAACCATTAACATGCAGGCATTTGAAGATTCAGTTTCATAAAATGGTGGCTGCCATATAGGCGAGTGGCAGGTACATTCAAAATGACATGGTACTGCCCACGGTTTTTTGAATTTCTATTTTCGGCCATACTTATGTTTTTGATGGTGCTGAAGACGAAAATGGGGTTTATTTTGAATTGTAAATGAGGGAACTAGGGAACATCGTCAAAAATGCAATTTTACCCTAAAAAACAGAAATTACTTTTTTTTTGCTTTTACACGCTACAACTCTGTTCGATTTTAATATTTTTTTCTGAAATTTTTACAGTATATATTTTTTATCTTTCTGAAGTCCATGCAAGCCTTCAATCTTATTCTAATAAAAGGTATGAATTTTTTAAAGTGAAAGCTGGACATTTGTTCTTTGCAAAGTTTAATTGCAAAAGTTAAATGACAAAATTTATAACGAAGATCAGTGTGGTCCAACCTTTTAGACGTTGCGGGCCGTATTAAATTTGAAATTATTATGAAGGGCCAGAGAACTCAACTCGTTCAAAAAAAGTTTATTTAAAAAAATAATATACAAACGAAATATTATTTACAAGTATTTTATTATGGTTTACAATTTACATGTTATGTTTAAAATTTAACATAAAATAAAAAATCAATGGGATATTTGAGGCAAGGGTTTATCCTCTACTAACTTTTGCACATCTATATCTGTGCTAGTCGTAGTGAGTCTAATACACGCTTCCAGAGAATCGTTTTCCATGCGATTACGTGTTTTAGATTTAATATGCTTGAAAGCAGAAAATGTACTTTCCTATATATATATATATGTTTGTAAAACGTAAAGTTTGGGGACATTGTACAAATCGAAATTTTGTTGTATACATTCGTATACATTTATATTGTCATCACAAAAAAATACGAATTTTTGAAAAATACAGTATTTTAAAGAAATGGTCATATACTGTAAAGTTTGAGTACATTTGTTTTTGTAAAGTGTCAACTATGAGGACTATTTTTTTAACAGTATTTTTTTGTATATTTGGATATACATTTAGTTTTATCATATCTGGTGTTTTATTGTAAACACTAAAGATCACTTTACTACAAAAATCAAGTTGTTCTTCCGTCTCAATAAAAGAGCAAGGATGATTTTATCCAACAAATATTTTTTTATATCACGGCCCTTTGTATTGAAAATTTCTATTTAAATAGCACTTAATATATATGCAAACTTTTAACAATCTTAACCAGATTGCAATAACATTGCAGCAATCCAAAAATATAATATATTATTGCACAAGATTCTAACAATATTGCATCAACATCATGAAAATAGATGAAATTTATAGATTTTTTATCTTACGGCAGTAAAATACCATCAATTTTATTGCGCGAGATTGTCGCAATATTGCAGCAAAGCAAAGAAATAATTGTTTGAATTAATTTTGCAGCTGTCAAATACCATAATATATTATTGCCCAAGATTGTAGCAAGATTATGAAAATCCTCGATTTTTTTATCTTGCAACAATCTTGCGGTACTCAAATACCGTATCTAATATATTCTTGCGCAGACTTGTAGCAATATTGCGGCAAGATTATGTAAATATATAAAAATCACCAATTTATTAAGTCTGGCTGCAATCTTACAACACTCAAATACCATAATATGTTATCCTGCAAGATTTTAGCAATATTGCTGCAATATCATAAAAATAAATAAAAATCATTCGTTTTTTAGTTTTGCTGCAACCTTGCAGCATTCAAATATAATATATTGTTGCGCAAGGTTGTAGCAATATTGCAGCAAAATCACGAAAATAAATAAAAATGATCAATTTTTGTAATCTTTCCGCTATCTTGAAACAGCCATCAGACATAATATATTATTGTTTAAGTTTTTAGCAATAATGCTGCAGAACCATAAAAATAGCAATCAAACAACATATTATATGTCTGGATTCCGCGTATAAAAAAAGTTAATTAATAGCAAGCTGAAAATTTGTTAATAGTTTAAGGGTGTCTAGTCGGACAAACTTTGATATATGGGAACACTGGAACAGGGGAAGTTTTAATTGTGGAACAGGTTAAAAATTTGGAACGTCAGACCACGAAAACGTCACATGTATTTTGTCCGACAGAACTTCAAAATCAGACTGCTATTGATCACCAAATAAGCATTTTAATGAGTGGAACACGTAGAACATGTCCATTTACAGGAATTATGACAGGTGATAAATAGCAGTCTGATTTTTCATGAGAGTTTAATGAAAGGGTAACAAATCAATTGGAAGTTCTGTCGGACAAAATACATGTGACGTTTTCGTGGTCTGACGTTCCAAATTTTTAACCTATTCCACAATTAAAACTTCTCCTGTTCCAGTGTTTCCATATATCAAAGTTTGTCCGACTAGACACCCTTAAGCTATTAACAAATTTTCAGCTTGCAATTAATCAACTTTTTTTTCATACGCGGAATCCAGACCTATTATTGCGCAAAACTATAACATTAGATAAAAATAATGGGAACGGGTCCTATTTGTTCATCTCAAAAGGTTGCCAATAGATGGCAGCACTTTTTTACTTTAATTGAATTGCTATGGTACAGACTTCAAAACGATGGGAATATATATAATCTGTTCTATTTACGATTCTTAATATCAGATTATTTTTGTTAAAAAAGGGACAGATATCGAGCTATAATATTGCAACAACTGCTTGAAGTCTGTTTGTTGATAACCTAATCCACTCTCTTGAACATGAGCAGGTATTTCTGTCTGGGAGATGCGGATGGCATAGTTGTCCTTATCTCAGGCAGGTTATTTCTTGAACAGTGCTTGAGGTAATGAAAAACCCTGTCGCGCTGACAGAGGATTGGTACCGTAACCAGAACATAAAAGTAAATCCCAAAAATGACTATCCTCATTCATTTTACGAAACAGCAAAAATTGGCGAAGGCTAAAATGCCCCAGCTTGTCCTAAAGTTTAAAGAGCAGGTGAAGTACCTAGGGGTGACCCTTGCTAGTAAACTCACCTGGAACTCACATATTGAGAACGGATAGTAGGAAAAAATTGGTAACTCAAACCCTCACTGCACTGGATACATCTTAAGATGATAAGTGATAAGACCCAACACTACCTTCATAGCGCCTGTATGGTGGACAAAAACCTTTCAAGCACGGGTGAAAACCCAGCTCGGTACAGATATTGGCCTGTCTGTATGCTTTGAGGGCAATGCCCACCACTCCTATTGCAGCCATGGAGGCGATGCTTAATCTGCCTCTTATTGAGATGATAGTTAAAAGAGAGACGAGAATGGCAGCTTCGCGGCTGCGTATTTCAGAGGCCCGAGATAACTACCCAGGTACATTTGGTCATACAAGTATTGATTATTATTGGTTATTATGTTGAGAAATGAACATGTTTACGCGCAAATAACTCGAAAAGTATTGACTTGGTGAAAAAACTCTATAAAACAAAAGTTGCTTAGAATTAGTCAGTTTATCGATTTCCGGACTTATTTTGGAATATATTTTTTGACCCCCGAGAGGGGGTGAAAGTCACCCCAGGGCAAAAGCACACGTCGTCACAATATCACTTTTTTTCTTTGACTTGTTAGCTGCAAAATAATACACAACTGCACAACGCTATGAAATATTAAATATTATTATGTCGGAAGTTGAACTCGAAATACTACAAGTCGTACACAAATACTGACTTGAACGACAACTAAATATCAACGAATCAAACGTAGGTTAGAAATAGACCGCTTATCTATGTTATGCTGCAAAAGTTTCATATTTAATCAAGAACTACCGCTTTTTCCGTCATATCCAACTTAATGGGTTAGAAAGAAATCGAAAAACTCTGACGCACTGAAAGAAGCCTCTGAGAAACCCTTCACTTATTTTTTGTGTAATAAAATGTCTTATTCTTCTTCTTCCGCTTTATAAGCAATTCTGCTTGTTCATTGGCGGATTGATACCTCTATGGAAGGTTGTCACTCCATCTTTTGCGCGGTCGGCCGATACTTCTTCTGCCGATTGGTGATTTATCTCGTGCTATTTTGACCACACGTGTCTCCCCCATTCTGGTTATGTGGTTGTTCCATTCTTTTTTTCTATTTAGTGTCCATTCGTTTATACACTGTACGTTACATTGTCTTCTAATATCTTCGCTCCTCTTTCGATCTCTTAGTGTATTTCCTGTAATTCTTCTCAGTACTCTCATCTCTACCGTTTCCAATAGTCTTTGTGTTGTGGCTGTATCGGGTTTTGTTTCTGATGTATATGTCATTATTGGTCTTACACTGGCTTTATAAATTCTTGACTTCATCTCAGTGTTAATATGTCGGTTTCGCCATATAGTGCTATTAAGGCATTCTACCAATCTATTTGCTTTTTGTACATCATTTCTCACTTCTTTGTCTAGGTCTCCGTAACTTGACAATGTAGTTCCAAGGTATTTTACTTCCATTACTTGTTCAATACTGATACCATCAATTTCTATTTTGCATCTGATTGGTTCTTTACTGATTACTATTGTTTTGGTTTCTGAGATGAAATTGCCATATTGAATTCTTTTGCTCTTATGTTAAATCTGTGGACTAATCTTTGCAGACTATCTTCATCTTGGGCTATCAATATTGCGTCGTCTGCGTAGCAGAGTATTTTTACTTCTTTGTTTCGCATTCTATAACCTCTTCCTTTGTTGACGTTTTTAACGATTTCATCCATGATTAAATTGAAAAGCATAGGACTCAATGAGTCTTCCTGTCTTATTCCGCTGCCTATATCTATAGGTTCTGTAAGTTGTCCGTCTATTCTGACTTCCATTTTGTTATTTTGGTAGATGTTCTCAATAGTTTTTATGATATGTAGAGGGACTTCTCTATTATACAGAAGATGAATTGCATCTTTGAGTCTTACTCTGTCAAATGCTTCCTTTAAGTCAATCAGACATAGAAATGCTGGTCTATTATACTCTAGTGATTTCTCAGTAATTTGCTTTATGACGAATATTGCATCTGTGCACGATCTTTCAGTACGAAAACCCTGTTGTTCATCTGCTAAACTTATCCTCTGATTCATTACGTCTTGTAAGATTTTAGTTGTAAGTTTTAGGGTAGTATTTAACAAGTTGATACCTCTGTAGTTTTCTGGCTGCTTTTTATCTCCTTTTTTGAATAGTAGAATTAGTTCTCTCGTTCTCCACTCTTCCGGTATTTTATTGTATTTTATGATTTTGTTAATTAATGTTGTTAATTGTTCTGTCATTGCTGCTCTACAATATTTCAGTAATTCGTGTGGTATTCCATCTTTACCTGCAGTTTTTCTGTTCTTCAGTTTTTTGAGGGTTTTTCGTACTTCCTGTGCACTTATATTAACATCTTCATTTGTGGTAATTTCTGGTGTTTCCGGTTCTAGCATCATTTGTTCTTCCTCTGCATAGAGCTTTTTTAGGTAGTCAATCCATGTATCCTTTTCTATGTGTTTTGGTTCTATTAGTTCCTTTACCTCCGTTCTTTGACCTCTTATAAAGCGCCATATTTCCTTTTGGAGACCATAAAAATCATGTTCCATTTCTTTCGAAAAACGTTCCCAGTGATCATTTTTTATTATTCTTACTAATGAATGTGTTTCGTTTCTGATAGTCTTATAATAATCCTATGCCTCTTGTGTTTTAGTTGACATGTATTTTAGGTAAGCTTTTTTCTTCTCTTTGCATTTTTCCTTCACTTCTGTACAAAACCATGGAGTTCTTCGTCTTGGAAGCGATTTATTTTTATTAATGTTTCTTTCACCAAGAACTTCCTTGGCTAAGGCTAAGATATTAGACTTAATTATTGCCCAGCTTTCTTCGACTCCGTCACTTTCTGTGATATACGTGTTGCTGCTTTTTTTCCGTTAGTCTTTTTTGGAATAGGTATCTTCTGGTGGTGTATTCTGCTGTTTTATTATCACATATATGTGTTTTCATTCTGATTTTGCACAATACCAATTTATGATCGCTTCCTATTTCTGCTGATGTTAGTGCTCTTACATCCAAGATTAGAGACGGGTGTAACACTCTATTCGACAGAACATAGTCTATCATAGATCTTTGTCCTCTAGTGTTTTCAAATGTGTATTTGTATTGTTCTTTGTGAGGGAAAAATGTATTATTAATTCGTATTTCATTTAGTGTAATGTAATAAAATGTGTATGTATAAATTCATATTATAAAGGTTGGTGCCACGTTAATATTTTTTTGTTAATTTCACAATAAGGATTTTTCCCATAGTTCTACGACTGTTAGTTTCTGAGATATTGCCGGTCGCCATGCTTAATGAATCACCCGGTATATTTTTATTAGTTTTATATCTCTACTTAAAATTCACATTTTTCATTTTAGTACCAAATACAATTAGTCAACGGTCCATACATTTATATCTCACAATACTGAAACTCGTAACTAAATTTTTAAAATTTAAAATTAACGGAAAGTCCAAAATTTTTAAGCATGTAACAATACAATAATTAAGCTTCGGATCAGTATATTCTTTTCAATTCACATAGTATTGTAAATTTCCGAAGAGATACAAAAAGGAAAAAGGGGATTATTCGTCTTTGAGATAACTGCAATAAAGTCAGTCAGTAACAGGTAACAGAATGGGGTATTACAGGGCCGTGCCGTGCTATGATGCGGCGAGGCAGTCATAGCATGGCGGCATTACAAAGTGGGGCGGCATAATCAGTATGTAAATCAAAAATTAAAGTGTCAGATTGTGTAAAAATGTTGTCAGAAACTATAGAAAAACTGAAAAGTTAGAGACAATATGGCTAATGAGCAAATGAAAATTTATAGTCCTCTCGCCAGGGGGGGTACAACGGCCTCCTTAATTCAGATGGACTTACCCAAGTTTTTTTTTATATATTTTGACCCGTAGAATACGAATTTTTTGGGTAACAGTTGATCCGGATGTCGATAAGATTGTTATAGACAAAGAACTTGAGGAATTACATAACAGCGATTTCTCTCAAAACAAAACATCTTTTTGTATTTTTTGGGTCATTCTAAGCAAAAAATGTTTCGACAAGTTTTTTCGTAGGATGCATAGTTTTCGAGATAAACGGGGTTAAACTTTCAAAAAATCGAAAAATTGCAATTTTTTAACCCGAATAACTTTTGCTTAAAAAATAAAATAACAATTCTGCTTACTGCATTTCAAATTATATCGGTTTTGATTATTTGCATTGCTAAAAATTTATTAGTTTATTGTTAAACAAAGCTAGAAACACCTAGTGCGTGAGTGATGTTTTCAATGATTTCTCATTTAAAATCGAACGAGTAGGTAGAGTAGCTACAAGTGCAAGTGAGGAAATTTCTACGTAGCATGCGTTAAAACGCATGTATTAGGCACGGGAAACACCATGTTTTTATAGCTTTGTTTAACAATAAAAAAATTAATTTTTAGCAATGCAAATAATCAAAATCGATATAATTTGACCTAAACTTTCAAATGCGGTAAGCAGAATTGCTACTTTATTTTTTAATCAAAAGTTATTCGGGTTCAAAATTTGCCATTTTTCGATTTTTTTAAAGTTTACCGCAGTTATCTCGAAAACTATGCATTCTACGAAAAAACTTGTAGGAATATTTTTTGCTTAAAATGACCCAAAAAATACAAAAAAATGTTTTGTTTTGCGAGAAATCGCTGTTAAATAATTCCTCAAGTTCTTTGTTTATAACAATCTTATCGACATCCGGATCACCTGTTACCCAAAAAATTCGTGTTCTACGGGTCAAAATACATAAAAAAAATTTGGGTAAGTCCATCTGAATAAAGGAGGCCGTTGTACCCCCCCTGGCGACAGGACTATTAATAAAATTGCAGAAAATCTTGATATAAGTTCCGAATTTCCAGCTGAAAAAGAAAATTCGAGCCAGGAGGAAAAGCGTTTATTTGATTACGAAAAATCTTTGGACGAGCAGGTCTTAACAGGTGGAGCTAAATTTAAAATGAATTTGTTCATCTATATTTTAATCCGGTCACTCACGGTACTGCGGTGTTGTTCGACAAAATCGTCGATGATATCAATTCTGCAGTACTGCACTATCGAAACCAGTTTTTCTGTGGTAAAATTGTGACGATTTTGTTGGATGCACGGTCACACACGATCAAAATGTTTGCCGATTAGGTGGAATTCGACAAAATTGAACGACGCCGCAGTATCGTTAGTGGCCGGCTTTATGACAGTGCCGTTAAGTGGGTAGGCGCAAAATTTGCTTGTAATGCTTTTTAAATGCATTTATTTTTTTCGAATCTTGAAAAAACTAATTAGTATTTTTGAAAAATTTAAACACAGAATAAAAGATTACATTATTACCGAGGGCCGAAAGTCCATGAAAACCTCTATAATGTTTATTTGAACAAGTTACAGGGGTGAAAAAAAAGAGAAAATTGAGTCTACTTTTTAATTTCAAATATCTTATTCAAAAGAAACATTTGTTTATTCTAAGGGACTTTCGGCCCTCGGTTTCTTTCTTTCAGTCATTCAATCTGCGTTTAAATTTTTCAAAAATATCTAATAGATTTTTCAGAATCCGAAAAAAATAAATGCATTTAAAAAGCATTGCAAGCAAATTTGCGCCTATGTTCTTAATTTTTTTATTAATCGATTTTCGCTTCTAGAAACTCATAACTTTGTAAGCGTTAAGATATTTTTTGCATAAAAACGGAGCATCGTCGTATGAAAATAAGAGAAGATATATTTTTGTCACAAATTAAACAAGGGATTGAGAATTATTTTTAATTTGAAATATCTCAGTGGCGTACTATTTTTTTCTATAAAGAATTCAGGCCATTACCAATATGCGCGCCAATGGTGCGTATAAAATTATTAATTGTATGTCAAAAAATGCACAATAACTACCTCTTATAACCCACCAAATTTAATTTGCATGTCTCAACCGGTTTTAGATCAATCAGCTTGTAATCACAATTTTCAGCAGCTCTTATCTCGGAAACTAAGCATTTGCGTACATATTATGTTTATCGAGCAAACTGTCATTATTTTTTTCACGTACTTTACTGCCCATTAACGTTTGTCATACTTATTTAAAAACACCCTGTATAAGGGGCGGCATTTCAAAGACTTCCATCATACAGAAGTAACGCATAAATTTATTATTTCGTAAACAGGTAACTTTGGGGGAAAATCCTGAAAGAGGTCGATTTTTATTTTTAAACTACTATTTTTTGGCATATATCATACTAGTGACATCATCCATCTGGGCGTGATGATGTAATCGATGATTTTTTTAAAAGAGAGTAGGGGTCATGTGATAGCTGATTTAAAAAGGTATTCAATTGTCTATTCAATAACATAAACGTTAACATAATTAGCTTACAGGGTGTTCAAAATAATATCTTTTAATTAAATTAATTGAGAAAAAAGAAGAATGTATGTAATTTATTTAATTCAAAATACGTTTTACTGTTGTCACGTAACAGGAACAAAAATGGTAATTTAACAAATAAATACTGTTTTTGGCTTAAATTCAATGTTAAAGCTCCCACCCACTAGCCTCTTAGCAGTTTAACCATTTAGTTTAACCGAAAATCAATGTTTATTTTTCAAATAATTTTTTTTTCTGTTTTCTGAGCAATAAAATGCATTTAGGATTAAATAAATTAAATACATTCATCTTTTTATGTCAATTAATTTAATTTATAAAACATTTTTTTTGTTCACCAGGTACAAATAATTATATTAATGTTTATATTAGTGAATAGAGAATTGAATACCCTTTCAAATGAGCTATCACATGACCCCTATTCTCATTAAAAAAATCATCGATTACGTCATCACGCCCAGATGGATGACGCCACTACTAATGCCAAAAAATCCTAATTTAAAAATAAAAATCTACCTGTTTCAGGATTTTTCCTTAAAATGGCAGGTTTACGAAATAATAAATGCACTGTATTTAAAATATTATGTACCGTACGGCTCTGGGTATAACAGAACAGAACAGGTGTGGAACAGGTATAAACTGTATAAACAGAAGGGGCGTGTCTGTCTGTCAAAATATTTTCTGAAGCCATAATTTATATTCGTCATAACTTTGTGGGGATTACCCACAAACCAATTTTTATAAATATCGTGTAATACAAATAAGTAGTTTTCGATATATATGTATATAGATAATGTAAACTATTTATATTAATTTTAGTTGATTTCCAACAATGTTGTTGGATTCCTCATCGAGTTTCTGAAACCTACAAAGGCGAAAAAGTCCACGCCGATGGTCGTCCAGCATGTTGAATATGTATATTTTGATTTTCACAAGTAGAAATCTTTGTTTTTATAAGGATTTGATCAAAAATCCGATGCTCTATTTTGCGTTTATTACCAAACTCATAATTTTTTTTAATAATTTTAACAATTTTGAAATGAATTTTTTATACTTCTGCTCTGCTAACTAATTTTAACTCAAAAATAAATCTAACCATTTTAACTCGAATATAGACACATATGTACCTAAAGTTAACGTGAGAATTTATGTTACAGTATTTTTACAATAGTCTACCTATACAGGTTGAGGCTTCGAAAACGAAACAGGGACCGTCAAGATACATGTGCTGAGAAAAAAATTTAAAAACAGGTCAATTATTATTCCTATCTTTCTATCTATCAACATTTTATCATAACCTCAACTATCATACCTTTCTCCCCGCCCCTCGGTGACAGGTGACTGTCAGTCATACAATTTAAATAGGGAAAATACTAAGTGTGACACCTCGTTGAAAAGGTAATTTTATAAGTAATTCAGTCATGTGAATACTGGATACGTAACTTTATTTTGGCGGTATAGTATTTATAACTCTTGCGGTAAAAACAACTGTTGTAAAAAAGGGGTTTTAAAGAGTGAGCTGTTTATAACTTTATTTTTGTAAATATAAGTGTAATATTGGTGCAACTTTATGATGATAATTAGAGAGGACACCAATATATCCTTTCGAGTGGCGTACCTAGTTGTCCCTGTATATGTATACATATATAAAAAAATCCAATATGGAGGCCGAATTTTACAACACCAACCAAATTTGGTACTATACGCTGTGAGCTCGTACGTAGAGGGGATATTTACAAATTCGCGAACGCCAGTATTGACAAGTTTGTAAACGTTTACCGGAAATTTGACATAAATGTCAAAGTGATTAATTTAAAATTAAAATTAAAAACATTAATTATAAACAATATTAGTTGGTCAAAGCTGTGGTATATATTTTTACCTTAAATATACTTACGTTTTAAATACTGAATTTAAGTTTTTTTAATGTTCCGTAATATCTAATTATAAATAATCTATTATAATATTAGCGCCATCTACACGATTATTGTCAAAGTATCCGAAGTAAGAAATTGATATTTTATTAATAGAACGTCAAAATAATTAGAAAAATCTTAAAAAAATCGATTACAATTTAATTACTTTTTTGCGTTGTAAATATTAAGCGATAACAATTAAATAATAAATTTAAAAATTACCGGTAAAAGTTGAATTAGTAACCGCTAGGAGCGACACCAGCGAAGCTCAGAGCGTATACGGGGTTTTTTGGGATTGCTGATCATTAACACGAGATCACATTTACAACATTCAAGATCGCGGATCCAATATTGGAATCTATTTTGTGAACATCAACAGAGTAACCGAATCCCTTATATTGGGTGCAAATATGACCTCTGATTCGTGATCACCGATTTCAAATACCTCCGTGTGCCAAATTTTGAGCACAATGGTTAATTTTCAAAAAATATGTTCGCCATATTGGATCTGCCAAATAAAAAAAAATCAAAATAATCTGAGAGAAGCGGTTTCAAAGAAAATGATAAACCAATTCTTCGAACTACTACCGGAGATCTGAACTCGTAAGCAAAAACGCAGTATCTACACAAGATAACAGAGAAAATTAGGTTAACTTTGCAAAGCTGTCCTGAGTTTGAAAGTTACCCATCTGTCAAGGTTTTTTTATTAGCAAGTTTGAATTTATAGAAAATTTTGGTTTTTAATTAATATACAAAATATTTCATATTCATCAATAAAAAAGACAGATACTGTGTTAGTGCTAACAATTTGAGACTTTACCTTGTGTGGTTTGCTTAGAAAAGATGCGGCGAGATATATAAAAAATGGTTACTGCATTTTCGCTAAGTAACTCTGTCTAGAATAATTTAAATTTTTTTAGGAAAAATACAGTAGGAGTTGAGGAGAACTAATAATAATACTAATGATAGTTTGAACAAACATTTATTTAAGTTAGTTTTAAAGAGTAAATACTTAAACAGATACGAAAATATTGTAAATACACAACTATTTCTTTAACAGCAAAATAGTTTCAACAAACATACATTTTAAACAAATTGTTTTTGATATTATACAATACCGGCGCTAGGGTATAAGGGGTCTGCAAAAACTAGCATAAGGCGCCCTTCGGTTTTTTATAAATAGTATATAATAATATAAATATTATTTTGTAAAACACCAATAAAAAAAGCTCATTCTGGCGCCCCCCAAACAGGGGCACCCTCCTGCAGTGCATCCCTTGCAGGCCTGTTATCGCCGGCCCTGATATTATACAGTATGTCCCTGTAAGTTGTATCCATATGGAAAACGTTCTTATTATTAATTTTACGAAAAAAAGTTATTCATCATAAAAAGCTTTGCATGATCCAAAACGTAACATTCAACCATCAGATATCAAATTTTTTGAATATTATACGAGGTATGTCAAAAAGTTTGAATTTCACTCAAGAGTAAAGTAGCTGAGTCCGGCACTGATATCGAATAAGCACACATGCTTTTTGATCGATCCTGACAAATAGTAAATTTAACTTACAAAAACCAATCATAGTATTCTTACACTACGTTAACATCAAGTATAATAGTGTTAGTTAAGTGTGTATAGAAAAACATTTTCTGTGAGTACATATTTTTCTATTAATAAGTATTTCATAACCAAAGAATTTTATAAAACCGTCAATAAACAACACCAGTCATTGATCGACACCAATTTTTTGTCTTTAAAGACAATTACCAAAATCCGAAGCGGAACAGGTCCGTACTTAGGAAAATCAAATGGTGTTGAGAAATGGAATTCGACGTCACTAATAATAGCGATGAATCATTATCGCAATCCACATCACAAAAACCTTTATCTTACTCTGCTGCAGCTAGTAGTCAAAAAGAAACAATCTATCCATCCAAGCTACAAGCAGTAGTTTTTAATTCTCTCAACGATGTTAAATTAGAAGAATACTTGCTAGCGGTAGGAGCTTTAGTTAGTCCAAAACACATTATTTTTTCATCAAGAATCACCAACAATCGTATCTGTATCTATTTCTCAACCAAACAAGTCGTAGATGAATTTTTTTCAAACAGTAGAGGTTTCATCACTGTAAACAATACACAAATTCAAGTCCGTAGACTAATTACTCCAAGTGAAAGACTCCTAATATCCAATGTTTCTCCCACTATCCCGCATAAGGTAATAGAAAACGAACTACTGCTCTTAGGGCTAAAACCAACTTCATCAATGTCATTTTTGCGAATAGGAACCAACAATCCTGAATACAACATGTACTCAGTTTCCGTCGACATATTTACGTATCTCCACCCACAGGTCCAATTCCCGATACCATTTTAATAACTCATGAAGATACTACAAATCGAATTTTTTTGACATTAGACAACTTATGTTTCATTTGCAAACAACATGGCCATATTTCCAGTAGTTGCTCAGTAAATGTAAATCACTCAGAAACAGCTGTCCCAACTGCTACACTTTCAAACAGAAACGAACCTAGTACAGTAACTTCAACAGAAACGACTGCTATTACACCTTCAACAACATGCACTTCTACAAACATATCAAATAATTCAACGCCACTAACAAAAATATTATCTACAACCAACCTAACACCTCTTGATACATCAACTACAGATAATACAATGCCAGTGATATCTAAACCAAATATATCCACCTCATCAGCCCCCTCACCTCACATAGTCATAACTAACCAGCCTTCATCTTCCAGTCTAAGCAATAATTCTTGCTCGGTTAATGAAAATAAAGAGAATCCAGCACCAAAAGAATTTAGCATATCCAACGAAGAAAATACATCTAAATCATCCTCCAAACGAACTGTATCTGAAGAAATATCACCCCCGATTGAGACATCAGCTAGTGACGATGTATTTTCAAAGCCAACTCAGAAACAAAAAAGAATAAAAACAAAAATATCAACAATACCATTAGAAACGCTAATGCAACCAATTAAAGAATTATTCAATTCCGAAAAGCAAATATTAACTTTTGAGGAAACAGTTGATTTATTTGAGAACGCTCATGGAACAAAAGATATTATCAGCGTTATTAATAAATATACAGTAGACATTCTAGGATTTAAAAAACTCATAACCAAAATTCATTCATATACATCCGAACGCTCATTAAAATTGAAATGTACAAAGCTTAACAAAAAAATTACGAGACAGCTCACAAAAGACAACTACGAGGATGAAGAACCTGACACGGATACATCGACTGAATTATCCCAGGAGCTGAACATTTAATAATTATAACTATAACATTCAACAAACTAACAAAATTTTCTAAATCCTATCATATATATACAGACGCTTCTAAAACATCTACTGGAGTTGGGGCAGCTGTCATTACTCCAAATAGTACACTTGAGTATAAACTACCATCCTTAACCTGTATACATACTGGCGAGCTATACGCCATCTATAAATCTCTCGTTCATATTAACTCCAGTAATATATCCAATGCTCTTATAATTACCGATTCCCTCAGTTCCATCCATACCATTAACCAACTGTACACGAAGCATCCAATTGCTCTCCTAATTAAAAAAGAACTAGCTACCATTCAAAACAATCAACCATATTGTACAATTCCTATGGGTTCCTTCACACATTGGCCTCCAAGGAAATGAAGCGGCGGATCGGACAGCCCAACAAGCCAGGGACAGTGAAACCGCGAGTGAAGTGAGAGATGTAGTTCTTAATGATTTAAAATCATTTATTAAAGTGAAAGTCAGAAATCTGTGGCAAAACCAGTGGGACAGTTCAACTTCAAAACTTCGCGAAGTGAAAACGTTTGTAAAACCGTGGAAATCTCAAATTCACAACAGAACTCACCATGACATTGTTACTCGCCTTCGTCTAGGACATACCCGACTTACCCACGGACACATAATTGGTCACACTAATCCCACTTTATGTGAAAACTGTAATATCCCACTAAGTGTTAAGCATGTACTTGCAGAGTGTCCAAAATACCAGTTGCAGAGACAGAACAACCACATCATCGGATCAACAAGTGAAATCTTAGGAGAAAATTGTAAAATTGAACACTTGGTAAAATTCCTTAAAGATATCAATGTATTTAACAAAATCTAACATCTGTAAATAAATTACCTTATGTATATGTATATGTCGCTAATAACCTCCGAGGTTGATGCGACTATTTTGTAAAATAAAAAAAAAAAAAGTAAAGTAGCTTTATTTTTCACAATATTGAAAATTGCTATTATGAAAATTTGTTTGAAATTAAAAATTATATTCTAGTATGCAATTACATCCTTCTAATTAATTTTTTTTTTGAAAAATTATGGATGCCTGTTCAGTTATTTCAATTCAGATAACTCTTCTATTATTAATTTTACGAAAAAAGTGATTCTTAATAAAAAGTTCTGCATAGTCTAAAACTTAAAATACAACCATCTTATGTCAAATTTTATCAATTTTATACGAGGTATGTAAAAAGTATGAATTTCGCTTAAGAATAAAATACGTTTATTTTTCACAATATCGAAAATTGTTATTATGAAAAGTTATTTAGAATTAAAAACTATGTTTCAGTATGCAATTGCGTCCTTTTAATTGAAATATTCTGAACTATAAAGGTACTTTACATTAGATCTAAATTTATCTTTTTTGACATACCTCCTATAACATTGATAAAATTTGATATAAGATGGTTGTATTTTAGGTTTTAGACCATCCAGAACTTTTTCTTAAAAATTACTTTTTTTCGTAAAATTAATAATAAAAGGGTTATCAGAATTGAAATAACTGAAAATAATGTTAGTTATCCATAATTAAAAAAAATCAATTAGAAGGATGTAATTGCATATTAGAATATAGTTTTTAATTCCAAACAACTTTGCATAATATCAATTTTCAATGTTGTGAAAAATAAAGCTACTTTACTCTTGAATTAAATTCAAACTTTTTGACATACCTCGTATAACATTCATAAAATTTGATATAATATGGTTGAATCTTGGGTTTTGGACCATGCAGAACTTTTTATAAAGAATAACTTTTTTCGTAAAATTAATAATAAAAAAGTTTTCCATATGGATAGATACAACTTATAGGGACATACTGTATATTCTTTAACTTTCGTTTCTCACTCATCACGCACAGGCAAATTAATCCAAAAGTTTTTTCTGTTTTCAGGCATAACTGTATTAAGTTGCTTCAATAAGTTGTCACGTTTATTTTTTGAAATCCCATTGGTTTAGATAGTGATGGAGGGATTTCCACGTTTTTACATCAACTTTTGTTGTAAATCTGATATCGGATTAATGAGTTGTAATCGAAAAAATCACTACATATATACCAAATTTGATTGATGTTTATAAATTCAACTTCCACAGTAGATTTTTTATATACAGTGAGGACGTTTAGGTTTCCATAAATTCGATTATACATAAATGGGGCCGTAGTTAAAAAACGCTCACACAGGTCGATTGTTATTTTTAGTTGTGCATTTTTTCCAATAAAAACTTTTCATACAGAGCGTGTCGTGTAGCAGTGGTCAACACCAACTTTATTATTTTAAATACAATACCCTGTATATTATACTATTTTTGTAATTATCAGAATATTCTTATTTTAGATACATCTCATGTTCAATCTACTATTTCTATCTTTAACCAAATTTTGAATAATCGAGGTTTGAAAAGTGAAATTTCTGGTACTTAAATTGCTTACAAAATCTAAACCGTTTGACCTAAAATGAAATTGTTTTCACATTAGTATCATGTCCGTAAACCTGTATTGCCCCAGTTCCCCGTATATATTTTTTCACAGTTAGTGCTAGGTTTGTTCTAGTTTGTTCTGTAATTTGGAAGTTTGTTCTAAAAAATAAAAGAATTATTGAAAAAAATATGTGGCATTTTAACTTTACATAAACTTGTACGGCCCACTCGAAAACAAAAACTTTCTGGAATATTCTAACAGATAGCCACTTAGTGCTAGGTTTGTTCTAACACCAGGCGAAAGAGAGTAATTAGTTTGCCATAAACAAAAAAGATATTCAACATACAATGTGGAGCTCCAATTTTACGTAAAGCTGTACTGCCTTATAAAGAATCGAAACGATTAGAGAAAATCTGAATAAACCACAAGTTAATGCTAGGTTTGTTCTGCATTTTTGCCAAAGCGTGTAATTTGTTCTGCATAAACAAAAAAAGATATAGAAGTTATAATGTGGCGCTCCAAGTTTACGTAAAGCTGTACTGCCCCATATAGAATCCAAACGATTAGAGAAAATCTGAATAAACCACAAGTTAGTGCTGAGTTTGTTTTAAAACGCGTAATTTGTTCTGCATAAACAAAAAAAGATACAGAAGTTATAATGTGGCGCTCCAAGTTTACGTAAAGCTGTACTGCCCCATATAGAATCCAAACGATTAGAGAAAATCTGAATAAACCACAAGTTAGTTCTAGGTTTGTTCTGCATTTTTGCCAAAGGGTGTAATCTGTTCTGCATAAACAAAAAAGATATACAAGATATAATGCTGCGCTCCAATTTTACGTAAGGCTGTACTGCCCCATATATAATCCAAACCATTGAATAAAATCTGAATATAGGTAATTCCACGAATATATGACTGTTTTAGATTATCGAGTCAACGGATATTTTAGTGTGCAACATAAAAAGTACGAAATTTATACCTGGTTGCACCAACGGATCTAAAGCTCCAGCTTAGCTAAGCTCTATTTATACATAGGGCCTCCTTGAGTATCACTTACGTTGCACCATAATTTTAGATTCTTACGTTATTATCAATTATATCTATTATTATATTATGGTATTATTATTGTAATATACAGTAGAGCGTCGATAATCTGAACCCTGGTAATCCGAACGATCGCTAATCCGAACGCAAAAAAATTGTAAAATTAAAAAATATGATCACGGATTTTTGTTTTGTTTATGCAGAAGTACATACAATATAAGTATTTGTTTATTATGCAGGTATTTTATTCCTTGTAACTACAACGTATGTACATAATATGTACTATGTTTATGAGCTTTGTATGTGTTTTTAACATATGTTCGATAATCCGAACAAATTGATAATCCGAACTACCCCTGTACCACTTAGTTCGGATTATCGACGCTCTACTGTATTATAATTATATTATATTAATTCTAATGATATTCTCGACTTAAACTTATGATCTGTTGGTGCAACCGGGCATAAATGGCTCCAATAATTATTTCACTAAGCAACAATGTAATATGCAATTTAGTTTCGTTCTTCATATTTTGCACAGTGAAGTATTCGTTGTTGAGATAATCCAAAACAGTCGTATATTCGTGGAATAGGGTATAAACCACCAAGTTAGTGCTAGATTTGTTCTGCATTTTTGCCAAAGCGTGTAATTTGTTGTGCGCACACAAAAAAGTTATTCCAGATACAGTATAGCGCTCTGCCATCTATTATAGGATCCGAATGATTGGAGGAAATCTAAATAGACCATAAGTTAGTGCTGTGTTTGTTTTGCATTTCTGCCAAAGCGTGAAATTTGCTAAAAAAAAAGTTAAACAATATATTATGCGTTGCCTCAATTCTACCTAAAAATGTACTGCCCCATATAAAATCCAAAGAAAAATTTGAATAGACAACAACTAGTAAGTGATAACTTTAATAATTTAATAAGTGCCTAATAATTATAAGAATTTACTTTGCAGAATTTAAGAGTACCCCGCTGATAAAGTCGAAACGATAAAGGGACCTCTGCCACGTCAGGTAATAAGTGGGGAAAAGGGCCGGCTTAAGAAATTTTATATTTCATTTGGTATTTACATAGGTACTTAGCATTACATATTTATTTTAAATAAATATCTAGATAATTAAGGGAAAAATATAGAAACTGATGGAGTATTAGGATTAATCAATTATTATATTTTTGGTAAATGGTATACATTTTTATATTATATTTTTCTGTGTCGATTCTTTATATCCAAATTTTGAAAGTTATTAACAATTTTTGTTGTTAAATAAATTGCAGGTGAAATAATAAAATAGTGATTAACTATTTAGATGGGAAATAAGCCACAATTAAATTGAAAAAAATAATTTTATTAACGTTTCGACGCCCAAATCGCGTGCCGTTGTCAAAAACAAAATACTACTAAATTAAACAAAAATGCTGTTGCTAAGTAAAAAATTCTTCTAATAATTTATTTAATCTGACTTATTTATATTGGCAATTCAGACATACATTTTAAAGTAGAAGACTTTAAAATGATATTGCCAATATTTATAAGTTGCGTTCCTGGGACGACTTTACTGAAAGATAGTTCATTCGATTACATAAAATCAACCCTAACTCAATAATATCCGTCACAAAAAAAATCATAGCATGTGATCTGTCTTTAAAAAGACAACCAAATGCAACGATGGCAGTAAAATTCTCGCGTTAGAGATTTCATAGTAAATCACGAGGGAAAACCAGGAAAAAACCTCGTGATACTATCCCGACGTGGCAAGTATTTGGTCTTACATTTAATTTACTTTTAAAAAATAATACTTTAATGTGTTTAAATTATAAATTATTATAGTTTATATTTTATGTAAGGGAAGAAAGTGAATATTACAATAATTTTATAATCAAAAATACGACAATAACCAATTATTGACGAAAAGTAGTTTGTGACAAGAGTGTTCATTTTATTTCATAGAAAAATATTATACAGGGTGGTTTATTGTATTCGCCTCGGTCTCTGTACGGAAAACGACTTGATATTTTAAAAAAAATTCTTCATAGAAATATACAGGACCATTAACACTACAGTCTAAAAATAATGTGAATTATGCAGGGTGCTCCAAAAGATAGTATATCAAAGTTATATTTTTTCTTATGGAACACCCTAATATCAGGTAACATTTTTGAATTTCCCTTAAAAAATAAGCTATACTTTTATAAGGGCATAAGGGTTCTCCATTGGAACCGTGCAAATTCGGCAAAGCGACACCTGGTTTCTACGCTCTGCAACTTTATTCGCACTTTTAATTATATTGGCCAATTATATTAGTCCTGGTTACTGGACAATTGTCAACGCCATAGTCCAAAAAAATAATAAGGAGAAAAAATAATAAGAAGAAAAAATAAGATTCAGGTTATGTTATTAAAACGTAAACAATTGTATGTAGTAAATAAAACTAGTTATTAAAACGCAATACTGCAAGCAAAATACAGTTAATTAAATTTACCTTTATATAATAATTGCATATAATATCAATACTGTGGAGCAATATAGAATTTTTCTTATTCAACGAGAGTAGGTATGAAATGTACGTCAATTTGACAATTTCAATTGACGATATGAATTATTTAAGAAAGTTGCAATATTTCTCCTCTATTCGCGCACGATCGTTTCTCGTATCCCTTCCAAGTACTTGCACACCGCGAATACCTAAGTTCAGGGTGTTTTGATTTACTTCGATTTTTATAGAAATGTAACGTTTTAGAAAAAAGTAAATATCTATGAATCTAAGAATCAGTGACAAATTTTTTCTTGGATCTTAATAATAGCCTACTCGGCGTTTTAAATAGATATTTATTGTAGCAAAATTTTGTATAGGGTGGTCAAAATATTAGATTGTTCTATTAACAAAATTCAAGGTGTAATAAGGTACTTATGTTAAATGAAACGTCCTGTCTTTTATTAGTTTATCGTATGTAAAATTTACTTAGCTTCCAATCTTTTTTAGGGTTTCCTATGCCTTTGTACATGGTGGTCAAAATATTAGATTGTTCTATTAACAAATTGAAGCTGTAATAACCTACTTATTTTAAATGAAACACCCTAGGGATTTAGAGATTTTTCGTATATCTCAAAATTTAAGACCTTTATGACATCTCAAATAAAGTTTTCTTAAAATAAACCCAAAATTCACCCCGTTAAATATTTCACTTTACTTTTGAAACGTTGTGTATGTAAATATTACCTTTTATTTTTTATTTATTTATTATTAAGTTGTCGATCAACAACATACCAGATCTTTGTGCTAAGGCAAATACTGGAAAAAACCAATGAATTGTCCTAAGAAATAAATTGTATGAAGTCATGGATAATGTCCACATCCTTGCTGGCGAGGTGTACTGGCCAGATGTGCTGGGGTGTTTAACATAGCTCTGGAAAAGGCGATCAGACATGCCCGAATAGACAACAGAGGAAATATTTTTAATAAGTCATCCCAAATTTTGGCATATGCAAATGACGTGGACCTAGTTACTCGCACAACACGCAAGCTAGAAGAAATGTATACCACCTTCTTAAACTCCTCAAAAAATATGGTCCTGCAAGTAAACGAGGAGAAAACTAAGATGATGGCATCAACACCCAACAATAGAGCCAGAGACATCGGTAACCAATTCACGGTTGATAACTCTACTTTTAAGTGGTGGACAAATTCACATACTTAGGCTCCCTGATCACAAAGGAGAACGTCATGACGGAAGAAATCAAGCGAAGGATAATCCTAGCAAACAAATGCTATTTTGGACTAAGTAGACATATGAAAAGCAAAAACTTAGGCCAAAAAACAAAAATAACCATATACAAAACCCTTATACAACCATTGTTGACATATGTATGAGAGATATGGACCATCTCCAAGGCAGACGAAAACCTTATGCTTATATTTTAATAAAGGATCCTCGGAGGAATATTCGGTGGCATCTGTGAAAATGGCATTTGGAGGATGAGGTACAACTACGAGGTATACCACAGATATAAACAAAAATTTGGTGGTAAAGACGTAGTATCTCTTATAAGAATAGAAAAATTAAGATGGGCAGGATATCTAGCAAGATCACAGCAGAACAACCCTTCTAGAAGAGCTCTTATGTCACAACCTGTGGGAAGTAGAAATAGGGGTAGGCCAAAACTCAAATGAAAGGATGGTGTAGATGAGGATGGGAGAAAAATAGTCGCAGCAAACTGGCAACGGTTGGCAATGGGTAGGACTGACTGGCGTAATAGACTTGGGAAGGTCGAGGCTCTTTCATACGGCTGTAGCACCATTGATGATGATGATAATTTATTATATTTATTAATAAGCTACCGCTTTTATTTATTTTATTACCCTGTATCTAAAAATTTAAAACGTTTTAGACATACGTTCATATAAAATAAACCAAAGAATCCGCTTAAATAGTATACCTTACTTTTGAAACACCCTGCATATTGACTAACATCTGTTTAAATGTATCTAAATTTGTGAGTTTTATTGCTAAAAAGTACGCTAAAGATGCGCCTGATCGATCTTTCCAAATTCAAATTTTTTCTCCCGTTTTTTGCACAATTTCCCCAGCCGGTCCAGTCAGTTTGACTAAATATAAATAGTCTATAATTTTGGGCTCATTTTCTATGTTGAGACTTAAACTAATGAGAGTCTTTTGAAATTACGCTTGAATGATAATACATATTATTTGATCTGATGTTATGTACCTACAGTTGACTTGGCAATAAGCCGGTCTTGGTAGCTTGGGTAACTCTGATGATTATACAACAATAGAGTTTTTACAAGGGATTATTCAGCTATTCAGCTTTACAGCTGTTATTAAAATAACTTTTATATTGAAACACTAAATTTCTGGATACAGATACATTTTTCCAGATGCGTTATATCTATAACAAAATAAAAACTGAAATAATGAGAAATTTCAAATTCAGCAGCAAAACTTGCATTTTTTAGGATCAATAAAAATTCAGTTTATCTGTGACACACAGTATTTGTCAAGGAAGGGAATCAAGAATTAGCAAAATGCAATAAATGTAACCATATCTATGTGTTCCGTTTGTGGAAGAGACTTTAATTGTTGCTACGTTTTTAAGCAATTTTTTTGCTCCCATCCAGGTTTTTGTCTGGAAAATTGTACATTTGTCGAGTTAACCGACATTCCAACAACAGTTACCTTAAAAAACAAAACATACCAAATTAAAGGCATTGTATTTAGTGCTATACGAGCCCGGAATCATATTGTTTCCGTAAACGTTTGGACTTTATACGGGCACTACAGTTTTAGATAAAATTGAAGCGCCACATTATATCTTGTATAACTTTTTTGTTTATGCAGAACAAATTACACGCTTTGGCAACACTACAGAGCAAACCTAGCACTAACTTGTGGTTTGCTCACATTTTCTCTAATCGTTTGGGTTTTATATGAGGCAGTACAGCTTTACGTAAACTTGGAGCGCTCCATTTTATCTTGTATATCTTTTTTGTTTATGCAGAACAAATTACACACAATTCTCTAATCATTTGGATTATATATGGAGCAGTACAGCTTTACGTAAAATTGGAGCGCCACATTTTATCTTTTACATCTTCTTTGTTAATGCAGAATAAATTACACGTTTTGGCAAAAATGCAGAACAAACCTAGCACTAACTTGTGGTTTATTCAGATTTTCTCTAATCGTTTATATTATATATAGGGCAGTACAGCTTTAGGTAAAATTGGAGCGCCACATTGTATGTTGAATAACTTTTTTGTTTATGGGAAACTAATTACTCGCTTCCGCCGGGAGGTAGAACAAACCTAGCACTAAGTGGCTATCATCTGTTTGAATATTCCGGAAAGTATTTGTTTTCGAGTATACAAGTTTATGTCAAGTTAAAAAGCCACATATTTTTTTCAATAATTCTTTTATTTTTTAGAACAAATTTCAAAGTTACAGAACAAACTAGAACAAACCTAGCACTAACTGCTACAGTTGTGAAAAAATATATTGGGAACTGGGTCAATACAGGTTTACAGACATATTAGTATCTTAATTTTTGATAAGGTATCTTATAGCTTTAAAACCCAGACATGACTGAATTCGATTCAAAATGACAACTTTTGAAATTTGGCGCGGTCACGACAATTTTCGTTCCTTATTTGTATTACAACACCACTAGGTAGCTTATTAACAACTAAGATTGTAATGTAAAACCAATTTTGCAAATAAATTTAGTGCTCTGAAGATATTGGTTGGACATAGTGAAATTAATAACATATAAATAATGTTTTATAATTCACAAAATTTATGACCTAACAACTTTTAAATTAGTAATACAAACGTTTACCATACTTTGAAAAAGTCTGATAAAGTTCCAGACTAAACGTCAGACAATTACAATTTTTACTTATAAGCCCAAAAAACAACACCCATCCTGAACTTTCCAGCCGTGAGAGCTTACATACTCTAAAAACATTACTCTTGTCAGATATGTCCTCAAAATCACCAATAGTCAATAGGCACAACAGTTTGGGGACATGTCCTCAAACTAACCGTTTCCCAAAACAAAAGTTTGAGGACGGTCCCCAAACTTGACTAATGTCCTCAAACTCACCATTAAGTAACCGATACTGTCCCCAAACTTTACGAGTTACACACATATATATATATATATATATATATATATATATATATATATATATATATATATATATATACGTACTATCAAACATTGAATATATATAGTTTCAACGCAAAGTTACGAAGTTTAGGAAAACGATCCTTGGAGACTAACTTTCAAAAGGTACTATATGTCTTCATTTTTCTTTGCTTGAAAAAACGAATCGGACTAGTTCGCACAGCTCTAATTGGTATTCTGCTGATTGGTTCTGGATGTTGACTCCCATTGGATTGTTAAAAAGCTCAAGATCGGGTTTTAGTGCCTCAAATCCCGAAAACCTTTCATCGAATTCTCTTTTTATTTCTGTAAGAACTTTTGCAAACCTCGAGAAATCGACCATGGTGTCTTCTTGATTTATTTCGAAACAGGCAGGAAAATGTGTGAGGTCGTTTTTTTTTTCATGCAGTTCTCGAAAAGATAAAGTTTTTTGTGAAATGTCTTAATTTGACCAACCAACTGTGATACTGTCTTATTTTTCTCCTGGAGTTGTAGGTTTAATGTGTTCAAGTGAGAGGTAAGGTCTGTTAGAAACGCCAGTTCATGAAGAAATGTTTTGTTCTTAAGCTGTGTTATAAATACGTCCGTGTTAATAACAATTTCCGGTTCAAAAAACAGTAAGATCTCTTTTCTTAAAGAAAAAAAGGCATTTACCTGCACTCAACCAGCGTATATCTGAATGTAGGGGGACGTCCTTATATTCAGTATTTAATTCCTCCAAGAAAGAGATGAATTTTCGGTGTCGCTGAGCTCTGTTTCCTCCTCTTAAGCTGTTCACTATCTGCACTACAGTTTTCAGAGTATCGTTGATTTTAATTATCTTTCCGCAGAGAGCCTCTTGATGGATAATGCAATGAAACATAACACAGTTAACATCATTTTCCCGCAAAAGTCCAGCCAATCCCGTTATGCGTCCCGTCATTGCTTTTGCTCCGTCGGTGCAAACGCAAGAGCACTTTTGAAAACCGCCTATATTTTTCACAGCGTCACTAACTGCTTCAAATATATTTATACCTTTGGTTCCGTCTTCCATGTGGTGTAGTTTTAGAAGTTCCTCAGTTAAACAAGAATCTTCACTGATGCATCTAACAAAAATTAATAGCTGATTTTTGTCAGTAATGTCAACAGATTCGTCCAGGGCTAAGGAGTAGTACAAACAATCACGAACTGTGTCGACCATTTTTTTTAAATACATGAGTATTCAGCTCATCAACTCTTCTAGATACAGTTTGATGGGAAACTGAAACACATTCAAAATTTTTGGTTATCTTTTCATCTCCAAAGGATCGCGCCATTTTAACGGCACACCGCTCGATCCTTTCTCCATCTCTAAATGCTTTTTTACTTTTGACAAGCTCTAAACATACTTCCTATGATGCTGCTAAGCTTGATGATTGAACAGCTGTCGGTTTTGTAAATAGAGATTTTTGTTTATTCAATTTAGCTTTAAGTTCTTTTACAAGAGTATTGCGAGCTTCACCTTGATATTTGTCGTATTTTGTTTTGTGCTGGGTTTCATAATGCCTACTAATATTGTATTCTTTTGATACTGCGAGTACTTGACAACAAATAATGCACTGAGGTTTGCCTTTTAATTCGATGAAGAAATATTAATTTTCCCATTTTCCTTGGAAGGTACGATTCTCTTCGAAAATTTTGCGTTTTTTTGGCACTACTCATTCTGAGTTTAACATTCAATTTTTTATTCGCCACTGTTAATTCGACTGATTCGTTGATTCGGCAGCTGACTGAAGCTAACTGCCCGCTCATCGGGAGTGGGTGTTCAAGGTCCAAGGTTAACTACTTTCTTAAGATTACGGAAAATTAGACAGGGTTGGAACAGGTAAAAGTTATAAATGGTAATATTTTTAAAATGTGTTTGCGGGGGCCGCTGTTTAACCAGCCTCGGGCCGCATGCGGCCCGCGTGCCTGAGGTTTGACCACACTGACGTAGATTTTAGATCACGTTTACATTAAAACATAGAGTACTAGTTTTCTAGTAAGTACAAAGTTTTCTGGGGACTTTTAGATCAAAATGTTTTATAGACAAAAAATGATGCAACTTTTAATGTCGACGTTATACACCCCCTAAATAACCTTTATTTCTCAAGATACTGACCACGGGTGGTGATTGGCTAATTTTGCTCTTACTTTATGTGTTTGATGGTGCTGAAAGCGAAAATGAAGATTATTTTAAATTTTAAGCATTGTCCAAATCACAATTTTACCCTAAAAATAAAAAAAAATGAAATCACGTTTCTTGAAATTAAAATTTGCACCATTTTTTTTTTCTATAAAGCGTTTTGATCTAAAGCTCCCCAAAAAATTTCTTTGTACTCTGTACTTTAACATAAACTTGATTAAAAAGCTAATTGCTAACATATTGTTACTCAGCTTTTGTCATTTAACTTTGCAATTCACAAATCTGCACCTTATAGTTTAAAAAATTCATAAATTTTTTTAGAATAAACTAAAGGCTTGCAACGAGTCCCAGTCTTTAGAAAGGTGAAAAATATATGCTATAAAAATTTCAGAAAAGTATACTAAAACTGAACAGAGTTGTAGTGAGTGAACGCAGAAAAAAATAAAACTATTATATTTTCTCGTTAAACTCTATGTTTCGCCAATCGTTATTGGCTTCTTCAGGAGTGCACTAAAATTTTTTATTAAAAACATTTAATATTTAAAAAAAATCCCTACAAACAAATCAAAACTTACAGATTGGAATCAATAATTTATCCAAATTATTAATCCTGTAATGTGTTGGCATGAAGTTTAACAATTTCACTCTGTAAGTTTTGAGTTTTTTGCAAATATTTTTTAATTATTAATTTTTTTTAATAAAAAATTTAGTGTAGCTACTCCTGAAGAAGCCAATAACCAATGGCAATAACGAGTTAACAAAAACCTGATATTTCATTACTATTTTACTTATTAGACTATCGAGAACATAAATATATATTTAAAAAAAATGTCTGTATGTTTTATCTGCAATTAACGAATTTAATAATCAAATCTAAACAAAATTCGAAGACTCTTTTACATAGAAATTTGCTCACTTTGTACTCAAATTAAAAATTGTGCCATGCATTTTTACTACAAATTAAAGATATAGTAGTACCCCAGGCTGAGGGTGAAAAAACGTGATATAATTCAGGAATTTTTTAAACCTATCAGGTGTTGTAAAGGACGATCCCAGGAATAACTTATACTAAAATGTAACCAAAAATTTTGTGCGGTTTTTAATTATGACGATTTTCATTTGTTAAATTTGCAATTTTTCAAGATTTTTAATTTTGAAGCTTGGGATATTGATTTTAGAGAAAATCTTTTTAATATAAGTTGTAGTAAATTAAAAAACCTACAATTTGAGCTATGGTAAGTTTAATTTCGTTTATTGGTTATTGCAAAACAGCCTGCGAAAGGTCCAAAATGGCCGTTTTTTGCAATTGCCTTATTTATTGTAAAAATAACTTTTATGTATTTTTTAAGGCTTTAAAATGAAGATCTTTTAATACTAAACATAAAAAAATTGTATTGCCCGATTGGTGAACTTGTTGCTTAGATATTATAATTTGTTTATCCCAAGAGGTCAAATGTCCAAGGCTATAACTTTTTGAAAAAAAAATCGTACAGAGTTAATCCAAGATCCACTCTCCTTCTAAAGACTTGTATTTTCATATTCTGATGTAAATAAATGCGTGTAACATTTTGAACCTCTTTTTTTCGGGTTTGAAAATAAGGGGGCAAATTTCGTTATAAACATTTAGAACTGAAGCCGCCCCTGTACATCCTATGAGTTTCTAACTAGCAGGTTATTGGTGCTGAAGACAAAATAAAGATTCAAAACCAAATAAAAAATTTCTACGACCAACTGAAGCCGAGATAATTGTTTTTGTTTTCTTAAATTGTAGTGACTTTATTTATGACAATTAAGAAATTATTTCACAGTAATTGACTAAAGAAAGACTTGTATTATTTTAAAATAAAAATTATTTTAACCGAAAATGACATTTAATTATTAAAAATGATTTTTAAAGTGTAGTGGAGATTTATTTTTCGTTACGACTGTGATTTATTGTGTCCGTTGATCTTAGCAACGGCTAGCAACTTATAATACATCGAATCACGGTTTCTGCTTTAAATTTTAAAGCACCACTTGGATTGACATGAAATTTGGCAAACACATAGATAACATGTTAAGAATAAAATGATATTGGGCCTCTGTGTGCTTTTGTCCTGGGGTGAGTTTCACCCCTTATAAGGGGTGAAAAAATATATGTTCAAAATAAGTTCGGAAATGGATAAAACGTCTCTAAGCACCTTTTTTTCTATAGCATTTTTCACCAAGTTAATACGAGCATCGAGTTATTTTCGAGTAAATACCTTCATTTTTCAACAAAAAAAAAATACGTTTTTAGGCGGTTTTTGACAAATAACTCAAAAAGTAAGTATTTTATTGAAAAAAAAAGAGTCTTAACAAAAATATAGCAAATTAAAAATTGAAAAAAAATGATGTATGCATGAAATCTCTAGACCCAGTAGAAACAAAGTTCTAGCTAATGTAAAATAGGTTCATATCCGTCAAATTTCAAAGTGAATTATTTTAACGTGAAATAACTAAAAAATCATGCACTTTTTGTTGTTTTACTCGTGTATGTGTCGTTTATGTCTGTAAGTTTCATCGGTTCAAAGTGCTTATTTTTGAAGGTGCTGTAGTTAAAAGGACTTGAACTAGTCAATAATCACGAGTGTATGCAAATTTAGAACAGCCATATCTTAACAAATTTTTGCCTTCCAAAAAAAGCAAAAATTCCAAAATATTCGTAACAGCAAAAACTTCTTTTTTTTTACTCTTTGTAATTTTTGGTCACACTAATAAATTTTAAATTATTTAAAAAAAACATTTTTTTCAAAATTAAAACAGATTTACTTTAAAACCAATTTTTTTAAATAAGCCCTTTGAACCGATGATACTTACAGATCATATAAATAATACATGAGCAAAGTAACTTGTGAAGCGGTAATGATTAATTTGATTTAAGATGGTAATTAGGGAGCGACTTTCCCGAGTTTTTTGAACAAAAAAAAAAGAGATCGACTTTATTTTCAGCGTAACTTGCTTACTTTTGTAAGTTATAATGATTTTTCTTCAAAAAGTGCATGATTTTTTTGTCATTTCACGTTGAAATAATTCACTTTGAAATTTGACGGATATGAACCTATTTTTCATTAGCTAGAACTTTGTTTCTACTGGGTCTAGGAGATTTCATGCATACATCATTTTTTTGTCAATTTTTAATTTGCTATATTTTTGTTAAAACTCTTTTTTTCAATGAAATACTTACCTTTTGAGTTATTTGTCAAATACCGCCTTAAAACGTGATTTTTTTTGTTGAAAAATGAAGATATTTACTCGAAAATAACTCAAAAGGTATTAACTTGGTGAAAAAATGCTATAGAACAAAAGGTGCTTAGAATTAGACGTTTTATCCACTTCCGAACATATTTTGAACATATATTTTTTCACCCCTTATAAGAGGTGAAACTCACCCCCAGAGACAAACACACACAGAGGCCCAATATCATTTTTATTCTTTAACATGTTATCTATGTGTTTGCCAAATTTCATGTCAATCCAAGCGGTGCTTTAAAATTTAAAGCAAAAACCATGATTCAATGTATTATAAGCTGCTAGCCGTTGCTAAGGGCAACCGACACAATAAATCACAGTCTTAACGAAAAATAAATCTCCACTACACTTTAAAAATCTTTTTTAATAATTAAATGTAATTTTCGGTTAAAATAATTTTTATTTTAAGATAATATAAGTCTTTCTTTAGTCAATGACTGTGAAAGAATTTCTTAATTGTTATAAAGTCACTACGATTTAAGAAAACAAAAACAATTATCTCGGCTTCAGTTGGTCGTAGAAAATTTTCATTTGGTTTTGAATCTTTATTTTGTCTTTAGCAACAATAACGTGCAAGTTAGAAACTCATATAATGTACAGGGGTGGCTTCCGTTCTAAATGTTTAGAGCGAAATTTGCCCCCTTATTTTCAAACCAGAAATAAGAGGTTAAAAAATGTTATACGCATTTATTTACATCATAATATATAAAAGTATAAGTCTTTAGAAGGAGAGTGGATCTTGGATTAACTCTGTACGATTTTTTTTTCAAAAAGTTATAGCCTTGGACGTTTGACCTCTTGGGATAAACAAATTATAATATCTAAGCAACAAGTTCACCAATCGGGCACTACAAATTTTTTTTATGTTTAGTATTGAAAGATGTTCATTTTAAAGCCTTAAAAAATACATAAAAGTTATTTTTACAATAAATAAGGCAATAGCAAAAACGGCCATTTTGGACCTTTCGCAGGCTGTTTTGCAATAACGTATTAACGAAATTAAACTTGCCATAGCTCAAATTGTAGGTTTTTTAATTTACTACAATTTTCTATTTAAAAGATTTTCTCTAAAATGAATATCCTAAGCTGCAAAATTAAAAATCTTTAAAAACTGCAAATTTAACAAATGAAAATCGTCATAAATAAAAAACCGCACAAAATTTTTGGTTACATTTTAGTAGAAGTTATTCCTGGCATCGTCCTTTACAACACCTGATAGGTTTCAAAAATTCCTGAAATCGACCTATTTTTCACCCACAGCTTGGACTATAGGTGTATAACTCAAACATAAACACAAAATTCTAAAGTATTTTCTAGCAGATTAACTAATTTTATTTTATTTGTGGAATAGGGGTGCAAGACATACGTCAGCACTATTTGTAGGATAGCATTTTTGTACTTGGCTAGCTGTTTTTAATAATTTTGTATATATAGTATATTTATATCTACGCTGCATTTTGTACAGGCTTTATACGTAAAAAATAAGACTGTATCTATTTAAAAATAAATTTGCTAATTTAAAAATATATTGGTGTTTTAATTTACCAGCCAAATAACACTAAAATAGTAGGTACTTATCTCAATATATAATTTATCGCATCTTTGACCATTTCAAAATGAACACACATCTGCCCTTTTTGTTGATTCCAAGTAGGTAACTAGAATACGAGAAAATACCGTATTTCCGTTGGTCCTTTCGGAGTTTTTGATTCAAGGATTGTTGCGCTATAAAAACAATCGATTCTAAGATATATCTTATTTCTCACAGTTTCAGCCGACATAAAGACAGTTTTATATCCTAATTTTACCTTGTGTGGAGCGCTATGGCTGGATTTGGAAACACAAGTTGTCTCAATGTTGCATTTTTATGTTTCCTAAAACTAATAAAAACTCTTTGTGGTACCGAACTGTATTAGAAGTTTTTGTTTACTCTAAAATTTGAGTTAGACATGCATAGGAGCTTGATAAATTGATCGCCCTTCTTGTTCCAAAAGCCGAAAGAAAGAAGAACTCTTAAGGCGCATTTAAATCAAAGTGAACACGAACGAACGAACGAAGGAACGAATTCGTAGGTGTTCGCTTTAGCCCAATAAATGACCGTTTTGGAGTGTAATTTTCAGGGGCAACTCCGAATTGCATGAAAATTTGGATTTAGGTTCTACTTACCCTCCACTTCAAAGTTGAATTTGTCCCATTGGTTGCTTTTACTTGGGGGGTGACAGTCACCCCTTCGCAGGGGGTGAAAACGCGTGTTTAAAATAAGCCCGGAAATGGATAAATTGACCGATTATAAGGAACTTTAGTTCTATAAAGTTTTTTACGTAAGTCAATACTTTTCGCGTTATTCGCAATTGAAAATGTTGATTTTTCGACAAAAAAACTACATTTTCAGACCGTTTTTCGCAAATAACTTAAAAAGTAAATATTTTATCGAAAAAAAATATTCTAAGCAAAAGTGTAGCATATAAAAAAACAAAAAAAAATGGTGTATCAGTAAAGTATATAAATTGAGAAAAAGCAAAGTTGTAGCTCATGAAAAATACGTTCTTATTCGTCTAATTCCAAATCGAATAAGTCAACGCGAAATCACCAAAAAATTAAGCACTTTTCGGGAAAAGCTTATTAATATTTTTAAAGTACCTAAAAAAAGATTTATATTTGTTTTTTACAAAAGTTTCTAGCACCAAAATAAACGAGTTACACTGAAAAAAAGTTGGTCCCTTTTTTTGGTAAAAAAATTTGTGAAAACCTCCCTCTATTTAGCACCCTAAATAAAATTAATTGTTACCGCTTTACCATTTATTTTAACTGTATGTATATTGTTTATATGTTCTGTAAGTTCGATTGGCTTGAAGTGCTTATTTTTGAAAAAATTTGGTTTTATAGTAAAACAAAATTTTTGAAAAATTTCCTTTTTTCAAAATAACTTAAAAGTTATTAGTGATAAGAAAAATCTTAAAGAGTAAAAAAATATAGGTTTTAATATTATAAATATGCTAGTTTAATTTTGTTTTTCCGCAAGACAAAAATTGGTTAAGATATGGCTGTTCAAAATTTGCATACACTCGTGATTAGTGACCCGTTCAAGCTTTTTAACTATAACCCTTTCAAAAATAAGCACTTTAAACCGGTGAGACTGACAGATCGTATAAAAAATAGATAAGTAAGTAAAGTGTTTGTAAAGCGGTAGCGATTAATTTCATTTGAGGAGCTAAACACGGGGAGATTTGCATGATTTTTCTACAAAAAAAAAAAGAGGGCCAACTTTATTTTGAGCGTAACTCGCTTATTTTTAATGCTAGAAACTTTTATGAACAATTCTAATAAAGCTTTTTATAAACACTTTAAAAAAGTTTAAATAGGGTTTTCCCGAAAAGTGCTTAATTTTTCGGCGATTTCACCTTGAAATATTCGATTTGGAATTAGACGCACAATAACGATTTTTCATGAGCTACAACTTTGTTTTTACTCGATTGATAGACTTTACTGATACACTTTTTTTTTCAGTTTTTTATAAGCTACACTTTTGCTAAGGATATTTTTTTCGATCAAGTATTTACTTTTTGAGTTATTTGCGAAAAACCGTCCGAAAACATAGTTTTTTTGTCGAAAAATAAATATTTTCAATCGAAAATAACTCGAAAAGTATTGACTTACGTAAAAAACTCTATAGAACAAAAGTTGCTTAAAATCAGTCAATTTATCCATTTCCGGTCTTATCTTGAATATATGTTTTTTCACCCCCGAGAAGGGGTGACTGTCACCCCCCAAGTAAAAGCAACCAAAGGCACAATTTCAACTTTGAAGTGGAGGGTAAGTAGAATCTATATCCAAATTTTCATGCAATTCGGAGTTGCCCCTGAAAATTACACGGTATCGCCGTATTTCCCGTTCTTTTACTGGGCTACTTGGCTATTCGTTCGCTACAAAGTAGGGCATTTACATTGAAGCGAACGTTCGCATTCGTTGATGATCGGGAGTGCATATTGCCCGCAGATGTTTTTAAGATGGGCCAGTCGCACATTGTCTTGTTTATTGTCGTGTTTCTTGTTGGGTAAATTTTAATACAATAATAGCTTATTGTAAGCTTATAAAATGCAATGTGTGTTCTGTAAGGAAAAAAATATGTCATATTCATAAATATAAGTATAAATTTTGATAAGATTTTGTCCTTTCTCCATTCTATAATTATTTAATTTAAAAAATTTGATTTTAATTATTAAAATGAAATAAAAATTATTTCCAGACTCAAAAATAATTTATCCAGGTATTTTTTATTATTTTATTGAAAATTTTGATGAAATGTTTTATTTATTAATATTTTATTTAAATCTGGCATTATCAACTAAAGTTTGAGATAAATAAAACGTCCAAAAATGTCTAGAAATTATAAATTCATATTTCTTCTTCTTCTTAAGATTCCGTGCATTTCTGCGTAGGCGTCCACCGTACACTGTCTTGTTTATAAAATATTATTGTTTTTATCAGCATTGCAAAGCATTTTATAGGCTTGGATTCTTGTCCACTAGCGCTCCCCTCGTAATATGTGCCCCAAGTATGCAGTCTTTTTACTTTTAACATAATTAAAAAGTTCCCTATCCTGCAAACCCGCTCTTCTTAATACTTAATAATTTCTGACTCTGTCCGTCCATGATATTCTAAGCATTCGACGTAGGCGCCACATTTCAAACACTTCAAATTTGTTAATGGAACTGGCCTTTAACGTCCATGCTTCCATTCTGCACAAGAGCACAGGTCAAACGTAACACTTTTTAGCATATAAATTACTGACAAAATATTTGTATTCATATTTCTAATAATGACAAAAGTAATGACAAAAAAAATTATCTTCTTAAAATAATTTTGAATTCAATATATTTAGGTAGGCACCTGTAATGTGCTTTGAACTAATGAAAGCAATCTGTGTCAGCAGCCAGGTAGCCAGGTATTATACGCTGTTTGAGGGAGCATAGAGAATAATATATTAAAGAACCAGCTTTCTTAAAATTCTTACTCGAAAAAGTTGCTTACTCTTGGTATTATAACTATAGTATTTTTACTACAAAAACGTTATTACGTAGGTCAAAATTTTTGACGTAAGAGAACTGTCAAAACATTAGCATGTGACTTTTCATTATTGCCGTGTTTATAATAAACATAGCAATAACGAAAAGTCACATTCTAATGTTTTGACAGTTCTCTTACGTCAAAAATTTTGACCTACGTAATAACGTTTTTGTAGTAAAAATACTATATATTATGTTCAAATAATAAATTGTAAAATTGGTGTATCAAAATAAATTTGCTTTTAATTAATTTTAGCAATTAATTTGATTTGCTTGCCTCATTAGTCTTTCTGGGTTAAAATTTATCCAATAAAAACATTAGGCTTTTAAAAGCAAACCACTTCGAACCCTCTTGTTGTCTTTCTCGTCTAAATGATACCAGAAGCTAATTCATTTTTTTAGTTCCGAGACATTACAACCCATTCCTATAGAAATGTTAAAACAAGCATCAGTTTTTCTGTTTATTATTTTATATAGCTTCGATTTCGGGTTTCATAGGCATTCTTCATTTCTATATAACTCAATTAATTGAAGTATCTTTTCATTGGTCCATTCCATATTGCAAAATTATGTTTTCACGACTACACAATAAACAACCCTCTCAAATTAATGTTTGTAAATAAATTAAATCAGTACTTCTAAACGAATTCGCTCGCTACCGTCTATCCACTGTCCACATTGAACAACCATTTCCTTTGATGATTCGCTAACTTACCGACATCGGTTGGAACATGTGCGAATGCGAACGAATTCGTTCAGTCGTGCTCGATTCGCTGTACAAATACAATAAAGTTAACGAACGAATTCGTTCGTTCGTTCGTATTCGCTTCGATTTAAATGCGCCTTTATGCTCTCAGTCACTTCAGTTTTCCAGCTAGTTATTAGCCACCATCAGCGCTAGTCGGTCGCATTTTAGCTCAACTCAGAATGTATTCTCTCGAATGACTACATTCTTAATTCACGGCTCACATTTCTCATTACCACTACACGGTTATTCACGCGAATTATTCATCTCTCTTTTAGTATCACTCATACGCTTTATTACTACACGGTTATTCACGCGAATTATTTATCTCTCTCTTATTATTACTCACACGATTAACTCTCATAATCACGATTCACTTACTCACAATTTTACATAGCAAATGTATGTATGTTTTGTATTAAACCCAGTAATAGTTATTATTGTACAGTGATTTGTAAATAGTGCTTGTGTTACAAAATAAAATAATTACCTTACACGTTTATTACTCAGTTCAGCATCTATTTACACCTTGATTCGACTCGACAAAGAGTATGACTCAACCACTACAGAAGCTGATTCCCGTCTTGTGTGAAAGACAAGAGATATTCACTAGGTCCATTTAACAACTGGTGAAGCGTTGTGCACACCTTGTGTTTTTGAAAATGGCAAGAAGTTCAGTTGCTCGACAACCAACGGTTAAGCTAGTGTGCCGGTCTTTAACACCTATCTGGTAAGGTTTTCTTGTAGGTATATAGGATTTACGCAATTGTTGGTGATAAATGGAGACGAGGGCCCTCAGAAGTCCAGAGTACGACTATTAAACGGTAAGTGGACCTTTTTGCGACTCGTTTATCTCAATTATTTTTGTTCTTTTTCTCAAATTTCAATTGTTTAAGGACCCGGTGTCAAACCACCTTTATAAAACCAAAGAACCATCCCTATGTTAAGATTTTTACATCTGGAATCGCACAGCTATAATTCAGCTGAACAGAAACGTTTACCAGACAATTCTAAAACTTAAATTATGTGTAGGTATATTAAGGAAATCGTTTTATTATTCGTATAAATTATTATTTTCACTAAGTACTTATCTTATTCTTCATGTACCTTGTCCTTTCAGATCGTTGGTTACCGTCATATCCTAGCTATCTTAATTTTATTCACTGCCACCCTAAAAGCATGCTTGATCAATACCATACGAATCTCGCAAGTTCTTCAACCATGAAGTCTTTCTTTGCCATGAACTGCGTTTGCTGCCATTTTCCTATATTTTGTAGCAACCTGTATTTGGGACCTCTCATTACATGTCGGAAGTAATACAGCTTTCTCTCCTTGATGCTTTTTATAATGGAGAGTTATCAAGTAACCCTAGGAGAATACGGTAACGCTATTTTACTGTATACTTTACATGTTATTTATAACGTTACCGTATTCTCATAGAGTTACTTGATAACTCTCAAATCTCAGTAGGTTTGTTAGTTTGTTGAGACGATCTAGTATTGTGGAGTTTGGCAATAGTGTGCCATATGTCATTATATGTGTTGTCCTAAGTTTCAAGGCGTTGTTTACAAACTATGAGGTAAATATTATTTTTTACTATTACATTGTAATATTTGCATAACAAAATTAATTTGTGATAAAATAAAATTGGCATTTTTCGTTGAATTAGTTTATTCGGGTGTCTTCTTGGCTTGATTGTGGGTTATTATGTTAAGAGTTTTCTGTTGAGGTTTAATGGAGCAAAATACGCGAGAGTGGGGCAAAACTACGAATGCGTATTTTTGCCCCATTATCATAAATTAATTTTGTTTCTACTAATTTATTTTTTTTTTTGAAACGTTTATTCAGCAATCTGTTAGTTATAAAAATTCTAACAATAAGCGTCTTTGGGGTTTGAAATAAAAAAGAATTGACGTTAGAGAGGTCAGTCCAATGACTGGACCTCTAGTATGGAACAAACATGACATTCCGATAATATGCTACATACAAACATACATTTTACATTACTAAATTTACTCTACTAATTTATGAATTAAAATTCATAAATCGTTTAAATTCATTTAAATCTTGGTTTCTCTTTTCCATAAACTACAAAAGAAAATCAGAGCCCAAGCCTTTGGCAGAAGTAATCTTGTGCGAAGCTCGTGAACTTTTTAATAATGGCGTTTCTATAAAGACCTGTATCGCACGTACCAAAAAAAAGTTGATTAACCCTTTAACGGTCAGAACTATTGTTTTTGTAAAACTTTACTTTTGAATAGTAAAAGTAGTTCATTATGCATCATTATTCAGACAAAAAATGTTTAAAAAAATTTTTCTGTGCCAAAAGGGCTGTAAAGGGTGGTATATATAGCTACCAGTGTGCATTTTGACAAACAACTAATACTTAGCGGGTAATGGTATATATAGCGACCGGTAAAAACAATTACAAAAATTTATAAAAAATACTTTATTTTGAAAATATAAAAAAAAACTAAATACAGGAATATTTTTTAAATTTATTATCTAAGAACTTTCTATCTACTATGGTAGGGTGCAAAGCAGTCTTTCCATAGAGCAACGTTACAAACTTGACAAATCAAATTGATGCGCGTTTGTTTTCTTTTAGATGAAGCACAAAGGGCACAGCGCCTATAAGTTCCTTTGGTGGGTAAGTGTGAACCAGCATTCAAAGTTGAGTTTGATGGAGGTCCAGACTTTTTTCTGAAAGTAAAAGTGCTAATCAAATTATCAGCTAGTTCAATGTAATGCTAGGAACTGGAATGCAGTCATAGGCTTAGCACTTGAGATATTTTTTTTTTCAGAGTCTACTTATATAAAATATAGTTGTTTACTATTGCTGCGTCTAAAATGTATGTAGTTAAATATTTTTACCTACCAACGTCTTGATTTCCATGCGATGAAGTAGTTAGCATGATATTGATCGAATAGATCTACTCCACTCATGTATTTGTTATAACCGGCTATTGCCTGAGGACATGGTACATAATCTTTATTTCCGGTTTTGTTTGCTCTCAAAACCTGAGTTTTTTCTTGAAAATTTTGTAAATTGCTGACAACACTAACACATTTTACGCCTCAATCTTTCCTCTCATAAACAGATATTTCCCCAGAACTAACCGAATCTGACTGATTTTGGGAAAGCTCTTCATCAACACTTAATATTTGTTTTGGAATCTATTTTCTTGTTTGCTTTACTGTGCCACAAGCAAAAGTTTTCTTTTCCAGTAGTTTCTGCATCAGCGGTATTGAATTTTTCTAGGTTCGTTTCTTTGCAAATTGTTTGACAGACACTCACTAAAGAAAACTCTGAAAACGTCGATTGGCTTACTCGAATTAATGTCAACATTGACGCTTGAAGACTCAGTAAAATTAAATGATTCTAAAAGAAGAATGGGGTCGTTTTTTTTTGGACCACACAGAAGATTGATTTGAAGGAACAGGAGCTTGTTCCGCATTCTCATCTTTATCGGCAGGGGTTAGGGAATTTGTTGCTTGAGTTAATGTTAAAACAGTTGTTCATCCTCGTCGTCTTCATCGAAAAAATTTTTTTAGGAAATAACCTAGCCAACTTGTTGTGTTTGAAACCAAATCCGTCATCTGGATCAAAGTCAGAATCTTGATCCGAATCATCAAAATCTTCGTTTCCGCTAGAATTATTTGTCTTTCTTGTAAGAGTACATTGGCGCACCCTTTTCAAGTTCTGGAAATTGAGCTTGTCTCAGGGAAATTGTCATCCGCATCCTCATCGCCATCAAATTCGGAAAGACAATACCCTTCATCACTTAGATGGTCTACTACGAGTATATACTGAAGTTCAGCTTCTGTAATGGGTCGATTTCTAGACATCTAAAAAAAAATCATAGGAATAATGTACTCGAAAAATTGTAATGACGATCTCGAGATTTTGTTGGTTTAGTATGTGAAAAAATAACCTCTTATTTGGTACGAACCTCAAAATGATTAAAAATATTTTCCTATCGCTAATGTCAAATAATAAGATTTTTATAGAAATTTGTTGCCACAATATTTTTTATTAACTGGCATAAGTTTCAAAACTAAGAAGTAAAAATTATTTGTACGCCGAGATAAATAAAAACAATGAATTTTGGGGTTAGAATTCTCATAAAACATGTTTATTCTTGCAATAACTATTCCAGTACTTTTAAAGAATTATCTGCTAGTTAAAAATAAGAAAGAAGTAAGCGAAGAACTGATAGAAGCAACAAAGAGTATATACATGAAAACAACAAATACAGTAAGAATGTTAAATATACAGTCAGAACCATTTGAAACAACTCAAGGAGTTAGACAAGGGGGAAGTCTCAGCCCAGTGCTATTCATAAATGTAATAGATGAGATAGTGAAAGAATGTAAGAAAACTTTCAAGAAATACTGCATCGGTTGGAACAGAATGCAAATGATAAACGCTGAGATGTGTATATTTGCAGACGACATAGTACTAATTGCGGAAACAGCAGAAAAACTGAAATACAACTTAGAGAAATGGAACCTAGAAGCAAGCAAATACAACTTAAACGTAAACAAAGAGAAGACTCAGATAATGAAAATATCAAGGAAACAAGGGACGGAAGATCAAATAGAAATAATGATAGACCAACATCAATTAATACAGACAAATTCATACAAATACTTAGGAACAGTAATCAACAACAAAGGAGACATAGAGGATGATCTTAACAACAGAATGGAAAACACAGGAAAACTATTCCAAGCACTAAATAGAGGATTCCTTAATAACAAAGAAATATCAACAAAGACCAAGATGACAATATACAAAACAATATATAGACCTACGGTGACATATGGAGCAGAAAATTGGATATTAAACAAAAGACACCAGAGCAGAATACAGGCGGCAGAGATGAAATACCTCAGAAGAACGATAGGAGTAAAAAGAACAGATAGAATCAGAAATGAAGAAATAAGAGAAAGACTCAAAATCAAGCCGATACTCGACTCAATCAAGAAGAAAAAATTGGCATGGTTCGGACATCTAACCCGGATGGACAATGATAGACAAGTGAAAAGAGTGTGGGAAGCCAAACCAATAGGTAAGAATAGAAGAGGAAGGCCCATCAAAGAATGGAACAGTGACATTTCGCAGATACTGCAGAGTAAGGGTAAGACTTGGCAGGAAGCAACACAGATGGCATCCAATAGGAAGGAATGGAGAAAGTTCGTTAAGAGCTAGGACAATTCAGAAGATTGTAAAATATTGTAATTTATTGAATTGTAATTTAATGAATTGTATTATAAATGGCCCTACACCGAAAGGTACTAATGGGTCTACTGATTAAGTAAAGTAAGTAAAAATAAGAAAAAAGTACGCTTGACACTTACCTTCAATTTTTGTCCAAGTAGTCTATTCCAAATGACACCAAAAACAAAAATAAAATTGAACGATTTTTTACATAGACTGTTGCAGAAAAGCACGTTGGTAGCTTATCATACCAGTTTTGTGAAAAGCACGTGGTTTCCACGCCATATACAGGTTTTCGGTATTCACACCTACCAGCAAGTATTCAGTGTATCGACTGCGCCTATAAGGATTGTTTTCACCGCGACTCTGATGACAAAATAAGCCGTAATAGCTTATGGTATATATAGCTACCAGAGAGCGTTAAAGGGTTAATAGAAAACTGAAAATTTGTTAATAGCTTAACGGTGTCTAGTCGGACAAACTTTGATGTATGGGAACACTGGAACAGGGGAAGTTTTAATTGTGGAACAGAACTTCCAATTGATTTGTTACCATTTCATTAAACTCTCATGCAAAAATCAGACTGGTACTTATCACCAACTGGGCATTTTAATGAGTGGAACACGAAGAGCATGTCAAATGCCAGGGATTATATTGGTGATAAATAGCAGTCTGATTTTTACATGAGAGTTTAATATAACACTACGGCAAAGGTTGAAAAAAGGAAATGGTATCCAGTCTTTAAGCAGATCTAAAGCAGTTCCAACCAAGATCCAAGAAAACTAAATAGTTTAGCATTGCAAAGAACTCGACAAACGATTTTACGGAATGACGCTGAAGTCATTGCGCTTTTTAATTTACTCTTATTGTGTAAAAACCGTATTTTCACCTGTAAATCAGTTGGCTGCTCGGGATTTCACTAGATCTTTCATGAAAAGGAACCTACTATCTTAACGAGTTCCACGAAAACCATTGGCTTCAATAGAGTGTAACTAGGTCAGTGTTTTGAAATTTTAGAGAAATCTATAAAAAAATAAAAGTTACCTCCCAACCGTATCTATAACGTCGATGAAACGGGCATTCAGACTCAGACAGTCCCAAACCATCTGCTCAAACATGTTGCCCTAGTTGGAAAGAGAGATGTAGCAAAAGCTGTAGCTGCCAAGCAAGAACAAACAATTACGGCTGTTTGCTGTATGAGTGCAACTGGTCACCATGTCCCCCCATTTTTCTTTGCTCGAAAACGGATGAATCTTCTAATCAAAGACAGGCCCACTGCCTGCGACATGGCTGTTACTGATTGTGGTTACATTAACACTCTCACCAAAGAATATAGACGTGAGTAGAAGGGTACTGCCCTGTAACATTTTAGCATAGGATTTTGTGTTCCCACTGAATAGGTGCATAGACCTGACAACGACTACGAAGCTTACGCGATCTCACCACCGGCCGCAACATCCCTCGTCAACAAACCTGCTTTGAAGTGACAAATAAACGTTACCATCTGTTCCATATAAAAGCTTCTTCTAGAAGAGTATATATTCTTTGCACCCACGTTTATCAAGTACCTTTTTTTTGGATTGAGGTGGAACGCTCTTAGTAGACTAGGGAAGGTGTCCCTAGTACTGTTGGACTCGGACAGGAGAGGAGAACACGCTGGGCCCCACAGACCAGAGTATGGTTCATGCGCCCCGCGTGCCCCCCATAACCAGCCGCCTACCAACTAAAACCACCCCCTCTTCCGACCCGGAACATCCCTGGACGTGTTCATTAGTGAACGATACATAGGGATATTCCGCGCGGTATGTAAGTAGGTCCCAAGAAGATTTGCATAAGCCCTGCTATGCTATCCTCACCTTCCTAAGAGCGGATAGGAGGATAGGGGAGGTCTTTAAGTGACGTGTTGAATTGAAAATAAAGATAAAGTAGGGATTGAGGTCATGTGTATCTATGTACAATATTACTAAATCTTATTCTTAACGTAAGATAGGGGAATAGGGGTATATCTCTGTATACGATGTTTGTAAATCTTACTGAGAAGAGTATTGTTCTTTTTGTATTTTTTTTTAATTTCTTTTAATTTTTTATTTATTTTTTTTATTTTTTACTGTTATTTTTATTTTTTTCTAATTTTTTATTTTTTTTTATTCTGCTGACTTTGAGGGCCCACTTCACCCGTTTTGTTGTTCTACCCGTTCTAGAGTCGCTTTACGTTTTACGATGGCCGTAACGATGTCAATTATAAATTCAAAATTTATTTTGTTCTCGATCGCGACGTTAATTATATTATCTGGGCCTACCTCACCAAATCTGTTCCTGAGCTCGGCCTATTCGCGATCGAAGACGCTACACCGGAAGACACAGTGCTCTGCGTCTTCCCTCGCGTGACATGTTCGGCACACGTCATCATCAGTCTTGCCGATTTTGTGAGTGAATGCCCGGAAGGACCCGTGTCCAGTTAAAAATTGAGTAAAATAAAAATTAACCCTTTTAAAGTTGCAAGCGTACCACGTCCCTACATTCGGGATGAGTTTTTTGGTCCATTGGGCTTTCTTATGTTCCGCTTCCCATTCTGCCTGCCAGTCCGTGAGAATCTGCTCTCTGGCAGCCGCTCTTACTTCTGGAAGGTGACCGTTTTGTTGTTCGTATAATATTTTTCTTTCCCTGGCTAGCAGGTAGATAGGAGGGGCGCCTGCTATCACCTGTAAGGCCGTGGTAGACGTAGTCTTGTATGCGCTGACTACGTTCAACAGAGGTTTCCTCTGCGCCTTGTTTAGCACGTCTCTATATTTCTTATAGCGTAGAACCTCGACCCAGACTGGAGCTCCGTAGAGAAGGGTGGACTGTATAGTGTGGAGGTACAGTCTCCTTTTAGCACTACCTGGCCCCCCGATATTTGGTGTTATTGTTCGGAGGGCCCCGGTTTGTGCCTCCGCTTTCCCTACCACCCTCGTAAGGTGCTTGGTGAACCTCAGTCCTCGCTCGAGGTCTACGCCCAGATATATGGCGCAAGAGGAAGGTTTGACTATGTTATTTCCAAAACGGAATAACAGGTCTGGTCCGCCTCTGGGTGCCTTAAGGCCGCGTCTCACCATCAAATAATTTGATCAAACAGTTTGAGCAAACTTGACGTACTTGAGGAAGTACGTCAAAGTGACGTCACAATTGCAGTTTTTTTGAAATTCTAAAAATCTGTGCTCTCACTATCAGTCTAGTTTGATCAATTTTTTTGTATTGAGTTGTCTAACTTGTTTGTACTTTATTTAAAATTAAAATTTTTCATTATTATCCACAATGAACACTCAGGATGTGACGTCACTAACTGTCACTTTCAGTTTGCTCAAACCAGTTTGATCAAATTATTTGATCGTGGGACGCGGCCTTTAAGAACCACCACCTCTGTTTTTGCGCTTGCAAGTTCAAGATCAGTCTCATTCATCCAGGCGTTCACCCGCCCGAAACAGCTTTCCGCTATATTCACTAGCTCCAAGTAGTGATCGTGGGTAACTAGGATAGCTAGATCGTCGGCGTAGGCTACAGCTTCGCAATTCTCTCCGTAGCGGAGATTTAATACACCGTCATAAAGAATGTTCCACAGCGTGGGCCCAAGGACCGACCCCTGTGGAACGCCGGCCGTGAGTTTACTTGTTCCGTTTTGGTTCACGATAATAACCCTGTTGGATAGATAACTCTTGATAATATTTATCAAATAAACGGATATGTTGAGGGCTTCCATCTTACTAATGATGTGCCCCCAATCTGCCGAATTGAACGCATTTTTTACGTCAAACATGATCAGTACAGCCCAACCTTTCCTAGTGCTCCCGACGTTTTCCGTGATGCGCCTGACAGCGTCCACCGCCGATCTCGCCTTCCTGAAACCATATTGCCTGTCAGAAATGGCATTTGAGGCATCTAGTTCCGCTTGTAGGCGGTTTTTAACTATATTCTAGAACAATTTGCCTAGGCAGTCAAGAAGGCAGATCGGTCGGTAGGCGCTGGCCTCTTCCGGGTTTTTTCCGGGTTTTGGTATTAATGTGAGGCGTGCCCGTTTCAGATAATCCGGGAAAACCTGGGACACGAGGAGCCGGGACAGTACTGATCTCACCAACTCAGGTTGCACATTTACTAAAATTTTGATGGCCTCTGGCGGCACGTGGTCGGGTCCCGGCGACTTCCCTGCCTTTATCATTTCCACGGCCCTGGAGAGCTCCATGGTGGTGACAGCTTCCGGGTGCTCACATAAAGTCGGCAAGAACAGCAGTTCAGGCCTCCTGGGGAAAAGGATGTTCGCAATGTTTCGTTTCTTTACCTCAGTAAGTCTGTAAGCGGTTTCGACCTTAAGGGTTTTTGTGACTAACCTGTAGGCCTCACCCCAAATGTCATTCTCAAGCGCATCACACAGGTTCGTCCAGCAGGCGCGCTTAGACCTCCTGATGATCTTCTTCAGGTCATTTTTTGCGTTCTTATACGCGTCTTTGGCCTGCTGGGTTCTGTTCCTCTGTGCAATGCGCCTTAGTCTGAAACACTGCGTGCGATGATTTTGCACATCCTCATTCCACCAATATGGTACCGTATACAATACCTGAGTGCTGCTCGTGCTGGCCTTATGCGCGCGTATTATGGCACTTCTAAGATGGAGAAGTCTGTGACCTCCCCGCGTAAGTCACTAACCCTCTCGGTGAAGATTGTCCTATTGAATGCCACTACCTTTCGGCCGCCACCGATGTTCCCCTTGGTGCCGACCTCGTAGGAGATATACTTGTGGAATGTGAATAGATTGTCATCTAGCACATCCCACTTCGTGACCCTACTGGCATACTTGTCTGTCACCAGCGTAACGTCGATATGGGTGCGTGAGTCCCCTCTCTCGAAAGTATGCTTGCCGTTGTTCACGGCTAACAGATCGACAGAGGAGATCCACTCATTCCATACCTCTCCTCTACTATCGTTCCTTGGGGATCCCCACAGGACAGATTTCGCATTAATGTCTCCAGCGATAATATAGTCTTTCTCTACCAAAGCCGTTTCCATGATGCCATCCACCTTATCCCGATAGGTCGCCATGTTGATATTGGGAGAGATGTAGCAGGCTATAATAGCCACATCAACCAGGTTGAGTTTTACTACTCCCTCCCTTCTTGTGACTTTATCTACACATATGTTCTTGTTGATAAGGTGGATAGCGACATCGCAGAGCGTATCCGATATCCATCCGAAATTCCTGACAATATTCTTATTTGGCTCTGGAATAATTATCAGATCTGCCCCGATGTCCAGGGCTTTCGCATGGACCAGGTCGTGCGCCACCTTGGCTCTCCCGACATTTACCTGTAGGATCCTGAGTGGTTTGTTGACTATTCCCGCCATTTCAGTAATCGAGAGTCATCTATCCCGGGTTAATCCAGGGGTGGGGTAATAGTGTGACTTTTGTCATCATCACCAGACATGGTGACATTGATGATATCGCCGTCTGGGTAGGACACTGTGTGCTGTGCTGATTTGTCGCTCGTCTCCTTTTCCGCTCTGTGTTGGGGCGGAGACGTGTGATGCATGGGCATCAGCGACCCTTTGTCCATCGTGTCATCGAGCTTATCCTGCGAGGCTGGTGTGTCATTGCTTCTAAATACTCCTCCATGGAAAACTTCGTCGTCCATCTTCTCTCCCACATCAGTAATTAAAATAGGGGGTAGATTAGGTGTCACACTAGTAGAAGCCTGTAGCTCATCCGTTATTGTCTCTGTATTTGTATGTGTCGTATCAGAAGAGTCCACTTGTTCACTTGTTGTGGCCAATTTATCGGCTGGGGGGTATATAATTGAGTGGGTTCGGGTGTTCTTTGTGTCTCCGCTGTTCTTGCTCTCTGGAGGGCTTCCCGGAAAGCTGGACATTTAGCGCTTCCATGCCTATAAGCCTGGCTGCATACCACGCAGTACTCATCGCCTCCGCATGCGTCCATCGCGTGTCCCGGCTTACCGCACTTAAGGCACGACCCTGTGCGATCGGGTCCGTTACATTTGGTAACGTCATGGGAATAACTCCAGCACTTCTGGCACCTTCTCACATTGTATCGCTTTTCAACTTCACACCGAGCCAGGCCCACCTTAAGGAAACCGATGTCTAGGAGTTTTTTCGCAGCCTGCGCGCTTAGAACAAGGTGGCCGCCTTGGTATTGTTCCTCATGGGCCGAATTTGCTTTATTACAAATGTCGGATCCCATGCACCCAGATATTGTTGTATGGCGGCCTTTATATGCGTCTCTTCGGTGTTGGCTGTCATCCCCGTAAGGTGGACGACAGCTTGCCTTTCAGAGCCCACAAGTTTGGCTGTGAGCCCGTTTTCCTTATTTGAGATGGCGTTTTGTATGGCCGTAACTGCCTCTTGGTCTTTGTCCAGAGTTATTAATAACCCCCCGTCCCTAGTGTTCAGAGCCACGCAGGCTCTGGATAGCCCCCTTTGCCTGCGTGTTGCCAACGGCCTTCTCCACCCCCTCCAGGAGCTGAGAGTATATAGCATATTTTTTCGTTACTATAAATCCATATGTGTGTCTATCCTTCCGTGTGACCGTGGTGTGTACCGCCACCTGAGCCACCTCAGTCTTGTGGAAAATGGCCTCAGCCATCTTCCTTAACTCCACAACCGGCATGTAGCTGACGTGGTGGAGAGCTACCGAATCCCCCGCTTTAATCTCCTTTCTGGCACGTCCCAGGGCATTCCAGAGTTGCTCCGGTGTTTGACACTTCAGTTTTAAAATTTTTTCTTCCGTGGTGTGTCTTTCCCCCTCTCTCAGCACCGTATAGGTGTGTTCCATAACTTCGTATTCTCCTTTCAGGGCCGTTAGGGTGGGGTATCGATCCCTGTACAATCGCTAAACCGAAAACACCATGTTTGGGTCTTTGGGTTCAAGGGCCACCACTTTAGTGTTACATTTAGATTCTAGGGGGTTTCCAATTTCTATTTTCGTTTTCCGAAACCCCTTCTCGGGCCAGTCGAAACGGGAGTGCCTCAGGAAGTCCTCGTATGTCTCCACCCCTTCTAGGTTTGCCATCTTGACCGCCCCAGGGGGGCCATGCCAAGCATCTGTCTGCGTGCTCGTTTCAGCCGTTTTCGGTTTCTGTGTTGACATAGATGGGTTCCTAGACTCAGCGGTACATTGGCATTCCTCGCTAAGGTCCGCTTGAGTTTCGCTGTCTATAGTTAGGGGTTCTACAGGTAGAACGGAGTGTCTATTTAGCCAGCCCCTCCACTGTTCAGACTTTTGCAAGGAATGCTTCCTTTTCAAGTTTCTCAAAGTGTCCTTAATAGTCTTAGCCGTGTTTGGTGTATCTTGTATTTGTTTTGTTAGCTTGCCTAATGTGTAGTGAGATAGTCTAGATATTCTAGTAATTCCATTGCTTCGTTGCAGGTCCTTTTTTGTATATCCCCTCTTTTTCGTGGGTCTGTTTGCGTTTTAGATTGTTTGTCTGTAATAATTCGATTCTTGTGTCAGGAAGAGAATTTAGTCTCTTCCTGACAGGGTCTGATATTTCTTCCCGGCTTTCCGCCCGGGTCGCCCGCGGTTTATAGTTTGATGCTGTAGCCATTTAGGTCCCACGAGTTGGGACGTACTGTACGTCCGGCGCGGCAGTGCGCCCTTACCACGCTAAGGCTTGATTCTTCGGGAGTTCGCCGGGTGTCCCGAAGGGATCGTTTGTGATGCTCTAACCCTCGCATCTCTCATATCATTGGCACGATGCCTTCCACCGTGATACTGGGGATTATTTTATCGAAGTTTACTCCTCTAGGCTTTTTATCACGGTTGCCTCCGGACGCAGTGGCAGTCTGTATTCGCAGGCTACCTGGAATTTCCGCGTAACTGCTGCCGCCCCTGTTACGCGGGATTAGGGTGGGGAGTTGTATATATGGGATAAAGGTACTTGGGTGGGGTGAAAACATTTCGACTACTCTTTATAAAGGGGTTGGGATCATTTTAAGAATGAAGTGTTTTTGTGGGGAGCCGACAAAACGTTTGTTGGAAGTGGCGATTAGAATTAGGGATTAGAGTAGCCGCAGGGAGGTTGGAAGGTATTACTCAAATTGCTGAAGGCGAAGGCGCCGCAACTGCCCGCCTCAGTTGCCACGCCTTTTAGCGTCCAGCGGCAGTGTCCGGCGACCACCCGGTGCACAGACGCTGGACGCTGGGACTGTGTTTGGTTTCACGGGTCGTGCTCCTCTCACACAATTTAGGGACCAAGACCAATTACTCGGCCCTCCCACCAGCGTCGAGGAAAAATTTCAATCCCATAGGAGGGTTTATCAAGTACCTGGAGCATTCTAGATAATCATGTATCGCACACAAATCTTCAAGGAGTAACATTTGCAAAAGACGATTTCATCCATTTATTAAGTCTGCCACCACATAGCAGCCATAAGACTCAGCCACTCGATTGGGCGATTTATTATGAGAGCGTCGCTGACAGCTAGACCAGTTCTCATCCAGGGCAGGTTCTCTCCATTTACCATGTGGCTGGTCTATTTTCCACAGCATTTGCAAAAACTGCTACTGTAGATATAGTAAGAGAGGGCTTTCGGTCTACAGAAATTTACTGTAGATAGATAAAATATTTTATCTATTTTTAGATAAAATATTTTTTTAATAGATAAAAATATTTTTTCGGACGTAGATTTTATGCCAGCGGAAGCAACAGAGCAAGATTTAGGTGAAGATTTAGACGATGAAGGTCATGTTTTTATCCAGTTTCAGCAAGAATAAGAAGAACTTGTTACTGATGCGATAGAGCCCCAGCCGTCATCAAAATCGGAAGTAAGAATTTTTGTACCTGGTCCTTCAAATATTGAAAAAGAAACTGTTATGTCCACTTTACATCAACAATAAATTGAACAAGAAATTGACAAAGTTATTCAAGGCCAAATTTGACGAGTACAAAATGTATGGTTTGTAAAAGAAAATGAAGGAATTTGATGAAATAGAACAATTGGATATGTTTTATTTTGTCAATTTTCTTTTTATTCACGGCAAAATTGGATGTAGAATTGTGTTTTGTATAAGCCAAATTTGACCTTGAATAACTTTGTCAATTTCTTGTTCAATTTATTGTTGATGTAAAGTGCACTTTACTGACACGAAAGAGTCCCAGCCGTCATCAAAATCAGAACAGTCAGTAATTTCACCTTCAAACAATATTCCCTTCCCAAAAATTAAGATAAAAAGGAAACGAACCAGGAAAAGTTTGAAGTCAACAATACTAACATCGACACTTAATAAAGAGCGACTTTTAGAACAAGAAGAAAAGAAGAAATCATTACTGAAGAATCAAAAGATCAAATCTCAAAGTGCTAAAGTTCGTGCTGCCAAAAGGAAAGTTTTCGACGAATCATCATCTGATGAATCAGTAGCACTCTTCTATCAAGAAAGTATTGATTCTATAATGACATTCATTTTTCCGATAACGATGAAGAGCAAGCCATTGATGTTGTACCAAATATTTTACCTGATGATTTTGTCGTAGTGAAGGTTTTTGGAAAAAAATCATACATATTATTTGTCGCCAAAGTCTGCCAAGTAAATGATGATGGTTATAAAGGCGTATTTTTTAAGCGACTGCCCACAACTTTTCGTTTTCGTGAGACAACGGAAGATGCCTTTTTTCGAAAGGAAGATATTGTTTTAAAGCTTTCAAAGCCAATAAAAACCTCTTTCAGATTTTCAAATTCAGTAGTGTAATAAAACGAGCGATTTCGTATTTATTTACGACTTTATTAATTTATTTATACAAGTTTACTTTACAAACTTTAGCTTAAAACTAAACTTTATTTACAAATATGTCCGTATTTATAGCCCAGTTGTTATTCTGGAACAATCGACGCCCATCTCCAACTATCAGCTTGTTCCGCCTACGTGACGTACGTTCGAGAACTCTCTCCTCCTCTCCGCCGACGCCTCGAACATTCGATTACGTCATTCTCGAGGTGTTTACTGTTATACGGGGGTCGGTCAAGAGTTCTCTTTCGTTACACTGCTCCCCTCTTAAGATCTGAGCGTCCCGATCAGCAACTCTAGATGAAGGCCCAGGATGGCGGAATCTACACGACTCTCCCGCTCTGCATACACCCTTCAAGAAGAAATAACAGTCTACTGTCTTTGAAGGGTACGACATCTTCGGGTTCATGCAACACACAGTGATTTGTACACCAGTTCCTCTGAAGACCACTTCAAGCATGCTTCTCACAATCTTCCAATCCAGATTTTCTACTGCATGGCCTATTTTTGGTAAAGCCAAATCTTTGATGTCATAATTACACACGATTTTCTTCAAATTAGTTAGAGCACGTCATATGTTCTCGTAGCTTGGCGTGTCCGTATAAGACTTCCTGGTCACCATATACAGCAAAGATCGAGGACCATCTTCCAATCGCAGTACTCTTCCAATTTTAGGGTGCTGATGTCTTAACTCGTCCAGGCGGCCGAACTTTCTATTGAATACGGACGAGATTCCTTTAGTCATCTCGAGGTCTTGGGCAACACAGTGGGCTAGAGAGACGTTTTCTGGAACAACAAACAGATCTTGCTGAACTTCTGTGGTCACGCCGAATCTAGCACTCTTTCTCGCTGCGTAATTTGACATAAATTGATTAAAACTTGGCTGTGCGGTGTTTTTCATCTCCTGTTGGAGGACTCGGGCTTCTTCTGTTTCATTTGAGCCAGCATATGGTGCAAGACGATTTATGTGAATAACTTTTGGTTTACCGTTTGGCAATTTCTTAATTCTGTATATTACGTCATTTATTTTCTTCTTAACTTCATACGGACCTTCCCATTGTCTTTGCAGTTTAGGACACAAGCCGCGACGACGTTGTGGATTATAAAGCCAGACAAGATCACCTACTTCGAAGCTCTCATTCTTGCATCGAGAATCATATTGATCTTTCATTCTGTCACTGGCTATCTGGATGTGTTGTCGGTCAAATTCATGAATGTTGTTCATTCGTAACTTCAGGCGGTCGACGTATTCTCCGCCTGCAACATGTTCCTCGGAAGGTCTGCAGCCAAACTCTAGGTCGCAGGGCAAACGAACTTCACGACCCAACATCAGGCAGATTGGTATTTGACCTGTAGTTTCATTTACGGCCGAGTTTCATTTCTATCTGATTGAGGATGCAGGGGTGTTGTTCTGGTCTTATTGGCACCAATCAATTTACAAACGTTTTGGAAAAGAGCTGACTCAAAGTTTCGCCCTTGGTTGGAGTGAATCTCCAAGGGAACACCAAATCGGCTGAAGAATTCTCTAACAAGTACCTCTGCAACGGTAGCAGCTTCTTGATTCGGTAATGCATAGGCCTCGGTCCATTTCGTAAAATAATCCATGGCTACCAGGATGTATTTATTTCCAGCATCGGTTTCTGGAAATGGACCTGCAATGTCGATTGCTATTCTTTCCATAGGACTGCCAACATTGTACTGTCTCATGGGTGCTCTCTTTTACCAACTGGACCATTACCGCATGCACACAGTTCACATTTCCGGCACCATCTTCTTACATAATCTTTACAGTTCACCCAATAGAACCGTTCTCGAACCTTTTGCAGAGTCGTCGTAATACCAAAGTGTCCACCTGATGTACCGTCATGCAACTGACGCAATACTTCTGACACTTTACTTTTAGGTACAATCAACTGAAGCTTCGATTCTGTACCATCATCGTTCTCAAAGGTTCTGTACAGAAGATCATCTTTTAGTACCAGGCAATTCCATTGGCTCCAGTAGGCCTTGACTTCTGGACTACATGCACTAATGTTCTGCCAACTAGGTCTCTCACCTTGCCGCATCCAATCCAATACTCTTTTTATACATGGATCATCCTCCTGGGCGTCTTGTAACTGTTGGGGCTGCCATTGCTCATTAATTACGGTGGTTCGTCTCACGGGGCAAAATCGTTCCTCTAATTTGGCACAGTGATTACAATTGGCACTGCATGGTCGTCTCGAAAGGGCATCAGCATTTGAATGAACTCTTCCGGCCCTGTGTTCTATCTCGTAATCATATTTTAGGGGAGTGCAATTAGAACGAATAGATACAATGTTTCGGAAAAAATCAAACAAGGTTATATTTTTCTAAAACTTTTTTTGTTAGTTTATAAATATGTTAAAGTAAAAAGTTCTACTCACAAATTTCGCCGCTAATTGTTTATTAATTGTTTAAACAATAACAATTGTTTTGTATAAATAATGTTAAGAATATGGGTGAATTCAACATTTTATTTTGATAAAAAATGTTTTTATTTTAGTTTTGATTATGCTGAACCCGAATCTGACATTACAATTTGCAAATTAAAAATGGCGGATTTTTTCCTAAAAATCCTTAAAAAGTAGTTGTAAAATCCGATTTATTCTTAGTGAAAAGCTCTGCATATTCTAAAACTTTAAATGCAATCATAAAATATAAATTTTTATCAATTTTGTACAAGATATGTCAATAAATAAAAATTTCAGTTAGGAGTGAAATATCTATATTTTTTATAATACTGAAAATTGTTATTATGGAAAGTTGTTCAGAATTAAAAACGATGTGTCAATATGCAGTTACACTTTTCTAATCGAAATATTGTGAACTATAAAGGTACATATTTATTGCGCGAAATATAATTTTTTTACATACCTCGTATAATATTGATAAAATATAATATTTCATATTTGCATATTAAGTGTTACACCATGCACAGCTATTTATGACGAATAACTTTCTTCATAAAATTAATAATAAAACAGTTATCATAAAAATAATAAGTGAAAATTTAATGATGGGTATAATTAATTTGAAACAATATTTAAAAAAAAAACAAATTTTCGATTAGAAGGATATAATTACATATTGAAACATAGTTTTTAATTCCAAACAACTTTTCTTTATATAAATTTTCGATATTGTGAAATATAAAGGTACTTTACTCCTGAGTGAAATTCATATTTTTTGACATAACTCGTACAAAATTAACAAAAATTGATATTTGATAGTTGAATCTTATGTTATATACGATGCAGAGTATTTTATAAAGAATAACTTTTTTTCGTAAAACTGATATTAAAAAAGTTATCAATGGGTTCCAAGTTACGCAGACATACTGCATAAGAGCTAAAAAAAAATTTTTTTGTTGAACATTTATTATTTTTGAAGCTTATTATTAAATGTATTTTAGGTAAGTTTTACAGAAAAAAGCTTTGATCACTCTGTATATACATTTTTTCAGCTGGTAATTTTCGGTTTTTGTATTACATTTTTGTTATCTTTCTTAATTTTCTCAAAAAGAAATTGTTTATTTCATTTTTAAACTAAAATAATTTAGTGTTTTTTAAAGATTACATCCTAAGCTTTAAAAGAATATAAAAAAAATTGTATTAGATTTATTCAAACTTGAGTAATACCGTCTGAAAATGGTGGGAATTCTGTAAAACTACGAAGTTTTCAAAAATTACATTTTTTGAGATATCGTATTATTTGAATTAAATTTTTGAGATTTTTTTTTAATGAAACATCGTTTAGTAAGATGATTGAGAGGTAATTTGTGCAAATTTGAGAGTTTTATAAGTTAAATTGTATTACTTAAACATTTTTAAATCATTTTTAAACAAAATTCATGTAAGGCTCACTTTCCGCCCACACCGTACTTATGTCCATACATTTTATTTCTTTTTATTACAACCATAAGGTAGCTTACTTCATCTTCTTTCATGTCCAATTTGTAAAATTGCTTTTGATCCATTAGTTAAAGAATTACATTAAAAAAACTCAACCGTGCACTTCTTCCAACGCTAGTTTACAGTGCGCCAATGTGTGTGAGAAGGGTGACTTTAGTGTTATAAATAAAAAATTACAGAAGCTAGAGATTTAATTTTAGAAAAATCTTTATATAAGGTTTTTTTTGTAAAATTTTCTGAATTTTTCAATGGTCAAGTCAGTTTTTTTCTAAAAATTATATTTTCGGAGTTATTTAAAAAACATCCAACTTCGCTGTTCATTTGTTTAATAAAAAATGAAGCACCCACTTCCCGAGTAGAACTTTTTGATATGTTGTTTATTAAACATTTCTTAATGAAATTACAAAAAGTTTTATCTTGTTTGATTTTTTCCGAAGTGAAAATCTAAATGCACTCCCCTATTCTTGTAATCGTTCTAACCATTTTGCCATCTGGCCCTCTGGATTACGGAATTGTACAAGTATTTATGGAAATGTTCGCAAGCCTTCACTACACCCAGCAGTTCTCTTCTGGTAACGCAATAGTTTCTTTCTGGTTTCGATAGGACTTTGCTGAAATAAGCGATGATTTTTTCCTGTCCATCCTGGATTTGGGAGAGAACAGCTCCTATGGCACTGTTGCTAGCATCGATATCCAAAACAAATTTTCCTGCCTGTCCCGGGTAGCTTAATATCGGTGCACTGATCAGAGCCATTTGTAGTTGTTCGAAAGCTTTTTGGCACTCTTCACTTCATGTATATTCTTTGCCCTCCTCCGTCAACTTTGTTAGGGGCTTGGAGATATTGGCAAATCCTTTGACAAATCGTCGGTAATATGTACATAAGCCAAGGAAACTTCTAATTTCATGTTTATCTTTTGGTACTGGCCAATCTTTAATTGCTTCAATCTTTTCAGGATCAGCTGTTACACCATTACTCGATACAATATGTCCTAGGTACTTAACTTCTCGTCGAAACATGTGACATTTCTTCGGACTTAACTTCAAGTTCGCTGACCTCAATCGTTGAAAGACTTCTATTAGATTCTTGGCATGTTCATCAAAGGACCTTCCAACCACAATTACATCATCTAAGTAAACCAGGCATGTTTTCCATGTTAGACCTCTTAAAACTGCCTCCATTAATCTTTCAAATGTGGCAGGGGCATTACATAAGCCAAACGGCATAGCTGTAAACTGCCAAAGCCCTGATCCTATCGAAAATGCGGTTTTCTCCCGATCGGCTGGCTCAATGTCTACTTGCCAATATCCACTTTTTAAATCGAGTGTGGAAAACCAACGAGAACCGGAGAGAGTATCCAATGTATCGTCTATTCTGGGCAAAGGATAACTATCTTTTTTTTTGTTACCGCATTGAGCTGGCGGTAGTCGATACAAAAACGCGTTGAACCATATTTCTTCTTTACCAGAACTACTGGTGATGTCCATGGACTGTTCGATGGTTCAATTACCCCTTGTTTGTCCATATCCTTGATAATCTCTTCGGCTTCATCTTTTTTCGCAAATGGAAGTCGTCTAGGCCGTTGTCTGATTGGCTGAGCGTCTCCGGTATTTATTTTATGCGTTACTATGCTTGTTTTGCCCTTATCCTTCTTATCAATAGCAAAAACATCTTGATACTCTATCAGCATAGACGTCACTTTTTCCGTTCGTTCATGATCAAGATCTTGGCATCTTTCAATGATCATCTCAACAAGCTCCTTTGGATACTTCGCCTTCGATGATTTCTCATTGGTATTCACAGAGCACATTGAAGCCACGGGAACACACTGCCCGATCAAAGCTCCTCTACTTAACTTGACAGCAGTTTCCCTTAAATTCATAACTCTTACAGAGATGACATCTCGAACTCTTACCAAAGTTTTCGCCGTTAGGAACTCGACATTTTCCACATCTTCGACCATCCTTAAGCTTCCTTTTCGGCAGTGTCCATCAAGGATGGTCATCAGAATTTTCTCACTGTTACCGGGTATGGTTACGTCGCATGTAGTTAGTAAGCGGATGTCATCTTCTTTGTCGTCGTGAAAGGGCAACTCTTCACCATTGATCCTGAGGACTCCATTTTGAACATCCAATATTGCCCCCACTTTTCTTAGTACGTCCATCCCCAATATGAATTCGTCGGAGATCTCGGCAATTAATACTTGATGTTCAACTGTAGTCTGGCCAATGGATACTGACATATTAGCCTCGCCATATGTATTAATTAGCTCACCAGTCGCTGTTCTAAGCTTTACTGTTGCAGGTGATAATTTATTATGGTCTCGTACTACATCTGGACGTGCGATAGTTCTCGTTGCACCTGTATCCACCAAAAATGATCTACATCTATTATTGATACGACCTTCGATGTATAAGTTGTGGATTCCACCGGAGGACGTAAGGTTGACAGTTACTATGGGGGCTCTAGTTCTCAAGGTCGGCAGTTGCCCCTTGGTGTCGACCCGCTCTAGTTTCCGACGGCTGTACGATCTTCTTACAATTACGACGAATGTGGCCTACGTCTCCGCAATTCCAACATCTAGGCTCGCGTCTCTTTGGCATCTGATTACTTAATACTCTCCGTATCATTTCCTCCAGACGTTCATCGTTTTGTTCGTCACTTTCTTCAATGGTTCTTACTCTATGGCTTCGTGAAGTTTGACTAGCCGTTTCGTGTTCCAATGCAATAGCAAGTGCTTCATCTAAAACTTTCGGTCTTGCTAGTCGTAAAGCTTTCTGTAGTTCACTATCTTTCAGCCCATTGACGAAGGTATCTACCGCAATTTCTTCTAAAACGCTGTCTGGCACCACCGGATAAGCCAACCGCACCACACGAGCCACATCTGCTTCAAATTCTTGCAGATTCTCACTTGCTCGTTGACTTCTACTTCTCAGTTGTGCTTTGTATACTTGTTGTAGATGGGCAGCTCCATAGCGTTTTTCTAGACGAATGAACAAGGTCTGCTAACATTTTTCTTGACCCGTAGGAATTGATCTTAATATATCTGCAGCATCATCTCGCAAAGCAGCAGTCAAGGAAAGCTTTTCTTGTTCGGTCCAATGATTGGCGGTCGCAATAGCTTCGAACTGTCTAATATATATGGACCAAGAAGACTTTCCATCAAATGGTGGTAATTTGAATCTCATATTATGCGACGTTTCGTCTCTCGGTAGTTCATCTTTCACTACAGGATCCAAAGCTGCTACATTAACTGACGGATGCACTTTTGTATCGGCTATCATGCTCTCTAATTCTTTGATCTTCTTTTCTAGCATTTCTTTATTGTCGTCTACACTTTTCCGCATCTTATCGAATGTTCTTCGAATTTCTTGTTGTTCTGTCTACAAACTTCTTCAAGTTTTTCGTTGTTCTTTATAGAAGTTTCATCGATCTTTTGAGAAACTTCTTTAATTATTTGAGAAGTCTCGTCAAATTTTTTAGCAACGTTTTCGAATTTCTCGTCGCTTTTTCTACTAACTTCTTCAAGTTTCTCGTTGTTCTCGATTAACTTCTTCAAGTTTTTCGTTGTTCTGTTTACAAACTTCTTCAAGTTTCTCATTGTTCTTTCTAGAAGTTTCATCGATCTTTTGAGAGACACTTTCGAATTTCTCATTATTTATCTTAGACGTTTCATCGATCTTTTGAGAAATCTCGTCAATCGTTTGAGAAACAGTTTTTAATTTCGCTAAGATTGTTTGTTCGACTGACTGGAAGTGGAACGTCTGTGGATCATCTCCGTTCTTCGTGAGGACATCCTCGGGTCGTGCTTGTAGGACTTTCTTGGTCCCACTGCTGTCTAACTCGTACTCTTCTAATTGTTCACGGAGCTGTTTTATGGTCAGTTCTTGTAGCAACATCTTTGGTCGGCACACACGTACTCTTCAAAATGTCTTTTAAAAGTCTTTCCGAATACCGAACAATCAACGCACTTTAACTATTTCCGACGAATAAAGTTCAAAAGTCTTTTAAAAGTTTTTCCGAATACCGAACAATTAACGCATTTTTTAATTATTCCCGACGAGTAAAGTCCAAAAGTCTTTCCGAATTCACTTATTTATATCGCACTAAGTTTACCCCATACCTGACACCACTGTAATAAAACGAGCGATTTCGTATTTATATACGACTTTATTAATTTATTTATACAAGTTTACTTTACAAACTTTAGCTTAAAACTAAACTCTATTTACAAATATGTCCGTATTTATAGCCCAGTTGTTATTCTGGAACAATCGACGCCCATCTCTAACTATCAGCTTGTTTCATTATCAGATTGGTTTCTATTAAACGCCTACCATCTCTTTTATTTGGGGTTTTATACATTTTAGTTTTGGGGCAAAAATACGCACTTATGTACTACTGCCTCATTTGTAGGGGCAAGAGTACGCAAATGAAGATTTTTTAAAAACTTTTTTTTTCATTTATTAGTGCGAACTTTAGAACTACTGTCGATACTTAAAATGTAAAAACAATAAATATGCAAGCTCTCCCGTAATAACATTGGAAAATTTATAAACTTATAAACTGTTATAATTTCAGAAGACGACAGGAGATAACGAAACTGCGTGTTTTTGCCCCCAACTAGGTACTAGACCTGGATTCCGCGTACCAAAAAAAGTTGATTAATAGCAAGCTGAAAATTTAGGTTTGATTAAAGTTTAGGTTTAAAAAAAGTTTTAATTGTGGACCAGGTTAAAAATCTGGAACGTCAGACTATGAAAACGTTCTATGTATTTTGTCGGACAGAGCTTCTAACTGATTTATTACCATTTCATTAAACTCTCATGCAAAAATCAGACTGGTGTTTATCACCAACTGGGCATTTTAATGAGTTCAACACGAAGAACATGTCAAGTGACAGGAATTGTATTGGTGATAAATAACAGTCTGATTTTTGCATGACAAAATACATGGGGCGTTTTCGTAATCTGACGTTCCAAATTTTTAAACTGTTCCTCAATTAAAACTTCCCCTCTTCCAGTGTTGCCGTACATCAAAGTTTGTCCGAGTAGATACCGTTAAGCTATTAACAAATTTTCAGCTTGCTATTAATCAAATTTTTTTGGTTAAATATACTTACGTTTTAAATACTGAAATTTAGTTTTCTAACATTTGATAATATAATAAATCTATTAATCTAGTGCCATCATGGTGCCATCTACACGATAATTATTGTGAAACTATCGGAATCAGGAAAGAAGTCCTATTCCAGCATTAGTTTAATTACATAAAATACAAATAAATTATTTTAAAAATATAGGTATAGTTCATTAAAATAATATAATAGACAATAATTATTTACTATTATTCGCAATAGTTTTCTCGTTAAATTTCCAACCGAAGTTGCATTATTAATCCGCTAGTTGCCGATACCAGTGAAGCTCAGAGCGAATATTATCTTTTTAACCCTTAACTACAGACATCCGGTATTTTTTACCGGCGGGCATTCCCAAAATGTGGATTTCGTGGTAACCTCACAACTTACAAGTTCATGTGTCTCTGTACCTCTCGGGCAGTTTGTATAACAATGATAGTCAAAGCGTGTATTGTGTATTGTCAATATTTTCTTTTCTGGTACACATCAAAAATCTTAACCGGTAAAAATTACCGGATGTCTGTGTTAAGGGAGTATTTTTATATGAGTACTATATTTGTAAATCTGAAATGTTTACATTATTTTTTTGTGTTCTTGGGGAAAAAGTAAAGACATGGACTGTGGAAGACATCCTGGACCTTCAATGAAGGTTAAATTTGAAGATAAAAATTTTGAGGCCACTTTGCAAAAATGGATTTGCCATTTAATTTTATTATAATTTTACCCCTTGCAGATTTTTTTTCATGGATGTATAAATTTTCGTGGATGCTATTTTATATTTCCTTTGTGACTCTATGTTACGTTTATTTGTTAAAAAAAGTTTAAATTTTTGTCCATAGCATTTATGGCCGTTTGTTTCAATAGACCAAAAATGTTACCAAAATTTTGGTTTATTAGATTATTCTTCAAAAATCTTGTATTATATTATTAAAATCACTCATTTTACCATTTTTCCCATATCTAGAGACTCCATAAAAACACATAATGCAAAACGTTTTTGTTTTTTATTATTAACTTTATATTTTGACTCTATTTTATAAGGTTTGTTCCAACATGAACTTTTGGACGGTCCAGAAACCGTCACGAAACTACTTGTACCGTTTGTTGTGCGCATGTTCGTAATTGTATCGCCCAGTTATCGTCCCATGACGGTAATCATATATTTGTCATTTTTGTTGGTGACAGCTTGTGTGCTTTTAGTCGATCAAAGGCTCAAAAACTTTAAAGAATTAAATCCTAGTGCGCAAGTCAGTCCAACCAGCACATTATGCATTTGCCCGATTACTGAAATGATCATCACGAAACCGTCACCGAAAGATCACAATTCTTGTTGGAACAGTGGGAAGGACGATCCGATGACGATCATATTTTTGTTGGAACGGATTTTGTTTACTGCGCAGAAGCGTTACCGTTTCGTGACGGTTCTCGGTCGTGTTGGAACAAACCTATAATGACCGGTAAAAAATACCGGGAGTCTGTAGTTACGTCATAATATTGGGATGTCTGTAGTTAAGGGTTAAAAAAATTCTTCCAGTGAAAATGTTAAATAATCCTTGTACAAAACAAAATTACAACGAATCGCAACTAAAATGATCTTTAGAACGGCATTTAGGTTGCCCTCCCAGCCGCCATAATGATTTATTTTTGACAGCATGCGCCATGTGGGAATGTCCTATGTAATTTTATTATGGGGCTAGTACACGTTGGGCCAATCAGTTGGGCCAAGGAGTTGGGCCAACGTGTACAGGACCACTTGGCATGAGTTTGCGATTGGCGGTCAGCGTTGGTCTACAAACCGAATCTTGTCGGTATTTGGTGCACAAATCAAAGGATTTTTGGGACTTGCGCGATCTGCCAAACAGCTGTTTGGTTATGAACACTGAACACGTTGTTGTCGTTGAGTTTAAAATGTTTGTTTTCTCTTCTCACAATACTGATACTGTTTATAAGTATTAATTTTAAGGTTGTGTTTTAATATGAATACTTTTTTCGGTGCAAAAGCACCGTCGTTTGCGCCATTGTTTTTTAATCACTCTTGTTTGGTACACTTTTCTATAAGCATTGAACGCATTGTACAAATTAATTGCGGCAGCTGCTACAGTCTCCACATCCATATCCATAATCAGAGTTTGTTTTTTGTTTATCCACTAAGAAAGGTTAATGCAGACTGATAACTCCACCAACGTGTAATCACCATGTATTCACTGTTCTTACTTGGCCCAACTTATTGGCCCAACTCATTGGCCAACTAGTTGGCCCAACGTGTACTGGAGCCATTAGGCTAACCGTTAAGTAAAGTCTAATGGACCGTGATAGTGTGACGTCAAAACGTCAAAATTTTTCCAAACACGTTGTGTCTAGGTATACGCTAACGTGTACGCAAATAAAAAAAGATAGGTAGAATTAAAGGTCATAACAAATATTTTTCTATCAAACAAACACTAAACATATCAAAATAGCGTGTATCAAAATATACAGTCACTGCCCACGCTAAATAGTCACTAGCTTGATGAAGTTTAACTTTTTTATTTGCGTACATTTTAGCGTGTACCTAAACACAACGTGTTTAGAAACCTTTTTTTGACGTTTTGACGTCACGACTATCGCGGTCCATAACCGTGAGTCTAACCTCTAACCTTCTTCTTCTCTTCATTTGAATGGCCTTAGCTACCAGGGCTATCCGGCCAGGATCCGTGAATATAGACTTGAATATTCAAGAGCCGTACCTGAGGTACATCTGGGCTTAAGCTCATCATAGCTCCTGAATCTGAAATAATTAAGAGATAAAAAAACTTTGTAATTGTTTATAAGTTCCATAACTAAAGTTCTACTATTAATGGTCTAGTACTACCACGCAAAACCGCACTAAGCACAAAGCACATGCATTGCAAACAAGCATAAACTCTAAAGTTTTTAAGCAAGCTACACACGAGTCATTGTTGATGTTAAAAACTTTTGCACTGCGATTAATATCTTTGAGTTTAAATTTTTAAACAACCCATCAGTTAATGTCGGATCACCTTCTAGCTCCCTTCTAAACAACTGGGACTCTCTTTGGAACCTAGTACATTCCAATAAAACATGTTGTAAAGTTCCTACACTGCCACATAAACACTGGTTTGAATTCACTACCTTCAATCTAAATAAATGTACAGGCACACCACAATGTCCACTTCTCATACGACACATTTGTGTGATTATACCTCTCCCTAGGTTGGGAAATTTTGTAAACCATGCCTTTTTATATGGAACTGTAACTTGTGAGCAATAAGTAATTCCTTTTGCCTGTCCTATTTGTTGGAATCGATTTTCCCAACCAATCCATAGGTTTTCTTTATATTTAATTTGAAAATCTTTAAAGGGAGCCTTTGGTTCTTCACTAATAGGCAGCTTTCTTCCAAGATTAGCATGATGGTCAGCTCTATCATTCCCAATAATTCCAGTGTGACTTAGAATCCATGCAAATTTAATTTCTTTATGTTGTTCATCAAATTCACATAGTTTTTGTTTTAGTTGGAGAGTTTGTGAGTCTATTGCCGCCTTGTAGCTTGGTCTTGTGATTTTTTCTAGAACACTTTTAGAATCACTACAGATGAGGCACTTTGTAAAATTATTCTGTTGGATTAACTCTAATGCTTTTTTAATGGCAAATACTTCTGCTGAGCAAATTGTATTAGCGGATGGTAATCTTGCTGTTAACTGTGTTCTCTCGTTAAGGTATATCCCAATACCTACATTACCTTGTTTATCTTTGGATCCATCTGTGAAAATAAGTTTATATTCTGACCAGTTATTGAGGTACCATTCCATAAACTTGGTTTGGTTATTTGCCTCTTTGCCCATATTGACAGTTTCATAAGCCATAGGAGAAATCTGAATATTAAGTGGAAAGGAGTGACAAGGAAATAAGGAGCTATGTGCTACCTCATGAATTTCATGTAAAGTATTCTGGAAAGCAGCCAGTATTGGTGGGAAATATTTTCTTCTCCAAAAACTAAAGTAACCCAGAAAGACATTGTGAAATTGCTCAATTGAGGCATATATTGGGTTGTCATAGGCTACTACTTTTAAAATGAATTTAGATGCTAGCCATATTCTTCTGAGATCTAACGGTGTTTCTCCACATTCTGACAAAATTATATGAACTGGAGAAGACCACATAAATCCCCCTACCACTCTAAGAGCTCTATACTGAACCTTATCCAATTTTGCAAGTAGAGAACGTGCACAACCTCCCAGAAAAATGGATCCATAGTCAAGATGTGATCTAATGTATGCCTTATATAGAGTGAGTAAAGTTGCAGGATGTGCTCCCCATCAAGTTCGACACAAACAACGAATATTATTGACTCCACTGGAAGCCCTCAATGCCATCTTTTCAATTTGACTTCTCCAAGAAAGAATAACTCCCAAATGAGAAACTTCTTGTTTCCAATCTAAACGTGTGCTATTCACTGATATTAGTGAATTCGGAATATTATTCCTATTTGTTTAAAAAAAAATTGCTTGACTTTTACTAGATGACAGACACATTCCCATATCATGAAGTTTATTAGAAATACTTTCTACTGTACCATTTAATTTTTCCACAACATCCACCCAGATGTTGCCGGAGCAATAGAGGGCAACATCGTCTGCATACTGAGTAATTAGAACATTCTCTGACACACAAAATGAGATTATATTGACGACAATATTAAATAGTACTGGACTCAAAGGGGAACCCTGAGGAAGGCCCACATTGGTAGTTCTTGGTCCTAGTAGATTTAAGGATATAGGATCACGAACAGACACCAAACGATTAGTCAATAAATGTTTAAACAATTCAATAAGTAACAATGGCAAATTGAGATCTCCCAAAGCGTCCAATAATTGGATGATTGACACTTTATCATATGCAGAAGAAATGTCTAACATAACAGCAGCTGCTGGTTTCCTTTTTGAGATATTCATTGAGATTTCATTGACCAGATGAATTAAGTTTTCAGACACCCCTCTACCTTTACGAAAGCCAGTCTGGAGAGGCGATAGGATCATAAGATGTTCAACATACCAATCTAACCTTATTTTTATCATATTCTCTAAAAGTTTACTAACACACGATGATAAAACGATTGGTCTTCAGCCCGAAAGACAATTTATATTTTTATTGGGTTTGGGAATTAAACACACTGTTTGTGATTTCCATTGAATGGGAATATGCATTCCCTCCTTTACACATAAATTGAACAATTTTAACAGGAACTTGATTGCTGACTCTGGAAGATGTTGCAACATAGAAAATGTTATACCATCCTGGCCCGGCACAGTATCCTTTCGTTCAACCAAAGCCAATGAAAGTTCGTTTAAAGAGAAGAGTTCACACTCGATAGTATTAGATTTCACTGGGTGAGACGCAATGTCCTCAAATACAGGTGGAGTCAATGAGCAAAGTATTTCCTCCCCTAACAATGAATTACTGGGAGTTCTAACTGAGGCTTTAGTGAAAGCCTTATGGAAACTTTTCACTTTTAGTATCAGGGGAAATTGTGGAACAAAACACTACAAATGATTTTTTCTTTTTGGATTTAAGTTCTTTTTTACAATGTGCCCTAATTTTTTTAAAATTAATGAAGTTTTCTAAAGAAGGTACCTATTTGAACTTCTTGACTGCCTCCCTCTTTGATTTAATTAAAACTGAACACTCTTCATCCCACCAAGGTAATTGTGATTTATGGAATCTAACACGCTTTTTCTTAGGGATGAACCTGTTTGCTGCGTCTAATATTAGGTTTTGAAATTCTGTGTAAGACTCATTAGGGATGTTGTTAATGTTAGACTCAATATATTGGTTGAATTGTTCCCAATTGGCTTTTTTCACATTAAAGATACTGCGATCTTGAAGAGGGTCATTTCTTTGGGGACTATTTCTATCCTGCCCGTAACACACTACAAAAGGAAAGTGATCATTTGCTCCTGTCTCTGGAAAAACTTCCCAAAGGCAGTCCACAGCCAAACCTGGAGATGCTATAGCTACGTCAGGGACACTGTTTGAGTCAGGCGGTGAGATTCTTGTCGCCTCACCTGTATTGAGAAAACACAAGTTATCCTCCTCCAAAAGATCTGCAAGACGATTGCCGTTCGGATTGTTAGATGATGAACCCCATAAAGAATGTTGGCAATTTAAGTCACCTATGAAGAAAAACGGTTTATCACACATTTGAACCAATTCTCTAAAGATCTCCTTACGAAAACGAACATCTGGTGTCTTATATGATCCTATAATAAAATTTTTTTCAAATTTGACAATGATAGCCTGCCATTTTTCAGGCAAGTGAATATTTAGACCATAGTGACCATTAGATCTTGCTTATTGTTAAATAAACCATTAATATTCCAATGTAAAATATTAAATATCATAACTATATATACAATTTGTTACTATTATTATTATTTTTTCTTTTTAATATAAAAAATAATATATTATATTATCTGTAAGAAATAAATGACAATTCAGTCAACACTTCTTTTACTAAAATTAGATGTATTATGTGACTCATCAAAACCTGCAAAATCCATATTATTATCAGAGGTTAAATCAATGTTTTTTGAAGATACACTATCCTGAGAATGTACAGGATTGCTTGTTAATGAGAGTGCAAAACTTGGGCCTTGTGATCCCAGATGCTTTTGTGAATAATTTAATTTGTTTAAAATCGGTAATCTAGGTAAGTTTCTGCTTAGATCCTCATTTAATAAAGCTTTATGCGCCTCTTTGTCATAACTAATGTCTTTAAGAATTACTTTATTTTTCCTTTTAACTGGGACCACATGACTTTGACTCTGGAAATGGGAAGTGGAAGATGGGGATTTTTGAAGAGCTTGAGTGAATGCTCTGGGTGAACTGGATAGTAAAGAAGGAAAATCCCTACTTCTCCTTTGAAACATTCTCGAATTCTCTGGCTTTTCCTTAATTGGGGGAAACAGCTTGGCAGCTTCAAAAAAGGTGACATCTTGAAAGACCATTACTTCATTTATCTTTTTTTGTCTTTCGAATTCTTTGCAAATTTTATTTGTGGCAAGGTGTTCGAGATCGCAGTATAGGCATTTTGGTACAGAAACTTTGCAGTTTTGTAATGTATGTTCATCGGAACATTTCGGGCAACTTGCTTTTCCCCTGCATTGTCTTTGTGAGTGCCCAAATCTTAGGCATTTGAAGCATTGCTGTACAGGAGGGATGTATGGATCTACTGTTACCAAGTTTGAATAGATAATTATTTGAAAGACTAAGTTTTCACTCTAATGGTATATAGCATATCCCACCAGAATGAAAACAATGGGAACCTTCTCTGGTTACACCTCCGAGGCTTCTACAATTTGCAAGCCATACGGATGCTGAGACTAAGGAAGATGAGGGAGTTCTACAATTTACAATTCACGTCCCATCTGCTCAGCGCGGTAAAGTTCCAACGAGACTGGTTCTCTTCATACTCCACACAGAGTAAATGTAAATAAAAAATGAATAACCATTTTCAATTTCGTTGCAAAACGAAAATACAGCCGAACCATATTCCAGTCCAATCAGAGAGTGCTGCAAGCACCTCTACCGGTTTCGAAACTTATTAGTCTCTCATCAGGAGGCACATATGCTGCTCTCCCTGATCCAACCAAAACAAACCCCAGCGTGCAGTCCCGAATTGCAACGAACGAAATGGCATAGATGCCCTAGCGGCAACTGCATTTTTTATTTTTTAGATAATTATTTCTTTAGGGGGAGTTCTTACGTCAAAGAGTAGTTGTACAGTTCCTGTTGGAATGTATGTAACGGTCCCATTGTCATCTAAAATTCTTCTGTTAAGTCTTCTTGCCGATATAATTTTCCCGTTTTTTTGTAATTTACTGTCGTTAACTATGTTTTCCATTGAAATATTTATACTTACATCTCTAATAATACCCCTTGATGTTAGCATTTTTTGAGGTATATAAGCAAGAAATCCTTTCTCAAGGATTTTTGTTCTATTTAGTACCATATTTGCCTGTCTGGAGGTGTTAAAAATTACTCCGATTCTATTCATGCCCTTTCTACTAATTTCTTTAATTCCAGTCGTACCCATTATATGAAATACTTTCCCAATATCCATAAGATGGATATTACCTGCTTTTCCCTTGTCACTCTCTATCATAATAAGAAATGGGCCGAAGTCAGTGTCCTTGTATTCAACTGTTCTTCTACTAATATTTTCAATCCTGGATGATAAGTTATTAACTTCTGTTAGCATGATCTGATCCTTTTGAAATTTATTTTTTAAAGCACTTTGTCAGGTGGACCGGGAGAGTTTGTGTCCATCTCCTAAGCCAGCCTCTACTCTACTATACTACTGCTACTATGATTATATAAAAGCAAAACTTACAGAAAGGTCCTTTAGTATTTCTTATTCACTACTAACGTATTATTCCGTTTTAACTTTTAACTTAACTACTAAATTAATGTTTAAACACTAACTAACTATATCTACAGTATAATTACTTAATTTATAACAATTTTAACGCGATGATTTAGTATTTTTCTGACAAAACCTATAATCACACCCACGCCATTTTCATCCTTGTTTACGTCTCAACCTCTAACCTATAATTATTTAATGTTCATAGTTCATGCTCAGGCTGCATGCCCGCCCCGGAATCTTATATGAACAAATAGACCATTCCAAATCACGTGATATAATATGGCCGGAGGAGGACAAACATTTCATAATATAGTGTTTACATCAGTTTTTGTAAAGAATATCCTGTTTGGTTTTGTTTTTTATTGTTAATTGTGCAGCGAAATTGTGATAGCAAATAAATATAAAGTAGTTTATCGCCTACAGAACTGCATTATCCCATAGTAGTTATTGACACAAACTGGTAACTACTATGGGATAATTCAGTTCTGTAGGCGATAAAACACTTCATATTTAATTTTTTATCACAATTTCGCAGATTTTCCTACACAATTAACAAAAAAAAACCAAACAGGATTTTCTTTACAAATTAATGTAAATGTAAATTAGATTTTGCCATCCTCCGGCCATGTTTGACAGTTCATTGGAATGCCTAATTGCAGCTAATAGGGCTTTTCATCGATTGTCATTTGTTTCGAGCTTCTGTCATTTGTCACATAATATTAATATATCCACGTCATACGTCTTTGGTTTGTATCATTGGTATTTACCAGTGTGCGTCTTGTTAAAAAAAATTTACAGTATATACCATTGTATGTTAAAAAGAATATAATATGGATTAACTTTACTTATGAAGTTTTATTAAACACTTTAAAGTTACTCTCGTGAATTCAACATTAGAAAAATCTACTTATGAATATTAATAAAACAATTATAACAATTATTTACATTGATATTGTTAGGAATATTAACAGAAGTGGCAGTATTGAAATTAGTGTTAGATGTGTCAGTACTTTTACTATTTTTTGAGATATTAATTTGGTTGCGGCCATTTTCACACAGACGAATCTTTAATGACAAGCGTTGTCATAATAAAATACAAAGTTGATGTAATTGTCAAAGCCGTTACCTAGCTACCCGAAATCGTCCCGAAAGTAAAAAAATCGTCGCGAAAGTGAAAAAATTAGTCCCGAAAGTGGCTACTTTCGGTACGAGTTGTGTAAAATGGTACTTTCGATTAATTAAATCATACCGAAAGTTCTATTTTCGGAACGGCTGCAGAAAAAATACTTTAACAAGCCCTGGTATTTTATTTTAATAATATAGGTGAGATTTTTCTTGTAAAATAAGAAGATATTTTAATTAGTAACGAAAGGGCCCGCAAGAAGCGCTGAACGGATGAAATTAATGCTTGTGCATTTGAATTTCCCGCCAAATGGTGATTAGTAATCACTACGGTCGCAAGTGGTGCAAGGAACCAAATTTTTACAGTGAGTTGCCTATCTTAGCCTATCTATCCGTATATCGTACATATGTCGTAGGCCAGTGGCGGCCCGTGAGGTAGTGCCATAGAGCCATGGCACTACCTTGCTAACTATGCAGAAACATATTTTTTATCTTAAAAACATTTTAATGCCTGTTTATTTTTTTTGTGAATATTTCTCTTTATTTTTATAAATTATATCAAATCTGGCAACTGTGTAGCGCAATGCAAATCTACCGACTCTGGCCACCCACAGCTGACCGGATAAAGGATGAAAATCATAAAAATCCCAGTGCCGAACGGCATAGTGGCTCGTGAGAAAAGAGAAAGATTGTATGAGCATCCTGTGTAAGTGACAGAGAGAGAGCGGTATTGCACTTTTAACATACGTTTAAATTGGAGTCTCCGTGCCAGGCTCGAAATCTCGAAAAGGAAGTTAGTGGATCTTAAGATACAATGTTTTAGATCTACATATTTCTAGTTTCTTTACGCGTTCGCTTGACGCTATTGTGTTTATTGTCTACTACTGTATTGTATATTTGTGTTTATACTCTACTATATTTTTTAATTTGTAATTATTAGTTAGTGCGTTGTGATCGTGGGTGTCGTAGGTATAAAAATAATATTTTGATTATTTTCTACGTTTAATTTATTTATTGACAATGAATCAAATTAGTATATTAAAAAACTCTTTTGGTGGTTTTTCGTTAGAAAAAAAACTACAAATTAAAGAACTCGGTCGGCCTTTACCCGATTTAAAAATTGAAAAACAAAGTGGAAATGGACAAAAACTTCGCTGTCGTAAGTTTAATAAAATTATTTATGATAAAAATAGCTGGTTGTGTGGTTGCGAACAAACTAATAAACTCTTCTGTTTTGTATGCGTTTTGTTTGGAGGTGACGAGACTTGGTCAAACAAAGGCACCGATGATCTTGTACATATATGGGAGAAATTGAAATCCCATGAAAAATCTAAAGTGCACATGAATAACGTTTTTAGCTTTTCAATGCTTGGTAAGTTAAATATATAAAAACCCAATTAAATTCAGCTTATCGTGATACTCTAATTAAACATAATGAACAGGTAGATAAGAATCGATATTTTTTTTTTATTTATATTTTATATCCTTTTTGACCATATCGTAAAACCGCCACAAAAAATTTAGGCAGCTGCCCGGATTCTGGCACTACCTTCCTAAAGTTATACGAGCCGCCACTGTTAGGCATAAATAGGCAAGTATGAAATGCAGGCATTCTGGCAAAAGGCTAGTCATTTTGGTAATGACTAGTCAGTTTGTATAACTGATAATATAGGTGAGATTTTTCTTGTAAAATAAGAAGATATTTTAATTAGTAACGAAAGGGCCCGCAAGAGGCGCTGAACGGATGAAATTAATGCTTGTCCATTTTAATTTCCCGCCAAATGGTAATTAGTAATCACTACGGTGTCACAAGTGGCGCAAGGAACCATATTTTTACAGTGAGTTGCCTATCGTAGCCTATCTATCCATATGTCGTAGGCAAGTATGAAATGCAGGCATTCTGGCAAAAGGCTAGTCATTTTCGTAATGACTAGGCAGTTTGTATAACGTTTTGTTACAGAATAAAAAATTACTGTGAAGGTACAAGAAAATTTACTACTCAAAAGTGCAAAAAAAATTAAAGCTCCGGCTTTGAAACTAAAATTTCACTGAGACCTCTTCAATCTTCAAGGGGAGTATTCTCCTAAGGAAATTGCTTCTTTCTTAGGAGGTTCGAAAATGAATCATCCACCAATAAATACTCTATAGGGCGCCAGGTATTCACTTACTTATTACAATAACTGTACCCTGGGAATACCATCAAGGTACCTACTAAAAAAACTAAATAAAACAAAACCCAAACAAAAAAGGAAGAGTATTTACGGTGTATGGATCACCATCGAACAAGATACGTCCTGGGGTGTATTAAATAAAACATAAAATAAAACATAAAATAAAACAACGTACCTTCATAACCAAATCTAAAAATATATTTATTGAAAGAAAATAAACTCTATTTTATTTTATATAAATTCCTGAAGGATCAATCAAAAGTTACAAAGAAAACATATCAAATAATTTAATTCAAAAATTTACAAATCTTTCTATACTAACGAACTTAATTACAAGGTTGTTCGTTATAAATGTATCTTGGACCTTTGAACCGCTTGTTAATGACCAGGAAAAAAATTATCGGATAATTTCTCGCCTGGTCACCCGATACAAAAAAATTAACTTAATAAGAAAAATGTACCACTATGCTTAACGCATCTAGGGCCCAGAACAGCTATAAATATTTAAAATAATTTGTAGTCGAATTCAAGTTAAATTCCCAAATAGTTCTTAAGATTAAAACACTATGTACTTAACTTTGACATTGCCATACTCCAAACAAAAAATGTGAACTCGTCCAACCATAAAATACGTGCTCACTCCGGAACTAGACCATGAAGTCCATATTCATCCTAATAACCCAAATCCTACGGAACGTGCTCCTCTATATCGGGACACCGGGAATAAACCAAACCAAAAATCTGACATCCTATGAAAAGCTCCAGAAATCCTTAATAATAAGGGTTTATCTTAGACTACTTTGATCAGTAAAATCCAGAGGATTAGGCAATTTAAGCTTTAATTCAGCCTCAAAAGACAGGCCACACGCCCTAACCTGATTGGCGATTTCTCTAAAAGAAAACGAAAGAGAAAAAAATTACCTTAATGAAGGAAAAACGAAGCTGGAAGTAAGTACTTACAATCGCCTTTGAGCAGCTAACACATACTGAACAACTAAAGCTCAAAATAAAATTGTTTAAAATAATTTATTTCGATCTATTTACGGAACCAGTTAATCGACGAAAATCGGCCGTGCCTACTATGCCGACAACGGGTAAATAAAATTTGAAAATGTGACAAATATTTTGAGAAGTTTGAAATTAAACTTAAACACAAATTATATATGTTACATTAATGTTTACATTAATTGTAACACACTCCCAAAACCCCCGAAAAAAAATTTTGCAGCTTGCGAAAAATTTTTTAATAGGACATTTACTTCTCTAACACACACAACCCTAAGTTTACTAACTGGTCAAAGAACATGGCAATATCCAAGTTATTCAAAATCAAACTTAAATTTAATAAAAAAAAACACAATAATATTCAGTCTTTTAAGAGAGGGTAAGGTGATCTTATCAAACCGCACTTATACAAACACTGACATACCCAACAGACGCACAAATTCATCCCCCATATATGATCTAATATCTACATGTCACAGCATATCTAGGGCATATCAACCTCAACATATTTCAACTTCAACATATCTCAAACTCAACATATCTCAAAAACTATATATGGTCACATCTACATACCACAACATGTCTCAACCTCAATATATATCAAAAAAGAGAAACACGATTTCAAACTTAACGCAACCTTCACTCTTCATGAATAGAGGTGACAATTGACCACTAAACCAAACCATGTGTACAATAGAAATTAATCAAGGGAACTTGTTGAACCAAGCAAATCCGGTAAACTCTCCCCTCACACGTCGAAAGGAAAACTATAGAGAATAAAAGGAAAGAAAATTCACAACTACCACCAATGTACAACTCTGCACAAACACCATAAAGCCAATGGAACCATATCAATGTTAAACATACAAGTCGCTGGCGAGTGGGATTCGCATTACCACCCTAACCCTTCTTCGTGTACCACTGGATACTGGAACCACAGACATATGACACTCAATACAGGAACGATCACCAATGAAGTGGTTTGAAAATTCAAACATAATTTCCTCCCCTCTATCATGCATAGCCACTACTACAATAACTTCGACACTACAAGGAAACAACCACCGAACCTACTCATCCTAGTATACATTAAGGAAGCACAAAACCTAACAATATATGTCAAATATAAGCTTACCAATACAAACATTCTTACTAAAAAATTAAACCCAGATATTAAGTTTTACTTAATATACAAAAGAGGACTAACAAACTACGTCACAATCGGTACTAAAAAACGTCAAAATCGGTAAATGGTCTAAATCGAGAATATAAACGTCAAAATCAATATGGTAATATAAACAAGCTTACCTAAACCTAAAAATTCTCAACTAAATAAGCTCATATATACTTGTTCACAATAATGTGATCGTCACGTACGCTAGGAGTCTTGCATCCGATACTTGCACTGACAAAACCACATTCAAAACGTATGCAAAATACTGTACAGAAAAACCTGACAAAAACGTGATCATCACGTAGACTAGGAGTCTTTCATCCGTTACAACTACTGACAAGGTCACATTCAAAACTGAAATTATGGGCATGCGGATAGATCTTTCACTACCGACACCATACACACTACACCAAACCGAAAAATCTCATATCCAAAAAAAAAAAATCTCATACCTTCTATACCTATACACTATACATACCATAACAAGTATTATACTACCATGGTTTCGTACCAATCACAGTCATCCTTACAATGCGTCCACTATAAAGAGACTAGTTCGCACAACACCAATCACAACCATCCTTATAATGCGTCCACTATAATGACAGTCCAGTTCGCACAATCTAATTACTCTATACGTTCATTAAAAAAAAATAAAAATGCATACCTAAAATGATTCATAACACACCATTCAAAGGTTAACTAAAAGGTACCTAAAATATAACAAATAAGTGTGTTTAAACCATTTTACATAAAGCATCAAATTAATAGTTAATTAGACTGATTATTATCATGTTAACTCATGTAAGTATATATAGTACAACATAAAGGTAGATATTAAATAATATACATAATCAGGAAAAGATGCATTGTAGGGAAATATAGGAATACAGGAAGTGTTACCTTAAATTTACTCAACCCTGACCAAAACAATGCAATAAGTAACATAACGCTAAAGTGGATTTACATCCCAATACTAAATGAAAGTACATACTTATGAAGTGCATTCCGTACGTCCTTACAACACAAAAGTCACATCTAATTTTGATCCGACTCAACGGATGACTCGGAGGAATCAGAGGACGACTCTGACTCTGACTCTACTCTACTTGTATCAGCCTTTAAATCTTTAATATGCCAACGACCTAAATTTTTACCATCCCTCGATTTCAATTCATAAATAACTGGAGACACTACCTTACTAACCACTCAAGGAATATACTTCTTATTCAGCTTCGCTGCAACAAAATCCACCTTACTAGACTGCGTAAAATTCCGTTTCCAAACAGCATCACCCACATGAAACTGTACATTTCGTTTTCGCAAATTATACCTCTGACTCGATCTGACATACGAATTATGAATTCGCTTCCTAACATCACTAAATATTTTCGGCATCACTTGAACATCTTCAAGACGGTGAAGTTTATCCTCAATCTCAAATAAATTGTCAGCATTCTCACTAATTTTCCCAAAATAACCACCATCTATTGGCACATGACGAGCAAAAGTCATATAAGCAGGAGTCTGCTCAGTAACCTTATGTTTGGACAACCGAATAGCTTGGGCAATCTGATAAATATTCTTGTCCCAATCACGATGATTGTCGTAACAATAAGATCGAATAGCAGTTACAATTGATTTGTTTACACGCTCTGTATGGTTAATTTGAGGATAAAAATTTGCGTTATAGAATATCTTTTGGACTGAATACCTCGACATCAAATCCTTAAAATTTTGAGAGATAAACTGCCTTCCATTGTCACACGACATAATTTGCGGAACACCAAAAATCAAGAACACATCGTTCTCCAAGAAACGAACTATACGAGCCGCTGTAGCTTTAGGAATAGGATGAACCAACGTAAACTTAGTGAACCAATCCACAACAACTAATAATGAAGTATTTCCATTCTTCGAACGAGGGTAAGGACCTAATAAATCACAAGACAACATTTGAAATGGAAAATTAATATTCCTATAGGACCCTAACAAACCTGCCTGTGGAAGATTGTCAACTTTACAAGCTGCACAGACCTCACATTTCCTAACATAATTATAAATGGTTCGTCGCATATTCGGCCAATATGTGCAGCTGTGGGATCATCGTGGAATTTTGAAATGATTTCTCTACGGTTCAAGAAAGGAACGACAATTTTCCAATTCGAAGCATTAGACAAAGGTTCGAAACGGTTAAAAATATGCTTGTATAACACACCATTTTCTACCTTAAATGTAGGATACTTCTCAGGATCACTTGACACTCGAGTAACCATTCGTTTATACCACGAGTCTGGTTTCAATAACGATAAATCCAGAACATTGACATCATGAATACGAGAAAGACAATCAGCTACCACGTTACTTGAACCCTTACGATGATTTATAGTAAAATCATACTGCGCTAAACGAACAATCCAACGAGCTAATCTTGGTGACGGATTTTTCATGTTATGCAGCCACACTAACGATGAATGATCAGTAAAGACAGTGAAATGTCGACCTTCCAAAAAATAACGAAAATGTTCCACCCCATGTAACACAGCCATTAACTCTTTCTCCGTAGTAGTATAATTTCTTTGACACTTATTGAATTTCTTGCTAGTATACGCAATTGGATGCTCCAACCCATCTTCAAGTTGAAAAATAACACAACCAACACCAAAATCACTAGCATCACACATCAAAAAGAACTGTTTCTGAAAATCAGGGCTACTTAAAACAGGCGCGGTGGTGAGCGACGACTTGATGCGAGTAAAAGCTTCCTCAGCTTCTGATGTCCATTCAATAGATTGTCCCTTTTTCCGATCTTTCAACAAATTCGTAATTGGGGTAGCCAAAGAAGAATAATCTGCAATAAACCGACGATAATACCCAATCATACCAATTAATCTACGAACCTGAGTAGTAGTTCTAGGGGTAGGAAAATCACAAATAACTGAAACCTTTTCTGGATCGGTACGAAGCCCCTTGTCATCTACGATGTAACCTAAATACTTCAACGAAGGTCGACAAAAATTGCACTTCTTATAATTAACAGTAAGGTTGGCAGCCTTCAACCGTTCTCTAACCTGACTCAAAATTTCTAAATGTTTTTCAAATGTAGGAGTAACAACAATAATATCGTCTAAATACCAAAACACATACTGATCAAACGCAGGACCCAAAACTAAATCCATCAATCTACACATTGTCTGTGGTGCAGACACTAAACCAAATGGCATAACATTGAAGTGAAATAATCCCTTCTGATGCACAACAAATGCAGTTTTGCATTTAGATCCTTCATCCAACGGAATCTGATAGAATGCCTGTTTAAGGTCAATTGAAGAAATATATTTTGTGTCTCGAAGTTTACTTAAAATGGTATCAATTAATGGTAAGGGAAAAGCATCCTTATTAACTGTTAAAGAATTTAATTTACGACCATCAAAGCAAATTCGATATGTATCGTCAGATTTCTTAACTAACCATATTAGTGAAGAATAACTAGAATGACTTTCCTCAATTATCCCCAACTTAAGCATGTTATCAACTTCCGTATACAAATGATCCTGCATAGCCACTGACAATGGATATTGACGTTGCTTAAAAGGTGGTGAATCACCAGTATCTATAGTGTGCTTCAACAAATGTGTTCGACCAAGACAATCTTCAGGTCCAATCTCTTTGAACTGATCCAAGACTAACTCTAACTGACTTTTCTGCAAATCCGACAACCGTGAAAAATCCGTAATTGTATTCACAACCATAAGCGAGAGAGACGACACATCAAAAGAATTTAGGGAGAAATCTAACTGAACCTTAAATAAGCGCAAAAAATCCATTCCCAAAATAATAGGACAAGTGACAGTTGGAATAACAAAGAATTTAATAACCTTACTTACTAAATCCTCAACTGTAGCTACAATACCTGCTTTCTCTAAAGCATAATCACACACTGTAGGATCTAAAACACTCCGATTAGAAGCCTCCTGACTTAAAGCACCACGTAAAACTGATCTCTTTAACTCTACTGTGTCAGGAACCAATACTCCTCTACTTCTCAACTCATACTCCAACTCTCCAGTCAACAAATGCTCTACCTTAAACCTAGTCGCCATATTTACTCAAAATTTTTACACAAAAACCCAAAAAAATGTACTACAAACCAATAAACTCAAAAAAAAAATAGGTAACACAGGTAAAGGTTATAAAATAATTTGTAGTCGAATTCAAGTTAAATTCCCAAATAGTTCTTAAGATTAAAACACTATGTACTTAACTTTGACATTGCCATACTCCAAACAAAAAATGTGAACTCGTCCAACCATAAAATACGTGCTCACTCCGGAACTAGACCATGAAGTCCATATTCATCCTAATAACCCAAATCCTACGGAACGTGCTCCTCTATATCGGGACACCGGGAATAAACCAAACCAAAAATCTGACATCCTATGAAAAGCTCCAGAAATCCTTAATAATAAGGGTTTATCTTAGACTACTTTGATCAGTAACATCCAGAGGATTAGGCAATTTAAGCTTTAATTCAGCCTCAAAAGACAGGCCACACGCCCTAACCTGATTGGCGATTTCTCTAAAAGAAAACGAAAGAGAAAAAAATTACCTTAATGAAGGAAAAACGAAGCTGGAAGTACTTACAATCGCCTTTGAGCAGCTAACACATACTGAACAACTAAAGCTCAAAATAAAATTGTTTAAAATAATTTATTTCGATCTATTTACGGAACCAGTTAATCGACGAAAATCGGCCGTGCCTACTATGCCGACAACGGGTAAATAAAATTTGAAAATGTGACAAATATTTTGAGAAGTTTGAAATTAAACTTAAACACAAATTATACATGTTACATTAATGTTTACATTAATTGTAACAGTTTTCATTTTTACAAAATGACTAATAGTGCAGTCACTGAAGGTTTACACCTCCGATTTCGTTGAACCTCCATCGATTTTCATGAAAATTGGTGAGTAATTAGAGGATACCTCAAGGAACAAAGGTGACTGATGCCAACTTGCGCTTTTACCCTGGGGGTGGATACCACCCCTTCTCGGGGGTTGAAAATTATTTTATTAAAAATATTGTCATAAGTTGATAGAGGGACAAATTATAAGCAAAATTTGTTATATAAAGTTATTAAAATAAATCAACACTTTTTGAGTTATTAAAGACCAAAGATTTTATTTTTTCGTAAAAAAATGCATGGTTTAAATCGGTTTTTCACGTATAAATCAAAAACTATAAGCTTTTACAAAAAAGTTGTTATTACTGAAATTGAAGATAATAAAAAATTGAATAAATTCCTCACATAAATATCTAAACTAATGTTAGTTCAAAGTGAGTTATTGGCAATTGAATGTGTATTTTTTTCGACGAGTACTCAAATTTAAGTATTCAAGCTTAAATAACGGGAAAACGATGCAATGTATAAAATATTCCTGCTAAACATTTGCCAAAGTACTTCGGAATATCTATCAAATGAGCTTCAGAACAAGGTAATAGCGTCAAAATTAAGCAAGTTATAATGAAAATAAAAAAATCGTTTCGATTTTTTTAGGAAAAAGTGAAAAATAAAACATACCTACGCCATTTACACAAAAATTAAAATTTATAGTAATCCTTACAAGAACTTCTTTATATTAGCATAAGTAATGTGTTTGATAATTTTGACCGGTTTAGAATGCATATTTTGAAAAAAAGATATTTAAAAAAATCATAATTTTTAAAATTATTGTAATTCTCATATTCTTTTGATAATAACTCCAAAAATACTCAATATACGTAAAAAATTATATATAACCAAATTTTAGTTTTTTCTGTGCCAAATATTCTATCTGTTTTTGTATTTCTATAGGGTAAAAAATAACTGAGATAGAAACGTTTAAATCTTAAATTTTGCTGTGAGAACCATGCAACCGGGGTCATTTAACCTTTTATTTTTAAAAGATTAGATTTAACGTGTTTAAACAACACTTGGAATTAACTTTCAAACAGTTTTTAGATGAACCTGATATCGTAAACGGGAACGGAGTTATTAAAAAAAAACAATAACATTTTTTAGAAAAATTTTTAAAAGATAAATTTTGAAAAAATTTTGTAGCATAAATTTTAACACTATTAAGATGTTCGGGGGCTCATTTAATAGATATTTTTAAGTACTTTGACAAATGTTTAATAAGTTTATGTTATAAAATACATCAATTTCCCGTTATTTCAGCTTGAATACTTGAAGTTTTTTACTCGCCGAAAAAAATATACATTCAATTACCTATAACTCACTTTTAGTTAATATTAAGAGGTCTTTGTAGTAAGGGGTTTATTTAATTTTTTATTAGCTTCAATTTTGATAATAATAACTTATTTGTAAAAACTTACACTTTTTGAGTGATTGATGAAAAATTGATTAAAAACATGCATTTTTCTCAAGAAAAATTAAAATCTTTGATCTTTAATAACTCAAAAAGTTTTGATTTATTTTAATAACTTTATATAACAAATTTTGCTTGAAATTTGTCACTCTATCGAATTATGGGGTTATTTTTAATAAAATAATTTTTACCCCCGAGAAGGGGTGGTATCCACCCCCAGGGTAAAAGCGCAAGTTGGCACCATGTCACCTTTGTTCCTTGAGATATCCTCTAACCACTTACCAATTTTCATGGAAATCGATGGAGGTTCAACGAAATCGGAGGTAATAGCTCATATCCAGCTTCAGTGACTCCACTATAATGACTTCACACTTTTAGGCATTTGCAAAACGCTGTGTCTAGGTACACGCTAACGTGTACGCAAATAAAAAAGTTTGGTACACGCGAAACGTCATTAAGTCAGTGACGTCACTATTTAGCGTGCACTTTTACTGGTTTTTTGCATACACGCTAACTTGAGAATACCGCGAGTGTCAGAGTGAGGGTTCATCATCATCATCATCCAGCCTTCTGTATCCAAAGTTGAACATCGGCCTCCCCTAATTTCTTCCAATTTTGTCGGTCTTGGGCTTTCTGCAACCAATTCCCAGCAATCCTTTTGACGTCGTCTGTCCATCGTGTAGGTGGTCTACCTCTACTTCTTCTGTCTTATCTTGGTCTCCACACTGTAATTTTTTGGGTCCACCTCCCGTCCTTCATTCTGGCTACATGACCCGCCCAATTCCACTTCAGCCATGCTACTCGCTCTATGACATCGGTGACGCCTGACCTTCTTCTGATTTCTTCGTTTCTGACCCTGTCTCTGAGAGTCAGTCCAAGTAGTGACCGTTCCATTCTTCTTTGGGCCACTCTAAGTTTCGTTGCTGTGGCCTGGGTTAACGATAATGTTTCAGCGCCGTAAGTCATGACTGGAAGCACACATTGGTTGAACTTCTTCCTTTTCAAATAATTTGGCAAGTTGCTCTTGAAGATGTCTGATAGAGCTCCATATGCGGCCCATTCTAAGGTAATCCTTCTCTGTAATTCAGCAGTTTGATTGTCCCTGGCAATTTGGATTGCATGCCCTAAGTATTTATATTTATGGACCAATGCTATTTCGTTGACGTCGACTTTTGGATTTTCGCTTGGTACCAGGTTTGTCATGTATTGTGTCTTTCCAAAATTTACGTTTAAACCAACTTTTTTACAGGCGGCATCTAACTCAGTAAGCATAGTTCTAATCTCTTTTAAGTTGTCTGTTATAAGAATTATGTCGTCTGCGAATCCTAGGTGGGAGAGCCTTTCACCGTCGACATTTATTCCTTTGGCGTCCCACTCCAATTGTTTGAAAGCATGTTCAAGGACTGCCGTAAAGAGTTTGGGAGAGTGACGGTTAGAATTTGTCTAATCGCGTTGTGTATACATTTTAATATTGATTAGTAAAGAGATTTCTTATTTTTTATTTATTTAGTGTTTGTTTTTAAATTAATTATGGAGTGAGGATAATTATTTAGTTCTTTTAATGAGTTTAACAAAATTTTAAAACATTATGAAAAAGAGACAAAAATTCGTGATTAAGGGTAGCAGAAGTATTAAGATAAAATATACAGGGCGATTGATTAGTGCGATAAAGCTCAGTAGATCCGCTATAGTAATAGATAGCAATAAAAGTTAGTAATGAAAATTGTAGCAAACTTTGAACTTCATATTACAAAATTAGTTAGAATGTTACAGGGCGTTCGATAACATAGTGACAGACCAAACTTATGTATTTTTTAAATGGAACACCCTTTATTTTATTTTATGTTCGAAATATTCTTAACGTCCCCATCACAAAAATACAAAGGTTTATTATGTTATACAGGGTATTTACAAAGTTATAACCAATTTTCTATGGAAATCGTAACAAGTTCAACTCCCTGTATAAATAGAAATAAACACAACAGCATTGGTTTATACATTGGTATCATTAACTTACGTATAAAAATTATTTTAACAGTATTTTGTACATGTCATGTCAACTAAACATTTATTTTGCTAACCTGAATATATACTTTTATACTATTCGTGGTGTGCAATACTCGGAAGGGATACGCGAAACGATCGTGCGCGAATAGCGGAGAAATATTACAACTTTCTTAAATAATTCATATTGTCAATTGAAATTGTCAAATTGACGTACATTTCATACCTATTGTAATTTAAGAAGAAAAATTATATATTGCTTCACAATATTGATATGATATGCAATTATTATATAAAGGTAAATTTAATTAATTGTATAACTCTAAAAATTATAGTTTTTGACATATAAGCGATTAAAAATTGAAAAATTGCGAAATCGGCCATTTTTAACCCTCAAAAACTGTGTGAAAAACTTAAAATTTGATTGTTGCCAAGGTAGGTAGATATTCTTTAAACATCGCTTCATGAAATCCCGAAGAGTTTTTTGCAATACAATATTCAAAACTCCTTTGTTTTTTAATTGATAAATCAAGCGTGCGCGACACAATTTTCCACCGACAGTATGGTGCAAATGAAAGGAATAAATTCGTTATTTCGTAAACCGGCGACTTTAAGGAAAATCCCGAAACAGGTCGATTTGTATTTTTAAGTTACGATATTATGGCATATATGGTATACTAGTGACGTCATCCATCTGGGCGTGATGACGTAATCGATGATTTTTTTAAATGAGAATAGGGGTCGTGTGCTAGCTCATTTGAAAGGTTCTTCAATTCTCTATTCAGTAATATAATCATTTATATAATTATTTATACAGGGTGTCCTTCTACTTCTTTTTTTGTCAAATAATTTAATAAAAAATTTTTGGACATATATAAATATATATATATATAGTGGCTAAACACCCCTTTAGGGGTTACGCCGCTTACGCTCTCTAGATCTATGTTTTGAGGTAGATCAGTCCTCATGTTCGTTATTTAATTTTCTCTGTTATTTTTCTCCACTCTTTCCTGTCTCTGGTTTTCCCTTTCCAATGTCGTATGCCTGCATTGTTGAGATCACTTACTACTTCTTGTAACCATGTAGATCTTGGTCTTCCACGTCTTCTTTTGCCAGCTGGTGTCCATTCCAATATTGAGTATATCGTCGTAGTTGATCCGGATCTCCATATGTGTCCTAGCCATTTTGCTCTTTGCTGTTTTATTTTACATACTATATCCTCCTCAATTTCTTCCAGTAACTCAAGGTTCGTTCTTTGTCTAAATTCATTGTCATTTATTTTTATTGGTCCTAATATTGCTCTTAGTATTTTTCTTTCTTGTATTCTAAGGTTTTCCTCTTGTTTTTTTGTCATGCTAAGAGTTTCGGCTGCATACATCATCGTCGGTCGAATTATTGTTTTGTATACTTTCATTTTTGATTTCTTACTCAATAACTTATTTTTAAGTAATTTTTTATTTGCATGGAAGCTCTTATTTGCTGTAATAATCCTTTCTTTGATTTCGGTTTCTCTTTCTCCATTGTTTGTTATTAATATTCCTAAATATTTAAATTTTTCGACTTCTTCAAAAGTGTATTCTCCTACTCTAACCTTTCTGTTTTCAAAGTTTTTGTCAAATCTCATTATTTTGGTTTTCTCTTGGTTTATTTTTAATCCCATTACTTTTCCTTCTGTTACCATTTCGTTTAACATTCGTTCCATTGTTTTTCTATTTTTGTTATTAGCACAATATCATCAGCGTATGCTATTATTTGTCCTTCTCTCGTTCGGAGGGTGCCTTTGTTGATCTTCCTGACGACGTATTCTAGGGCAAGATTAAACAGAGTTGCTGATAATGAATCTCCTTGTCTCACCCCTTTATTGATGACAAATTCTTCTGTGTCGCCTACTTGAGTTTTTATACTAACTACAGTTCTACTCATTGTCATTTGTATTAATCTTCTTAATTTATGTTGTATTCCCATTTCTTTCAGAGCTACCATTAGTTTTGATCTATTTATTGTATCAAATGCTTGTCGAAAATCTATAAAAGCAGTTCAATTTCTATTTTATATCCATGAGCTTTTTCCATAATTTGTTTAACTGTATGTATGGCATCTGTTGTAGACTTTCCCTTAACAAATCCGCATTGATAGTGTCCTATGATATTCGTGGTAGCTTCGGTCAGTCTTCGTTGTATTAAGGCGGACATGATTTTATATGCTGTGTTTAATAGCGTCAGTCCTCTGTAGTTTTTACACATCTGTTGATCTCCTTTTTTATGAATCGTGATAATTTGTCCTTTGTACCATTCTTCCGGCATTTTTTCTTCGTCCCATATGTCTTTTATTAAATTGTATAATCTATCTTTTAATTCTTCACCACCATATTTTATAAGCTCCATATTGATACAGTCCGATCCTGAGGCTTTACCATTACGGCTGCTATTAATAATTTCCTCAACTTCCTCTTTTGTTGGTATTTGTAGCTGGTTTCCTAACATCATTGTCTCTTCTCCTCTGTTTTCATTTAGGTCTTGATCTTGTTGTTCTGTTAATAATTCTTTAAAATAGTTAGTCCAAATTTCTTTATACTCTTCATCGTTTTCTGATACTTTTCCATTTTTATCTTTTATGCTTTTTATCTTTCCTTTAAACGTTTTGTTCTGCTCACTAATTTTCTTATAGAATTCTTTTGTGTTTCTGTTCTTACTCTCTTTTTCTATTTCTTTTATCTTATCATCCAACCACTCACGTCTAATTTTCCTTATTTTTTTCTTACATGCATGCCTTATTATATTGTATTCTTCCCTATAATCCTGTCTATTTGTTCTTATCCACATTTGTCTCATTTCTACCTTCTTTTTTAACATTTTATGGCATTCTTCATTATACCATTCTTGTCTTTTTTTGTTTCTTTTTATCCCTACGTGTACTTCCGCTGTTTCATTTATACATTTTTTTATATTTCTCCATTCTGTTTCTATATCCTTTGTAGGTTTAGATTGTTCCTTCAGTTTTTTGTTCATGTCATCAGCATATTTAATCCTTATGTCTGGAGTATTCAGTTTTTCTACGTGCCATTTATTTTTTGTTGTCGTGTTTTTTAGTGTTCTTTTGACTTTTTGTCTTACTTTTGCAGTCACCATAAAATGGTCTGTGTCTGCATGTGCACCTCTGTAGGACCTCACGTCTGTTACCGATGTTTGCTTCCTTCTTGTAATCAGAATATGGTCTATTTGTGACCATGTTTTTTGGTCTGGGGAAATCCACGTCACTTTATGGTATTTGGGATGTTCGAATTTTGTACTAACGATAATCATATTGGTACTAGATGCTAGATTACATAATCGTTGGCCATTGTCGTTAGTTTTTTCGTGTATTGTGTGCTTACCTGCTACTTGGTTAATGTAGTCTTCCTTACCTATTTGGGCATTAAAATCTCCCATTACCAGTATTGTGTCTTCTCTAGGTAACTTCTCCATTTCTCGTTCGAGTTCCTCATACAATTTGTCTTTTTCCTCCGCAGTAGCACTTTCAGTTGGGGCATATACGTTTATGATTGATATATTAAATGGTTTGGCGTTAATTCTCAGGTAAGCCATACGTTCATTTATTGGTTTAAATTGCATAATGTTATTTTTTATTTTTCCCATAATTATGAAAGCAACTCCATATTGACCTTGTTTTTCATGTCCCGAGTACTGTAGTGTGTAGTTTTTTCTATTTATTTCTCCTTGACCTGCCCATCTGATTTCTTGAATCACTGCAATATCAATTTGGTATCTTTCTAGTTCTGAGACGATATCCTGCATTTTTCCTGGTTCAAGCATTGTTCTGATGTTCCACGTACTTATTTTTAGTTGATCACATTTTTTCGGTTTTTTATTATATTTTTTTGTGTTCGTATGTTTTATTTTATCTAATCTGTTCAGGTCCTTTTCCTTTGCCATTTTCGTGTCCGTTTTTTGTGTTGTATCCAATATTTGTTTTTTTATCAGTTTTTTGGCGTGTCCTGCTTTGCCCTTTCCAGTTCATTCTTCTCTTTGTTCCATTTCCATTCAGTCCCGTCAATAATTAATTTTTGATAACCTACTCTAGTGTTCTTACCGTTTTCTTTTTGAAATTTTGCAATTCTCCGTATTTCTTGTTGTATTTTCATCTCTTCTTGCGTTAGATCGTTATTGATATATATTTCCGGCTTTGAATTCCTTAGTTTGTTTTTGTTCTTCATAATTTTTATTTTTTCATTTTTGTTTTTTAGTTTTACAAGACATGTTTTGTCCCCTATTTTATAAGCTTCTTCTATTTCTACTTTAATACCTAATTCTCTTTCCACGAAATCTGCCATAACCTCATTGACTACATTTGGGTTATTTGTATCCATCGGTAGACCCTGGACAATAACATTGTTAGCTTTTCTCTTTTTCTCGAACTTTTCTACCTTCATTTTCACTATCTTTAGTTCCTGTTTCATTTCATCATTTTCTTTTTGTAGTTGTTGGTTACTTTGTTTGAATTCATTTATTTCTTTTCTTAATTCTCGGAGGTCATTTCTATATTCTCGTTGTTCTTCTTTTATTGGACATATATAAATGGCCTGTATAAATAATTTTGTAAATGTTTACATTACTGAATAGAGAATTGAAGAACCTTTCAAATGAGCTACCACAAGACCCCTATTCTCATTTAAAAAAATAATCGATTCGTCATCAAGCCCAGGCGGATGACGTCACTAGTATACCATACATGCCACAATAATATCATAACTTAAAAATAAAAATCGACCTATTTCGGCTTTTTTTCTTAAAGTAGCCAGTTTACGAAATAACGAATTTATTCCTTTCATTTGCACCATACTGTACACACATGCAACGGTGGAAAATAGTGTCGAAAAGGAGTTTTGAATATTATATTGCAAAAAACTCTTTGGGATTTCATCAATCGATGTTTAAAGAATATCTACCTACCTTGGCAACATACAAATTTTCCGTTTTTCACATAGTTTTTGAGGGTTAAAAATGGCCGATTTCGCAATTTTTCAATTTTTAATCGCTTATATGTCAAAAACTATCATTTTTAGAGAAAAGTCACTAAAGACCTTTTCTATTTGGAATGATCCAAAAAAACATAAAAAAAAACTTTGTTCCATACAAAAAAATAATTGTAGGAAAAAACCAAAAAAAAAACGTTTAAAAAATTTTTGACCACCTTTTGGTCCTGGCAACATGCAAATTTGTTAAAAGGAATCCTTTTGAGTAAGATTGTGCAAAAAATCTGAATTAGAATATTTTTCCTAGCGGATGCGCAGTGGCTTTCTGGACTATTAGTGTTTTTAGTAAATGTATTATTTATTATAATTTTGTGTCTTTGGATTTGTCTTCCTCGGAAGTAAGATAATAAAATATCTATTACAGTCGAACCCGCTTATTGGAATAGCCTTTGTACCAGGCAAAAATATTCTTATAACCGGGATATTCTAATAACCGATCATTGGTGGCTAGTCGAAATAAGTGTACCGAATATACGTAATAATATTATTTACATACTATGCCAATGTGTAGTTTTACATACTATGCCAATATGCAGGGGCGGCTCTAGCTCACCTGCCGCCGGGGTGCAAACTCTTGTGTGCCGCCCCTTCTGGGCGATAAGTTGAAGGAGGTTACAGCCTAGAAAATAAGACTTATTTCCTATATACCGTGAAGAAGGTGAACGACATAAGGGAAGCTAGATAGGTAGAGAACTATTCTTAAAATAAACCAAACAATTTTATTTATTTAGTTATATCACAATTTAATAACATCAGATATATATTTAATTAAATGAAAAGTAAGTCACATATGTATATACATATTATGTACCAGATGTAAAAACAAATTATAAAAAACTACGTACTTATACCTATATCCGAATACATACTTATGATAATAATACACATCTTGAAATAGGTAGGTATTATTTAATGTTTGACCATATTTTTCAAAAGCTAAAATCAATTTTTCTAGATTTTCGGATAGCAAATTCTTTTATAATGTCATTAATATCTATGTCAACATCATTTTCAATGCTTATTATAGCTAGATTTGAAAGCCTTTCTTGTGTCATACTAGACCTTAAATAGTTTTTTATAATCTTTAATTTGGAAAATGATCTTTCACCCTCAGCAACAGTAACCGGTAATGTTAAATAAATACGTAAAGCAATCGACAAATTTGGAAATGTGCTAATCAAGTTATTTTTAAATAAATATCCTAAAACATCAATTGCAGAGGAGGTAGATTTTAAATAGGTCGGTAAAATTTCAATTTCATTCAGCAAATCGACTGCATTTATATCAGAATGCTTAGTTTGAAAATCTGTCAATTTATTTTGCAAATCCGCGCAATACTTTAATTTATCATTTGAATTTAAATTTTTAAAAGCATCAAGGTTGTGTAAAAACGAAAAACAGTTGTTGTGATCACTTAACAATTCGACCCTTTCATCTAATTTAGTTATGGCAGTGTCTAATAAAAAAAAGTAAAAATTTACTTTAAAGTGTAACTCTGGATTTTGTATAGCGTCATCTCTTCCTTCATAACTAAACATAGGTCTTCGTTTTCTAGGTCGTACAGTGCCAACTGCTGGAAAACTAATTTCGCAGTCTAATTCTTCAGCAATAATTTTTGATTCATTAAGCATTTCTTTATAAGCTAAGTCTGTACGACATTCAGTTAAATATTTTTTTACTTCTTCTAACATTTTAGCAGCCTCTGGAAGTATCACAGTAGATTTCTGCATAATTTTGCTTACAGTATTAATTTTTAATAAAATATTATACCAAGTTACCAAGGAATAAACAAATTTGTACGACTTTATTTTTGAAATCAAAGAATATGCCAAATTTTTTGTGTCGTTATCTTTATTTGAATCACTATAAATAAAGAACAAAGCATCATAAATTTTTTCTAAATTAAAACGAAGGGCTTTCACAGCATCAATGCGGCTTTCCCATCGTGTATCGGAAAGTGATTTTAGAGTTAAAGTAGGCAGTTCTTTTTTTAAGACTTGCCAGCGCGATGTTGATGCCGAAAAAAATACATATAATTCTTGGACAATGGCAAAGAAATTTGTAACTTCCAAAGAACATTTTGCAGCATCATTTACAACTAAATTAGGACTATGCGCTGCACATGGTACATAAAATGCTCTAGGATTTATATCCAAAATTTTTTTTGTAAGCCAATTTTTTTGCCTTTCATATTGGCACCATTGTCGTAGCCTTGGCCGCGCATGTCATTAATATCAATATTTAAGCCTTCCAAAAAATTCAATAAAAACGTCATTAATCCTTGTCCAGTTGTGTCAGTAACAGAGCAAAATCCAAGAAAATGCTCTCTTATCTCAACAGTTTTTGTTAAGGGGTTAAGATAAACAAATCTAAAAATTATTGTAATTTGCTCTTCATGACTTATGTCAGGTGTACAATCTAAAATTATAGAATAATATTTACAATGTTTCAGTGTGTTAACAATGGTGTTTTTGATATTTTCTCCTATTACAGTTATCAGTTCATTTTGAATGTTATGACCAAGATAATGAGGCATATTGCGGTGTTCAGCTTTTTCAATGCGATTAATGTGCTCTGCTAAAACATTGTCAAATTTTGAAACACTTTCTATTAGTTTTAAAAAGTTTCCATTATCATTTTGAAATATCTTTTCTGTATGCCCTCTAAAAGCCAAATTTTGTCTAGCCAAAAACTGAATAATGTATATAATTCTTTCAATAACTGCCATCCACCTTTTTTTTTCACGGTCCATTTGGGCCTGATTAATCGAATCTACAGTTCTTCCTTTCATTATATTTTGTTTTAAATCAACATATTGTCTCACACTTTGAAAATGTGCTACACTTTTTTCATGTCGTTCTATATTTCTCGATAAATGACGCCAATCTTTGTAACCTATTTCATCATTAAAAGCATTTATTGCACTGCTAAATAGTTTACAGTAAAAACAAAACACAGAATCACTAGATTTAGAATAAACGAGCCAGTCCCGTATAACCGTTTCATTATTTCCTAGTTTCTTAAGAAAATACGTAGTTGAAAATGATCGATTAGAATCATCTAATGGAAATGTAAAATTTTTTATTTGTACCGGACCTATTTCAAGTAGTGAGAGCTTGACATTATCTGAAATACTTTGTGGCCAAAGGGCAGGATCTGTCAATGAATCGATGATATTCGCATTCATTACTGAACTCGAATTATTACTGATATGATCAGAAAATGCAGTAGTTGTTACCGAGGCTGCTGCGGTCGGTGTTAATGTTGCTTCCGATGCTGACGTTGCTGAAATTTCTTCCATCGGAGTATCAGTAGAAGTTTCAGTAACACCCATCATTGTATCTTCAACAGTTTTTTCGAAAACTGGATTCATATCTGAACTTGTTGATGGTCCTGGTTGAACTTTCTGAAGAAACTTGCTTATAGAACTCGTGCATTTTTTCACTTTTTCTTCTTTTTCCAGTTTCCGTTTCCGATATTGGAAACCAGAAAGTTTTTGTCTTCCATCAGCCATCTGCAATAATTTAAAAAAATAAATAAAAATACTACAACCCTCTAGCCAGACGTGAGTTTCATTAATGTACAAAAAGAATTGTTTTACAGTCCTCGTTTAATAGGTAGTAACTTTAATAACATTCTTACCTTGAGTTTGACGATGCTGTATCTCTATGGGCACTTCTGCGGTTTTTCAAAACTCACGACACTGTACTATTTAATCAAGTAAAGTTAAAATAACGTAAAGCAGGAACTCAAGAAGTCATTGGTTTAAATTCAAATTTCAGATAGAAACTAAAAATTTTTTAAGAAAACCAATTTTTATAAACTTTGAAAGGCGGTCCTTTCCCCATTAAACCAATGGGACTCCTATTTCTTTAATTGTTAAAATGTCTCCTCCCATCTAAAGGGTTCCTAATTTTCGTAGAGAGAAAATATATCAACGTCATCTATTCTACGTAAATAGATATTTAATACAAAAGATTTTTTACCATTTTTCAAAGGTTTACCGAGAAGGATTGACCTTTTTTTGGTAACAACTTCCGCTCGAACACATTTAAGATTCACAGACGCCCCCCTGTTGATTCAGTTCTAAGAAGCTTCCTAAATTGAGTATTTTCTAAAAACTTTCAGATTTGTTCACGCCGAGACAGTGGCGTACACTTTAAAGTAGGCTATATAATATACAGCATATTAAGTGTAGGTAGGTACATCTTAGTAAAAAAGCGTTTGTGCATATGCGTATGTAAACATGGAACTTGTCATTCGTTATGATCCAGCTGCCGCCCCCTATAACCTGCCGCCCGGGTGCCGTGCACCCCTTGCACCCCCGCTTAAGACGCCACTGCCAATATGTATATCATATATGTACACCTACATAATCAGTATATTATGTAAATGGTTTTAGGTCTTTTTACGTCAATAATACAGTAGTGTAACTACTACTTATCTATGTATGTGTTAAATACCAAATTACATTATATTATATATGTGAATGAATACAGTAGCAGTAGGTAATTAATATAAAATGTATGCAATATGTAGATATGTAAATATTTTCTTATTAAAATGCATATAACAAAATTACTTATTTTTTCTTGAGAAATTATCGGTAATTATAGCTTTTTGTTGTTAATCCGTGCGGTCATCCTTAATCCATTGGTTGAATGGAACTTTTATTGGCGGCAAGAAATGGATGAATTGAATTTAACAAAGCCATAAGCCTCTCTGGGTGAATTCTAAATATAAACTGCTTCTAACAATTTTATAGCAGGCAACAGTGCCTTTGTGTAGACAAATAAAAATTACTTTATGACCCATGCATTTGTCGGCTAAAAATCGAATTGCTACTCGTAACAAAGTAATAAATATTTATTACCCTAATAATATCTAATCCATAATCCTTGACGACTGACCATAATAACCAAACATAATTTAAATTTTTAGTAAAATTGTAAAAAAAATAGTCGTTGACCTGCAAAATATGCTAATAAGCGGTATTATCTAATTAGAACCTATTCCAATAAAAGGATAAATTTATTAAGGAGTAAATGGAAACGTTTCGGGAACTCGAATTTATATTCCATAAGCCGGGATATTCCTATAACAGGGATTCTAATAAGCGGGTTCGACTGTATAACATTTTTATACTTCACTTTATCTATTTGTCAATGTGATGTGTAATTATATCCGAGACGTCACGTAGACGGGGCTTGATAGCTTGGTTGGTAGAGCATTGGACCAGAGATCGAGAGGTCCTGGGTTAAAATCCCGGACGATTCATATTCTTTTTTTTTTTTTTTATTTTTGGTATTGTTTTAATAAATATTTTTTGAAAGTGGTAGGTAAGAAAGTTAGTTTAATATTTAAATCAAATACAAATAAACTGTTAAGTATATTTATTTCTTTGAAATTATATAATAGAAGTATAACTTCTTACGTGGGTACACACACATTCTTTTTTTTATTATTTAATATAAGTGAATGAGTCAAAAAGCAGAATATTAAGAAAGGCTAAGGCTACAATTGAGTTTTAATTTCAATATTTTTTAAATGCTAGATTATTCTACAGGGTGTTACGAACTTTCAGGAAAAAACACAGTATTATTGTTACATCCAGTATACAATGATATTTACCTGTTCAGCAACACTATTACTACATCCATATTCTTACAGAATAAGGCTATAACATATTAAAAAAATCACTAAAATCGGACAAAAGGTTTAGGAGATTCGAGACATCAAAATTACCCATTTTTAATGTGTCCCGATTTTTTTGGCCAGGAGTGTAGAACGTTTAAATGATTAGCAAAATATTAAAAAAATCGATTACAATTTAATTACTTTTTTGTATTGTAAATATTAAGCGATAACAATTAAATAATAAATTTAAAAATTACCGGCGAAAGTTGCATTAGTAATCCGCTGGTAGCGACACCAGCGAAGCTCAGAGCGTATATACATTGATTTATTACAATTAAGTTTGAAACATCTGAATAGTTTTGCTTCCCTTAATAACAAATATTTCTTTACCAAACAAATAAACTAAACATATCAAAATAGCGTGTACCAAAATATACAGTCACTGCGCACGCTAAATAATGACGGCACTGGCTTGATGAAGTTTATAATTCGCGTGTATCTAACTTTTTTATTTGCGTACACGTTAGCGTGTATACCCCATTCCACGAATATACGACCTTCTTGGATTATCGCGACAATGAATATTTTACTGTGCAAAATATGAATAACGAAAGTAAATTGCGAATTATATTGTTGTTTATTGGAGTAATTATTAGAGAAAAATACTTTCGTACTTCTTATGTTGCACACTAAAATATTCGTTGTCGCGATAATCCAAAACAGTCGTATATTCGTGGAATACACCATACTTAGACACAGCGCGAATAAATTTATGTTTCCCTCCCAGCCGCCATATTCACATAATCTTGACAGTATGTTGGAATGGTCTATAAACCAACGAATTGTCAATACTAACAACGAACTGTCAGTATTGACAGTTCGTTGCTATAAACCACTGCACTGGAAGGTTGGTTTTGAGCACGGTTATTAGACTTTATTACGGTTGTCTTGTCCGACGGTGGTGGGGAGACTTATATTTTTGACTTTACGTCACAAGAGTTTACATTCCCATATTTTTAAATGATTTTCGATCATTGAATGTGTGTTATTGTGTATATATGTGGATTATTTGTGTTATTATGAAATAATTAGACAAATAGTACACATTTTATCTTATACTGGGTGGCGAATCGAAAAAAGGGCCATAGGAAACTCAATGTAAAATTCTGAATCGTTGAATTCCTGCTTCCCTAATTATTTTACATCAAAAGTCATGAGAGAATACTTGTAGAGAATTAAAATCTGTATTAAAACCAAAAGTTAAAATTGTTCTACGATTTAAATGCATTCCAAAATTTTGAAAAATATGATACATTTGCCACAATAGGTATGCGTGTAAAAGTAAGGCTACACGTTACTATTTAACTGACAGTGCTCACACCATTGACTGAATAAAAAAATCTTTATTATTAATCCTTTCTCCGCAACTGAGGGTATCTTATCAACTGTATTGTTTTTAAACAATAGATGATAAAATAAAATTATTGACAGTTCAAAAATGTGAACATTATTGCATTGTGTGTGGCCTAAGTTTGGGCTGAAAACTAAAATGTATTACATTTTTACAAAATTTTGGAATATGTTTAATTACGTAGACCAATTTTAACAGTTATTTCCAATACAGATTTCAATCCTGTACAAATACTTTCTAATGTCTTTTGATGTACAATAATTATTAGGGAAGCTGGAATTCAACAGTTTAGAATTTTACATTGAGTTAATGCAAAATTTTGACGCATGTCAAAATTCTCAATGTGTTTTAATTGTATTCATTTTTTTCGAATCCTGAGAAAACTAATAAATATTTTTGAAAAATTTAAACTCAGAATGAATGACTACATTATTACCGAGGGCTGAAAGTCCCTGAAAACTTCTATAATGTTTATTTTAATAAGTTACAGGGCTGAAAATAAAAGAGAAGTGTGATATTTAATTTCAAATATTTCATTCAATAGAATCTGCTTGTTTATTCTAAGGGGCTTTCCGCCCTCGGTAATAATGTAATCTTGCATCCTGCGTTTAAATTTTTCTAAAATACTTGGTTTTCTCAGGATTCGAAAAAAATCATATTACGATTCAAATAACAGTAAACTCTCGTGACGTAATCTCACCCTTAATGTTCATTGGTTAGTCGATTTAGGCAACCGTAGTAATGTCTAAGAACCGTGGGTTTTGAGCACGGTTATTAGACTTTATTACGGTTGTCTTGTCCGACGGTGGTGGGGAGACTTATATTTTTGACTTTGCGTCACAAGAGTTTACATTCCCATATTTTAAAATTATTTTCGATCATTGAATGTGTGTTATTGTGTATATATGTGTATTATTTGTGTTATTATGAAATAATTAGACAAATAGTACACATTTTATCATATACCGGGTGGTGAATCGTAAAAAGGGCCATAGGAAACTCAATGTAAAATTCTGAATTGTTGAATTCCTGCTTCCCTAATTATTTTACCTCAAAAGTCACGAGAGAATACTTGTAGAGAATTAAAATCTGTATTAAAATCAAAAGTTAAAATTGTTCTACGATTTAAATGCATTCCAAAATTTTGAAAAATATGATACATTTGCCACAATAGGTATGCGTGTAGAAGTAAGGCCACACGTTACTATTTAACTGACAGTGCTCACACCATTGACTGAATAAAAAAATCGTTATTATTAATCCTTTCTCCGCAACTGAGGGTATTTTATCAACTGTATTGTTTTTAAACAATAGATGATAAAATAAAAATATTGACAGTTCAAAAATGTGAACATTATTGCATTGTGTGTGGCCTAAGTTTGGGCTGAAAACTAAAATGTATTACATTTTTACAAAATTTTGGAATATGCTTAATTACGTAGACCAATCTTAACAGTTATTTCCAATACAGATTTCAATCCTCTACAAATAGTTTCTAATGTCTTTTGATGTACAATAATTATTAGGGAAGCTGGAATTCAACAGTTCAGAATTTTACATTGAGTTAATGCAAAATTTTGACGCATGTCAAAATTCTCAATGTGTTTTAATTGTATTAATTTTTTTCGAATCCTGAGAAAACTAATAAATATTTTTGAAAATTTTAAACTCAGAATGAAAGACTACATTATTACCGAGGGCTGAAAGTCCCTGAAAACTTCTATAATGTTTATTTTAATAAGTTACAGGCCTGAAAATAAAAGAGAAGTGTGATATTTAATTTCAAATATTTCATTCAATAGAGTCTTCTTGTTTATTCTAAGGGGCTTTCCGCCCTTTGTAATAATGTAATCTTTGCATCCTGCGTTTAAATTTTTCTAAAATACTTGGTTTTCTCAGGACTCGAAAAAAATCATATTACGATTCAAATGACAGTAAACTCTCGTGACGTAATCTCACCCTTAATGTTCACTAGTTAGTCGATTTAGGCAACCGTAGTAATGTCTAAGAACCGTGGGTTTTGAGGTTGCAAATGGCGTGGGTGTGATTATAGATTTTGTCAGAAAAATCTTAAATCATCGCGTTAAAATTGTTATAAATTAAGTAATTATACCTACTGTAGATATATAGTTAGTGTTTGAACATTAATTTAGTAGTTAAGTTAAAAGTTAAAACAGGATAATACGTTAGTAGTGAATAAGAAATACTAAAGGACCTTTCTGTAAGTTTTGCTTTTATATAATCATAGTAAAAGTAGTATAGTAGAGTAGAGGCTGGCTTAGGAGATGGATACAAACTCTCCCGGTACCCCTGACCAAGTGGGCGGGATCTATGCTTTGCTTTCATTGAACTCGCAAAATTTTTTAAATTCCATACACATGCTAACCCCGAGACATAAAAATAATATTAATCTAATAGAAAAATAACTGTGCTTTAAAAAATAAATTTCAAACTGATCAGATTATGCTAACGAAAGTTAATAACTTATCATCCAGAATTGAAAATATTAGTAGAAGAAAAGTCGAATACAAGGACCCTGACTTCGGCCCATTCCTAATTATGATAGAGAGTGACAAAGGAAAAGCAGGTAATATCCATCCTATGGATATTGGGAAAGTATTTCACGCAATGGGTACGACTGGCATCAACTAAATCAGTAGAAAAGGTATGAATAGAATTGGAGTAATGTTTAACACCTCCAGACAGGCAAATATGATCCTAAATAGCACAGAAATCCTTGAGAAAGGATTTCTTGCATATATACCTTAAAAAATGCTAACATCAAGGAGTATTATTAGAGATGTAAGTATAAATATTTCAATGGAAAACATAGTTAACGACAGTAAAATACAAAAAACGGGAAAATTATATCGGCCAGAAGACTTAAGAGAAGAGTTTTAGATAACAATGGGACCGTTACATACATTCCAACAGGAACTGTACAACTACTCTTTGACGTAAGAACTCCCCCTAAAGAAATAATTATCTATTCAAACTGGGTAACAGTAGATCCATATACAGTAAAACCTCGATATAACGGACCTCTATTTAACGGACTTCGGATATAACGGAAAAAAAATCCGGTCAATTGTAAAAAAATTAAAAACGTTCTCTTAATATTATACATTCTTAACCTGTCACATACCAAGATACATAATATACCAACGGGGTCCCCGTGGACCCCAAACGCTACAACTACCTACAAACTTTAGTTTAGTTGTATGTTTTTGCCAAAAATTCCAACATCGCTTATTCAACCCATAGACCAGGGAATAATTTTGTGTTTTGTATTTTTTATTTATATCTAAATACAGAGTACATGTTAAAAAACAAGTTTTTTGATTTAGTTTAAACCTATTTTTGTATAACGGGCTTTCGGCTTTAACGGACACCCTGTCCCCCCAATTAGTCCGTTATATCGAGGTTTTACTGTATTCCTCCTGTACAACAATGCTTCAAATGCCTACGATTTGGGCACTCACAAAGACAATGCAGGGGAAAGCAAGATGCCCGAAATGTTCCGATGAACATACATTACAAAACTGCACAGTTTCTTTACCAAAATGCCTATACTGCGATCTCGAACACCTTGCCACAAACAAAATTTGCAAAGAATTTGAGAGACAAAAAAAGATAAATGAAGTAATGGTCTTTCAAGATCTCACTTTTTTGAAGCTGCCAAGCTGTTTCCCCCAATTAAGGAAAAGCCAGAGAATTCGAGAATGTTTCAAAGGAGAAGTAGTGGTTTTGCTTTTTTACTACCCAGTTCACCCAGAGCATTTACTCAAGCTCTTCAAAAATCCCCATCCTCCACTTCTAATCTCCCGAGTAAAATTCATGTGGTCCCAGTTAAAAGGAAAAATAAAGTAATTCTCAAAAACATTAGATATGACAAAGAGGCGCATAAAGCTTTATTAAATGAAGATTTAAGCAGAAAATTACCTAGATTACCGATTTTAAACAAATTAAATTATTCACAAAAGCATCTGGGAACTCAAGGCCCAAGTTTTGCTCTCATTATCAAGCAATCCTGTACATTCTCAGGATAGTGTATCTTAAAAAAACGTTTATTTAACCTCTGATAATAATATGGATTTTGCAGGTTTTGATGAGTCACATAATACATCTAATTTTAGTAAAAGTAGTGTTGACTGAATTGTCATTTATTTCTTACAGAAAATATTATAATATATTATTTTTTATATTAAAAGAAAAAATAATCATATTAGTCACAAATTGTATATATAGTTATGATATTTAATATTTTACATTGGAATATTAATGGTTTATTTAACAATAAGCAAGATCTAATGGTGTTTCTTAACGAATATGATGTTAATATCATTCTCCTAAATAAAACACATCTGAAATTTTCACAGCACTTGCATATTCCCAATTTTTACTGCTATAGGGATAATAGGATTGATGGATGGGGTGGAATAGCGGTACTTATTCATCAGTCTCTGGCAGCTGATAGGATAGACATTTCACATATTCACTTGCCTGAAATATGGCAGACTATCATTGTCAAATTTGAAAAAAAAATTATTATAGGATCGTATAAGACACCTGGGTCTCGATTTTTGAACCTTCGCTTCGCTATCGAACGTATTCGCTTCGAATCTGTTTAGTATACGTAGCGCATACGTTCGATAACGAAGTGAAGGGTCAAAAATCGATGCCCAGATGTTCGTTTTCGTAAGGAGATCTTTAGAGAATTGGTTCAAATGTGTGATAAACCGTTTTTCTTCATAGGTGACTTGAATTGCCAACATTCTTTATGGGGTTCATCATCTAACAATCCGAACGGCAATCGTCTTGCAGATCTTTTGGAGGAGGATAACTTGTGTTTTCTCAATACAGGTGAGGCGACAAGAATCTCACTGCCTGACTCAAACAGTGTCCCTGACATGGCTATAGCATCTCCAGGTTTGGCTGTAGACTGCCTTTGGGAAGTTTTTCCAGAGATAGGAGCAAATAATCACCTTCCTTTTGTAGTGTGTTACGGGCAGGATAGAAATAGTCCCCAATGAAATGACCCTCTTCAAGATCGCAGTATCTTTAATGTGAAAAAAGCCAATTGGGAACAATTCAACCAATACAGTGAGTCTAACATTAACAACATCCCTTGAAGCGTTTTACATGTTTGCTCTAATGGGGGCAGGGATAAGACTATCTACTTGAATACTGGGGGGGGTCGAAATGGGGCTAGTAGAAGGAACAGACACATAAAGCCTCTTTGCGAACGGCAGCTCAATGGTTGTGGGGTGGCTAGGTCGCAGATTCGTTAGGGAGGGGGAGGGGGTGTTAAGAAGACTAAGCTACCATAACAAAATACAAAAGGGTACTTACTCAGACTAGAGGATCTTTCTACTATTTAAGAAACAGGACGCCGTTCGAAACAAATCCTCTGGTTCACATATGGGTAATTACTGGACATATTCCGTACTTACAGGTACCAAGTAGGGGGCATTCCTCTTAGATTCCTCTTTGGGGTTAAACTGGGCTACTTTTTCTCAACACTGGCTTCTATGCCAAATTCCTTCTCCATTTACTCTTTTTATTTTAACAAAATCCCATTGTCACACTTCAGACACTACACGGGGGGAAAGGGATTCATTTCGACACAAGGGCTTCATTTTCAGTGGAACAGGAAACAAGACATCGGTGTCTTTTTAACACGAGGCGTGGCGGACCATTCAAAACGGGACAGGAAAGACATTTCTTTGGTGAATCAAACCAGAACATCATAAAACAGGAACAAAGACTTCTACACCATGCCGGCTTATAGAACTGCGTCATACGACTCATAGGAGTACCCGATTTTCACCATACGAATCCATTATCATGGGGTAAAAATCCTCCTAGAGCACTCACTACAGGTTACTAGATCTTCATAGCTTCACAAAACGACAATACTATACTTATTACCGGCAAGGGACAACGGGCAACGCCATGTTCAAGTGAGTACCGGCAAGCGGATCTTCTTGCTTCAAATTTTCAAACCGGACTAAACTTCTGACCTTCGTCACCTCTCTTGCACGTCAAGCCGAAGCATTTCTCCTCGGCCTTCCGACCGGAGATGTGACCAATCATCTGAGACCACTCTCAGATCTTTTAAAATTCAGGCCAATAGTAACAATGAGTTCTTCGCGCTCAAAAGAAAATACGCAGTACTTTTAACAAATTTTGTAACTGCGTACCAAATAAACAGGAATTTTCCTAACATAGTGCAATGTTGTGCAATAGTTTGTAATACTCAGAAGCAGGGACGGCTCTAAAATATTTAGGGTAGGATATAACATTAACAAATTGGAAAAATAGATGTTCTTTTTGGGAACTGGGATATAAAATTAATGAATGATATTAATAAAACATTATAGCGGGAAATCCAACTGCTATACCCTAATGAGTCTTACACAGATTTTCAAAACCTAATATTAGACGCAGCAAACAGGTTCATTCATAAGAATAAGCGTGTTAGATTCCATAAACCACAGTTACCTTGGTGGGGTGAAGAGAGTTCAGTTTTAATTAAATCAAAGAGGGAGGCAGTCAAGAAGTTCAAATAAAAAACTTCTTTAAAAAACTTCATTAATTAAAAAAAAGGGCACATTGTAAAAAAGAACTTAAATCCAAAAAGAAAAAATCATTTGTTGTTTTTTGTTCCACAATTTCTTCTGATACTCCAATATCAGTAATGTGGATAAAAGTGAGAAATTTCCATAAGGCTTTCACTAAAGCCTCAGTTAGAACTCCTAGTAATTCATCATTAGGGGAGGAAATGCTTTGCTCATTAACCTCACCTGTATTTGAGGACATTTCGTCTCACCCAGTGAAATCTAATACTATTGAGTGTGAACTCTTCTCTTTAAAAGAACTCTCATTGGTTTTGGTTAAACGAAAGGATACTGTGCCGGGCCAGGATGGTATAACATTTTCTATGTTGCAACATCTTCCAGAGTCAGCAATCAAGTTCCTGTTAAAATTGTTCAATTTATGTGTAAAGGAGGAAATGCATTTTCCCACTCAATGGAAATCACAGTGTGTTTAATTCCCAAACCCAATAAAAATATAAATTGTCTTTCGGGCTGGAGACCAATCGTTTTATCATCGTGTGTTAGTAAACTTTTAGAGAACATAATAAAAATAACTTTCGATTAGTATGTAGAACATTTTATGATCCTATCGCCTTTCCAGACTGGCTTTCGTAAAGGTAGAGGGGTATCTGAAAACTTAATTCATCTGGTCAATGAAATCTCAATGAATATCTCAAAAAGGAAACCAGCAGCTGCTGTTATGTCAGATATTTCTTCTGCATATGTTAAAGTGTCATTCATCCCATTATTGGATGCTTTGGGAGATCTCAATTTGCCATGGTTACTTATTGAATTGGTTAAACATTTATTGACTAATCATTTGGTGTCTGTTCGTGATCCTATTTCCTTAAATCTGCTAGGACCAAGAACTACCAATGTGGGCCTTCCTCAGGGTTCTCCTTTGAGTCCAGTACTATTTAATATTGTCATCAATATAATCTCATTTTGTGTGCCAGAGGATGTTCTAATTACTCAGTATGCAGACGATGTTGCCCTCTATTGCTCCGGCAACAGCTGGGTGGATTTTGTGGAAACATTAAATGGCACAGTAGAAAGTATATCTAATAAACTTTATGATATGGGAATGTGTCTGTCATCTAGCAAAACTCAAGCAATTTTTTTTTGATATAAATAGGAATAATATTCCGAATTCACTAATATCAGTGAATAACACACGTATAGATCGGAAACAAGAAGTTTCTCATTTGGGAGTTATTCTAGATAGTTCCCTTTCTTGGAGAAGTCAAATTGAAAAGTTGGCATTGAGGGCTTTCAGTGGAGTTAATATTATTCGTTGTTTGTGTCGAACTTGGTGGAAAGCACATCCTACAACTTTACTCACTCTATATAAGGCATATATCAGATCACATTTTTACTATGGATCCATTTTTCTGGGAGGTTGTGCACGTTCTCTACTTACAAAATTGGATAAGATTCAGTATAGAGCTCTTAGAGTGGTAGGGGGATTTATGAGGTCTTCTCCAGTTCATATAATTTTGTCAGAGTGTGGAGAAACACCGTTAGATCTCAGAAGAATATGGCTAGCATCTAAATTCATTTTAAAAGTAGTAGCCTATGACAACCCAATATATGCCTCAATTGAGCAATTTCACAATGTCTTTCTGGGTTACTTTAGTTTTTGGAGAAGAAAATATTTGCCACCAATACTGGCTGCTTTCCAGAATACTTTACATGCCATTCATGAGGTAGCACATAGCTCCTTATTTCCTTGTAACTCCTTTCCACTTAATACTTAAGGCCGCGTCTCACCATCAAATAATTTGATCAAACAGTTTGAGCAAACTCCGGAAGTACGTCAAACTGACGTCACAATTGCAGTTTTTTGAAATTCTAAAAATCTGTGCTCTCACTATCAGTCTAGTTTGATCAAATTTTTGTATTGAGTTGTCTAACTTGTTTGTACTTTATTTAAAATTAAAATTTTTCATTATTATCCACAATGAACACTCAGGATGTGACGTCACTAACTGTCACTTTCAGTTTGCTCAAACCAGTTTGATCAAATTATTTGATGGTGGGACGCGGCCTTTAGATTTCTCCTATGGCTTATGAAGCTGTCAATACGGGCAAAGAGACAAATAACCAAACCAAGTTTATGGAATGGTACCTCAATAACTGGTCAGAATATAAACTTATTTTCACAGATGGATCCAAAGATAAACAAGGTAATGTAGGTATTGGGATATATCTTAACGGGAGAACACAGTTAACAGCAAGATTACCATCCGCTAATTCAATTTGCTCAGCAGAAGTATTTGCCATTAAAAATAGAGTTAATCCAACAGAATAATTTTACAAATTGCCTCATCTGTAGTGATTCTAAAAGTGCTCTAGAAAAAATCACAAGACCAAGCTACAAGGCGGCAATAGACTCACAAACTCTCCAACAAAAACAAAAACTATGTGAATTTGATGAACAACAAAGAAATTAAATTTGCATGGATTCCAAGTCACACTGGAATTATTGGGAATGATAGAGCTGATTATCTTGCGAATCTCGGAAGATAGCTGCCTATTAGTGAAGAACCAAAGGCCCCTTTAAAGATTTTCAAATTAAATATAAAGAAAACCTATGGATTGGTTGGGAAAATCGATTCCAACAAATAGGACAGGCAAAAGGAATTACTTATTGCTCACATTACAGTTCCATATAAAAAGGTATGGTTTACAAAATTTCCCAACCTGGGGAGAGGTATAATCACACAAATGTGTCGTATGAGAAGTGGACATTGTAGTGTTCCTGTACGTTTATTTAGATTGAAGGTAGTGAATTCAAACCAGTGTTTATGTGGCAATGTAGGAACTTTACAACATGTTTTCTTGGAATGTACTAAGTACTAGGTTCCAAAGAGAGTCCCAGTTGCTTAGAAGGGAACTAGAAGGTGATCTGACATTAACAGATGTGTTGTTTAAAAATTTAAACTCAAAGACATTATTCGCAGTGCAAAAGTTTTTAACATCAACAGGACTCGTGTATAGCTTGCTTAAAAACTGTAGACTTGTGCTTGCTTGCAATGCATGTGCTTAGTGCGGTTTTGCGTGTTAGTACTAGACCATTAATAGTAGAACTTTAGTTATGGAACTTATAAACAATTACAAAGTTTTTTTATCTCTTAATTATTTCAGATTCAGGAGCTATGAGCTTAAGTCCAGATGTATGTACCTTGGTATGGCTCTTGCTTGAATATTCAAGTCTATATTCACGGATCCTGGCCGGATAGGCCTGGCAGCTAAGGCCATTCAAATGAAGAAGAAGAAGAACCACTGCACTGCACGAACCTTAGACAAGGAAAAAATAGAGGACGGGTAACACTCATTTAACACACACGTTCCAAAAGTGAAGCCACTTTTTGGTTTGTTTGTTACCAAAAACATGGCGGTCACGTCAAAAATAACAATGGGTTGCCAGTGGTGGGTGTTCGTTGAAGGTTAAAATTTCATAAAAAAAAAGTAAATCATCATCTAAAATTCGTAATAAAAACATATGTATGTATTGAAACATATGTACGTAATATGAGCAACTTAATAAAACATTTACCGTACACAAATTCTTCATTTTAAATTCATTTCATGTTTTCATTTTAAATACTCAATGCATAACAATACCCCAAAGATACGTCGATGATCAAAATCTCTGGTGTCGGTTTGGCTTCACTTTTGGTCATAGGATTACTCGCATGCCCCGCGCACTCTAATAAAAAACATGTAATCGTATTTATTTTCCTTCCATTTTGTCAGAGGCGCTGATGTCGGCATTGTGATTGGTGGAACATGACTTTTGACAAATCCTGCGCTATCCGTGAATCTGTTCAGTCATTCTATATGGTCGGTTTATGTATGTGATGTGTTTGTGTCACCATAAAAAGCTGATATTCAGTCGTGTTTTTTGATATTTTTGTTATTTTGTAATCGAGTACCTTTTTAAAGGTAAGTTTTTCTGATTGTAAGGTAGAGATTTTCTGATTGTAGGTACTGTTTATCCAACAGTTTTAAAATACACATTTTATTTCGCGTTTTGTTGTTAGGTCTAATGGCTCCCATCAGGTGTTGTGTGCAGACGGTGGAAAAATTCAACGAGTAAACATATATTTAATCCAAATTAAATACTCATATTTCTATGTAAAATGTCACATTATTGTATAAATAAATAATTAAGAAACAAAAGTTGTTTGTGTTGTACCTTTATTGTCCACTTGAATTAATATTAAATATTGGAAGTACCGTATGGAGGCTATGATGTACCTAGCATGGAGGCTAGATTACGCCACTCTTCCTATCCAATCAACAAGAACGTTTAAAATTTCACACCTATCATGTCGAAGCTACAGACCACTTATGTGGGGGCCAGATTTATAGTACCCTTCCATTTAACCAGGTGCTGAGATGGCGCTGAAATACGTGACATATTTTTTAAAGAGTAAGATCGCATTCTACCAAATCACACAACACTTTTTTCTATGATTACTCGTCCTCTCTCTTTCCTTGTCTAAAGACAGTTTTACATTATGCTATTTTCATGCTAGGCAAGAGCCATGCAAGACAGATCACGCTACTGCGCACGCCTATGCGCTATTTCCATGCAATTCCTGTGCTAGACGAAAAATTAAAACATGTTCTATTTTTCATGCTATTTTGATGCAAGTCCTATGTCAAAATTCATGTTGCCAATATGACAAAATTTATAGTTTAGAAAAAAACTTAACCTTATATTGTGTAAATTTAAATGGTATTTATCGGATGTAATAATTTGTGATTTATATTTGAATATATTTAATTATGGACTGAAATTTCCAAGTGAAATATCTAAAGTTAATATTTTGAACAATGAAAGTAGTATCTAAAAATGCACAGAAATAGCTCTGATGTAAAAAGGCCAGGCTAGGCAAGAGATATGCCATGCAAGACGGACTTGCATAGCATGAGACTTGCATAGCCTTGATGTAAAGCTGCTTTAAGGCACGAACCTTAGCTTAGACAAGGAAAAAAGAGAGGACGGGTAACACTCATTTAAAACACACGTTCCAAAAGTGAAGCCAGTTTTTGGTTTGTTTGTCACCAGAAACATGGCGGTCACGTCAAAAATAACAATGGGTTGCCAGTGGTGGGTGTTCGTTGAAGGTTAAAATTTCATAAAAAATAAAGTAAATCATCATCTAAAATTCGTAATAAAAACATATGTATGTATTGAAACATATGTACGTAATATGAGCAACTTAATAAAACATTTACCGTACACAAATTCTTCATTTTAAATACATTTCATGTTTTTATTTTAAATACTCAATGCATAACAATACCCCAAAGATACGTCGATGATCAAAATCCTGGTGTCGGTTTGGCTTCACTTTTGGTCATAGGATTACTCGTCCTCTCTCTTTCCTTGTCTAAGAACCTTAGACAAGGAATACGAACGGTTATGAGATGTTAGCACCTCATTGATCGAATTTCGTAAAAATAATTATACCATCCTTTTGCTCACGGTTTGTACAGCAATGATCACTAGGTTTCAGATTTTGATCACCTGTAGTTTATTTTTTATTAAGGGTTCAAAATTCAAGGACGAAAAAAAAGATGTTGGCACCTCATTGATCGAAATCTTTAAAACAAATGACTATTCGATAGGAAATAAAGCTCTGAGCAATGATCACCTATTTTGAACATTGATCAGGCTTTTTTTTGCACTGAAAATAATTATTAAAGTTGCAATAACATTACCACGCACGCGCAGTCCATTAAAAATTTTATATCTAACAGGAGCCCAGTTCTTTAGCGCGGTAAAAATTTTAAACCTACTGTGAAATCAGTGCCTTCCCGAGTTTTGCTAAATTACTATGTTACGGCTAGTATTTCTGAAATATATTTATACCATCTGAAAGTTAACAAAGTGCTTACGAAAGGACACACATTTCCAGGGTTTAGTCATTAGCAGATAATTTTGTATTAATTATTTGAAAAATTTTCAAGGACAGTCACTCTTCGATCTCATCAAAATTCTTGCAAGCTTTTTACTCTTCGAACGAATCGTTTTCTTACAGTGCTGCGCGATTTTGAATAAGTAATAAATTATAAGTTCTGACCTAGAAAACTCAGAATTGATTTTTTACATTATAATCACACAAAGCGGTTATAGTTAAATTTGTTGCTATCTAGAGAATGTAAAGATTATTTGTGATAATAAGAATTGTAATATATTTCTTTGTTGTGGATATTAGGACTAATATAATCCAAGGAGACTAAGTCAGATCACACTATTGGCAACTGAGCATCTTAAAACATATGTCTTATTATATGCATTGTTGTCAGGTCTAAAAGTTACTTTTTCTCTTAGAGTTTTTTATACCTACCTAATAATATTATAATTATTATACTATATTATATTATATTATATTATGTTATATTATATTATATTATATTATATTATATTATATTATATTATATTATATTATATTATATTATATTATAATAATTATACTATCATTTTTTAAAAAGGAATTTCTTTTTTTAAGCAATGATACTATTATATAAAACTGGTGATTTTTTCCTTCGCCATGCGACGGGGGATATATACAATCAATTGCCCTGTACAGTCGCTGCACTCAATTTTTTTCTGGCATCCTCTAATTTTATTTGACAACCAACGTTTTCTGACTCGTACTTTTTTTTTATTTTATAACTATGAGAAAGACTGGATTGATTTGGCTAATTTTGATTTTGAAATATTTTTAAAAGTCGTGTTCTCACCATAGATATAATAACACAATAGATTAGGCCAGGTCCGAAAAATAGCCTAACGCGGAGAAGTTCTGGTCGGTGGTCTATTTATCTCTCTTTACCGGCGCTTAGCTTTCTCTCTCTAGCATATGATGGCTGCCGCTTCTGTGTCACTGTCGTTCCATTAAACCCACCTCTTGGTAGATACGCTCACACTCGCACGACAGACAAATATAGCTAGACTACTGTACTTAACCCGCGAGTAGTCGCGCCGTTAGATAGAATCTCACATTATATCCTTTTTCGCGATAACTTGATGAAAAATTTTGCAATTTTGAAAAAATTTCGTAAGTGCCTCGAGGAAGGGTGTAGTAATACGTAGGACCTTTTTTTATTTGTTTTCTTCTTCTTCTTTTTGTGGAAATTATGGCTATGGGGACAGTAAATTAGCTTTAATAATTGTTATAAATAATATTTTTATTATCTGGACCAGAATAATATTTCATTGTTTATATAATATAATAGGTACAATAAAAAGTATTTTTCAACATTTACTCTGCGATAAAGTTTAAAATTCAAAACCCTCCAGTGATTGACAGACTCCTAAGCCTAAAAAGACTTTGGCCAGAAGACCAAGCTGCTAGGTCAATTCCAGAGAGTCGTTAATCGCCAATGGACGACACCTGCCACAAGCCAAGATACCATATAATTACGGGTGATTCCATTTCAAATCACTCAATTTTGGATCAAAAAAACTTTTGGATCTCCGATTTGTCTGAAAATTTGTATATATATAGCATCTGAGAGATGTAGAAATAAAACATTTAAGGTCGAATTGTCTTCTTCTTCTTTTCTCAAATTGTTATTTTAAGCGATTTTATCGTGATTTTGTATTTATTTAAACAAATTTGCATTTTCTATCGTAAAGTATCAATGGAAAACATACTATTTTAATACAAGGGACTCAAAAATGTCATTTATATGGCATTATAGGTATAGGTAACAAGTTATTTGGATTCAAAACAGGTTTTTGATCAAATTTTTTAGTGTAGAAAACGTTAAAATACCGTCATTTTCCTTCATTTCCAAAATACATCATAATCGATTTGGCTGAAAATTTGCCCACAGATAGCCAAAACATAGGACTTTAAGTGGTTAGAAGGATTTGAATTATATTACAATAATAAAAAAGTTACATGCAATATCATGGTCAAAAATATAGGCGGTTACTGTAAGTACAATTAACTCAGAAAATATCGACCTCACGACAAAAATTTTTAAAAAGAAATTGTAATAATTGTAAATACGATTTATTATTAACAATTTCAGTTTCTACCATTTTTGTGGAAAAGTTAAAAATGGCGGAGATATTGTGCAAAAACGGTTCTCCTTTAAAATCAAGATGGTGGCTAACGTAACGGAGGAATTCATTCGCGATTTTAAATTTAGACTACTTTTGACCCCCCTAAAGATAAGAAAAATAAAATTTTGAGCAGCTCGGCATGCAAGGTCAAATGCTATCCCGACTGGACTAATTATACTTTTGAGTATTTTGAGTTTGTATTGTAATGTAATTCAATGCTCCTCCTAGCGGCGCCGCTTGGTACACTTCGCGTCATATAAAACTGGTACACTTTTTTTCCCAATGTAAACCTGTGTTCAGACTGACAATTATTGTTCGTGAATCACTTCGTTGTTGCCATCACAGATAACGCAAATACAAAACGAAAAAGATAACGCAAAAAAATAACGTTTAAAATGTATATTTCGAATAATTGTAATACATATATTTAAATTACACACTTGTTCACTGTAAAAGTTATTCATTTTGTATTAATTTCAAATTAAATTTTTAATTTTTCCAGTGTGTTTTATGTATTCTACACAACTTAATGCAGTTTTGTCCTACAATTTACGAGAAACCAATCACACCTCTCGATTTGACATTAAACATAATAATTTAAAGTCATGCCAAGATTTATTATCTATCATTATTTTTGAATTGAAATATTTTTATAAATTATAATAAAAACCGAATCAATGTATGGATACTTAATTTAGATGACTGAAAATTACAATTGTTTTAGTTTTTAGTGTATTAAAAAATGCGGTCTGTCGCACAGCCCCGTTTTTACCTAGTTTGATATAATATTTTCGTTGAACTGGCAACTTTGCCCTAGAAATTTAAATGACACTTGTGACAAGATCAACTTACACAACTTGAAAAACACGATTTTCGGTTATAAGAGTTGTACCAGTTTTTTTTGACGCGAAGTGTACTATCGTATCTCGGTTAACAGAATCCTGATTCTTGGTCGAAATTTATTTTTATTCATTTTGTCATTCCCCGTTAGAGGATAGTATAACCACACTCTGCTGCAGATATTTTAATATATGCAGTTCTTCTTCGTTTCGAGTTGATTCAATTCAGTCTACTTGCATAGCCTCTTTGATAAGGGGTAGAGACCCCGAAACACGGTGTCAGAGGATGGCAAGAGACTCGAATTGAATCAAAACGAAAACGATTATTTTCTTTTCTAATTCAAATCATTCTAACCACTTAAAGTCCTATGCTTTGGCTATCTGTGGGCATATTTTCAGTCAAATCGATTATAATGTATTTTGGGAATGGAGGAAAATGTAAAAATAGTTATTTATGATCATCATCATCATTGGCTCGACAGCCCTTTCTGGGTCTTGGCCTGTTCCAGGATTCTTCTCCACTCTGATCTGTTTCGTGCTTTTTTTCTCCAGTTTTTTATTTTTAAGGTTTTTATATCATTTTCTATTTGTTCTAAATATCTCAGCTTCGGTCTTCCTCTTGTTCTTTTTCCTACTGGCATCTGTTTGAATGTTTTGTTTGGTATTTCGCCTTCTTCCATTCTTTCTACATGTCCCATCCAACGCAGCCGTCCTATTTTAATGAATGTTATGATATCTGGATCCTGGTATATTTCGTATAGTTCAAAGTTGTACCTTCTTCGCCAAATTCCATTTTCTTTTGTGCCCTTATATATGTGTGGCAAGATTTTTCTTTCAAAGGTGGCTAGCAATGTTTCCTCTCTTTTAGTGAGTGTCCAGATTTCTGAGCCGTATGTGAGTACCGGTCTTATTAGGGTTTTGTACATTTTGTTTTCCTTGCGACGTTGTCTGATCTTAGTTGCCGAATTAAGCCATGGTAACTTTTATTGGCAATAAATATTCGCCTCTTCACTTCCTCTGCTACGTTATTATCAGATGTGACTAGGGATCCCAAGTATGTAAAGTTTTTTACCCCCTCAATGTTGTATTATCCTATTGTTATATTTTGTGGCTGCCTTATTTCTGTGTTTTTACTTACCTGCATATATTTTATTTTGTTCTGGTTGATTTTCAGGCCACTATTTTGTGCAGCTCGTTCTATTTGATTGAATGCCTCTATCATTTCTCTTCTTGATCTTGCGATTATGTCAACATCATCTGCAAATGCTAGTATTTGCACGCTTTTATTAATTATTGTTCCTCGAGTATTGACTGTTGTGTCCCTCATTATTTTCTCGAGTACAATGTTGAACAAGATGCATGATAGAGCGTCTCCCTGGCGTAGTCCCTTTTTCACATCTATTGTTTCCGTTAGTTCGTTTTGTATCCGGAGTTATTTATGATATTAATGTTAAAAGTACACGTTTAAGGCACGCATGTGAAAATTTTCAGAATGAGCGAAGCGAGTTCTGCAATTCACATGAGTGCCTTAAAAATGTATTTTTTAACACGCATATCATACAATATTTTTTCTACAAACGTAATTACAGGGCAATATCCACAAAAACTTTTAATTGAACTTGACTGACATTCCATTTTTATATTTTTTTGACATTACATCAAAATTGCCTATACGGTCAATACGAACTGCAGTGCCATACAAATTTTAAAGCACTAGTGCCTTAAAGTGGCATAATGATCGTATGGAGTGCTAAAAATTGCATTTTTAACACGGTTGTAGAAAAACGATATTTAAACGTTTTATACACTATAAAATTTGATCAAAAACTGATTTTCCATCAAAATAACTTGTTATAATGCCATATAATGATATTTTTGAGTCCCTTGTACTAAAATATATTTTTTTCATTGATACTTTACGATGTAAAATGCAAATTTGTTTAAATAAACACCAAATCATGTATAATCGCATAAAATGACATTTTGAGAAAAAAAAGAAGAAGACATTTGACCTTAAATACTTATTTTGTATTTGCTGTCTTTTTCTATAACAAAAGTTTGTTATTTATAGAAAAAGACAGCAAATACAAAATAAGTGATTGATGTGATCGTTCATGGGGCTTTTCATTCAGTCATTTGTTTCGAGCTTCTGTCATGTGTCACATAATATTAATATATCTACGTCATACGTTATTGGTATTGCCATGATACAAACCAAAGACGTATGACGTAGATATATTAATATTATGTGACACATGACAGAAGCTCGAAACAAATGACAATCGATGAAAAGCCTCTTTCTACTTTTTTACATATTACACAGCAATTTTTTTGTATGTTTGTTAAAGACAAGTTACATTTTCCTACTATTCTTTGTATGTCCTGGTGGCCGGTGGGAGGGGTTTTAACACCCAAACCACCCCCTGGGTGCGCCACTGGTGCCATTAGTATGAGATTAGTAACAGCCATAACAGGATGTTTCTGTCGCAGCTTAAGGTCTGTTAAGAAGACTTATTCTGTCTGTCGATCTCACTCTATCTATATATTTAATATCGTTCTGTATTTTCTTGTTTGATAAGATCTACGTACCCAATCGTCATTATTATCATGCACATTACCTTTTTGGAATCCCTAGTTTGTCCATAAATACCTATATAAGTAGTACACGTTGTTTTTTAATGCAACCACATTTTAAAAATTACGTTTGTTTTCTGTTATCCACCTTGTTTCAAAATATAAAAGATTGAATATAAGAAATAAAACAAAGCAGGATTCGTCCTTTAAATCGCTGATACGGTAGCGAGGTTTGATAATTGCATTGCAATTTGCAACCCAGAAAATAAGCTAGCTTCCAAAATAAGCAACTTGTTACAGAATATGTTTGTCTTCAATCAGAATTGTATTGATAATTTTCAAATAACAAGTTCAATAGTTAAGTTCAAAGTAAGCTGCTTATTATTACAATGTTAATAAATGCTGAAAGTTATACCTACTAAGTGAATAAAACGTTAATGGAAGCCATCGAGATGAATTATTACATATTATTTATAAATATTTACTTAAAAACGTAACTTATTTCAAACAATTTTATACTGTATTGTTCTGAAGCTATTTTCTTATGGCAACTTAGGATAAAACGCCAAATAAATTTAATTTCACACTTAAATTGTGGCTGATAGATAAATAAAATAGTAAATTATAATTGGTTTAACGATATATACTGAAACTTAGGCAACAAGGCAACACTGTATAATCAGCTGTCTATCAAGTTAGCCAACTTGTACATTCATAATAATCCAGTAGAAGGGATAGAACTATTAACAGAGAGAGAAAAAAATTACTTCTAATGCAAATTGTTGTTACCATCAGCAATGTTGCCTGAGTTTCAATATTTATTTAAATCAACGAACTTGGTTGAAATATTACATATAAATGTAAATATTTACAAGTTTATCTCGATGGCTTCGATTAATGTTTTGTCCATATTAGATATAAGTTCACCATTTATTAACATTTTAACAATAAGCTCCTTACTTACAAATTAACTATCGAATATATAATATATGTATTTATTAAACCGATTAAAGGCAAATATGCACCTATATAGGTATATTTTTTTATTTTTAAAAATAAAATGCAAATATTGAGCATAGTTATTTATTAATATTATCTTGCTCAAGCATACTTTCGATCTAAGTATACCTTCCCAGAATGAAGACATTTACTTAAAATTAACGATATAAATAACATACACTGGACAAAGGACAAACAGATTAAAATATTTGAACGAGATAACATTGTTCAGAGTTTGGTGGTAAAAATATACGGTGATGAGTACATTAATAACTGGCAAAATAACGGAAAACATATTACGTTGTGTATATAAATAGATATGAAACCAGTAGAGGTGGGAAATTATATATAAAAACCTAGAAATTTACCTTATATTGATAGTTTGGCCACGTATCGGAGTCAAATTATGACAGAATTTATAAAATTTTCCTGCCACAGTTTGACTCCTATACGTCGCCAAACTCATCCGATACGTCTTAAGGTGAGAAACTATGAATATAATGTAAATTTATAGATGTCTATTGATAATTTCCCACCTCTACTAGTTTCATCTCTTTTTACCTCTCAACGTATTATGTTTTCCGTCTTTTGCGTTATTTTGCCTGTTCTTAGTGCACTCATCATACTGTATACCTATTCAGCAAGAATGTTCTTATTATAGAAACTAGCTTCAACTCAATTAAATTATCAAACCTTGCTTACGCATGATAACGCAAAAGATTGAAAACATAACACGTTGTGTAATAAAAAGAGTTGAAACTAGCAGAGGTGTTAAACTATCGATAGGAACCTATAAATTTACATTACATTACATACTTCACCATCTTTAGACAATTTTAGTATGAAAGGAGTATGACAAGCAGAGATATGTAAAGAAAATAGATCAGGCTAGTCATATGCCACTCAATGCATCGGGGTGTAACGCCGATATCAGGTACGGTGGTCTAGATATCTTTGTCTGTCGTGCGAGTGTGAGCGTATCTACCAAGAGGTGGGAATAACGGAACGACAGTGACACACAGGCGGCGGCCATCATATGCTAGAGAGAGAAAGCTAAGCGCCGGTAGAGAGAGATAGATAGACCACCGACCCGAACTGTTCCGCGTTACGCTATTTTTCGAACTGGCCTAATCTATTCTGTTATATCTATGATGACAAGTGCCACTGTTACACAATTTTATAAAATTCTCCTGTCACAGACGTCTAAAGGTGAGAAACTATGTAATATAAATTTAAGTATAGCTTCCTATTGATAATTTTACATCTCTACTAGTGTCATCTCTTTTTATTTCACAACGTGTTATCTTTTCTCTCTTTTACGTTATTTTGCCCGTTATTAGCTCGCTCATCACTGAATATTTTATAAATTCTTGGCTTGTGGCAGGTGTCGTCCATTGACGACTCTCTGGAATTGACCTAGCAGCTTGGTCTTCTGCTTCTGGCCAAAGTCTTTTATAGGCGTCTGTCAATCATTGGAGGGTTTTGAATTTTAAACTTTATCGCAGAGTAAATGTTGAAAAACACTTTTTATTATACCTAATAAATAAACAATATTTTAAACTTATTTTTATTTATAAACATATTTTCCGTATATTAATTTTCGATATTGTCAAAAATAGAGATATTCTTGAACAAGGAGCACATTATTTAGACACTTTCTATACAACTAATAACGCATTTGATATCTGATGAGATTCAATGTATAGAGTAGGTATAGAGATCTTCTTCCTTACGTGCGGTTTCATAATCAGTTAAAGTGGACTTTAAATTTTAAGTTGGTAACCTTATCATATGGGGATTTTCATTCACAGTCATTTGTTTCGAGCTTCTGTCTTATGTTGTATAATCCGTGTATATTAATATTGTACACAGATTATACAACATCTGACAGAAGCTCGAAACAAATGCCAATCGATGAAAAGCCCTATGGGTAAATGTCAATTTTAAAGTGTTAAACATCAACTAAAGTTCACTTTAACGTTGACATTTACCCATATGAATTATTGCATTGATAAAGGTAATATGAATAGTCTCCCGTTTTATACCGCTCACGTGGCTTTGGGAGTATAGCAGGGTAGTCTGCTATTGGCTCCGTGCGTCTCTACAGTCTCTACAGTCACGTGACACGCTGTCAGATTTTGTCAGGACGTTTTAACATTGAGTCTTATGGGATTATTTTGTTAAACTTGAATATTTTATTTTGTAGTGATAATAACCGAATACAATTGTTTAATTCATTAGTTATTAATTTATACTGTAATTTATAGTGCAACAAAAATATTTTCTTTTTCGTTAATAAATATTTATTGACATAAACTGCGATAGTGAGGTTATGTATACAAAATCAAACTGATAATCAATATTGGAAATAGAAGAATTTATATCAGATTAAGTGCGTTTTTTATTTTCTGTTTATATTAATACATAATATCACTAGCGTGACACGGCATTTTTTTTAAATGTCTCATTTAAACATACACAAAGCGTCCTGATAAAATTTCAAAAAACCGCCACCATGAGCAGGTCGGTCGATTTTGTTTTGACACTTTGTTAACGCTCAGAGCGAATATCTAGGGCCTACGGTATACAAGGAAGGTAACACCTTCAACCACCTTCAACAGCGTGCCACGCTTCAACCGCCTATTATTACCCCTGGTTTTACCCAAGGTACTCATTTTATTCAGGCTGAGTCGACCTGGGGCCTATAAAAATTTTAAAAATGTCTAGTTGTTCTTGCCGGCGGTAGGATTTGAACTCCGGACCACCGGCACGCGAGCCAAGCACACTACCGCTTAGCTACGCCGGCCCCGACGTAGCCTTAGCCATTTATTTATTAGCCTTAGCCTTTATTTATAGTATCATGGCCTTAGCTATTGATAAAGGTACCAACTTAAAATTTAAAGTTCACTTTATCTGATTATGAAACCGAGCGTTAAGTCGTGTTCTCACTATTAAATAATTTCATTAAACAGTTTGAGCAAACTCCGGAAGTACGTCAAAGTGGCGTCACAATTGCAGTTTGTTAAAATTTTAAAATCTGTGTTCTCACTATCAGTCTAGTTTGATCAAATTTTTTTTATTGAGTTGTCTAACTTGTTTGTACCTTACTTAAAATTAAAATTTTTCATTATTATCCTTATTATCCACAATGAAAACTCAGAATGTGACGTCACTAACTTTCAGTTTGCTCAAACCAGTTTGATCAAGTAGACTGTAAAGACCGCGTCCCACCATCAAATAATTTGATCAAACTGGTTTGAGCAAACTGAAAGTGACAGTTAGTGACGTCACATCCTGCGTGTTCATTGTGGATAATAATGAAAAATTTTAATTTTAAATAAAGTACAAACAAGTTAAGGCTCCGTCTCACCATCAAATAATTGACAGTTATTTGATCAAACTTGACAGTTAGTGACACAAAGTGACAGTTAGTATGTATAGTTTGTGTCACTAACTGTCAAGTTTGATCAAATAACTGTCAATTATTTGATGGTGAGGGGGCCTAGACAACTCAATACAAAAAATTTGATCAAACTAGACTGATAGTGAGAGCACAGATTTTTAGAATTTCAAAAAAACTGCAATTGTGACGTCACTTTGACGTACTTCCTCAAGTACGTCAAGTGTGCTCAAACTGTTTGATCAAATTATTTGATGGTGAGACGCGGCCTTGATAGTCGTGACGTCAAATCAATGTTGGCTACCCTGAAAAGTTTCCAAACAAAGCAAAAATTCACACGTGGTGTTTGTTTTGGTTTTTATAATTGGAATATATTGCTTATTGTAAGATGTTTAATTTTTACAAAATGGTAATGTGTTGGGTGTTGGGTACCCGTGCTTGTAATCAATGCTCATAGTATATTTCCCACCATATTTCCATATAGGACTGGTTAAGAACCTGAAGAGCAGTAAGTACTATTTAGTGTGTAAATCCTTGATTTTGTGTAAGGACATTTATAAAATTAAAAGCAATATGATTGATATGACTAACAAGGATTGTGTCTTAAGGCCCCGTCTCACCATCAACTAATTGACAGTTATTTGATCAAATTTGACAGTTAGTGACACAAAGTGACAGTTAGTATGTATAGTTTGTGTCACTAGTCAAGTTTGACTGTCAAGTTTGATCAAATAACTGTCAATTATTTGATGGTGAGATGGGGCCTTTAAGAAAAAATGTGCAGATTATTGTTAAAATAAAATAAAATTAAAATGGATTACACAAATCACGTGTATAAACAATTCACAGATGTCAAACCTTTGCTTTGTTTGGAAACTTTTTGGACCTTTTGACGTCGCACTATCATGGCTCATTATTTGATAGTGAGAACCAGAGATATGTCAACAATAGATCTGGCTAGGGATATGCTACTCAATGCATCGGCCTCCTATACTGTGGCATCGAGGGGTAACCAAAGATATTATACACATAGATTTGGTCAACTCCGAAAAATAGCGTAACGCGGAGCAGTTCGGGTCGGTGGTCTATCTATCTCTATCTACTGGCGCTTAGCTTTCTCTCTCTAGCATATGATGGCTGCCGCCTCTGTGTAAAGGCCGCGTCTCACCATCAAATAATTTGATCAAACAGTTTGAGCAAACTCCGGAAGTACGTCAAAGTGACATCACAATTGCAGTTTTTTTGAAATTCTAAAAATCTGTGCTCTCACTATCAGTCTAGTTTGATCAAATTTTGTGTATTGAGTTGTCTAACTTGTTTGTACTTTATTTAAAATTAAAATTTTTCATTATTATCCACAATGAACACTCAGGATGTGACGTCACTAATTGTCACTTTCAGTTTGCTCAAACCAGTTTGATCAAATTATTTGATGGTGGGACGCGGCCTTAACTGTCGTTCCATTACTCCCACCTCTTGGTAGATACGCTCACACTCGCACGACAGACAAAGATAGCTAGACCACCGTACTTGATATTGACGTTACACCCCGATGCATTATTTAGCATATCCCTAGCCAGATCTATTCTTGACATATCTCTGGGTGTAACGCCAATATTAACCCGGAAGTAGTCGCGCTCACTTCTGTAACGTGAATAGTCGCGTGTTAGATTCTATCTCAAAATTGGAATTTAAATACGGATTTACAACAAATTTTTATTTTATATTATTTCTAACAATTATTAAAGCTAATTGGCTGTCCCCATAGCCATAAATTCCACAAAAAGAAGAAGAAGAAGAAATAAATAAATAAAAAAATCCTACGTATTACTACACCCTTCCTCGAGGCACTTACGAAATTTTTTCAAAATTTCAAAATTTTTCATCAAGTTATCGCGAAAAAGGATAAAATGTGAGATTCTATCTAACGGCGTGACTACTCGCGGGTTAAGTACAGTGGTCTAGCTATCTTTGTCTGTCGTGCCAGTGTGAGCGTATCTACCAAGAGGTGGGAGTAATGGAACGACAGTGACACACAAGGTAGATTATTGCATACTATCTATGAACCTTGAGTGACACAGAGGCGGCAGCCATCATATGCTAGAGAGAGAAAGCTAAGCGCCGGTAAAGAGAGATAGATAGACCACCGACCCGAACTGCTCCACGTTACGCTATTTTTCGGACCTGGCCTAATCTATTGTGTTATTATACCTATGGTGAGAACACGACTTCTAAAAATATTTCAAAATCAAAATTAGCGAAATCAATCCAGTCTTTCTTATAGTTATAAAATAAAAAAAGTACGAGTCAGAAAACGTTGAAGGTTGTCAAATAAAATTAGAGGATGCCAGAAAAAATTGAGTACAGCGACTGTACATGGCAATTGATTGTATCCCCCGTCGCATGGCGAAGGAAAAAATCACCAGTTTTATATAATATTATCATTCCTTAAAAAAGAAATTCCTTTTTAAAAAATGATAGTATAATTATTATAATATAATATAATTATATAATATAATATAATCTAATATAATATACTATAATATAATATAATATAGTATAATATAATATAATATAATATAATATAATACAATATAATATAATATAATATAATAATTATACTAATATTATTAGGTAGGTATAAAAAACTTTAAGAGAAAAAGTAACTTTTAGACCTGACAACAATGCATATAATAAGACATATGTTTTAAGATTCTCAGTTGCCAATAGTGTGATCTGACTTAATCTCCTTGGAATAAAATAGTCTGTGAAGATTACTTAGGGTAATGATCTCAGGTTGTAGGGTTGATTATAAGAAAATCACGATAATCGAACAAAAGGTGTATTTTCGTCTATACGTTACAAGATCTCAATGCTAACTAACTAAAATAAAAACAGCAAACTGAGAAAGGTCTTTTGTATCTTTCTCAGGTAAATACATCCGTTTCCATCGATGCATTGTGCTACCTAAAAACCGTTGGTTCCCGGAAAGTCTTATCCTATGGTACGCGTCTTACCGACGCGTTCCCTACATAGACGGCGTAGAAGGGATCGTTTTGTTACAGTCTCCCCCCCTGGCATCGATATCGTTAGAGGAGAGGCCAGCAGAAGATGTAGTTTTCTTCCTGGGACGTCCTCGTCTTCGTTTTGGCACTACAGGGGTTGGAACTTCAGAGTCATTGAGCTTCGCAGGTGTAAGCGCCGATACGTGGAACACACCGAGGGCAGTAGGGGTGTCCACTCCACAAAGCTCATAACTTACAGGCGATACCACTCGCTTGATCCTATAGGGTCCATCTCTCTTCGGGTAGAATTTAGCCGTCTGTCCTTTCGACCTATTACTAGGAGCAGTTGTATTGGCCCACACTAGATCTCCCTCTTTGAATGGACTGGGTTCCTTCAGGCGTCGATCAGCATATTTCTTTTGCCTATCTTGGGCGTTGTCATGCTTAATCTTCGATTCATGCCATGTTTCAGTCATGCGTTTTAAGTATGGAGATATTTGAGGTATAAAATTCTCAGTTTCTACAACTTGGCGAATATCTCGATTAACTTGGTCTAGAGTTCGCAGCTCACGTCCAAAAGTTAAGTAAGCAGCGGTTTGTCCTGTAGACTCGCTCCATACTGAGTTCATGGCAAATCTAACCATTGGCAACTTCTCAGGCCAAATGTTATGCTCCGTTCCTACAAGCATAGCAAGTCTCGGCTTCAAGTCTCTATTCTTGCGCTCTACCATATTAGCAGAAGGGTGATAGAGTGGAGTAAAGGTCTCTTTGATTTGCAACACATAGCAAACTTGTTGCATCACGTCAGACACGAATTGCACACCATTATCACTGATAATCCTTCTCGGTAGGCCAAATCGTAAGAATACCTCGTCAATAAGCTTCATAGCGCATTCTTGTGCAGTTGCTTGAGTTAAGGCAAATAACTCCACCCACTTAGTACAGGAGTCTTCAACTATGAGAATCCAACGTTCACCTTTCGATCCTTCAGGTAACGGTCCAAATAAGTCGATGGCAAGTGTCTCGAAGCGTTGCGCATACACAGGGGTTTGTAATAGTCCACCTGGTTTCTGATTAGAGGCCTTATATCTTTGACAATCTTGGCATTTATCAATGTATTCAGCAATAAAACGACGCATGCCTGGAAAAAAGAATTTTTGAGCAATTCTTCTCAACGTACGTTCGATACCATAATGACCAGCCGTCGGTGCATCATGATATTCTCTCATAATGGCTTCACGCTCGTGTGTGGGTACTACTAACTGAGCCTCTTCTTCGTCTTCTTCCGATGAATAACGGTAGAGTACTCCTTGTGTAAGCAAGTATCCACGATCTGTCCATTTTACATATTCATTCGAATTTGGGTCTTCGAATGATTGAATTATTTTGGCGACATCTGGGTCTTTCAATTGTTCCACCCTGGTCTCATATGCCGATCGATGAGGCAAGTCAATTTGCACTTCACATATCTCGCAAGACAGTACATCATTGTGTTCACATGGCGGTCTGGAAAGTGTATCGGCTACCATGTTACGTTTACCTGGCAGATAATCGATGGTTAAGTTATAACCTTGGACCAATAGTGACCATCTTGCCAACCTTCCTGTGGGAGCTTTCAGGCTTAGCAGCCACCTTAAGGGTTGGTGATCAGTCTGCAGCGTTATCTTCGTACCTTCAATATAACCTCTGAACTTTTCTAAGGCCCATACAACAGCTAAAGCTTCTCTTTCCGAAGTAGAATAGTTGCGCTCGGCAGCGGTAAGAAGTCTGCTAGCGTATTCCACGGGATGCTCGTCATCGATATCTCCTTGTAGCAACACTGCTCCTAACGCGTAACCACTGGCATCAGTACGAATGATATACGGTTGGTTTTCATCTGCTTGCCGTAAAATTGGAGCGGTAATCAGTAACTTCTTAAGTGTTTCGAATGAGTTCTGTTCCAGTTCCGTCCACTTCCATGGCTTATTTTTCCTGGTTAAGTCACTCAAGGGTCTGGATATGTCCGCAAAATTATTTATAAACCGGCGGAACCAACTAGCCGTCTGAAGGAAAGATTGCACTTCCTTAACGTTTCTCGGCGGTAACCGTTCCGATATAGCAGCGGTTTTATCCGGATCGACCGAAATTCCTTGCTGAGTGATCAAATGTCCCAAGTATTTTACTTTTTCGCGAGCAAACACGCACTTTTTCCGATTTGCCCGAAGGTTAAATTGGTCTAGTCTATCGAACACTAACTTTAGATCGTTTAAATGTTCATCAAAAGAGCTGGATAGTACGATGATATCGTCTAAATAACCTAAAACCACTACGTTACTAAGACCACGACGAAAACGGTCCATGAGTCTTTGAAAAGTCATTGGGGCTCCCTTGAGACCAAAAGGCATCCGTAAGTATCGGAAAGTCCCGAACGGTGACACAAACGCAGTCTTATCACGGTCCGCTTCCGCGACGTTGACTTGATGATACCCCGATCGTAAGTCTATCGTAGACATGTAAAATGTTCGTTTCGCGGCGTGTAGTAAATCGTCCATACGCGGTAACGGATACGAGTCACTAGTAGTTACGGCGTTTAAACGTTGATAGTCAACGCAAAGTCTCGTACCGCCATCCTTTTTCGGTACTAATACTACCGGCGTGGCCCACGCACTTTCGCATTCTTCGATGATGCCCTCCTCCAGGAGTTTATCTAGCTCGGTTTTCAATACCTCTCTCTTTGCAGGTGACATCCGATATGGTGGCAGTGCGATGGGTGCATTATTTCCTGTGTTAATGCGATGCTCAGCGTAGGCTGTAGGCTCTCCCCCCATTCTGAAAGTATCCTTCCTACCTTCTAAAAATTCATCCAGTCGATTGCGTTCATAATCCGCTAGCATCGTTCCTTCATCTGGTCTCAAGTTTTCACAAAAATGAATTTCAATACATTCTGTACCTGTATCTTCAAAAAGCAACTGCTGTCGTGTGCTGTCATTTGCAAAATACCATTCTTTATTGTGAAAATCTAGAGCGATTTGTGCATTTATCAAAAAATCGATACCTAACAGAGTTTTATTAGGTGCATCAGGAAAAATTATAAACTTTGTAGGCACCGTTTTACCTCTTATGTGTACATCGACTAAAGTTGTCAACACTAGTTCTGTTCTCCCAACACCATCAGCGAATTTTACAGAAATTTGCTCGGACTTAAAACTTTGTCCTTTGTTTTCTAAAAGGTTGTACAACGTTGTACCAGCTATACTTTGTTTAGCACCTGTATCTATTAACCCTTGGCCCTCATGACCTAATATATTAATACGTAGAACAGGTCTGGGTTGAGGTGAAATAAACGTGTCTAAGGAAGAGAAATCTAGCGAAGATGTTACTGTATGACTACAAACTGGGCAGTTGGCTCTGATAAAACCCGGTTTCCCGCATCCGTAACATGATAACGGGTTGTTTACACTATTTCGCGACGAGTTCGAAGTGGATGCTCCGACGGTAGCACTAATCGTACGCGGAGAACTCGCGGTTTCTTTCGGAATTGTCGGTGTGTCTTTAGATTGTTTATCACGTAACTTTCGACACTCGTCCTTAGAATGACCCGGAACGCGACAAAATCCACATCGCGGACGTTTTTCGTAAGTTTGTCGATTGTTTGGAGTTTTGTTATCGTCAGAACAAGGTTTCTCAAACACATCTTCGACCTTTCGTGCCGCCGTAAGCAGCGCGGTAAAAGTGGAAACAGAATCCCTCGAAATCTTCTCTCGAATCCCCTTGTTTAATAGTCCGTACACCATATCCAACTGGATCTCTTCTGTAAGGCTGCCTGGGTCTAGTTGTGCCAGAACCGCCCTACAACGACAAACAAAGACATCTACTGTTGTTTTTTCGTTTTGCTCCTCGGCAAATAACTCGCGGTACACGCGATAAGCAGGTTTTTTAGGACCGAACGTAACTCTAAGCAGACTAAGAAGTTCCTCCCATGTCTTAATAGTGTCTTTGACGCCTTGATACCATTTTGCCGCGAAATTATCGAAAAGCATACCGATTCCCCGAAAAGCATTCTCGTCCGACACTAATGCGCAATCTTTATAGATTTCGACAGCGCTGATGAAAGCATTAACGTCGGTGTCTTTGTGTCCATCAAAACGCGAATGGCATTTCGATAGGTTGCCACTTTGAACCGACGCCGGCGAAACGGGAGCACTCTGTACCGCTAATTTCGATAACAGCTCTTTAAATTGTTCGTTTGTCAATACTATGTTTTGAGCCATGTCGTTAATGTTTGTTGCCACCGATCTATTTGAAATAGAGTCCGACTTAGAAATAATTTTTATGGTACTCGAATGTTCAATGTTTTGCGTGGAACGCAAATTGTAAAAATGATTGGTCATGCAAAATTGGAATGTACTTGCCAGTAAATAGCTCTCCTGTGTCCACGCTTGGATAAGGGATACCTCCAACAGCTTTCTGCATACCACCTGTACAATTCTTGGAACAGCTCTAGCACTAATTCACTTCCGAGTTTCACAAAACACAAGGTTTTTACACGTAACCGAAAGCAATCAATCGTTTAATACATAATAAAAATACACAGAAGTGTCTGAATAACTAAAACGAATCACTTTGTTATTTATTAACAAACAAAAGTCCACTTGATTATTTATTTAACCAGCGAAGCACTTAATATTATTTTAACTGGAGTTAGCGAGGTTATAACAGTGAAAATAGTCCGATTAAGTTATCGAAACTCACTTTTCACGCGAAAGAGTGTCCAAATATGGCTGAAGCACGCTTTTTCATTCAAACTACCGAAATATACGATTTATCGCGAAATCCCCAAGCCACGAGTTGGGCGACAATGTGAAGATTACTTAGGGTAATGATCTCAGGTTGTAGGGTTGATTATAAGAAAATCACGATAATCGAACAAAAGGTGTATTTTCGTCTATACGTTACAAGATCTCAATGCTAACTAACTAAAATAAAAACAGCAAACTGAGAAAGGTCTTTTGTATCTTTCTCAGGTAAATACATCCGTTTCCATCGATGCATTGTGCTACCTAAAAACCGTTGGTTCCCGGAAAGTCTTATCCTATGGTACGCGTCTTACCGACGCGTTCCCTACATAGACGGCGTAGAAGGGATCGTTTTGTTACAAGTCCTAATATCCACAACAAAGAAATCTATTACAATTCTTATTATCACGAATAATCTTTACATTCTCTAGATAGCAACAAATTTAACTATAACCGCTTCGTTTGATTATAATGTAAAAATCAATTCTGAGTTTTCTGGATCAGAACTTATAATTTATTACTTATTCAAAATCGCGCAACACTGTAAGAAAACGGTTTGTCCGAAGAGTAAAAAGCTTGCAACAATTTTGATACTCGATTCTAGATCCTGACCCGAATATTAGCGGCGTGTAATTTGTGTTGATAAACTTGAATCGCGAAATGGCCTGTTTATTATCGGTGGCAATTATGTAGTTCACTTTTTCAGCAATAAAACGACACTAGCATTTGTTTCAAGCTCTATTTTATTCTTCCAAGAAATAAAGTCATCATGGTTGGAAAACTCTATTGTATCGTATTCAGAGGCGACTTTACCTATTGTGCAGGGTGTGCGGTGCACACGGGCGCCGGCATGTTGGGGGCGCCGAGCGCCAAAGAGCGGGTCCTTTACTATGTTTCAACATAAAATAGGCTTTAAAACGATTTTTGGACGGCGGGCGGCAATCTTTTGATTCGTTTGAAGACATATCGACAATGATTTCGAAATAGGTTGTGGAACCTATAAAGGTCAAATTGCTTGGGACTTGCCGGGCATTTTCAAAGGCGTTTGTACACGTGTCGCGGGGTAATTTTGCGAAATAAGCGTTGACGGAATGGATTATGTATTATGTTTAAGTTAACATGTAAATATAAAGTAAAGCGGCTTTTCTTTTGATTAAAATGATTTAAAAGAAAGATTTTCTGTTATTACTACCACAATTATTGCGACTTTCAGCGGAGTCAGAGCTTCTCAAAAATTATCCGTATTAACAATTTGTTGTTGGTTTTTTTAGTAATACTGAAAATACGTAGTTCATCGTAGATTAGATTCGGGTAGGTTGTTCTGACGCTGTAAATACCTATTGGCTCCCGCCCTTTTAGTCCTTGGGCCCACATATAAAATTATTATTAACGACCACACCGTCGAAACTTTTTGTACTTGTTATTTGGGTGGAGTCGGACAAATTTGGAGCTTGGCGCATTATGGTAGTGGGGCGTTTGTCTGTCAAGCTGTCACGAAGTTGTCAATTTTATGCAAGAAAAAAATTTATAACCACATAGGTCATTTTATTTTAATTAATGGTTTTTATCATATCAACAGCGAAAATAATTTTGTCGGACAATAATATTGGTCCATATGACGCGTCGGACACGCTGAATATGTCAAATTTATCAAAATAATTAATTTATTACCATATCACTAATTTTAACAGATTCTAGCCTAAAACATTTTTACAATAATGTGGTAACCTTGTCGGACAATTTTCAGAGGGTTTGCGCAGTCGGATGCGTCGAATATGTCAATTTCCCGGAATTTTTTTATTTACAACCATTTTTCCGACAAAAATAGTAGGATATAAGTAATTATATTCTAAAGCAAAAAATCTAAGTGTCCGACAAAAATATTAGGGCAAGTCGGACAACATAGTCGGACAAAAAATTTAATTTTTATTAGTAAACTATACTCTTAAACTATGCTGGGTTCGTGCATCCTTTATTTTCACAACCATTTTTCCGACAAAATTAGTAGGTTACAAGTAATTATATTCTTAAACAAAAAATGTAATTGTCTGACAAAAATGTTGGGGCAAACGAACAGAAAACTTAATTATTTTAGGTTATCGACGCCCTTAAGAGAAGGCATTGTCAAAAAAATTTTTAAAACAGTTTTTCTCGGTTACTTTTGAATCGATTTAGCTGAAAATTGGTACACACACTAAGTACAACATTTAAAAGAGCCTGACGTAGAGTTGTACCCAAAATTTTCCAAAAAAAATTCCGACAAGAGGGAAAATTTTGGAAAAATTTTGATCTGAAAATTTGTGTACATAGGCCTTGAACAATGACGAACATCGTTCTGTAGTTTCTTTTCTCGAATTTTCAAAAAAAAATTCCGACAAGAGGGAAAATTTCGGAAACTTTTTTGAAAATTTTGGACCCATTATTTTTGTCCGACAAGTGATCTAATATGGATTACACATGTAAAAAAACAGTACAAAATAAAAATGACATATGTGGTACTAAATAAAAAAATTCCAGGAAATTGACATTTTCGGCGCATCCGACTGCGCATATGCCCCGTGAAAATTGTCCGACAATGTTACCATATTATTGTAAAATTTTTTTATAGTAGATTGGGTTAAAATTAGCCATGTGGTAATAAATTAATCATTTTCATAAATTTATACATATGGCCTACGCGTCATATGGCCCAATATTTTTGTCCGACAAAATTGTTTTCGCTGTTTATATGATAAAAACCATTGATTAAAATGAAATGACCAATGTGGTTATAAATTTTTTTTCTTGCATAAAATTGATAACTTCGTGACAGCTTAACAGACAAACGCTCCACTACCATAATGCGCCAAGCTCCAAATTTGTCCGACTCCACCCAAATAACAAGTACAAAAAGTTTCGACGGTGTGGTCATTAATAATAATTTTATATGTGGGCCCAAGGACTAAGAGGGCGCCAGGGCATCAACTGCACACGGGCGCTACATGGGCTAGAGCCGCCTCTGATCGTATTGCATAGGAATGCTATGAGAAGTTTCATAATGTTTAATAAAGTCCTTTTTAAAAGTTGCATGATAATTACACAGAGAACATTTATGATGAAATGTTTTAGTTTCTGCAGAAACTGATACATTTGTGTGCACTTTTTTGACATGAAAGTTTAAACTTACTTATATCTAAATTAAAGGGGCAATTGCATCCAATTTGTCGGGATGCGAACTTTTTACATGTCTTTTTAAATCATGTTTATGTTTATACACTTTTTCGCATTTCACGCACTTATTAATTCTTTCCACACCTAACATTTTCGATGTCAAGAAAATGAAATACATACTCAAAAGCAAACACAAACACACAACTGTAAACAGTAGAAATGATTGAATCGGAAAATTGATCTAACAGCTTCACTGTTCAATTGGTAATTATACAAAGAGTCTACATTCTACCACATCCAATAATATTTTAATATTAAATATCATGTAACCGCAGTAAATATCGGTTTTTATTATCACTAACTAGTCTTTTCAGCGTTTTAAATAACTCAAATTTCGTCGATGTTTATATAGGCAACCCAAATTACACGCCGCTACCCCTCGGGTCAAGATTTAGACAGAATAATCTTACTCGGACCGAAGAGTGACTGTCCTTGAAAATTTTTCAAATAAAGAACAGAGCTCCTGTTAGATATAAAATTTTTAATGGACTGCGCGTACGTGCTAAGGTTATTGCAACTTTAATAATTATTTTCAGTGCAAAAAAAAGCCTGATCAATGTTCAATATAGGTGATCATTGGTCAGCGCTTTATTTCCTATCGAATACAGTCATTCGTTTTAAAGATTTCGATCAATGAGGTGCCAACATCTTTTTTTTCGTCCTTGAATTTTCAACCCTTAATAAAAAATAAACTACAGGTGATCAAAATCTGAAACCTAGTGATCATTGCTGTACAAACCGTGAGCAAAAGAATGGTATAATTATTTTTACGAAATTCGATCAATGAGGTGCTAACATCTCATAACCAATACGAACCTTACGAACTGTCAACACGACAGTTGTCACTGTCAGTGTTGACAGTTGACACTGTCAGTGGTGACAGTTTGTTGATAAACACATACAAAACAAACAAATAAACGTAAACTAAACATCACTACTCTAAACTATAACCTATCTATAATTATTTATTATGTGTTCAAGTGTTTACTGCTTTTATTATCATGAATATTGATAATATTGTATTAAAAATGCATTTCTGATTAATATGAGCTTTTATCTGAAACCGCCTAGAGGAATTGTTAATCTACATACCTTGGAAGCATGTGTAAAAGAAAGACTTACATGTTACAAGTTTCTAAACAAGCAAAGTTTAGAAGTAACTCATTTTCAATATTTAGTAGAAGATAGTTCCTTAGATCGAACAGGTCATTTCATTTTAAGATTAATTGCTTGTTGCAATAAGAAATTTAAGTATGATTTTATAGAAAATGAGGTAAAACTTTTCGAAACACGACTATGTTCTTATGATATACAAGATTTAAAACTTTGCCTCAAAAGGTTACTTAAACATACAAGAGAAACTCTAAACATAGCTACCAATAAAACTTTATTGCATTTACTTGCAGCTTTAACAAGAATACTGTTATTTATGCTAAGGAATGCTTATTTAAACCACATATTTAATGACTGTGAAGGTTGTAGCCTTTTTACAATTGAAGGTATGTATGCACACTATCATTATCATTAGGTACTCTTTTTATCTAAGTATACTTATATCAAAACATACTGGCAGGTTATGTAGAACTGTAGTTTTTCTTTTCAATTCGTAAATCATAACACATGATGTTATATTCTGTTTATTTCTTGGTTCCTTGTCATCCATCTTTTGTTTCTTGTGTATGTCTGTAGAAATATATTCCTCTTTCAAAAGTATTATTTTGTAAGTATTTAATCAGTTTTTTAATATCTTCTCAGGATCGTGTATCACTCCATCTATCCACCTATCATACCTAAAATTTCTTTTCATCATCATCATGGGCTCTACCTTGCTCATTCCTTCCTAACCTTCTCATTGGTTTTGCAATTTTGTACTCTTAACATCCATCTTCTAACTTCTACCTGATCCTTAAACTGTGCTTTGGGCCTGCCCTGCCCCTCACTCTATCTGGTCTGTACTTAAACTGCGTTTCGATGGCTCCATCTTGTTCATGCTCTCTAAGTTGTTTAGCCACTGCAGCCTGTTTATTTTGATTGACCTACCAATACTGGGTTCAGTATAAAAGGCAGTAAAGCTCAAAATTATAGCACCTACACCATTATCTGTCTTCCTGCACACCTTTATAAATATGTCTGAGGATTTTACATGTAAATAGCCTAAACATTCCTCATTGCTTTTTGTCATTGTTTACATTTCTGACATGTAAGTGATGATGGGCTTGATACGAGTTCTGTGTCAAGATTTTTTCGTTATATTTGTGACTATGTTTGATGTTAAAAGTGTCTTTAATCCATAATATGCTCTATTTGCTGGATATATATTATGTTTGTTAATTTTGGCAGTTACAATATTACTTTGGTTGATTTTTGAGCCTATATACAGAGTGAGTCTGTAATTTGGAATAAATTCAATAGTTGAAATACTAATTGTTTTTTTGAAAAATACTCAGATCTGTCGATTAGTATTTCAAATCTAAATTTTTTACATACAATAATAATGTATACATTGTGACCCAATTTAGAGATATGTTATGATTGATTTTCTTAAATGGCAACACTGTCATTTTGATAGCTATTTTGATAGAGTGTGTAAAGTTATACATAACTGCTAAATGTCAAATTTTTATTCCCTACCATTTACAAAAAGTTATGTATAATTTGGAATAAATTCAATAGTTCAAATACTAATTGTTTTTTTTTGAAAAATGCTCAGACCTGTCGATTAGTATTTCAAATCGAAATTTTTTACGTACAATAATAATGTATACAGGGTGTTCCAATTTAAAGATATGACGTCATCGTTGATTTTCTTAAATGACAACACTGTCATTTTGATAGCAATTTTGATAGAATGTGTAAAGTTATACATAACTGCAAAATATCAAATTTTTATTCCCTACCATTTACAAGATATGCCATATCTCTAAATTGGGACACCCTGTATACATTATTATTGTATGTAAATTTCGATTTGAAATACTAATCGGTAGGTCTGAGCATTTTTCAAAAAAACAATTAGTATTTTTGAACTAATGAATTTATTCCAAATTACATACATAACTTTGTTATTTTTATTATCTTGTAAAATGGTAGGGAATAAAAATTTGATATTTTGCAGTTATGTATAACTTTACACACTCTATCAAAATAGCTATCAAAATGACAGTGTTGCCATTTAAGAAAATCAATGATGACATCATATCTCTAAATTGGGACACCCTGTATACATTATTTATTTATTTATTTATTTTACGGATATACCATTTTTACAAAAATAGGACGTCAACCTTTACAAATCATAGGTTCAATAGGTTGCGTTAAGAAAACAAACCAAAAATTAACATTAACACATTCGCGGTCATGACTGCATATGAAGTCATTTACTCCATAAGAATACGTGTATCAAATGACAGCGTGTCCGCGAATGTGTTAAACAACATTCAATAAAAGTAGTAGCTTAAGTTATTAAATAATGCTCAAAATCTCTCAACTGATTTCTTAAATGTTGCTATAGATATTCCAAATAACTCTAAACTATTGCTGTGCTCATTGGCAGTTCGTAAAATTCTTGTAATGGGTTCATTTTGACCATAATTTGTAGTGTGGAATGGAATGTTCAAAATCTCAGTGTTATGAGTTCTGCTAGTATTAACATTAAAACTTATTAAATTTAGTAACTCTGGATCTTGAACATATCCATTGATAATCTTCAAAAGATAACATAAATCCGCTTGACACCTTCTATGATGTAGTGGTGAGATATTTACTATTGACAGTATATCCATCATATGTGTATTGCTGTCTAATAAAACCAATCTTGTAAGCACATACCCTCAAGACTTTATTCTGAACTCTCTCGATACTGTAGATGTCACTGTTATATGAAGGAGACCAAATGAGAGAACCATACTCTAAAACTGATCGGACTAAACTAAAGTATAACATTTTTAAAGTTTGTACTGAAAACTGATTACAGTTTCTTAGAATAAATCCCAACATTTTTAAAGCTTTAGCTGAAGTTTCGTTAATGTGATATTTAAAAGTTAATTTAGAATCAAAATTTATACCTAAATCGTTAATATTATGACGTGCCTCTAATGGTACATTATTTATACAATAATCATAATTTACAAACTCTCTTGATCTTCCAAAAGTAATTTTAAAACATTTTTTTATATTCAAGTATAGCATGTTTACCTCACACCAACTAGCTAAGCTTTTAATATTATTCTGTAACAAAGAGGCATCAACTAGGTTATTTACTAATCGAAATATTTTAAGGTCATCAGCAAACATTAGAAATTTACTACTTTTAATCACTGAGGATATATCATTAACAAATATATTAAATAAGAGAGGCCCAATATGAGACCCCTCAGGAACTCCTGAGGTTACAGATATTTGGACGGCGTTATGCATAACTCGACCAAGCGCCAAAACATAGTTTTGAGATAAATGGCTTCAAAGTTTTTCGTTTCTTGGTTGCTTAATGGTCGCTTAATGGTAAGTGGATTAATGTCGCTTGCTTTAATTTTGTTTTTCTTAGTAACCGGTAACGTGACAATAACAGGGATTTTTTCCAAGATAGTTTTAGCTATGTGTCACCAGAATCCGCTGTTATCTTGATATTAAAGAAATGGCGCTTGGTCGAGTTATGCATAACGCCGTCCATTTGTTGAGATAAACAATTTCCATATTTAACATACTGACATCTACCAGATATATAACTACCTATCTACTCAATTATTTTACCACCAATTCCATAGCCTTTTAATTTAGCAATAAGCAGATCATGGTTAACTCTATCGAAGGCTTTAGAGAAGTCTGTGTAGATAGCGTCAACCTGACCCTTCTGTTCAACTGAATTAGCAATGAAATTAATATACAATATTAAGTTCGTACATGTAGACTTACCTTTAGAAAAGCCATGTTGTCTAACATCAATTATATCTTTAGAATTCCATGTCAAAAAGTTATTTACAAGGCACTCAAAAAGTTTGGGTAATACAGATTGGTTACAAACCGCTCGATAATTTTCAACATCATTTTTATTACCAGACTTAAAAATTGGTGTTAAATAACTAGTTTTCCAAAAATCAGAAAAGATGCCAGTACTCAATGAGGAATTAAATAAGTAGCAGATAGGTTTTACGAGAGTAAAAATGCATTGCTTGAGAACATAAGCTGGCAAACAATCTGGTCCAAGCGATAATTTCCAAGGCATCTTTAAAACACTATCAATTATGTCTGAGAGCTCAATACTATAATTATTCACATTTACACTCTGCTGATAGTTAAAAATTGGGATCTGATTAACTTTAGAGTTAGAATATGTAGTTGAGAAAAACTTACTTAATAAATTAACTACGCCTTGAGCATTATCACCTGTACTATCACCGTAGAACATATTAGACGGCAGATTATAACTTATACGTTTATTATTGATATACTTCCAAAAATGTCGAGGATTAGATAGAATCCCATTCTCAATATTATTCAAATAGTTACTATAACATTGAGAGGAGACTTGTTTACATTCATTTCTTAACTGAGACAATCTTAAATAATCATCCCTTCTACCAAATAATTTGTACTGCTTATGTATTTTCTTTTTTAAATATATCAACTTCCTTAATTTACCATTAAACCAAATCGGAAACGAACTTGTTTTAAATTTTTTGATCGGAACAAATAAGTCAAAACCGGTATACATAAAATCATAAAATACTGCTAAGCTGTAATTCACATCATCTGATAAAAGTAAGTCCCAATTAATACTTGCGAAGTAATCATTTAATCCGACATAATTTGCATTTTTAAAATCATAATAAAATTCCTCGTAGTTCAGTTGTTGATAATGCTTTTCAAAACCAGTTAATTCTACAACTATAGGCGAATGATGGATACTATATTATCAAATAGCGAATCAAGTGGAATAACTACATCAACATTGTTTAAATTTGTAAATACTAAATCTAGAAAGCCATTACGACTGTTAGGTATAGTGTTTATTTGAAACATGTTAAAATAACCAAAAGAATTTGCCAAATACACAGCAGGAGAGTCATCAGGACATTCAACATTTAATCCAAAGTTGTCATTACTCCAGGAAGCATTTGGTAAATTATAATCACCACACAGTACCAAGTTTCCACACTTCTCCATAACATATTCAACTGAACTGCAATGTAACATGTATACATTTAGGTCGGATGCAGGAGGGATATAAACTCCACCCATAACTATGCACTTATTATTAATTTTCAGTGATACAAAAATTTGTTCTACTTCACAATCAGGGATTATCACTTTCTGCGCACTTATGTCATTTTTAACAGCAAATCAACACACCTCCACCCCTAGTTTTTCCTGTAGAAGCAGGATTGCGATCATTTCTAAACACATTATAACCAATAAGTCCTAATTCTGCATCGCTATAATCACAAGTTAACCAAGTTTCCACCAAAATGATTATATGATAATTACATTGAGCTATGGCAATTTCCAGAGACTTTAGTTTAGTTCTTAATCCACCAACATTTCGATAATAAATTAATAAAGGAGGTGAGCTTATATGTTTCGTTGTGTCTAGTTTTTTGTGTGGAATTATCATTTTTGCAAATTTCAGGTATACCTTTAACATATCGTATAAATAAATCTTTCTCACCTTGTTCTTGGCGTTTTTTGAGGTCCTCTTTAACTTTATTGAGTTTGTTGAGATGCTGGGGAGTTAGATTAGAATTTATAAATATCTTTTTTGCTTTGACAACGTGAATCTTATTTTTTAAAATATTCATTACATGAAACGAATTTGTTAGTACAATTTTTAGGGAACGAGCACCATTTTTGTTTTTCTTACCAAATCTAACAGCTTTGACAACTTTAATATCCTCTTGAGTAATATCCTTGAAAATTAAGGTCACAGTAGCCAAATCATCAGAAGCAGCATTTCTTCTATCCACAGATTCACCTAGATTATGAATGATTAAGTTGTTCATTCTCTTTTGTCTTTCAAATACCTCACAACCTCATTCTGCAGTTTTTCAATTAATTTGAATAGTTTTGGAACAAGTTTCATTCCAGATTTACATTCTTGGCACAAAAACTGCAGAACACGATTCTTCTTTAACTCCATAACCCTAATTTCTGATGAACACAGACCAGAACAATAAGTATCTTTGTGAACTGGGCGGTCACAGCTATCACAATAAAGCATTTCTTCTTCAGTACCATCTTTCTTGCATTCCATACACTTCATTTTCTAAATTAAAATTTAAGAACCGGTCCTGTACACTAACATTATTATTGAATGTAAAAAAATTTCAATGTGAAATACTAATTGAGAGGTCTGAGCATTTTTCAAAAAAACAATTAGTATTTGAACTATTGAATTTATTCCAAATTACAGACTCACTCTGTTATACACTCCCTTAAGCGTTGGTTTCCTCGAAAGTGGTGCCGACAAACTGCGACCATAACACTGCGATGAATGACGTCATAAAAAACTGTACCATGCAAAATAATAGCGGTGGTTTCCAAGGATGCGTTAGAAGCCACCGCTTGCTGAGTTTGCACATTCCATTGCCGCAGTGAAGAACCTTGAATTTGTCACCGTAATCTGACGTAATTCATCGCAGTGCTACGGTCGCAGTTTGTCGGTGCCGCTTTCGAGGAAACCAGCGCTTTACTCGTTTGAAAGTATGTATATGTTCCAACCTGTAGATCCTTGGATTTTGTTACTAGTACAATCATTCAAGCTTAAAATGGATCCAAACCTCACAATTCTAATTGCCTTTTCGATCTTCTTGACTCTTCAAACCTGACTTGGTCGCAAAGTATACTTTTTATTTTTAAAGGTTGAAAACTACCCCTTACTCTACTCTAATAAATTGAAAACTAATGAATTTATTTATTTATTTATTTAAAACACGGGATAACCCCATTAACAGTTAAATTACAATACAACATCAGTTAGGTAATAATTAAAGCGTAGGTAAATTAAAGCGGTAATGGGCTATAATTATGTATGTTCAAATATGTTAAATGTTGATTGTTTTCAATCATGACTTGATATATTTTGATATTTTACAGCTCACCAACCCTTAAAAACAACCCCTCATACCAAGATTATTTAAAAAATATGATCAAGAAACATGAAATTTTTTTATTTTGGATCGGAATAGGAGAATTTTTTTCCTTAAGTACAATAAATCTGACACTTAATTTTTTTAATAATGCAACCACCAAAACCACCCCTAAGAATGAAACTTAGGAAAAAATTGAAAACTAATAAATGGAAGCAGTTATAGACATCAATATGTTTAAACATGTTAATTTTGCTGTTTTTTTACAATGTAACTACCCAAAACTACCCCTCATACAGTTATTTAAAAAATGGCTGAGATTATGAAATCATTTTATTTTCGATCTTAAACAGAAAAAATATATTATTTAAATATAAAAACCTGATACATATAAGTTTTTAATTTGATTCAACCCCTAAAAACTACCCCTTATCATAAAAACTAGGGAAAAAATCTTTTTGAAAGCTTGAAGTAATGGAATTCGTTAAGAAAATGAAAATTAATTGTTACATATGATATAATGATAATATACGGATTTATAAAATTTGTATCCAATAAAAATATACATTTGAGGGAAATTAAACTTTTTAAACTTCACATTTTGATGATAATGAAAAATTGATGAAAACTAAGTACATATAAAATTAATATGATTTTTAAAGTATATGTCAATAATTTAACTTCAACTTCCAAATTCGTCTATTTCTTCTGCATCAACTTCCTTTTCTTCTTGGTCGACAGGAGGACAATTTTGGCAGCTATCACCAGAACAAGAACCGCAAGATTGATTGCAATATAATCCAAGTTTGCGACACCCACAAGTTGAGCCACATCCTTTTTTGCAATTGGAAAATATCATTTTAAGTAGTTCTTCTGGTACAGAAATATCCTTCATTTTGTTTGGTACCAAGATGCCCACTTTTGTTCATCCCCAATCAGCAAAATTGAGAGTTTTGTTGCCCGATATGTAAATACAAAGCAGACACTGCATGTATAAAAGAATAAATACTCAAAATAACATCAAAATTTAGACGCTCCGTAATTTTCTAACATTATCTCTAGAAAAATGTATTTGGTTTTTTAACAATAACTCTTCTTCCCTTTAAGCTTTTTGCATTCACTGTCACATCATTTTGTAGAGAATTTCATTAGCTATACGAGAATGAGAATTGCAATCTTTCTAAACCCGTTTGTTCAGAGAATTTTAATGTTATGTATGTATACACCGTTCTTAGGCGTCAACGCCCTTCGGTAGGGATCTATGGAGGAGTATCACCAAGCCGGAAGCCCTTATCCCTTCCCGTACCGCTCCTCCATAGGTCGATCAGACGCCAGTTTATTCCAGACCAAGCCGTAGACTCTATTGAGTTTTATACTACGGCGTTGGCCTTTTATAAATTTCATGACCTAGCTGAGGCTCGAACCAGCGACCGCAAATCGCAAATCCACTAAACTTGTCGATCGACTGAGCCCCAGCTAACTGGACCGTCAAGACCGACTTGACCGAGAATTTTAATGTTAAAGGGCTAAAAAGACGCTCCATTTGCATTGAAATCAATACTTTAAACGTTTATATCTCGCTTAATTTTTAAACTACGTGAGTTATAAAGAAAGCAAAATGTTCAGTAAAAAAGCTAAATTTTTGGTCACAACACTTTTTTCCATAAATCCAATAGTGTTTGAGATATTTTGAAAAAATAACGTATTTTTTGAAAAATCGAAAAAAAAAAAAATTTACTTAAAACAAGTTTTTTCAAAATGTAATTATTCTAAATAATTCAAACTTTTGGAACGTGTTGTCGGAATATAAATTAAGTTAATTTTACATGGGCTACGATTAATATTAATTTTGCCGCACATGGCATACATTTTACTGTCATTTTTTCTTTTATAAATTCGAGGTATTTGATTAATTTTCGTCATAACTTGCTTAACTTTCATGCTAGAGGCTTTTATCAAAGCCTATTTTGAAGGTCTAAAAAAGTACTTTAAAAATGTTTATTAACATTTTCTATGAAAAATAATAATTTTTCCGGTATTTGAGCTCGAATCTTTGCATACATTTTATGAAAAACAAAAATTTTTTTTTCAATGGCTCAAAGTTGCTTAACATTATCTAAAAAATTTATCAAAACTGACTAGTTTCTTTGTTTTTTTTATAAGCTTCAATTTTAATAAGGATGATTTTTTCCTGAAAATGCGTTGTTTTCGAGTTATTCGCGAATAACTATTGAAAAACGTGTTTTTTTGGAATCTTCAAGCGCGAATAACTCAGAAATTATGAAGTTAAGTAAAAAAATTATTTTACATTTTCTTCATAAAATTCAATAATTCTCTATCGATTTCCGGTGTCATTTTGAAATTTTAAATTTCCACCCCGAGAAAGGGTGGCATTCAACCCCGGGGTGGAAGCATGCATTGGCACCAAGTCAGGTTTGTTATTTGCATAATTGTTGAGCTACTGTAAAAATTTCAAACAAATCCATGAAGGCCTTTAGACTTGCGAGGTGAACTGCTTGAATGAATGTACTATACTTAAGTAGCCCCATTCTTTTTGCTGCTACTTTCGATGCAGTGAATGATTCAACCTGGTCCTCCTTTCTTCTTGCACTGATGTCAATGTTGAAAATTTCTTTCACCATTTCATATTCAGTCTTCCTCTTGTGCTTTGTCCAGGAACTTGACATTAAATAATCTAACCTATACTCTAACTATAATATCACTATAATAATAGGTAAATATTGTTATCACAAATATTGTTATCACTATATAGGTAACAATAGGTGCCATAAATTTTTGTCTTCAATCTTAATATAAATAGTCATTATCTCATCATCATTCTCTTTGCTTTATCTAATCACTGTGTTGGACGATCATAATTTTAACACTATTATAGTCAACGAATCCTAGAACCACCTGAATCCATGCTCTCCCCTTTTGGAGGCAATTGGTTTTAGACCTTCTTTTAAATGCATTCTAATTTAATTTTTTTTGTCACTCGTTCATTTAAGGATTCTTATTTCTGCAATATTCATTTTTTGTTCATCTTTTATTTTTGACTTCACACCTCGTAGACCCTTTTGACCTCGTAGAACCAGAGTTATAGCCAATGAAAAATAGGTTCATATTCGCCAAATTTCAAATAGGCTATTTCAACGTGAAATATCCAAAAAATAAAGTACTTTTTGGGAAAACCTATTATAACTTTTTTAAAGTGTTTAAAAAAAGCTTTATTTCTGTTTTTATAAAAAGTTTCTCGCATCAAATTTAAGCAAGTTACGCTCAAAATAAAGTTGTTCCCTTTTGTTTTGGCAAAAGAAATCGGGAAGATCACCCCCTAATTGGCAACCTAAATGAAATTAATCGTTACCGCTCCACAAATTATTTAACTTAAGTTCTGTTTATATGATATGTAAGTTTCAATGACTCAAAGTGCTTATTTTTGAAAAAAATTGGTTTTAAAATAAAATTTTTAAAATTTTTAATTTTGAAAAATATGTTTTTTTTTTCAAAATAACTTAAAAATTGTTAGATACCAAAAATTTCAAAAAACAGAAAAGTCAGTATTACTTTTCTGAATATCTTGTATTTTTTGTTTTTCTGTAAGACAAAAATTGATTAAGATTTGGTGTTTCTAAATTTACATACACTCGTGATCAGTGACTTGTTCAAGCCCTTTTAACTACAGCTCTTGCAAAAATAAGGACTTTGAACCGATGAAACTTACAGATCATATAAACAATACATACACGAGTAAAGAAACTTGTGAAGTGGTAACGATTAAGTTCATCTGAGATACTAATTAGGAGGTGATTTTCCCGATTTTTACCAAAAAAAGGGACTAACTTTATTTTGAGCGTAACTTGTTTACTTTTGATGCTAGAAATTTTTTTTTTAAAACAAAAATGAAACCTTTTTTAACTACTTTAAATAATTTGTAATGAGTTTTCCCCAAAAAGTGCTTAATTTTTTGGTTATTTCACGTTAAAGTATTCCATTTGGAATTGAACGAATATGATCCTATTTTTCATTAGCTATAACTCTGCTTTTACCAGGTATAGAGACCTAAAATATACACATTTTATTTCAATTTTTTGCGGGCTATATTTTTGCTAAGAATGTTTTTTTCGACAAAATACTTACTTTTTGAGTTATTTGCGAAAAACCGTCTAAAAGCGCGGTTATTTTGTTGAAAAATGAACATATTCACTCGCAAATAACTCAAAAAGTATTGACTTAATGAAAAAACTCTATAAAACAAAAGTTACTTAAAATTAGTCAATTTATCCATTTCCGGACTTACTTTGGACGTATATTTTTTCACCCTCCAGAAGGGGTGAAAGCCACCCCCATGGCAAAAGCACACATCGGCACAATATCACTCTTTTTCTTTGTCTTGTTAGCTATGTATATGCCAAATTTCATGTCAATCCAAGTGGTTCTTTAAAATTTAGAGGTTTTGCAATATATTACCGTTAAAGAACGTACCTACTATTTCTGAAATTTCCTATATATGTATATGTAAGTATCTTTCAAATAAAACAAATTAAATGAAATAAAACTGCATCATCACCATATATTTGACTCCTATGAATGTCCCTGTATCTCTTGAATTTGGACTTTTCTTGTTTGAAGCTTATCCACCAACTCTATGGTCTCATCTACCAGGCACTCCTGAGTATATAATCTTTTTAAACTGAATAGTTCTGAAACCATTTTCTTCAACCATCTTGAACATAGATATTTTTTATATGTGATTTAACTACAGTTCATTGCAATGAAAGTTACATTTTATGCTTGCTTTTATTATTCAATTTTTAATCTAAAGATGGTTTTCAAAAATTCTGAAATAAAAATTATGAATGACTAAGTTTTAAATGTTTATATGAATATAATATAATATACATGGTGTCCCGAAACTCTCCTGACAAACGAAGACTGGAGATTCCTCAGATAATTTTAGACAATTTAACCCAATTCACCTAGCCCGAAAATGCTTCCCAAGGGAGCTAGAGGTCTTTAGATGGCGCCTTGTAATTAGTTTTTTTTAAATACCTCTAGTCCAGAAAGCCACTGCGCATCCGCTAGGAAAAATATTCCGATTCGGATTTCTTGCACAATCTTACTCAAAAAGGACCCCTTTTACCAAATGTGCACGTTGCCAGGACCAAAAGTGGGTCAAAAATTTTTTAAACGTTTTTTTTTGTTTTTTTCCTAAAATTATTTTTTTGCATGAAACAAAGTTTTGTTAGTTTTTTTGGATCATTCCAAACAGAAAAGGTCTGTAGTGACTTTTCTCCAAAGTTGATAATTTTTGACATATAAGCGATTAAAAATTGAAAAATTGCAAAATGGGCCATTTTTAACCCTCAAAAACCATTTGAAAAACTGAAAATTTGAATGTTGCCAAGGTAGGTAGATATTCGTCAAAAACATCGATTGATGAAATCCCGAAGAGTTTTTTGCAATACAATATTCAAAACTCCTTTGCATAGAACACTGTGCATACAGTATGGTGCAAATGAAAGGAATAAATTCGTTATTTCGTAAACTGGCGACCTTAAGAAAAAATCCCGAAACAGGTCGATTTTTATTTTTAAGTTATGATATTGTGGCATATATGGTATACTAGTGATGTCATCCATCTGGGCGTGATGACGTAATCGATGATTTTTTTAAATGAGAATAGCCTCAATAGACTCATAGTATGCCAGCTCATTTGAAAGGTTCTTTAATTCTCTATTCAGTTATATAAACATTTACATAATTATTTATACAGGGTGTCCTGTATACTGTCCTGTAAATTTTTTGAACACCCTGTATAAATAATTATGTAAATGTTTATATTACTGAATAGAGAATTGAAGAACCTTTCAAATGAGGTAGCACACGACCCCTATTCTCATTTAAAAAAATCATCGAATACGTCATCACACCCAGATGGATGACGTACTAGTATACCATATATACCACAATATCATAACTTAAAAATAAAAATCGACCTGTTTCGGGATATTTCCTCAAAGTCGCCAGTTTACGAAATAACGAATTTATTCCTTTCATTTGCACCATACTGTATACACATGCAACGGTGGAAAATAGTGTCGAGCACGCTTTATTAGCAATTAAAAAACAAATTAGTTTTGAATATTGTATTGCAAAAAACTCTTCAGGATTTCATCAATCGATGTTTAACGAATATCTACCTACCTTGGCAACATTCAAATTTTCAGTTTTTCACATAGTTTTTGAGGGTTAAAAATCGCCCATTTTGCAATTTTTAAATTTTTAACCGCTTATAATTGTCAAAAACTATCAATTTTAGAGAAAAGTCACTACAGACCTTTTCTGTTTGGAATGATCCAAAAAACATAACAAAACTTTGTTTCATGCAAAAAATAGTACATTGTTTACCGGGTAGGAAAAGCTTAACATTCCTGGACGACTGTGAAGATTGCTAAGTCGAGGCGCAAGCCGAGACTTAGCAACACAGAGTCCAGGAATGTGGCTTTTCCTACGAGGCAAACATACTATTTTTCCGCAAATCGTTTAAAATTCGACAGATATTGATTGATTAAAAAAAAACGCGATAATTTTATTCCCAAATAAATGGTGCTTTGAAATTCCTAATAAAATTACTTGGGTTACTATGGAAACGTATTGAGGTTGAATTGTCAAACTTGACGCTTATAAATTTAATTGCTGGTGTTCTCGAAAGTAAAATGATAAGTGATGATGAAATTTCCATTCCTGGGACTCCTCCAGAGCTGGTTGAGGCAGTGAATACTGCTTCATTAGAATTATTGCCAAAGAAATCAAGAGAAAAGTACGAAAATGCATACAGACGTTTTATGGATTATCGCATGAGTAAAAATACGAGTTCTTTCTCAGAAAATGTTGTAATGGCATACTTCCTAGACCTTTGTTTAAAGATGAAATCTTCAACATTATGGGCCAATTATTCAATGCTGAAGTCAACCCTTGCACTTAAACACAATGTAGATATATCTACATACTCAAAACTTCGTTCTTTATTGAAACGGCAAGCTCAAGGTTATAGGGCAAAGAAATCTAAGATTTTAACGAAGGAAGAAATTGAAAAATTTATCCAGGAAGCTCCAGATAAAGAAAATTTAATGATTAAGGTAATTTACAAGGTTTTAATAGCAATGTGTTTTCTATCATTTATGTAGAACACTAACAACTGTACGGAAATATCATTTCCTTACAGTAAGGAAGTCCTGACTTTTTCTTCAAGAAATTTTGACAGGAATGTCAAAATTTCCTGGCGATTTGCGGAAAAAATAATTTTAGGAAAAAAAAAAAACAAAAAAAAAACGTTTAAAAAATTTTTGACCCACTTTTTCCAGGCAACATGCACATTTGGTGAAAGGGGTCCTTTTTGAGTAAGATTGTGCAAAAAATCCTTATCGGAATATTTTTCCTAGCGGATGCGCAGTGGCTTTCTGCACTACTCCAGATGGCTTCCATTTAGAAAAACGAAAACTGCGCTTATTTATCTTCCAGAGATAAATTGATTCCATCAGTTACGAATTTCTAGTACCGGTCATATGCGTCCGTTTTGGGTAGGACACGGTTATTTTATCGTATCACTTTTTTGTCTTTAACTTTTAAACATTTCTGACACTGGATTATTAAATTGTGATGTATTAAAAGGTACTCTTGCTGTAAGTCGCTAAGATGCACCGTTTTCTAGAAAAATCGATTTGAAAATTTTTCGTTCTTTTTTATTTGAAAAAGATTTGAAAAAAAATTCAAAATAAAACGGTCTGTTTTACCGACTTAAAGCAAGAATAACTTTTAGTACTAGAATACCTTATAATTTAATAATCTAGTGTTAAACTTGCTTAAAAATTAAAGACAAAATAGTCTACAGTGAGGGAGAAAGCCCTTACTTTATAATATAATATGTATCATAAAATGTATATAATTTAAACATAAGTAGATCGTTGAAGAGGTGTTGTTTCTGTAATAACAAACAAAGCGAAGGTTGATAATGTAGCAAATTGATGTAGTTTGTTTGGGTAACTTTGCGAATAAGAATCGTTACTCACGTATAATCTAATTTCAAAGTCCAAGATAAAGGAAGATATAAAAAGCCCTAGGAGGGGTTTAAGTAGAGATTATTATTATAGTTAGCATTGTTCGAGATGGGTGTCTGAACGACTACCCCGTGAAGCAACACCTCCTTAAGCCTACGCTTATGGACGTTGTATCTTTAAATAAAAGTATAGTGTAGATTCAGTGTTTTTCCTAAGTTCGAGTGTTGGCCCTCTTTTCGTCACTTAGAGACCAACACGACAATAGTTATGCGAAATAATAACCGTTGACCTGCCCAAAATGGACGCCTGTGATCAGTACTAGAAATTCGCAATTGATGAAATCGATTCATGTCCGGAATACTCGTATAAATAAATATAAATATCAGTTTTCGTTTTTAAAAATAGTTTTTTTGTGAAAATTTTTTTCAAATTGAAAAAACGAATAATTTTCAAATCGATTTTTGTAGAAAACGGTGTATCCTACCGAGTTAAAGTAAGAGTACCTTTCAGTACTAGAATACCTCATAATTTAATAATCCAGCATCAAAAATGCTTAAAAGTTAAAGACAAAAAAATTATGCGATAAAATAACCATTGTCCTACACAAAACGGACGCCTATGATCGGTACTAGAAATTCGCAATTGATGGAATCGATTTATCTCTGGAAGATAAATAAGCGTACCAGATTTCGTTTTCATAAATAGAAGCGTTCTGGAGATATTTAAAAAAACTAACAAGACGCCATATTTCAAGAGGAATCTCCAGTCTTCGTTTGTCGAGAGTCGAGAGAGTTTCTGGACACGTATATGTTTATATTATAAACATTTACGGGTTAAGACTCTTCATAATTTTTTCAGAATATTTTGAAATTGTTTTCTGAATTGGAAATCAAAACTGCAAAGTGAATATAACATGTGATTTTCATTACAAATCAATAAAATTGTGGTTCAATGCCTTATACAAATATCTAAGTTAATTTTTTTATCTATAGTAGATTTAATTCCTGTATTCCTGAGGTACTCATCACTTACAGATCAAAGCAAAGTATGAAAGAGTAGAAAATTCATAGCTTTTTAATGATACATTGTTTCTCAGTTTATAGGTCATGGTTTTGAACTGTTACTTCCTGATTTCCTGTCATTTGCTGCTGCACGACTTGGAAAAAAAAGTATTATTAGAAGCGATGTGAGGCTGTCTTCCTGACTGATCTCTTAGCCCGGCCGCACATCAAAGAAACATGAAACGTAAATTACGTTTCATGGAAATAAACCACTGCTAAACAAATATATATCCGGCCATTTATGAGACTCTCCGAAAATAAAAATGTGTCATGAGCATGAATCACACTCGTTTCATTAGTAGGCGGACTTTGAGATGTTTTTAGCAGTGTTTTCTTTTCATGAAACATGTTTTTCGTTTCATGTTTCATGTTTTTCGTTTCATGTTTCTTTGGTGTGCGGCTTGGCTTAGACAGGGCGCACATCAAAGAAATATGAAACGTAAATTACGTTTCATGGAAATAAAACACTTCTAAACAAATATACGTCCGGCCATTTATGAAAGTCTTCGAAAATAAAAATGTGTCATGAGCATGAATCACACTCGTTTCATTGGTAGGCGAATTTTGAGATTTGTTTAGCAGTGTTCTATTTTCATGAAACATGTTTTACGTTTCATGTTTCATGTTTTTCGTTTCATGTTTCTTTGGTGTGCGGCTTGCCTAACTTTGCCACTGTCTTAGATGAAGAAATATCAGGAAGCAATAATTCTAATTATCTATAAGCCTACAAAACCATAATATATTATACTTTAGGGAAATAAGCTAAAAATAGACCATGTTCGGGACACTCAAATATCCAAGTAGCTGACTACTTTTTTAGTTATTGTAGACCTATAGGAAGAAAACCTGCCTAATTCCCAGCCTAGAGTTCGCGTCCGTTTTTTAATTACTAACCATTTAGTACAAAAAACGCGATTTTTTCGATTTTTTGCACCCCATTAAAAGGCTAAATACATATAATTACAAAATTTAATTTTTTAGAACATTGAAAAACCTTCAAAATGCCGATTTTTGAAAGTTAAAAAGTTGATTTGTTGCTACGTAAACGGAAAAATAAGTGAAAATCGTTATTTGTTAATATTTTTTACTAAAACTACCTTAGAACCGTTTAGAACTTTAGTATTTCACCCAAAGTTGGGTATTGGGGTACTTACCAAACCCATTTGACATTAAAATTTGAGACCGATTCATTAACCCTTTCACGCTCTCTGGTAGCTATACAGGGTGCGCCAAACCTCTGGTCTTCTTTGATTACGGCTAAACTATGAGATATACAAAAAAATGTTTATAACAGAACTAATGTGTATCAAAGCGGTCTATAATTTAAAATTATTTTCAATTATACAGGGTGAGTCAGAACGACGGTATGAACCAAAGTTGTATTTTTTTAAATGGAACACCCTGTATATTAAATCATTTTTGAATATATTATTTAAAAATATGAAAAATTTGTATAAGGTCTTATAGGTCTAAAGTTAATAATTTTCGAAATATTTACGTTTTTATTGAGAAAAATGGTAATATTTATAGGGTTGTGGATTATATTTCCAAGGAAATACAAATTTCGTTGATAGGTCAAAGTTTTTAAAATATAGTGTTATTTTTAAATAATTTAATATTTTTTACTTTTAGCCATAAAATATATAGTGTGATCACTATTTGCAAATACAAAATTTTCTCATTTTTTTTAAATGGGACACCCTGTATATTACTTTTGAGTTTTGTAGTAAATATTACAACCTTTCTTTTGGTGTAAGGTTGTATGTACCTAGCATGTTTCGTTTTGTAGATATTTAAAAAAAAACTATAGATTTTACGTGTTGGCGGATTTTTTATTTAAAAATTTTTTTGCAAAAAAAATAATTATAATCTGGTTTTAGAAACATACACTAAAATATAAAATATGAAGATAAAAACGTAATTAAAGATTAAAATAAATCGTATGCTAGTACAATTCAATTGAATTTAATAACTTTAAATTATTTTACAAAAAATATTTTACCATATTAATGAATGCATAAATTAGTTACTAAATTAAATAAACAACCAAATTTTAAATCAACCGTAGTAATTTTTCTACTACAGCAACTTTCCTGTGCCAAATTAATTGTTAGTTAAATTGTATTTAGTTAAACTTTTAATTTAGGTACCTTTTAAATTTACTTACATACATCTTGAGAATATAAAAATTATTATAAAGTATGCTTTGAAACAATTGAATGTTAAATGTATCATCCAAATTATTTATTAATATAAATAGTATTTACTGGTGTCACAAAAACTGGGAATACTTTTGTAGTTGAAATTTTTGTAACAATTTTTTTTTATTTTAAATTTTAATTTTTTAACCGAAACATTTTTGGATATGACATTTGTTTTGGGTGAAACCATTAGAAATTATTACCAGATTTTGTGACACGAGTAGGTACATAGATACTATTTACTTCTTAAGGTGATACAGTAGCGATCAACAGGTAGCCAAAACGCGTTCCAAGATTGCGGCTGTAATTTTGAATATTTTTTCGAGATATTTGGCACACCTATTCGTAATATAATAAAGAATGGCGGTACAGAGCCCAATTTGAAAAATATATTAATATATGGAAATTACTCTGTAATTAAATACAATATTAAAAAAACGAGCCTGTACCGCCATTAAGAAGAACAAAAAAATACACTTTCTTCAAATAAACTTTTTTATCCGATGCCTAGATTTTGTGTCATTTTGGAACTACTAAAATTTTTTATTTCATTAGTAGTTCCAAAATGACACAAAATCTAGGCATCGGATAAAAAAGTTTATTTGAAGAAAGTGTATTTTTTTGTTCTGCTTAATGGCGGTACAGGCTCGTTTTTATAATATTGTATTTAATTACAGAGTAATTTCCACATATTAATATATTTTTCAAATTGGGCTCTGTACCGCCATTCTTTATTATATTACGAATACGTGTGCCAAATATCTCAAAAAAATATTCAAAATTACAGCCGCAATCTTGGAACGCGTTTTCGCTACCTGTTGATCGCTACTGTTTCCTCTTAATATACTTCCATAACGTTCATTTGTTTCAAAGCATACTTTATACGTTCTCAAGATGTAGGTAAATTAAAAAGTTATTAACTGATCTTACTCGTAAATACAATATAACTAACAATTAATTTGGTATAGGAAAGTTGCTGCGGTAGAAGAATTACTACGATTGATTTAAAATTTGGTTGTTTATTTAATTTAGTAACTAATTTATGTATTCATTAATATGGTAAAATATTTTTTGTAAAATAATTTAAAGTTATTAAATTCAATTGAATTGTACTAGCATACGATTTATTTTAATCTTTAATTTTTTTTATTTAATACGTTTTTATTTTCATATTTTATATTTTAGTGTATGTTTCTAAAACCAGATTATAATTATTTTTTTTGCAAAAAAATTTTTAAATAAAAACTCCGCAAAAACGTAAAATCTATAGTTTTTTAAAAATATCTACAAAACGAAACATGCTAGGTACATACAACCTTATACCAAAAGAAAGGTTGTAATATTTACTACCAAACGCAAAACTAATATACAGGGTGTCCCATTTAAAAAAAATGAGAAAATTTTGTATTTGCAAATAGTGATCACACTGTATATTTTATGGCTAAAAGTAAAAAATATTAAATTATTTAAAAATAACACTATATTTTAAAAACTTTGACCTATCACATAAATTTTTATTTCCTTGGAAACATAATCCACAACCCTATAAATATTACCATTTTTCTCAATAAAAATGTAAATATTTCGAAAATTATTAACTTTAGGCCTATAAGACCTTATACAAATTTTTCATATTTTTAAATAATATATTCAAAAATGATTTAATATACAGGGTGTTCCATTTAAAAAAATACAACTTTGGTTCATACCGTCGTTCTGACTCACCCTGTATAATTGAAAATAATTTTAAATTATAGACCTCTTTGATACACATTAGTTTTGTTATAAACATTTTTTTGTATATCTCATAGTTTAGCCGTAATCAAAGAAGACCAGAGGTTTGGCGCACCCTGTATATACCATAAGCAATTACGGCTTATTTTGTCATCAGAGTTGCGGTGAAAACAATCTTAAATAGGCGCAGTCGATACACTAAATGCTTGCTGGTAGGTGTGAATACCGAAAACCTGTATGCGGCGTGGTAACGACGTGCTTTTCACAAAACTGGTATGATAAGCTACCAGCGCGCCTTTCTGCGTTTATAACAGTTTATGTAAAAAATCGTTCAATTTTATTTTTGCTTTTTGCACAAGTGTCATTTGGAAGAAACTACTAGGACAAAAATTGAAGGTAAGTGTCAAGTGTATTTTTTTATTATTTTTAACTAGCAGATAATTCTTTAAAAGCACTGGAATAGTTATTGCAAGAATAAATATGTTTTTATTTATCTCGGCGTACAAACACTTTTTATCTCTTAGTTTTGAAACTTATGCAAGTTATTAAACAATATTGTGGCAACAAATTTCTATAAAAATCTTGTTGTTTGACATTAGCGATAGGAAAATATTTTTAATCATTTTGAGGAGTTTAAGAAATAAGAGGTTATTTTTTCACATACTAAACCAACAAAATCTCGAGATCGTAGTTTACGCACAATACTAAATTTTTTACGGATACATTAAAGCAAAGTTTAGTGTTTATTTGCTAGACAAGGTTCGATAAGACTTTAAATTATTTATTAGGCCTACTTGTCATTACAATTTTTCTAGTACATTATTAAGTTTGGTTAGATTTCTCCAGTACATTATTCCTATGTTTTTTTAGATGTCTAGAAATCGACCGCTTACAGAAGCTGAACTCCAGTATATAGTAGATCATCTAAGTAATAAAGAGTATTGTCTTTCCGAATTTAATGGTGATGAGGATGGCGATTACAATTTCCCTGAGACAAGCTCAATTTCCAGAACTCCGTCACAATCCTCGACTACTATATAGTATCGACAGCCAGCCGACATGTTCCAGTACTTCAGTACAGCTCTTGAAAAGGGTGCGCCAATGTACTCTTACAAGAAAGACAAAAATAATTCTAACGGAAACGAAGATTTTGGTTATTCGGATCAAGATTTGACTTTGATCCAGATGACGGATTTGGTTTCAAACACAACAAGTTGGCTAGGTTATTTCCTAAAAACATTTTTTCTGATGAATACGACGAGGATAAACAACTGTTAACATTACCTCAAGCAACAAATTCCCTAACTCCTGCCGATAAAGATGAGAATGCGGAACAAGCTCCTGTTCCTTCAAATCAATCTTTTGTGTGGTCCAAGAAAAACGTCCCCAATCTTCTTTTCGAATCATTTGATTTTACTGAGTCTTCAAGTGTCAATGTTGGCATTAATTCAAGTAAGCCAATCGACAAAAAATCGAACCTCTACGCTACCCAGAAGAATTCAATACCACTGATGCAGAAACTACTGGAAAACAAAACTTTTGCTTGTGGCACTGTAAGGCAAACAAGAAAATATTTTCCAAAACAAATAATTAAGTGTTGATAAAGAGCTTTCCCAAAATTAGTCAGATTCGGTTAGTTCTGGGAAATATATGTTTAAAAGTGGAAAGATTGAGGCGTAAAATGTGTTAGTGTTATCAGCAATCTACATAATTTTCAACAAAAAACTCAAGTTTTGAGAACAAACAAAACCGGAAATAGAGATTATGTAGGTACCATGTCCTCAGGCAATAGCGGATTATAACAAATACATGGGTGGAGTAGATCTATTCGATCAATATCATGCTAACTACTCCATCGCATGGAAATCAAGACGTTGGTGGGTAAAAATATTTTACTACCTTTTAGACGCAGCAATAGTAAACAGCTATATTTTATATAAGGAGACTCTGAAAAAAAAAACTCAAGTGCTAAGCCTATGACTGCATTACAGTTCCTAGCATTACATTGAACTAGCTGATAATTTGATTAGCACTTTTACTTTCAGAAAAAAGTCTGGACCTCCATCAAACTCAACTTTGAATGCTGGTTCACACTTACCCACCAAAGGAACTTATAGGCGCTGTGCTCTTTGTGCTCCATCTAAAAAGAAACAAACGCGCAGCAATTTGATTTGCCAAGTTTTTAACGTTGCTCTATGCAAAGACTGCTTTGCACCCTACCATAGTAGATAGAAAGTTCTTAGATAATAAATTTAAAATATACATGTATTTAGTTTTTTTATCTTTTCAAAATAAAGTATTTTTTTATAAATTGTTGTAATTGTTTTTACCGGTCGCTGTATATACCATTGCCCACTAAGTATTAGTTGTTTGTCAAAATGCACACTGGTAGCTATATATACCACCCTTTCCAGCCCTTCTGGCACCGAAAATTTTTTTTAAACATTTTTTGTCTTGCTAATGATGCATAATGAATTACTTTTACTATTCAAAAGTATAGTTTTACAAAAACAATAGTTCTGTCCGTTAAAGGGTTAATTAGTTTAAAAGTTATGCTATTTGTTTATCCCAAAGACCTTTATTTTGCAATAACATAAGACAGAAAATAATGAAGATAGGGCAATTCTGCGTATGTCAAATAAAAGTATAAAAATTAATACTATCAAATTGTACTAAAAAAATATAAAATTATCTAATATGTATAGTCAAAAATCCTAATGCCAAATTTTTGAAATTTTGAATTTTATAAACATTTAGAATAACTTTAAAAATATTGTCCGTAGAAACAATCATTTTACATATTCCAAAAACTGGTATTTTACACGAATTTTTAGAAATGTAGTTCAATTGGTGACTATTCGTGGTAATTGAAGGGGGAGCCGACAAATGCACGAGTTCAAAAACTTAAAAAACAACTTAAAGTATCATTTTCTATATCTCGGGATCTACTCAATAGATTTTGATCATTCTTTTTTTAATTTGTTTGTAATTTTTGTGTACCTTACAAATCTGCAATTTGTCTAGAGATTTATTAATTAATAAACAGTGTAATATGTTTAAACAATTTTTGAAAAAATAATTTTTTCCCAAAAATGCATGTTTTAATCATACTATCATTATTAATCATAGAAAAAGTTAAGGTATACTTTAATAAATAAATTATCTTCAATAAATAATTATTTAATAAAAATAATTTGTTTCTTAAAGTGTACTTTAAAATTTTATATCATCATTAATGACACTATGATTAAAAAAAGAACATTTTTGTAAAAAAATTATTTTTTCAAGAATTGTTTAAACAAATTAGACTGTTTATTAATTAATAAATTTATAAACAAATTGCATATTTGTAATGTACGTAGAATTTACATACAAACTTAAAAAAGAAGGATCAAAATCCATTGAGTAGATCCGGAGATACAGAAAATTGTAGTAGTTTGAAATTGCTTCTTCGGTATTTGAACTCTTCGGATTTGTAGGTACCCCCTAGTAACCATTTGAACTACATTTTTTAAAATTCGTAGAGGGTCCTGTGAAAGTACAATGTTTGTGCAAATTTTTTAACAAAAAATACAAATCCCATTCTTTAAAATGGCATCAATGAGATTCCTTAATTATTATAAACAAATTAGCTGTGGATTAAAAAAATATTTTTTAAATAGGAGGAGTAATTCAAATTTACCGCACCGTAATGCTTGCTTGTAATTGGTCCAACAGCAAGCAGGCTTACTCCACTAAATTATGAAAATTTGACATTTGTATAATTTTGACACTAATGACATTTCAAATTAATAGTTTAATTAAGTTATATCGGCGATTTTTTGTGTTTTATGCGATATTCCTTTAATTTTTAAATATTTAGTCTGCATTTCTATAAAAAACAGTTGTTTTAGAACTCTTTAGGGACGTATTAGTATAGTATAATATTTATGGATTACCGTCGAAGGCCGATATGATCAATAAAAAAAGAAGATGGATCTGCTTATTTTTCTAGTGACATTATTGCGTGTGAATCTAGAAAATGAACCATAGCTTTTCGAATGTACAAAAAGATTTTTTCTACGGATAATATTTTTAAAGTTATTCTAAATGTTTATAAACTAAAAATTTCAAAAATTTGGCATCAGGATTTTTGACTATATTAAATAATTTTTTTATCTTTTTTTAATACATGTTGATAGTATCACTCTTCTACTTTCATTTGGCATACGCAGAATTGCTCTATTATCATTATTTTCTGTCTTATGTTATTGCAAAACAAAGGTCTCTGGGATAAACAAATAGAATCGGGACACCTCGAATCTCCTAAACCTGTTAGTCCTGTCCAATTTTAGTGATTTTTTTAGTATGTTATAGCCTTATTCTTTAAGAATCTCGATGTAGTAATATTGTTGCTAAACTTTTAAAAGTCATTATATAACGGGTGTAACAATAATACTGTGTTTTTTCCTCAAAGTTCGGAACACCCTATGGAATATTCTAGTATTTAAATAATATTGAAATTAAAACTCAATTGTAGCCTTAGCCTTTCTTAACATTTTGCTTTGTGACTTATTCACTTTTGTTGGATAATGAAAAAGTTAGGTACTTTGACAACTAGCCATGTTCTTCATCAATGCAGGGTGTTTCTAAATAAGCGCGACAAACTTTAAAGGGTTATTCGGCATGAAAAAATAATGACCGTTTCATTTATAACCATATGTCTGCAAATGCTTCGTTTCCGAGATACGGGATGTTGAATTTTTTCTTATAGTCCTGTCGCCAGGGGGGGGGGGTGGTACAACGGCCTACCCAATTCAGATGGACTTACCCAAGTGTTTTTATGTATTTTGACCCGTAGAACACGAATTTTTTGGGTAACAGTTGATCCGGATGTCGATAAGATTGTTATAAACAAAGAACTTGAGGAATTACATAACAGCGATTTTTCGTAAACAATACATTTTTTTGTATTTATTGGGTGATTCTCAGCAAAAAATGGTCTTATAAGTTTTTTCGTAGGATGCATAGTTTTCGAGATAAACGCGAATAAACTTTAAAAAAATCGAAAAAGTTCAATTTTTGAACCCGAATAACTTTTGATTAAAAAATAAAATAGCAATTCTGCTTACTGCATTGGAAATTTCAAGTCAAATTCTATCGGTTTTGATTATTGGCATTGCTAAAAATTAAGTTGTTATTTGTTAAACAAAACCATAAACACATAGTGTTTCCCGTGCCCAATGCATGCGTTTTAATGTACATAATCTCCGTAGAAGTTGTCTGTATGCGCGCCTACTCGTTCGATTTCAAATGAGAAATGCATTGAAAACATCATTCAATCACTATGTGCTTATAGCTTTGTTTAACAATAAAAAAATTAATTATTAGCAATGACAGTAATCAAAACCGATAGAATTTGACTTGAACTTTCAAATGCGGCAAGCAGAATTGCTATTTTATTTTTCAATCAAAAGTTATTCGGGTTGAAAAATTGCAATTTTTCGATTTTTTGAAAGTTCAACCGCGTTTATGTCGAAAACTATGCATCCTACTGAAAAACTTGTAAAAACATTTTTTGCTTAGAATGACCCATAAAATACATTTTTTGCTGAGAATCACCCAATAAATACAAAAAAAATGTATTGTTTTGCAAAAAATCGCTGTTATGTGATTCCTCAAGTTCTTTGTCTATAACAATCTTATCGACATCCGGATCGACTGTTACCCAAAAAATTCGTGTCTACGGGTCAAAATACATAAAAAAAACTTGGGTAAGTCCATCTGAATTAAGGAGGCCGTTGTACCCCACTGGCGACAGGAATATTACACACTGACGATTTATTTATTGCTCTAAAACCGGTTGAGATATGCAAATGAAATTTGGTGGGTTTTAAGAGGAAGTTATTGCGCATTTTTTGACGTACAATTAAAATTATGTATTTTATATTCACCATTGGCGTGCATACGGATCATATAACCCGGTCATATACCCTGTTTGCACGCCAATGGTGAATATAAAATTTTTAGTTGTATGTCGAAAAATGTAAAATAACTACCTCTTAAAACCTACCAAATTTCATTTGCATACCTCAACCGGTTTTAGAGCAATAAATAAATCGTCAGTTTGTAAGAAAAAACTCAACATCCCATTTCGAAAACGAAGCATTTACGGACATATGTTTATAAAGCAAACTGTCATTATTTTTTCATTTAGAATTAATCCTTAAAGTTGGTCACACTTATTTAGAAACATGTATTGATGAAGAACATGGATAATTGTTAAAGTACCTAACTTTTTTATTATCCAGCATAAGTGACTGAGTCAAAAAACATAATGTTAAGAAAGCCTAAAGCTACAATTGAGATTTAATTTCAATATTTTTTAAATGCTAGAATATTTCACATGGTGTTCCGAACTTTGAGGAAAAAACACAGTATTATTGTTACACCCGGTATATAATGACATTTACATGTTTAGCAATAATATTACTACATCGAGATTCTTAAAGAATAAGGCTATAACAGACTAGAAAATCACTAAAATCGGACAACAGGTTTAGGAGATTCGAGATATCAAAAATGACTCATTTTTAAGGTGTCCCGATTTTTTTTGGCCAGGAGTGTGTATCAAAAGTTATATTTTATTTTTGTTCAAAATATACTTGATTTATTAAAAAAAAAACTATTAAGCAGACAACAGATATTAACTACTCTTACATTTAAAAAAATTATCTCACATACATGAAGACTTTAAGAATGAACTGAAATTACTTTAATGTTCATTCAGCATGCACTTTACACGCCGTTTCTTATCGACTGGTAATGTAATAAATATTTTATTGGCGGTTTTTATTATTATGTAATAACACAAAAATGTGCAAGTTCCCTATTTTTTGCGTTTCTTTCTTTTACATATGCTCTTCTCTTTCTTTTCCTTGTAATTCCCTACTTTTCTACTTTCACTGGATAATATTTGTCTTTAATTTATATTCTGCTCACGTATAATATTTAATTTTAATATTTTTTTCAGTTCCTTTTTATTTTTGTTTGCCATTGGTTGCAAAACTAGAAGTTAATTTGGTAAAAGGATTTGCGGAGATTCCATGTTATCTTTGGAAAAAGCTGCTATTATCTTTGTATGAAATTTACCTTAATCATGTTATAAATCATATGAGCTCCAATGAAAATGTAGCTTATGCTTTGGAAGATCCAAGGGTGAAGGAAATTTGGAAACATGTACAAACTTACAATTTAAAAAATGGCATGGGAATACAACTACATCATGAATACAAAATAGATGTCCTAAATATTTTTGAGCAAGCTAAGTTATTTCCATTGTGCATGCTAAATCTATTTAAAGTATTGGAAAAGAAAAATCGACTAGCTCATAATGATAGGTAAAATATATTTAATTATTATTTAATTGGTATACATTATGGAAAGAGAAGTTATATCCTTATAATATGAGTAGGTATAATATACAGTATGTCTGCGTCACTTGGAACCATATTTTATTTATTTATTGCTAATTTACAATCTACTTCAATACAGTAATAAGTAAATATGATGTATGTTCTTGGGTTATGGCAGGTGTCGTCCATTGACGACTCTCTGGAATTTACCTAGCAGCTAGGTCTTCTGGCCAAAGTCTTTTCAGACGTCTGTCAACCAGTGGGGGGTTGAATAATTCATCTATGAGATGGTTTGGGTGGTCTGTGGTGCGATTCATGTATCTTCTAGAGTGGTCAGCAATCACATCATTGATGAAGGGGATGTTGAGGTCTGCATGAAGGGTTTGGTTTGACACATACCATGGGGCTTTAGCTAACATACAAATAGTTTTTGACTGGAATGTCTGTAGTATTTTGGTGTTGGATGGTTTGCTACAGCCCCACAGCTCGATTCCGTATGTCCACACTGGTTTGAGTATTGTTTTATAGATGGTCAGTTTGTTTTCTAATGAAAGTTGCGATCTTCTGCTGATTAGCCAGCTCATATTTTTAACTTTTAGGTCGTGGTGTCGTCGTTTGGCTGCAATATGTGATTTCCAAGTAAGTTTTTCGTCTAGATGAAGGCCCAGGTACTTTACTTCTGTTTTTATTGGTATAGGTGAATTATTTAGGTGTAGTTGTGGACATCTAATTCTTCGATTTGTAAAATTTACTTGACAAGACTTGTTTGTGTTGACGTTTATTTTCCAGCATTTAAGCCAGTCTTCTAGTTCATTGAGATGATTTTGCAATTTGTTAAACGCTAATATTTCGTTGATGTCTGATTCTAGTATACCAGTGTCATCCGCAAATGTTGCCATTAGTGTATTTTCGCTAAAATAGGAATATCAGCAGTGAAGATTTGGTAAAGGAATGGTCCAAGTATACTGCCTTGAGGTACTCCGGATTTTATTTGGTGGTAGTTGTATAATGGTGGTAGTATAATTTAAGGAGGAGGTAGATTTGGTCAGTTAGCTGAGTTTTTATTTTAAAGAGAAGACCCTCGTGCCACACTCGTATCAAATGCTTGCTGTATATCGAGGAATGCTGATAGACAGATTTGTTTCCCTTCTAGGCTCTCTTTTATTTTGTTGACTAATCTATGGCACTGTTATATGGTTGAGTGATTTGAGCGAAAACCAAACGGATGATCTGGGATAAGGTTTTCTATAGGTATTATTGTTACTAATTGATGGATTCGACCGTTACTTGATGGAAGTTCATTTTATCTCACAATAAAACACTGAAAAACGTTTGTTTTTCTATACTTCCACAAAATTTATTACAACTATGTTATTACTACAGCTGTTTTGGCAAAGTGCCTTTCTCAAGTGATATATTTTACAATGTGTTTGCCTTTTTAAGTCTTTAACTGAAGAGGTTGAGGAGTGGGGAGCTGTTTGTCTCGAGTTGGTCATTCAGAATTATATCTGTATTTTTCAATTTATTAATTTCCATTGATTCTAAAAGTGATAGCTTAAGGCCTTTATTTTGAATATGTAGAATTTGAAACTCTTCATTGAAAGAATGATTATGATCTAGAAGGTGAAGTGCGTATGTAGAAGTGTCTGTTTTTTTTATTGTTGAAAGCCCTTTTGTGTTCTGCTATCCGTTTGTCAAAAGTTCTGCCAGTTTGACCGATGTAAGTTTTCGGACAGTCACCACAAGTTAGTTTGTACACACCACTCTGTAGTTGCTTTCTCTTTCGGCTTTTATTGTTTTTAATATGTTTGCTTAAGTTGTTGTTAGTTCTGAAAGCTGGTGTTATTCCTTTCTTTTTTATGTATCTGGCTATTTTTGTTGTTATTTTGCCAGTATATGTGAGAGAGCAGAAGGTACTGGGTTCTTTCTGTGGTGGTGGATACACTAATTTCAAGGCTTTCTTATGCAGTTTTTGGTTTAAAATGTTGTTAACTGTTTGTTCGTTATAGCCATTGTTTACTGCTATTTGTCTAATGATATTTAGAAGTTATTTTTTGTCATAGGAATTTCTGTCAGTCTATGTATCATGCTATGGTAGGCTGCTAATTTGTGTTGTGTAGGATAGGATGATGAATTGTGTATAGTTGTGTCAGTATGGGTAGGTTTATGATATACGGAGAACTCATGTTTGTTGTGTAGTCTGGTAATCGATAAACCATAAACTTTCTAGATGTAACGATTACCAGACTACACAACAAACATGAGTTCTCCGTATATCATAAACCTACCCATACTGACACAACTATACACAATTCATCATCCCATCCTACACAACACAAATTAGCAGCCTACCATAGCATGATACATAGACTGACAGAAATTCCTATGACAAAAAATAACTTCGAGACAGAACTAAATATCATTAGACAAATAGCAGTAAACAATGACTATAACGAACAAACAGTTAACAACATTTTAAACCAAAAACTCCATAAGAAAGCCTTGAAATTAGTGTATCCACCACCACAGAAAGAACCCAGTACCTTCTGCTCTCTCACATATACTGGCAAAATAACAACAAAAATAGCCAGATACATAAAAAAGAAAGGAATAACACCAGCTTTCAGAACTAACAACAACTTAAGCAAACATATTAAAAACAATAAAAGCCGAAAGAGAAAGCAACTACAGAGTGGTGTGTACAAACTAACTTGTGGTGACTGACCGAAAACGTGCATCGGTCAAACTGGCAGAACTTTTGACAAATGGATAGCAGAACACAAAAGGGCTTTCAACAATAGAAAAACAGACACTTCTACATACGCACTTCACCTTCTAGATCAGAGGTTCCCAAACTATTTTTTCTCGTAGACCACTTTAAAAAATATATTGGTTTCGGTGGACCCCCTGCTGCTACATGGGGGGGGGGGGGGGTAAAAATAAGACATTGAAGGTCTTTTTCGTCTTATTTTCTTTTATCAATACAGTGGAACCTCGATAAGTCGGATTAAACGGGACTGCGGCCAATCCGGGTTATCGAAAATCCGGGTTAGCGGGATAATATGGTAAAAATTAGTAAAATACATATAAATAATAAACAAATACACATTATAAATGCAAAAACTTGAAATACATATGCACAGTACAACTAAATTACGTACAGTTCTATACAGTATTGTTTATTTCTTGGTAAAAAACTCAGTCAAAATGAAAAAATGTTTGTTTTGTCTGATGAAAATCTGTCCGGGTTAGCCGGACTTCCGGGTTATCGGGGGCCGACTTATCGAGGTTCCACTGTATATCATTTTAAGCGATTTTACAGTGATTTTGAATCTATATAAACAAATTTGCATTTTTTATCGTAATTTATCAATTGAAAAAATAATGTTTTAATAGAAGGGTTGTCCAAAATGTGATTATTAGGCATTATAACAAGTTTTTTGTTTTAAAACAAGTTGTTGATCAAACTTTAGAGTAGATAACGTTAAACTATTGTTTTTTCCATTTTCCTCCATTCCCAAAATACATGTTCTTCTATGTGGCTGAAAATTTGCCCACAGATAGCCAAAACACAAGACTTTAATGGTTAAAAGAAAAAGAATTTGTATAGTTTTACAATACAAGAAAAGTTACATGCAATAAAGAGTCAAAATTATATAGTACAGTCGGGTTAGCATTTGATCTTGCTTGCCGAGCTACCCAAGCAAGATTCTATTTTTCTAATCTTAATGGGGTCAATAGTGTAAATTTAAAATCGCGAATAAAGGAGAACCGTTTTTGATCAATATCTCCGCCATAATTAACTTTTCGACGTGTAAGGGCTGAAGTTGTGAAAAATATGATTTCGTGTAATTTATTCTATTATAAATTTTTTTGTGTCGTCGATATTTTCCGAGTTATGGGGGAAAGAGTGACAGTTACAGCATAATTATTGAATTATCTCGTTTATTATTAGTTTTATAACAAAAATGTACCTATACAAAAATGGAGAGAGTTAAATTTTATACAATTTTAATTTCTTTCATGTTTTTGCTAAAACCAATATTTCAGGTAGTACGTATGCGGTAAAGGCGCGAGCATAAGTACTGATTGATTTGATAGCAGTGGTTTTTGTTCAATATCTCCGCAATTCTTAACTTTTCGACAAAAATGGTAGGAACTGAAATTGATCCAAATAAATTGTGTTTACAATAATTATTATAATTTTCTTAACCATTTTTTTCGTATGATCGATATTTTCCGAATTAATTGTACTTACAGTAGACGCCTATATTTTTGACTCTGATATTATTCCACGTATTTTTTTTGTATTGTAAAACGATACAAATTCTTTTAACCGCTTAAAGTTCTGTGTTTTGGCTATTTGTGAGCAAATTTTCAGTCAAATCGAAAGACATGTGCTTTGGGAATGGAGGAAAATGTAAAAACGGTATACGTTTTTTACACTAAAATTTAATCAACAACTTGCTTTTTAATCAAAATAACTTGTTATGATGGATTATAATAACATTTTTGAGTCACTGCTATTAGAATTTTATTTTTTCCATTGATATTTTACAATAAAAAATGCAAATTTTTTAAATAAATACCAAATCGCTATAAAATTTTCGTGGACCCCCACTTGCAACTTGTGAACCCCCATTTTTAATTCACGCCAACGTAGACCCCCGTTGAGTCCTTCGTGGACCCCTGGGGGTCCACCTGGACCACTTTGGGAATCACTGTTCTAGATCATAATCATTCTTTCAATGAAGAGTTTCAAATTCTACATATTCAAAATAAAGGCCTTAAGCTATCACTTTTGGAATCAATGGAAATTAATAAATTGAAAAATACAGATATAATTCTGAATGACCAACTCGAGACAAACAGCTTCCCACTCCTCAACCTCTTCAGTTAAAGACTTAAAAAGGCAAACACATTGTAAAATATATCACTTGAGAAAGGCACTTTGCCGAAACAGCTGTAGTAATAACATAGTTGTAATAAATTTTGTGGAAGTATAGAAAAACAAACGTTTTTCAGTGTTTTATTGTGAGATTATTGTTACTATTCTGTTAAGGATTAACCTTTCGAAGACTTTTGATAAAGTCGAAAGGAGACTTATTGGTCTGTACGAACTGGCTTCAGTTAGAGGTTTACCAGGTTTAGGTATCATTATAATTTGTGCATACTTCCATTGTACTGGAAAATAGCATAGTCTCACGAGGCTATTAAAAATAATGCTTATTAAGACGACACCTTTTCTTGGGAGTTTTTTAAGATTTCGCCAGTTATAAGGTCAAATCCTGGAGCTTTATGAGGGTTAAGCAGGTTGATTTCGTTACGGACTTCGTTTGGTGAGAAGTATTTTAGTGGTAATGATAGCTGACAGGGTGCATTGAGGAAGTCTCTAATTTTCTCGTCGTTAATATCGTTGGCCTGTGGGGTGGAGAAGACGGTTGATAGATGTTCTGCAAATCTGTTGGATTTTTCTATATCTGATCGAGCCCAGGTTCCATCATTTTTCCCAACTGGTGATTTCATTACTACCGGCTTTTTGAATTTCTTTGTGGCTTTCCAAAGAGAGTTGTCGTCAAGAGAAAGGTTTGTGACATATCTTTCAAAGGATTCGTTTTTGGCTGTTTGGATAGCGGAATGAAGTCTGTGTGTGAGCTTGTTTAGATTTGTTTTATCTATCGCGTTTCTTGTTCTTTGCCATTTGCGACGGGCTATTCTTCTCTCTTTTACTACCCAGGCAACCAAACGACGTTTTTATAACGTAGATAACACGTCATAAAAATGACCAATTGACTTGTTTTTATGACGTAGTACTGACGTTGAAAATCACGTGTATTTGTCTCATCGATTTGACGTCATAATTGTGACGATTTTAAAACGTAATCTTATCTACGTTTTTTTCACGTCGGTAAAACCACGTCTTTAATACTTTCAAAAGGTGACCTCTTTCAGATGTTTCAAAATAGTATAAAAAATAGGTACACATAACATAAAACCTATAGGCCTACGTCCCATGTGTCGAAGATATAAGTACTACCATTTGTTTAAGATCGCTTGTGCGCTAGGCTAGAAGCATCATTGATTCTGCATGATTGTACCAACCCTCACATTATAGAATTTTCACTAGTTACATATACCTACTTACTGTGTCAAAACTTAACAACATATATATGAAACTAATAAATAATTTATTAACAAATTATCCAGCATACTAATATCTTAATTTAACGCTTAATTAAAAACAAATAAACGTAACCTCAAATAGTTGTCAAGAATAATTACTGCATTAAACTAACTCACTGAGCAAAAACACATAAAAATCTAGTAATTTACACGTTTCTTCAACTAAATATCTAAATAAAAAGTCTTATTTTATCACACAAGACACAAACCACGTAAACAATAAATGAGAAATTTCTTATGAACATTTAGCGTTATCTATACCTAACCGAAATTGTTTGGAGTCAATACAAACAAGCAAGCTCCTCCCAATTTTGTGACGTCAGACTTAGGCTGTCTGAAATTAAAACGTTTTTTAAACGTAATTTTAACGTCATTAATCTTACGTACTTAAAATCACCTACAAAAGACGTCTATATGACGTAATGTTCAAACACGTGTTATATTCAATCAAAAACTGACGTTTCCTCAACGTTATATGACGTCACTTGGTTGCCTGGGTAGTGTTCTAATATGTAGGGGTATACTATACCTTTCACCAATGGTTTTTTCCTTTACAGGAGTAGCTTTCCAAGCGGCCTGTTGTATTTGTTTCGTTAAATATTTTACAGCTTCTTCAATATCGTTTTTGTGCTTGAGTTGAATGTCAAGAGATATTTTTTCATTGATTTCTTCTTTGAATTGAACCCAATTCGTGTTACTGGAACATAGCCTTGGTGCAAGAGTTTTCCAAATTATATTGGTACTTAAGGTAATCAAGATGGGACTGTGGTCCGAATGTAGATCAAAACTGGGGGTTATGTCGCTGTGTATTTCAGGTATTCCCTTAGTTATAGCAAAGTCTAACAGATCAGGAATTTTGTTGTTATCAGTGGGCCAGTATGTGGGGTACCAGTTGTTAGGTATTTCAGGTTATTATCTTGAATGATCTTTAATAGATATCTGCATTTTGGAGATATCAGTCTTGCTCCCCAGGTTGTCTGTTTTGCAATCCGGTCCCCTGCCACTGGGAAATGTGAGCCAAGTTGTTCAAAAAACTCTCTGTATTCCTCCAGATTGATGGTGTGGCGTGGGCTGTAGATAGAAGCTATTGTTAATGGAAAGGTGAGCGCATGTATTTTTATGATAGTACTCTGAATTTTGTTGGTGATATATGGAGCAAGTTCGTAGTGTTTTATAGCTGTACGAATTATTACAACTGAACCAGCATGGGCTGTTCCATCTGGATGGTTTGCGTAATAGACAGAGTAGTGTGGAATTTTTATAAAAGACCTCTCAGTTGTGTGACTCTCGAATATAAACAGGATGTCTATTTTGTTTAATTTTAGAAATAGTATAATTTCTTGCACATGGTTTGTTAGACCATTTGCGTTCCACTCTACTATTCTAAGTGAGTTAGCCATTACGACGTTCTATTTATCACTGTTGTAAGCATGCTTAGTATCATGCTGTTTTGGTTTATCAATTGTGCAAACATATTTTTAAATTCGTTGAGGAATTCTGTAAGTTTATTTGAAAGGTCTGAATTATTGTTGTTGTCTTGTGAAGAAGTATTAGTTGCTGCAACTTGAGCATATGTTACGTGTGATTGGTGTATGTGGTGAGCATTAGTGTTATTATTATGCAGGCTTGCAACTCTAGGTATAGGAATGCTGCTTGTTATATTTTTGTTTTTCGAATTTACTAGGTCTTTATATATAGCACATCCTTTATAGTTTGCTGGATGATTGCCATTACATAAGGCACATGTTGCTGGTGTGTCGCGTGCTTTTTTGCAGGTTTTTGTGTCATGTGATCCACCGCATTTAACACAGGCGAATGGCCTCAGGCAGTAACTTTTTGAGTGCCCGTATTTTTGAAACCTTGTGCATTGTACTATTGTATTTTTTATTCTAGGTGGTTCTACTGTTATTATGCAGTTTCGTAGGACTTGCAGGTTAAATATGTTTTTGTTGTTTTCATTTGGCTCTATATCGACAAAGAATAAGGGCAATGGTTCTTTGGTAACTCTATGTCTAACATTAATTATGTTGCGAACTTTAAAACCCTTGCGAGATATCTCCTGTGGGTATTGAATGGTGTAATCCTCTTATGATAACTCTATAGACCCTTTCTTGTTTCGGTTGGGAAGTGTGATGTACAATGTTTTCTTTTCTAAGGTGCTGTATGAGTGTCCTGTAGGGTCTGAGTTTCTAGGGTTAATTTTTACTGTATTATTTGAAATGGTTTTGGTGTAATAGGTTCCTGCCGCAGTTACAGTTGAAAGGTTTGCTATCATAGCACTATAGTCAGTAACTCTATAAATATAGATTGGTGGCGGCGAGGGATCTTTTTTGATGATATTTGTGTTTTGTGTATTTGATAAATTGTCTGTTTGTTCATCTAGATTTTCTTTTGAGAGGGAATCAAATCTGTTTTGTGTTTGCATTTGGTGGGGAATTTCTGAAGTTGTTTGTCTTTTCACCCTTTTTCTCTTATTGCCAACTTCTTGCCAAGGATGTTTATTTTCGTTTTCTGTTTCGTTAAGTTCTATGTCGCTATCGCTATCCATGTAGGTATTGGTGTTTTGTGATGATGAGAGTGAGCATTGAGGGTTTGTGGATAATGTTGTGTATTGTTACTGAATAGGGTTTTGAGTGTTTTGAATATTTTGTGCAGTTGATTGACTAGGAAATTGTACTTGGTTTGGTATAGCTATTTGGGTTGGAATAGGTATTTTGTTTAGGCATGACATTTGATTTGTTAAAATGGTACTTGCGGTTTTACTGCTGTTTGGTTTGACTGGTTCTGGTTATTTATTGTTGGGACATCCTGTATAGTATTCATTTGTTGATACATTGGTTGGCCATTATTATCAAATCCTAATAAGTTTCCCGAAGGGAACATATTTCTTTTGTTTGTTTCAATAATCACTTAGTTTTTGTTACTTTTCACTTTAACAATTTTTTGATGCTGATAGGATAATTACTAGTTAATTAGGTAGTTTTACGATAAGGAAGTTCTCTAGCGCTTTGAATGACGGTACATGTTCACGCTTCGAGAATCAGATTGCTACTAACTTGGAACCATATGAGAAACTTTTTTTATTATCAACTTTACGAAAAAAAGTTATTCTTTATAAACAGCTCTGCATAGTCTAAAATCTAAGATTCAATCATCAGATATTAAATTTTATAAACAGTATACGAGGAGGTATGTCAAAAAATATGAATTTCCCTCAAGAGTAAAGTACCTTTATATTTCACAATATCGAAAATAGTTTTAAGAAAAGTTTTTTGTAATTAAAAATTTTGTTATAATATGCAACTACTCTTCGAATTGAAAAATTGTTTTTGAAATTTTTTTTTCAAATTACTGATACCCAAACTTCGTTATTAGACCGGGCCCTGGAAGTATTTGAATATGCAAAACCTGAGGACCGCATTCCACCAATGGATTTGAGTTAAGGATAGCTTTTAGATTAAGAATCCGAATCTTGCCGGATCGTATTTTAGTGCAATTTTGTTTTATCCCCTCTCCTCATACTCATTAAGAAAATCAATGAAATACATGGAATGAAGTCATTTTTATGATGATTATGTTAAAATTCATAGTTTCTTCTAATGATGGATTATTTAGTGGTATAAAAAATAACAAAAAATATAATAAAAGCATTTTTATTAGCTATAAAATACACAATAGAGAAAAATGATTTAAATAGCAATATGTTCAAGTTCAATCAAGACAAATAGTTACTAATTTTTATTTTTACAATCATTATTAACTGGGCCTACGTCTTTTCGTCACACTATCCGCTCTTTGGTTATAAATGTGTTTTGATGGCTCCATCTCGTTCATTTTCGTTAAATAAAGTTTTTTCATTAATTCTGGAACATGTTACCGGTGGAATTACCCCTATCCCCCCTAGATCCGCCACTGTTCAGTAGTTTTCTAAAGATAAGGCGGAACTGCAGTTTTGCTGGTATTGCATAACTGAGAAGCATTCATAAAAACATGATAATGCTTTTATCGATCTAGCAGCACATTTTATACCGCACTCTTTAGTTTTCTGAAGATTTTTCAGAGGTTTTCTGAAGACTAAAATACGATCCAACTATTTTTGACCACGAATTCATATACAACACGCAAGTATGTATGAAGAACATGAGTTTCTTGTCTTCTAATAATAAATATATTCGTTCACTTGACCGTAAATTAGTGCACTTAACGTAAACCGAGCACTCGAATCCAATAACTTCAGAAAGCTGTAACTCGAGAATAGTAGTTATTCAGACCCAGGTGCCATGGACTTTTTTAATCTACACATCAAGAAGTATCATTGAACAAACTTTCATTAAATTTGACCGGGACCACTTTTCCACAAGGAGTGTTGCGTGGTCCTTTATGGGCATTACTATTACTATTCGATATCCGTAATTAAGGATCTGTGTGCATCCATAAAAAAACTTTAAAAATTTATCCAAAACTTAAACCAGACATAGCTGTTCGGGGAGAGGCCAGGTAGGAAAAGGTCTGTAGGACGGCCTGGAAAAAGGTGGAAAGATGCCGTCATAGAAGTTCTGGAGAAAATGGGAGTTAGGCAATGGGAAATAGTGGCACATGAACGACAAACATGGAAGGCAATAGTAAACGCGGCAAAGACTCTCGAAGAGTTATAACGCCAATGATGATGATGATGATGATGATGATGACTAAATATTTTTGACGTTAAATTTACAAAAAGCAACAGGTTTTTTTGCATTACAACCAAGATTATCGTTTTCAGGACGAGCAGTTATCATCACGAATAGGCAATGTTTTCAACAGAGTTATTCAAACCAGAGTGAGCAATAGAATTAAGCGAATAATTATTACAATATAATTCCCACAGCCAAAAAACTCACAATTTTGGAATTCGAAATTTTGTAATAGAAATTAAAATTCATGTTTAATTTTAATTGCTATCACTATTTTCGTGCCGAAAAGAGGTTTCATGGCGATTGCCATAACTCTCATGCACTAAGGCTGAAAAACATTTGCGTCGAGTGCATTCACGAGAAATCTTTTAGAGAACTATTCGGCAGCAAATATTTCTTGGGAATTTTTTGTGGGGATATTTTGTCCAAAAAAATTTGTGGGGATTATTTGTCCGGGATTTTTTGTGGGGATTTTTTGTCCGGGGATTATTTGTGGGGATTATTAGTTGGGATTTTTTGTGGGGATTTTTTGTCTGGGGATTTTTTGTCCAGGGATAATTTGTGGGGATTTTTTGTCCGGGATTATCTGTCTTAGCTTCGCTGCCGCTTAGTTCTCTAAAAGTTTTCCCGTGAATGCAATCTACGCAAATGTTTTTCAGCCTAAGTGCATCAGAGTTGTAATTACAATCGGCATGGAACCAGTTTTCGTCACGAAAATAATGATTTACAAATAAAATTAAGCATGAATTATATTAATTTCGTTTACCAAATTTCGAATTCCAATTGTACCATTTCAAACGTCACATCGTTGTTTTTTTTATATACTTTTAAACACTTTCAGTTATTTTCGGCCTTTATTTTCAGTTATGGTATTTAATTCAATAATTTTCTTCCTTAATTTTCACTTTTATTCCTCCGTTTCTATAATTTCCTATTTCTATCTCCTATAAATGCTTTGACTAGTTTCTAAAGTTCCCTCGTATTCTACTCAGTGACTATATCTGCTTCGGCGCTGTCACATGGCGTTGAAAGCCCCACCAAAAAGAGAGCCTTCTTCTAGGATAAGTACTCGATACAAATGCTTTTCCAATTCTTTCTCCATAGAGAAAATACTTACCTAATATCCTAAGTTAGAATTATTTCGTGGCCAGGTCCTCTTGCCAACCTGGCCATTTGGGACCACTAGAACCATTTCCAAATAACTTTATGGCAACCTATAAAGTTAAGGCTTAACACCAGCCGAAGACCACCCTAGGGTGCTGCAGCAGTGAAATCAGCAAAGGAAGAGCCGGCCGAACGTGGAGAACATCGCACCAAAGAAGCAGGAGAAGTCGGCCGAACAACCGTCGACTAGAGTCCACAACAACGGAAAATCCTGGGAAAGTTCAGTTAAGTCCATAGTTTCTTTCTTGGCTTAAACATCGATCCCTGATTCGCTGATTGTAATTTACAAGTTTTCAATTATTAATTTGGTTAAATGATAAATATAAGCAATAAGATGTAATTAAATATCTAATAGTTGAATAAAGAATATGTGTTGAAAACTTTTTGTTCCGTCAATAATTCCTAATTTCTTCATATTAATTAGTTTATGCCGAACAACACCCCTGAGGGGTTTCAACTTGAAGAAGGATGAGCTAGCCGCTTCACAATTGGTGCCCCACGTTGGGCGCCAATTGTGAAGCGGCTAGCTCATCCTTCTTCAAGTTGAAACCCCTCAGGGGTGTTCGGCATAAACTAATTGATATGAAGAAATTAGGAATTATTGACGGAACAAAAAGTTTTCAACACATATTCTTTATTCAACTATTAGATATTTAATTACATCTTATTGCTTATATTTATCATGTAACCAAATTAATAATTGAAAACTTGTAAATTACAATCAGGGATCGATGTTTAAGCCAAGAAAGAAACTATGGACTTAACTGAACTTTCCCAGGAGTTCCCGTTGTTGTGGACTCTAGTCGACGGTTGTTCGGCCGACTTCTTCTGCTTCTTTGGTGCGATGTTCTCGACGTTCGGCCGGCTCTTCCTTTGCTGATTTCACTGCTGCAGCACCTAGGGTGGTCTTCGGCTGGTGTTAAGCCTCAACTTTGGAGGTTGCCATAAAGTTATTTGGAAATGGTTCTAGTGGTCCCAACTGGCCAGGTTGGCAAGAGGACCTGGCCACGATTTAATTCTAACTTAGGATATTAGGTAAGTATTTTCTCTATGGAGAAAGAATTGGAAAATCATTTGTATCGAGTACTCATCCTAGAAGAAGGCTCTCTTTTTGGTGGGGCTTTCAACGCCATGTGACAGCGCCGAAGCAGATATAGTCACTGAGTAGAATACGAGGGGACTTTAGAAACTAGTCAGAGAATTTATATGAGATAGAAATAGGAAATAATAGAAACGGAGGAATAAAAGTGAAAATTAAGAAAGAAAATTATTGTAAAAGAAAATTAAATACCATAACCGAAAATAAAGGCCGAAAATAACTGAAAGTGTTTAAAAGTATATAACAAACAACGATGTGACGTTTGAAACGTTACACAATTGTGAGTTTTTTCAAAAATGGTGGATATGCGGAATAAGCTAAGGCTGTGGGAATCATGTAATTATTCGCTTAAATCTTTTGCTCACTCTGCTTTGAATAACTCTGTTCAAAACATTGTCTATTCGTGATGATAACTGCTGGCTCTGAAAACGATAATCGTGATTGTAATGCCAAAAATCCGTTCCACGCATCGCAAGAAAAGTTTTACAAAGCTTTTCGATTATTTTGACTTTTTTGGTGTTTTTGGGAACAAATTTATGGGCATTACTATTCGATATCCGGTTTTTTAAAAAGCGTAATTGAGGATCAGTGTGCATCCATAAAAAAACTTTAAAAATTTATCCATAAATCCAACTAGACATAGCTGCTCGGAGAGATGCCAGATGGGAGAAGGTCTGTAGGACGGCCTAGAAAAAGGTGGAAATATGTAGTCAGAGGAGATTGGGAGACAATGAGAGTGAGACAATTGGAAATAGTGGCACAGGACCGACAAACATAGAAGGAAATAGTAAACGCGGCAAAGAGTCTGGAAGAGTTATAACGCCATTGATGATGATCATGACTAAATATTTTTGACGTTAAATTTACAAAAAGGAACAGAATTTTTTGCATTACAATCAAGATTATAGCTTTCAGGACCAGCAGTTATCATCCCAATAGACAATGTTTTAAACATGTTTTGAGTTATTCAAAGCAGAGTGAGCAAAAGATTTAAGCGAGTAATTACATGATTTCCACAGCCTTAGCTTATTCTTATATCTTCCACGATTTTTGAAAAAACTCACAATTGGAATTCGAAATTACAATTTATGCTTAATTTTAATTGCTAATCATTATTTTCGTGCAGAAAACTGGTTTCATGGCGATTGCTATAACTCTCATGCACTGAGGCTGAAAAACATTTGCGTCGATTACATTCACGGGAAAACTTTTAGAGAACTGTTTGGCAGCAAATATTTCTTGGGGATTTTTTGTGGGGATAGTTTGTCCAAAAAAATTGTGGGGATATTTTGTCCTAAAAAATTTGTGGGGATTTTTTGTCCGGAATTTTTGGTGGGGATTTTTTGTCCGGGGATTATTTGTCCGGGGATTATTTGTGGGGATTTTTGTCTGGGGATTTTTTGTCCAGGGATAATTTGTGGGGATTTTTTGTCCGGGATTATTGGTCCGGGGATTATTTGTCCTAGCTTCCCTAACTTGCTCTGAAAAATGAAAATATCTCGAAAACTAACAAATTTAGACATAGGGAATATTATACAGTGCTAGTCAAAAGTCCGTACCCCCCCTCGTATCTTTTGAACGGTTATACCTATAATAGTGAAATTTGGAGTGAGGAAATAAACGGACGTAAGCTTCTTAACTAGTTATGACAGGTGACGTAATAGTGACAGATGACGTTACAGAGCCACTGTGACCGATAATTTTAAATGGGACCTTATAGCAAGTGATATCTCGTTTGAAAGGTATTTAAAATACCTATTCAGTCATACTAATTTTTTTTGGGTTTAAGTTGATTTTGATTTTGGTGAATAAATTAAATAAATATAATATTGTAGTTTCGAATTTAATTAATAAAAATTCAAATGTCCGCCTATGGATTTTTTGTCAAAAAAGTTGACGTTTTTTAATTCTCTAGTAGTTTTTACGTCAACGTCAACCTGTTTGACAAGTAATCATAGGCGGAATTTTGAATTTTTATTAATTAAATGCGAAACTACAATTTTATATTTATTTCATTTATTCATCAAAATTTGCTTAAACCCAAACAAAATTAGTATGACTGAATAGGTATTTTAAATACCTTTCATACGAGGTATCACTTGCCATAAGGTCCCATTTAAAATTATCGGTCACAGTGGCTCTGTAACGTCATCTGTCACTATGACGTCACCTGTCATAACTAGTTAAGAAGCTTACGTCCGTTTATTTTCTCCCTCCAAATTTCACTATTATAGGTATAACCGTTCAAAAGATACGAGGGGGGTACGGACTTTTGACTAGCACTGTATAAAAATTAAAGTACAGTAATGCTACTTTTCGATAGTGATATAAAATACAGGCTATTCTATTTAAAATTTCTGAGAAAAGAATGTACTTGCGGTTTCACTCACCCTGAATTCGATATAAAGAAAATTAGCAATATCAACAATTCTTAAAAATTTTCACAGTCAACAAAAAAATATGACACCAATAAACCATTGCTGTTGTGCTTATTTTTATTTATACAGGGAGCTGATAAAAGAAAATCGTTGTTACGATTTTCATAGAAAATGGGTCATAACTTTGTTAAAGCCCTAAATAACATAACAAACCTTTGTATTTTTGTGATGGGGAAGTTAAGAGGATTTCGAATATAAAATAAAATATAGGGTGTTCTATTTAAAAAAACTTAAGTTTGGTCTGCCACTACGTTATCGAACACCCTGTAGCACTTTAACTAATTTTGTAATGTGAAGTTCAAAATTGGCTACAATTTTTATCATTAACTTTTATTGCTATCTATTACTACAGCGGATCTAGTGAGCTTTATCACACTAATCAATCACCCTGTATATTGAATTTAAAATTATTTTAAGACGAACAATTTTTTTATCATTACTTGTTAAACCACGGAAATGTCTGTCAATTGTAATTCATATTTCTAATAATGTTTAAAAAGTAATGACGAAAATTTTTTCGTCTTAAAATAATTTTAAATTCGATATATTTACCTGTACAAGTGTGCTGCGTAGTAATGAACGCAACCTGTATCAGTAACCAGATGGCCGGTACGGTGTTCGAGGAAGCATAGGGAATAATATATTAAAGAACCAGTCGTCTTAAAATACTTGTTTTTCCGACGTTGCTAGCTCTTGGTCCATATCAAATTATACAGCAAGAGCGTGGCTCAATGGTGCCATTCTCCGTACATCGCTATTGAATGCACTTCTTCCTGGTGCATTTGTTACCAAAAATAGACCATCAAGATTAAACTTTTGAAAGTAAGAGATAGCAAATTTTATGACCTTTTCATAACGAGGATTTTCGTCTAGTCGTCCATCCGATTACACAATAAGAACATGTTTATAGATCCGCATTTGGTTTGATAGAAAGGTTTAAACAATTCTGATTCTACAAGTTTTTCCATATTATAAGCATGTGTAACAGCGTCGTCAGTGTCACTTTCAACTTTGTTTTTTTTATTTTCTGGCTTTGGTTTAGAACCTTTAGCCACGTAATTACATATAAATATTAGTATTCATTCAAACAAAATTGTACAGTATAAATATAAGTATAAATATAATAAGTTATTTATTGTGTATTATTTGTGGAAGATCCAAGCAGAGAATACATCAGGATAATATATTCTGCAATCCAAGTATTTTGTTGTTGAAGATGTTCAAAAGTGTAAGCGTTCGATAGTAACAATATATTATTAAAAAATCAATTTAACACTTTTCCTCTTTTCTCGATTGAGTATTAGTCTTTGTTGTACATATAAATTATTACAATCACTGAATACATAGTTAGTGAAAAAATTATCACATAAATAAAAGTATAAATAAAGAATAGTAAAAAATAAAGCTTACAAATAAAAATATTTCCTTAAGCAGGTAGGTACTATACTATGTTAAGAGGATGGGTACGTATTTTCGGCTGCAATGCTATTCAAATGGGGATCCATTTTTTTTCGAATCCTGAGAAAACTAATAAGTATTTTTGAAAAATTTAAACGCAGAATGAAAGATTACGTTATTAGCGAGGGCCGAACGTCCCTTAGAACTTCTATAATGGTTATTTTAATAAGTTCTGGGGTAAAAAAATAAGAGAAAATTTAGAGTGATTTTTAATTTCAAATATCTCATTCAAAATAAACTTTTTATTTATTCTAAGGGACTTTCGGCTCTCGGAAAAAATTTAGTCTTTCATTCTGCGTTTAAATTTTTCAAAAATATATATTGGTTTTTTCAGGATTCGAAAAAAATGAACACAATGTCCGTGATAATATTTTCCAAATTTCTCTTTATCTTACAACGCACTAAGTGCACTAAGTCGAATAGAATATTGTCAGCAGTTTGTCAGTCAGACAGTAACAATCAGTGACAATTTTAAATATTTGACATGGCATTGTAAGTATTTTGAGTTTTTGATTAAATAATATTGATAGTGTATTTGATAAATAATTGATTTAAGACGTGAACTTAATAAAAAGTTATTTATTGTGTATTATTTGTGGAAGATCCAAGCAGAGAATACATCAGGATAATATATTCTGCAATCCAAGTATTTTGTTGTTGAAGATGTTCAAAATTGTAAGCGTTCGATAGTAACAATATATTATTAAAAAATCAATTTAACACTTTTCCTCTTTTCTCGATTGAGTATTAGTCTTTGTTGTACATATAAATTATTACAATCACTGAATACATAGTTAGTGAAAAAATTATGACATTTATTAACTGCATTAATAATTTGCAATTATATAAAAATAACAGTTATCCGAGAACATTCAAAAGCCATCTCTTTAAGTTAATTATGACGTTGTCAAGTAGAATGATATTCTAGTAATATTTACATATCCATACCAGTGTCAATTTTACTACACGTAATTTGCCATGTAAAGACAGAAAAGGAAGGGATAGCCGTAAAATATTTGCGAATTATGTACCCACGGCCTCAATAATAAAACTGCTATTTTTTTTTTCTTTTTTTTTTCACTACATTAGGAACTAAACCCGATTCAACACCTCGGAGGTATAGATGCTCTTTAGACTAGGGCGCATCTGTAAAAATATTAGTACATTTGGACGTTGAGAGGTGACTCAAATTTTTTTGCAGAAATTGCTTGAAAATAAATCAAATAATAATATTTGAGTTATCCTCCCTCTCAAAAAGGTCCGGAACATTGTTTAAATAATCAAAATGTCAAAAAATTAAGGAAAAATTCGATTTTTTTCTTCGTTTTTTGATTATAACTTTAAAAGTATTCATTTCCGAGAAAAGTTGTATTGACATAAAAGTTGCGTAATTAAATTTCCCACAATATAGAATTGGTTAAGAATTTAAAAAATAGTCACCCTTGTTGCAAAATAGCAATAATTGCGAAAAAAACATACAAAAACAAGTATTCGCATTTTACGTTTTTCAACCATTTATGCTACACTTAGGACCTTCATATTTCACTCAGAAAAACTTTATGATACAGTAAAACAATACTGTAAATTTCAATAAGATCGGTTCAACAGATTTTGCAATCCAGCTTTCGTAAAAAATTCATTTTTTCAAAATGTTACAGGACTGAAAATAAAGCAGATAGCAAGTTAAAATTTTTTTTGCGTATAGAAGTGTACTGTACCTTTCATTTGCAATTTTGCAAAATTAAAATCGATTAACACCACGGCGTCAGGAATTTTTTAAATAAACATTAATTATTGGTGCTACGCGCAGGACAGCGGATAGTTTGCTCTGATTTGGCATTTCAATGACCTTTGATAATGATTGATACATTTTAATTTTTATTACATTTCGATATAAATAAATAAATTTGTTTATTAAAAAATAATAACACATACTCTATCCTTTGAAATAACACTTTATTAGCAAAAACTTTCTTTGTTCATATATTTTAACTTAAAAAATAAAAGTTTATTATTTTTAAACATATGCAATTGTTTAAACAATATTTCACAAACAACAATAAAATTAGTTTGATTTTTGTGGAATTAAAATATTAAAATACAACAAAATAATAAATAAGAATAAATAATAAATAAGTAAGAAAATAATAAATTAGATTAAGATTGGAAGAAATTTTGGTGGAAATCAACTTGTGTGAATCGAACACCGCTGTCCTGCGCGTAGCACCAAAAATTATTGTGTATTTAAAAAATTTCCTGACGCCGTGGTAATTAATCGATTTTAATTTTGCAAATTGCAAATGAAAGGTACAGTACACTTCTATAAGCAAAAAAAAATTCAACTTGCTATCTGCTTTATTTTCAGTCCTTTAACATTTTGAAAAAATGAATTTTTTTGCGAAAGCTGGATTGCAAAATTTATTTTGCAAAATGTATTGAACCGATCCTAATGAAATTTTTAGTATCGTTTTACTGTATCATAAAGTTTTCTGGGTAAAATATGAAGGTCCTAAGTGTAGCATGAATGGTTGAAAAGCGTAAAATGAGAATACTTGTTTTTGTATGTTTTTTTCGCAATTATTGATATTTTGCAACTAGGGTGACTATTTTTTAAATTTTTAACCAATTCTATATTATAGGAAATTTAATTACGCAACTTTTATGTCAGTACAACTTTTCTCGGAAATGGATACTTTTAAAGTTATAATCAAAAAACGAAGAAAAAAATCGAATTTTTCCTGCATTTTTTGACATTTTGATTATTTAAACAATGTTCCGGACCTTTTTGAGAGGGAGGATAACTCAAATATTATTATTTGATTAATTTTCAAGCAATCTCTGCAAAAAAATTTGAGTCACCTCTCAACGTCCATCTCAAAACAGATGCGCCCTGGTCTACTTAGTGATTTTTTTATTTTTTTTTGTTTTTGTTTTTTTTTAAATATTTTTTTTTCATTTTTAGATTTATCATTAACTTTTTCACTGTAAACACGGGTATTTTTGCAGTTACTCGAGCGCGTCAGATTATCATATGGGGAAAAACCTGGTATCCTGCAGATGTACCTCTACCATATATTGGCTCTTAACACAGGGGCGTTCGTTAAGGGGGCCCAAAAAAAAATCTATCCTTAAAAATACTCGAAATTGTCAGATTAAGATAAGGTAAAAACATGCAAAAGAGTGTATATTTCAAAAATCTGACGAATTGAGCAAGGAAATGGGACGGTCAAAAAGTTTCACAAAAAAAACCGAATATTTCGCGAAATGAACGTCATATCGAAAAACTAAAAAATACGAGTTCAATATTTTTTAAAAATCTATCGAATGATACCAAATATGACCCCACGGAGAGGGGTGGGGGTAAATTTAAAATTTTAAATACAAATCCCGCGATATTTTGCAAAATAAACATCAGATCGAAAAACTGCAAACTACACTTATTCAATATTTTTGAAAAATCTATCGAATGGTACTAAACACGACCCCCCGCGGAGGTGGGGTGGGGGTTACTTTAAAATCTTAAATAGGAGCCCCAAATTTTTATTGCAGATTTGGATTCTTTACGTAAAAATAAGCAACTTTTATTCGAAACATTTTTTTGAAATATGGATAGATGGCGCTATAATCAAAAAAACGATTGTTGGAAATGGAAAATTAAATTAAAAAGTGAAAAGTCCCCACTAAAATGGAAAATTTTACTTAACTTTTTTTGGTTTTAGGACCTTATAATCACAACCCAATAGATCCCCAAAGCGTTCGAGTGACTGCAAATTTAGCATACTTTCCTCCCTTACTATTGTTTTATTCAATAATTTTTCATCCTCGATTTATTTTTTTTTGTGATTGTGTTCTTTGATCGGGCTATTAAATTTGCCAGTGTATTTATTAGCAATATTAAATTAAAAATTCGTTTTAGGTTTGACTTGAGTTTATATTTGAAAGGTATTGGAATGTCAATGTCTGAATCACTTAAGTTCTGGGAAGATATGTATTCAAAAGAACACAGCACTTGCTCCAAATGTACACACAGTTGGCAAAAAAATGAAAAACGCTACATTTATGGAATTCGTCATTTGTATGGATTCGAAGGCTCAAGAAATAATTATCAGTGCCGATCGTGTACATATTTGCAGGTAAAGTCAGTTTACTTTTGTCTTTCACAATTACTTCAGTCGTTAGAGACTAAAATGCCACTGAACCTCTACAAATCATACGAACAAGCTGAATTTTGCTGAGTGTATCAATTTTTGAACACCAAAAAGATGTAAAAGAGTTTGCCACTCCTACCCCCGGACTCCCCCCTAAAAGCCTAAAAAGCCCCCCCCTAAAAATAGGGGGACGGGAACGGAAAACATCGAGTTACAAAGAATCTGTACACCGGAGAAAAAACAGATGATTTAAAAAAAAATATTTATTAGCATTTCTTAGGGTATTTGGCTCCGAATTCCATCCTACTACATCGATTTACTTGATATTTTCACAGTAAGTAGGGAAAAGCTCAAGAAACAAAGTCTACCCTATGCCGATGTGCGCTTTTATCTTGGGGGTGATTCCCACCCCTTCTCGGGGGTGAAAAATGTTTTGGTTAAAATAGCCACGAAAGAGGCTAGAGAACCTAATTTTAAGCAAAAACTGTTCTGAAACTGTTGTGAAAAATGACACCTTTTCGGACGGATTTTTGCGAATACCTTAAAAACTATGCATCTAACAAAAAAACTATTTAAAATATTTCTGTAGGTTATAAAAAAACAAAGAGATTCGTTCCTTCATAAATCTTCTAGTTAAAATACAAAGAGATATATGGAAGGTAAGAAGAGTTTGTTTTTTGCTGCATGCTCAAATCGGTGTATTCAACTTGAAATAACAGAGAAACTGTCGATTTTAGGTGACTAATAACTTTTGTAGTGCTTGAAAAGACCTTTAAAATGAGCAATACTAAATGTCGATTACATTCAAACTAAGCGAGATATTCTGCAAAAAAGTTGATGACTAATGTATTTTAAGAAGAAATGAGAAGTATATTTAACCCCTCATCCATCAGAATTTAAATACATCGTTTTCCTTCTATAATACTTTTTATTATAGTGTTATTTCTATGTTCAAAATGTTGGACTGGATTAAAATGAATGGTTTTTGAAAAAAAAATAAGATCAAATTATAGAGCGCATTTTTAAATTTTCTTAAAAATCTTTCTTTTCCTCAATGTAACTAGAAAAAGATAAGAGATACGAAAAAAAGATACCACACAAAAATGTAGGGCTTTTTCAGATAAAAATGTCCTTTTTATTTTTTATTACTGCATCTCTTATCATTTTTACGTTACTACATGGAGAAAAAGGAAGATTTTTAAGAAAATTTAAAAATGCGCTCTATAATTTGATCTTTTTTTTTTTCAAAAACCATTCATTTTAAACCCATCCAACTTTTTGAACATAAATAACACTATAATAAAAGGTATTGTGGAAGGAAAACGATGCATTTATATTTTGGTGGAGGGGGGGGGGGGTGGTTAAATACACTTTACATACGTTAGTTATCAATTTTGTTTGCAACATATCTCGCTAAGTTTTTATGTAATGAACCTTTAATATAGCTAATTTTAAAGGTCTTTTCAAGCACTACAAAAATTATTAGTAGAATTATACACCTAAAATCGACCGTTTCTCTGTTATTTTAAGTTGAATACACCAATTTGAGAATGTACCAAAAAACAAACTATTTTCACCTACCATATCTCTTTTTGTATTATAACTAGAAGATTTATGAAGGAAAGTGTCTCTTTGTTTTTTATAACCTACAAAAATGTTTAATATAGTTTTCTTAGTCAGATGCATAGTTTGTAAGGTATTCGCAAAAAACCGTTCGAAAAGGTATTATGTTTCAATGAAAATGGCCAATTTTTAACCACGAATATCTGAAAAAGTATTGAGTTTTCAAAAAAATATATAGAACAGTTTTTACTTAGAATTAGGTTCTCTAGCGAATTCCGTAGTAATTTTAACCAAAAAATTTTCCACCCCTAAGAAGGGGTGGGAACCACCCCCAAGATAAAAGCGCATATCGGCATAGGGTAGACTTTGAATTAGGAGATAAGTAGAAGCTAGGCCCAAAATTTCATTAAATTCCATGCAGTAGGATAGAATTCGGAGGTAATATCCTATTTTTGCTCCCATTGACTGGCGTATAGGTACTTCACAGTACTTTTAAGCCCGCCCTATTTTATAAGTCATAACTTTTTATAATAAGCTGAAAGCGTCGTTTGTTCCCAACGATCCTTTAGAGAACCTAAAAATCTTATTATGTAGTTAAAACGAAATCTTTTGAATGTCATTTGAAGTACCTAATAAATATCAGCTGATCATTAATAGATGATATTTAACAGAAAATTCTCAAATTAGATGTACTTCAATACTTGCGATATAAGGGTACCAGAATTTGGTGGTACTAAAAGTACCGTGGGTAAAGGTTAAATAAAATTTCTATCAACTCGACGGTACAAAAAAGTTTATATCTTGTAAGGTAAAGAGTGCAGCTTTCGTACAATTCTTGCATTCTACCGCAAAGGAAGACGGAGAGCTAGAGCCGAAAAATCATCGTCATAAGTAATATGGAGTTTGGCATGTGAAATGAGTCTATTGTATATTGACAATTATGACCCCTTTCAGGCTAGCACCTCGGTGGATACAGGAAGTAGCAATAAGGGATGAAAGGGGAAAGTTAGTGCAGTCATTAAAGGTTTTCACCTCCTATTTTGTTAAATCTACATCGATTTGCATTAAAATTGGTAAGTAGTTAGAGCATACCTCAAGAAACAAAACTGATTTGGTGCCAACTTGCACTTTTACCCTGGGGTGGATACCACCCCTTCTCGGGGTGAAAACTATTTTATTAAAAATAACCCCACAAATCGATAGAGGGACAAATTTTAAGCAAAATTTGTTATATCAAGTTATTAAAATAAATGAATACTTTTTGAGTTATTAAAGATCAAATATTTGAATTTTTCGTGAAACAAATGCATGGTGTAAAGCAGTTTTTCATAAATAATTAAAAAAGTGTAAGCTTTAACAAAATAGTTATGATTTCCAAAATTGAAGATAATAAAAAATCGAATAGATTTTTTACGTGAAAGACCTTTTAGAATTAATTAAAAGTGAGTTATAGTTGATTGAATATATATTTTTTAGGCTAGTACTCAAATCTAAGTACGAGTATTCAAGCTTAAATAACTGGAAAACGATGCATTTCCTAAAATATACATACTTATTAAACACTTATCAAAGTACTGAAGAATACCTATCAAGTGAGCTCCAGATGAAGTTGATAATATCAAAGCTAAACAAGTGATGATGAAAATAAGAGAACCCTTTCGAATCTTTTTGGAAAAAGTGAAAATTAAAACATACGCTATTTATATATTTATTTTGAAATTAGTTAACAGAATAATTTTCAAAGGAATTTCGGGAATGAAGTTAGGATTATAATTTAATAATTAAATTTTAATTTTTAATCATATTTAATTTTTCTTTTGTAGTTTTCAATGTTTTTTCACTAATTAATTTCACAGCAGTATCTGTATCAATTGTACAATTTATTTTAAGCACCCAAGTGTATTCTATTGCCATGTTGAAAACAGCCATATTTTTTGGAGTATACAATATAATAATATATTCAATACAAACGCCGACTCCGAAATGACAGTAGCAAGTTCATACCTATACAATAGCGTTTATTTATGAACACATGCGTGAAGTTACGGATGATAAAAAGAACATATTAATTAATTGTATGTTAGTTATTTATTTATTTAGCGTATGGCTCAATACATGGAATAAATACAATAATAATTGTAAAAAAAAACGTACATAATTCAAAAATACAAACATAAGCTTATATAAAAACGAACATAGACAAAATACAGATAAAATATAAGATAATACAAACAGATAAGGTTATATCTTTAAGTCGAGTTGAGCTATCCATTCAAGGCCTGCAGGCATAGTTTTGAAAAAGTCTTTTGGGTCTCCTCGGTACGCCCTCAATTCACATGTCTCCACTATGTGTTGGATGGTTTGATCTGGAGCACCACAGTCGCAGCTGGGGGTAGGCTGTTTTCCCCATTTATGTAGGTTGTGTGCGCATACTGCATGTCCCGTTCTAATTCGGTTTAGGCTCTTCCATATGTTTCGTGGCTGGTCGAAGCCATCAGGCTTTTGGACTGGGTCAATAAGGTTGGATACTTCAGGTGAGGCTTCCTCAGTCCACAGCGTGCGCCATCTGGAGGTAACATTGAAAGCATCTGCCGTTAGCTGTTGGGCTGTTCTTATGGGTGGTTTTCTGGATGGGAGTCGGTTTGCTGCTAAACTCGGGATGTCTTCATGGATTGGTAGTTGCAAGTTGCTATTTACTTTCGAATACTCCGTTATCAAGGCCTTTTGTCTTCGTAGGATAGGCGGAGGTATATGGCTAAGGATGGGAAGCCAATATAGTGGAGTAGTCTTGATGCAGCCACTAATCATTCTCATTGCTATATTAAGCTGCGTATCAACTATCTTCACATGTATGTTAGTAAAATCTTATTATTGTATTATTTTGAATATTATTGAATTTTTTCTATCAATATAAACTGAATATGTCCAGAAACTGGGGGTGTACAATAATGGGTACATTTAACATATTCGAATAAATTTTTGCTAAATTTTACAAATATCTTAAAACAACTTAAAAAACTAAAAAATAATAATTTAATAATTAAGCTCCAAATTGTTGGAGCCTAAACTTTGAAAAATGTTTCTAGCATAATGTTTAATGGTATCAACTTCTCCGGGAGCTTATTTGATACATATTTCTGCGAGTACTTTGACAAGTGTTTAGTAAATATATTTTATAAAATGTATCGTTTTTCCGTTATTTAAGCTTGAATACTTAGATTTGGGTACAAGCCGAAAAAAATATACACATTCAATCACCTATAACCCACTTTTAATTAATTCTCAAAGGTTTTTCGAATAAGAAATCTATTCTATTTTTTATCATCTTCAGTTTTGATAATCATAACTTTTTTGATTAAACTTATAGTTTGTGAGATATTTATGAAAAACCGCTTTACACCATGCATTTTTTTCACGAAAAATTCAAATATTTGATCTTTAATACATAACTCAAAAAGTATTGATTTATTTTAATGACATGATATGACAAATTTTATTTATAATTTGTCCTTGTATCGATTTGTGGGGTTATTTTTAATAAAATAGTTTTCACCCCCGACAAGTGGTGGTATCCACCCCCAGGGCAAAAGTGCAAGTTGGCACCAAATCAGTTTTGTTTCTTGAGGTATGGTCTAACTAGTCACCAATTTTCACGCAAATCGATGGAGGTTTAACAAAATAGGAGATGAACACATTTAATGACTGCACTAACTTTCCCCTTTCATCCCTTATTGCTACTTCCTGTATCCACTGAGGTGTCAGCCTGAAAGGGGTCATAATTATCAATATACAATAGACACATATCACATGCCAAACTCGATATTACTTATGACGATGATTTTCCGGCTCTAACTCTTAGACTAAAACGTAGTGTAATTTTTGCCATTTTTTACGTTTCCCACGAGGTCAATAAAACTTATGACTTCCATTGACCGATCGCTGTGGAATTTCCACAGTAATCCTAATCTTCAAAACCTGTAACATGAAATTTTGATTTTGAGTTTTGACAACAAATATCTACGCGGAATTTGAACTATGCCTAAAAACGCTAAATTTCAACTTACACATTACAAATGATCTAAAATATTTAAACCTGCTTATTTTCAATTGGTACACCAGTACGCTTTTCGAAACTACCCAACTTCAACTACAAATTTCACCCAATGCCGTCTTCGTGGAAGCATTTCCCGTGACTTGAGATCGTTTGTAATGTGAAAGTTTAAATTCAGCGTTTTTAAGGCATATTTGAAACGTATATTTGTTGTCAAAACTCAACATTTCTAGCAATGGAAATTCCACAGCAACCGGTCAATGGAAGTAATAAATTTTTTTGATCTCACGAGAATCGTAAAAAATGCCAAAAATTGCGCAACGTTTATTTATTTAACAGCTTTATAGAAACTGACTTTATTTGCGGCAAAATTCAAAATCTGCATACGAAACCTACCCTCTTCCCCTTTAAAACACATTTTGATTTTTGTCGATGGGACACTAATCAAAAGATATCGAATTTTTACCATCGAATTAATACAAATTTTATTTAAAAAATTGATTCAAATTCACCGGTCGCTTTAAGCGTTGTTTCTGAGAGAACGGTTGATTCTACACAAATAGTGCTAATAATCATTTTTGTTCAAAATTATCTCAGCTACATTTCCTGTTTGAAATATTTTTTTCTACGGCGTCAGGTTCTTGGTAAAATGATGTTTTCTGTTTTCCCCGAAGAGTGGAGTTTTGGGAAACCCAGGGATAAGAGTGGCAAACTTTTTTGAATTTTTTATATAAGGTTTTTGAACTCCTAAGTGGAGCATAGAGCTTCAGTGAAAACGCGTCATCGGGTTCTATTTTGCTCTAAGGCCTTCACCTCATTCCAAGACTTTCCTTGACCTCGTATCTCGTCCATGATGGATCTTCTCGAAGTTTGTGCTGGGAGACCTTTTATTCTTTTTCCTCGACGATTCCAGTCTAGGGCAGTCTTTGGACTATTTTTTCCTGAGTGTGTGACCGATCATCCAACCCCACTTTCTGCACTTTATTTCATTTTTTATCCTCTTTTGTTCTACCAATTCTTCGTAGACGTTTGTTAACAAAGACCTGTGGTTTGTCTGCAAGGATTTTTGTCACTTTCCAGGTTTCACATCCGTAGAGTAGAATAGACCTGATATTTGATTGGAATATTCGAATCTTTGTCCTTGTAGTATATTCGCCAGACCTCCAAACTCGGAGTGTTTTTTGTGTGAATCTTTTTTGGGGTCCCAAAATTGACATTCTCAGCAAAATTGAGCTGGTTCGTCTCGTTTTTAGAGATAAAATCTCTGAAGACTGAAATAAAAATAATTTATCATAACCATTCTCGTTGGAACTTTAGCGCGCTGAGCAGATTGGACGTGAATTATAACTTGTAAAATTCCCTCATATTCCTTAGTCTCAGCATCCGTTATGGCTTGCAAATTGTAGAAGCCTCGGAGGTGTAACCAAAGAAGGTTCCCATTGTTTTCGGTCTGGTGGGGCGTGGAATAACATTATGTTGTTTTATATGCCATTGGATTGAAGACTTCGTCTTTTTTTTTTTTTTTAAATATTTAGTTTATTTTCTTGTACAAAAGAAAATTGTCATATTCTTCTTCTTTTAGTCTATTGATAAATTGACGATAATTGTGGAAGAAGCATCCATAATTACTGCCCTATTGACAGTTTCCACAGTAGAATTAAGTTTCACGTAGAAAGATTTCTACGAATGCTCAAAAATGGAATTATTGTTACTTACTTTGTATCTGCTCAGATGGCGTAAATGAACAGAGAGCTTTTGTTTTAGTGTATCCAGGCATTGTGGAGCTGTTTTGTTTTCTAGATAATTTTTGAGTATCTCGCACTTTGAGAATGTCTTCTGATACGCCAGTCAATGGGAGCAAGATTAGGATATTACCTCCGAATTCTATTCTACTGCATGGATTTTAATGCAATTTTGGTAATAGCCTCTACATATCTCCTAATTGGTGTGCTTTTATCTTGGGGGTGGTTCCCACCCCTTCTCAAGGGTGGAAAATTTTTTGGTTAAAATAACTACGGAATTCGCTGGAAAATCTAATTCTAAGCAAAAACGGTTCTATAATTTTTTTTTGAAAACTCAATACTTTTTGAGTTATTCGTGGTTGAAATTTGGCCATTTTGATTGAAACTTTTCGAACGGTTTTTTGCGAATACCTTAAAAACTATGCATCTTAAAAAAACTATATAAAACATTTTTGTAGGTTATAAAAAAAAAACAAAGAGACACTTACCTTCATAAATCTTCTAGTTATAACACAAAAAGAGATATGGTAGGTGAAAAGAGTTTGTTTTTTTGGTGCATGTTCAACTTGAAGTAACAAAGAAACGGTCGATTTTAGATGTATAATGCTCCCAATGTCTTTTGTAGTGCTTGAAAAGACCTTTAAAATGAGCAATATTAAAGGTCGATTATGTTCAAACTAAGCGAGATATGCTGCAAACAAAATTGATAACTAATGTATTTTAAGAAAAAATGAGAAGTAATTTTAACCCTCATCCACCAGAATGTAAATGCATCGTTTTACTTCGACAATACCTTTTATTATAGTGTTATTTCTATGTTCAGAAAGTTGGATAAATTTAAAATGAATGGTTTTTGAAAAAAAAAATTATAGGGCCCATTCTTAAATTTTCTTAAAAATCTTCCTTTTTCTCCGTGTAACTTGAAAATGATAAGAGATACAGAAATGAAACATAAAAACGAAATTTTTATCTAAAAAACCCTTTATTTTTGTGTGGTATCTCTTTTTCGTATCTCTTATCATTTTCGAGTAACATGGAGAAAAAGAAGATTTATAAGAAAATTTAAAAATGTGCTCTATAATTTGATCTTACTTTTTTTAAAAACCATTCATTTTAAACAATTTCAACTTTTGGAAAATAGAATAATCGACATTTAATATTGCTCATTTTAAAGGTCTTTTCAAGAACTACAAAAGTTATTGGTATCAGTATACACCTAAAATTGACCGTTTCTCTGTTATTTCAAGTTAAATACACCGATTTGAGCATGCACCAAAAAAACAAACTCTCCTCACCTACATATCCTTTTTTTGTATTATAACTAGAAGATCTATGAAGGAACGAATCTCTTCTGTTTTTTATAAGCTACAAAAATATTTTATATAGTTTTTTTGTTAGATGCATAGTTTTTAAAAAGTTAATGCAGAGTTTTCAAAAAATAATTATAGAATAGTTTTTGCTTAGAATTAGGTTCTCTAGCCTTGTTTCGAACAAGATAACTTTTACTTTGGATTAACTTCTTTATCTTGTTGTACTCCTTAACTTGCCAGGTTTCAAAGTAAAAAACAATCTAATTAGGTTAGCTGCAACTGAATAATAGAAATACAATCAAAATTCGTACTTTTCTACAATTTTTCCAACTTTTTATTACTTGTCTACTGACACTGACAATTATCAATTATTTATATAAATAGCTAAATAGGAGAGACTTAATACTAACTTACAAACCGTAGATAGCGAATGAAAAACTACCTACGATTTCTTCAATAACTAATTTTCTTATTTTGTTGATAGTCCAGAATAATAACATACTGAAACATTCTCCCTCTCTAAGATTAATTAATCTTAAAGAAATTTACAACTAATTAAAATAAATCACAAATAACAACCAAATGAATGAAAAATAATGAAATGAATGAAATTTAAATAATTATTTAAATTTTCAAACTTCTTCACATCCGGAACAGGCATTTTACATAACGGCTCCCTCTCATGAATGAAGTTGATTATAGCCCGTTTCTCAAGTTGACTGTTATCAGCAGTTCTTCTTCTTCTTTAAGTTCCATCTTCTATCGAAGGTTGGAAATCATCATAGCAATGCGGACCCTGTTGACTGCCGCTCTAAATAGCTCTGCACTACTGCATTCGAACCATTCCCGTAAGTTTTTAAGCCAGGATGTTCTTCGTCTTACCACATTTCGCTTTCCTCGGATTTTGCCTTGCATAACAAGTTGTAATAATGAGTATTTTTGCCCTCTCATCACATGTCCCAAGTACTCAAGTTTTCGTCTGCAGTTGGTAATGTCGAAATCCTTGGCCAAGCTACTTTTCCTTTTCCTGCGATGATTGAAACTCTTAAGCTCCCTCTCGCATGGCCTCGTACATAAGCAACGGGTGCAAACGCTTCTTCGCTAGCATCACAAAATATGTGAAGTTGGAGTTCCATACTTAAATCCACATCGTAGAATCTTAGAACTTCAAACTCAGGACTTACTCGAAGTTCTTCCAACCAGTCCTTGAAGCTTCTTCTTTCTCATAATCCTTAGTGCCCTTCAGGGCGTCGGATGTCGGGTTCCGCCTTTTATCCACTTCTTCCAATTGCTTCTATTGGTGGCCAGGTTCTTCATATCCCTCATACTGATGTGTCTCCTTTCACCTATATCTTGGATCTGGTCCATCCATGTCTTCCTCGGCCTTCCCTTTTTTCTTTTGTGTCCCATTTTGGCTTCATGTACCTTCTTTGTAAGTCTATTTTGCTCCATTCGTTGTATGTGTCCAAACCAGCTTAATTGTTTGTTTTCGATCTTCCTAATTATCGGTTCTTGTTCCAACTCTCTTCTTATATCTTCATTTCTGAATCTGTCAAACTTCGTAACTCCGGCTATTTTTCTCATGTATTTCATCTCCGTCGCGTTTATCATTGATTCATGTTTCTTTTGGACAATCCATGTTTCCGCCCCATATGTCATTATCGGATTTACTATGCTGTTATATACTCTGAGTTTAGTTTTGTTGCTTATTTCTGACTTTCCAAAAATTGTATTATTTAAAGAGTAATACACGCTAGTTGCCTTCTTCAGTTTATTACTTATTGCCAAGTCCGTTTTCCCATCATCTGTTATTATATTTCCCAGATATTCAAAAGTAGATACATGTTCTATTACTTTTTCCCTTACTATTATATTAGTATTCCTTTCTCTTTTCTCATCTTCATTTATTATCATAAGTTTTGTTTTGTTGAGGTTCATTTCCATTTTTAATTTATGTATCTCTTTTTGCCAAGTATCTATTAGTTTCTGCATTTTCTCTACTGTGTCTGTGATTAGAACTATATCATCAGCGTATAGAAGGGAGTTGATCTTTATTGCATTTAAGTTTTTATATCCTACTATGTATTGAAGGTTTCTTGTTTGATCTTTGGTATTTTTGATTAAAGTATCCATGACTATTATAAACAAGAGGGGGCTTAGTCCATCTCCTTGTTTAATTCCCTTATCCCATTTAAAAGTGCCTGATCTTTCTCCATTTATTTGTACTTGGCCTTCTACTTCCATATATATAGATTTTATGACTTTTATCATCTTTTTTGGTATATTATAGCTCTCCAATATTTTCCACAATATTTCTCTGTTTATCGTATCAAATGCCGCCTTCAGATCGACGAACATGAGAAATAGTTCATTCCCTTTACGGCATTGTCTCTCTATTATATTTCTTATGATGTAGACGTTATCGTTTGTTTGACGGTTTGATCTGAATGCAGCCTGTTCGTCTTCCAATTCTTTCTCTATCACTGATCTTAGACGCTTCTCTATAATTCTCGTGTATACCTTGAAGGCGACCGATGACAAGCATATTGCTCTATAATTCTCGCATTCATTATGTTGTCCTTTTTTGTATATTGGTAGAACTATGTTCTTCTTCCAGTCATCTGGGATTTTCTCTGTACTCCATGCTTCCTTGCATATCTGTAATAGCCAGTCCTCTCCTTTTTCACCCATCCATTTTATCATTTCTGGATCTAGTTGGTCCTCTCCTGCCGCTTTTCCAAGTTTAATATTGTTTATAGCTTCTTCCAGTTCTTCCTTCCTTATACTCTCTGGTTCCTCTTCCTCCTCCAGTTCTGGTCTATTTCTTCCTGCTTCATATATTTCTACTTCTTCGTGTTTGAATTTATCTTCGTAGTATTGTTTCCATACTTCTACTATTTCTGTAGTCTCTATTTTCAATTGGTTATTTTTATCTTTGATTCCATACTGTTCCCTACCTTTTTTCCCTCTTAAACCCTTTATACGGTTCCAAAATTTTCTGTTATCTGTTTTGTAATTTGCTTCCAATTCTTTTCCGAATTCTTCCCAGCTCATATTTTTCGCTTTCCTTACTGCTATCTTTGCTCTATTACGTTTCTCCATGTATTCTACTTTGTTATTTTCATTTCTACATTGTTGATATTTTTTCCAGGCTTGCTTCTTTTCCTTTATTATTTTCTTTAGTTCTTGACTCCACCATTCTGTTCTCTTATGATATTTATTTATTGACTTTTTTCCACAAATTTTCTCTGCTGTTTTATATAGTGTGTCTTTTAGTATTTTCCATCTTTCTTCCATATCCAATTGCTCTCTTTCCAGCTCCATTCTTTGCAATTCCTCATATATTTCTTGTTTATAGTCACTTTTCTCTTTCTCTGTTTTCAGCTTCTTAATATTTATCTTAGTGTATGACTTATCGACTATATATTGCTTTTTCTTTGTAGTCATTTCGGCTACGAGTAGCTTGTGTTGAGTATTAAGTTCTGCAAATTTTTCTGTTTTTATATTTTTGATAATATTCATTTCTGCAGGAATCACGATGTAATCTATTAGACTTTTGGCATTTCTTTCCTGTGCTTCAAAAGTGTATCTGTCCTCCATATTTTGATACCAGAATGTATTTCCAATTTTTAAGTCGTTATTTACACAAAATTGTATCATCTTCTTCCCATTTCTGTTCTCAGCTTTTTCTCCATACCGCCCAAGGCTTCCAAGTCCCTTGTTGATGTCATTTCCAACTCTAGCATTCCAGTCTCCCATAATAATTATGTTCTCAGTATCTTCTCTCACTTCGTCTAAAGCTGTTTGGAGTTCGCTATAGAATTGAGACATTTTCTGTTCTTCTGTGCCCTCGACTGGTGCATATATTTGTATTATGCTAACTAACTCGTCTAGTTTTATACTTACGGTAATTATCCTAGAGTTTATTGCTTGGTATTTTACAACTCTCCCACTCAGATCATCCGTGATTATAAAACCGACTCCCTCTTTTGCTCTTTCCATTTCTTGTACACCTGAGTAGAAGAGCTTGTAACCATCGCCACATCTCATATTTCCTCTTCCCTTCTTCTTCGTTTCACTCAGGCCTAGGATGTCAATGCCGTATGTTTTCATTTCCTCTGTCAATTCGAATTCTTTACCATAAAGACTTGTGATATTCCAAGTACCTATTATTGTTGTTTCCTTTCCATTATTTTCGTTGTCCTTTTCCATTTGCGTTGTCTTTTTTACTAGTATCTTTGCAGTTTTTGGTGCCTGTGTTTTCAGTTTTTTGAGTTATATGCTCCCCCTTCTGCTGTTCTTATTGATTTTGGTATTTGCTGTATTTCGTTTCCTGGGGATCTTTCACTCGCTTTTCTCCCCTTTGTTTTTTGTTCCTCTGCTCCATTTTCAGGTTGAATTTCTCCATTGTTATCATTTTTGTAGCCCAACTGCTCCGGGGTATATATTTCTCCATCTATTTTGAGCCCGTTATAGTTTAGGAACGCTCTGTAACCTTTATCTCTAGCCAATTTCAGTTGGTGGATCAGAAATTTCCTTTTCTGTTGGTATTCTTTTGAGTAGTCTTCCGTAATGAATATTTTGCTGCCCTTGAGTCTGCGTGTTTGGCTTAGTATCTCTATTTTTTTCGACACATGTTTAAGTTCTATTTTTATAGGCCTGCTTTTATTATTTTGGTTTCCTACTCTATAGATATCTTGTATCTCCTCGTTTTCGTCTATTGAAATGTTCATTTTATTAGTTATTTCTTTGAATTTATTTTTTAGGATTGCTCTATTTTCATTTGTTGTTTCGTCTACACCATGTATCACAATGTTTTTCTTTCTTACTTCTTTTTCTAGAGCCTCGATTCTTCTTTCTTGCAATTTCATCTCCTCTTTGATTTCCAGGTTTTCCTTTTTGATCAGTTCATTTTCTAATTTTAGCTTATTGAGTTCGATTGATATAGCATCTATTTTATTTTCTACCCTAATCTCTCTCTCTTCCATTTTATTAAGTTTTTCTATTATTTCTTCCATTATTTTTTCCATGACGATGTATTTGTTTTTACCTTTCCCTACACGACCACTCACCGATAAAGGTTTATCCCAAGTCGACCCTGCGGAGGAACCGCCTTTCCTTGAGTGGTTAAATGTAGTTTGTTTAGATTTTAAATCAAATATTTTATTTTTAAATTGATTTTTAAGTTGATTTTAGGCTTACTTTATTTATTATGGTTTAAAGAATATTTATACTATTATAATCCAATACTTTAACCATCCAACCGTCCAGAGGATCCAAAATCTATTTTTAATAATAAAAATATGGAATATTCTTACCTTGAATTGTTACGCCTATGTTTATGTTATTGTTATTTTTGACTACCTTATTAAATTCTGTCACCACGCGTCTTACTTGTTTGTAGGTTAATAAACTAAATTTACACTTCCACAATAAAATATTATGAATTTTCACTATGTAAATATTTTAAACCATTTAACTATTAATTAAGTTTTATTAATTGTTGTTTATAAGTTTTAAAATTCACTTTTTACCACCAAAAACTTGATTTTTAGACGATCGATCTAATTATACGTATCTTCTAATATATAGCCAGTGACGGAACCCCCCGTTAGATTAGAATAAATTCATTTTCTCGGGAATGGGCGAATGGAGAGAAATCCTCAAACAGGTTTTTCCTCAACAGAAATCCTCATGATTTTTTAGATTAGAGTAGGGGTCGTGTGATAGCTCATTTGAAAGGTTATTTAATTCTCTATTCAGTCATATAAACATTAATATAATCAAAGACTAAGTTGTGAATTGCATAGTGTAGAATTCCTTCCCTTTAGTCTTCACTGCAGCATCCATTTGGCTTGCATATTGTAGAAGCCTTGGAGGTTGTCACCAGGAAATGGGCCAATAAAGTTTTTCAATTAAAAACCTTTTAAAAATATTTAATTTACAAATATTTTTATTAGGTTGAAAAACTTAGTCTTTTATTTAGCAGATGCCGCTAGGCACCTACTACCATCTCGTCAGTTGCGGTGGGAGATGGATATGTCGAAGATTTTTACCTGGGCCAGAGAAATGCAGCCTATGCAGTCTCTGATGAACCTCTAACAAGAGGTGAAATCGTCGATAAGAGTGCTGACTGCACTCTCTGATCTGAGTAAAAATTAAGACGGTTTTGGTTTCGCACCGCAACTGAATGAATAAAAATGGTATACATTTTTATTATTATTATTAATATAATCATTTATACAAAAAATTTTTGAATTAAATTATTTGAGACAAAAAGAAGAATGTATGTAATTCATTTAATTTAAAATAAATTTTACTTCTGTAGGAAAACAGAAAAAAAAATGTTTGTTTGACAAATAATAATTGTTTTTCGCTTAAATTCAATGTTAAAGCTGCCACCCACCTGCCTGTCCTTGAAGCGGATGTCAATAACGTATGGTACTTGATCATCCCAGTCTACTTTGAATTTCCAACATAGCTGCCCGATGATTCCTTTGACTTTCAATGGGGTGAGAAATCCTAGCGAGTCGAAAATACTCATTATGAAACTTGCTAGTTGACATTTTGTCTTATTCCTATGTCCTTTTAGAACATACTTGGGTATCCTTTTCGTATCCAGCTCAAATATGAAACAGTCCTTTACTTGATCCCAAAAAATTCCGAGTGTTTTTTCAATTCCTAAATCTGACTTTAATGAAATTTGGATCGTTCCTTCCGCTCGTAGCTCTGAAGGAATTGCATTTGTAACTTTCACCGAATTGCTTCTCCATTTGACGATGGGAAAACCTTCATTCTCATGAATCATTCTAACCTTTTTCTGCATTTGTATTGCCTGTTTTTCCGTTTTAGCTCCACTCAAGAAATCGTAAATGTATGTATCTTTAATGATGGAATTAACTACAACTGGATATTGGTTTATATGTTCCTTTGCATTTAGAACCTTGGCATAGATTGCAGTGGTCGGTGAGCATGTCCATCCAAAAAACAATACTGACATTTCATACGAATCAGGTTCTCGATTACCATCCATTCCACGATACAAAAGCGTTTGGGCTGGTCGATCTTCTTTTCTCGGTGCAACTTGGTGAAACATCTGCTTGATATCTCCAGAAATAGCAAATCGATGTCTTCGGAATCTCATAAAAACAGCAGCAAGTTGTTGTAGCAGATCGGGTCCAGTGTAAACGAAGTCATTAAATGACTTTCCTTTACTTTTAGCAGCTGCATCAAAGACAAGTCTTGTCTTTTTACTCGGGTGAAAGGCAAATAAATGAGGTAGGTACCATCGCTTGTCTTATTTTTCGTTAGGGTATACTTTAACCTTCTGGAGAAATCCAGCTGAGATATATTCTTCGAAAGTGGTTGTGTATAACTTAGCAAAAGCTGGATCCTTATCGGCTTTGCTTTCCATGGTTAGCAGTCTCTTTCTTACCATTTCTTCAGACGAAAGTAAAGGTAGAACATCATTTTTCCACAGTAAGCTTGTTTCCCAACAGCCTTGTTTCTTAATCGTTGTTTCTTCCAAAATCTTCAAAGTTTCCACATCCCCTTTTGACATCGGTGTCGCAGATTTGAATGTTGTACAATCTTCGGCTGCAATGAAGTCACTCATGACTTCAGAGAGATCTTCGTTGTTAGTGTTCTTGCAAGTGAAAATAGAGAAATTTCCTTGTTTTTCTCCAGTTACCAATTCACCATTTCCAGCAAGAGTCCATCCTAACTTTGTTTTCACAGCAATTGGTAGATCAGAAGATTGTTCAATGTAATCTCGTGACAGGAACAAGGAGATATTATCATTTCCAATGATCAGTGATGGGGTTGCATTCTTCAGTGATGGGAAAGGTGCTCTTCGTAAGTACGGATACTTCTTCTTTAGCTCTGCAGCAGAATAGGTCTGAGAAGGCAAGTTCATTACTGGAACAGTATGACACTTCAAAATGTAAGTCTTTGCATTTGAAAAGTCGCCTGAGATCTCTATTCTCGTTGTCATTGACGGAAATTGTGGTTCCATTGGTTCCTTTAAGTTGAACAGGGGCATACCATAATAACGTTTCTTCAACTTCATCGTCTGCATCTGTAACTGCTGATCCTTGATGGCAGTGTATATGAGTAGCTGGTGGGGCTGAAGGAGGTTGAGATTTTGATTGATCTTGAAGGATAGCTTCACCATTTTCTTGAACTTCATCGAATCTTGAATTATCATGTAGGGATGTATGATGCCTTCCTCTACATCCTTCAACTTTACAAGTCATTCTTAATTTGCAATTTTTGACTGTGTGATTTTTCTTTAAACAGCGAAAGCACATACGATTCTTCTTTACAAACTCGTCTTTTTCCTTAATTGGTAGTGCAGAAAACTTTCGACAGTCACTTACATGATGATTTTCAATTTTGCAGTACACACAGTATTCTTTTCGATCCGGCTTGGGGTTCGTTGATACTGTTCCAAGATTAGTCTGCTTCTTCTTTCTATCTTTGTCATTTGTATTTTCAGAAGCTGTAGTGGGAGTTGACACAAGATACGCTACAGACTGTTTTATAGAAATCCATTGTGAAAAATATTTCAGATTCTCTTCTCTTGAGGTGTCTTGTCGAAGCCAGGTGTACCACTCAGTTTCCATTTCTATCGACATCTTCTTGACCAGAGTGCTCAGGATTTCAATGGAATATAGATACTGGCTACTTTTATAAGACGTGATGCTTGCCACTAATGCTTGAACGGCGATTCCGAATTTGATTGTTGCTTCAGGTTTGGTTACTGATGGAGAAGGGGCTGCTCTTGCTTTAGTTAATAACCCTTTAATCACAAACTTTGGTTGTCCAAACCTATCTTCTAGGGTCTTCATGATGCTTTCTACATTATCGATGTTTGGTAGCAGGAATGAAACTGTCTCCAAGGCATCTCCTTTCAAAGCTTCTCTTAATCTTCGAATGTTGATTGAATTGTCAACTTTGTACTCTTTAGTTGATCGATCAAACTCAGCTTTGAATAGTGGCCAATCTTCTGAACAACCATTGAACTTTGGCAGTTTCTCTTCTTTACGAGAATGGGATTGTGTAGCAGACACCTGTGAAATCGCTTGAGCCATCAAAACGATTGGGTCAACTGGAACATTTTTTGATTCTGGTAGACACTTCACTTGTGGTATTTCTTCCACTTCAGTTTGTATGTTTACTTCATTTGAAGGATTGGTTTCGACGACTTCACCACCATCATCAGATTCTAAATACTGGTCTTCGGCAATTGATTGTCGAATGGCTTCAGCTTTTTTCTTTTTAAGCTCTTCAAGATCCTTAAGCTCTTCTTCTTGAACTAAACTTAACTACTGAAGGCCTTGTAGTTTTAGCTGAAGGTGCCTCAATGTCTTCTTACTTTCTTGCAGGTTTTTTTGTACATTGACTAGCTTCTCAGCATCATCTACACTCAGGTCTTCTGGAGAGATCTCTTTTAGGGTTGAAAAGTCCTCAGAGCATTGTTCAACCTTTTCTTCTTCTTCTATGATCTTAATTTGTAATTCAGCAATCTTTTTCTTTGTCTCGGAGTGTTTGCCTCTTGAAGCGTATTCTTTTTCAAGGGCAATTACGCATTGTTACTGCTTGTTGAGTATACTGATGAAGCTCGTGACAATGAGCTTCTTCGGCTTGAATTGACTTTTGGTTGTCTTACTCTCACTGGAGTTGGGGCATCTATTGGATTTCCAAACTCGTTGTATGTCATTCTTGGAGGGGGTCTTGATATACCCTTACTTTCACCTTCGCTTGCTGACATCGTTGTAAATAGTAGTTTACCTTTGAACTTAAAATGACTGTTTCCTTCCTCTGGAGAGCAGCTAACCTCTTCTTAATTACTTCAATTCCCGGGTTTCGGCACCAAAATGTTTCGAACCGATAAGTTCTACTTTGGAATAACTTCTTTATCTCGTTCTACTCCTTAACTTGCCAGGTTTCGAAGTAAAAATCAATCAATTTAGGTTAGCTGCAATTGAATAATAGAAATGCAATCAAATTTAGTTCTTTTTTACAAATTTTCAACTTTTATTACTTTTCTGATGACACTGACAATTATCAATTATTTATATAAATAGCTAAATAGGAGAGACTTAATACTAACTTACAAACCGTAGATAGCGACTGAAAAACTACCTACGATTTCTTCAATAACTAATTTTCTTATTTTGTTGATAGTCCAGAATAATAACTCAAACATACTGAAACAAGCCTATTCCGTGGCTATTTTAATAAAAAAAAAACAGAATGTGTTTACTTTGTACGCACGTAAGAAGTTATACTTCTATTATATGATTTCAACGAAATCAATATACTTTTAACAGTTTCTCTACTACTTTCCAAAAATTTTTATTAAAACAATACCAAAAATTAAAAAAATAAAAGAATAAAACACACACAAACACATTGAAAAATGCCACAAATGATTTCTGAACAATAATTGTTGCCAAAAATTTTAATTAAATACGTATTTTCTGAAAAAAATTATATAATAATATACTTACAATCATAAAATCTATAAAAAATAAAAAAATGATATAACTTGCATTGGGCTTGAACCTACTTCCCGTGTATCCCGCCGTACGAGAGTCGAAGCGATTTCAAACTGCACCACCTTCGCGTACACGTCATGTGGGAATATACACAAACTGAACAACTTTTTGACATTTTGTTTATATGAATTTTTATTAGTTTGATTTTTGTCGAATTAAAATACAGCAATATATAGAGTAAGAAAACGATACATTAGATGAAAATTTGTAGAAAGTTTGTTCGTAATCAGATCATGTAAATTAAAGCATTGCACTAGGGGTATAGCATAGCAAGCACTAGGTAAGTACATTATTTTTTTTTACATTTTCCAAATAGGTATGAAGATAATTTTTTATTGGAATACAACTGAAACATTTAGAATTACGTACCTGTGGCTTTTCAAAACTATTTAAAAAGGCACTATAATTATAAATTTGATTTTATTTCTGTCCTCACAATAAAAACTAATATATTATACAACATTTTTGTTTACCGATAACCTCCATATTGAACAATTATTGACAGATCATTTCAACACCCAATCAGAGCCCGTATAAAGACTAATACCAAACTGTCGGTGTGCGCATGCGCGCAGATCAATATAAATTCACCCTCAATCTCAATCGCGCCTAAAGAAGTATAACTTCAAAAATTTCACCCCCGAGAAGGGGTGGGAGCCACCACCAAGATAAATCCGCACATCGGCATAGGGTAGACTTTATTTCTTGAGCTATATATTCGCTACTTACAGTGAAAGTATCAAGTAAATCGATGTAGTAGGATAAAATTCGGAGCCAAATACCCTCATTGACTGCCCTATGATTACTTTTATACTTCTCACTCCACGAATAGTCCAGAAAGCCACTGCGTATCCGCTAGGAAAAATATTCCCATTCGGATTTTTTGCAAAATCTTACTCAAAAAGGACCCCTTTTAACAAATTTGCATGTTGCCAGGACCAAAAAAGGGTCAAAAAATTTTTAAACGTTTTTTTTGTTTTTTTCTTAAAATTATTTTTCTTGCATGGAACAAAGTTTTTTTAGGTTTTTTGGATCATTCCAAACAGAACACATCGGCATAGGGTAGACTTTGTTTCTTGAGCTACATATTCGCTACTTACAGTGAAAGTATCAAGTAAATCGATGTAGTAGGATGGAATTCGGAGCCAAATACCCTCATTGACTGCCCTATGATTACTTTTATACTTCTCACTCCACGAATAGTCCAGAAAGCCACTGCGTATCCGCTAGGAAAAATATTCCGATTCGGATTTTTTGTCCATTCTTACTCAAAAAGGACCCCTTTTAACAAATTTGCATGTTGCCAGGACCAAAAGAGGGTCAAAAAATTTTTAAACGTTTTTTTTTGTTTTTTTCTTAAAATTATTTTTCTTGCATGGAACAAAGTTTTTTTTAGGTTTTTTGGATCATTCCAAACAGAAAAGGTCTAGAGTTGATAGTTTTTGACATATAAGCGATTAAAAATTGAAAAATTGCGAAATCGGCCATTTTTAACCTTCAAAAACTATGTGAAAAACTGAAAATTTGAATGTTGCCAAGGTAGGTCGATATTTTTTAAACATCGATTGATGAAATCCCGACGAGTTTTTTGTAATACAATATTCAAAACTCCTTTGTTTTTTAATTGCTAATCAAGCGTGCGCGATACTATTTTATACCGACATGCGACAGTATGGTGCAAATGAAAGGAATAAATTCGTTATTTCGTAAACCGGCGATTTTAAGGAAGAATCCCGAAACAGGTCGATTTTTATTTTTAAGTTATGTTATTGTGGCATATATTGTATACTAGTGACGTCATCCATCTGGGCGTGATGACGTAATCGATGATTTTTTCAAATGACAATAGGTGTCGTGGGCTAGCTCATTTGAAAGGTTCTTCATTTCTCTATTCAGTAATATAAACATTTACATAATTATTTATACAAGGTGTCCAAAAAATTTTTATTAAATTAAATTATTTGACAAAAAAAGAAGTAGAAGGACACCCTGTATAAATAATTATGTAAATGTTTATATTACTGAATAGAGAATTGAAGAACCTTTCAAATGAGCTAGCACACGAACCCCTATTCTCATTTAAAAAAATCATCGATTACGTCATCACTCCCAGATATATGACGTCACTAATATACCATATATGCCACGATATATGGTATATTAGTGACAATTAGCCACAATATTATAACTTAAAAATAAAAATCGACCTGTTTCGGGATTTTTCCTTAAAATCGCCAGTTTACGAAAAACGAATTTATCCCTTTCATTTGCACCATACTGTCGCATGTCGGTATAAAATAGTGTCGCGCACGCTTGATTAGCAATTAAAAAACAATGGAGTTTTGAATATTGTATTTCAAAAAACTCTTCGGGATTTCATCAATAGATGTTTAAAGAACCTACCTTGGCAACATTCAAATTTTCAGTTTTTCACATAGTATTTGAGGATTAAAAATGGCCGATTTCGCAATTTTTCAATTTTTAATCGCTTATATGTCAAAAACTATCAACTTTAGAGAAATGTCAATAAAGACCTTTTCTCTTTGGAATGATCCAAAAAACCTAAAAAAGCTTTGTTCCATGCAAAAAAATAATTTTAAGAAAAAAACAAAAAAAAAAACGTTTAAAAAATGTTTGACCCACTTTTGGTCCTGGCAACATGCAAATTTTTTAAAAGCGGTCCTTTTTGAGTAAGATTGTGCAAAAAATCCAAATCGGAATATTTTTCCTAGCGGATGCGCAGTGGCTTTCTGGACTTATGCAATTTCGTGATTTATGCAATATCCCTACACAATAATTAAAGATTTCTTCGTAATCGTTTTTCTCACAGTGCCATTCTGTTATCAGCCCTTCCGATATTAGAACCACTTGGTGTTAGAAGCTTCGTGTTCTATGATCTTAATGCCCACAACATTGGCAATTTAAGTTACGAAGGTAATAAATTTCTTCCATATTTAATCTCTTTCCTTGACAAGGGACTTGAAAAATTCACTTTTCCAAATACCTACTGTATCAAAAGAATTGAGCTCGGGTGGGACTCTCTCCGTATTAGGCCCAGTTTTTCAGTCACAGGTTAAAATTTTGGTTAATTAACCTAGTTTAAATTTTAGCCAAAATTTTAACGCTCCTTGCGTTTCCGTGCTTTAAACCAAGTTAAAAAAATCTCAGTTAGCTAACCACTTTTTTTCTTCTGTTGGCTGCAGTAATTGTATTTGCGCATGTGCAATTCGAAAGATGGCAGAATTTGACAGAAAAAATAAATAAACCATTTTCATAACCAAATTTTAAAAAAAATATTAATGCAATATCAAGTTCGAAATCTTCACCTGGTTCCTAGTGCATAACATCTACTTCGGTTTCATAACAGAAGAGTCCATTACAATTACCGAGACTATTTATACTCTTTTTGCTGATTTCGTTTGTCAAAGATCACTGTGGTATCGCTATTGGAACAGATTGACCAGTAAATAAAAAGTACAACTCTTTGGTAAAGCATTATTTTGTTGGGCAAATTATTTGGTAAATACAAAAATATCTCTAATTATCTTTTTATTACTAGGAATCATACAAATCATATTACAGTATGTGTAAAAATACCTGTTACAGTTATACTATATTTAAATATATTTCCTATAATAATTCATAATTTCGTTAATAATGTATAATAATTTCCTTATAATAATGATGTAGAATACTCCCCGCGATAAAAACAAAATAACATAACCTAACTAATATCTTTTGTAAGGCAATATTCTAAATAAACATTTTGACTCTGATGCATTCACTGCACCTATGCGTAAGCGTAACCGTAACATCTAACGAGTATCGGTTAAAATCTTGGTCAACTTAAACGGGTTTAACCTCTAACCTAGTACTGAAAAACTGATTAACCATAAATATTTCGGTGCCCGAAAAATAAAGGGGTTAACCCAGCACTGAAAAACCGGCACTTATAGAGTGTTAGTTGACACAATATACTGGATTATCCTTCAAAAAATTTCGTACGCATCTGGCAGTCGAGAGCAGTACCTACAGCTTTCTGCATGGTCTTATAAAAATGTTCACCTAGACGTTCTAGACTCTAGACCGATGTTTTATGTTTTCTAGGTTTTTCGGGATACAATCAGTAATAGAGAATAATAGGTACTGTTTAGGTCCTTTACATTCTTCGTCTTTCGTTATTTCCAGATCTCTGTACTTTGGGACCTTTTCGCTATATTAAATACGCTGATTTATTATTGTTACTACTCGTATATACCTAGTTAGTTAATTTAGCAATTTGTACGAAGTGCTCTATTAATTAACATTTTCAATATTATTAGAAAAAGGTTCTACAGTTTTTAGAATCTGATCTAAGTAGGTGCTTTCGAGTAGAAGCTTTCGATATTGTTTTCACCAAGTGTTTGGAGGTGAATTTTAGTATTTCGATCTGCCTTATCTGCTTCAAAAAGGTCACTTATAATCATCGACCTAATATATCTTAATGTATCTGTAAGCTATTTCTTGTAGTTAATAAAGGCAGTTGGGTTCCTTTTTTGGTGTTTATCTGAGTGGAAATTACAGCTGATAATCAGTTGTTCTTTGTAGCACATGGAATCCTCAGCGCATCACTTCTGCTGAGACCCTATGATATCGTTTAAAGCACAGTGTCGGTAGATACGCTTGGGCTAGACAGGAGTGACGAATTTAAGAAACACGAAAGACAATTGGGCGGTACTTGTCTGGATCTTGGGTGTTATTTTGATCTTTCGGTATTAAAAATAAGTTATTTCCTGAGGTAGGAATGATCCTCTCTGCAGATTTGAAATACAATGATTAATTAATGCTTATAAGCGCTCATGAACACAATGCCAGTTGTGCGTCGTATCTTTGATACATCCAGCATTGGTAAGAGCAACTGGTGTAGAAAGTTGATTTTCCCAAAACTTCTACATTTTCTTCTTAGCTTGGGTATTTTTTTATTCTACATTTGTTTTCTCGATCGTATTGTGTTTTTACCATTGTATCTACGGAATAATTCAATCTTTCTTAGCAGTCTTAGCCCTTAGCAATTTCTGTTGCTGCAGAGTAAATCATAATTGGGTAGGACTCTAGTGTTCACAATTTGTAACATCTCACCTACCAAGCAACTTGTTGTCCTACTGCGTATCATGAGGTTGATTTTATTGTATGGTAAGCCCAGGAATCTGCTCATGTATTTCATTAGGAACTGTATCTACACCTACATCTTGGTTATGAATCTCCCATTCGACTTAGTTTCTAATAGTATCACTTCAAGCCTCTGCAAACTTCGGTATACAGATGTTGTCGATATCCAATAGTGTTCGAGGTTTGTCACCTTGGAATAAAATCTCACAATGTTTTCCTTCATGGACACAGTCCATTTCATACGCTACTTCGGTCGCTCGCTTGTGTGAGCGCCGGATGATGTTTCAGCGCAGAACCTTCAGTAATTGGAGCTCTTGTTGTTGTTTGGCTCACTTGTGGTTGTTGTTGGGCTATAGCTGATTCTATTATATATATACTTTTATGCCCACTCCTTTTTGTTTTACGACAGGTGTCCCTGCTATTCTCTGGGTATCGGTGCTAATCTTTATTTCAAGTTAAGAATAGAATATTACGCTTACGGAGATCAGTATTGCCAAACCTCTCGCGTACGGGTAGAAACTCGACTGCCGATATACGATTCATTCTAGTCAGTACGGCATGGCATCGCTGCGCTGCTATCGCTCATAAGAAATACATGGGGCTTTCTCCGCAGTGTTCTATTCTAAACGTGAAACGCCCCATAGAAATACCCAGGAAGCATCACTCATTCGCAGGGGCCACAATTGATAGAACTGACGAAAACTCTCATATAGTCCATGTGGTGAGACCGCTTCCGTCTGAAAAACATTTCTAATTCGGTTTCTCTGCGGATTCATATTCAAAAATGTCCTCTTTAAACAAACCTGAAAGGTGCCGGACGGAATTTTTGGGCAGAAATTGTTTAAACAATTTTTTTAAACAAATACATAAGATCACCTTTTATTGTTCGAAAAAATATATTTTTAGGTTTTTTGGGTCATTCTCAACAAGAAAGGTATCTTGTAATTTTTCTAAAAAATTGACAGTTTTCCAGTTATAGGCGATTTAAAGTCTAAAAAATGCGAAAATACGCATTTTCGAGGCTTAAAAACTCATATTTAAATTAGTATTTTAAAGGGTGCCAATAACTTGGATCAAAGTTTAAACATTCCTTTTCAAGATTCCGAAGAGTGATCGGGTCTAACTTCAATTTAGACCGTAGTTTTTTAATTGTTAATTATGCGTGTCCATCCGGTTTTTTTGCCGGTGCGGCGCGCACTATTTTCAAAAATCTCCTATTTTTCGGAGGAAAATATTTTTTCTAGATTCTTTGGGACATTCTAAATAAAATAAGTTTCTTGGCATTTTTCTCAAAAGTTACTATTTTTAAAGTTATAAGCGATTTAAAATGCGAAAATGTGTTTTTTTGTCATTTTTCGGATGGATTTTTTTCGCTTATAACTTTAAAACTAGATACGTCAAAATAACTGTCAAAGTCGTGTTCGTTTTTTGGAGTTTGTCCCAAAGAATGATTAATTTTGGCAGTGTTTTGGTACATTCCGGCCTTGTTTCCACGTGCAGAGTGTTATCAATAGTTTCTGTTTTGTGGTACTTTGTGGAAAACTAGAGTTTTGAAGACAGCTTTGTTGTACAGAAAATGTCAGGTAACGGGGGCGGTCCTGGCCCGCCCTCGGTTAATTTAAATACTAATAATCAAATAAATAATAATGATAATCAAATTAATGTGTCTTCAATGGATACAGTATCCTCAAATTTCGAAAAATATGACTTTGATAATAAATATCAACCGACGGATGCAGGTCCGTATCAGGTATTTTTGGAACATACCGATAAGAATCTTGGTCGTCTTTTTCCTATCAGAATTGGCTTTTATTTACAAGTAATTGAATTTAGAAATGATGTTATTGATATTCATTCTGTAGGTTTAAAACGTGTTAAGGTAATTTTTAGAACAAACAAACTCGCTAATTTATTAATTAATCACGAAATACTAACAAAAAATAAGTTGATTGCTTATATTCCAAAATTTTTCACTCATAAACGAGACATAATACGCGGCGTTGATACCTTTTTTACTGAAGAATACTTGAAAAAGCAATTAATTCCATAGTTCCAGTGGCGGAAGTGAGAAGAATGAAACGAAAAATTATAAACCCTGAAACCAAAAAAGAAGAATTTGTCAATAGACAATTGGTAGTAATAAATTTTAAAGGTAATAAAATTCCGTCCTTTATTAATATAAATATGGTTAATTTCTCTGTAGAACCATACATCCATCCAGTTGTTCAATGTGTAAAATGTTTACGTTACGGTCACAATATCGTTCAATGTGAAGGCAAATCTCGTTGTTCTCGATGTGCAAATGAGCATTCTTCCGCTGAATGTAATTCCGAGTTGCAAATGTGCGTTCACTGTAAATCTTCTGATCATCCTTCAATTTCAAGAGACTGCCCGATGTACAAAAAACAACACGACATAAAAAAAGTAATGGCTTTCGAAAATAAAAGTTTTAAGGATGCCGAATTATCGATTAACAATCCAGCTTATGCCAAAATTAATACCAACAATAGGTTTGATATATTAAATAATCTTGAAAACTTTCCCGATTTAGCACCAGCAAACTAAACAATTTATTATGCTCCTTTAAATAAACCAAAATCAAACTCAACCGCATTAGAATCAAAAACAATTAAAAGGCGAAGAACTGAGACTTCTTCTCAGACTCCAAGCACTAGTAATTCAGATTTAGAAAATTCCCATCAAAAAAGACAAATTTCTCTTGCCCCATATATACCCGCTCCACAACAGAATAATTTCATGTTTTGTCGAGATAAACTTATCTCACAGATATATTCATTAATTACAAATATAATTAATAATCAAGGAAAATTTGAATTAAATAAGATCAGGGACAATGTCATTACAATATTTGATAATAATGAAGATAATTTAGAATCCATTCTCACAGATAGTGAAAATGGCTACTAAAAATATTACAGAAAAACTAACCATATTACAATGGAATTGTAGATCCATTTATAGTAACAAAGGCAGTCTTATGCATCATATTAACAACTACCATACAGATATAATAGTTCTATCAGAAATATGGCTCACATCCGGTCATCATTTTAGACTTAAATGATATAACTTTATCGATAAATGTCGTGAAGATGGTTACGGTGGCGTAGGTATTTTCATCAGACAGGGAATGGATTACCAAGAATCCGAAATTAATAATAATTTCGATGACAGTCTAGAAGCATGCGCAGTTTTTTTGAACAAAATTAATCTCTCACTAGTATCAATCTATAGATCATCAGATGTTAGAATAGAAATAAATGACTGGATCAACCTATTCCTTCAGTTTAATATTGCAAAAACTATTTTTCTGGGAGATTTTAGTGCTCACCACGGTATGTGGGGGCCAATTGCAGACGACAGAAATGGTAGAATATTAGTGGAGGCCATGGATTATTGTGAAATAATTACATTAAATGACGGAACACCAACAAGAATATCCCCAACTAGTAATCATTCAGCCGTTGACTTAACTCTAACATCTCCCCTTTTAGCCGACCGTATAGCTTGGTCAGTAGATTCAGATTCATTAGGTTCAGATCACTACCCAGTCAATATAGAAATTCAAATCAATCCCTCCTCCTTTGTCATCAACCCATCAACAAAATGGAATGACTCTCGTGCTGACTGGTCTGTTTTTGGAAATACTTTTGAATTAGAAATTAGTGAGCTCAATAATTTAGATAGGAATTCAGATTCAGTAGACAAAATCGAATTTTTCCTCAATGCAATCACGGTCGCAGCATCGAAATCTATGCCTATTAAGAAATCTTTCACACCTTCTGTACCAAGACTTTATTGGTGGGATGAGGAATGTTCTGCGATTGTTAAAAAACGAAAAGAAGCTCTCAGCGAGTTTAAAAAACAAGGTAATTTTATCAATTATCTACAATATCAAAACATTTCTGCTAATGTCAAACGTACGTTCAAACTTAAACAAAAAAACAGTTGGAAAATGTTTTTGAATAAATTAAATAAAAACACTCCTCTGACTGAGATATGGAACACTGTACGGTCTATTTGCAATAAACACCATCAAAAAAGAAAACCACAATTAGACGAAAGCCTTATTCAAAAAGTTCTTGATACATTGGCTCCTTCATCTGCTGCAGGTCCAATTTTTAAGGACAACATTAATCAATTTCACTTCCATCAAGACTCAGACACCCTTTCAAAAAATTTTAGCTTTTCGGAATTAGAATTAGCCTTAAAAAAATCAAAAAATACTGCACCTGGACTTGACGGGTTCACTTATACGATAATAAATAAATTGCCTGAAAGTGGTAAACTTCTTCTATTAGAAATTTTTAATCATTGGTGGTTGAAACAGAAGTATTCAGATAGTCTTAAAAATATCATTGTGTGTCTTCTAGTGAAACCTAAGAAACCACCTGACTTACCTTCGTCCTACCGACCAATTTCATTGTTATCGTGTATTACAAAAACTTTCGAAAGGCTTATAAAATTTAGACTCGAACATTTTGTCGAAAACAGATCAATTTTACCAAAAAATCAGTATGGATTTCGTAGAGGTATAGGTACAATTGATGCAATCTCCCATTTAGTTACAGATGCTCAATTGGGTCTATCAAAAAATAATTACATGTTGTGTCTTTTTGTGGACCTTAAAGGGGCTTATGATGTGGTAGATTTGGAAATATTATATTCAAAATTGGTAACGTTTGGTATCAATAAAAGAGTCTCTATAAATATTTTAAATTTGTTTGCTAATAGAAAAATATTTTTGCGAGATAGTCATAACGTTTTACATGGTCCAAGAGTACTTTACAACGGGCTTCCGCAAGGCTCTATTTTAAGTCCCCTTTTGTTTAACTTATACACTGCAGACTTGCATGATTTGATGAGCGATGACATACAAATTATTCAATACGCGGACGATTTATGCATTTATGTCACCCATAATACCTACGATCGCTGCATGATAGACTTAAGACGTACTTTTGACAGGTTACAAACGATATGGGTTTTAGTGTTTCACCAGAAAAGACAGCTGTGATGTGTTTCACAAGGCACAGATATCAGTTAGTCGATAATTTCTCTATAGGTAAATACACTATTCCTATCTTAAAAGAATATAAATATTTAGGTATAATTATAGATAGTAAACTTCTATGGACCAGTCACATTAAGTATGTCAAACAAAGATGTGAAAAGGGAATTAATCTTCTGCGCTTCCTCTCCAAACAGAGCTAATGTTCTACAAGTCTTATATTCGCTCGATTTTGGATTATGGGTGTACTCTCTATGGTTCTACCTCAATACGAACCAACTTACTCTTGATCGAATACAATATAGAGCTCTGAAAATATATTTGGGAGCCATGGCATCTTCACCAAATCATGCCATTCTGGCAGAGTCTCAAGAACTTCCTCTTAGTTTTCGAAGACAGTTTTTAGCAAATAAAAGTCTATTAAAATATAGATGTTACAACAGTGATTTGATCGCAAAAATTAACTTTCTTGTAATTGAGAATTTGACAAATCATTATTGGAAAAAGAAAAACTCTCTTCCTTTGGCAGATGCATTTATTGATACAAACTTATTTCAAAATGATATTGTTAAACTTAATAAAATACCATTGTATGCACACAGTTTCGATTCTATAATCGACAAACCTATCACCATATTCCCTCGGTATTCAGATTGTAATATCTTAAACCAAGCCATGATAAAATCCATTGTGAATGGTCTCGGGTCGAACTTAACTAAAATATATACAGATGGGTCAAAAACGGAGCTAAATACAGGTTCGGCATTTTTTGTTTCAAACATAAATCATATTGAAAAGTACAGAATCTCAAATAATTGTTCCATTTTTACCGCCGAGTCCTTTGCTATTGAAAAGGCACTAAAATGGTGTGCAACTCAAACATGCACGAATGTGGAAATAATTTCAGACTCAAAATCAGCATTACAAGCTATTAGCGGTCACCCAATAAACCAATTCCGAAATGCCTTAATTTTGAACATTAAAAAATTAATTATGGATCTTAAACAAAATGATGTAACTGTTTCGTTTATTTGGACGAAAGGACATTGCGGGGTCGAAGGTAATGAAATTGCGGATATAGCCGCAAAAAGTAGTCACAGTTGCCACCATATTGACAAAGTATTTAATTTAAAAGATTTGAATAATGCTCTCAAACCTAATATCAGAAGGAAATGGGAAACTGATTACAAAAGAATTGCAAATAAATCTACAAACCATTATTTCAGAATTCACCCTACACTTCCAAAAAACATTCCTCATTTCACCTTTAATTATAATAGAGCACACATGTCAGTATTGACTCGTTTAAAATTGAACCATGCTCGCTTTCCATCTCACTTATATAAAATTGGAATACTTAACTCTCCTGTCTGTAGTTGCGACAATATATCCATTGGTGATTTAAATCATATATTTCTAGAATGTTCTCTGAACTCTCAATCTTCTTCAATTCTGTATCAAGAACTAATTAATCACGAGTGTCCATTGCCACTAAATATTACAGCTCTCCTTTCTTCCTCAGATAAAGCGGTACTAGATTCCATCATTAATTCTATCAGAAATTCAAAAATAGCGGTGTAGTTTAGTAATAGACAATACGAAATCATTTAATGTAATTAAGAATTTACATGTTTTGTGGCAAATAGATTTTGTCTGATGCCAGGATCTCTCGCACACACACACACACAACTTTAAAACTATTAACTTTTGAAAAAAATGTCAAGAAACTTATTTCATTTAGAATGTCCCAAAGAATCTAGAAAAATATTTTTCGGAGGAAAATAGGAGATTTTTGAAAATAGTGCGCGCCGCACCGGCAAAAACCGGATGGACACGCATAATTAACAATTAAAAAACTACGGTCTAAATTGAAGTTAGACCTGATCACTCTTCGGAATCTTGAAAAGAAATGTTTAAATTTTAATCCAAGTTATTGGCACCCTTAAAAATACTAATTTAAATATGAGTTTTTAAGCCTCGAAAATGCGTATTTTCGCCTTTTTTAGATTTTAAATCGTCTATAACTCGAAAATTGTCAATTTTGAGAAAAATCACAAGATACCTTTCTTGTTTAGAATGACCCAAAAAACCTAAAAATATATTTTTTGGAGCAATAAAAGGTGATCTTATGTATTTGTTTAAAAAAATTGTTTAAACAATTTCTGCACAAAAATTCCGTCCGGCACCCTTCAGATTTGTATAAAGGGGACATTTTTGAATATGAATCCACAGAGAAACCGAATTAGAAATGTTTTTCAGACGGGAGCGGTCTCACTACATGGACTAATAGGATAAATTTCTTTATTACTGATATTATTATTTTTCAGACTCGTGTTCTCGGTCCTAGGGATGAGGGAGGATGTCCCTTTAAACAATTTGACGATGTTAATTTAAGAAACTTACTGAAATCTGACTTCTTAATAAATTCTCAAGAATTAGAAGCGATAATACAAGCAAGAAACTCGGAACCTGTTGAGGCATGTAGAATGTTCCTGAAAACTATAAATAATCTCACAACCTGTAGAGAATCGGAAAGTAATTTTACTTTTATGAGTCCAGTAGACTATTATTTACAACTAAACAAAAAACTTATAGGACGCGAAGATAGGAAAAGTAAAAAAGTTTAAAAATAAATTTATTTATTTTTGTTATTTTATATCTAGAAGTGTGCAATTTTTTAAATTTAAAAATATAGTATTGCTCAATTTTTAGAGTAATATTTTTTTATACAATATACCTAAGACAAATGTCAATGTTTTAAAAGCAAGTCGGTCAAGTAAAAATGATATACTTATGTACGAAAAAATGTTATAATATTTATATGTATTTTTAAATTCATCAAATACAATTGTATGTATATGATTCTAGATGATTATTTTTCAAGCCCCACCTTCCTTCATGAAGACTTTGTTAAACAATTTTTAAATGTAGAAAATGTTCTATGTCTTAATATTGATCTGAAGCTATTTTCTTGTGGTATCTTAATGAAATTTACTATGTTGATGGGAATACGCCACAATTTTACTTTAAAATAATTTTATTTTGGACGTTTCGATTTCCACTTCGGACATCGTTCTCAAAATACAAAACATTAATAAATTAAACACATTTTGTTTTTATTACTTGGTAAAAAATTCTTCTAATAATTTAATTGTATGTGACTCATTCACATTGAAAATTCAGACATATAAAGGCACGTATCCATTACGTTGATGCTCGCCGTTGATCGTCGAGGGTGAGCGTCGCTCCGGGAGCACCAACGTATCCACTATGTGCCTTTATACACTTACATTTTAAAGTTGATGAGTTTATTGGAAGATAGTAGAAATTTTGTCCACTTCCACTTCGGGAATCGTTATCGAAATACAAAATATTAATAAATTAAACAAATTTTGTTTATGTTGCTTGGTAAAAAATTCTTCTAATAATTTAATTTAATCTGACTCATTCATATCGGCAATTCAGACATATATTATACATTTGAAAGTAAAAGACTTTAAAATGATATTGTCAATATTTATGAGTTGCGTTCATGGGACGACTTCATTGGAAGATAGTTTATTCGATTAGTTACCTACATGAAATCAACTTAAAAATATCGCATGGGACAATGAACGTAGAGTTCAGTGGAAATATTCAAGTGAAGAGTACAGGGGAAAACAAGGAATGTCACATTTTATATATATTGAGATAAACACCAATAAAGGTTTAATTCTTATGACATCTAAAAACTACTTAGGAGATTCTTAGCAGAATTCTAGACATTCTTATTCTATAATCTTAATATAATATGACTCTATATTAACTTATTAATTTAATAATGCACCAAAAAACTGCTAACACTCCTTATTTCTGTTCAGTGGCGTGCAGACAATCCTGGTCCTTCGCCTGGACACAAATTCTTAGAAAATTTATATAGACTGCTCTTTGTGTTTATTGTCCTGAATCGATAGCCTAGTCGATAGTAGTCAGTTTTTGCTACCACATGCATAGGCGTAACCAGGATGATCCTAAGGGGGGGGGTTACAACTATTGGAAAGGGGGGGGGGGTTACAACTACTGGAAGGTCTCTGAAGGGTATGGTGTTAAGCGTATATAGCTCAAAGTACATCCCAATGGGGGGGGGGGGTTATAACCCCCAAAACCCCCCCCCTGGTTACGCCTATGACCACATGGGGAGAAAAGCCAAAATTAATGAAAAAGTGACATTCCTTGTTTTTTTTTCCTGTACTCTTCTGTCCTGACAGAATCAGATGGCAAAGACAGAAAAATCAACGAAGCGGCTCTAATTATTTTAAATGAAACCAATTGTGTCGCAAATTTCTCGGTAGTAGAATGTGGTTACCCATATTAAAAGAGGGAATCAATAGAAAGAAAATACCACGATTAGTAAGTCAATATTTTTATTATTTTATTTATATATTTATGTATTATTAATATTATTTATCTTTTAAAATAACAAACACATAAAATCAGAGTTTGGTGTTAATTTTGAGAGTCAACTGCATGTAAGACCAAATACTTACCATGTCGGGATAGTCTCATGAGATTTGTTCCTGGCTTTTCCTCGTGATTTACTATGGAATCACTAACACGAGAATTTTACAGTAACCATTACATGTCAATTCTTTTTAAAGAAAAATCACATGCTATGATTTTTATGACGGATATTCTTATTTAAAGTTAATTTCATGTAATCGAATGAACTATCTTTCAATAAAGTCGTCCCAGAAACGCAACTCACAAACATTGGCAATATCATTAGTCGTTTACTTTAAAATATATAATATTGTTGTCTGAATTACCGATATGAATGAGTCAGATTAAATTAAATAATTAGAAGAATTTTTTTACAAAGCAACATCATCAAAATTTGTTTAATTTATTAATATTTTATATTTCGATAACGATTTTCGAAGTGGAAGTCGAAACGTCAATAAAATTAATTTACAACTTAAATTGTGGCTAATTTCCCTATTAAAATAGTAGATTACATAAGATGCCACAAAGAAATAGCTTCAGAACAGTACTTAGTATAGTCCACATGTTAATATTATTAATATTCTCTATATTACGAATAAAGTAGTACAAGTTTAGTTATTTGTTTCCCAATATTTTAAAGAACGACATAACGTAATAAAAATGTTGGTGCATCTGCCGTCTGTGTTACATTAAAACCAAATACATAGGCGCAAATAGTTTTGTATTGGAGTTCTTAATTTCCAATTGTCTGTTTTTTGAATGTATCTAAATTAATATTTTACTCAACCGACGTTTTACATTTGTTTGGATTTCAAAAATGATTGTTTCGACAATCTAAACTAACTGCATATTTTATATTTTCGTACTTTAATATCTTAACATACCTACATACTTTTAATATAAAAAGATATTATATAAACATGTTTTGAGTATATGTATATAGTTTTAAAATACAACTATGTATGTATATGAATGCATATATTATAATTTTTTAAAACACGTTTAACAGTTATGTTTATATTTTTAGCTAAAATAATATATCACACTTTTATTGAGTTAAAATTTTGTTTGTTTACCAAATAGTCTAGGGCGCATCTGTTTTGAGATGGACGTTGAGAGTTCACAATTGCTTGAAAATAGCTCAAATAATAATATTTAAGTTATCCTTCCACACAAAATGGTCCGGAACATTGTTTAAATAATCAAAATGTCAAAATATGAAGGAAAAATTCGATTTTTTTATTGGTTTTTTGATTATAACTTTAAAACCGTTCATTTCTGAGAAAAGTTGTACTGACATAAAAGTTGCGTAATTAAATTTCCTACAATATAGAATAGAATTTGTTAAAAATTTAAAAAATAGTCACCCTTGTTGCAAAATAACAATAATTGCGAAAAAAACCATACAAAAACAAGTATTTGCATTTTACGTTTTTCAACCATTTATACTACACTTAGGACCTTCATATTTTACCCAGAGAAACTTTGTGATATAGTAAAACAACACTGTAAATTTTATTAAGATCGGTTTAATAGATTTTGCAAAATAAATTTTGCAATCCAGCTTTCGCAAAAAAAAAATCATTTTTTTTTAAATGTTGCAGGACTGAAAATAAAGCAGATAGCAAGTTGATTTTTTTTTGCTTATAGAAATGTACTGTATATTCCGTTCGCTAAACTCAGACTCAACTGGCTAGTGATTTAAGCTAGTAATTTTGCCAATTTGATAAAATTGCCAAAAAAATCATTACTAAATAGTTAATAATTACTAAATATTTAGTAATTTTGCAAATTTTGTCAAAATTCTACTAACTACGACTAAAATCATTAGCCATTTGCGTCTGAGTTTAGCGAACCGACTATACCTTTCATTTGCAATTTGCAAAATTAAAGTCGATTAATTACCACGGCGTCAGGAAATTTTTTAAATAAACATTAATTTTTGGTGCTACGCGCAGGACAGCGGTGTTCGATTCACACTTGATCAAGTTGATTTCCACCAAAATTTCTTCCAATCTATATCTAATATATTATTATCTTACTCTATATTTTGTTGTATTTTAATATTTAATTCCACAAAAATCAAACTAATTTTATTATTGTTTGTGAAATATTGTTTAAACAATTGCACATGTTTAAAAATAATAAACTTTTATTCTCTAAGTTAAAATATATGAACAAAGAAAGTTTTTGCTAAAAAAGTGTTATTTCAAAGGATAGAGTATGTGTTTTTATTTTGCAATAAAGAAATTTATTTATTTATATCGAAATGTAATAAAAATTAAAATGTATCAATCATTATCAAAGGTCATTGGAATGCCCAATCAGAGCAAACTATCCGCTGTCCTGCGCGTAGCACCAATAATTAATGTTTAATTAAAAAAAATCCTGACGCCGTGGTAGTTAGTCGATTTTAATTTTGCAAATTGCAAATGAGCGGTACAGTTCACTTCTATATGCAAAAAAATCAACTTGCTATCTGCTTTATTTTCAGTCCTGTAACATTTTGAAAAAATGAATTTTTTTTGCGAAAGCTGGATTGCAAAATGTATTTTGCAAAATCTATTAAACTGATCATAATGAAATTTACACTGTTGTTTTACTGTATCATAAAGTTTTTCTGGGTGAAATATGAAGGTCCTAAGTGTAGCATGAATGGTTGAAAAACGTAAAATGCGAATATTTCTTTTTGTATGGGTTTTTCGCAATTATTGCTATTTTGCAACAAGGGTGACTATTTTTTAAATTTTTAAGCAATTCTTTATTGTAGGAAATATAATTACGCAACTTTTATATCAGTACAACTTTTCTCGGAAATGAATACTTTTAAAGTTATAATCAGAAAACGAAGAAAAAAATCGAATTTTTCCTTCATTTTTTGACATTTTGATTATTTAAACAATGCTCCGAACCTTTTTGAGAGGGAGGATAACTCAAATATTATTAAATCATACAGAAGTAAAAAACTTCATTTGTACAGTGGTATAAAAAGTTTATTAAAAACTATTAAAAGTCATCCAAAAGGATCTGCAAAACGTTTTCGATCTAGATCAGATCATCTTCAGGGCGTTCAGCCTAGTACATGGAACTAGCAACCTTATGAAAATGGTAACATCGAGAAAAATGGTTTACATGATAATTCTATAATATTTATAGCGACTCCAAGTCGATGTTAAAGGATTAATTTATGTGTTAGGAGTGCTCAAAGGGCAACATGGTTCCCTGCTCGATAAAAAATCGTGGTTCTTGCCAGTTCAATGGACACAGACCAACCAAACAATACTGGGTATTTTCCCATTGATTTTGTTCAAATATCATTATTTGAGTTATTTTCAAGCAATTTCTGCAAAAAAATTTGAGTCACCTCTTAACGTCCAAATGTACTAATATTTTTACAGATGCGCCCTGGTCTAAAAATCTAGCATGCCTTTTATAATCATCACAGTAAATAAAGTAGGTAGTACACATAATAGTCAGTTCTAATAGTTTTCGGAATAGTAAATGACACATATGGAGATCTGATGTACCTACATAGATCGCTAGTTTCGCATGGCTCGAATATAAACTCTGTGGGTACATTTGATGAGACTCGTCATCGATATTAATAACCAAAGTTACAATTAGTTGTGAGCGGCCGTGGGTAACGGCATAAACGCTGGCCTCATACGCCAGTAGACGTGGGTTCGATCCCTGCCAAAGACAAACCATTTTCATTTCCAATAATGACACGAGCCGTCTCACCGTGCCTCGGAGAGTACGTTAAGCCGTCGGTCCCCCTGGGCTAGTGTACATCGACACTAGTTACTTGAAACAGGGTTAAAGATGTAATTGGCGCTGGAACTATCCGAAAGGATCTCCCCGGCAAAAATGCCATACGATATTATTATTATACCAAAGTTACAGATGGCGAGTCTGACTCGTCATTGGAATTGAACATATGCGCGGTGTTTTTCCTGCTGTAATGTGCGCATGCGTTGCGCCTGTGCAAATGCCCATGCGTTGCGCCAATTCCTTACACGACAGGTGGCAGCGTAACAATTGACGCACGAATATAGATTTGTTCCAACACGTTTACATTTTCATTTTTATTTCGTGTATATTACACTAAAATGGAAGAATAAAACATAATTAGTCTATGAAAGTGATAAGGAGAATGATCTTGAGCAATCGGAGCAAGGGGTTAATTGTGTCATTTGCTTTATCATTGGTTCGGCGTAAGTAATAAGTAAAACATCAGTTTAAACTAATGTTTAAACACATCGTGAGAGGAGTGAGACAAGGATGCATTCCGTCTCCGGTATTATTTTTCATGCACTCTGAACATATCTTCGAGCAAGCACTGGGAGAACTACAGGAATTCGGCTTGGTCAAGGGGTGAAAATTTCTCACTTACCTATTTTGAAATCATTCCGATTTTCGACAGTCACATGGAAGTTTAAGAAGTACGTTTTAACAACAAAAATGATTAATAAGAAGTAGCGGTACTGTAATAGGAGAAAACTGAACTAAACAAATGGTGTTTCATACTTCAAGTAGTAAGCTCATGTAGGTAATTTTAATTACTATATCTTGTTTTTAAACTAGAAGAAGTAAACTTAAAAGACAGGTTCACACCCACTAATGTCATTATAACAATCAGGTTCAGCATCTCTTTTGGTTGATCATGTCGGCCTTCGGGCCTTCGACGGTAATCCATAAATAATATATTATACTAATACGTATCTGCCTCTATAAAGATTCTATGTCAAGGGTAAAGAGAGGTAACCATCTGTTATCTAGCTTCCAAGTAACAAAAGGCCTTAAACAAGGGTGTTGTTTATCTCCCATTCTTTTCAATATATATACCGACGGTGCTCTCAGACTTTGGAAGCAGAAATGCAGTGGTATGGGTATACCAATCGGAGACATAACATTATACACTTTGAACTAGGCAGACGACCAGGTGGTAGTTGCCCAAGATAAGGAAGACTTAAAATATATGACGAGAAAATTGATGGAAGAATACACGAAATGGGGTTTAGAGCTAAACATAAAGAAAACACAATAACTACACATCGGTAACCAAATACAACAGGAAGAACTAGATCTTGACGGAAGTGACTATATCAGGGGTTGTACAGAGTATAAATATCTAGGGATTAAATTAACAAATAGTGGAAGAACGGAACCCAGTATAGATTGTAGAGTGACAAAGGCTAGAAAGGCTGTCTTGTGGCAACATAACATAAATTTTAATACAAAAATGAGAATGTACGACGCTATTCTTAAACCAATTTTAACATATGGCTCCGAAGTGTGCAAATGACAAAAAAATCCGAAAATAAGCTGCTTACTACTGAAATGGATTTTTTTAGATCTGCCAGAATATCGAGATGTGACCATGTTCGAAATGAACAGATCAGAGAAAAAGTAGGTAAGCAGAAAACTATAGTGGAAGAGATACAACGAAACCAACTTACTTGGTATAGACACGGATCATACAACGAAACCAACTTACTTGGTATGGACACTTTCATCTCCCAACGAATGGGAGATGAAAGATTACCAAAAATTACAATGAGATGGATACCGCCAGAAAAACGGAAAAGAGGAAGGCCACCGACCTCCTGGAAACAAGGAATTACAAAACCATGTCAGAAAGAAATCTTCAAGAAAGAGACTGGCTAGATCGACAGGCTTGGCGCTTGGGTACCGGAAGGCGTAGAACGCTATAGAACCGGTTATATACATACTAATACGTATCTAAAGAGTTCTAAAAACAATTTTTGTTTATATAAATGCAGACTAAAAATTTAAAAATTAAAGGAATAATGTCAATGAATTTTAAAGCCAATAATGTCAAAATTTCATAGCTTAGTGGAGTAAACTTGCCTGCGGTCGGACCAATTACAAACCCCTCCTAGTTTAAAAACGAGGTATAGTAATTTAAAAATTATGACACAGAATTTTTTTAAAATATAAACATAAGTTGTTGTCCTTAAAGAATATATTGCATTAGAACTCGTTTAAAATGAGATGAAAAAAGTTTAACAATTATTCATTAATAATAGCTTATATAAACGAAATGATTCCTCTCTGTAAAGTAAGGCTGCTATAATGAAACTTAGTTAAAGAATAGGTTATTCGTCAGCTTTTAAGAGAGCAACCAAACGCTGAAATTGTTCTTGACGATCTTTAAGTACACTTCTGAAGAATATCAGTTTATGTAGATAATAAAGTACATATACCGGAAAATACGAAATTAAGTAGTAAAAAATATATTCATATCCAAGTAGAAAGGTTTAAAGATTTTAAAGATTATGTGTACAGTCCTACACGATACTCATACAAAAAATTCTCAACTGCAAACAAAGAATTATTTTATGATACCGTTATTCATCGACTTGCAAAGTTAGGTACATAGTGGTTACAATTTTACAGATTTACCAAATTATCACTTTTTAATGTTACAAGATGGAATACTTGAAGAAAACTTTTAAGAAATATCATGCAGGGCAAATCAAATCAAATATCATCGTGGCTTCGAAATCAACTTGAATGGTTCGGGTGTAGTTCGATTGAACTTTTTAGGCGCGCTGCTAACAAAGTCGCAGTGACCATGATGGTTTTCAATCTCCGCTAGGAGTGGCACGTGAAGAAGAAGAATGTTATAATTTAATGGAAATGCTTAGTAAACCATTACACTACTATTCACGGAAGATCATCATCATCATCATCATTGGCTCTGCAATACATAGTGGGTCTTGATATCTTCCAGGATCAGTTTTTATTCCTTCCTATTCTTCGCATTGGTTTTCTAATTTCGTACTCTTAACACTGTTCTCCTTCTACTTCGTCCTTAAATTACGTTCTGGGCCTGCCTCTCCTTATCACTCTATCCATTATTTGGTTATAAATGTGTTTCGGCGGCTCCATCTCGTTCATTCTATCTATGTGCCAATGTGCCCTAGCCACCACGCCTGTTTATTTTGACGGACCTAGTAATATTTTCACTATTAAGGTGGTAAAGGTAAAAATTATATCGCCTACGCCATAATCCGTTTTTTGCACGCCGTTATAAATATGTCTGAGGATTTTACGTTTAAAACCGCATAAACGTTCTTCATTACTTTTTGTCATCGTCCATATTTCTGACGCGTAGGTGAGGACGAGCTTGATAAGAGTTTTCTATACAAATATTTTTGTTGTTTTTGTGATTATCCTTGTTATTAAAAGTTTCTTTAATTATTAATATATGCTCTATTTGTCAGATGTACATGTCTGTTAATTTCTGCACTTGATGCATTATTCTGGTTGATCTATGGGCCTATATATAGGAACTCTTTTACGCTTTCGAAATTTCGTGAAAGATTGGACCTAATCCGCATTTCTTCTTGCTATGTCGTCGATGTCTTCGGCCTACGCTATTATTTGTACACTCCTCATTATAATGGATCCTTCTGTTGTTATTCCAGACTCTCTAATAGCTTCTAGAGGAATGTTGAATAGAAGGCATGGTAGGCAATCTTCTTGTCGAAATATTTTCCTTTTCTTTGCCTATGTCTGAAAAATTCTTGATACTCTGTTCTACACTCTAACCTTACACTCACCTGTTGAGAGGGTCGCTTTCACCAATTTTACTAAGTGTACTGAGACATCGAAATTTAGTATGGCTTTGTATAGAGCATTTCTTTCTACACTATCATAGGCACATTCAAAATCTACAAACATAATGTTAAGTATCAATTCCATATTCATATGTTTTTTAGAAAGTTTGTCTTAGCAACATTATTTGATGGATTGTTGATTTTTCTTTGCCAAATCCACACTGATATTTAATTATTATGTTTTCATAATATCCCGATAGTCAATCGTAAATAATGTTTGCCAATATTTTGTAGGTCACGTTTAAGAGGGTAATCCCTCTACAGTTGTCATATATTGTTTGATCTAATTTCTTGTGAATAGGTATTATTATACCTACGTCTTATGGTAGTTCTACGTGCTTCCTAATCAGTTCTACCAGTCTACATATTATACAGTACCGATTCATCAGATTCCGAAGAATCAGATTTTTTGCACCATGTTTTAAAAGCTCAGAAGGATTGCCATCTGCTCCAGAAGCTTTGTTTTCTTTCAATTTTTGTTATTTCTTTGATGACTTGTTCCTCTATAGCGATAATTCATGGTCATGATCACATGAGCCTATATTAAATAAAACATCCGATACATTTTTCAAATTTTCAATAAAGATTTGGACCAAGGGAGGCTCACGAAGGCTGTAAGCAGCGCAGATCTGTAATTACTTATGTAATTATCAGTGTATATTATATTGACTTTCAAACATCCTTTGTTTACATTTACGAAGTTGTTGTAAAAGTATAAATAATAATTTATTAAAAGTGTTACAAACTACGGCATATTCATTTAAATCACTTTAAGTGCTATTATATAATATATTCGTAATCTACACTAAAGATGATATATAGAGCAATCTTACAACACCGTCTGTTGCAAACATAAAATATCAGCAAATCACTGAAACCCAAATAGGCCTGGATCCCGTGTACCAAAAAAAAATTGATTAATAGCAAGCTGAAAATTTCTTAAGAGCTTAACGGTGTCTCGTCGAACAAACTTTGATGTATGGGAACACTGGAACAGGGGAAGTTTTAATTGTGGAACAGGTTAAAAATTTGGAACGTCAGACTACAAAAAGGTCCCATATATTTTGCCGGACAAAACTTCCAATTGATTTGTTACCATTTCATTAAACTCTCACGCAAAAATCAGACTGGAATTTATCACCAACTGGGCATTTTGATAAGTCCGACACGTAGAACATGTCAAATGACAGGATTTATGACAGGTGATAAATAGCAATCTGATTTTTGCATGAGAGTTTAACGAAAGGGACAATTGGAAGTTCTGTCCGACAAAATACATGCAACGTTTTCGTAGTCTGACGTTCTAAATTTTTAACCTGTTCCACAATTAAAACTTCCTCTGTTCCTGTGTTCCCGTACATCAAAGTTTGTCCGACTAGACACCGTTAAGCTATTAACAAAATTTCAGCTTGCAATTAATCAATTTTTTTTGGGTAGGCGGGATCCAGGCCTAAAACGTTTGCTTCAAATTATATATACTCGTTTAAAAAAAACACTATTTGTTATTACTAACTTTATTCTAAGATATTTACAGGGTACGTTACGACCAAGTGAATGGAAAATAGTCACTAATGTAAAAAAAGAATTCTAGCCTACTTATGCTTAGAACTGCCTACTTATATCACATCTGTTATTTATGAACTAAACGAAGCCAACTGAGAAAACAAAAAATATTTTTTAAAAATCTTTAATACAACAGTTAATAATCGCCCCCAGTCAGATAGATACTCTCGATCTATACCATCTAGCCTTAATAATGATCCATCCATACCATCAAGCCAAACTTGAGCAAGTTGATCAAACTGTTTACCTTGGATATCAGTTTAATTGTAACGCAGAGACTCACGGTGAAATCAGATCCAGGATAGAGCAGGCCAGAGCCGCTTTTAGAACGATGTCCAAAGTATTATGTAACAGAGACCTAAAATTGGCATTGAGGATCCGCCTACTTCACTGCTACGTCTTCTAGGTCTTACTTTATGGTGTCGAGTATTGGACTGTGAATAAAATCGATCTAAATCGCCTTGAGGCTTTCGAAATGTGGTGCTATTCGCGGTGTGCAAGTACTTGGAGGGGATACGAGAAGCGATCGTGCGCGAATAGCGGAGAAATCTTGCAACTTTCTTAAATAATTCATATTGGTAATTGAAATTGTCAAATTGACGTATATTTCATATCTACTGTCATTGAAGAAGAAAAATTATATGTGGCTCAAAATGTTGATATGATATGCAATTATTATATAAAAGTATATTTAATTAATTGTATTTTGCTTGCAGTACTGCATTTTAATAATTAATTTTATTTACTACATACAATTGTTTATCTTTTAATAACATAACCTAAATCTTACTTTTTCTTCTTATAATTTTTTTTGGGCTACGGCCTTAACAATTATCCAGCAACCAGGACCAATATGATTGACCAATATAATTAAAAGTGCGAGAAAAGTTGCTGAGTTATGAAACCAGGTGTCGACGAAACCAGAGGATTGGAACATTTTAATAATACTGTCTATACACAAAAAGTGAGACAGTAAAGAGTGCAGTAATTATAGGGGTATATCACTTCTCTGCTCAGCGTTGAAAATCTACGAAATCATTCTAGAAAAGAAACTACGAGAAATAGTTGAGCCGCGACTGGCGGATATACAAAGTGGATTTAGACCATTACACAGCGTACAAGATCATATATTCACACCACAGCAAATTACTGAAAAAACACTGTTAAAAAACGATACACTGTACCTGGCATTTTTAGATATGAAAAAGGCGTTTGACATGGTCAATAGAGAAGGAATAAGGCAAAGCTTGATAAACAAGAAAGTAAAGGAAGAACTTGGTAAGTGTAATAAAGAGTTTGTATGTCAACACAAAAAACCAGGTCAGGACAAGTAACTTAATCTCAGGCGAATTTTCTAACAACGATGGGGTTAGACAAGGTGGAGTGCTGAGCCCACTGTTATTTATTTCTGTTATGGATGAAGTTATTAAAAATTGTTAGAAAAAAAACTAAAAATGCGCTATAGGGTATAGAAATTTGCAGCAAATAAAAATTGAAGCCTGTGCATTTGCTGATGACATTGTATTAGTTGCAAGAACTGAAAAGCCTCTCGCAGATAACATAAGAATTATACTGGGCTGAAGAACTAAAAAACTACAACTTAATAATAAATATGGAGAAAACTAAAATAATGACAATAGCCAACAAAGAAGCAACTGTAAATATTGAAATCGAAGGGCAAAAAATCGAGCAAGTAGACCTCTTTAAGTATTTGGGAATAATGTTAAACAACAAAGGTACACAAGAAGATGAAATTGGAAACAGGATAAAATTGGCAACGAGAACTTATTATTCACTGTATAAAAACTTCCTAAACAAAAAATAAATATCGAGAAAAATCAAAATGACAGTATATAAAACCGTATATATGCCAATTACAATATATGGGGCAGAAAACTGGGTACTTAATGACAGACAAAGAAAAAGGTTACAAGCTACACAAATGAGATACTTAAGAAAAGTAGTGGGAGCAAGAAGATTAGACAAAAGAAGAAACGAAGATATAAGACATGAATTACAGGTAAAATCGCTCAACGAAAAAGTTGAAGAAAAGAAGTTAAAATGGGCTGGACACATGGTAAGAATGAGTGGTGACAGACAAGTGAAAATGACATGGGAGGCCAAAGCAGTGGGTAAAAGCACGAGGGGCAGACCAAGGAAAAGCTGAAACACTAGTGTAAACGAAATACTTAAGAAAAGAGGAACATCGTGGCAAGAAGCAAAAGTTTTAGCAGCAGATAGGAGGAAGTGGCGTAAATTTGCAGAGAGTATTATATAAAGGAGGAATCCTCGACACCCAATGGTAAAAGAGGCAATCGATTATGTATGTGTGTATGTATTATATAAAAGTATATTTAATTAATTGTATTTTGCTTGCAGTACTGAATTTTAATAATTAACTTTATTTACTACATACAATTGTTTACCTTTTAATAACATAACCTAAATCTTAATTTTTCTTCTTATAATTTTTTTTGGGCTACGCCCTTGACAATTATCTAGCAACCAGGACCAATATGATTGACCAATATAATTAAAAGTGCGAAAAAAGTTGCTGAGTTATGAAACCAGGTGTCGCTTTTCCGAACTTGCACGGTCCCAATAGAAGAATTTTAAAAGTTTCTTGGGTGGAGAAGATTCGAAACCCCACAATACTAGAACGTCTCAGAAAGACTACTGAGATTATAAAAGCATCAGTGAATAAAACTAAGATAGCTATGATGGTAACTAACGTTCAGAAAGGATATCGTACATGAAGAAGAGGAAAGTCGAAGATGAAACGCCAGGAAGATATGATTCCAGGCTACCACCTACAAGCCCGCCCGGAAAACAATGTATCAATTTACTTTCTGGTAAAAGAACCTTATATTAGTTTCACATAACCGCTTTTTAATGCTAATTTGTAGGAGTTCAAATTTTACAGACACTCCATGCAATCCTAAGAACGGGTTATTACTCCATTCCAAGAAAAGTGCACAAATTATTGCAATTCCTACGCCAGGTAAACCTATAGAAGACATTAAATCATATTGACATATTAGCTTACTGCCGATGATGTCAAAGGTATTTGAAAAACTACTGTTGGATAGGTTACAACAAATTCTTGCAGAACGCCAATTAACACCTAACCACCAGTTTGGATTCAGACAACAACATGCCACCACTCAGCAAATATATTGAATCTGCAATTTTATTCATGAAGCTCTAGAAGAAAGGCAATACAGTTCAGTGGTCTTTTTGGATATTTCTCAAGACTAAATCAAATCAAAGCAGGAATTCCACAGGGTAGTGCTCTGGGGACTATCTTTCAGTCGAACGTAGCATTTTACTTATTCTACTTATTTTTAAATGTATGTACATTTTCCACATTATCATTTTAATATATGATTAGGATTCCGATCCAGAGCTGTACTGGCAATGTTATCTGGGACTTTACGTAATATTTATTACGTAGTAATTTGTGTACTATGGGTGCGGATATGTACAAGATGGTGCGACAGGAAAATATTCTCTGTTAATCCCAGTACAACAGGAGTAGTCAGTTTCACTGGGAGACGGAGCCTATATAGCATCTGGATGCCCTCTCTGTATGTAGAAACTGTCGAAGAGTCGAATGAGGTCAAATATCTAGAAGTAATACTAGATAAGCCGCTTAGTCTAGGCGCCAGAGGGGTCACCGTGTCATATTCAATTCTGATGGACAAACTCAACGGTTTCTTATGGATTTTTGGCTGCTGATTACGAATTTCGAGGGGGGATTTCTATCCGAGTGGTCAAAAAATTATTATAAACAATTTAATTGTTTATAAATTGTTTATAAGGCTCTGGCTCATAAACTAAATGAGATAAAAAAAATGTTTCAAATAAAATTTGTTCCTTAATAAAAAACGAAGAAAAAAACGTTTACTAAAGTTAAATCTAACAATTAGAACTCAAGATATTGTAAAATTAGTGCACAATGCAAATCGCAAATTGCAAAATAAGTATTTTTCGAAGCTTTATCGATCGTAACTCGGCTTCTACGTATGCAAATAAGTCTTAGAAGTTGTCGTTTTAAAGCTTAATTAACAGGCTTCCAAACAGAGTTTATTAAATTACTTGATCTTCATTTGTTTTAAAGTTATACCCGTTTGAAGTTACAATTTTCTTAAAAATATTGTACATTCATTTGTTTATAAGGGTTTCAAGCAAATTTGAGCTATAAACATTTATACTTTAATGAACAATAATAGAAAAACTCAAAAGGAACAATTTGAGGTTATAAAAATGTTCATAAGTTTATTTTTGGCCAAGATGTCGATATTTTAATGGCGCGTGCTATGAGGCGCAAGATCGGCTCACCGCGTAAAGGTTCACGCGCTAACTTCTAGATGCAAATTATAATTTCTATGTATACATACGTTATCTTCATTTTTCATTTTTGAAGATCCTAATAAAATTTTATCATATAATTCTTATAATTAAATCATCATACTGTACCTCGTATCACCTTTCATTCTATTTACATTGTCTTCTATTTTTTGCACTAAATGAGAAAAAAACATTAAAAACTAATATTTCAGAAGTATAACTAAAAAGTAAGTTGATATTATTTATTAATACTATTTTTACAAACATTTTTTTCATGCATCTGCAAATCTGCATAGAGATATACATGGAATATCAGCTTTTTTACATCTGCATAAGTTCTTAGCGAAATTTTAACAGTTAAATGGTGGTACAAGTCTGTTCTTGTAGGCAGTAAAACTAAAACTTTTTGAGGCTTCAGAGTATAATTATCTATATGATATCCATATAAAGTGGATCTAGTTCTTTTGCAACATCATCAAGTCCCGTCAATTGTGTGTATGCCGCCACATCATAAATGCTCGTTTTATATGCAATGATGATGCTGCAAAAGAACTCGATCCATTTTTATATGGATATCACATATTGGCTCATTTTCACGCGTAGAAGCCGAGTTACGATCGATAAAGCGTCGAAGAATACATACTTACTTGACTGTGAGCCAATCTTGCGCCTCATAGCGCGCCATTAAAATATCGACATCTTAGCCAAAAATAAACTTACGAACATTTTCGTAAGCTCAAATTATTCCTTTTGAGTTGTTTTATCATTATTGTTAATTAAAGTATAAATGTTTATAGCTCAAGTTTGCTTGAAACCTTTATAAACAAATTAATGTACAATTTTTTTAAGAAAATTATAAGTTCAAACGGGTATAACTTTAAAACAACAAATAAAAATCAAATAATTTAACAAACTTTGTTGGGAAGCCTCTTAATTAAGCTTTAAAAGGACATCTTATAAGGCTCATTTGCATGCGTAGAAGCCGAGTAACGATCGGTAAAGCTTCGAAAAATACTTATTTTGCAATTTGCAATTTGCATTGTGCACTAATTTTACAATATCTTGAGTTCTAATTGTCGGATTTAAGTTTAGTAAACAGTTGTTTCCTCGTTTTTTATTAGGGAACAAATTTTATTTGAAACATTTTTTTATCTCTTTTAGTTTATGAGCCAGAGCCTTATAAACAATTTATAAACAATTTAATTGTTTATAACAATTTTTTGACCACTCGGATCGAAATCCCCCCTAGAAATTCGTAATCAGCAGCCCAAAATCCATAAGAAACCGTTGAGTTTGTCCATCAGAATTGAAAATGTCACGGTGACCTCTATTTGGCGCCTAGACTGGCTTACATGAATTTGATAAGAGTAACCAACAAAGCAAATCTTTTCCTTTGAACATGTTGAAGATTTCATGCTTTCCCATGCTTGGGAAAACATGGGATATGAAACACGAACAGGTGTACTGGTTATACAGGGTGTCCCGAAAAGATTGGTCATAAATAATACCACAGATTCTGTGGTCAAAAATAGGTTGATTGAACCTCACTTACCTATATACAATAGTGCACACAAAAAAAGTTACAGCTCTTTGAAGTTAGATTTTTTTTCATATATCGAAAACTCTCAGAGATTTTTTATTGAAAATGAACATGTGGCATTTTTATGGCAGCAACATCTTAAAACAAAATTAAAGTGAAATTTGTGCACCCCATAAAAATTTTATGGGGGTTTTGTTCCCTTAACCCCCCCCAAACTTTTGTGTACGTTCCAATTAAATTATTATTGTAACATTATTAGTTAAACACAATGTTTCTAAAACTTTTTTGCCTCTTAGTACTTTTTCGATAAGCCAGTGTTTATCGAGATATTTTGAATATTTGTCGAATCCACCACATATTTGTATATGGTTACGTACGATTGTAGAGACCTGTTCATAATCTGAAAATTTATTTATAATTTACATTTTTAGGTATATTTTGAAAAAGAAGCTACATCTCGATAAAAGGTGACTTATAAAAAAAGACTAAGAGGCAAAAGTTTTAAAAACACTGTGTTTGACTATTGGTATCACAATAATAGTTTAATTGGAACGTACACACACATTTGGGGGGTTTAAAGGAACAAAACCCCCATAAAAATTTTACGTAAATGTATTGAAAAAGAAGCCGCAACTCGATAAAACTGGCTTATCGAAAAAATACTAGGAGGCAAAAAAGTTTTAAAAACGTTGCGTTTAACTAATGGTAGGTACCACAATAATGAATTAATTGGAACATACACAAAAGTTTGGGGGGGGGGTTTAAGGGAACTAAATCCCCATAAATTATTTATGGGGTGGACAAATTTCACTATAATTTTGTTTTAGGATGTTCCTGCCATAAGAATGATACATGCCCATTTTCAATAAAAAATCTCTAATAGTTTTCGATATATTGAAAAATATCAATTATTATTTTGTAACTTCAAAGGGCTGTAACTGTTTTTATGAGCACATTTGTACTAAGGTAAGTTAGGTTCAATCGAACTGTTTTTGACCCCAGAATGTGTGGTATAATTTATGACCAATCTTTTCGGGACACCCTGTATATGACTGTAGTCAGACCTACGATTAAGTATGGCGCACTAGTAGGTATGGTTAAAATATCACGCTAAAATTTTAATTCCTTTTCCCAAAAAAATTTAGCATTAAATTTAAAATAAAATTGAGTTAACTAATTTTGGGTGCACACGTACCCTCTCTTACTATAATCTATTTTGTAAATAAACTTTTGTTTTCAGGCCTGTAATTTTTTTTGTCTATTTTCATTTTCATCACACGAGTTTCTGATTTCAAATTTTTTTATGATATATTTTTAATATGGTTGACTGATTTCCCAATAAGCATTTCATTGATGTTTGCGTACCCTGTATATATCTGGACTATATATACATATGTGCATGATATTTTAATGTTTAATACACTCTTTTAAGCTCCTATCATTTTTTTAACAGTGTAACCAGGTATAGAATAAAAGAATAACAATATAGTGAATGCTACTGCTATTATTATGAACAATTTGAGAATAGTCCATTTGTAGTTGTGCCAAATAATGTATCGAATCGATTTCAACGGATTCATGAACCACATGAAAGATGAATCTGGACGACTGAAAATAAAGTTTAATTTATAATAAATATTGTAAAAATGTGATTATAAAATACAGGGTGTCCCGGAAAATAGTGCGTTCCTTTAAGGTATGGAGAGAATACACAATTTGGAACAAAAAAGTCCTATACCATTTTCTTCTAAAGTTAATCGTTTCCAAAAAAAGTTAACATTGTTTTCCATATACCTGTATTTTAATGTTTGGAAATTTTAATAAACTGGCAACATCGTACGCACTACTGAATAATAACAACAGATAATAAGAACTCGTTTGTAATTGTGATTTACAGTATTTAAAATAATCCAACCTAATAGTAGGTACTTATGTATTTACTATTTGTTTACTAAAATTATTTTCTTTTGAAATGTATTGAAATACCTGTTGCATAATTTTAAACGAATTACACATATTTTAACATAAAAACACATCTTTTAACTGAACTAGTATTATGTATTTCGTAAGGTTTAAATGTGTTGAATGCTGAGTATTGCTGAAGGCTTTAACTGAATTACTACATAGTTTTAATAGTTTACAGTGGAACTTAAATACACCAGATAATGTCTCAGTAATTTGTTTACTTGTTAACTGAAATAACTAAGTTATACTTACTTGAAAATAATTATTATACCGAATAGATGTTTCAAGTAACCTTTCACAAACACCATTCATACAACGAGAAATACCGGCAAAACATTTTGAAAGAAATTAATTATAGTATGCCTATCCATTTAGTGATCTGCCATAAATAATCAACGTACTAACATAATAGGTAATACACTCACGATTCGAAAACATTTTCGGCATTGACACTAAACAGGATTCTTTAAAACTATCTGTTTACTATCTATTTTCTATCTATTTACATGGTACTGTCTATGCTTAAATTTGCGTACGGCACATAGTTGTCAGATTTAAATTTGCATACCAAAATGTATTTTAATTTTTTGGTCAAACGGTTGCATTTAGAAAAAAAAATGTTATAAGAGTTTTTGTCCTACATGGTGCCTTCTACCTATACCTTTAAGGAACGCACTATTTTCCGGGACACCCTGTATACAGTGATGAGCGCGCTAATAACCGGCAAAATAACGCAAAAGATGGAAAATTTCCACCTCTACACTTAGTAGAGGTGAAAATTATCGATATAAACGTATAAATTAGCATAACATTACATAGTTTCCCACCTTTAGACTTCTGTGATATGAGTGTTTTATAAAATTCGTAGTGTAATGTTAATTTATACGTTTATATCGATAATTTCCACTTCTATTAGTGCCATCTCTTTTTACTTCAAAATTTAATATGTTTTCCGTCTTTTGCGTTATTTTGCCGGTTATTAGCGCGCTCATCACTTTATACAGGGTGATTGATTAGTAGGGTAAAGCTCAATAGTTCCGCTATAGTAATAGATAGCAATAAAAGTTAATAACAAAAATTTTAGCCACCTTTGAGCTTCACATTACAAAATTAGTTAGAATGTTACAGAGTGTTCGATAACACAGTGGCAGACCTAACTTATGTTTTTTTTTAAATAGAACACCCTATATTTTATTTTAAATTCAAAATCCTGTTAACTTCTTCATCACAAAAATATAAAAGTTTGTAATATTATACAGGGTATTTACAAAGTTATAACCAATTTTGTATGAAAATCGTAACAAGTTCAACTCCCTGTATAAATAAAAATAAGCACAACAGCAATGGTTTACTAATGCCATATTTTTTTATTTATTGTCAAAATTTTTAAGAACTATTGCCATTGCTAATTTTCTTTATATCAAATAGAGGGTGAGTCAAAACGCAAGTACATTATTTTCTCAGTAATGTTAAATGGAACACCCTGTATTTTATATCATTATTGAAAAGTAACATTAACGTACTTTAATTTTTATATAATATTCCCTATGCCCAAATTTATTAGTTTTCGAGATATTTTCATTTTTCAGAGCAAATTATTTTAGGTGTTTAAATTTATCTAAATTTTAAGTAAGCCATGACTGAAATTGACAATTGAAGATTACCGATTATCAATCCGGTAATCAATGTAACACTGTAGCAAATAAAGAAATAAAAGTAATTTATTAGTAATACATTTTACAAACAAAAACACAACCATTACATGCAACGTTTTTGAAACAATTAAAAATCATCTTTTTATGTAAATGCAACAAATAAACAAAGGAAATTAGTAATAAATTTTACAAAAAAACACACACACACACAAAATACAATTTTTTGTGAAGACAATTAAACACCACTTTTGTATGTAAAGGTAACAATGTAACAAATAAAAAACGAAACATAATTTATCAGTAATACATTTTGCAAAAAACATGTTTGAAAAAATTAGAAGCTACTTTTAATAAAATATTTTTAATATTTAATTACATAAGGTGTTCAAAATTATCTCCTAACACATTTATGTACGCCTAAAAACGATCATTGAATGAGCTACTTACTCTACGGAGCATTTGTAAATTAACACATCGAAATACACTTTGTATTCTATTTTTCATCTCATCCCTTGTTGTTGGAGGTACTTTATAAACTTCATTATTAACGTAACCCCAAAAAAATCAGTCCAGTTTATTAAATTCTGGTGATTTGGGTGGCCACGCTACTGGTCCATTGAAAAATGAAAATATCTCGAAAACTAATAAATTTAGACATAGGGAATGTTATCTAAAAATTAAAGTACGGTAATGGTACTTTTCAATAGTGATATAAAATACAGGGTGTTCCATTTAAAATTACTGAGAAAATAATGTACTTGCGTTTTGACTCACTCTGTATTTGATATAAAGAAAATTAGCAATATCGACCATTCTTGAAAATTTTGACAATACGTTAAAAAATATGGCATTAATAAACCATTATTGGTTTGCTTATTTTTATTTATACAGGGAGTTGAACTTGTTGCGATTTTCATATAAAATTATATGAAAATATCCTGTATAACATAACAAACCTTTATATTTCTGTGATGGAGAAGTTAACAGGATTTCGAATTTAAAATAAAATATAGGGTGTTCCATTAAAAAAAAAACATAAGTTTGGTCTGCCACTGTGTTATCGAACACCCTGTAACATTATAACTAATTTTGTAATATGAAGCTCAAAGGTGGCTAAAATTTTTGTTATTAACTTTTATTGCTATCTATTACTATAGCGGAGCTATTGAGCTATACCCTACTAATCAATCACCCTGTATACAACTTGGATATTGAAATAACAAAAGATACATATTATACAGTATTATATACAGATACTCATGCACATATTATACAGTAATGAGCCCGCTAATAAACGGCAAAATAATGCAAAAGATGTAAGACATAATACATTGTGAAATAAAAAGAGATGAAACTAGTAGAGGTGTAAAATTATCTATAGGAACCTATAAAATAAATTTACATTACAATACATAGTTTCCCACCTTTAGACGTATTGGAGGAGTATGCCAACTGTCACTGTGACAGGAGAATAAAATTCTCCTGTCACAGATGTCTAAAGGTGGGAAACTATGTAATTTAATGTAAATATATACGTTCTTATGGATAATTTTACATCTCTACTATTCATAGTTTCATTTCGTTCTATTTCAGAACGTATTATGATTTCCATCTTTTGCGTGATTTTGCCGGTTATTAGCACGCTCATCACTGTATAGAAGGTGATATTTATTCTATAAAAACACGTTTTATATTTTATAGCATACATTAAAAGCATACCAAAACAAAAAGTGGGGGTCTATCTAAGAAGTAGGAAGTAAAGGCAGACAAATAAATATAATATCAACAACCATAAATGCCATGAAATTACGTCAAAGACATATTTTGCCTAAACGTTTCCTACCAGGTCTTTTTTGGCCTGCTTCCACTAATCTTCCCAGATATTTTCAACTCAGCAATTCTTTGTATTTTTTGTCTACAATTTCAGTTTTAAACCTGTTATAACTATTGTAACCCATGCACCTCCATTGGTGTAACGTCTGGATTTCTTCTACTTTACTAATTCTTATTTTTTTTTCTCTCCACTCATCGATCTTTGTATTCCCATTTCCAACACATGCCTATGGTGTATTCCACGAATATACGACTGTTTTGGATTATCGCGACAACGAATATTTTTGTGTGCAACCTAAGAAGTACGAAAGCATTTTGCTCTAATAATTACTCCAATAAACAACAATATAATTTGCAATTTACTTTCCTTCTTCATAGTTTGCAAAGTACAATATTCGTTGTCGCAATAATCCAAGAGGGCCGTATATTCGTGGAATGGGGTATAATAATTATTACAACTGGACTCATCATCCCATATAGCACAAGTACGTTTTATGGACATCCAATGGACGTACATCTGTGTACATTGAAACGTCCAATAGACGTCCCGCTAAGGTACAATGGACATCCGATGGACGTCCAATGAACGTCCAGAGTTCACAAAATTGGACGTCTATAGAACGTCCGCAACAAACGTACAGTGTACGTTGTTGGAGCTTTCAGTGTACATCTTATGTACATTCAATGTACAGGTGATGTACATTCAATGTACGTCTTATGGACATTTGTAGGAAACTTTTCATAAAACAATCTAGTATCCATAATTTTGTGAATACATAGCAAAAAGCCTTTATAGAAAATAGTTCCTATAATATTAAAACTTATACTTTAAAATAATACACAAAAGACCTTTTTTTATTTTTCTTTACTATAATTCTATTAATACTTTTTATTCTATTAATTCTATTCTATTAATCTTTATTCTTTACCATAATAAACTTTATTATAGGAACTTCATTAATTCACTACTGCACTTGAACGATAAACAGCAAACACAAAGGTATTATCACAGGATATTGTATGTAATAATTTAATAAAAACGAGATTCAGATAATGGCGGCCTATGAAGCATGCACATATAAAACAGTGTTAAGAGGAGCATGGAGATGAATTAACAAAACGACAAAACAAAATAAACACGTCACTTCTCGCCGGCCAGTTGGTAACTAAAAAGACATTCGATACCCGACCCGACCCGATACCCGACGACTGACAATATTGGAAGGCGGGAAATTTAACAGTTACAAAATGCACATTTAAGATTTAAATTGGTAGTGTCTAATTATTGTAAGGTCTATAATTACCGATGTATTACATGTATACTGAAAAAGTTTACGATCATTTTGTCATCGTCTAATATTATATAGGTTTAATGAGAATAATTTTAGTGGTTCAGTATTTTAATTCTACGATAAAAAATATATGACTACATTTATTAGAAGCTTCTACTATTTTACTAATAATATTGCTTTGATTAAAACAATAACCTATATAATTACTAATAATAATAGTCGCATTTTGTGTAAAATCTCCATGGACCACAAATGGATGTCCAATGTACGTTGAAATCAAACGTCCAATGGACGTCGCGTAATGTATGTACATAGTACGTCCAGTTTTGGTCCATGGACGTTTGGACTTTAAATGTACGTTACATGGACGTCCATTGGACGTTGTGTGCTATATGGGATGGGCGCCCATATAAAAATTTTTAGGGGGAGGCAGACGTGAAGATGTTGGACATTACATTTTGTATACTTTGGATGATATTATAAAATAAATTTTTTTGTTCTTTCCCGAAAAGCTGAGGGGGAAGCACGGCCCCCCTAGCTATTAGTATGGGCGCCCATAGGACTCATGGTAGTTTTACCAAATTTGCTTTCAGCCTCATTGAAATCTTTTTGTCATACAACACACCACTCACCTCCTATTTCATCCATACCGCTCTAATTCTATACATTACTCTGTAATAGTTATACTTTTTTTACAAACTTTTACTAATTTTTTACAATAATTATTTCTCCATCCAAAGTTATCATATTATTTTTAGTAGTAACTTTTTCTATAACTCAACATTCTAAAAAATACTCCCCATATTTTTAGGATGTGATGAAGCAGTTTTATGGCTTATGTATTTATTGTTGAACATCTCATTTGTTTTTGTGTACATAACTGAGATACTGATTTTTCATTTATTTGGTATTCATTTGCCCTCTATGGTGTTCATCGTGTATATTCCTATGGACTTCTACTTTTGTTTTTGCTATAGTTACTTTCTTTTCCATTTTGACTACCTTGTAATTTACAGATCTATGTTATAGTCGGTTCGCTAAACTCAGACACAACTGACTAGTGATTTTAGTTGATAATTTTTTTGTTTTTGGCCAATTTTACCAAAGTTTGCAAAATTACTAACTATTTAGTAATTATTAACTAGGTAGTAATTATTTTTTTTGCCAATTTTAGCAAATTGGCAAAATTACTTACTAAAATCACTAGCCAGTTGAATCTGAGTTTAGCGAACCGACTATAGACGTATTTTCTTATCAGTTTTTATTGAATTATTTTAATTTATCGGCCTATTTTATTAATTTATTTGTTTTTCTCCCTATTTTCAAATTTCTATCCTTTGGTTTTTCAAATATTTCAACTGGCTAGTTTTATTATCTATCATCATTATCAGTGGCATCAAAGCTCTAACTCAAATAGATTTTAAATCATATATCATTCCTTTTATTATTCTTCTAGGTGTCTAGTTGCTTGGCCTAGCACAACATATAATATATTTAGTCTTTTGGGCATTTATATTTAGGTCAAAACGGCAACAGGTGTATTCTGACTGATTCTGAAAATGACTGAAATTTACAAAAAATAGATAAATTTTGTATTATGTTTGCATATATAATGTATTGTATATATAATGCTTGCCCCCCCTACCAAAATTTCAAATGACGCTCCTGAGCTATGATGTCGGTGTCATCTGCATATCTAACAACTTGTACATATTTGTTAAAGTTAGTGCCATTTGCGTTAATCTGGGACTCTCGAATTACCTTTCCTAGAACGTGGTTAACTAAAAGACACGATAGCCATTGTCTTGTCTTAGTCCATTTTTTCAATGGATGGGTCTTGAAAGATCATTCTGGATTCTGACTATACTCGCTGCTCCTGTGAGTGTAAGTTGTTCGTTGAATAAGGTGAAACGGTATTTGGAATTCTGCAATAGTCAGGAGAGCATTGTTTTGTACAATACGTTGGACTTTATGTCTATACAGGATGGTATATAGTGGACACAGTGTGCCTAATTTCCAATCTGCTGGTGTTTTTTCTGTTGCTAGATTTCAGTTATGTAATTATATGTATGTAGATTTTTCAATATGTAGATGTTTTAAAAAGGTGTCCCCGCCGTTGTTAAAAAGTTCAACAGGGAGATTATCGGAACCAGGGGCTTTATTTTTCAGTTTTAAAATGGCTTCTTTAATTTCTTCGTCAGTAAGGAGTTGCTACCAATCATTTTCATTAATGTGAATCATGGAAGCCTCCATCCCATCTTTATGATTGTCATCCAACAGTTCTTCAAAATGATTTGCTAATCTATATTAAGTATGTGTTCCTTTTATTACAGTACCATCCCCATCTTTACATGCTATTATTTTGTATTTATCTGTTGGTAGAATCTCCGTGAGTTTTTTTTTGTGGTGGTTACTAGTTAACAACCTCGTCTAGAATATTTTCGTATTGCTCTTTCCTTTTCTTTCTAAACGTTCTTTTTCGTCTCGTTAAAGATGCATTTTATCTTGAAGAGATAATCTCGTTACGTCCTTTGAAGATGTTTATTATAAATTACGTTCACGTATATCTTCGTTTCTTGTCATACAATAATACATTTAAGAATGATTTTGTTATTTGTGGATGTTATACGCTGATTTCCACTCGTTTGAAAGAGTGTCCTAACAATCGCAATAACTAGTGCTGATGCTAGTTTCACCATGTCATCTTCAGTATCATATCTTACCAAATCGAGTCCTCCATATATCGGTCTATACCTTTAGACAAGGCGGAAACGGCGGGTTCGTTGGGAAAATATTCCCATGAGATATTTTTGAATAATCACATTCGTGAGACATCCCAGAATAAGGTTCAAGAAGTCGCCCACGTGAAAAGTGGGCCAATTTTTTTTAACAATTTTTTTTTTAATCAAATTGCAAAAATCAATATTTTTGGCCCGGACTATTTTTTTAGGTTTTTTGGACCATTCTGGACAAAAAAGCTCTCTTATAATTTTTCTCTAAAGTTGATCTTTTTCGAGTTATAAGCAATTTAAAATTTGAAAAACGCGAATTTATTTATTTAGCGTATGGCTTAAGTATATCACAGAATATATTTAGATTTATGCATTATACAATGCATCAATTTTTTTATATATTCGATTGACCCTTCGGTTGCCATTACAAAGTCTATAGGGTCGCCTGTGTATGCTCTGCGTGGGCAGTCCTGAACAATGTGACTGATCGTCTGTCTTGCAGCGCCGCAGTCACAAGAAGGCGAGGGGAGTTTACCCCATCTGTGGAGGGAGTCGGCGCATCTTCCACAGTTTGTTCGAATTCGATTAAGGGCTGCCCAAATCTTACGGGGACGTTCAAATTCGCCAGGTTTCCCTATGATGTCCGGTAGACTATGGTAATGCGGATCTGTCCTACTTTCCCAATCTTCTCTCCATCGGGTATTTAAGTCAAAGTTGGATTGCTGCAGCGCTTGAGCAGATTGTAGAGGGGGTAACCTGGATCGGAGACGGTTTCCAAGAATATCGGGGATGTCGTTGTGGACTAGAAGCTGGCGATTGTCCATTATTTTGTTATATTCTTTAACCAATGCATGTTCGCGGCGTAGGTTGGGTGGTGCTATATTACTAAGGGTAGGTAGCCACATTGTAGGGGTGGGCTTAATTGTGCCTGTTATCATACGCATAGTACGGTTTAGTTGGGTGTCGACCAGGTGGGTATGCCTGCTATTTAGCCACACTGGAGCACAGTATTCTGCCACCGGATATATCAGGCCAAGAGCAGAGGATCTTAATGTTGATGCTGTGGACCCCCATGTAGTGCCGCAGAGTTTCTGTATTATATTGTTGCGTGTTTTCAATTTTGCTGCTGTTCTCGTCAGGTGTTTTCTGAATGTGAGCGTTCTGTCTAGAGTAACCCCAAGGTATTTCGGGTATTTATTGTGTTTTAACAGCTTGTTATTAAAATACACTCGCAATTCTCTGTTTGCCAACTTGTTGTTTAGATGAAAAGCTGATACTTCAGTTTTTGTAGTACTTGGCTGTAGTCTCCATTTCTTAAGGTATTCGCTGAGGATGGATAAGTCATTCGTGAGAGTGATTTCTGTAGTTTCTAAAGATTGGTGGCTTGTTGCAAGGGTCCAGTCGTCAGCATATCCAAACTTCCGAGATTCGGTTTCAGGCATGTCAGCAATATAGAGGCTGAAAAGTAAAGGGGCAAGGACAGAACCCTGTGGAAGACCATTGTTAAGTTACATCTGTCTACTCGTCTCCTTTCCCATTATAACCTGGAAGGCTCTGTTGGTCAGCATGTTGTCAATGAGGTTAATTATCTTTCTGCAGGGGATAATGCGGGCCAGTTTATATATTAATCCCTGTCTCCAAACAGTATCATATGCTGCTGTTAGATCTATAAATACTGTTGCTGTCTTTTGTTTCTTTTGAAAACTAGCTTCTATAAAAGTTGTTAATGACAGCACTTGGTCCGTACAGCTTCGATGAGGGCGGAAGCCAGCTTGTTCAATGGGGACATTTTCTAGTATCCTGTGACTAATTCTGTTGAGGAGAAGCTTTTCTAATAGTTTATATACCATGCTGAGTAGAGCTATGGGGCGGTAGTTTTCTGGCTTATCGTTTGATTTGCCCGGTTTCGGAATTGCAATTATCTTTGTTCGCTTAAGTGAGAAAGGAATGTTACCTGACTGAAGTATATCATTAAAGAACATTGCAAGCCACTGTTTCGTGTATGCACCACTGTGTATCAAGAACTCTGGATGGATACCATCAAAGCCAGGTGCTTTACCTGATTTCATTTCTTTCAGCGCATGTGTGATTTCAGAAATAAGTATTCTTGCTGAATATTCGGAGTTCGTTCTGTTCATTTGTTTTAATGCCCTTAAGTCTCTTTTCACGTTGGTAGTATGTGTTCGATCTCGTGGAGCTCTGGATAGAGATACTATATGGGAGGCAACCTTGTTAGGAGACATTTTAGACTCTCTGGATTCCAGCTGGTTAGCTCCTCCAATTTTCCGCAACAAGGACCATGCCTGCCGGCTTGATTTTTTGAAGTCAAGGTTTTCGACAGTCTTTATCCATTTTTGGCGTCTAGCTGTATCGATGTTGTGTAAAAGCTCATCGGCTATTTCTCGGTCACCACTTTCGAGAAACTTCGTGTATAAGTCTTCACATGTTTCAGTCCATCCAGGCACATATTCTTTGCGATACCCCCTAGGGATGGTTTTCTTGGCAGTGCTTATCACTGCGCCCACAAACCTCTCATAATGTTTGCTGGTTGGAGGGACCCAGCTCAAGGTCCGGTCTAGTTGTTCAGAGAACTTCTTCCAGTTTGCTTTTCTAAGATTCCACCTGGGTCGAGGATATGATCTAATTATTGGAATTGATATTCCGATGGTGATAAGCACCGGACGATGTTGAGTATGTGGGAAGTCTGCAAGGACACTTCTCGCAGTTGTTAGTGGTCTGTCATTGGTATCTTTTGAGGCAAAACATAGGTCTGGGTTATATTCTTTTCTCCATGCAGCTGATTTAAATGTTCCTCTGTCTTTGGCATCAAAAACTAGGTATGTGTTTTGCTCTTCGGACCATTCTACTAGTGCCTCCCCATTTTCATCATTCGTGGTGTACTTCCACATTTCGTGGTGGCTGTTGAAGTCGCCGATGTATATAGTAGGATGTGGATGAGTCTTTAGCACTTCTGGGTTCCATGTAGTGGCTGGAGGTTTGTATATGTTAACTACGGTAATATCTCCAATCTTGGTGACTACTTCATGTATATTATTTTCATTGGAAGCAGAAAGTAGGAAACCATTTTCTATATTGCAGCGAATGTAGGTTGCGACGCCGTAATGTTTATCATAGGTGGCTCCCAGTAAATCGTAGCCAGGTATCTTTCCCCTTAAATCAAGCTGGACTTTGTCTTCAGTATGGGTCTCTTGTATGGCAACCAGGTCAATGTCGTTATCGTGTAGGATTTTTTGCAACACTTGGCATTTTGCCTGGCTTATGCCCTCGATGTTAAGGTGACAGACTCGGATACACGGTCCGAGATCTCTAGTCAGTTGGTTCTGAGAAGAACCTTTATTTGTTCCCATCGTATGTTTACGTATAGATAAGATTTCTGTTTGTGATCTGTGATGTTGGCAGGATATTGTTTTTGTTTTTCGTTCGTCTGCCGCCAAATTTTTGCTAGTTCATTTAGCGTTACCCAGGGTGCACCACATGGAGGCGAACTAGCATTACACCCCGAAAAACGCGAAAATGGCCATTTTTAAGACTTAATAACTCGGTTAAAAATTATTATTATGAAAGTCAGAAAGTGACTAAATCAAAGTTTAAAGTCGCCGCTACATGATCCTGAAGAAATCTGTATCATTAATTTACTACTAACCTGTTATTTTTAATTAATAACAATGAGCTGTTAGATCGTATTGACGCCGCTGTAAATGTGAGTGCGAGTAAGATGCACAATTGGACTGCTGGAATGGCTTCTCTCTCGCACTCAGAATTTACAGCGGCCGCACACGTGCATGGTGCTTATTATTATTACTTAAAAATAACGGCTTAGTAATAAAATAATGACAAAAATTTCTTCAGGGTCTTAAGGGGGGGGGGGGCATTAAACTTTGATTTAGTCACTTTCTGACTTTCATAATAATAACTTTTAACGGAGTTATTAAGCCTTGAAAATCGCCATTTTTCGTTTTTTTCAATTTTAAATTGCTTATAAGTTGAAAACGATCAACTTTAGAGAAAAATTATAAGACATCTTTTTTGTCCAGAATGGTCCAAAAAATTAAAGAAAAAATTGTTCGGGCAAAAAATATTAATTCTTGCAAGTTGATTAAAAAAAAATTGTTAAAAAAAATTGGCCCACTTTTCACGTGGGCGACTTCTTGAACCTTATTCTGGGATATCTCACGAATGTGATTATGCAAAAAAATCTCATGGGAATATTTTTCCCTTCGAACCCGCCGATTTCGCCTTGTCTACTTCCTTTGGGTTGCCAATATAAGCAACAAGTATCTCTAATAACTAATTATTAGATCTCCTAATATTAGGTTTGTTCCAACTCGATACAAAACCGTTCTTGAATCGTTACGCGCATGCGCAATAACGAATAATTATGCGCAGTAACACATTTTTCGTTACTGCGTGGTTCACGAACCGTTCAAGAACGGTTTTATATCAAGTTGGAACAAACCTATTAACATCTCCTAGTGTGTGTGGCGAAAGCACGACGCTCTATGTAATTTTATACGAAATAAAGCTAAACCCGATAAATAATAAGACTTAGTATAATAAAATCGATAAACAAGAAGAAATTGCAGACTCAGAAAAGATGTTAGAGAATAAAGTAGGTAAGCAAAGAGCAAAGCATAGGAGGTATGCAAAATTAAGTTCATTTAAATCTTCGTACAGTTTTTTTAATGAAAAATATATTTTTTAGGTATTAAGATATTTATAAAAATATTAAAATACTTCTAAGCTATTGATAATGTATTTTAGAAAGGAACTACAACGTTAACGGGGTTTTATTGTTTCATATAGTCAATGGACCTCTAAATATGAAAAAAACCGTAAAGTTCTACCATTTAAAGGGGTGCGTTTTTGAGAAAGGGGTGAATTAGTCCCTAGGCACAGGGCGAATTAGGGTGAGTTTTATGCACTTTTGGTACAAACACATCTACAGGAAAATTGTTCCAGGTTAAATTTACCATCGAAACATCACATCTTAAAGTCAAAAATATTTTTTTTAACAAAAATATATTCAAAAGAAAAGCAAGAAAAAAACACAGAAGATAGCAATTTTGCTTTTTGGCCCATAACTGTTTTCCACGGGGGTATAGGTATAGGCATTGCTTCACAGAAGAAAAACTTCCATCCTTAGTCTTTAAAATGAAGTTTAGTAGAAGTTTCTAATAATTTATAGTTTCCAAAATATGATTTTTCAAAGTTCGCAACTCACAGCGATTTTGGCCCATTTTCCTTGTTACTTCTCAAACATTGTTCTGTAACTTTTTTCTAAGTAGCTTCAGGTATATGCAATGTTACATTTAGTAGGGATAAAAGTAAATTACCTTTAAAACGGTCTATCGTAGAAGGCTGTATGACTATTTTTAAGTAAGATATGGTTTTTAAAAATTTTATACTTTTAATGAGTTTTGATATATTTTACGATTATTTTTAAATTTCTCAGTATAACTTTTTAATTGTATATTTATGTAAATACATTGTGCAATAAAAAGGAAAACTTATTTTCTCTACTTTAAAATGGTGTATTGTAAAAAATTCTAGGTCTATTTTTAAACAAGATACGCTTTTTCAAAATGTGACATACACATGCAATAGGTCCCACTAAGTTGGAACCATATGGAAAACCATAGTTCTAATACCTAAGATGCAATTATCAGATATAAAATTTTATTAACAGTGTACGAGGTATGTTAAAAAATATGAATTTTGCTCAAGAGTAAAGTACCTTTATATTTCACAATATCGAAAAGTGTTATCAAGAAAAGTTATTTGGAATTAATTATGTTATAATATGTAATTACATTTTTCTAATTGAAAAAAATAAACAAAAATTAATTTTTTTAATACGGATATCTTGTTTAAAAATAGTCCTAGAATTTTTTGCAATACACACCATTTTAAAGTAAAAAAATAAGCTTTTTTTGTACAAGAAATCTTGTACTTTTAAATGTACAAGAAAAAAAGTCATAATGAGAAATTTAAAAAATAATCATTAAAAATATCAAAAATCATTAAAAGTATGAAAACTTGACAAGCATAACTTGCTTAAAAAGAGCCAGATAACCTTATACTGTAGACCATTTTAAAGGTAATTGACTTCTCTTTCTACTAAATGTACCATTGCATATACCTAGAAATGCGTAGAAAAAAGTTACAGAACAATGTTTGCGAAATAATGGGGAAAATTGCCTAAAAATGCTGTGAGCGGCGAACTTTGAAAAATCCTATTTCGGAAACTATAAACCTAAAAGAATTTAGCAAACTTCATTTTAAAGAGAAATAATGGAAGTTATTTTTCGCTAAAGCAATGCCTATACCTATATCCCTGTGGAAAAAAGTTATGGGGCAAAAAACAAAACTGCTTTCTTTCGTGTTTTTTGTTGCTTTTCTTTTGAATATATTTTTATAAAAAAAAAATAGTTTTGACGTTAAAATGTGATATTTCGATTGTAAATTTAACCTGGAACAATTTTCCTGTAGACATGTTTGTACTAAAAGTGCATAGAACTCACCCTAATTCACCCTGTGCCTAGGGACTAATCACCCCTTTCTCAAAAACGCACCCATTTAAATGGTAGCACTCCGCGGTTTTTTCTAATTTAGACGTCCACTGATCATATGAGACAATAAAATCTCGTTAACGTTGTAGTTCCTTTTAGCTCTCTTATTTTGAATATAATCAATAGCCTATTAATAATTATTTACCAAACACTGAATACTCATGCTGTTTTATATCAAATATCTACTTACTTAGGTTTCTCTAATGGATCAGGTTCATTCCTTCCAAAACCAGCTGGCGCTTTTTCTGCTTCATCTTTACTTAACAGATGAAATTCAGCCTCAACTTTTCCTGTCAACTCCATCTCTTCATTGTCCTTTTTAACAAAAAATGGCCACCAACCTTTTACTCGTTTTTGTTTAAAAATGTTGACCATAGGAACAGATCCATCGGATTTTAGCATATCCAATGTACAGAGTTTAGAAGACTTTGCCCCGCGAGGAAACCTATTAAGGTCTATTGTTATTGCTCCTGAAAAATAAATGTTTATTTATGTACGAGATAATTTATAATAGGGGAAAGAAAGTAGTCTAAAAGTTCGGTCCAATGACGTGTGTTTACCAATTTAAACGTCGGCAAAGAGAGATAGAAAATATATAATAGTGCAAAGGAAAGAGAACACAGCTAGCATCTCATATTATTGTGCAATTAATATATATTTACTTTTTGATAAAATAGGTCGGATCCAGAGTATGGACGGTACACCACAAGTGTGGGCGGTAAAATTTTTATTAAGTTGGTTAATTCATACAATGACAAAAATCTTAACACAACGTGGTTAGACCACTACATCGTAAAATTACCACAGCACTAATTGTATCGGCGCTCTAGCTTCGTCGGTAGGATGGACGCTTTAGTACCTGTATGTTAACTTCCTTTGAACCGTGTGATTTTACCGACAATTCACGGTAAAAAACGCGTTGTCCCACAAGGGTTATAAATTAGGGTTCGGTATTAGCTTAAGGATCATAAATAACAAATTTTGAGAGAAATTTCGGTATTTCACGTTGCGTTGATTCCCGTCTTCAGTTTTTATCTGTTTTGTGTTCTATTTCGCAAAACGCACCGTGGGAATTCTTTTTAAAGCTGGGATCCAACAGAACATAGCGTGATACGGCTTGAAAAATATAAAATACACTAAGCATCAAAATTAATGGGATATTTTTGATATCTAGTATTTTCTAAACCTGTTGTCCGATTTTAGCGATTTTTTTAATATGTTATAGCTTTATTCTTCAAGAATATCGATGTAATAATATTGTTGCTAAACATTAAAGTGTCATTGTATACCGGGTGTAACAATGATAGTGTGTTTTTTCTCAAAGTTTGGAACATCCTGTGGAATATTCTAACGTATATAAAATATTAAAATTAAAACTCAACTTTAGCCTTAGGTTTTCTTAATATTCTGCTTTTTGTTTCATTCGCTTATGTTGGATAATAAAAAAATTAGGTACTTTAACAACTAGCAACGTTCTTCATCAATACAGGGTGTTTCTAAATAAGTGCGACAAACTTTAAGGAGTAATTCTGCTTGAAAAAATAATGACCGTTGGCTTTGTAAACATATGTCCGCAAATGCTTAGTTTCCGAGATACGGGATGTTGAATTTTTTCTTACAATCTGACGATTTATTTATTGCTCTAAAACTGGTTGAGATGTGTAAATAAAATTTGGTGGGTTTTAAGAGGTAGCTATTGTGCATTTTTTGGCATACAATTAAGAATTATATATTCACCATTGGCGTGCATACGGGTAATATGACTGGGTAATATGACGCGTATGCACGCCAATGGTGAATATAAAATTCTTAATTGTATGTCAAAAAATGCGCAATAACTACCTCGTCAAACCTACTATATTTCATTTGCATATTAAAGGTTTAAAGCAATAAAAGAATCGTCAGTTTGTAAGAAAAAATTCAACATCCCGTATCTCGGAAACGAAGCATTTGCGGACATATGTTTATAAAGCAAACGGTCATTATTTTTTCATGCAGAATTGCCCCTTAAAGTTTGTCGCACTTATTTAGAAACACCCTGTATTGATGAAGAACGTTGCTAGTTGTTAAAGTATCTAATTTTTTTATTATTCTAGATAAGCGAATGAATCAAAAAGCAAAATGTTAAGAAAGCCTAAGGCTACAGTTGAGTTTTAATTTCAATATTTTATATACGCTAGAATATTCCACAGGGTGTTCCAAACTTTGAGAAAAAAACACACTATCATTGTTACACCCTGTATACAATGACAGTTACCTGTTTAGCAACAATATTATCACAGCGATATTCATGAAGAACAACGCTATAACATATTAAAAAAATCACTAAAATCGGACAACAGGTTTAGGAAATATGAGACATCAAAAATGTCCCATTTTTGAGGTGGTGCGTTAATTTTGAAGCTTAGTGTATTATGTAGTATAAAAAGATAAAACCAAAGACGGGCATCAACGTAACGTGAAATAGCGTTATTTCCCTCAAACTTTGTGATTTATAGGCGATTGAACCTTCTATTTATCTGGCCGGCCTGGATGGACGCGAAGTGTTCCATCGTTTGTCGGTAATTGAGCACGGTTCAAAAGGAAGTCAGAAGCTGAAGCCCTTCCAACTCGGCTGTGGCTGATACGGTCAGTACCGTGGTAATTTTGTGGTCAAACGACGTTGTGTTGGAATTTCTATCATTGTATGAATTAACTAACTTACTAAAATTTCTACTGCCAACACTGGTGGTGTACCCTAAATACTAGACGAGGCAGGCATGGTCCGACCGATTTTATCAAAAAGTAAATATTTATTAATGTATAAACATTCTCAATTTCTTTGCAAAACGAAAATGCAGCAGCTGCATAATACTCTGGTTAAATCGGAGAGTGCAGGAAGAGTCTATACCGGTTTCGGAGATCTTTTTCCCCTCATCAGTAAACCCATATCCTCTTCTCTCCGCTTTAACCATTTACCATAGCTTGGGCCTTCCCGAATTGCAAAGAAAGAAATGTCACGGATGAACTAGGGATTAAATATTTATTATTTATTAATTTCACAGTAACGTGGGGTGTCAACCGCGCTCTCTTTTCATTATTATACATTTTCTATTTCCCCTTATCGACGTAAACTGGTGAAGTGTGCCATGCCACACTCCATTGGATCCCGGCTTAGTAAGTGCACTGACAAAAAATATCAGTAAAAAAAATTTAGAAACGTAAGACATACCTAAAAAATCATCAGCTGAAAAATGATCCGCATCCCAAACTTGTAACTCTAATCTCGCCGGAATTTTACATTCAGTCTCGTCCCAAGAGAAAAGCGATTCCTTCCGTGATATTACAATTTTTTGTTCTGCTACTAGGTAGTCAAATGGATAGATAAATCTCCAGTTAAAGTTACCCTCGCCAGTTAAAGAACGGTAATGGATATCTGTACATTGACAGTCTTCTGGACCCTTTAACCATCTTTAATAACAAAAAATAAATTTTAGTTAGATATCTAATTCTTAAATTGTTAATCTAGCTAGACTTAGACCATGAATTTAAAAATTTGACGACAAAAATAATAAATAATATAAAACCTTTTAATATTATAAACAAATTTAGTATTTTTGTTGGGAATAAACCAAAATTTTACTTTAACATTAAGTTTATTTCACGTTTCGATTTCCACTTCGGAAATCGTTCTAAAAATACAAAACATTATAAATTAAATAAACAAATTTTGTTCTGGTTGCTTGGCTTGGTAAAAAATGCTTTTACTAATTTAATTTTATCTGGTTCATTCATATTTACTTGAGTTATAATCCTGGGAAGACTTTATTAGAAGATAGTTTATTTGATTATATGCAATCAACTTTAACTTAAGAATATCCGTCAGAAAAATATTTAATAGCATGTGATTTGTCTTTAAAAAGACAATCACATGCAATGATGACAGTAAAATTCTCGTGTTAGTGATTCCATAGTAAATCACGAGGAAAAAACCAGGAAGAAAACCTCATGATACTTCTGATACTATCCCGACGTGGTAAGTATTTAGTCTTAAATTCAGTTTACTGTCAAAATTAACACCAAACTCTGATTTTACATGTATGTTATTTTAAAATATACAGGGTGATTGACTAGTAGGGTAAAGCTCAATAGCTCCGCTATAGTAATAGATAACAATAAAAGTTAATAACAAAAATTTTAGCCACCTTTGAGCTTCACTTTACAAAATTAGTTAGAATGTTACAGGGTGTTCGATAACACAGTGGCAGACCTAACTTATGTTTTTTTAATTGGAACACCCTATATTTTATTTTAAATTCGAAATCCTGTTAACTTCTCCATCACAAAAATATAAAGGTTTGTTATGTTATACAGGGTATTTACAAAGTTATAACCAATTTTATATGAAAATCGTAACAAGTTCAACTCCCTGTATAAATAAAAATAAGCAAAACAACAATGAAAAAAAGACTAAGTTTTCACTCTAATGGCATATAAAACAACATAAAGCAAGAAACCCATTATGAAAGGCCGGCACGGCACATCCCGGCCCGGCACAGGACAGTCCAAATTCATTTGTATAATTTTAAATGCAACGTAACCCATTATGAGCGGCCGGCTCGGCCCGGCACAGGCCAGCACGCAAACGGAACGGCCAAAATTCTCCGAGGAGAATAAAATCCGTTGAAGTCGAACGGCCTGAACGGCCAGTCGGCGCCAGTGCGTCATAATTGTTGGTAATAAGCAGATATATTGTTGATTTTTTAATTGAAAGCGCGTTGTTTCTAAAATAATATGGACGAACTTTTCATTGAGAGTGTCAGAGAATACCCATTTTTGTATGATGCATCGGACTCAAGTTATCATGATAGTAAGAAAAAGGACAATACATGGGTACAAATATCCGAAAATTTTGATCAATGGACAGGTACGTACATTATCTTTTAACCATAGATTCGTTTTTTTAACATGATACATATTCTTTAAAATTGTGTAGTTTATGTCTTTTAAAAACTTTTATTTTACGATAGTTTTTAAAATATATGATCATTTTTCCGGTGCCGGCCGTTACAAATGGGTTATTGGACGTGCCGGCCTGTGCTGTGCCGTGCCGGGCATTCATAATGGGTTTCTTGCTTAATGCTATTCTACACCCCACCAGAATGAAAACAATGAGAACCTTCTCTGGTTACACCTCCGAGGCTTCTACAATTTGCAAGCCATACGGATGCTGAGACTAAGGAAGATGAGGGAATTCTACAATTTACAATTCACGTCCCATCTGCTCAGCGCGGTAAAGTTCCAACGAGAATGGTTCCCTTCATACTCCACACAGAGTAAATGTAAATCAAAAATGAATAACCATTTTCAATTTCGTTGCAAAACGAAAACACAGCCGAACCATATTCTAGTGCAATCAGAGAGTGCTGCAAGCACCCCTACCGGTTTCGAAACTTATTAGTCTCTCATCAGGAGGCACATATGCTGCCCTCCCTGATCCAACCAAAACAAACCCCAGCGTGCAGTCCCGGATTGCAACGAACGAAATGGCATAGATGCCCTAGCGGCAACTGCTAGCAAAGCAGGCAAGCTTTGCTAGCAAAGCAAAGCAGTTGCCGCTAGGCAACAGGATTTCGAATATAAAATAAAATATAGGGTGTTCCATTTAAAAAAACATAAGTTAGGTCTGCCACTGTGTTATCGAACACCCTGTAACATTATAACTAATTTTGTAATGTGAAGCTCAAAGGTGGCTAAAATTTTTGTTATTAACTTTTATTGGTATCTATTACTGTAGCGGAGCTATTGAGCTTTACCCTACTAATCAATCACCCTGTATATGCCGTATCTTCGATATGATATTCATTTATTAATCGTGGTATTTTCTTTCAAAGTAGGTACATATGCGTCAATTTTTGTTTTTTTACATTTTCTGGCTTTGATTTAGGAACCTCAGCTTCACATTTAAGTAAAATCCGAGACACATTCATAAAAATTTCATCATTATTTTTGCACAATAAATAATTTTCTACGTCCCTCACTTTTGCACACACTTTGCTCATATTACATAAAGGGGATTTTGGAGTTTCAGATTCGTCCACATCACTATTTTCAGAATTGTCTTTTTTATCATTATCGCGCAGTTCTTCAACAATGGCCGTAATACTGAAGTTAGGGTTCTCGGTAGATATAGCATTGTCAATGGAAGCAAATTCATCCAAATCTAAAATTTCGTTATAGACAAGGCGAAAACGGCGGGTTCGAAGGGAAAAATATTACCATGAGATTTTTTTGCATAATCACATTCGTGAGACATCCCAGAATAAGGTTCAAGAAGTCGCCCACGTGAAAAGTGGGCCAATTTTTTTTTAACAATTTTTTTTTAATCAAATTGCAAGAACCAATATTTTAGGCCCAAACAATTTTTTTTTTAATTTTTTGGACTATTCTGGATAAAAAAAGATCTCTTATAATTTTTCTCTTAAGTTGATCGTTTTCGACTTATAAGCAATTTAAAATTGAAAAAAACGAAAAATGGCGATTTTCAAGGCTTAATAACTCGGTTAAAAGTTATTATTATGAAAGTCAATATATGACTAAATCAAAGTTTAAAGTCCCTCCTACAAGATCGTGAAAAAATTTTTGTCATTACTTTATTACTAACCTGTTATTTTTAAGTAATAATAATAAGCCCCATGCACGTGTGCGGCGTCTGTAAATGCTGAGTGCAAGAGAGAAGCCATTCCAGCAGTCCAATTATGCATCTTACTCGCACTTACATTTACAACCGCGTCAATACGATCTAACCGCTCATTTTTATTAATTAAAAATAGGAGCTTAGTAGTAAATTAATGACACAGATTTCTTCAGGATCATGTAGCGGAGACTTTAAACTTTGATTTAGTCACTTTCTGACTTTCATAATAATAATTTTTAACCGAGTTATTAAGTCTTAAAAATGGCCATTTTCGCGTTTTTCAAATTTTAAATTGCTTATAACTCGAAAAAGATCAACTTCAGAGAAAAATTATAAGAGACCTTTTTTGTCCAGAATGGTGCAAAAAACCTAAAAAAAATTAGTCCGTGCCAAAAACCTTGATTTTTGCAATTTGATTAAAAAAAATTGTTAAAAAAAAATTGACCCACTTTTCACATGGGCGACTTCTTGAACCTTATTCTGGGATGTCTCACGAATGTGATTATGCAAAAATATCTCATGGGAATGTTTTTCCCAACGAACCCGCCGTTTCCGCCTTGTCTATTACGGACTGTAGGAACGAGATGGGCAAGGGGTATATTGTTCTCTTCAACAAAATGTGGATCTCCTTGGATAACATCAGCGAAGTCGGCTTTGGAAAAATAATTTCTTACTGTATCAGGAGATATTTTTTTCCAAGCAACTGTAATCCAGATTCATTGGATAAATTTACGTTTTTTTCGCAGTTCTCGAAATCGCATCCACTGTTAATAAATGCCAGAAATCTTTTAATAAAAATATTTGGTAAATTAATTTGAAATTCTGAATTATTTCTTGATCAAAGGGCTGACAATGTCAAGTGGTATTGAGTGACAGGAAGACTATTTTAACATTTTCTAATGGAACTTTAGAATGTGACGTGGCATTATCCATGACAAGAAGCACTTTTCTATTTTGTTTTTTCATTTTATTGTCAAATTTATGCAGCCGTCTGGCTATAATTTCTGTTATCATCTAAGTATTTTTGTTAGAAACCCATTCTAAGGGCAATTTGTCAAGATGACTACCCTTAAAACAGCAGGTATTTTTACTTTTTTCAATTACTAATAGATCTTATTTTAACACTTCCCTATTTGTACGTAGCAAAATAGACAACCGTTATTTTGCTCCCTGCACATTTTTGATTTTTTAATACGAATGTCTTGTTAGGCATGGCTCGGTCATAATGCTCTGTTTCGTCAGCATTGTATACATCTCGTGGAGAATAATTCCTTAATATCAATGGTAACTTGGTTTTCCAGCCCTCTATGTCGTCCAAATTAACCTCTGCAGACTCACCACACATTGATTTAAACGATGTATTGTGACTATTGCAGAAACGGAATGGAATGAGTGCTGAGGGCGCAAAAGTTTTTATTACAAAAACCTGGCAAAAGACAATAAAGTGTATTTAATATGGGTGCCGGGTCATGAAGGGGTGCATGGGAATGAACGAGCATATTATATGTTGGCAAAACAAGGCTCGAGAGAAACTTTTGAAGTCCCAGAACCTTTCTGGGGCATTACTAAAGATTCTACGAAAAGCAAGGGTCACAAATGGCTGGTAAGGAATAATCAAAAGAAATCGAGTGCCACTCAAAGGCAAATCCAGACTTAAAATATAATCAAGAATATTGATAAAAAACTCTCGAACCATTTGATGAACCTCAATAAACGAGAGATCAAAACGGTCACTGAAATGGTGAATGGACATTCTATCTCTCTCTTGTAGTTTCCCCATTACTGAGGATCGTGATTTCTTCCAATATTCCTAACAATGTTTCTCCACTGGTCTCTATCTTCAGCTGCTCTAAGAGCTTCGCAGAATGAGTTTCGAGCTGAATTCTTTATTTGGTTGGACCATCTAGTTGGTGATCGTCCTCTTGATCAGCTTGATCTTCTCCCCGGAACGTTTCCAGAAACAATTAATCTCTCCAAACTGTCGTCACCTCTGCGAACCACGTGACCAAAGAATTGTTGTATTTGCTGCAGACATATTGTGGACAGCCTTTTTTTATTCTTGAGTTGGTTTAGAATGGAAACGTCCGTCCTATGAGCTCTCCAAGGTATGCGCAGCATTCTTCTCCAGCACCACATCTCAAATGCATTAATTTTTTTGGCGCTTGCATGCGCGAAGAGTCCAAGTCTCTGCTCCGTATAAAAATATTGAAAATACAAGGGCGTTCACCTGTTTCATCTTGATATTTTGAGAGATAGATCTGTCTTTCCAAACTTTAGTTAGGCGACTCATCGCATTTTTTGCCATATCAATACGTCTCCGAACTTCTGCTTCACAATGTTACATTTCTGTAACATGTTAGTCAGTTGAATAGTGTCGAATCTGTCGATCACCATTATTTTTATCTTAGCTTTATTGATTTTCAGACCAACTTTATTGCTTTCGTACTCAACTCTTCGCAGGAGATCAAACATTTCTTGCTCATTTGCTGCTATAAGTGTAGTGTCATCAGCAAATCTTAAATTTGAGATTTTCCTACCAGCTACTGTTACTCCACCGGCCCATCCTTCTAAAACCATTCTCATGAACTGTTCACCATAAATGTTAAATAAGTCAGGTGACAACACGCGTCCTTGTCTAACACCTCTCTCGGTCTTGAATTGGTTTGAGAACTTCTGATCTAGTCGTACTGTCGCAATATTGGACTGGTACAGATTTATGATAAGTGTCACCAGGTGCATTGGTGTGCCCATTTCTATTAAAATTGACCACAAATTTATCCAGCTTACACAATCAAATGCCTTTTGGTAGTCAACGAAGCATATAATCATAGGTACTTGAAATTCTCTAGACTTTTCAATGAGTTGTCTCAGGTTCAGGATTTGTTCCCTTGTACTTTTACCCTTTACAAACCCCGCTTGTTCCTCAGGTATTTGGTAATGTAAATAGGTTTTTAATCTGTTTTTAATGATATGCAACAAGATTTTACTAGCATGTGTTATTAGTGACACTGTGCGGTAGTTTTCACATCTGGTAGTAGTTCCTAGGGCTTACAATACCGAGCCAAAACCTCAATACCGGTATTTGGTATTTCAAATTTCAAATACCGGGATCCCGGTAGTAAAACCGGTATTACGAATAAAAAATATACACGATATATTTATAGTATCCTCAGTTGTTATATCAACTTGTTATTAGATAATATAATATATGAAACCTATTAAATTTTGTTTTGAAGTGTGTAGATGTTGTTTATAACATTACATAAAGAGTAGGAATAGATAGATACAAAAAAGGTGCAAATAGAAAAACTGTATATTTGATTCTAGGATAAATTTTGCATATAATAAGATAGTACTTTTACTTATGATTTGCTATTTGTAAATTAATTTAACTTTAAAATATATTAATACAAAAATTAACTTATTCTGACAAATATTTTATATGGATTACTCTGTATTTAGACCGCTATATATTTTCAATTATTATTAATAATTTAAAAAATGAGTGAGCCTAATTTATACACCACAATACACAAAAAAAATGAAAAATAGATCTGAAAATGTAAAAAGAATTCTGATTAATAAATCTTACGGCTTATTTATAAAATAAAGTAGTCTAATTTTAAATATGTAATAATTTTTATATAACTCATTTTATGTATTTGTATAGACAAAATTTAATAATTTGGTTGTAGAAGCTGATATAACCCTTCGCCTTAAATTAACGACATTCACGCTTTTAGAAAGCGCTATACTTGACTTGTATGTGTAATAAAAGTGTTTAATAAATATTTTTTACAATGTAATTGGTTGTTTATCTTCAAAAATAATTTCTTGTAATAGCAAAAAATATTTTAGAAGAAAGTTTATTGTGCATCAATTCACTTTTTATAAATTAAGCTAATGCCGAAATACCGGTATTTTTATTATAAATACCGGTATCGAATACCGGACACAAATCGTCCGGGATCCCGGTATTCGGGATCCCGAAATCCCGGTATTGTAAGCCCTAGTAGTTCCCTTTTTGTGTAGCGGTATATAAATTGAGGTAGACTAATCAGATGGCCATTTTCCTGAATTCCAAACAGCGACACAGATAGAATGGATGATATGTAATCCTTTGTCACCTAGTAACTGTAGAATTTCACATAATGGACATTGCCGTTTAAGAAACCGTTTGCCGTTTTATATAAACTAGGTAAGGCAGGAATTCACTGGTCAACTGAGGTTTGAACCAGAAAAGATCCTAAAACTACCAATAAGAAAACTGTTGGCCTTCGTTGAGGCCACAGAACTTAATAAAAATTTAAGGAAAAAAGCAAGGTATGATACAAAAGCCTTACGACTAAGTGCCAGAGACTAACGAGTCTCGCATGATTTAAGTAGATTTAAGAAGAAAAACTTACCCTTTAACATATATATCAGACATTTTTTCTCCAGTAAAAAAGGCATCATCTTCTAGAACAACATCGTCTGTGTTCCAAATGATTATACGCAATTCATAACTTTTGGGTTTTCTTGGCGAAATATCTATTGGCGGTCCAGGAAGGGGCATATCCATGGGAAACATATCTACCCACATTTCTAATTTTCCTTGTTCTATTCCAGGTTTGTCTGGGTTATACAACGGTCTCGTTTCAACATGTTCGGGTACCAAAGGGCATCCAATTTTTGGAAACTCGTACCACCTATAATATAGAAAATTATTGTAATTATACAAGTGTTCAAAGACAATAATAATAAAGTATCTACCTGCATATACAAATGACTCTATACAAGTGGTTTGTCTATAGTCAATACACGGGCCTAGGACGTTTCATCGCCGCCAGTTCATAGCCGCTCTTTCGATGCCGCCAATTCATCGCCGGCCGATTCATCGCCGGCCGATTCATCACCAGTCAGTTAATCGCTAACTGATTTATTTCCGAATTTCCGACCAATTTCCGACAGTTACATTTATTATTTATTTTTAATATTAATTAGGAATTCTAGGAAATGACCTAACCTAACCTAACCCAACCTAACACTACATAAATTTGAACATATATATTTCTACAAAGGCCATTTAACACTACAAATTTAGTACTATTTAGTATAAAATTTAGGGAAGTAGAAATAGAACAGTAAATATAATATTATTTTTTATCTTTTTAATTGTCAAGTTTTAAACTGAATTTAACGTCGTGTCGTGTTATCTCCCATATAGCCCAGTAAATGAACGGGAAATTCGGCGATACCGTGTAATTTTCAGGGGCAACTCCGAATTGCATGAAAATTTGGATTTAAGTTCTACTTACCCTCCACTTCAAAGTTGAAATTGTGCCGTTGGTTGCTTTTACTTGGGGGGTGACAGTCACCCCTTCTGGGGGTGAAAAAACATACGTTCAAGATAAGACCGGAAATGGATAAATTGACTGATTTTAAGCAACTTTTGTTCTATCGAGTTTTTTACGTAAGTCAATACTTTTTGAGTTATTTGCCATTGAAAATGTTGATTTTTCGACAAAAAAAAACTACGTTTTCTGACGGTTTTTCGCAAATAACTCAAAAAGTAAATATTTTATCGAAAAAAATATTCTTAGCAAAAGTGTAGCTTATAAAAAACCCAAAAAAATGGTGTATCAGTAAAGTCTATCAATTAAATAAAAACAAAGTTGTAGCTCATGAAAAATACGTCCGTATTCGTCTAATTCCAAATCGAATATTTCAATCTGAAATCACCAAAAAATTAAGTACTTTTCGGGAAAAACCCATTTAAACTTTTTTAAAGTGTTTATAAAAAGCTTTGTTTTAATTGTTAACAAAAGTTTTAGCATTAAAAATAAGCGAGTTACGCTCAAAAAAAGTTGGCCCTCTTTTTTTTTGTAAAAAATCATGAAAATCTCGCCGTGTTTAGCTCCCCAAATGAAATTAATCGCTACCGCTTTACAAACAATTTACTTACCTATCTATTTTTTATATGATCTGTCAGTCTCACCGGTTTAAAGTGTTAATTTTTGAAAGGGTTATAATTGAGAAAGCTTGAATGCAGGCCTGGCGACAAGGGGGGAACCGGGGTGTTTCCTCCCGGGCCCGGAGTTTTCAAAGGGGCCCGGATTTTTAAATCCATTAAGTTTGATATCTTAAGTGCTAGCAATAATGCCATTCAGATACTATGCGCGGGCGAGCGGACAGGCGAGAGCGATAGAGAGAGAAAGAGAGAAAGAGACACCTAATGCCTGCCTTGCCTGCCTTGCCTGCTGGTCGCTTGCTTCTTTCTTTCTTCGATCAGACTCTCGCACGAATAGATGTACCTGTAAGTGTTCCTTTCCACTGTTGCACGCAGGAGCGGCATAATAATTTTCTTCTTGGCGTAGAGCTCATTAATTCGGTAAGTTCATAATATGTATTATTATTTTTGTGTGTATGTGGTTAGCCCAATATTTCGTATATATGTTAATGAGTGCAAGCAATAAATAACAGAATCCGAAAGCTCGTTTCTATATATTGCGATGCATGTCTACTAGTACTAGTCGAAAAAAAAATAGGTATACGGGGAAGATTAAGATGTACAATAAAAAGTATAGTTACAGTTGAAATTTAATGCCATGTAATTCTTTCAAAAAGTGATAATGAACAAGACTTTTGTAATAATTAATCTCGAAGATTAGTTAATGTTGGCGTTATATGCCATTTTCCTATTTTACGACGAGATACTTTTATGTAATCTTGTGCATTGTTTATTATAGGAGCTTAGTTCAGAAATATCAATTCTAGAGAAATCTATTGAGCGACTCCTATTCATTAAGTTCATAACTGTAATAAATTAATCGTTTGATATAATCGGTATTTTTGGGCAAGACGAAAATTCAATAATTATAGTTACACACTAACTACACTTGGCCATAGAAGTAGATGTTGAGCAGATCGGCTATTGCCGAAGAGCGTCGATTGCAACAACTCTTTGTTTGGCACCTAAATTTATCTATATCACTGAAGATAGGTAACCCATTCGTTCTTCACATTTTTTTGTTTGTTTTTAGATTAACAGTGTATCATCATAAATCTGGTGCACAAAAACGCAAGCAACGTGTCGAACGTGATCAAAAACGAATAAATTCACAAAAAGGACAAGGTAAACTCTCCAATTTTAATTTCGTACCAAAAATCATTTCTTTACCAAACAACAAAACCGATCCTGAGCAACACAGTACATCTTACGCTTCTCCCACAAATACTCCACTCTGTAAACAATCTGAGGAACCCCAGAGTCTGCGGAGAAAACTGAGGAATTATTCAATGACAGCGTCAATGCGCTTTTGACACCTCCAAAGCCCGTGTTGAATGAACAGTCGAAATCTCAAAATAATAAGAAGCTTAACAATTACGATATTGGCACCGCAACCACAGAATTCATAAGTTCTCAATTAGTTGAAGAAATAATTCACCGATGTCATGAAGAACTGCCAGAAGTTTTTCCGCGTGATAAGTTAAATGAGCCCTTTCCTAATTCACTGTTGCACAAGATTTTACCAAATGGCGAAAAGGTTAAACGTGACTGGTTAGTCTGGAGCCGTAGTATGTGTTCCTTTCATTGTCTGCCATGTCGTTTATTTAGTACTACTTACTTCCTTAAATCGTTCGCATCCTTGTGAACCAGGTGGATATTCGAAAAACCAAGCGTGGAAAAAGTTGTACGAAAAGTTAAAACTACATGAAAATAGCAAAGACCATATGCAGTGTTACGTTAAGTGGCGTGAGGTACAAATGCGGAGTCACAGTGAGTCTACCATCAATCACCTTTTGTGCGAACAAATTAGTGCTGAAAGTTCAAAATGGCGCGAAATTCTAACTAGAATATTAGATACTATATTGTTTTTGGAGGAAAGAGGTCTCGCTTTAAGGGGAGAAAGCCATCTCATTGGTGACCGAAACAATGGCAATTTTCTAGGAATTCTAGAACTTATAAGCCACTACGATCCACTACTACGTGGACATTTAGAAAGAGTGAAACTTTCCCAAAATCAACATAAACGTCTTCAGGTTCACTATCTTTCACCCGACATTCAGAATGAATTTATTCAATTGTGCACTGATCATGTACGATTAGTTATCTTAAAAGAGCGAGAGAAAGCTAAATATTACACGATAATTGTTGACGCAACAACCGATTCATCTCACGTTGAACAAACCACTTTTATTTTAAGATACCTCGACTTTGACATTGATAAGAAAGCATTCAAAATACAAGAGCGTTTTTTGAATTTTGTTGATTGTAATCAAAAAACAGGCGAAGCAATCGCGAAGTTGATCTGTGAAACGTTAAGAAAATATGAAATTCCCCTATCAGAGTGTCGGGGACAAGGTTATGATAATGGTAAAAATATAAGTGGCGAATATAAAGGAGCGCAAAGTCATATACTTCGTGAGAATCCTCAGGCCGCCTATTCACCCTGCGGAGCTCATAGTTTGAAATTGTCTGGAGTAGATTCAGCTGAGTGTTGTCCTAAAGCGATTACATTTTTTGGTGTGATACAAAAATGTTTCAATATTTTTAGTAGTAGCCCACAGCGTTGGGAAATTCTAAAAAGTAAAATACCCTGCTCACTCCATCGTTTATCGGAGACAAGGTGGTCTGCTAGAATTGAGGCTGTAAAACCTTTTGCACATCATATATCCGGAATAACAGAGGCATTGCAAAATTTGAAAACGTTAAATTTTACTGCAGAAACTATGAGGGACGTAGATGGCATTTTAAAACACATCAGCGGTTTCGAATGTGTTTTGATGTCTTCAATATGGTCAACGATCTTGAGTTCGATTAATGAAGTAAACCTTGTTCTTCAGTACAGAGATGCTACAATTGATGTCGAAGTAGACAATCTATCGAGTTTGCTCACCGATTTGCAGTTCTTACGCGATCGATGGAGTATAATTTTAGAAGAATGCAAGCTAGTTGCAGGCGGATTAGAGAACACTTCGTCAACATTGTCGTTAGGTAGACACAAGAAAAGGTTAAGAAGATTGACAGACGACGAAACACAAGGAATTTTTCAAACTGACGAAGAAACATAATTCAAAATAAATACATTTTACGTTATCCTAGATTCTGTAATAGCGGGCATCAACAATCGATTTATAGCTGTGAAAAAGTTGAACGAGACTTTCTCTTTCTTGTGGAAATTTCCACTGTTAGATGAAGACCACATACGAAAAAGTGCAAAAAATTTTTTGCAGCAATATCCGACTGACGTAGCTGACGAGTTGTCAAATGAATTGATTCATCTGTCTCACATTCATGGAGCGAATTTCAAAGGTCATACCATGCCTTTCGTTTTGTTAAATGAAATTTATGTTAAGAATCTGGATGTACTCTTTCCTAACATTTGCGTCGCGTTGCGAATTTTTTGTACTTTGCCAGTATCCGTCGCCAGTGCTGAGCGTTCTTTCAGCGTTCTTTCACATTTTCATCGCTCTTGTTCTTCACAAATGCGTGTTGCAGGACTCGCAATGCTTTGCCTAGAATCTGATTTAGCGGGAAAAGTTAATTTCAGTGAAATCATAAATTCGTTCGCTTTAGTAAAAGCACGCAGGGCGTTACTAGAATAAGGTTATAAAATAATGTATATACTTTACTTTACATTGTAATAAAGAATTAATACACGACAAACTGTTTTATCAATTCATTTGGCTCCATTTTATTCGATATCCCACTGTGACAATATGGTTTCATAATTTTAATGGTACATACAGTAAGTTAATAAAATAAATGTCAATTTTTAAGTTATGTAGTAGAACTAAGTGATTGAGAAAATAGGGCCATTTTTACTCAATACAGGCAGGGGCCCTCGAGTCACTTCCCCCGGGCCCGATTTTTCTGTCCACGGCCCTGCTTGAATGAGTCACTAATCACGAGTGTATGCAAATTTTGAACAGCCATATCTTAACCAATTTTTGTCTTACGGAGAAACAAAATGAAACTAGCATATTTATAATAGCAAAACCTAAATTTTTTTACTCTTTAAGATTTTTCTTAATACTTTTTAAGTTATTTTGAAAATGAAATTTTTCAAAAATTTTTAGAATTTTTTTTTACTATAAAACCAAATGTTTTCAGAAATAAGCACTTCAAACCAATGAAACTTACAGATCATATAAACAATACACATACAGTTAAAATAGATGGTAAAGCCAAACCATTAATTTCATTTAGGGTGCTAAATAGAGGGAGGTTTTAACGATTTTTTTTACCAAAAAAAGGGGCCAACTTTTTTTTTCAGTGTAACTCGTTTATTTTTGATGCTGTAAACTTTTGTAAAAAACAAATAATAAGCTTTTTTTCGATACTTTAGAAATGTTAATAAGGTTTTCCCGAAAAACGCTTCTTTCTTCGGTGATTTGGCGTTGAATTATTCGATTTGGAATTAGACGAATAGGAACGTAATTTTCATGAGCTACAACTTTGCTTCTACTCAATTTGTAGACTTTACTGGTACACCATTTTTTTCGTTTTTTTATAGGGTACACTTTTGCTAAAAATATTTTTTTCGATAAAATATTTACTTTTTAAGTTATTTGGGAAAAACGGTCTGAAAACGTAGTTTTTTTGTCGAAAAATCAACATTTTAAATCGCGAATAACTCGAAAAGTATTGACTTACGTAAAAAACTTTATAGAACAAAAGGTGCTTAAAATAAGTCAATTTATCCATTTCCGGCCTTATTTTAAACATGCGATTTTCACCCCCCGAGAAGGGGTAAATGTCACCCCCCAAGTAAAAGCAACCAACGGCACAAATTCAACTTTGAAGTGGAGGGTAGTAGAACCTAAATCCAAATTTTCATCCAATTCGGAGTTGCCCCTGGAAATTACACTCCAAAACGGTCATTTATTGGGCTAATAATACAAAATCAACTGACTAACTGGCGATTAAAAAACGGACGGCGATGAAATGGACTGTCGATGAATCGGCGGCATCGAAACGGCAGCGATGAACCGGCGGCGATGAAACGTCCCATTCCGCAATACACTTATGGCCAAAAAAAGAGAAACACATAGAAGAAAACATATTTTATAAAATATTTATGGAAGTATACATTATAATATTCTTACTATTTGATGCATTATAAACAAATTTGCAACATCATTTTTGTCAATAATCCTCCTTACTCTTCCTTGATTTTTTATACACTCAGTTACTTTCTGGGGCATTGATCAGTTTAATTGGTCTATAATATCATATTGCAGAATACTCATCCAGATTCTTTTTTATCGTATGCCACATGTCTTCAAGTTTGCTGGAGGACGTGGCAATCGATTTAGGTTTCGACATATCATATTTCACAGATGTTCGATGGTTAACAAATCAGCTGATCTTGATGGCCACTCCAAAGTGTCTATACCAGATTCTTGTACGAACTCCATAGTTTCGCGGGCAATATGAGCTCTTGCATTATCGTGTTGAAACGCATTTGGAATGTTTTGTAGGTAGGAAAATAAAACTGGTCACAGTACTTCACCAATACATACATCTTCGAACTGTCAGAGTGCCGTTGTCTTGGTTACCTTTCTGTACGACGTTTAACAGCCAAGTTGATCAAACAAAATGTCTTACCCTTATGCAACCATCAGAGGCACCCAAACAAAAACTAGATTCATCACTGAACCAGACAAAATTCCATTGGCCATTCCAGTTTTGTGGAGCCTTATGCTGTGGTGTTAAAGGTAATACCAAAAGCTCTCAGTCCCATTAAAAATTACAAAAAGTAATTCTTAATTAACTGTTCTTTCTGAGACTACCCTTTTTTACCTGCAACTAAATCAGCTCTTACTTGATGTACATTGTCTCGTCTATTTTTGAGAACAACAAGCCTAAGATGGCGCAAATCACGGCCTTGCAATATTATAAGACATCCAGAACCTCCATGACACAGATAAGTTTCATCATTGGATCAATCCCTCCAAACTCTTAACACCGTTGATGGACTAGCTTCAACACTCACTTCCGTACATCGTAGCTGGCGTTATGGCTGTTTTATTTATTGGAATTATTCAGGCACACAACACACCACGCACTTCTTTCTACTTCATCCATCCTACTCTAATTCTACGGCATCTCTAATTCTATGGCAAGAGAGGTCAAAATAACTTGCAACACCAGCTTGCCAGTCTTATGCCTGGTTGCAACAACAAATCTTAAGTTCCAGCTTAGCCCAACTCAGCTTATAGATAGGGCCTATTTAAGTCTCACTTACATTGCACAATAATTTGCGATTATCTAAGTACTCCACGGGGCGATCCATTATGGGAATTTGAAAATTGATCTAAGACTCAATGGTGCAACGCGTATGTTTCGTAAGCTCAGCGTAAGGCACGTTTTAAGCTAAGATATGTTGGTGCAATGCCGATAATACGTGGACTGTGATTCAACGCAGAAAAGAACATAAAACTAGATACGGAACAAACGATGAATACAGAGCGTTATCGAGAGAAATCAGAAAACAGTGCCGCAAAGATAAAGCTGATTACATCTCTCAAATATGCAGAGAGATAGAGTAACATGGCTGTCGAAATGAACCGAGGGACTTATTCCAGAAGATCAAACTCCTTCCCAGAGAATTTAAACCTCAAACGTGGTCTGTAATAGATAAGGAAGGTAATTTAAAGACCGATACTGATGAAATATTGGAAACATGGCGAAACTACTGTGGCAAGCTATATAAAAATAACGAGGTATCAGCAGAAAATCAGTGGCCTTCTGACTACCCTAGAGAACCTACTGTCTTACTCGCTGAAGTCAAAGATGCAATTAAATCACTAAAGAGAAAGAAATCCCCAGGCATTGATTCAATACCATGTGAAATACTACAGTTACTAGGTGACAAAGGATTACATATCATCCATTCTATCTGTGTCGCTGTTTGGAATTCAGGAAAATGGCCATCTGATTGGTCTACCTCAATTTATATCTCACTACACAAAAAAGGAACTACTACCAGATGTGAAAACTACCGCACGCTGTCACTAATAACACATGCTAGTAAAATATTGTTGCATATCATCAAAAACAGATTAAAAACCTATCTACATTATCAAATACCTCAGGAACAAGCGGGGTTTGTAAAGGGTAAAGGTACAAGGGAACAAATCCTGAACCTGAGACAACTCATTGAAAAGTCTAGAGAGTTTCAAGTACCTATGATTATATGCTTCGTTGACTACCAAAATGCATTTGATTGTGTAAGCTGGATAAATCTGTGGTCAATTTTAAAACAAATGGGCGCACCAATGCACCTGGTGACACTTATTAAAAATCTCTACCAGTCTAATATAGCGACAGTACGACTAGATCACAAGTTCTCAAACCAATTTAAGACCGAGAGAGGTGTTAGGCAAGGATGCGTGTTGTCACCTGACTTATTTAACATTTATGGTGAACATGTCATGAGGATGGTTTTAGAAGGATGGGCCGGTGGAGTAACAGTAGCTGGTAGGAAAATCTCCAATTTAAGATTTGCTGATGATACTACACTTATAGCAGCAAATGAGCAAGAAATGTTTGATCTTCTGCGAAAAGTTGAGTACGAAAGCAATAAAGCTGGTCTGAAAATCAATAAAGCTAAGACAAAAATAATGGTGGTCGGCAGATTTGACACTATTCAACTGACTGACATATTACAGGAATACCAGATAGTAAACACCTTTGTCTATCTCGGGTCTAGTATAACTAACGATGGTAACTGTGAAGCAGAAGTTCGGAGACGTATTGGTATGGCAAAAAATGCGATAAGTCGCCTAACTAAAGTTTGGAAAGACAGATCTATCTCTCAAAATATCAAGATGAGACTGGTGAATGCCCTTTTATTCTCAATATTTCTATACGGAGCAGAGACTTGGACTCTTCGCGCATGCGAGCGCCAAAAAATTGATGCCTTTGAGATGTGGTGTTGGAGAAGAATGCTGCGCATACCTTGGACAGCTCATAGGACAAACGTTTCCATTCTAAACCAACTCAATATTAAAAAAGGCTGTCCTAAATATGTCTGCAACGAATTCTGCAATTCTTTGGTCACGTGGTTCGCAGAGGTGACGATAGTTTGGAGAGATTAATTGTTTCTGGAAACGTTTCGAGGAGAATGGTCCTAGATGGTCTGACCAAATAAAGCATTCAGCTGCGAAGCTCTTAGAGCAGCTGAAGATAGAGAC